>NC_090269.1:226240461-227490461 GCF_040414725.1 Anabrus simplex | reverse complement strand
GGGAAAGTGCCATAAACGTGAATAGTCGTTTCGCTGTAAGATTCGTTTTCACCTGACAAGTGAAGGTTGCTCCTGGCGACTGTACACAAACAATAGATTCTTGGCGCAGGTAGAAAAAAGTCTGACAATGAAATCCCATTTTTTTACCTTTCCTATGCCTTTTGCAAATAAATAAATAAATAAATAAATAAATAAATAAATAAATAAATAAATAAATTAATTAATTAATTAATTAATTAATTAATTAATTAAATAAAATGAATTATTCACCTCTTTGCTTAATTGGAAAATGAATAATATAAAAGTTGACAGAAAAAGCAGTCTCCACACACAGAGTCGCACCCACGACCACCGAATTACCAGACCGAGCTCTTAACGCTATGCCAACAACCGCTCGGCATGCCTGCTAACGTACAATGCGATAGCCGAGTCAACATTTTTATTTTTATTTTCTATACGCTTGGCCATCTGGAGTTCCCATTTCGGGTACTTTCATTTCTAGCCAAGCCCTGCATGTTCTATAAATTTGAGCAAAATTGGTGGTGACGAGTAGGGAATGCCCCCTTGTGAGTTAAAATTAAATAATGCATTTGGTAAGTGTATTTTGTTTTACTTTTAGTGCATATTTTCAACATTTTTAGTGCATATGTGCATGCATATTTTTGGAGTTTTTAGTGCATATGAATCCAGGCCCTACTTATGACATAAAACATAAAGACCTTTTATAAAATTTTCAATAGTTTTACTCTCTATTCTGCAATGAGTCACATTATCTTCCTCTTCCTTGTCTGATTCGCCAGGGTTTGTTTCTAAATCGCTTTTACAGTCTTCATCCAGTAACACTGTTATACGCTCACCTTCTTGTTCACTGGTCATAATTCAGTAAATAAAATTTCATATAATATAAAAGTTCACACTCAACCCACCAAGAAGTGACAAACATTTGAAACATTATTTTTAATACCCTGATGTGAGTAAATGTAATTTTACAGAAATGTGCGTGCACTCAGATGTGTAACACAAACACTGGCACCAAGTCTGACAGACCCAAAGGGCTATTATTTCCGGTTCTGTAAGTGATCACGCAACCCAAGACTGCGAAGTCAAACTAGTTGAGAGGAAGGTACACAAAGAAACAGGTTTGCAACTACCATCATTCACCCACCAATTACAAAAACATGTGGCATGGGTCTGAGAGACTAAGTGCCAGTGCTGAAGGGTTAAGAATTAACATCTCAGGTAAACTTGAAATACTAGTAAGAAACCAGCTCTCAATTTTACTATTGTCTTTGTTGGAAGTATAATTACAGTGATCTTAGTAATTTTCTCAGCTGATTGATTGGACCAAGGAAAATAGAAAAGGGAGGTTACTATAAGTTAGGGTGACTAGAATTTCGACCCAGAAAGCAGGACATATTCCTAAAAGTGATCAAGTGAAATGCAGACTTACATTTTGGCCATTTGCATTACCATTATTTATAAAGCAACAATCCGTATTAACACAAGACAAATTTACAAATACAGTAGGCCTACATGTAAAAAAAAAAAATAATGTAGGCCTAAGTATCAATAGTGAGAAATAATATGGGCCCAACTATTAATCTATATATATAAAATAACTTGTCCTGACTGACTGACTGACTGACTGACTGATTCATCATCGCCGAGCCAAAACTACTGGACATAAAGAAATGAAATTTTGGGGATATATTCATATTAAGATGTAGGTGCTCGCTAAGAGAGGATTTTTTGATATTCCGTCGCTAAGGGGGTGAAAAAGGGGGTGAAATTTTAAAAAGAGTGTATCTATATCTCAAAACTTTAAAAGTTTACAGATGTAAAAATTGGTATTTAGAATCTTCTTTTAAAATAAGGATACACGTATTTTTTTGTTTTCTGAAAACCCCAATAGGAGGGGTGAAAAAGGGTGAAAATTGGGAAAAATGGGTTGAATGCCTTCAATCAGGATACCGGTACTTATATCTCAGAAACTGAAGATATTACAGACCTGAAAATTGGTACTTTTGATCTCTTTTAAAAATAAAGAAACACGTATTTTTTTGTTTTTGGAAATTCCAATTAATGGGAGGGTGAAAATGGGGTGAATTTTTAAAATGAGTGAATCTATATCTCCAAACTTTTAAAGTTTGCAGATGTAAAAATTGGTATTTAGAATCTTCATTAAAAATAAAGAAACACGTATTTTTTTGTTTTCGGAAAATCGCAATAGGAGGAGTGAAAAGGGGTGGAAAAAGGGTTGAATGCCTTTAATGAGGCTACTTATATCTCAGAAACTGAAAATATTACAGACCTGAAAATCGGTGTTTGGGATCTCCTTTAAAAATAAAGAAACACGTATTTTTTTGTTTTTGGAAATTCCAATTAATGGGAGGGTGAAAATGGGGTGAATTTTTAAATTGAGTGAATCTATATCTCCAAACTTTTAAAGTTTGCAGATGTAAAAATTGATATTTAGAATCTCCTTTAAAAATAAAGAAACACGTATATTTTGTTTTCGGAAAATCCTAATAAGAAGGGAAGAAAAGGTTGAAGAAGGGGTCAAATGCTTTTCATGAGTCTACTTATATTTCAGAACTTGAAGATATTACAGACTTGAAAATTGGTATTTGGGATCTACTTTAAAAGTAAGGAAACACGTATTTTTTCGTTTTTCGAAAATCCAAATATTGGGGGTGAAAGGGGGGGGGGGTGAAATTTTTAAAATGAGTGTGTCTACATCTTAAAACTTTAAAATTTACAGATGTAAAAATTGGTAGTTAGAATCTCCTCTAAAAATAAAGGAACACGTATTTTTTTTGTTTCCTGTAAATCCCAATAGGAGGGGTGTAAAAGGGGGAAAAGTGGGTTGAATGCCTTTAATGAGGATACATATATCTCAGAAACGAAAGATATTACAGAACTGAAAATTTGTATATGGGATCTCCTTTAAAAATAAAGAAACACGTATTTTTTAGTTTTTGGAAAATCCAATTAATGGCGGTTAAACAGGAGTGACAAATTGGGGTGAATTTTTTGAAAGACTATATCTACAGAATATCTTGGAATCGTAAAATGTTACAGACGTAAAAAGTGGGTGTTTGGAATCTCCTGTAAATGTAAAGAAACATAGGTGATTTGTTTTTGGAAACTCCACTTAAGGGGAACTCAAAAGGGGTGAAATTTTGAAATGAGAATTTTTACAGTATATCTAAAAAACTTAACATGTTACAGAAGTGAAAAATGGTATTTTTTTATCTCTATTAAACATAAAGAAACGTGTATTTTTAGTTTTCGGAAATATCACCTGGGTGGAGGGGGGGGGGGTAAAAGTGACTGAAAATGGTGTTGAATTCGTTTAATTAGGCTACTGATATATCAAAAATGCAGATTTTACAGACGTGAAATTTGATATTTTCAATCTGCTTTAAACGTAAAAATACACGTATTCTCTAAAAATCCAATGAAGCGGAGGGGGGGGGGGTGAAAGAATTGAAAAATTAATTTACTTAATTGTGTGAGAATACATACATCTAATAAAAACTAAAGTTATTACAGATGTGAAAATTCGTATTTGGATCTCCTTTAAAAACAAAGAAAAACGCGTTTTGGGCGGGAAACCATCTTGGAGGGCGGGAGTGTAAAGGAGTTGAATTCCTTTCATGAGGACACATAAATCAAAAACTGAAGAAGTTAGAGTCGTGATAATTGGTATTTAGAAGATCCTTTACTATTAAAGAAACAAGTATTTTTTTCGTGAAAGTTCACTTGGGGGGGGGGGGGAGTAGTGTGAAATGAAGTGAAAAAAGTAAATTACTTTTATGGGGATACTTATATCTCAAAACTGAAGGTAATAGACGTGAACATTGGTGTTTGGAATCTCCTTTAAACATAAAGAAACAAGCCTTCTTTTATTTTATTTTTTTTTTTTTTGGGGGGGGGTGTGGCGGTAAATAAACTTAACGGCGGTGGGGTGTAGAAGGAGGTGAGACCAATTGATTTTACTGTTATTAATGTACTTATAAGGATCCTCCGTTGCTCAGGCGGCACCGCTCCGGCCTCTCAAAGCTGGGTTCCGTGGTTCAAATCCCGGTCACTCCATGTGACATTCGTGCTGGACAAAACGGAGGCGGGATAGGTTTTTCTCCGGATACTCCGGTTTTCCCTGTCATCAGCCATTCCAGCAACACATAATAATAATAATAATAATAATAATAATTGTTGTAACCAAAGATTGAAATTTACAAAACACAACTTTTATTGCTTCACTTTATGATATTTACACAAATAACTGAAATTTATTTTGAAGCAAAAAGGAATATTGAATCTTGAGAAAAGTCTGTCTTTATACAATATGTACAGGTTTACAGTCTTTATATACACTTCTATCTTGAAAAGATAGTCTTAGTGAATTGACACGTTGATAGTCGAGAACTATCTGGCACACTAACATAAATGTCTTTGAGTGTCCTTGTTTGTTGAAGTGCCTGAATTCCTAAAAAGCAAGTTCAATTGATTGAAGAAATTCCACCTAGCGAAACTAAGGGAGCTTGCGTAAATTAGGGAATGAAAATGGCTTGTAAAAGAATTACGGAACATAGGCAGCGGAAACAGGAAAGGGAGCGGTGACCAGAGGTGAAACCTCGTACTGCCAGAAATTCAGTCCACCTGGTCGAAGCACATTTTCAAGAGGAGTAGCCTCCGTGCTCGACGTAGGGTGTATTCTGGAGCTGGACACCGGGGCAAGTGGGCAAGTGAGCAGGCAGGGAGCTCCTATTTATAGTACACTCGATGGTCAGGCACGCGCACTGAGGGCTGCGCGTCGAAGCTAGCAGAATGATACACAGGCGCGCGTGCAGCTGGCTGGCGGAGCGAGAAGGGAGCGCCGGACATACAACAATAATAATAATAATAATAATAATAATAATAATGTTCCGGACCGTCGTCAAATGTGCGGACCGCGCTGGCAACGGCTCCTGGACGGGTAATGACTAAGAATGCAGTCCGGCCGCGGGTTCAGTGCCGCCAAATCACCCAATATGACACCACGCCGGATCTCCTGAAGGATTTTATCCATATTAAAAATGATTAACGGAAAAGATGGCAAAGATTTACGGACCCAACTGACCAGGAGGAATACCTGAGCCTAGCCCGGGAAGTACGAAATCGATTGTTGGAAAGGAATATTGAAAAAATGGGAGTAAACGTGCTGTAAAATAATAGAAAACGAGTCAGATCGGGAATTTTGGAGGATTCTCGCAGAAAACGAGTCAGATCGCGAATTTCGGCGGATTATATATCTAAAACAATAAGCATTCAATTATAAATTTCAGTATAATACCGTAGCGAAGCACGGGTATCTTGCTAGTAATCTATATATATAAACAAGTAACAACGAAATGCACTTTCTAATTTTCCATCATGTATGTATGTACGTATGTATGTACGCGCATCACAAGAAAACGGCTGAAGAGAATTTAATGGAAATCTGTATGTAAATTCGGTGGATTTTCTGTCGGCTGTTCTGCTAGCTGGCAGTCATTGGAACCCTGCCTGCTTGGTGCCCCATAACCTGAGGGGGGGGGGGGGGGTCACGTCCCCAAATTACCCTATAAATTCTCTCTGCTCCCACTACAGGGCCCCCTCGGGTGGATCGAGTAGCTGAGACCCTGTAGCCAAGTACCAAGCAACTTCTACCATGTCAAATATCCCCTCCAAGAATACACATTGCCTTGCCTACTCTTCATCCTGCTAACTCCCCTTCTTCTTCTGAAAGTAATTTCCGCCCCTCACACCCCACTGACAGTTAAGCAATATTGGGCGTGGTCACCAATTGGATTGATGACCACCCTCCTTACAGGCTTTGTGCCATCATGAATCAACCTGCCCACTCCCAATTGGGTAATTATGATATCCATGAACACTGTCACCATTGATCCAACCAAGGCCACATTTTCTCACCCTTCGGGGTGCAGGTCACATTCTGACCAATTCGATTTTTTCCAAAGGTACCACCACCGCTCTACAACCATTATGTCCATATCCTATTTTGTCGATAGCAGCACTCAAGATCGAAAGGTCGATGGGCTAAAATCGCTCAAAAGATCTGGGCTTCGTCCTCATATCCGTTGAGACGCGTGTTGGGGAATAAGTCATTTCAATCTAGGCCATAAATAATTTTATTCACACTGAATGAAATGCTAGTTTAGAGGAAGGCCTAAACTTTAATTCTCAAATTTTTTGTTATTAGTGGTCCTATTGATAAATACTACATAACTAAAGTTATATAGTATTACATATCCGATAATTTATATCATTCATTTATACCATACCGGCTATGATAACAGAAATATTCATGAATTTGGATTTTTGTTGCCAAGTCCATATCAGCACCGAGTCACGAGAAAATGGGTAAACAGATTTGAATGAAATTCAATATGTAAATTCGGGGAATAAGGAACTACAGTCTAT
This sequence comes from Anabrus simplex, assembly GCF_040414725.1. NCBI lineage: Eukaryota > Metazoa > Arthropoda > Insecta > Orthoptera > Tettigoniidae > Anabrus > Anabrus simplex. Next base: position 227,483,993 of record NC_090269.1, on the reverse strand, counting down.
GCTATAATTTTATAATATGCCCAAATATTACAGAGTTGGAAGAAAACTAAATGTGAAGGCCTACAATATAGAAAGCTCATAAAATTGATCAACAATAACATTACATTAACCATTGTTTGTTGTGATGTGCTGTATGTCTTCCGCTGCCTGCCTGAATATTGGCGGGAAGTAGATGGGGAATTTGGTCTCTCTCTTCTTTAGCATGCCATTCCTCTGGTTCATCTTAGCATTCGGTGCTTACTCTAAGGCACTGATTAGAATGAGCAGTGTGCACATTTAACAGAATAGTGGCAGAGGAGTGTTCACGGCTTTCTGCAGCAGCCTGGTCATTCCAGCACTGGAACTTTGGACTGTTTGTTAAAAGTGAGAGAATGTGCGTTTTTTCATTTGATCAATTGTTTTGTATGATAACATTGCTTTTAATGGCTACATTCCTACTGATGTCATTGTAATGACCTATGTTGACTTCAGATGGGAAAACCACAAAGACAGTCTTTCTGAGAATTCCGTAGTGAAGCACGAGTACATCAGCTAGTATAAATAATTTAATCTTTTTATGAAGGAGTGTAAATTCATACACATCTATTATTCATGTTCATAATTTTCATTCATTGATGCTTCTAAAACACAGTACAGCATGATTATTCTTTGACAATCAGCAAACCAATTATTCATATTTCTGACTTGAATATATTGGTTTCAGAAATAGTTGGCCTAGGTGGAAGTCTTAGAATTCAGGACAGTGGTAATTAGATGACACTTTGTGTTCAACATACCAGAATTGAGAACACAATTCCCTTTAATTTTTGGCATGGTCAAGCGTGCTCTCAGATCACACCAAATTTACTCTCTTCTCTGTTGTGACTTGCAAACTGATCATTTTAATGGAAACCAAAACGGGAAATATTTTGTATTCCATCTTCACCATAGGGAATAGAAAGATGGTTTTGATCAGGATTTGATAATATTAAATTTCATAAAGAGAAGACAAGACAGAACTTAAAATCAAAGCATGAAAGCATGAAAGCTTTTATGGCTGGTGTCAATATAATAAAACTCTTCGTGGTCCACTCCTCTCATTCCTTCCAGACGTTTCGACTACTGCTGCAGTAGTTATTTTCTGTGGTGTTGTCTAGGTACAGCGGGATATAGGAGAAAGCCACAAGCATATCCGTTGTTTAGAATTGAGGGAAATTTGAGAGAGGGTACGAGAAATAGGTAGCTATGAAAAGAGCTGGCTAGAAATGACATCATGCATGGTATAGTTAAATATGACTGGAATTGAATAACATGGCATGTCTTGTTCAATGATGTTTTGAGTTTTTGCTTTGTCATTAGCTCAATGCCAAATTGTGAGAACTATTTAAACTGGGAAGTATCTTACTGACTTGAACAAGGATGGATAAATATTGCCTAAACAGAAATGGATATCCAGTTTGAAAACTAATACCAATATCAATTTCTGAATTTCTTCATTAGAAGTTTGTGGGGTATCCTACTTTGAATTGTTACTAGTGGTTTGTTGGGGCAATAGCCCCAATCTAGATATAAGTGTTATGTTCTTAACCTTAGTCACATTTTGTTATCGAGTGAGTTGGCTATGTGGTTTAGTTCATGAAACTGTGCGCTTGCATTAGCGGGATAGTGATTTCAAACCCCACTGATGGCAGCCCTAAAGATGGTATCCTATGGCTTCCCATTTTCACACCAGGGAAATGTACCATAATGAAGTCCACAGGCACTTCCTTCCTACTCCTAGCCCTAGTGTATCCCATTGGTGTCATATCACCTGTCAGAGTTGGTTCAACATAAAAAGGATAGCAAAAAAAAAAAATTTCTCTGATACAGTACTTTCATCCTCTTGATCAACTGTGTTCAAACTGTGTGGCACTCCCCCATGGGGAGGTACAAAAGTTTTTCAGGGTTGGTGTGAAACTTTGAAAAAAGGTCTTAAAAATGTGATAGTAAAGGGCCTATTAAAAGACATGTTTATAATGCAACATATGTACTAAATTCTACACAAATAAGCGTTTATCGACAGAACTAAGTCTGTTTCTTTTTATGAATGGAATCAAAAGTACAATTAGGTATTTTATATTAAATTCCTTTTATTATGTAAAAATGATTCTGACAATCAAACAAGATGAATTTTATAACTCTCTTTCCTAGCGTTTATCCCAAAGTATGGGATCCGCTGTTTTGCTACATCTCCATTTCGTCCTGTTGCTGACATCTTCCGGTTTTAAACCAACGTCGTACATGTTGGGCTTAACATTGTCAATCCACCACTTTCAAGGTCTTCCACGTGGTCATATTCCTCTTGGATCAACTTGGAGAGCTGATTTAGCAACTGAGCCGTCCTGCCTTCTCATAATGTGACCATACCAATGGAGACGCGCTTACCTCACTTTCTCCACAATTGCAGCGATGCCAAGCCTTTGTCGAACATCTGCATCTTATGTGGTCACATAGAGTCAGTCCAAGAGTCCATCGAAGCATCTTAATTTCCATTGTATGAAGAGTCTGCTCATGCTTTTTTGTCATTGGGCAACATTCTGCCCCGTAAATAGCTGCTGGCCGTACCACGGTCTTGTAAATTTTTGCCTTTAGATGGTGAGGCATCTTTTTATCGCTGAGGACTCCAGTGACTTGTCTCCACTTGAGCCAAGCTGCATTTACCCACGCTCGGGTATCAAAAGTGGCATCACAGTTCAAAGTTACTACTGATCTTAGGTTTTTAAAATGCATGGTTTTCTGCAAGTCTTGATTATTGATCCTTATGGTCCCACTAGTTTGGGGGCCACATTTTAGGTATTCGGTTTTCTGGGTGTTGAGGCGCCGACCAGTCTCAGCTAATTTGTCGCTCCAAGTTTGTGTCTGGCGTTGGAGTTCAAGGCGTGTTTGTCAGGCAAGTACCACATCATCCGCATAAAGAAGGATCCAGGGATGTGATATCTGTATGTCACCTGTTTGGGTGAGATCCTCCAAGCGGAGGATGAATAATAATGGTGATAGAGCTGAGCCCTGATGTACACCCAGAGTGATGTCAAAAGGCAGGGAAATTCCAGGTGGACTCCGGACCACACTAATTGTATTTTGATATATAAGTTGAACCCAGCTTACATAGGCTTCCGGGACTTCATGACTACGAAGAGCTTGCCAGATGCGGTCATGTGGAACTCGGTTGAATGCTTTTTCTAGGTCCAGAAATGCCATGTGTACACTCTTCTGCCGCTCTCTCTATGTTTTTCCATCAATAGATGTGTGGCACAGATGACATCGATGGTGCTGCAGCCCTTAACAAATCCACACTGATTGGATGTTACTGTGACAATGTTTCTGAGCCTGCTGTCCAGCACTTGTTTGAATATCTTCAGTGTATGGCAGAGGAGTCAAATAGGGTGGTATGTTGAGCAGTCACTCACATCTCCTTTACCGTTCCAGATTGGAACTGTCGTGCTAGTTGTCCATACACAGGGAAGTTTGTTCTCGATGATGATCTGGTTGAAGAGTGTGGCAAGGAATTCTGCGGTGGGCTTGCCAAGCATTTTCCAGATTTCTACTGGTATGTCATCTGGGCCAGTTGCTTTTCCATTCTTCATCTTTATGGCAATCATTACTTCCTCTGCCATAACCAAAGGCATGAGTTCATAGACGGGATCAGAACTTGCAATCGGTGCATGATCAAATTCTTTGTTGCAGATATCTGCAAAATAGTCTGACCATCATTGAAGAATAAATTTTATAGCTGTCATACATTAAACATATTCATAACAAATATACAGACATATTTATTACAAAACAAACAATTGAGGGCTTGCTTAGCACTAAGCATTTTTAATGTTTATTTGACTTGAATCTGAGACAAAAAAAGAAAAAAGGAAAGTTGGTATTATTTTTGATCGCATTATATAGCAATGCTCTGGCAAGCTTTTTATGTGCAGACATTGGTATCGCAAGCTCTATACATAGATCCAAAGCAGTGTACCAACATTGTCAATAATCAGGTTAGATGTTTGACTTGTGGCATTGTTACGTACTACGGCAATGTCATTTCCTGTATTTTTAAACCGAAACGGGAACTGTACTCATACCTCATCAGTGTTCTCCCTAGGACCATTTTAATGGGTGTACCGCCCAGCCATTTTTCAGACCGCCTAGCTAACATAACCGAGATATGTGCTAGTTACATAATACTGTATTAATACATATTTGAGTCGTTGGATACTCCAAATTAAAATATAGGCCTAAATTCTGTAAAACTGATAATTTAAATGATAAATCTTCATAATTGTCAGCATAATTGCATCAATTACATTAGAGGTTAAATATTTAGCTTGACTGTCACGTAGTGTCGTGCACGAGCCGTATCTGGATTAGCATTGAATTGCAAGTGAGCACTCTATTTTGCATGACGTCACAAACCCGTAGGGCCTTCCACAGCAACAGAGTGGTAAGCCCCAGTGCTATATGATTATGAACAAGCAGTAGAACAATAGAAATTCAAAATATTCTGTTATGTCTTGTTCGGGATAATAACACCAATATATTTCAATTTTGCTGTTAATGTTTACCTGTCTGATATTACTGTTAATGCCCTGAGGGGAATATATTAAAATTGTATCATATTCATTTCTTATTTAGTACTCCCTGCCCGGATTCTCATCCGCGACACCCAGCTGAAGAAAATTTCTGGGGAGAACACTGCTGGTAGGTGAAAACCATCCCAGTGACGAAAATTTCATTGATTCCTCATTCTGTAACCCCCTATGGGTGGAGGACGCAGATGAAGAATACAACCACAGTAACCCCTGCCTATCGTAAGAGGTGACTAAAAGGGGCGACCAAGGGATGACTAAATTAGAACCATGAAACTACTTGTGATTAGTACCATCATGCGGGGAAAACCATGGGTTGCCTTTACTTGCGAGTAGTAGTAGCAGCAGCAGCAAAGATCCGTTCACTATGGGTTTCGAGTACCTGTGATTAGTATCACTATATGCAAAACATCACGGGCTTACGTTGCCTGTGATTTGTACCATTATGTGAGAAACACCACGGATCTAGGCGTTGCCTTTGATTAGTACCACCATATGAGTGACACCGTTAGTCTGCTTTGCTTATGATTAGTACTCACTATGTGAAGAACACCGCGGGATAGTACACCTATGTGAGGAACACCATGGGTTTGCATTGCCTACGAATGGCGCCATTATGTGAAAAACACCATAGGTCGGCGTTACCTCTGCAACGTACAATACTTCTGAGTAGTACCATAATGTTTGGAACACCATGAGTCTACGCTACTTTTGATTAGTACCGCAACTTGAGAAATACCATGGTTCTACTTTACTAGTGATAAGTACCATTATGAGCAGCCGTTGACCTGGATTTTGAACCCCTTTAGACAACAAGAATAATCGGTACAGGATTGTGCTTTAGAAGCAGTCCCTTGGTCAGTAATACTATTGTTTTAATATAGATTCTGGGAAGGTGAGTCATTGCTCCACTGATTGTGTTAAGTTCATAATCATTGTTCATAGGCATCTTTTTGAATTCTAGTCATAGTGGATCAATTTTGGAATTATTTTAAACTTTCAGTATTGTGAGTTGCCTATGTTGATTATTTTAAATTCATATTTATCTTTTCATTCTTCATCATCACGTTTTGAATTCTAGTCAGTGGATGAATTTCGAACTTTTAAATTGTCATTTCATTTCATCTCATTTCGTACCATTAGGGATCGATGACCTAGATGTTAGGCTGTTTTAAACAACAAGCATCATCATCACCTCATTCTGTAGTTGTTTGTCAGGCTTCAAAATGAAGTTGCTGGTTTGGAAGAGGATAGTTGAAGACGAGAATATTGGTGACTGCTTTTCTAGATTCATAAAGTTGTTAGAAGAAACAGAACAACAGCTAAATAAAGAAATCAGATCCGTGTTTGTGGAGCACTTGACACGGCTTCATGTCCGTTTTGAGAAGTACTTTCTATAGAATACACAGCACAACTGGATCAGAAATCCATTCAGTGCAGACCATGTACCAATTTTCACCATAACAGAAGAGGAACAGCTTATTGATCTTTCTTCAGTTAACACATTGAAGATTAAGTTTCTTTTTGCAGCATCCCTTGAAGGTTCGAGCTCTGCAAAGAATGAGTATCCGTAATTAAGTAAGAAGGTCTTGCGATTCCTACTTCCTTTTGCAACTTCCTATCTGTGTGAAATTAGATTTTCAACCATGCAAGTGATAAAGTCCAAATAGAGGTCAGGAATAAATCTCCAAAAAGAGATGCGTCTTGCTGTTTTGAAATTTGAGGTTCAGTAAACTGTGTGACTCCAAACAAGCTCATACATACATTGACTTTGCTGAACTTTGAAATATGCCAGTTTTTAATATTATTTAAGTTTTCTCCCTGCCTGTATTTCTCACCAACATGAATATCTTGCTTATCATACTGAATTGATACCAGCTCATAACATTAAAAAGGTGTAGATTACTTGTATTAATGATGGATATTTCCATTTATGATTAATAAAATAAAACATATTTTACCATATTGATAGTCTTTCTTTTAGGGAGATATGTATTTTTTGTTGACATATTTCATTTTGAGAGGGCAGGCATGTTGAGATTTTGGCAGTTTAGGGCATCTCCAGCAGCAAATAGTTTGAAAACTCCTTTTCTACACTAATAAATAATAACCAACATCTCCAGTGTTATGCTCATTATCATCATAATTATCATCATTGGTCCAACAAGCCAGGTGTGGGTATGTGTTTACAAACTTCTTCCAGTTCGTCCTGTCCATCCACAGCTGATGTTCTATCTTTTGTTGCCAATTTCCCAACCATCACGAGGTCTCCCTTTGGGCTTCTTACCAACAACATTCCTTTCATAGTATGCTCTTGGGGTCATAACTGGAGCCATACTGCTCATATCTCTACATCAACATAATCTGCCTAATTCTAAGGTTTCCAACAGACCCTTGTCCAATCCTGTATACTGTAGTTCATAAATATAGCACTGATATTTAACAAAAATAATGACAACCCATGAATTGATTTGGAAGTTACAGTTAGTTAAACAGTATATTCCAAGACTTTGAGGACAGCTGCTTGTGAATACATTCTGTTGCCATAGTCTAGGGGTTAATGCTGTAGCTTCCAACCCAGTTGGCCCATTTTTGATTCCCAACTTTTGTAAAAAGGAAAGAAAAGGGTTGAAATTCCATTATTCTCTATCCAAGAATTAGTTTTACATGCTTTCCTAGATCTCCAAGATTATACCTAGTATACAGAGTGTGTATGGTATTTGAGTATATTAACCTTTTGCACACTATGTCTCTATGTATTATAGTTTGCAGGAATTGTAATGACTTTGTAACTTCTGTTATTCTCGAGCAAAGGTTGTTGGTGATGTGCAGTTTACCATTCAAATGTTCTCCAACATCAGAAGTAGATGGTCTTCCTCAACTTTGCCAACCAACCCCTTGATCACCTGTTTCTGCAAGGTTTTGTGCAATGGAATGTCCATGTGATTCGCAGTGCAGTAATCTTTATAGAGCAAAATGCTGTACAACTTCCGCCACCATTTCAAGCTTTTCACTATAAAGGCATAGCTTGATGTGTAGTGGTCCAAGCGATCAATGCCTTCCATCTTTGATGAGTAGCAAATAATTATATTAGGTTTCTCTAATTGTTCAACACAGTTTTGTTTCTTTCTGTCAACTGACGTTGAATTGTTTCCAGATGTTAAAAGCATCAATACAGTCCACTAACTGTTCTAAAATATGCATTTCTGTGAATGAAGATGAAGCAGAAGCCATATTTACATTGAATCTATATCATCAGTAAACTGTCAGAAACATTTGCAATACGACTGCCTCCCTAAAAACCGCCACTACCCGCCATCAATGAGGACCATGTAATTCATGTATGTCAATGCTTATGGTTGCACACTGTTAAGATCATTGTGGCTAAAGGCAATTACATTGAATAAACCTGTGTTCTAACTGTTACTGCACCTACATATCAAATTTTACATCAATACATTTAGTTATTTGTCAGATATGGTTGTCTTTCATTCAGAGACTAATGTGTTTTCGTGTACCTTATTCACACTATATATATTAACATAGGACATACTAGAAGTTGTGAATACAGTAGATGAGAGGATATTCTTCACAACGCACAGCAGTATTCCAATTATTAAAATGTACATGTATAGTATCCCTACACTGGGTGTACTGAATGTTACACTTTCTGACTTTAACTTAGAGCAGGAGAATCAGTTCTATAAATGGCCACAAAATTAATTTCCACACATCTGAACTTGTGGGCTTAAGCTTGTAAGGCATAAAACTGGACTAAAAGAGGTATGGTCCAAGAAGTACCTGGGGATGTGGCAAGATCTAATTCCCAGAAATAGACAAAGGCAGTAATGGTGTGGTATCCAAGAGATGGATAATGGAGAAGAAGACATTTCATTGTCTAGGTGGTTTGATATGGGGGAAGTCTTTATTCCAAAAGGGGATTGATCAGGCTGTGATGACAATGATATATTTGGACTAGGCCTATGTTGTTATGAATGTGGAATCTGAGTTGTCAAGGAGATAATTGAATTTCAATATAGTGGGTAAGATCCAGCTCCTTGGCTGAATGGTCAGTGTATTGGCCTTTTGTTCAGATTGTCCTGGGTCTGATTCCCAGACGGGCTGGAGATTTTAGTCACATCTGATTAATTCCTCTAGCTCGAGGCTGGGTATTTGCATTTGTCTTAATACACATCCAGGATATCAGGCCTTCATCCATGTTAGTGCCAATGCCAAATAATTGTAATTAGTCCAAGAAAAAGAAAAAAAAAAGGGTAAAGAAAGCAAAGTAGGATCCTGGGTATGATTTATTTTTATTTTTACTGATTTTGAGGGGAAAGTTGTGGCCATAAAATCTGCAGAATGAGGATTGTTGAGATGTTCAGTTTCTTTGCAGAGGCTTACAAATTCACAATTTGTTCTGGGTGATTTCTCACAAAAGAATAGTGATATGGAAGTGTTGCTAAGTTTGGGATGGGAAGGCTTAGGAGTAAGGAGACAAGCTGCTCGACTAAGCAACATGTACTCTAGAGGATTTCCACCTTTCCATTACAATTTTAATCGCACTTGGCAATTAAATTACATTATCAAAAATTAGCAGTTCATGTTTCGTCTCATAAGAGACATCTTCATCTGCTTGTTAATAGTTCAGATTAAAGTAGACATAACAGACATTAACTGATAATACAGAATAGTTAAAAACATTTACAATTCTTAAAACTTAACAAGCATGCAATACTCGAAAACGGCTATCCTCTTGTCGCCCCCTTATGGCTGACGCCCCTCAAGTGACATAGCCATGTCATTTTATGCATTCCACAGCAGTCTAAGTTACCTGTAATAATCCAATGTAGTTGTTTTTCCTTCGGCTTTGAGGAGTCCCCCTCTTCAATTAGGATCAATTGTCATCTCTACAAGTATATATGCATTGTCAGCAAGAATGTCATGAATAATGGATTCATATTAACCAAATACAAGGACAATTTTATCTTAAGGAAATTTTTTTAAAGTGTATTTTAAATATAACATGAAGAAACGGATGGTGTTTTTTCTGTTCTTAAGACTCTGATCATTAGTTCTAAGCACCAATTTTTATTTCAAGTGTACTCATTGCATGCTTGTGAAGTGTTTATAAATTTTAAATGTTTTGAACTATTCTGTATTATCTGTTAATGTCTGTTATGTCTACTTTAATCTAAACTATTAACAAGCAGCTGAAGATGTCTCTCATGAGACAAAACATATACCGGTACTGCTAATTTTTGATCATGTAATTTAATTACCAAGTGTGATTAGAATTGTATTGAAAAGGTGGAAATCCTCAAGTGTTTTATTCTAGAGTATCTTGCAGTCAATAGGGAACAATTATGAAGTTTGTAACTTGTAATAAGTGGGATGTTCCGAGGTGTCAATGAAGCGATAGCGTGGACTGACATTAGTAGACGAATAAGCTTGAGTGGAGCTTTTATAGGTTATGAAAGATCAAAGTATGAAGATAAAGTTAGAATTTGAAAAGATAAATTGGGGCAAATATTCATTTATAGGAAAATGAATAAGTGCTTGGAATAATTTACCAAGGGAAATGTTTGATAAACTTCCAATTTCTTTGGAATCATTTAAGAAAGGACTAGGTAAACAACTAATAGGGAATCTCTGCCACCTGGGCGACAGCCTGAAATGCGGATCAGTGATGATTTATTTGATTAATTTGATATGATACTTATAAAAGAGTACAAAAGGAACTATTTTCCTGCTACTGATCCTATTTATAATATTACTTCACCACTTTTCACACCTTTCCTAATGACAAAGGTTTGAGACTTGTTCAAAATGTTGTTAGTTGGTTTAGAAACTTGGTAATTAAAAAGTCAGTATATTTAACAACTTGACAGAATCTAAACATCATTTCTGTATACTTTAAAAGACTTAGAAGTGAATATCTTTAGTTAAATGCATGAATGCATTAGGTAAAATTATCCAAGAAAATATTCACAATTTTGTGTACATTTTAAGAAAAACCTGATGAGATTGCCATCTCTAGTATGTGTTTTGAATAGTGTTTTCAGTGGTTGTAGAAGTGTTGAGTAAATGTTATGAAAAAGGATGCCATCCATGAAAGTTCTCACAAGCAACCTCTAGATTTGAAAACCAGTCTAATTGTGCCCTTAATGCATAGTTTAAACATGTTACCATTCATTGTCCAGCTCTTATAAAATCCCTAATGTCTTATCCAAGTTTTCTTGTTAGATACAGTTTAACTTGAGACCATCTCTAAAGCAATGCTTGTTGTTGTTGTTTTCAGGCTGCATCTCTGCTGAAGAAGACAGAAGGTGTTGTGACTTTAGTTGTATGTAACCCTAACAAAGCTAAAGAAGAGGAGAAAGATTCTACAGGCACTCTAGACACAAAAGGATCAATTGCTCAAAGTACTACCCCAACAGGAGGTCAACCTGCTGCTCAGGCGCCTGCTAAAGAGCCTGAGAAACCGAGTGAGTGATTGTTCTTGTATCTTGTCTAGATAGTTTATCTGTTACTAGTTTTGGATGTGGAAGAAGGCTTATCAGAAAACACAAAGAATATAGTGTTACTTATTGTAGTAATATTCAGTATCTTAAGCATTAAACCAGCAAAGATACACAATGGTTTGTTGCCTCATTTGAGTATGAGTGCGCAAAATTGTATATCTACAGTAAAGTTAGTGCTGTTTTCATTTTCCATACCAGGGCTAGAGATACCATACTTCATACACAACATTTGCTTCACATTCTTACACAAATGCACTTGTAATGGGCTTGTTTCAGCTTAATATCACAGTCTCTCAGAAAATTAAAGATGTTACTACATTTAAGAAAGAAGAAGCTATTTGAAGTATAGCCTTTTGTTTTCCTGTATTCCAGTCAAAGGAAAGGCATGGTCTAATAAATGTAGAAACTCTGCTAAAGTTCTTTATACTGTTAGAATATCAACCTATTAACATCAAAATGATGTTTACTTAGTTTCTAAAGGGATTTTTATTCAAAAATGTTGAGTGTTATGATACGTCATCTATTATGAAACAGGTAGGATAAGTGTCACGGATAAGCAGATAACACCCGTCCTCGCATGATGTTGTTGGGTGTTAAAGATATCAAGTTTCCAAACACTGTTGTCTTACTTAACAGCAGTCGTGTACATCAACTCTCACTTCTTGTGGTACACATCAATATATTGTATATAAAGAGTCACATTGTATTTTTGACAATGGGTTCTAGGTTTTCTTCATCTAGCTCATTTTGAAAGGACAGTCACCTGTTAGATTCTCCCTTACAGTATCTTTTGTTCTATATCCTAGGGTTCAGAGATGAATCAGGTCATCTCTGTTAACAATAAAGTTGTTGAAGAACACTATGCAACTACTAGGATTGTCTACACAGTCTATCACATTAAGAACAGTATTGGATCCTAATAACATATCCTGTGTTTTAACCTCGGTCTGGTCCTTTCCATAATACAGATTAAAATTGAAAGAGTAGCCACAAGATCCATACAGGGCCCATAATTGTAAATCTAATAAGCTTGGCTGTGATGAACTGTTTCATGTTATGTCCATAGTATTTTACGATCATTTCATCCACCGCTAGGCATTCTTCAAAGAGAGCTGTTGAAAAGCTGCATCATCATCTTGGTCAGAGGCTGTATCTTGAAGCCATTGGCACTCTTGTTTTCATTGACAAGATCATTATTGCAAAAATGAAGAATTCTCTTCAAATTCAGATATTTATTTCTTGGTATTGCTTCTTTGACAATTTCTACGCCTACATCTTCTGACCAATACACACTTTCTGAAGGTATCCGATACAAATAAGAAATCAAGATAACAATTAAGTAAAAGGTTCCATCTGATTGATACTTTTTTATTATTTAGGGAGGGGGTTGTGTTTGTTAGTTAAGATTAAAATTATACAAATTAAAAACTATTCTAACTAAAACATCTTTGATTTCATTCGTTGTCACTTGCACTGGTTCATTATTAAGTTTGACAGTTTTCCGTTAATGCTCTTGCACACTTGTCTTGATGGTATAGTGTTCCTTCTTTTTCTAGACCTTTCTTACTGTCCATTGGAGAAGATTATGTAGATTGTTGGTCGAATTGTTCAGTTTTCATTTAGTTGGATAGTTTGGAGTACGATCCCTATCCAATTATTCGTTGTACGAATTTTATTCTGAATCATTAAGTCGGGAAGTTTGGTGTACTACCCCTGTCCAATTCGTTCTTGTTCCGATGTTTACGTGTTTGTATTTGTCTCTGCCGTCCTCGACTTATGCAGTATGCAACAAAACAAACTGTACTTAAATTACAAACATTCTCTGAACATCAAGATATGTCATTATAACATGTAAGATGATGGTATCTAACTGGGCTGGTACAGCTTTTCTTCAAAATGTTCACCATTGCGTCTTGCACATTGTTTATAACTGTCCTGTAGATTGTGAAACATGTTGATGAACACAGGTTGCTACAAGAACACAAAAAATGAACATATCATCTCTCATAATTCAAAAACCTTCCTAGGAGGGTAATCTGACTGGAAAGTAGATTCTTTCAGCATGCCCTGAATTATGAGAATTAATGTCATATTTTCTTTCCTTGTAGCTACCTGTATTCATAAATATGTTTGACAGTATACAGGGCTGGTATGACTAAAGAGTGAGATTTAAGGGTGCATGTTTTGAATATATGCTGCAAGAATATAGTTAGATATGTGTTGCCATCTTCACCTTGCATATCTTGATGTTCAGACTATGTTTGTAACTTTATCGCTGTCTGCTTTGCTTAGGAAGGAAATGAATCTTGAAAGAAAAGAAAAAGCATTAAGTGTCTGACTGTTTATGATACCTTTCCACTGGAATACAAGCTGCCGTAGTGGGTCTATAGTATAGTGTCTGACTCAAATTGAAGGTTCTGATCCCAGCTGGGTAGTCCATTTTTAAGCTCCCTGTGTGCATCATTGGTAGCGTGGGTCCATTTGCAGTACCTGATAGAGGTTGTTGCAGTTTTGAAGGATGACAAAAAGTCCATTTGATTCTCCGTGTCATACAATGTAGGCACATAAAATATATCTGTTGACATATTTGGCGTTTACTCAACAAAATTAATTAATAATAGGTCACCCAGTTAGAGTCCTAGTTTCTCAGATATCTAATAGAGAAAAATGGAACGTTGAAATTGATTCATAGGCAGCCTTTATGGTGTCAAATTAAAATGCCTGAACACATTACTCTTACCCTTTGGTAGACCACACTAAATAGCTGCATGGAGTTGTAGAACCATACTACTCCTGTCTGTCCTCTATATTATTTTAGTGTCATACTCTGTCAACAGAATTATTACATTTTCAATTTCACTTTCATTACAATTTGTTATGAACAGACTATGTACACCCAAACCTCTTTATGAATACACACACTCTGTATCATGCTGTAGTTACCTGTACACCGTGAAGCAACCAATACCTGTCCTTTTTATGATTAGTAGAACATGTTTCCTAGTTGTCTCAAACTTATCATATATAAACATTTAAGAATTTAAATAAAATAATATTATTAGACTGTTAAAACTTATGGTCCTTTTCGACCTCTCTCCTCTCTTTTTTAATTGCTGCAACACTCTCAGAAATTACAGGTAGGATTTTGTTGTGCAGTCATGGTCTTGTGGAAAGTTCTTCTACAAATGTTGTAAATACTGTGAATCTCAAACTTGTTGTGCAAATAAAATTGCTATGTTCTTTGCATGGGGATCTGATTAACACCACCTAGATTAGTCCAAAACAGATTATTATAGGGGACTTGGGTAATATGATTCTTTCAATAGTGTCATCAGCGTTATTATTAAATTCAGTCAGTGAAACATTGAAGCACTTTTACATTGCTTTTAGGAAACATTGAATGTAAATTTATTCGATAATTAAAATATGTTATTTTATTAGCTTCCTGAAGATTATCAAGGCTGTCACAAGGACAAAGGATAGCAAATAATATGGTTATGTGATGAATATTGAATTTTCACAACCACATTGTAATCAAAATCGACTTTCAATCTATTAGGTTATGTTATGTTACATATAATACGTGTTGAAGAGATGTTAAGTAAGGAACAAATATGTCCAACAGGACACCAGTGGGATCCAAACACACAACCTCTTTTTAATTGTAATAAATGTGTAATATTGTTCTTTTGATGAAATTTGTATTAGATAGTTTTGAATCAAAATCTCAAAAAACTATGATTACCGGTACCGCAGTTAAGTTGGTAAATTATCAACCTTTACCTCTCTTTTAAAATTTGTTCAGAGAGCATAAAAACTTACCATTTTGTAGCCGGTTTTTTAATGTATATAACACCCCCCCCCCCCCACGGTCCGCTGCTGTATATCCCACAAACTTGATACTGTTTGTTGTCTGTAATTTTTTTTTTCTTCCCCACACTTTTTTATACCCTTGCATAGCGATTCCAGAAACTTCTTCCATGAGTGGTATATCCTCTCCTTTGTAAAGAGTCAGCTAGCATGTGATAGATGGTTATTGGGTTGGTATTTAAAAAAAATATATAAAAAAAATAATGGTTTGTGCAAGTACAGTGGTGGGGTTTCTGGACTTAATTTTTATCATCCTGAAATTTAAACTTCCTGTTTATTATGACAATAAATTAAATCCAGGAATTCATTATTGTAGCTAAGGAGAAATGTAGCAGATTCAATGCAACATAATAATGTACCAGTAATTCTTTTTTAATCTGGCAACATTTGGCTCAAATCCTCTTCATATTCTAAATTCCCACTTAATAAGCTTTTTACATTTTTTATTGAAATAGAATGGAACTGGAAACTGTATTCAACCCATCCCAGTTATTTCTGGGGTTGCTGGAGCCATCTTGGCTCATTTTGGTTATAAGTTGGGGGTTTAGGACCGAATACCCTTCCTAATGCCATCTAATTTTTCAGGTAAAAATTCCACTGTAGGATCCACAGACATTCTGGGTGAAAAATCAGCAGCTAAGTCACTGAGCTAATCATACCCCCTGTATTCTCTCTCACCATTTTTAATTAATCCACTATTGCTCAAATTTCTATTTTCATTTTGGGTTTTTGTAGATTCATAAATCACTATACAGTAGTCTGTGTCAAATGGGAAGCATTTTGTCTTCTCGATTCTACTCAGAATTGCCCAACCAAGGTGCTGCAACTTTGTGGCATTATCCCACCCGCTCAGTGCATTGCACTCCATGGAAAATTTCATCACATCAAATATCTCTTGCACTGGGCCAAAATGTTTTTACTTCATAAAAATGACTGCAACTGAAACAACATCCCAATTGACACAGACTATACGTCCTTACCTTTGATTTGTTGCTTTCACTTTTCTATATCAAAACTAAGCAAATATTCTAAAACTCATATATTTTACAGTTTTGATGAAAGCATCCTGGATAGAAAGTGAATAAGACAAATATGAAAATTAAATATTTTATGTATAATATTGTATTATCCAACTCTACTCAATTCTTTTTAGAGGAACTTTCACTTGTTCCAAGTATCAACTACCCAGTGTCTAGTCCAGTGGTTAGCATGCTGGCCTTTGTCCAACGGGTCCAAATTCCAGCCTTAAATGGTTCATTCATCTGGCTCGGGGACAGGGTGTCATCAACATAAAATTCATCATAGGTAGGGCCGAATTGAAACCGACTTTCAACCTATTAGGTCATGTTACGTACATTCAGTACGTGTTGAAGAGATCTTAAGTACAGAACAAAAATGACCAACCGGACACCAGTGGGATCCGAACCCACAACCTCCCGATTTCGCGTCAGTTGCCCTACCAATTGAGCTATGGTGGCCTAGGCCATCTTTGTTCTGTTGGAAAGGATCTAAGCTACAGGTCTGGCACAGCTGCCATCACACTATAGAGTGCGTTTAAGTCGCCTGTTGAGGGCAAAGTCAATGAATACTGAATTTTCACAACCGCATTGTAATCGAAACCGACTTTCAACCTATTAGTTCG
Organism: Anabrus simplex; assembly: GCF_040414725.1. Classification (NCBI taxonomy): domain Eukaryota; kingdom Metazoa; phylum Arthropoda; class Insecta; order Orthoptera; family Tettigoniidae; genus Anabrus; species Anabrus simplex. The sequence goes on along the minus strand of NC_090269.1, from coordinate 227,467,359 downwards.
TGTTACGTACATTCATTACGTGTTGAAGAGATGTTAAGTACAGAACAAAAATGGCCAACCGGACACCAGTGGGATCCGAACCCACAACCTCTCGATTTCGCGTCGGTTGCTCTACCAATTGAGCTATGGTGGCCTAGGCCATCTTTGTTCTGTTGGAAAGGATCTAAGCTACAGATCTGGCACTACTGCCACCACACTGTAGAGTACGTAACACGACCTAATAGGTTGAAAGTTGGTTTCCATTACAATGCGGTCATGAAAATTCAATTTTCATTGACTTAGCCCTCAACGGGCGACTTAAACGCACTCTACAGTGTGATGGCAGTTGTGCCAGACCTGTAGCTTAGATCCTTTCCAACAGAACAAAGATAGCCTAGGCCACCATAGCTCAATTGGTAGAGCAACCGACTCAAAATTGGGAGGTCGTGGGTTTGGATCCCACTGGTATCCGGTTGGCCATTTTTGTTCTGTACTTAACATCTCTTCAACACGTACTGAATGTGCGTAACATGACCTAATAGGTTGAAAGTCAGTTTCCATTACAATGCGGTCGTGAAAATTCAATATTCATAGGTAGGGCCCTTTCCTCACAGACATTCGGGTCACCTATAGGTGTCAGTTCAAAAGACATGCACCAGACCTTTCTGAGGCCATACACAATAATAATAATTACCCAGAGATTAAAATTAGAACCACTGAACTATATTATTGTAGCGGCACTTGTGGGCATTAATAAAACAATAATAAAAGAAAACAAACATTTGGAACATTAAATCAAATTTAGAAACATTAAAACCATATCATAAAATCAAAATTAAACTCATCAATTAAACTCATAAATTAAACAGCGAAAGGAACCCTAAGAGGTTGTGGATCGAAGGACTTTTATGGCTGAAAATTTGACCAAAGAATAATTTAGTTAATACCTACTTACAGTAAATACATATTTACTGTATTATAAAAACATTAAAGAAAAGGAAATAAGGAACACTACCGGTAACATAAACACAAAAGAAATATGAATCCTGATGAAATGAAGTTGTATCAAAGAAAATTATAAGTTGAACATTTGAAGCGACCACCTTCACCAAAGAAATAAAAAGACAGGTCATAGGAAAACATTTTAAAATTAACCAAAACCAAAGTTTCCGAGGTCAAACTTAATGAAAGATTTATTTAACTTTCAAAACTGTTAGAAAAAGCTTGCCTCGTGCCAACGTGAAGATGGACGTAATACGTCTGTACACCATCATAAATGACAATTGATTTCTGATAGAAAAATTGATGAGTAAATTCCTGTGACAAATTAAAACTTGAAATAAAATTAAGTTACATTAAGAAATTTAAGACTTGCTTTCCCCCAGGAGAAGGCAGATCTCCCATGGAGCACAGAGCTGCTGGACAACACGTCTGCTCTACATGATGCTGAAGACAGAATTAAAATTTTAAATTTAATATAATTTTAAATGATCCAAAATTTACTTGAAGAAGGCCAAATATATAAACTCTCCCAGCACACGTCACAATTATATACCTAGAACTGCCAATTTGATTGTTTTGACTGCTATTGAAATTATATTTTCATTCTTAACTGGCATATCATCCTTCTCCTCCTTCCCTCTTATCCAGCTCCTGCTGGTTTACGGCATTTATGGCACTTATCCACCTTCCTCTCTTTCCAACATTCCTCTTCCATAATTTTGTACCAGTCCAGGTTTCTTCATGCACTCCTCTTTATCACATTGTTCCTCCTTGTTCTAGATCTCCCTCTCACTCTCTTTCCGTCGAATTTCATCTTGGTATTCTTTCCTCCTTCACCCTCTTTACAGGTCCAAACCATATTAGTTTACTCCTATCAATTCTCTCATTTAGGTTTTCCATTCCGACATTCCGACATTCTCACATCTTAGTTTCTCAGTCTGTCTTTCCTTGTCTTTCCTATCATACTTCTGAGGTATTTCATTTCTCTGGCTTGAATTTACTCCCCTCCCTACTTGTTATTTCCCAAGTCTCAATTGTATAGGTCAATATGGGTGCATAATACATTTTTGCACCTACATTATCTCTTTACACTTCCTTGATTCTTTCTTATTCCAGATAAGTTTCTTACACTCTGGTAGAATGCATTGGCCTGTTTGCTAATCTCCATGTCAAGCCTTGTATTCTGCATTAAGTCACACCCTAGGTATTTGAAAGTGTTCACAATGTCAAGGCTTTGACCACCAATTTTCATAAAGCCTTTCCCTTATCTTTCTCCTCTTGATATCACCATGGTCTTGCTTTTCTCTGCATTGATTTTTACACTATACTTTTAAAATTCCTTGTTCAATGCATCAAGTTGTTCTTGTACTTCTTTGCTGTTTGTTTCCTAGACCACAATATCATCTGCAAACAGTAATAACTTCACATCCTTATTAACATATTCTTCCTTTGTCTCCTTTACTGTTTCGTCCATAACTATGAGAAATAAGAGGTGACAGCACACTCTATGTCTTAGTCCAGTTTCATTTCTAAATCATTCTGTTCTTTTCAAACAGTCTGTACACTGCTGACACAGTTTGTACATTGCTTGTACCATTTCTATAGTTTGTGTGTAACTCGCATAGTTACTCATTATTGTTTCAGATATGTATTTCTAAGTTTAGAATATATAATTGTGGAATCTAACACAAAATGGGGGGCAAGTTAATTTATTTAGTCCAAAATGTAATATTATTCTTAGTTTATTAGAAACACAAATGCAAATTTTCACACACACAAAAAAAAAAAACTATCTTCTAAACAAACACTGATTTTGCTTCAAGTCCTTGAATCTAAGCTGAAACATAATTGCCACTCAGTATTATAAAAGCAAAACCACTGTAAGATTTCAGTAACTGCAAACTAAGCAATGAAGTATTACTGTTGATTCAGTTATTTTATATGTAGGAACAGTATACACAACCGTAGTTCACAAGTCGTATTTCTTCTTTGAGTATGAGACATACAAATGCATTTTGCACACACTAATTTGAATCCTTCTCTTTAGATGCAGGAACTACACTGACATGCCAAAAGTCACGGGATAGGAGAAGGTAATAGTCGATGTTGTCACTGTACTCTGGCACCTTGGATGTGCCCAGATCTGTATAAGGTGTGATCGGACATCTCGAGATTTAGAGTAAACACTGTCTGTGCTGGTCATGGCAAGGTGACTTGAATTATCACCTTTCAAACAGGACATGATAGTGGGGGCCTGATGGATGGAACATTCCATTGCTGAAACTGTGTGGAAATTTAACATTCTTTGAACAACAGTGTAGTGTGTATCGGGAATACCTCGTGGAAGGCATTACCACCCAGAGTGAATAGCGCAGTAGCCAACTATGGATACTTAATGATCGTAATTAGCAGTGTCTGTCTAGAATTGTCCGTGGTAACAGACAAGCCACACTGGCTCAAATCACATCCACATTCAATGCAGGAGGTACCAGATGCATGTCCAGCAGGTCAGTACAGTGTTCTTTAACATCGGTGGGATATAGGAGTAGAAGAGCTACCTGAATGACCTCGTTAATACAACACCAGGCACAGAGTCTCACCTGGGCACATGCCATTGCTAATTGGACCTTGGAGGACAGGTGACATGTAGCTTGGTCCAATTAGTCACTGTTCCAGTTGTTTCAAGCTGATGGTAGGGTTTGGATATGACATAGGCCTCATGAAGCCATGGATCCCAGTTGTCATCAACGCATCATATAGGCTGGCAGTTGCTGCACAATGGTGTGGAGTGTGTTCACATGGCATGGGCTGGATCCGCTGGTCCACTTAAACAGGTTGTTGACAATTGACTGCAATGTCGAACTGCTTGGTGACTACTTCATGGACTTTACACATTCCTACAACTATGAGATATTCCAACGGGATAATGCACAGTGTCATCTGGTCCAGGTTATCTGGAATAGTTTAGGGAGCATTCTGGAGAGTTTCAAAGACTGTTATAGCCATCTTGTTTGACTGATATGAACTTTATCGAGCATTTATGGGATGTGGTGAAGTCTATTCACACCCAAGACCCTGCAGCTACAAATAGCAGGAAATGGTAGGTAGCTATCAAAATGGCATGAGTTAGAATCTCTGGACAGGTATTTCTTCCACTTGTGGAATACCATGATGAGTTGTTGCACTTGGCTGAGCTAGAGGAGGGCCTACATGTTGCTAGACCCCTATCGCATTACTTTTGGCATGTCAGTGTACTTACCACAACATTAGTTACTTTCTTCAAGCAAAGAACCACACACTCACTATTTGCACTTACTGCAGCTAAAGTTTAACTCATTCTTACATTTCTTCATCTGGCATTGCTGCCTTCATTTATCTTCTTCTCCACGCTCTCCAAGCTGGGTTCTGTTCCCACTGACTTAGGTTTTGATCCCATGTACCTCATACAAAGCTCTTCTGCCAACTTCAGGATGTAATTTCAGTGGCTAATGTTCTTCCCCGTCACTTTCTCATAAATGATCCAGGAATTCATTGCTGCCAAGTCAAGGATATTGTGAAATATATGAACCGGCCACCTTCATGTACTAGATCGAACAGTAAATATTCTTCCCGTTTGATCAATCACATTGACATCGTATTTTGTATTGTTATAGAAACAGACTGTTTCATGTTTCCTTCTTGGGATTTGTTTCACTTTCAACTTCTGATTGCAGTATACTGTACACAAGGATGTTCTTATTCCATTTACCTTGATACACGTGAGAGAGTCGTCAGAAGGTTTCAGGAGAACTGAATCGTAGAGAGGAGATTTCATAGCTTTTACAGTATTAGAAATTTCTCTCCTTGATCATCTCATGGTCCCAATAAATTTTGTCCCATTATCTTTCAACTTCTTGCCAAGTTTCAGTGTTGTAAGAACGTTTTCTGTAGTCATGTTTCACCCGCCTTCCTTTGAAATGGCTCCATCAACTTCATTACTACATTCTCAGGACATGCTTCATCATTTGGTCTAAGCTAATCTTTTCCTAAGTAAGGTATCGTATTGCAAAAAACTTTGAGTCAACATCTACTACGAGTAACTAAAATTTAATCCCAAATTTATCTGGTTTGTTTGGCATGTATTTTAAGAATGGACATCTAGTTTTATTTGGGAAGAGCTGGAAGATTTTCATCTGGAATATAGGTCACCTGACAATGTGCAGTGAATTTGTTCGAGGCACATGATACCAGTGCCTTCAGTTGTTCTGATCTTGTTTTTCTTAAGTCTAAATGCAAAAATATTTGAATTTTGCAAAAAGTATTCCTCTCAGTAGTTTCACTGAAGAATGGTAGCCTCCACTTTCTAGACCATGGTTTCATCAAGTTCAGTGCTACTGGCTCCAAGAACACTAGGAGCATACACTAAGGCAATGAAGGCCTCCAGATTTTCTGAACTTACTGTTACAAATAAAACACAGTCTCTTTTATGATTCTAATTTATTTCAGTATGACCCAATAAATGCATATACACATATACACACACAGTTCTATTCAACCATGAATGTCCACACTCACTAATTGCTGTTTATTTACAAGCTTTTTACTCTTTACATACAGCAGGGAATTTTGGCTTATTGGAATTACCTGAGAGGGCTATAATCCTATTCGCAGGCTTGCCTTACTTTCACTTCTCTCAGTCCAGTCACCCCATTCAGCAGCTGCGTGCAAACAGCTAGGTTTGAACACAGGCTACTGACCACACAATACACGGTGACTGTTCCTTGGTTCAGCTCCAGAGACATTCCAGTAATTCACACAGTCAAACAACTAACTAGTGACAACTATACAGCAACTGCTCAATACTACTAACCAGCAGGGCAATACTCCTCACAACAACGTCCATTGGCATTGCACCAAGTACGCTCACGAAAGTTGCTCCAGTTGCTGACTACAGCAATCCTCAGTCCACAGGAGTACACACACTGAATACTCTATTTCGTAGCCGACAATACCCTGGTGGCAGCCAACAACAGTCTTCAGTCCAGCTACTCGCTTGACACTCTGACACAACAACAACTACTCCTCATTCAGATTCTGATGGGACAGCCAACATCACTGTTTCCCTCAGCCCAGCCACCAAACCCCAACACACAGATCCAACCCCGACTCCACCACAGAGTTCAACAGTAACTCTAACACTGATTGACTGTCTGTGGCCAGCCTCCTTTTTCTAGCTTGGGTGATGTGTACCAGAATATTTGTGATGTGGCATCTCCCAAAACCTCACAGGAAACCAGCCGAAGATAACAATACACAGAGAGGCCGGTCCCATCCTCCAGGCCGGCTGGGAGCTCCTTGGTTGTGTGACTCCCTAGTTCCTTCCAGGAAGTACTACAAGGCTGGAACATAACATTACATTACACAAATTATCCCCAAGAACACATTTCACCTCTGTTTCTCTGTATTGTTTTATGAGTTACAATATTGATTAATCAATAAAGAGACATCACACACTCGTTATGCTGTTGTCAGAAACATGTCTCTTTGAATATGGAGTAGGTCCTGGATTTTCTTTCAAGATATTATGGCAAGCAAACCTCCAAGTCTGCTACAGTCTACTCCATTATGCCATCAGTACCTAGTAATGTATTACCTGACTCTGAAAGGGTTTTATCTTGATTGATGCATCCCTTCTAATTCACAATGGGCTTCAGTTTCTACGGTTATAATAGAATAATTGAAAGCTCGTCCTTACTCAACCTATACGAGGCATCGTTACAGTTTGAATGTGGTACAAATGAAGGAAATTCACCAAAGTTGTTATGCTGATTGTCAACAACAACAACAACAACAACTTACATTTTGTCTGAAAAATCCAGTTTTCAGCATGATCTTAATCGCTGCTTTCCAAGTGATCACTTGATTGGCAGTGGTCTTTCTCTGCAGCTTTTTGTCCTAGGTCGTCTATATCTGGACCACACACTACATTATGTTCTGGAATATCATGCAGACTCAAAAACATTTCATTGTGGTCTACAAGACATGTTTACTCCAGTGTGATAAGCTGACGAATGACAACATTACCGGAGACACAGATGAAACAATGCTTGTACAGTTTGTAATGTATCAGAGTGCCATTGCTATGTTTTGGAATATTACTGTTGTTGATAGAATAATTATGAGTAGGTGTTGATATCTCTGCAAGAGTTGCAGACATGTATTATAATTTGTTATATTATGATGATTAATAGTGGTCAAAATGACTGCTACAGCAGTTGTGGATATACTTGTTACTATCGCCCTATACAATGATACAAAATTAATTATTTTTCTTATGGGCTAATGACCACTAATCAGGAACAATTATTGGTTGGGGAAATATATACAAATTCATAACTGCTTGAATTTTAAGAGGAAGGGAAGTCTACCAACCATACAAATATCTTAGAATTATAGGTCGAAAATAATATGGCAATGGATGAAAAAAATATGAATAAAACTGAATTTCACCCATACATAACATAGAGTAAACTGTCTTTGGCCTTTGCATATACAGTAGTAACATTAATTCACATTAATTGACTTCAGTTAAGTACTAGATCATAATTAAAGTACGAAGGCTTTCACAGCCGGTGTCAATATAAAAATCTTCTGAGCTATTATGCCGTGATCCACTCCTCTCGTTTCTCCCAGATGTTTCGACTACTGCTGTGGTAGTCATCTTCTGTGGCTTCGTGTCGATACGCTCTCCTGTATCCCACTGGCGACCAGCAGTAGTCGAAACGTCTGGGAGAAACGAGAGGAGTGGACCAAGGCATAATAGCCCGGAAGATTTTTATTATACTAGATCATAATATTTATCCCATTTATTTTATTATTTATCATATGGCTTTTAGTGCCGGGAGTATCTGAGGACATGTTCGGCTCGCCTGATATAGTCCTTGTAAGGCAGACCCTCCATTGAGAGTGGGCATTTATGGAAACTGCATGTACTGAAGGATAGTGTTGTGTGTGGTAAGTGAGTTGCAGAAATGTTGGAGACAGTACAAATACCCTGTCCCCGAGCCAGAGGGAAATAACCATTTATGGTTAAAATCTCTGACCCAACCAGGAATTGAAGCCGGGGCCCTCTGAACCTAAGACAACTATGCTGATCATTCAGCCAAATGAATATTGAATTTTCACGACCGCATTGTAATCGAAACAGACTTTCAACCTATTAGGTCATGTTACGTACATGTAGTACGTGTTGAAGAGATGTTACTTACAGAACAAAAATGGCCAACCAGACACCAGTGGGATCCGAACCCACAACCTCCCAATTTCACGTCGGCTGCTCTACCAATTGAGCTATGGTGGCCTAGGCCATCTTTGTTCTGTTCTCTTCAACACGTACTAAATGTACGTAATACGACCTAATAGGTTGAAAGTCTGTTTCGATTACAATGCGGTTGTGAAAATTCAATATTCATTGACTTGGCCCTCAACGGGCGATTTAAGCGCACTCTACAGTGTGATGGCTGTAGTGCCAGACCTGTAGCGTAGATCCTTTCCAAGAGAACAAAGATGGCCTAGGCCACCATAGCTCAACTGGTAGAGCAACCGACGCGGAATCGGGAGGTTGTGGGTTCGGATCCCACTGGTGTCTGGTTGGCCATTTTTGTTCTTTACTTAACATCTCTTCAACACGTACTAAATGTACGTAACACGACCTAATAGGTTGAAAGTCTGTTTCGATTCAGACAATGTTTAGCTATTCAGAACGATACACTGAAACTCAGTAAAACTGAAATAATAACAATAATAGATAAATAGAAATACACAGCATAATGAACAGCACCTGCATGTATAACACTTTCTGTTATTGGCAAAGCTCTTACAACAAGCCTAAAGGTTAGGAATTTTCTTTCTTAAGCAGCGTGTAATGTATATCTATTCTTATAAAAGTTATCATTTACATCTTAGAAAAGTAATGTCACTACTCATAAATTTGTAAAATTTTATAAAGTCTAGGAATGGTGAACCAGAAATTTACTACATATACAGGGTGGTCAGAAACAATGTGAACAGAGTAGATGAGCATTTTGAGGGTTTGGTCATATTGATAAATAATTTGAAATAACAATTTGATATCTCATGCCGTTGTCATTTTATCAGCTGCTGAAGTTAGCCAATCAGATCACTTTGTGGCCAAATTCAAATGTTTTTTTTCTATTTGCTTTACGTCACACCGACACAGATAGGTCTTATGGCGACAATGGGACAGAAAAGGCCTAGGAATGGGAAGGAAGTGGCCATGGCCTTAATTAAGGTACAGCCCCAGCATTTGCCTGGTGTGAAAATGGAAAACCACGGTAAACCATCTTTAGGGCTGCTGACAGTGGGGGTCGAACCCACTATCTCCCGGATGCGAGTTCACAGCTGCACGCTCCCAACCGCACAGCCAACTCGCCCGGTCAAATGGGGTTTCCAAGGCAGTGTTGTCAAATCTATATCTGGCTTATTATCGGCTTGAGAGCCATGCTGAAAAATCAGCGTCAAACACAAACACACCATGGGTTTTATCTGGTGTCACTGTAGCATACTTGCTACAGTGCAATCCTATTGGCTCGGAGGTCTGTGTTCAAATCCCTACCCCGGTGGAGTTTTTTCTTCCATTGGTGATCTCAAGCCAGTCTTGAGCCATTTGCAGATTTAGCAACACCGGCTTGCGAAGCGATCTGATTGACTTACTTAAGCAGCCGACAAATTGATAATGGCATGAGATATCAAATTCTTTTTTTTTTTTCAAATTACTTATCAGTATGACAAACCCTCTAATGCTCATATGCCTGGTTCACATTGTTTCCAACCATCTTGCATAAATAGTAACACAACATGTATGAACTTGTGTACAGAATGAGTACTGATAGATCTAGGATTTGTTAGCAATACTGAAACGCTGCCTCAACTGGAACATGGTCATTCTGTGAAGAAGTGGAAGTTACTTATATAAAAAGTAATAAAGATGTTAACAAGTTTGGCACTGTAGTACAGTGTGGACTGTGGCCTTATAATGTACATACTGTACATCACCCTTTCAGATTTCAACAAGTTTGAGACTCACTATGTTGCTTTGATCCATATTCTATTTTAACTGCACCACTAGGAATGTGCGTAGTACTAACTGAATGCAGCATGGCACATGGAGTAATGAAAAATCAGTGTTTTGAATGATGCATTCTTCTGAATGTGTATGTATGTGATGTATTTTACACTATTTGCTGAAGCATGTTTTTAACATTGCAGTAGTAAGCAGTGCTGATATTATTAATATTATTTCAAATTGAGCTTTGATTATATAATATTTTTCATAAAGCATGAATTTTAACTTTAATTAATTTCTGGTGGTACTTTATTTATTTTAGCAGTGACACATTTATGTGAAGAAGTGAATTGTGATGGGTTATCAGGTTCTTTAAAACTAAAATCGCTACTCAGAGAGGTAGCATGCTTATATTGTCATCTAAATTTATTAACTACTATTCATGGAGTTTTAGAAGTGCACTTGCATTTGACTTTTCCATTTCACACAGTTTGTGCTACTAAATGTAGCCAAACACACAGCTTTCCGGTTCATCAAACTCTTGTTGTCCAATATACCCTCTGACAGCGCAGTGTTGCCCCTATAGTAGTTCACAACTTAACTTTCACACCGCCCTGAACTCTACGTAGTTATCTGACTCACCGACGTACTCCTGAATGACTTGTGACTGACTCCTGTGACTCCTAGCTTTACTTTTTAAACAGGACAGCATAAAATTCTTCTAGTTTCTACTTCTAGATCATTGTGGGCACCTTCTGTGTTATTAGCCAGTTTCCAGCATCTTCTAAGAAGCTCAGCCAACAGTTTGCCAGGGCTATTGCTTTCCTTGCTACTGCCCTGGCCATATTGTGACTACTCTGCTGGCCGCCACATATTCTTGACCTTCGTTGTAACAGTATAGTGGAAAGAAGAGGACCATAAGTTTAATCCTAGCTTTAAATTTTTGAAGAATATTTGTTGTATAAACATTGATATAAATGGGATCATACTATTAAGCATATATGCAATAAAGGATTTTTATTTAGGTTTAGAAATACGGTATTTGTATTTCTTACGACATCATAGATCAATAACAAATACATTGTTGTTGAAAATGCTAAGAAATTGAAATATTTTTTAACCAAGCTGAAAGAAAACTGGGAACTGAAATGAGGAAAATGGCTTCCCAACATTTTACATATGAAAACTTTTAACCAAAGAAATTGGTTATGGCAGTGAGAATCGTATAGCTTTAAGCTTCCATTTGGGAGATCGAACCCCATAATCGGCAGCACTGAAGATGGTTTACCTTGGTTCCTATTTGTACAACCAGGCGTTAACAAAGGCCACAGCTGCTGTCTTCCCAGTCCTTGCCTTCTTCTAGCTCATTTTCATCAAAAACATGTACAAATTAGTACAACTCGACTCTCCTTTCCACTTACTTTTTGTAACTAATAACTTGACCGAGTGAGTTGACCATGTGGTTAGGGTTGCACAACTGTGAGCTTGCATTTGGGAAATAGTGGGTTTGAATCCCACTGTTAGCAACCCAAAAGATGGTTTCCTGTGGTTTCCCATTTTCACATCAGGCAATACTTGGGTTGAACCTTAATTAAGGCAACGGCCACTATGTTCCCGTCCTTCTGTCCCCGAAAACCTTTGTGTTAGTGTAATGTTAAACAAGAAGCCAAACAAAACAACAAAAAACAAAGAAAATCACATAATAATGATGTCTACTTTTGATTTAGGTTAACATAGTTCTGAGGTTAATTTCTTCTTCTTACAAGTTTGCTAATGACAGTATACAACCTTTCCTGAATGCAAATATACTACTTGAAAATTTCATTGATAACTGCTAGTAATGTTTCTGTAAGTCTGTTTTGCAAATGAAGAACAGAATATCTGTTAAGATGGAAATTTCTTCAAGAAAGTTAGTACTATTTTCACTAAAAATACCTAGTGCTCTTTTATTTTGTAAAAATCCTCCATTTATGACTGAATGATAAATGTGCCTTTGCAAATCTTAAATTACCATGATATGGAGGAGGTAGAATACATTCAGGTATGCATTTCAAATATAGCACTGTAGTGATACCATAGTATCAATTTTATGTGAAAGCATGTGTGGAATGTAACTGGATGGAATATCTGCAGTTTTAATACATGCTTGGAATTCAGAGTTTTAATGTTACAATTTCAGTAATTAAATATATGCCATAATTGAAGTTCTGTAGGGCTATTTTACCTTGTCTAATGTCCGGCATCATGGCTAAATGGTAAACTGCTGGCCTTAGGTCGCAGGGGTCCCGGGTTCGATTCCTGGCAGGGTTGGGAATTTTAACCATAATTGGTTAATTTCGCTGGCACGGGGGCTGGGTGTATGTGTTGTCTTCATCATCATTTCATCCTCATCATGATGCGCAGGTCGCCTACGGGAGTCAAATCAAAATACCTACATCTGGCGAGCCGAACTTGTCTTCACAGTTTGACAGTTTGTTCACATTGAAAAATGGTTTTGTGCAAGTAATGATATGCCATAAAAATAGAACTGTGTTTTTGAAAGCATCTGAAAAGAGAAAGGCCATGATAATATAAAGCTAACTGAATAGTTTTGCCTTCATGGTTTTTATTTCAGTTCCAGTGCAAGATATTACAGTCAGTTAATATTGTTTTGAAATATTTTCAATATAAATCCATTGACATTCAGACAGCTACCACAATGTTAAAATAGGTTCAGTATAGTATGTCAGGATTGAGACAAATTTCACGATGCTGTTTTAAAGGCAATGAAGGAAATTGCAAATTTCTGGAAAATAGGTCCAGTTTTCAAAGAAACAAATCACATCATAAGGTTGACTGATGAGTTGGCAATTGATTAAAGAATTCAAAACTGTTTAATGGTTAAAAATACCGGCCGAGTTGGCCATGCGGTAGAGTTTCGCAGCTATGAGCTTGCATCCGGGAGATAGTGGGTTCGAATCTCACTGTCGGCAGCTCTGAAGATGGTTCTCCGTGGTTTCCCATTTTCACACCAGGCAAATGCTGGGGCTGTAACTTAATTAAGGCCACAGCCACTTCCTTCCCACTCTTAGGCCTTCCCTATCCCATGTCACCGTAAGACCTATCTGTGTTGGTGTGACATAAAGCAAATAGAAAAAAAATTTAAATAATCCAACAGATTTCAGTGTGTTATGAAACCATGAAAGATATATCAACAAAAAAACTTCTACTGCAGCCAAGAGAACTCATCAGTTTAGAAGGAAGAATTAAAAAAAAAACTTTGCGAATATTATCCAAAACCAATTTACCTCCTCCTTTTCTGGACAGATTAGAAGTTTCCGATCTATAATGTTGAAAAAAAATTGTGACTTTTCAACTATAAAAGAACTGGCCAAATTTCTGATAGAAAACTCAGTCATTGCTAGTAGTGTCCCTGATTTGTGCACAAAGCTGCAACATGACCGGTCACAACAGCATCTACTGAGCAATCTTTCAGGAAACTAAATATTTATAAATATATAAATTTATAAATATAAGTTCATTGGCTTTACTCTCCATTGAAAGTATTGAAGCCAATGATATTAATGTGGAAAGTGTGGTAAACGAGTTTCTGTCAAAGAAACAGACACTTTGAAAAATTATGATGCATGCCACTTCTGGTGAGTTTCAATTATTATGCGACTCCAGTCTGTAGAATGCAGTTATAGGGAACTCCATTCTCACACTTTGTCAGAATTTGATGATAGGGGCCCAAAATATTATTTGAGAAGGGGCATCATATCTACGTTTCATCACTGGATTTTAACCAAAATTTATCCACTGAGACCTGCAAATACTATATTGTCAATGGGACATGGCTTTGAGAGATATGTCATCATCATCATCATCATCATAGCATTTCATCATGATGAACTCAAATAAATAACATAACATTGTGGATTTCTAGTTTTTCTTCATCTTGACTTTTTACTTCTCAAAACACATGTGTGATTGTTGTAGAGTAGATTTTTATAAACAGTTTTTTATGCTATTTTCTTGTGAAGTGAATGTGCTTCTTGTGTCCTTTCTTATTTATTTATTTTTATTTTTTAAGGTAAGTTTATGCTCTTCATTAGCAATTTTTATGACTCTGAGCCTCTTCTCTTTCCTCTGGTCATATATTTTTAATGTGCCTGCTCAATAATAAATGGTTTCTTAATATTATCTGCATGTTCAATCTCTCTTCTGTACTAAATTAAAATTGTTCATTTGCAATATCTGTATATGTAACAGTATGATTGATTTAATGTTGCCTGATATTTCATTTTTCTTCATGCACTAAGTCTGCTGTAAGCTTTGTTGTATTTGGGAACTAATGTATGTGTTTCTGTCTTGCTGTGCCATCACGGTGTGCTGGTGGATTGGCATAATGTGCATGGCCATGTGAGTACCCTATACCCTTAACATTACATCCTCTTACAACTCTTCCTCCGCTCTCAAGAGCAAAATAGTGCCTGCAGCACTGGCTTTCTAAATCTCAATCCAGTTAAAAGTAGGCAAGTTCTGTATAAAGCCAGCTAAACTCACTGCACATGGTGCATCACTTTTCATTTCATCTAATCTAGACCATGAAGTTTTCTTTAATGTTAATTGAATCTCTGAATAGTTACGTGTGCACCCTGTGAAACTCAAAAGTTAAAGGTGATTTACATTCGTATAAATTACTGTGTTTAATTTACAAGTTGTAAATCAAAGTTTGTTTTCTCCAGAACTGTGAAAATAATTATGAAATGTGAGATTTCACTTTTTGATTGGCATTCAGACTGTTCTCAGAAAATATAATTAATATTTGGACAGTGTTTTAATGAATGCTGTAGAAATTGTACTTGAATTTCAGTTGTAGTTTAACTTCAATAATAGAATTCCTTGATTGGATTCTCGTTCATAAAATGTTTGCTATACATTATACCATGCATTCAGAATGTTACTGAAATTTGATATGTTTTGTTTCAAATTGTTAATTGTCAGTTCTTATGGAAAACATTATGGGATCCTCCTGTGGCTCACCTTATCTCTCATAACTTGGTTTTATTGGTTAGTACCAGTAAGATGTGTTGCACACTAATGTATAGATTTTGAAAAAGGAATTATTTTGTTTCATGGTCTACACTAGATGGATAGGTAATGCTTATTTTTTAAAATTCACCTTATAAATTCCTATCTTAAAATGACATCTCATAAATCCCTTATGCAACTAGTGTGTATTGTAAACTAAATAATGTATTATTTTACAGGGTTACTTCCAAAACCATTAATTTCATCTCTGAAACCACTAAAATCATCGCCACCTAACACCATTCAATTGATGTCTCCTGATGTGATTCCAAATGCTGTGTCTCCAATAATGGATACTCTGTCTCCTGCATTGGGAATTGCTAAATTGCCCGGGACTCCTTCTGGACCACCTCTCTCGACCACTCCTGGTCATGCCTCTCCGAGCATTTCACCTTCCTCTACATTGCGGTTATCTCCATCACCGTCGGGGAAACATCATATAACAACTCCAGAGGAACCACCAGTAGATCCCACAACATGCGAGATAACTCCGGGCAAGGAGACAACTGTGGAGATCAACAAAGATAAAATGGGGCTTGGTCTTAGCATCGTTGGTGGATCAGACACTTTGCTGGTAAGATTAAATGATAATCAAATGAATGCTCAAAATAGGTTGCTAGAAACTTCCAAGATATTATAGGGTATACTGATATTTTGCTGCCCTGGAAAAAGACTGCCACAACTTTACAAAGGAAATTTAATATGTCCTATTCAATACAAACACATCTCCAACATTAGATAGAGTAATAATGGAGTCCTCCTATTCAATACATACACATCTCCATTATTAGCTGGTGTAATAATAGTCACTATTATCTTAAAATCACTATTATTACTCCATTTAATGATGGAGATGTGTATGTACTGAATAGGAGGACATATTAAATTTCCTTTGTAAAGTGAAAGCTGTCAATATGGAATGATTCTAATATCTTGTAAAAACTGCCACAAGTCAAAAACATTTTCTTTTTCAGGAGAATCTCTGAAAGGTTTCAAGGAATGTGAAAAATAGTCAGTAATATTTTAGGATAATGATACTAGTATATGATGGTCATCTGACATTCAGTATTTCATTGGCACAATGTGTTATGAACATATTGTGATAGAAGTTTGTAAATTAAGTCATGCTTACGGCAGTTTTCTGTTAAGTGGTTGTGGGAATACCAACACTTATGGCCATAGTGTTAATCAACAATTTAACTGAATTTGTATTTTAATCAACTTTTCCACAGCTCTATACCATGTTCTTGCACACAGAATAATGCTTACAAATACCTTTTACTACTGGATTAGCTACAGCTGCAGTGTTAATATTTTTCTAATAACACTGATTCTACTTACTTTATATGAAAATAAAGAACTGACTAACAGATGTAGTAGGCCTTACAATAAAGAGACCTGTGAATTTTCTTCCTTAGCTAAGTCCCTTTTAATGTAGATCTGGGCCAGTTTTACAGCTGGATGCCCTTCCTTAATAAACATAAACCATTTGTATATATGTATGTAATGCTAGTACCACACTGAGTTACACGACAGAAACTTGCTTAGTGATTTAAATTCTTCTTATACAGGCTATGGCATCATGTAAGCACATGTTAATAGAGTACACAGAAAAGAAAGACATGGGTCCAAATTTTCACCTGTAGCCTTCGTCAGTAGAGGGTAGAATAAGAACGGTGATATTGACTGTTGACAAGTTGTGAGGTAAAGGGAGAGGGGGGAGATAAGGAATACAAGAGAACAGAAAAATTGAGCAGTTATCTAATGTTAAGGCCAGGTGTTTCCTTAGACTTGAGCACCAGTAGATGTTCAACTCTGGGATCTCCAAGGGCAAGAGGGTGGGAGTTTAAGGAGTTTAAATGTGAAGCGATTACCAAATGTTGTTTTATTTCTTTTGTATACTCTATTCAAGTATGCTTACACGGTAAGTTGCTGCTCTCTATATGGTTCCTATATATACATATTTCATAAATCACACCCCTGGAAGAAGACTGCCACAAGTCAAAAAAGTTTGATTTTGAGTTATTGGCAGTCTCCTTGATGGAGAATGCATTTCTTTGCTCTTCAGACCACCTTGCACCACGTCGTTTTCTGATCTCCTGAAGATCCTTTAGCCCGTGTACCCAGGTCCTGAACTTACTTCTCTCTTGAACCAGTGTCTCGGAGACACCAACCAGATCCTCCTTTCTTGTTGTTGTTGTTGTTGTTGTTGTTGTTATTATTATTTTAAACCACAAAATGAGATGCTGCTGAAGTGGAATGTCATTGTCTGTTGTTTGAGTCATGCAAGGAAAACTGTCACAATATGTAATATACTAGAAAAGAGAAAGCATTACAATGTCATATAGAATGCTGCAAGGGAGCTTAGATTTGAATGGAAATGACGTGATGTTGATCAAAACTTCATTTCAAATTAAATCATAAGTTATATTCAAAACTAGAACATTTATTCCAAAGGTTGTAAAATTAACAAATTATGATGTCAAGAATTGACTGTACTAAATAAATCTTTGGTTTTGACTATTTCGATGAGTGTAAGGTGTAATGTCGTTGAATTCATGTCCAGTTTTCCAGCACTTGCAGGTCCTAAATTATTTTCTTTTCTTTTTTTAACAGGGAGTGATTATTATACATGAAGTGTATCCTGATGGTGCTGCTGCAAAAGATGGCAGACTCAAACCTGGAGATCAGATCCTAAAAGTCAATTCTGAAGATTTCCGTAATATTACACACACAAAGGCCCTAGCTGCATTACGCCAGACACCTGCAAAGGTAAAGTGAACACCATAAAAGGCATTCTTCTTCTTTTATTAGCAGCTACCTGTAGTACCCGATGCTGTGTGGGTACTTTCTTGAATGTTTACTTATATGATTTGTATTACCTAAATTTTATTTATTTATGTGTGGAATGAATTTTTGTAGTTTTAAGAATTATTGTCATGTGTTTAATTGTAAGTTTTAGATTAGTATGTTTTGCATTAAAATTGTCCTTGTGGCAGCTCAGACAACTTCTCGCAATAATGGGTTGCCGCAATTGACAAAGTATAGTGTATCAGAATGCAAACATTTTTACCTTACAGAAATATAGTGGTTTTGTGGTTTTTAAATTATGGAGGTCTGAACAAGTGGGATCTCCATGATGTTTACAGATCCACGTATGGTGGTTGTAACTATACTTTCAATGCTGTTTTGTGGTTCTGCGAAACTATCTTCTTTTAGCTTGGCATCTAACAAACTCAGAATTACTTATTTTAAATGGAAAGAGCACTTCCTTCTTTGTCTAACCCTATGATGAAGTTTGTCCTTAACACTAGCTTTATATCCAATGGGGATATGAGTGCCTTTCTGGGATCCTGAAGTGTAATGTGTTTCACAGTACTTTGCTCAGGGATGATTTCAGTGCTCTCTTCCCGTTCTTGTAGAATGTAGCATTTTTCTTTTATGCAAGTGTCCCGCAAGGAATTAAAATAGCTCAATGTTTAGATTTTCACATATTTGCCAAAAATATTGTTTTTAGTTAACTCAATTAAGCCTGAAGTAAGGAGGCTTGGGAAGTTTCAGTGTGCAGCAAAACTGATTTTGAACTTACATTAGAGGAGTCAACAAACAATTATTAGTCACTGGAATCAAAGTAGATTCCTAATCCAGTTATGAATTATTTAATATTAGTCCTAAAACATATATTTAAATGACTTAAGAGGTGAGAAACTAGGCAGATAGTTGATCACATATTAAGATAATAAATTGATTTAGTTTTTTTTTTTGTCTTTCCTAACACATTTGTCATTTTAAAAAAAGTTCAAATAATTTGGTAGTTCATGCCAAACTATGCACTGTCTGTTAGGTCATCAGCCCATAGGCTGTTTGGATCCTCAGATAGCACCACCAAAGGTTATGCAGTTATGGGGAAACTGCAAAGGCCATTGGCAGCGCCAAGATGAGTCATACTAGGCAACATGAGGAGTGAGGTAGTTTTCCATTGCTTTCCTCACTGGGCGAGAAAGTGCTACTTTAGCACGACTGATCCTATGAGCAACACCTTGTATAACAACCATTTACACTAGTTGTGCTCTGAATGTCATTACTCGACACCATCCATACCCCAGCAGCTTCCAAATTCTCACAGCCATGGATGAGATTGAGATTTCGGTGGAACCTACATTTTGCTCTGACGTGTGCCAAGAGAAAGATGCAAAAGTACTGCTGCCATCAAGAAATGGCAACAAGCGGGTAGCAAAGGGTAAAGATTATGTCCCATTTAATCTTTTTTCCATAGAGCTCGATAGCTGCAGTCGCTTAAGTGCGGCCAGTATCCAGTAATCAGGAGATAGTGGGTTTGAACCCCACTGTCCGCAGCCCTAAAAATGGTTTTCCATGGTTTCCTATTTTCACACCAGGCAAATGCTGCGGCTGTACCTTAATTAGGGCCATGGGCCGCTTTCTTCCCATTCCTAGGCCTTTCCTATCTCGTTGTCGCCATAAGACCTATCTGTGTCGATGCGACATAAAGCATATAGCAAAAATCTTTCTCCAAAGTTGGATCATGCAGGTTATAACTCAGATTTCTGGCACCCACTTTTATTTTCTGGTCAGTTTTACAACCAAGATATTGAGAATATGTGATTTTTGGTTCTATATAAAAGTGTATCAGATTTATACTGATTTATACTGGTGCAATTGGATAGGCGGAGAAAATTTTTCTTTTTGAGAAAATGAGGTTACTTCGTTACTTCTGTGCGTTAGATTCAAATTGATGAACTCTCCATATTGACTATGTCAGAGAGCCAGGCGCTGCCTGTTGCTGTGCATCAGAGGAGGGAAGGGAAGATGGAGGGGGGAGTGGGAGACAGAGGTGATGCTTGGTGCGAATGCAGAAGTTTCTCGTTCATTTAGCATAGTCACTTCCCAGACCCTAATAGGCAGTGTAGAGTTTCTTCTGCACAAATTGACTACTATGCGAACCCTGTAGAAGGAGAAGATGAACTTGTGCCAAGAGTACAGGCAGCTTTCCAGGTTGTTCACAACAATACCACACTTCCTGAACAGAATCCAAAGATCACTACTACACCATTGTGAACTGTGCATCAAAGTAAGAGGGGGGCATATTGAACATCTACTGTAATCAGACTATTAGGCATATTGTTTCCTTTGTTTAGTATTTCATTCCATTTGCAATGTTGTGAGTGAAGGCATACACAGTTGTGGTGCGGCAGCATTGCACCCTCGAGCATGTTAAATAACAAAGAATGTTACTGCGACCAACAGACAAGAGGAGAAACAATCTGCTGCATTCCTTGACTGAGAGTATCTTAATTAGAGTGTGTTCTTGTAGGTACTGTATGTGCATTTGTGGCTGTTGAATGAATAATAATAATAATAATAATAATAATAATAATAATAATAATAATAATTTTGTATGGCTATTTCTAGCTGAGTGCAGCCCTTGTAAGGCAGACCCTCCGATGAGGGTGGGCGGCATCTGGCAAGTGTAGGTAACTGTGTGTTATTGTGGTGGAAGATAGTGTCATGTCTGGTTCGTGAGTTGTAGGGATGTTGGGGACAGCACAAACACCCCGCCCCCGAGCCATTGGAATTAACCAATGAAGGTTAAAATCCCCGTCCTGGCCGGGAATCAAACCTGGGACCCTCTGAACTGAAGGCCAGTATGTTGACCATTCAGCCAATGAGTCGGAATTTAATGAATGGACTGTGCATATTGCCTGTAAGAAACAAGGACAATCCTGTGTGAGTTGAACGAGGGAATTTGTGTATATGCGCGGAGCATTATCTCTGTCTCCATCAAACACCTTGCTTCTCCTTCCTGAAGCACGGCAGTACCTTATGCTCTGACACAGCAAGTACAGCGAGTTTATCAATTTGAATTGCATGCTGAAAGTAACGAAGTAACGTCATTTCCTCGAGAAGAAAAATGTTCTCTGCCAATCAGATTGCACCATCATTCTTAACATAAAACACATCCCTGATTTTTTTGCCAGTATAGTTCTGATACACCCTGTATGTGATGCAGCCCAGAAACCCTGACACCACATGTCACTTGGAGAAAATTTTCAGTACAGTGGAAAATGCAAATAAGGTTAAAAGAACGCAATGAATGCATCTGTTAGTTGAAATAGAGCTTATTAAATTGAGATCAAAATATTTACATATTTTTCCTTCTCTTTTCCAGAAAAAAAGTAAAAAATGTATGTTAAGATTTGATATACTATAAGACATAATTTCTCAGCTAGAGAGCTAAACATTTTTTAAAAAAATTATGGTGTTCAGAAATGAGTTCTCTATTGAGTAGAACAAAATACAAAATAGGAAAATGATTTTGGAGACATGTAGTAGGGTTTCTTAGGCTGCAACATATATATTTTACCTTAGAGTTTTTTGATGTAAACCATCCACAGTCGTGACAAAAACTGTAGCTGCCTTGCTGGATCAGACTCATGATCCCAAATTTGATCCCAGCTAAGCTAGTCTGTCTTTTAATGGTAGACAGACATCTTGGCACTCCATGTTGTTGTTGGCGTGTAAAAAAATTTTTGCTGGCACACTTAGTGTCCTCTCGGCATTATTAAATTAACTTTGACATGTGAACTGTCCAGTCAAATTCTACTTTCATTGCTAGACAGTAGCACAATTGGAATGTTGAAATTGGTAGGCATGTTACCTAGATGGAACAACTTCCAAAGGTCTGTGACTCAGTAGCTGAGGCCATATTATAATAATAATAAAGCTAAGTACTGCTGTTTCGATATTCCACTCAATCTATAGCAGTCCAGCTCTCACCAGCGAGTTGGGTTTCTTGCAGGTGCAAAAGAGAGCTGCCCTAGCGGAATTCAAGTTGCTGAATTGATGCATATGCTTGAAGCCACCTTGTCCTGGGAAGCTGTGTTTGCACTTGCATGTGTGGTAGGGGTAGGGGGGTTGGGGGCTGTGGGCCTACTTTGAGATTCACAGCGTCTTGTGACGACAGACCAGCTAGTTAGGGTAGGGTAGGGTTGTGCCACAAATTAGTTGTAATAGTTAACCCTCAAAATGTTTAGCATCACAAACAAGAGGCTACAAGAGAAAGAATAGTATGTTAACAATATAGCCACGTGCACATAGTCTTGCTAATAAAAATAGAGCCATTTTATGAAATCAATTGTAATAAAGGTATTCATTTTAATTTAGGGTCTCGGCATTTATAAAGTTGTTGGGACCTATTCATTAATGGCACGTGTAGAGAATGTTCTTCAATACACATGGAAACATATTTAAGTTGTCCATCATGAATACAGAGCCAAGGGTGAAGTAGAAGAATTTTGTATTTTATTGCTTTGTGCATGTCGGTTTACCTGTGACGGTGGTAGAGATTGTGAATTTTGCAGTATTCTTGTTGGTTCATAAGCAAAGTTTTTGCAAGTTCTGTGGCATTCTTTGTGAATATAACAGTATTTGAGGGAGTACTCTCCCATGTCTGTTGTTGCAAATGTAACTGTAAGCAAGTGAGACTTCAGCTATAGTAAAATATCTGCTAATTTTTACTTAATCAGTTTAGATTAGGATTTTAAATTAAAAAACAAAGTAAATCAAAATACATTTCTGTGAAAAATATGACTATGATTAGAAAGCATCACAGAGAGAAACTATTAAGTACATTGTTTAAAATCTGCTGTAGTTGCTGTAATAATGGTGCCATGAATATCAATTTGAAAATGGTAATGTGGTAGGGCTGCAATTACTTTAAAAAATTCAGCTGGGATAACGAACGTGTTCACCGCACTCACTGTATTCTGCTGTACCCTTTCTAGAGAATATTTCTGTGTTTTATCATTTATTAACATGTTCTATTTAGTTCCTATCAATCCTTACTCAAATAAGTTTCTTTAAATAAGAAATTATAAATTGTTTTCAGGTAAAAATGGTAGTGTATAGAGATGAAGCATCTGCCAAGGAAGAAGACATATACGATGTCCTAGAGGTAGAGCTGACTAAGAAACCAGGCAAGGGCTTGGGTCTTAGCATCGTGGGCAGGAAGAATGGACATGGCGTCTTCATATCTGATGTGGTACAGAATTTTGATAGCTTTTAATTTTAAGATACTAATTTTAAGAAGTAAAGAAATTTTTTTTGTCAGTAGCTTGTACTAGTTATTATTTTCAAGTATTCTTATTGATCAACTGAATGCTATTTAACTTTTTTTGTTAACATTCAACATGAAATTTTATTTTTATCACATTCTGCTTGCTGTAAACTACATTTACAGACAGTGTTGGATGTTTTCAAATTACTCCTTATGTTTAAGCACAAATATTAGCACAGCCTGAACTTGACAATTTGAAATTTGTTTTTCTATATCAGACTTTATTGATAAAGAAGCTGAATAAATAAAAAAAGGAAATATCCTTGACACAAACACAGTATTAGAAATTTTCTAGAGAAATAATTTATTGACAGACATTAATTCTCTTTTGGTTACCGGTTTTATGTTATTTACATTCTCTGTGTTCATTATTCCTTCATTGACAGTACTGTTATAATTTATACAACCTTTTGAGCTGAAGAAACAAATTGGTTACATTTTGAGCTGTCTAAGAAAGTGATGTTCACTTTTTCCTTTTTTTTTTTTTTTTTTTTTGCGTGGATTTTTCCTTGTATATTAAGATAGTATTTTGTTCTGACATGTCATAAATAAAGATAGGAATGTGAAAAGGAACACACAATACCTGTAACAGGATAAACACAATATAGGTCATTATGGGAAGCAAGAGCAACAGAAAGAGGCAACATGGACAAACATCAAAACACAGAGAGACAAGGACAATCTCACTGTCTTCATGCACCACTGTATTTAGCCCGCCTGGTGGCCATGATTGTTGTAGTGTCAGGTCTATACGGTCTGACACTCCGGTTAGCCGATTTGAGTCCTATTGATGAGTGAAAAAAAAAAAAAAAAAAAAAAAAAAAAACCATCAGAATGTTCGCTGGCAGGGTATTCAATTTTTAATCAGTAGATTGCATGGTAAAAGCCTGGATTCAATCCCAACCCTTTCTTCGTTGTTCATACAGAATGAGGGCATATGATGCTGTTGATTGGATGGGGACGTTAAGTCTTGAGCAGACTCTTTCGTGTTATTTGGCAGGAGTAGGCTATGTGCCGACGTTCGGTTCAATCGTCTCCCTATCTCATTATTATCATTCCACATCCAAACATGCAGGTCATCAGTCATAGGCATCAGTAAGAAGACCAGATAAGCCAAACATGTCCTTGGACACTCCCGTCACTAAAAGAGATATGACAAGTAGAAAACTGTCTTCAAGTAGATTGGCTCCAGTGCCAGTTATTCTACTTGTACACCCATTTCGTTTCGTACCCTATGAGCTCATTTTCTGCTTCCCTCCTTCGTCAGAAGGGTGGGCATAAACTCTCGCTAAGGGGCCATCTTCACAGATCTTGACTCTTACTCTCTCACAGCACAAACATTCTCAATGAACAGCCTACAATATTCAGATCGTATATAACTATAAAGTTTTCAGTTTGTTTACACAGAATTTTAATGTAAATATATTTACACCTTGTTCATAATATTTATCAATTCTTAAAATATAGGGTATATAAAAATTGTGATTTTAATTAATCCGATGATGATCTTTAGAGAACAAAACAAGTCATTCTGTGTTAATTAAACGTTATCTCTTTCCAAGTACAGTACAAGTCTGTTATAGCGAGAATTCATAATGGCAGAACGTTTCCTCGCTATAGCGGATTGTCGTTGTATCCGATTTTTCGTAAAAGTGGTGGGAGGGAATGCATACACATTAAAATTGGAATGAAACGGCAATCAGTTTGTTCAAAACTTAAGTTTTCACGGATGATATCCACACTACGGCTTACTCGTTTGTTATTTTACAAATTTCGATACTACGTGAGAGTGTATATTTAATTTCATTCTAAAAAAATGATAGCATCACTCCAGAGGCTTCTGTGGCAAACGTTTTAGTTTTCTCATTCAAACAGCGTCACCTGACCACATATATATCACGAAAACATATTTCAAGTACCTGTAGTGAAATGATAACCTCCTCGCTATAAAATTACATGGGAATAGCCTTTCTGAAATTTAACCAGATGCGAGAAAATATAAACTGTCCTCTGAAATCAGTGATGCACTCTTCTATACCTTGAGGTGTATCACATTCTTACTTAATTTCAGTATATAACATTGAAATTAAGTGATCGTTTACTTCAGCCTTTATTAAGTTAACAATTATTGCTATTGGCCACATTATTTACACATGTAGTAAGGACACGTGTCATCATCTTTCATTTCAAACTTTCTTTAGAGAACAGCAGTTGATGGGTATTACTAATTGACTCCAACTTCGCCTTCGAATGTCTACAAGAGTGCTCACAAGTGCACATAGAGAGAAAACGATACCAAAGATGATCGATCGCATTATGTGCCAAATGTTTGTTTTCTTATTCAAACAGCCTCACCTAACTTAACCGTATAAGTACCATGAAAACATATCGAGGGCCATTAGAGAAATGATTAATCTCACTATAAATTTGCATGGGAATAGCCTTTCCAAAATTTAACCAAACGCAAGAAAAATTTAATCTAACCTCAGCCATCTCTTGAGATGTATCACATTCTTACTTAATTTCAGTATTTGGTATAAAAATTAATCGATCATTTACTTTTCGCTTTATTTCTAATGAGTAACAACTGCTATCGACCACATTATTTACGCATTTATTATGAAAATGTGTTCTCTTTCATTTCTATTTTTCTTTACGGAGCAGCAGTTGATGGGTATTACTAATCGACACCAACATTGCCTTCGAACGTTGGTGAGAGAGCTCATAAGTGATCATAGCGAGAAATTGATGCTGAAGATGATCAATCAGTTATTTTTTGGGCAAATGTTGATGTATCCACAAAGACACACACAGAATGCTGTCACTTGCATACACGGATTTTATTTGCAATTATTTACAAGTTAAACACACATAACCTAATCAACTACCATCACAAACAACACACTACTACAAAAACATCACAAGACTATGACTGCCACCTTGAACAGTTGACTGCTGACTGCCACATTAGCATGTCGGCACAACACGACTTCACAAAAACTCCTGTTAAACAAAAACTCTACTTTACCATCGAAACTGTCTCTTTATATAGTTTGCCTGGCCAGGCTTCTAGAAGGATATGTCACGGTATACCTTCTCGTAAATTCTAGAGTGCCTAAAGCCGAGTTATAATGTAAAAGAGCCTTCTAAAATCATCTAGTGTCATACATTATTCTGGATGTTACAGTGTGTTGCACAATGTTACTGTGGATTATCTATCGTATATACAGGTAATAATAAATTATATATACTGACTTAGCATATGTCATGGGATAGTCACCTAATAGCGTGTGGGGCCTCCTCTGGCCCTGCGAACTGCAGTGAGACACCATGGAAGTGAGTCGACAAGTCCCTGGTAGTCCTTTGGATGCAGCTGACACCAAATCGTTTGCAGAGCGGCCGCCAATGCTGGTCTGTTCGTGGGTGCAGGATCCATGGCGCGGAGCCTGCGTTCCAAGACATCCCATATATGCTCGATAGGTTTCATATCAGGGCTCCTGGGTGGCCATGGCAGTCATTGGACCTCTGCTGCATGTTCCTGGAACCATTCCCAGGCAATGTGGGAGCGATATGGCAGCGCATTATCATCTTGAAACACCGCAGAATCGTCTGGGTGCTGGAAGGCCAAAAATGGGTGGAGATGGTCTCCGAGCAGTTCAACATACCGCATACCATTCAAAGTCTCTTCCAGAATAACTAGGGGGTCCATTCCATATCAGGAAAATGCACCCCAGACCATAACAGAGACACCAGCGCCCTGGACCACACCTTTGAGGCAGGAGGGATCCATCGCTTCATGTGGTCTGCGCCATACACGGTGCCTCCCATCGGAATGGTGCAGTTGAAATCGTGATTCGTCCGACCATATCACGTTATGCCATTGTTCCAGTGTCCATCCCTGGTGACTGGCGACAAATGCGCGTCATCGTGCCCGATGACGTTGGATTAACAGTGGCACCCGTGTGCGGCGCTGGCTCACATACCCCATAGAACCCATCTTTCTACGGATTGTCCACTGGGAGACGTATCTAGCATGGCCTGTGTTGAATTGAGCCGTGATTTGTTGCACGGTTGCTCGTCTGTCACTATTGACAATCCGTCTCAGATGTCGCCGGTCACGGTCATCGAGGGTGGCTGGACGGCCGGTCATTCTTCTGTTGTGGACAGTGACACCCGCATTCAACCATTCATGATACACCCTGGACACGGTTGATCGTGTGAAGCCGAATTCCCACACCACTTCTGAAATCGCACTTCCCATCCGTCAGGCACCGACCACCATACCCCGTTCGAACAGTGTCAGCTGACGACGACATTCCATGTTACACCTGTCACATGCACAGCCACTGCTCACAAGGTCTCCTATACAACTGCCGCTGACACAGGGGGCGTGTGGTGTGCAGACAACACACCTGCACATCAGTGCTCCGCTATCCCATGACATTTGCTCAGTCAGTGTACTATTAACTATAGGTTCTTACATTAACTAAACTCATATAAATATATATTCTGCGCATGTTTCATGAAATAACCTCACAAATAACATGATCATAAATAATACTAAAAAATTGCAGTGATGAAGAAAAGTATAAGTGGATTTAAACACTTCATAGCCATACCTCACAAGTCATAATAATAATAATAATAATAATAATAATAATAATAATAATAATAATAATAATAATAATAATAATGATTTGAGCTCGATATAGGCATTATTTACACATGGGTTAAAGAATATTGTTTTCAAGTTATATCAGTCTATTACACCTGTGTCAATGTTTCAGTTTTCTTATTCAAAGAGTGTCACCTAACCTAATGTAACCGTACTGAAGAGGGGTCCAGAAAAATGTAGACACTCTGTGATAGTTAATATCTTTGGAAGAAAATGACATATCTATCATTACAATTCTTGCATGGTAGCATAGTCCATTGTTTTCTCAACAGATGATGAAGGTCACATGAATGGCGTGACAATCTTGGCGCGTGTTTTCCAGCAGACTACAGTGCAGCAATGAATAAAGTAAGGTTGCGTTTGAGCAAGTACAAAAATATGATGGAGATACAACAGCAATGGTGTAATATGTACAGAACTCAGCCACCAACACCTACATACAACAATTTATCGCATTCGGGATAAATTTGAAGCCGACAGTACTGTTCAGGATGTTCATAAAAAAAGGTCTGGCCGACCAAAAACATCAACAAGTCCAGCTTCCAGTGCTGCTGTGTTGCAACATTTTACTAGGTCACCTCAAAAGTCTGTGAATAAGGCTGCACATGAAAGCAGAGTAAGCTGATCAACTGTACGACAAATTCTGAAGGCTGCAAAGTGGAAAGTGTACATTCCACGATCGCTGCACGCTATGAACGAGGACAACCCGGATCGAAGGATCCTACTGCAAGTGCTTTGAAGGCATCCTTGGCAAGGATGAACGATTTGCAGGGATGGTTATCTGGTCTGATGAGGTGCAATTCAAACTGGACAGTACTGTAAACCGTCACAATTGCATATAGTGGGTTCCTGAAAATCCTCACATTCACGTGGACAAACACGTTAATCTACCAGTGTTCATGTGTGGTGTGGTCTGTCATCACGCAGTTTGATTGGCCCATTCCTCTTTGAAGGTACCGTAACTGGTGAGGTGTATCTTTATATGCTGCAAACATCGATTTTACCTGCCATCTGAGAGGTGTTTGGAAATGAAAGATTTTACCTAACAAGATTGCACTCTGCCTCACTACCATAGAGATATCAAGCCTACTTGGATGGAAATCTACATGGACAATTGATAGGTCGAAGAGGAGCTCTTGAGTACCCGCCACAGTCTCCAGACCTTACACCTCTTGACTTCTACCTATGGGAGAACTTGAAAAATGACTAATGAGCTACGAGAAACCATTGAGGCATCCTGTGCGGCTATCACACTGGCAACACTGACAGCCATAGTTTGGCCAGCAGGTCAGCGGCATCGACATTGTTAGGCTGCTAGTAGGGGTCACTTTGAATGCACAAATTAACCTTCCCCTGTGCAAGAATTGTAACGGTATGCCATTTTGTTCCATTAATATTGACTATCAGAGAGTGTCTATATTTTTCTGGACCCCTCTGTATATGTATCATGAAAACATATTTCAAGTGCCAGTCGTTATAAATTTACATGATAATAGCCTTTCCGAAATTTAACCAGATGCGAGAGAATATAAACTAACCTCTAAAAGCAATGATGCACTCTGCCAGATCTTGAGGTGTATCCCACTCTTTATTTCAGTATATAGCATTAAAATTGTTTACATTAGCCTGTATTTCTGACTAGTTAACAACTGCTATCAGACACGTTATTTATGCATTTATTGCAGAAACATGTTCTCCGCTTTCATTTTGACTTTACTTTAAGGAACAACAGTCAACAGGAACCACAGTACTAATTGACTCCATCACATTTGAATGTTTACAAGAGAGCTCGCTAGTGGACGTAGTGAGAAAACAGTACCAAAAATGATCGATCGCATGCAATGTAATTGCTGGAGTGCATCATTACCGGTAACAGAAAAAATCATGCACGCTCAGTCGCTCGTAATAATGGATGTGTCAGTGATAGGGCCTTGCACTAACTGAAGGATAATACACAGATTAACATAGGAATTTTCAAGGGACAGGCAAAAACTGTCATTATTGTGGGGTTCTTATTATATGCCATACTCACTATAGCAGACTTCTACTGTATATTGCGTTATTAATTAAATGTTTTCTTTTTAAGGTATTCTAAAGTTTTATTAATCTTGCATTAGTTATAACAAACTGAGAAACTTTGAAGTTGTATATTATCTACTGTAATTTAAAACTGAAAAGAATTTGGCTTCCATTATAATAAAAAAGTTCAGATCACACATACCATACAACCATATTTTACAAAATTCCCTTTCTAACCCAGTATTGGTGACACACACACATAGCATCGATTGTTCTTATCTCGGGAGTTAGGTACTCATGACAGATGTATATTAAAAAATTATTTTCTGGGCTTGTAGGCCATGATCAAATTGGCTTAGTAGCCCCCGGTATTTCCCTGGAACTGCACCCAGCATTTTCAAGGAGTCTGCTCTCTCCAGAGGTCAGTAGTAGAGGTTAAATTTGGTAATAACAAGATCATAAACATTTATATTTGTGCAACTGAAAAGATTCAACCTTTGGAGAAAGTAGACCTACAGAAAAAGCAGACTTCTTGAATATACAGGGCATCGTTCCCAGTGAAACATTGGGAGCTACTAACCCTATTCGACCATGACTTACAAGCCCGGAAAAAAGTCTTTATATTCATTAAGACACTGGCCATTAAAACCTAAGCTCTTTTACTGAAAATATAATGGTTCAAAATGCTCTTGTTTACCATAAAAGCTGTTGTGAAATCAGTTCTTCCATTGTTAACTCCTATTTTCACTACATAATGCAATTAAGCATTGAAATATATAATTTTGGTTTTATAGCATCAGTACAAATGGAAAGATTCAAGAAACAGTCTTTTTAAATGTTCAGTTTGTAATACATCATCCAGATAATATAGCTGATAAGCCATCAAGTTTGTGGATTGTTTGCAAATGATGTTAACTGTTGTTACCTATACATATGCAATATCAATGTAACTCGTATACAGTATTTATGATTTAAATGCTTATGCAATTTTTTTAATTGTTCAAGGTGCATGGAGGAACTGCAGAAGCAGATGGGCGGTTGATGAAAGGAGATCAGATCCTCGCTGTGAATGGTCAGGATCTGAAGGGGGCTACACAGGAAGAAGCAGCAGCTGTACTGAAAACGGCTACAGGCAAGGTCTCCATGAAGCTGGGTCGACTAAAGGCTGGCTCAAGACGCAGCTCGAGTTCAGGCAATACAGACAGGTGTGTATACGAGTGTCGAGTGTAACAGAGCACTGTGTTCTGGTATTAGCATTCCACGTGTGTTGATTTAGGTTTCCGTTACTTGTTGGGTGTGGAATATTGTTAGGTGTCTAGAGCAATTTTTCAGCTGTAGATTTTAAGACTGCAAACATTAATTTTTAACATTATATTTGAGTCCATGTAAAATGAGGTAATGTCTCAGCTTGGACGAATGTTCTTTCTTCTTCTGGGGATTGGTTGTTTATGATTTTCTTCATATTCGAAAAGAAGAGAATAATATAGATGGAATATAGATTATAAATGAGATTCAATATTGATTTGAGGCGTTATCATTTACATATGAATTTCATTTTTATATACAGTATATCACCATACATGATGGTATTGGTTTTGTGAAGTGAAAGAGTTGGAAGACCGCGGATTTGTCTTGCAAAATCTCTACAACGGAAGTAATGAACTGTGTGTCATTGACAGTTCGTTGGTGGGTATTGTGCCACTTTAATACCTTTCATAAGACTGATGTGTCTGAGATATATTTATATGGATTCTTAACACACATATTGAGTAACATTTGTGCCTTAAGTGTCAGCCATCTTATTTACATCCTGCGTTGTTTGACGTTGATTATGTGCCTTCATGTTGATGCCTTTCAGTTGTAACATTCTGAAACTTACTGCTACCTAGATGGTGGTTACTTTTTTTTTTTTTTTTTTTTTTAGTTTCAGACTGTGGGGTTCTTCTTTCTGTCAAAACTAATTCAGGTTAAATAAAATTAGAGAATACCTGAAAAAGAAAGCATTTAATAACAAATTACACCCAAAAAACGATATTGTTTGATAAAAATTGAATGATGACAGATGACATAATCTCTTTCACACCTCTTTCAAAACGTAGTCTTGGGATTACTAAATCAGCAGATTTCTGGTAATAAAAAAAATGGATGTAAGGTCTTCTCTCCTGATCAGAAATGATGCTCAACCATAGTCCAAGACTCATTTGCAGTCATAGTTTTAGATTCGTTTCCTACGTTGCCTGATTTATTTTTAAGATTTCTTCTCTAGATTGTCTCTTTTTTCACCTTCTCTCTAATCTGCAAAGGAGTTGACTTAGGTTTTGCTTGTTTTGGATGAACCGTATCTGTAATGTATGGGTTTTTTAAATTTTTTATTTGCAATTGGCTTAGCATCTCACAGACACAGATAGGTCTTATGGCGACAATGGGATAGGAAAGGGTTAGGAATGGGAATGAAGTGGCCGTGGCCTTAATTAAGGTATACCCCCAGCATTTGCCTAGTCTGAAAATGGGAAAACATGGAAAGCCATCTTCAGCGCTGCCGATAGTGGGGCTCGAACCCACTACCTCCCGGATACAAGCCCACAGCTGCGCGCCCCTAACCACATGGGCACCTCGCCTGGTGTACTGTATGTTTACCAGCACACCAGCAACCAGAAAAATATCTTAAGAGCTGAAGAAAATATTTGAGAGCTATTTGAGAGGTATTTCCCAGAGCACTTCTCTTCACAGCTCACCGCACGTCATGTAATCAAGATTGTCTTATTCTGCACCGACACACTCCCAAATGACTTGCTAATAACTTGTGAACATCTTATTAATCACTCGTGACTTTCTCAAGACTCTTGCTGGGTTCACTCTTTATATAGGCCAATGGAAGATTCTCACAGATTCTATTTGCAGATGATTCTGGACTCCTGTTCCATTGTTTGCTAGCTTCCAGCTTCTTCCAAGGAGCTTCCAAGCCTCAACAGTTCACCAGGGCTATTGTTTTGTTCAATGATGGCCCTGCATAGTCTCCTCTTGGCAACACTATAGCCTTCCTCTGACCCTCCTGGATTTTTGGTCTTCTTTGTTACATTCTTATTTAACTTGTTACTTCATAAAAATCTGTTTCTAAGTAATGAATTCAACATCTCAATTTATCCTTGCAAACTCTTATGAAATTAATAAAACAGAAATCATTAAGTACTTCTGAGATTTCTTACAATAATGAAGTTTAGAGAATACACATACTTTCATTATATAATTATGGTATGCTCCGTGCCAAAAGCCTGTATTTAATTCTAAACCTCTCCATAGTGTTTATATGGAGTGAAGGCATATGACATGGTGATTCGTCCCATGGATGAAGAAGTTAAGCTTTGAGTAGACCCTTTGGTGCTATTCAACTTGGTTTTTAATTAAAGAATTTTTTATTTTTATGAGTTCACCTTTCAAAAGTCTACGTAGGCTCTGTGCTGGCACCGGGTTTCACCCTCTTTCTTCCTGCTATCAAATATCACGTCATTCATTTCATCTCATTGACTCTTCTAATGAGTTTGACATTAGGAAGGGTATCTGGTCGTGAAAACTTGCTACGAAGTTTCATCTCACTTAATACCTGACCCCATAGAAAAATGGGACAGGTGTTGGACATACATACATGCTAGGCTGAGTGGCTCAGGTGGTTGAGACGCTGGCCTCCTGACCCCAACTTGGCAGGTTTGATTCAGGCTCAGTCCGCTGGTATTTGAAAATGCTCAAATACATCAGCCTTGTGTCTGTAAATTTACTGGCACATAAAGGAACTCCTGCGGGACAAAATTCTTGTACCTCAGCATCCCCAAAAACTATAAAAGTAATTAGTGGAATTTAAAGCAAGTAACATTATTTATTACATACATACATACAGTCAGTATTAATGTGAACTTTTTCTCTGAAAGAGAGAAGACACAGATGAG
Source organism: Anabrus simplex (assembly GCF_040414725.1). Lineage (NCBI taxonomy): Eukaryota > Metazoa > Arthropoda > Insecta > Orthoptera > Tettigoniidae > Anabrus > Anabrus simplex. The sequence continues at coordinate 227,433,472 of NC_090269.1, read as the reverse complement.
AAATACAGCAAAATTCACAGCAGCAGGTCTGTAGTTATTTTTCTAAGTATTTGACAGTAAGAAGTCTCATTGTACATGGACTCAAAATTTCAGGTGACTCCTTTTCTTGGACATGAGCGATTGATGATCATAATTAATCACAAAGGTTTAGATTTTGTAAAATCAAAAGTAATTATGTCCACATGTATGTTATGGATTTTCTTTCAGCCAAATATAATTTTACTGGCTTGCAATCTTTAATTTTTCATCTATTTGTGTTTCTCAGGTAGCTCAGATGTTGAACATTAAAATAGTAAATAGTTGTTTTTGATACTTGTATGAAGTACAGTATGTAATAATGGGCACCTATGGTTTATTCATGATGTTATTGAAAGGCTAGCTTGGAATATTTAGTATAAGTAGTTTATTACAGATAGGGTTGATAGTGAGATGCACTTACTGTGTCTGTAGCAATGAAAGGAACACAGAGTTTAAGTTTCAGTGGGTGTTTAAATAGATCTTAGAATATTCCTGTAATGGTACTGCATTATAAATTTGATTTGTTTGACTTGTTATATGTTTACATTTGAGCAAACGGTATTTTGTCACTGTTACTTAAGTTTGTAAACTGGGTGTGTCAGTATTCATATAAGTATAGTATATTTTGTGTAAAATATGGCTGCTATATTTTCTTCTGCTTCACTGTTGCTTCTACTGTCTGCTATTGTTGGCATGTAACCATTAAGACAGTGTCAACGTCAGACACATTGTGAGCTCAAAGCTATGCATCTGGCTGTAGAGGAGGCTGAATCTCAATTCCTTGATGTTTGAATTTCAATGCAGGACAAGAAATCATTACCATAATTATTTTGTGTGACTTTAACCTATCAATCATCAATACCATTCATTTATGTTATACTAGATTTACCATACCATTTCTATGCTCGAGAGATTTATCATTGAATGAAAGAACTATTAGTATAACTACAGAATTGCCAATTTGAAGTAATTGTCCACATTTATCACTTATAAAAAAATATTTTCAGTTCACTTTAATTTTCGTGCCGGGACAAATGATAAAAATACTTCCTAATAACGGTGTGTAATGATATAAAGGTGAAATGGAACATGCAGAAGGTGCTGTATATATTGATTCATGCTTGACAATGTATGCATCATGGCTTGTATTTCATGCTCTTATGTTATAATGCAGCTCTTTTCTTGTTGTGGTTTTGGATTGCCTTTGTATTTAGTTGCTTGAAGTCTTTTGGTATTGTGTGGCTTTCATGTTAATGATGCTTAATTGAATATTACTTTGTACACTTTATAATCCTCTGAGTAATAATAATAAGACACACCTCTTTAAAAAAATAAGTAGTGTGTGCATGTTATATTTGCTGGCATGTTTTTTCATACTCATATGGCAAAACTCAGATTTAAATAAAAGTCCAGTTTATATTGCATGATTTCTCCAGAACACACTGACAGAAATGTTGACTGGATCATTCATGATTCCTCATTTTGTTTTAATTTGAGATTTTATATCACAATTGTTATTCACTTTAATACTACTTCAACTTTTGACCTAATAACACATTTAACATTGTCCTCTATTTTATCTTTTCTAAAGTCCTCATTGAGTTATTCCTGATTTCACTCTGCTTTATTGTAACTTGTACTGTATTACGGTATCATTTCATGCAGGATTTCTTCAAATTTTGGTAAATTGGTAACAGACACATGTCCAACTGATTTGGTTTATTATTTCCATCCACAGAATGCAGTATATCTTTGTGAATTCCTTATTGGTTAGGTTTTTATATCTCTTATGCATCTTCAGAAATTGGTTTACCCATTTTTTAATATTTGCCCTATTTGACAACTTGTGACTTTTTGACATTTAAGATGAAACAATATGCACATTTGCATCGGACATTGAATGACATGGAAATTTTAAGATAAAGATATTGGAGTATGATATATATTGTATTCTTTTGCGTTATTATTAAGTTCAATACCTCGTAGATTTTCTTCATGGCTGAGATGGCTAAATCATTCACTGCTAAGCCCTGGATTTAAATATCAATCAGTGCATGTTAGAATGGTGTTGGATGATATAAATCTTTGGTTCCTCATGTTAAGTATAATTTTTGTACAATATTTGACATGTTCACTTATATCTGTATAGGTCTTGTTCTTGCATGAGCATACTGATGGGTGGGGCAGCCCAATAGGACGTATGCACCCAATCCCCTCAGAAACCCAAACAGTACATTTTTGTCATATTTTTAAAATAAGTAAACAAGGAAAAGAGGATAATAAGGATTTAAATGTAGCTACAGTGGAACATATCATTGAAAAGAGTGGTATATTTTTAGTCTGGTGGACAGCTATCAAAAACTTTGAAAAGGGCTATGGTGGGTTCATGGCTTCAAGTTTTTACATAGAATATGTAAGTATTGAAATAAACTGTCTAGTCAGTATGGTTTCTAAATTGTATTGTAACTTACAATACATAACAATTTATTAACATTAGTCTTTATAAATTAACAATACAAGAATTAACAATAAAATATTCCTTTCAAGGAGGGGGAGGAAGTGAATGCCCCCATGATATTTGCAACATTCCCTCTCTGGATAGCAATGGTAATGTGCTGCTGGAGATGCACAGTAGCTCAGGAATCATCTGTTGATATCCTGCAACACTGTACCGATTTCAGAGATGAAATTCTTTGCTTCTGAATACCATGGTCCAAGCATTTCAACATTTTATTGTTGACTTCTTATTTCTAAATTCCAAACAAATCTATCTTCAAGACAGAGTCTTTGTACAACGGGTCTGTTATATGAAAAGTAGGTAACATACATTTGGAAAGAGATTGACATCAATATTATGGGCAAAATTAAGATTTATATTTGTATCATGCAGAGTCATGGGAGCTACCATGGATGCACCACAGCCTGTAAGGTGATCAGTATCCATGTCTGACTGCCAAATCATTTTCCACCACTGGGGCAGTGGGTGTGCTTGTTTGGAACTCCAGTAGCACAAAACTCGCCTCAACGCTCGGTCACCTTGAATTTTAGATGCTTCCGATAAGTCTGTTGATGCTTGGTATTTGTGATTTTGGACTTTCGGAATTCTGAAAAGCTGTTCTATTTGCATGAATGCATTGTTGATAATTTTGAAACCTTTCCTTGTCCATATGTTGTGACAATAATTTATGAAAGGAAGAAATTGTTCATATTTCTTTGCATTGCACTTTTTTCAGATGTTCTTTATTAGATTGTTTTTTAAAATATGCTTGTAGAACTCACTAATATGCATCAAGCGGCATCTCACACAATGTGCTACCATGCCAGAGTCCAGAGCTACATTAATTGTTATCTGTGTTCCGCAGCAATTTCAGTACCTCGAGATTGATTGATTGATTGATTGATTGATTGATTGATTCATTCATTCATTCATTCATAGCGTATGGCCTCAGGAGAGACCTGGTGTAGGTCTTTTGATTTGACACCCCTAGGTGACTTGCATGTCTGGTTGGGACTGGGTGTGCATGCATAGATGATGATGATGATGATGATGATGATGATGATGATGATGATGATGATGATGATGATGATGATGATATAGGGAGAGGATAAAGCCTGGTGTTGGCACACTAGCCTTCTGCTGTCAGATAACCCTAAGGGGTCTGCTAGAGGCCTATCATCCCCATCCACAATATCATGTTCCCTCATTCTATACGAGCACTGTTGTCTAGGAATGGTTTTATTTTAAAACTTTCATTTTTTGTAACACTCACTGGCTCATGTACAGTTCTGAAATGATAGAGTTAATCAACATAAAAAAAATATATATTTTTTTGCAATATATCTCAGTAGTATAGCAGTATGTGTTGATGTTAAGTAATCAGAAAAAATATTGTTCACTGGACTCCAACAACAAAAAAATCTTGGTACACTATTTGTATTCTTGTATTTACAGTTGACACTGTTACATATTAAAATGGCATAGTATAAGGTGGTAGGGTGGTATGGATAGGTACATTAAACTCAAACAGCAATACTGCTAATCCATCAGTTCACTTTATTACGGTAGTTCTCTTGAGCAAGTAGATATTTCAGTTGGATCTAGTTATTAGAAAATACTGTTCTCAGAAGTGTCACTTTTCTTTTCCATCTCGAGTTTATTGAACTTGTGCGGTTAAAGTATTGCCTACAAATGTTGCCTTACTTATTCATTGGGTGGTGGTTGTTTCCATAAAGTATAAATTGCTCATTGTTGTGTACTGCTGAGAGTTCAAAAATTAATGTTCTTCTTCTCCACTTCTCTGTAATCATGTTTCCTGGCCTTGTACTTGTCAGTCATTTATATTATCCTTGCTTGGGTATTGATATATTAACATTAAATATTAACATTAGATAGCAAGAATGAACATTTTGTATTGTATGATGCATTTGCTTGATTACTACAGTATATCTATCTGCTAATATTTGTTGTTGCTTTCTGTCTTGGCATTAAATACAAACCATGAAACACCTTCTCATTAACCTCTTGGCTTTTCTTTGTCAAGAACCAGTATTTCCAACATTGCAGGCCATTACTTAAAGTCTTTGTCTCACTTTTAAATTCTGGAAGCCTGACTCTTTTTATAGGGCGAGTAATGTAACTCATGGGCCTGTGCAGTCTGATCCATGGCCGTGCAGTATGGAACAAAACTTTCCGAGGTTCTCGTCTAAAAGATCTTCTCTCGTCCGACAGTTTGCTAATTGGTCTCTTCGCAGGAGAAATCTGTAGTTTTATCAATTCAGTGTTCATTTTAAGTAACTGTATTATTATTAAATGATCTGACTTTGACATATCTTGGGAAAAAAAGCATTGTTCTTTTTTTGTAACTGTATATAAGTCTAAAAGTATTTTTAGTTGTAGAACGTTGTAGAATTAAATGTAAGCACTAGTGGAAGAATATTGTAATAAATGATTTGTGGTAGTGCTTTAATGTGCTACATATGTTGAAAATACTGTTGTCTTTATTAAAGTTTGTTAGTGACCTGAATTTACAAAGTAACTACTACTGAATGTTGTGGTGTACCTTTATTCTTACCCGATTCCTAAGGATGAACATAGCATGTTGAATAACTCATTTGTTTGTTTCATGCTGCATTTCATCAGGAAATAGATAGATATGAAGAAGGTAAGTTTTTCATAATTCTTTTTGCTACATTTATGAATTTTCTTACTATATTAATATTGACATACCAAGAATAAGTTTCTGTTGCCACTTTATTTACGGTGAAACCTCAATGATCTGTTCCTGAAAACTATGTTTTCCCGGATTATTCATTAAAATTATATGGTCCCACGAATATCCGAACATGTTGTAAAAATTCTGCATTATCTGTTCCTCTAAGAAACGATATCTCAGATCAACTGTCCATAAATTTTAGTCCCATCAACGCTAAATCTTTGATCAAGCATTTTTCAGTAAAAAGTATGTCACGAAAGGACGGCTACGACATACATATGGGTCTTGACGTTAACGACCTGTCACTATGATAATTACAACAAGTACTGGAAAAGCAATTGGCGACCAACTTGCATAGGGGACCATCTTAGCATCGCATTCAGCTGGTATTGTTTAGGGAATCCTTGAAAATCATAAAGCAGAGTGACCACAATAATTGGAAGGAGACTGAGTGCATTTTGACAGCTCTGCTTAAAGTCTGAATGAGTTTCAGCAAATGTCCATACTTGTAAAACATCTACATTATGTCGAGGGTTAGATATTTGTTTTTGACTTTTTAAAATTCTATCTCTGAACAGGTTTTCAGCACTTCCCACAGGGCACTATAAATAGTTATTGGGCTTTCAGACAGGTATCAAAATTGCTCCTTCCTAAAATGAACCTACCTTTTTAATTTGATCGCATACCATTAAGTTAATACCAATCTAGTTGGTCTGTTACTAGACATTATGGTCCTTGTTGCCAGCGTTTTGCCCCATTGTGCTCATTTGGGTTCATCAGTTGGTAAATAGCACACCTTCCAAGATGCATGACTAGTGCATGCTATGGAGGCTGCTGCATAGGCTACTTGGAGCCACTGGCAATGCCAGTGCACTATGAAAGACTTTGTCTCATTTTCATTTGCTTGTGGGAATCAACATCTGTATTACCATTATGTTCTTGAGACCAGAAGAGATGTTGCACCATACATATATATAGCCATTACTCTAATATAAGGCGGGGATTTTTACATTTATGTTTTTATGTTCAAATGTCCTTATAAAAACAGCAGTTATTTTATTTATGCAGCATAACATTTAAAAAGTTTGTATCATTTCCTACTCACACTGGCTTGTGCAGCAAGCGCACTTACCAGCTGAGTTCTAGGTCACAAATAAATATAAATTTCTGGAGTTATGCTGATTTTTCTTCCCTTTCCAATCTGCTTTTAATTAGTGATGGGCAGAATTGAATATTTAATGCATTGGAGAACTATTGAGAATCGACTCTGACATTCGTGCTCAAATTCAACATAACCTTTAAAAGTTGATGTAGGCCTAACTTACATGGTACAAGTTTTCCAGAAACTTACCATATACAGTATATCGGTGACTAAATTACAATGGAAGGTAGAAAAGAAGGGATTTTGCCATCATGTTGGATGCTTTTGTATCTAATGTGCTTTATTTGATTAGATTAGAGAATTAAAAACTACTTGCGATCAATTGTTGCATGGCTTGGTGTTATTCATTTTTTCATTGAGGTTAGCCGATCAAAGTTGCTGATATGAAGGAAGATTTCAAGGGAAACTGATTGAGTTTCTCCGGTAAAACTGAATATGTGTAAAGATTTTTAACTCAAGTAATTAATGTTTGAAGCCGGCCACACTGTCTAGCTTGCCTGTCTCCCACCTGGAGGCCCCGGGTTTGATTTCCGGTGATGTCAGGCATTTTTAACTGGATATGAGGGCTGGTTCTAGGTCCACTTAGCTTAGGTGATTACCGTTAATTGAGGAGCTATATAACAGTGAGATGGCAATTCCAGTTTAGAGAGCCAGGAATAATACCTGAGAGGATTCGTCACACTGACCATGCATCACCTCGTAATCTGCAGACCTTCGGGTTGAGCAGCAGTTGCTTGGTAGGCCAAGGCCCATTAGGGCTGTAATTTGGTTCTGTTAGATTATAATAACGCATTTAATTATTGTAATGTTTAGCCAAATTGTTGATGGTTTTAATTCGTTCCTGGATTTTCCGATTTCCTGTGTTGTTGTTTTCTTGTTGTCCGCTCAAAAATGGAGAATTGAGGTTCCACTGTAATGAGTATTATTTTCATCTTTGGTTTGCATCTGGAGTTAATGTTCTGCGGATGTGGTCACTTAAGTGAAAATGAACAACATAATGTATACTGTGTATTCATATATACTGTCAGAGAGGAAACTAGAAGTAAGGACAGGTGTAATATTCAAAGCCATTTCTTTTCTGTTTAATCTCAGTTAATTTATAACTGTTAGGTTCTTCAGTCTACCGAAACTACCAAAAGAAACAACTTTTTTTCAAGCGTAACACTGTTACCATAAGTTTTTCTTTTTTTTTTTTTTAGGTACAGTTTGTTAAGTTATTACTCAAAATTAGTTTTGCCAGACTGAAGAACCTAACAGTTATAAATTAGCAACAATCAGTAAAACCAAAAGTGATGCTACTGCTACTACCTTGTTAAATTTAGCTGAAAGTAGCTTTGCAGAAATTGGTTTAAATATTCATCCTCTTAAAATTAAGTCTATATAATATTGAAATTAGGAAAATTAACTGAAGAAAATGTCACTACACTCCAAGGATCAATAATCCCATTGATAAAAACAAAAAACACACTAATCAAGTATTTAGTAATAGATTTCAACAACGAAATTTCTCTTGACAGACAAAATAATAAGCACTGAAACTTCTGACTTAAATAATCTGGTAAAATCAAAAATTCCTAAAACAGGAGCGAAAGATTCAGACTATTAATGTGTTTGTTTGGCCAGGTTTAATCTATCCACTACAATGTGCCTCTTGGACATAACTATAATTATAAGAAGTTCTGTAAAAGAAATATTCTGCCAGATGATACTCCAAATTCAATGCTGTGTAGTGCCAGGAAGGTCAGAGGGATGGGTATAATTTGTGCAGAATGGGGAGCTAGTATACAGCATTATAATATTTGTAATCGCTTACTCCATATGGAGCTAGTATACAGCATTATAATACTTGTAATCGCTTACTCCATATACGGGATGTTCATCTACAATGTGTAAGAAAATTACCCGAAGAACAAGAAATGGCACTCCGCAGACATGTATAAGGAAAGTTTTCCACCGAAGCTTGACAGAAGAAAACTAAGTGAGATTTTGAGAAATCGATCCTTTCAGTCATGGTAGTTTTATTTTCAAACTAACCAAAAGTAAATTCCTGGACGATTCATAAATCTCCTCTGTCCTCTTCTGAGTACATAAATGCAATGAAGATGTCATGCAACTTTACTGCAGTCAGATCAGTTCCTGATAGGTTTTTCAGCACAACTCTTTGCCACCAAAATGGCTGCAATAAGACACAAACCCTTGGATATATGTTGGGATTCTGCCAGAGTACTGAGCTAATGTGCAACGATCGCTACCACTGAGTAAGAACATCGACTGTTCAAGCCTTGAGAGAGCGTGGATGGGAGGTGCACGAGGAGGTTCACTGCATCCATGCTGATAGCTAATCAGAGGGCTGGCTTCATAGCCATTAGCTGGAAGGACAGTAAAGCAATGGTTTTAGATCCTACTGTTCACATTGTAAGAAACTTGAATCAGGCCCAGGAAGTGGACTGAGAAAACCAAGCTATTTATATACCATGCCTGCCTTAACCTGTCAGCAAAGTACAAAATACCTATCGATCGATGGATTGTCAGTGGCATGCTATTCAGAGCAAGAGGTACCCTCCCTAGTCAGACATTAACATTCCTTCCAAATTTGAAAGTTCCATTTTGCAAAATTAAAAAATAGTACCAGTAATACAGATTCTGAGGGACACTCTACAGATCACATATTTCCATCTATACCTGAGAACATGATTAACTCTCTTCTCCCTGCAAAAAGTAGACAATAACATCATTAACAATAGGTAACATGCATGATCCAATGTTTTAATTTAAAATATGCTAATCTGATTCAAAATTTCATGCAAAATTCAAAAATGTGATCAGAATATACAAATAATAACTCAAAACATGATAAAAATCTAAATTAAAGTACGAAAATGTCACGTGACGCAAGTATGCGATCTCATTGGTCTGATGTTATCGTACAGGTTGACTGAATTAGCAGACAAAATAACACATAGTGTGCTGTGAGAAACAGGATACACTTCGCGTATTTCTACTTTATGTTAGTGTCTAGTATAGTTAAATTTGAGGTCTATACATTGGGTAATAATCTGAGTGGTATATTTTGGACTTCAAATGAATCCTGCACAGACAGTGAGGCAGAAAACTTATCAGTGGTGTGTAGTTCCGATGTGCAATAGCACATCGCATACCACATACCATCCCAAACAAATTGTTTATAAATGTTCCAAAGGACGCTAAAAGTAGGGAGAAATGGATTTTGGCGAGCCGGAGAAATGCTGGTGATACATCGGAAAAGTCTACAGTTTATTTCTTTGAAGATCATTTTAACGTATATTGAATTTTCAATCACTTTTCCATGTCAGCTGTTCTAGTGGTAAAACTTTAAATTTTAATGTATGATGCTTTAATTAAATGCTTCAATCACATCTTGGAATATGAAAGTAATAAACAGTGCATTAATTAATGCTGATTATTAAAGTGTTCTCCAAACCTAACCTAAATTTCGGGTGATCCATGTCAAGGTAGTAAATCAAAGGGGTTATGAACAATATTGACAGATCTAATTATACCAATTTATCTTGGCATGCGACAGTTATTTATGTCATTATTGAAGAGCTTACATTTGTAAAAAAAAAATTAGGCTATAGCTAAATACTTTTTACTGTAATATAGCATCATGAAAGAAAACGTGAATTTAACAAATGTATATCTCTACAAAAAACCAATGCTTGTTGGTTGGAGCGGTCTCAGTCTTATAAGTTAACTATGCTGAATTATAATTGTTACGGAGATATCCGTGGTAGGTAGAGGTGAAAGAAGGTGCGGGTGTGAATGGGTTTCAAGCTACGAAATTAACGTGCAATGTAAAATTAATTTAAAATTTAACTAGGTTATATTTTCTTTTCAAAAACAAGAGATAACAATCATAACAGGTACAGAGTAGCAAAAAAGTAGGTACAATATTACTGGATTCGGGCTCAGTGCCCTTACTTCATAACTCTTGGGCAATCAGCCCCGCCTTACTCCAAAAAAAAAATTAGCCAAGGGGCAGAAAACCCCATTCATGCCCAGGAGCACTGGCTCCAAACATTACACATAAAGCCTGCACGAGGCATACAGAAACAAATTTCAAAGAGCGATCCGCTCTCAAAATTGTAAGCCTATCACAAGGCCACACCAAACTCTACCTTCAAGCTGTCCTCTAAGGACGTATTCACAGGGGTAAAATACCCAACCTACGGAGGTCTATTACATGAAAAGAAGGTTGATTACATGACCTCTAAAATAACAATTTGAGAGGAGGCGATCTTGCACTCCTAATACACTTTGTTTTTAAAACCTAATCTGGCTCTGGGCCGCTAACGCAAGGGCTAATCCCATACTACAGAGGTGACTTAGAGAAGAACACTTTACATTACATAAACGAAGAATAGTTTGAGAAAATAAGTTCACCTCAAAACAAATGTGAGTGGGAGCTCGAGAGGGTTAGCACTCTCTATCCCAATATGTAGCTTTACAAGAAAAAGATGAAAAGAGTAATTACATTTTAGGAAAAGGTTACATGATGGAAATGCTTCGAACCCGCCGCGAGTGTTAAACTGCCGACCTAGCAAGAAAAGAAGTTATTAATAGGCCATTACCTGGTGTTGAACGGCTGAAGAAGAAAGAGGCGCTTCCCGCCTCCTGCTATGTAATTAATACACTGAAAGATGGAACAGAAGTGGCCCGGAGACCCCAAAATCAGCAGTTTAAATACTCTCGCGGAAGTTTCTAGGCGTTAGGGGAATGAAAACACCCGCCCACAATGTTTTTATTGGATAGGACCCCGCAATCGATTCAAGTTGGGGGAAGATACATCTGATTGGATAGAAATTAATTTAAGAAATTCGGGATTGGCTACATGCAAAACAAGGGGAAAAAGAGGGGTATACAGCCAACTTAAACAATAACAGAAAGAAATTTAACAAGAAACAAACTTTTGAAATAAAAATTTCTTCAACAAAATAGTTCTTTGACTCCGCACTAGGTTGCACTATTGTTGATCTTCAGTAGTGTCCTCTAGAAGAGAAAGTTCACACTTCTTACTTCAAGCGAAACAAAAACACATCAAAAGTGACACAGTTCAAAAACTCAAAATTTTCCACGTGGTGACATCTTCTGAGAAAGTAGAGAATTAATAGAATAGATAAAGTTCAACCTTCCTCCAGAAGAGGAGTTTCAACTGGCGCAACTTTTAAATAAACGGTGTAGAGGTGTACCGCCCGGTACAGACCTCCCCCCCCAAAAGTTCCTCCAGGGGTGACACATGAAATCAGTTTGAAACAAAGTCCAAGTAATGATGTTGATACGAAGATAGATAGCAGAAGCATTTACAAGATTTCTTAATTCAGTTTCAAAAATGTTGTTGTTGCAGGTGAATGAAAGTCTTTATGTTTGTAGAATTTGAATTTCTGAAGATAAACTTTTAATACTTAAAGGTGAAGAAAAATTTTGCAATGTCCACCAAATATTGTTGTTGAATTCCCAAGTGTAGTTATTGCTTATGGTGACTGTCCATGTAGTTGATGTAGATTGAGTCGGATGGCCAGACCGGCCGTTGCAGCTTGAGTCCAACGGAGGCCGCTCGGACCCCTCAAGTACCCTGAGATACCGCTCGCCCGCACTATGAGGGGAGCAGAGGTGTTGAAGTACGCCGCGCCCGCGGTGAACAGATACAGGCTGCGGGCATGTAGCAGGTCGTGCGCCGCACATCAGCCTTGGCCGGGAGGAGAGCTCCGGCTCGCCGTGCACATGTCGTCCTCGCTGGAGAGGAGGGGGCCCATCCCCCTCCCCAGTCGCTGCACGGCGCTGCGCGGCTGCGGGGGCGCTGAAACATTAAAGCTAGGCGGCAGAATTGTGTTGGACAATCATCTTCTTTGAGGGTACAGGCTTGTGGAGAGGTTGAGGGGCCAGCGGCGTGTAGATATCCATGGCATTTACTATTATGAAGCCACAGTGTAAGGTGGAGCAGGAGACGGGAGCGTGGTAATGGCCGTGGCAAGAACAGGATGGCAGTTTAACGGGTCGGGGCAGGTTTTACACAAGGCTTACATCTAAAACCAAAATATTACAGAAGGGGCAGAATGCCTTAAAAGTGAAACTCAAAAAAAAAATATAACCTTCATATCCTTTCAAAATAGTATGAAGCAAGTTAACACAGAAATTACACCGGTTTCACCTGGGACAGGTGAACTCTAAATATCCTCTCGGTGGCTGGGTTACTTAGCAATAAGGTAACCGGCGTAAGAAAATCGAGAATGATACAAGGCCCATGAAATCTGGGGGCAAGCTTGCCCGCGGGAACGAAATTTTTGACCATAACCTGGTCACCTACCTTCAAAGTGGTGGGTCTCCGTCCACGATCATACCTTTCCCTAACCTTTTCATGAGATACTTTAAGATTAGCTTTAGCCTTCTTCCAAAGATCTTTAATGTTGTCCGGATCTATTGTCTCGGGCAGAATGTCATTCAGAGACCAGAGGTTAGAGAGCGGCGTGTTGGGAACGAACTTAAACATCAAAGAAGCTGGAGTAAATTTATGTGATTCATGAACCGCCGAATTCAAAGCAAAAGCTAACCAATGCAGGGACGTGTCCCACCTAGAATGATCTTCATGATGATAGGCAATAAGTGCGGACCTGAGATTACGGTTAACCCGTTCAGCCAGAGATGGTTGAGGGTAATAAGCAGATGTAGTTACATGAGAGATGGACAAGTCAAAACAGAATTTACGAAACAGATTTGATGTAAAAGCTTTAGCATTATCAGATACAATGTATTGGCACGGACCAAAAGAAGCAAAAATAGAATTTAGGCAAGTAATGGTGGACTGAGCGGTAGCCAGCTTAGTCGGAAATAACCAAGAAAATCTAGTAAAGCCATCTACGCACACAAAGATGAACTTGTTAGCATTACCCTTTGACTGGGGGAAGGGTCCTACATAATCGATATACAGGCGTTCCATGGGGCGCGACGCTTGATGCGAAGACAAAAGGCCTACCTTGGTGGACATGGTGGGTTTACTAAGCAAACAAGATTTACAAGCTTTTACAAGTTCACGGATTTCACCGTCCATACCTTTCCAAATGAACATTTCACGAATTTTTTCACGGGTTTTAAAGATTCCAAGATGCCCTCCTAATGGGGTCTCATGATAATACTTGAAGATCATAGGCACAAGAACCGCTGGAACAACAACTTTCATAAACTTATCATGCCTCGAAGGGCAACATAGAACACCATTCCTCAGAACATAAGGGACAGCATGTTCCCCAGAAGAAAGGGTTTCCATTATCGGAGCCAGCGTCGGATCTTCACGTTGGTACTTCTCAATATCTCTAAAGAGCATGGGAGCATCTGTTAAGATGGCATTAACCTCAGATAGTATGGACTCGGAAGGTGATGAACTGTCGACAGGTTCATGGGTCTCGACGTCGTTAGAAAACATACGGCTGAGTCCATCAGCAACGACATTTTCAGTACCTCTGATATGTCGTACATCGAATTGGAAGGCGGAAATACGGATGGCCCAACGGGCTATACGACCAGTACGACGCGGTCTACCTAAGACCCAGCTTAAGGCTTGGTTATCTGTCTCCAGGTCGAATTTGACATGTTCCAGATAGAGACGGAACTTTTCTAAGGCGAATAAGACTGCCAACCCTTCGAGCTCATATATGGAGTACTTTGCTTCTTGAGCCGAGAGAGTCCTAGATGCATAGGCGATGGGGCGCCTCCCTAGTTCAGTCTCTTGAAGAAGGACTGCAGCTACCGCCGCCGACGACGCGTCGGTTTGGACGATGAATTTCTTCGAGAAATCAGGCATAGCAAGTACAGGGGCATTACAGAGAGCTAATTTAAGGTCTTCAAAAGCGGCTTGTTGAGACGGTCCCCACTCGAATTTGATGCCTTTCCTACGGAGAAGGTTTAAGGGCGCCGCTCTATTAGCAAAATTAGGAATGAACTTCCTGAAGAAATTCACCATGCCAATGAACCTGGCGATACCTTTAATGTCCTTGGGAGGTTTAAAATCACGGATGGCCTGTGTTCTAGAATGATCGACTGCTACACCATCAGGTGACACAATATGCCCTAGGAATGACATAGAGGGCTTAGCAAAGGCAACCTTGGACAACTTAACAGTTAACCCAGCCTTACGAAGGCGATTGAGAACTTCTCGCAAATGATCTAGATGTTCTTCAAAGGTTTCGGAAAATACGACGACATCATCCAAGTAGTGATATAAGTACTCAAATTTGATGTCGGAAAAGACCCTATCTAGTAGCCTAGTGAGCACAGCTGCCCCCGTGGGGAGCCCGAAAGGCACGCGGTTGTATTCATATAAATTCCAGTCCGTGGCAAACGCTGTAAGATGTTTAGACTCTTCGGCAAGGGGAATTTGATTATAGGCCTGATTCAAGTCCAAGATGGTGAAGAACTTGGCCTTACGAAACCATGAAAAGCAAGAATGAAGGTCGGGAAGGGGCACAGATTGCAACACCACCTTCCGATTGAGAGCCCTGTAATCAATGACAGGCCTGAAGCCTCCTTGGGGTTTCGGGACTAGAAAAATAGGCGAAGAATACGCTGACTTAGAGGGCCTAATAATACCATCCTTCAACATCTGATCGATGATTTCTTTCAGAGCCTTCATTTTAGGTGGAGATAGCCTATACGGTGGAAAACGGACAGGAATCGAATCCGTGACCTCAATTTTGTATTCAATAAGGTCAGTAACACCAAGAGTATCAGAGAACACCTCGGGAAACGACTGACACAGTTTCCGAATACTATCAGCCTGCTCCTCAGGTAGATGTCTAAGGTCTAACAACATCTCATCCTGGGTAGGCGAAATAGATGAACATGATACAGAATTACACTTTAACAAGGGAATTCTACAATTGGACGCGAATTTGAATGTGCACGACCTACTCTGGAGATCGAGCACGAGACCAGTGTGAGAAATGAAGTCCGCTCCCAATATGATGGGGCAAGACAAACGCTTGGCCACAAACAATTTGATCTTCCATGTAAATTTAAAAACCCGAATTTTGACATGTAAGGAACCTAGAATTTCTAATGGAGATGAATTAGCCGAAACATATTTAACAGGAGATGAGTCATAGTCAGGGAGTTTACAAACAGATTTCAATTTAGAATACCAATCAGCTGAAATAATGGAACAAACACTGCCTGAATCTAAGAGAGCTGTTATAGGCTCGTTATTTAACTCAATCTTAAAAAAAGGAACAGGTGCGGGGGTATCCGCCGCAATCCTAAGACACTCTTTAGGGCATTCAAAAGATGAATTTGAAGGCTGGTCGTTCTCTGCATTTACAACCTGTTTACTAGGGGCTAAGTCTCGGGAAGATGGATTAGTCGGCTCAGCCGACGCCACTAGTCACTTTTTATTATTGGCATAGCTGGAATTTGCACCAGAAGTTGAGCAGGAGGGGGTGCTATTTGAGTTTGGGCAATTCTTGGCGATATGTGAGAAGGCCCCACACTTAAAACAGCCTTGTGATGACCCTGCTCCATTCCTTGTCCCACTTGACTTGATCAGAGGACACTTATTCCGCAGATGGTCAGGCGACCCGCAAGCATAACATTTACGGGGATTGACTGGTCGGCGAGGTGGAGGCCGAGTGTTACTAAAGGAAGGCGGGGGTTCTTTCGCGACACGCAAAGAATCGGCGTATCTAACTCCTTCCGCTGAGACGGCCAATGCTTCAAGTTCAGAGAAGGTTTGCGGACACGCCGCGAAACACAAATATGACCTGTAGGATGGCGAAATACCTTCTACAATAGCCTGCACAATCTGATCTTCAGGAAAGTGCAGAGCAAACACCCTAGTGTAGAATTTGATATCTTGAATGAAATCAGCCAAGTTTTCATCCAAGCGCTGTACACGGTAATAGTACTTCTGAATCAGGGAGGACCTGGCCCTAGCCGGGATGAAGTTAGCTAGCAAATGGGCATGGAAATCCTCAATAGATGATTGCTCGGCAATGGCTCTTACGATTTTATCAGAGAGAATACCAATAGCATACGGATAGATAATTTGCAAAATTTGACATGGCGAAAGAGAAAACACAAGAGCATGATCCTGAAATTCCACTAGAAATCTTAAAAATGAAATTACATCACTGGTGGTGTTGACGGAAAACTTAGAGATACCTCTAAGCAACATTGCCAATGGATGAGGCAAGCTACTGAACCCAGGTGACATAGTCGTTAAAGGTTTCAATGGCAAAGAAGTTAATTCAGAGCGGATGTTACCCAATGACGCACGGCGTTCAGATTCGTTGTTCGATGGAGCAGAGATAGTTTGAGCAGCAACGGTTATCCTATTGACTTCTCCCTGAGGAGGCTCTTCCTCGTTACCTACATTCACCGTGGCGGGTTGATCAGTTTTGGGAGGAACTTCGCCGGTTAGCAATTGAGTGACCTTATTAGACAATTCAGAAATAGTTTCAAGGAGCGTATTAGCGTCCTTCCTCTGAACGTCATTCACCTTTAGAGACAACAGATCATTAACTCTATTTGCAAAGTGATACAGCCTGCCTTGCACACGCTTAATTTGATTAGGAGACGGATCGTTTTCATCAAAAAAGCTGACTACAGATACTAGCCCAGTAATATTCTCGACGATCGTGGAAAGAGAGTCATCAATTTCTTTCTCTCCCAAATTGGGGATGGAAATGGGCAAATCAAGGGACTCTCTAAGCTTGTTGGTGTCGATTGCAACCGTGCCTCCAGATTGCACATTTCTGATAGTTAACTCGTATATCAACTCCTCTTTGCGCAAGTAGTTAAGGAGGAGAACATCGCGAGGGCCGGGCATGATGACAGAACAATTTTGAAAAACTCAAAAAATTCCAGCAACTGAGAAAATTATTAGAGTTCGAATCAAAGCAATGTTTAGCCGTCAAAAGGGGCTAAATTGAGACCCATTCAACCACGCTCTGCTACCACTTGTTACGGAGATATCCGTGGTAGGTAGAGGTGAAAGAAGGTGCGGGTGTGAATGGGTTTCAAGCTACGAAATTAACGTGCAATGTAAAATTAATTTAAAATTTAACTAGGTTATATTTTCTTTTCAAAAACAAGAGATAACAATCATAACAGGTACAGAGTAGCAAAAAAGTAGGTACAATATTACTGGATTCGGGCTCAGTGCCCTTACTTCATAACTCTTGGGCAATCAGCCCCGCCTTACTCCAAAAAAAAAATTAGCCAAGGGGCAGAAAACCCCATTCATGCCCAGGAGCACTGGCTCCAAACATTACACATAAAGCCTGCACGAGGCATACAGAAACAAATTTCAAAGAGCGATCCGCTCTCAAAATTGTAAGCCTATCACAAGGCCACACCAAACTCTACCTTCAAGCTGTCCTCTAAGGACGTATTCACAGGGGTAAAATACCCAACCTACGGAGGTCTATTACATGAAAAGAAGGTTGATTACATGACCTCTAAAATAACAATTTGAGAGGAGGCGATCTTGCACTCCTAATACACTTTGTTTTTAAAACCTAATCTGGCTCTGGGCCGCTAACGCAAGGGCTAATCCCATACTACAGAGGTGACTTAGAGAAGAACACTTTACATTACATAAACGAAGAATAGTTTGAGAAAATAAGTTCACCTCAAAACAAATGTGAGTGGGAGCTCGAGAGGGTTAGCACTCTCTATCCCAATATGTAGCTTTACAAGAAAAAGATGAAAAGAGTAATTACATTTTAGGAAAAGGTTACATGATGGAAATGCTTCGAACCCGCCGCGAGTGTTAAACTGCCGACCTAGCAAGAAAAGAAGTTATTAATAGGCCATTACCTGGTGTTGAACGGCTGAAGAAGAAAGAGGCGCTTCCCGCCTCCTGCTATGTAATTAATACACTGAAAGATGGAACAGAAGTGGCCCGGAGACCCCAAAATCAGCAGTTTAAATACTCTCGCGGAAGTTTCTAGGCGTTAGGGGAATGAAAACACCCGCCCACAATGTTTTTATTGGATAGGACCCCGCAATCGATTCAAGTTGGGGGAAGATACATCTGATTGGATAGAAATTAATTTAAGAAATTCGGGATTGGCTACATGCAAAACAAGGGGAAAAAGAGGGGTATACAGCCAACTTAAACAATAACAGAAAGAAATTTAACAAGAAACAAACTTTTGAAATAAAAATTTCTTCAACAAAATAGTTCTTTGACTCCGCACTAGGTTGCACTATTGTTGATCTTCAGTAGTGTCCTCTAGAAGAGAAAGTTCACACTTCTTACTTCAAGCGAAACAAAAACACATCAAAAGTGACACAGTTCAAAAACTCAAAATTTTCCACGTGGTGACATCTTCTGAGAAAGTAGAGAATTAATAGAATAGATAAAGTTCAACCTTCCTCCAGAAGAGGAGTTTCAACTGGCGCAACTTTTAAATAAACGGTGTAGAGGTGTACCGCCCGGTACAATAATAATTATCATAATATTAATGAAATAAATAACATAATTGCACACAAGTGAAAATACATTACTGGTACTAAAAATAACAGTGATGTTGGTGTTTAAAATATTATCCAAACTTAGCCTAAGTTTTAGGTTATACAAGCCAAGATATTTAACGTTTCTCTTTCATGGGTCTCGGAAGTGGATAGGCCAGTTGCCTCAACCATACATATATATATTCAGGAATGATAAATTATAGACCTATAGTACTATGCTCTTTCTTTCTTTCTTTCTTTCTTAATCAGTTTACCCTCCAGGGTTGGTTTTTTCCCACGGACTCAGCGAGGGATTCCACCTCTGCCACTTCAAGGGCGGTGTCCTGGAGTGTGAGACTTTGGGTATGGTGATACAATTGGTGAGGAGGGCTAGTACCTCACCCAGGCGGCCTCACCTGCTATGCTCAACAGGAGCCTTGTGGGAGGATGGAAAGATCGGAAGGAAGAGGGAAGGAAACGGCTGTGGCCTTATGTTAGGTGCCTTGAGGAGAAGTGGGAAACTACGGAAAACCACTTCGAGGATGGCTGAGGTGGGAATCGAAACCCTTCTACTCAGTTGACCTCCCGAGGCTGAATAGACCCCATTCCAGCCCTCGTACTATTTGTTTTCAACTTCTATGGCAAAGCCGGGAATCGAGGCAGACTAGTACTATAATGCTACCTATATGTTTATGTTAGTGCTGAAACCTGATTTGTTACTTTAGTAATGCTGAAAGCCTGAAAATATAATGTTATTCTCTAATATGGGAATCAGTCTAGAAGGAAATGTTGAAAGTGATGTAATTTTTATCCAGGTTCGTTGTTATCCTAATACTATGAGTTACAGTACATTGCACGTATATAAAAGATGCCACTTACCAATTTGCTTTTGATTCGCGAATTTCTGCGGCCATAAAAGTCACTATTTTTCAAGAATGATGACTTCTACACGTGGTAGATTTTCTGACTGTGAAGTTTTGAACCCTTCTGTCATTTTGAAATTATTCGCGATCACGAATAATAAATAATCAGCTTTTAGTAACAGCTGATGCACAATGGCTGGTAGAGCTGCATGTGGTACTGGATCGTGACGTCACAGCATGCTGCTTATGTCAGAGGACGTTTTACTCGCCTTGCGGAAAAATATTTTTTTAATGGTAGGAAAAAAGGCCACTTACCACAATATAATACGTTTACGTACTATTTAATTGGTGTACTTTTCAAAAAAAATATTTTTGAAAATCATGCATGTTCCCTATTAAAAGTTTCCACTTTTTGATATTTGCAAATTGTAACCTGATGGTATTCCAGATCCGAATGGTCACCCTCATTGAAGGATGGGCAATTTATTTATTTAATACGTGTCTTTCTCTCTGTGAGATTATTTGTACTTTCTAACTTTATCAAGGACATATCTTTAGTCTTGATTCAGGAGCTACAATGTAGAGAATTCTAGATAAACATAAGAAGAAAGGAAGGTAGAAAGAAGAAAATGTTGATACAAGTAGTAAAAAGAAGGAATACACAAAATTGATGGACTACAAAACATAAACAACAGGTTAGGAAACATGACAACTACAGAATGGATGTGGAAAGTGGCATGGAACCCCGAAAGGTAATGGAACGTACCCTTTTGTGAAGAAAGAATACATAGAGGGTAATTGACCTTGGATTACACACATTTATTTTAATAAGAAGGAAACAAAACAAAACTCATAGTAGAAAGAACAAATCAAAAACTCAAAAAGATATTTACAAAGGTAAATTTAAGTGTTAACTGCACCTGCAGACATACACAATGCACAAAAGAAATTTAATCGCAGGTTTTGATTGGAAGAACATTATCCAATGATACATGAGGATTTAAATGAGGGGTAATCTCAATCTACACAAAGTACAAATAAGACCGAACACAGAGGTACAGAAAACTTGCATCACTACCTAAAACTCTTCAAGTAATGAGCATAGCTTTTAAGTACTTTTGTAAGGTGACACAGAAATACTGGGAGGCAAATCTGAAAGATAAGTTAATTACATTATTAGTTACAAGGTTAAAAAAAAGGATTGCCTTCAAAACAAAAGGTACAAGATCTTAGCCGAAAAGCTAAGTCATTTGAACAAATTTAGCAGTGAACATGAATCTCGAGGATAACTCCTGTGCAAGAATAAAAATTATTACATTAAAATGAAGTTAAAAGAATGAAATAAATGTAAAAAATGTTCTTACCCTGAGACCAGGTATCCCACGATGGGACCGAAGGAAGAACCTGTCCGCTCTCTAAGATGTTCAAATGATCAAAGGCGCAGATCCTACCTCGCTCCAAACTAAAGAGCGACGTAAGGTCCAAAACAGGAAATGGTTCAACCACCAAAGAGAACCAATCAGAATATGGAATTTACCCTCGACTTTCACATTCATGAACTCTTATTTTCTCCAATCAAAAGTTTCTTCATTCTTGCTGATAATAAATGTTCCAGAAAAGTCTTACAAGGGAACAGTACGAAGTCGGACGATGAATTTTGATTTGATTTGTACATATTCGTGAAGGTCCTTTTAAGCTGATAAGGTAGTGGAGGTCTAATTTTTCGCTGATCCTTTTTAACAGGGCATTTGGGAGCTCCAGGTTGGGGGTACACGCTCTGAATTGTATAGTACTTGCCAGCACACGTCAGCGCTCACAGCCAGCGGCTGTCTTGCCTCACCTTTCCTCTCCACTCGTTCGGTTCACCACTATCCCCCACCACATACGGCTTCCTACAGTGTGTATATGGGACAGCGAGTCCTATTCTATACGGTCAAGTTCTCCATGACTGATGGCTATTCCACGTACAGGCGATCGCATTGGCTTCTTTGTTTTGTTTTGACCGCTTGCAACATGATTGCAGCTCTTATTAATGTCTACGGTGTTAATATTCAGGAAGTTACAGAACTTTCTGATAAAGAGCAAATTATATACGCA
Organism: Anabrus simplex; assembly: GCF_040414725.1. NCBI lineage: Eukaryota > Metazoa > Arthropoda > Insecta > Orthoptera > Tettigoniidae > Anabrus > Anabrus simplex. The sequence continues at coordinate 227,411,636 of NC_090269.1, read as the reverse complement.
CAAATAAAGACAACATTTGATGCAAATTTTGGAGGTAAAATGCAAACTTATTCAGGAGGAAGAAGCAGTTTTTGTTGATTTCCATCCGCAATTACAGGAAGATGGAAGAAATCTTCTTCTCGTAGATTCATTCAGTGGCCAGGGCAAAAATGCACAACTTGAATCTCTGATGAACAAACATGTACGAATTGAATACATACTGAAAGAACTACGTATCTTTGTGATCTTGGACTCTTCCGACAACTAAAATGTGTAGTGCGTCGAATGAGAAACATTTGCCAAGTAAGGAATTTACACGGCCAGTCAAAATTAAAACCCAAAAACTGACTTTTCATTATAACTAGTCAAATGCTAGCGCATAACCAATTTCAAGCTGATGGTTTTGTACCAATTTTTAAAAATGCTTCAAAAGTGTGTGGTTATTCCATTACTGACAATAAACCACCATTTCACACTATCTGGCAAACTAATTTTCATGATTTGACTGATAAAATGTGTGCTGGAAATAATTGTACCAATTTTCGTTTATAAGATACACATAATATTTTCTTGTATTTTGTTAGATTTTCACTGTAATACCATGAACAATGAATGCCATGATGATGCAGATGATATTAGATTATGTATTATTTGTATGTTAAATAGTGATTTGTAAACCACTTTTATTGTTTATTTATTCCGTAATGAATTCATCTTTGTAAATAAAATATCCCAGCTAACGTCAGCCTTAACCTGCATAAGCAGTCATATGTGGTGGGAGATAGTGGAAAACCGAACAAGTGGAGAGGGAATGCGAGGCAAGACAGCCACTGGTTGTGAGTGCTGACATGCTGGCATGTACTGTACAATTAATGGTGCGCACCGCCAACTTGGAGATCCCAAATGCCCTCTTAAAAAGGACCAACGAAAAATTAGACCTCCACTACCTGTTTCAGCTTAAAAAGACCTTCACAATATGTAAAAATCAAATTGAAAATCGCTGTCCGACTTTGTACCATTCCCTCGTTAGTTCATGCAACAGGAAACTTGCTTCCAGAACTGCACATGTAGAAACATGCTGTTTCACAAATTTTGACAACAAAAAAAATTAAAATTCACAGATAAATGGTAAATTTGATACAACACATAACAAAGAGTTTCTGAAACAGAATCCTTCCAAGTCCAAAGGTCCAAACAAAATATAATCTTGTATGAAGGATGAGTTTTCCACTTAATCAATACTTTATTTACAAAATGTTTAAAATTTTCTACATTAAAACAGTACCGGTTTCGACCCGTAAATAGATTATCATCAGCTGTTGGTGAACCTGCTTAATAGCGACTGTACATAAAACATTCCTAAAAACTAATTTAACAAGAATGCCTTATTCTAATATAATACTACTGTTAAGATATATACATATGGTACAATTATAGGGCTTTGACTAGTTGGAGTTCCATTCAAAAGTCTATACTGTTGCCAACATTATGTCAAATAAGATACATATAGACATATGGTACAATGAAGGGTTTGGCATGCTGGAGTCCCTTGAATGCCACATATTCCAAAAATTGTATAGCTGAGGTTGAGAATATAGTTCTTATAGAATAAAAGGATCACTGAGGTTTTGGTGTCAAGTTCAAATATCTATGCAGTATGCCAGCATTATGTCCAACTGTTGTATATAATCAAGGTGCATTGTTGGGCCGCAATTTTGTGGGGAATGTAGTAGATTGAGGTTCTGTAGTTTGTTTAACAGGTACTATGTTCATTCTTAGTGTGTTTGTTGTTGCTGATACATGCTAGGTTTCAGGATCCTTGTTGAGGCATATCATGTTATGGATGAAATTTTGAAATTAAAGAAAGTAGGTTGATAGAGCTCCCCTCTTCATACTTGCATTTATGCTCAGGTAAATTCAAAAATCTGAGAAAGAAAAAGGAAGTAGTAATTAGAATAACTGATAGAGAGTGCCTGCTAAATGGTTTGTGTGCTATAGAGTGTGTGTTACTTACATGTGAGCTGGATATGTCTTCAAGTATAGTCGGGAGTGTGCTGCACACTGTTGTGTGTACGTCGTGTGGCTGTCGTAGTGTTCAGATTGAGAGGTGGTGGGGAGGGGGAAGCAGCCTCTGGAGGGGGTGAGGTGGAATGGGGTGTGTCGAGTTGTGTGTGGGTTTGTGTCTGTTGATTCTTTTTAAATATGTGTCTTTTAGAATGGGAATGGGAATGGGACAATGAAGCTGATAGATTATAGTAAAATATAATCTTAACAAGAATAATTTAAAACAATAAATTAAGAAATTTCAATCAATTTTCACTGCTGTCTTAATACTGCCACAGGAGATCCACCTTGATCTCCTCATATCAATCTGGCCTTAGTTTTGTATGTCTCTCCCAGCTGCTGTATGACTTCAGGTACTGCTTTAGGACATTTTTGTAATGCAGATACTGACCACCAACTTTATGTTTACCACTCTGATGTTCTGAGTAGAAGACTGATTTTGGTAATCTAGCATCGTTTATGTCCACCAAATGTCCACTCCATTTTAGTTGGCCTTTCGTCAACAGGGACACCATGCCTTACATGTTGGGTCTTTGCAGAACCTCGGAGTTGGGCATCTGATATTGCCACTTTGCTCTCAGAATAATTTTTAGAAATTTTGTGCGTAAACTGTCTAAACGTTGAACACCGTATTCATATTGGCACCAGGTTGCTGAGGCATACAAAAGAATAGGCAAGATCATTGCCTTACGAATGACCAACTTGGTCTGTAGATGTAAATCATGTGAATTCCAGAACAAGAATGTGCAGCAATCTTGGTTACCAGCTGTTTATCACTGCCCAGGTATTGAAAAGATTTCACCTCTTGAAGTTTCTCTCGAACTAGTTATAGAGGATTGTTGTTTATAGATGCACCTCAAGTGGTTTGCTTCAGTACCTGGGTCTTTGATAAACTCATCACCAAGCCAAATTTACAGCATGAAATGTCTAGTTCATCAAGATATAACCATAAATTTTCCATTGTATCAGCCATGAGGCATATGTTTTCAGCATAGAGATTCTCAAGTATACATAGTCATTATTCTTATTCACTGCCACGTAAATGGTTGTAGGCAGCCACATTCAGTGATGCAGACATGTAATGCCAGAAAACAGGAATATTGAAGTGGGGGTGTTTTCAAGTGTGGTACCGCCAGGAGTTAGCCTGAAGGTTAAGAAGAGGAGAGTTATTTATGATGCATCATGTTGATGTCACCAGAGGGAGTGAAAATACAATACAAACAACCTCTGGTCTGATGTATCATCCCCCATGCTTTCAACGTTCAGAATCTTAACATCAGACATGAAGGTCAAGAAACTTGATGAGATTTACACCCTAACAGTTTTTAAAAAAGAAAAAAAGCACAGAATGACACCTAGCTACAACACTACAAAACAGAGATGAGACATGGACAGAAGTCATATCACAGAGATGCAGTCCTAAATTATCACTTATTCAGACCCCAACTATCGTGGGCACAAATCATACCCCGAAAATACCCACGACAGTGCTCGATAGTGAGCTCCAAGCGGTCTGTCACATAGCATGGTTTTATATATATATATATATATATATAGGCCACCTACACCAAAACACGGCCCAGGCAAAGATAGTGAATCATCTGAGAAAACTAAAGGTGACAGAAATACTGCAGTGTGAAGAAATTCAAACAAGAGGCTCACTAAAAGCTTTCAATACCACTCAGAGACCTACATAACATCACCTCTCCAGAATTCTGGTCAGAGGGAGCTGGTGTCAGACGATTTCATTTTTTTGTCCCTAGAAGCAGAGAACACTACTCAATATCATAATTTGCCACCACATATGTCTTGCACCCCAGTTTTAACATTTGAAATTACAGGAAAAAAATCCCTGCACATAACTTGCATTAATTTCTGACGTTGTCATAAAGACAAACAGTACATACATGAAATAAAGTTTGGGTATTCCGAGGACGTGCCTACATTAAATATCAGGACTGAACCAATTGCTGTTACGGTACTTTGTACGTGGCAGTACAAGAAGAAGCTGCATTTCTACTTAATTGATAGCCAGTGTCCCTGTTGAAATTGTTAGGATTTCTACGTATTTCCACAGCTTCCCGTATAATCCTGGACCTGTAGTGTCTTGTGTGAGTAAGAGCTCAAGCATCTTGGAACATGACATCATCACCCGACAATAGAGCGTGCTCAGCTATTGCTGATTTGTCTGGCTGGTTGACACAAATATTACGTTCATGTTCTTTGATACGAGTACCAAAGGACCGGCATGTTTGGCCAATGTATACCTCACCACAAGTACAGGGAATTTTCTATACCCCAGGATGTAAAAGTGGGGACAATTTGTCCTTGGTTTTACGCAGACTGTGAGCAATTTTAGTGACGGTGCCAAACACTGTTTTTATTTTGTTTGTGGAGGACCTTGGTGATTCGATCTGTGGTGTTATGAATGTAAGGCAGGTAGGCAGTTCCCTTCACTTCTTCCTTCTGTGAGCTTTGCTTGGCCATTTCTCTGGGATGCAGGGCTCTATGAATCTGCAAATTGCTGTAACCATTACCCTCGAATGTGACTTTGAGTGTGTTCATCTCCACCTGGATGTTTGATGGCTCACAAATTCGTCTCGCCCTCTTGGTGTCGTGAGAATGCCTTGTTTTTGTGCTGGATGGTGGTGAGAATCTGCATGCAGATAGCGATTTGTGTGGGTTGGCTTACGATAGATGGTATGTCCCAAGGAGACGTCTGGTTTCTTTCTTACTAGAACATCCAAGAAAGGAAGGCATCCGTCTGACTCAATCTCCATAGTGAATTTAATTGAAGGATGTTGCTGATTTAGGTGGTTTAGAAATAGATGAGGAACGTACGTCCAGACGTTCTGTCCAGACCACAAATGTATCATCAACAAACCTCCACCATATCATAGGTTTGACGGGCGCCGAAGCAATAGCCTCCTCCTCAAAATGCTCCATAAAGAAATTAGCCACGACGGGCGAAAGTGGACTTCACATAGTCACTCCGTCTGTCTGTTAGTAAAAATTCCCACCCCACAGGAAATAGCTGGAAGTCATGCAGTGGTAAAATAGCTTAGTAATGTCCTCAGGGAACAGGTGTTCAATGAATACATGACCGAGTCAGTCGGTACTTTAGTGAACAAGGACTCCACATCAAAACTCGCCAAATGTGCATTAGGTTGAAAGGTTATCGTTGACAGCTTGTTGATAAAATACCGAGAGTCCCTGACGTATGATTCAGTACGTCCTATGTGTGGCTGAAGCAATTTGCTTAGGTATTTAGCCAGAGCATACATAGGAGAATCTATCGCACTAACAATAGGTCTGAGGGGAACATCTTTTTTATGGATCTTAGGAAGTCCATATAATCCAAGTGGCACAGCGTCCTCCGGGGACAGATCTTTAGTCTTCTCTTTTGGAATTGAAGATTGCCTTAAGAACTTCACGGTAGCATTGGACACATGAGTGGTAGGGTCACGTGAGCCCAGTCTGTAAACAGGCTCTGACGATATAGCCAAGATCTTATTCTTATACTCGTCAGTGTCCATAACCACTGTCGCATTACCCTTATCAGCTGAAAGAATGGTCAGTTCAGAATCATCTCTTAAGTTCCTTCAGAGCTCTCCTCTCTCGCCTCTTGTTAAATTGGGCGCGGGTATAACAGCGGACCTTATGAGTCTCGCACATTTCTGCCTTAACTCCTCAGCTTCATCCGTAGGTAGTTTGTGGATGGCTGCCTCAATGGAAGTAATTAACTCCTCAATGGGAATTCTAGAGGGAGCAACAGCAAAATTAAGACCCCTAGCTAGAACTGCCATTTGGTTCTTGTCCAAGGATTTCTTGGAAAGATTGATGACATTTTTACTAGCATCCGGGTTCGTGTGAGAGACCGCCTGTTTCTGAGCTGGTCGGAGGAACTTAGATTTCTGTCTGAATGACACCTGGTTGAATTTGCGTTCAGCCTGTATAGCAGTAATGCGATCAAAAGACAACTACAATTCCTGCAAAAGAGTGTATCTTAACAGCATGTGTAAACAAAACAACTCTCAAGAGACTGAGTCCAGTTCCTTATGAGTGTAATGCACTCTGAATGGAAAATTCTAAATTCCCATAGAGGGAATTAGATATTTTTCACCAATAGAGCATGTCAAAAATGTCAAAAAACATATCAGATGTAAGGCTTTTCAGGCATTTGCTCTATTAACCAGCGTTACGTCTTAGGTCTGACACTAGACTCATCAGAGTGGGATGTGTCAGACCCTACCCACTGACGCTGGGGTGTATGGCTGAAAAGCCTTACATCAGATATGTTTTTTGACATTTTTGACATACTCTATTGGTGAAAAATATCTAATTCCCTCCATGGGAAGTTAGAATTTTCCATTCAGAATTGCTAGGCGGGCAATAATTCCATTGTGGAGATTTATCTCCCATATGCAGTTATCAGACTGTGCCTCTTATAAGGGCTTCTGATAAGTCCACCTGCATACACCCCAGCGTCAGTGGGTAGGGTCAAATACTTTAATACACCAATACCGGACAGCTCTATCTCAACAGCATTGAGTGGAGTGCGAACAGCGACGGTGGTGACATCTAGCATGTTGGTTGAACTGTATACTTGTCAATGCTACAGTTCAGAGGAATATTTTTGTTAAAATAATTGAACAATCATAATAATTAAGGATGAATTTTTAAAATATGAAATGCCTCCTTTATAAACCTCCAAATGAGCATTATGTTAGCCGTGCCTTTCGCTAAGCCTTAAAAATTAAAAGCAGAATTTGTTTGAGGATCCACCCAGTCTCTGGGAGGAATATTTAACAACTATTCTCTTCTCTCCTTTCTAGCTTTTTCCCCATTACCTGGCGCAGGACTTTATATGGACTTTTTTTTTTCTATTGGCTTTACGTCGCACCGACACAGATAGGTCTTATGGCGACGATAGGTCAGGAAAGAGCTAGGACTGGGAAGGAAGCGGTCATGGCCTTAATTAAGGTACAGTCCCAGCATTTGCCTGGTGTGAAAATGGGAAACCACGGGAAACCATCTTCAGTGCTGCCAACAGTGGGGTTTGAACCCACTATCTCCTGAATACTGGATACAGGCCGCACTTAAGCGACTGTAGCTATCAAGCTCGGTTGTATGAACTTAGCCTAGTTTTGCGGCCGGATGCCTTTTCTAACACCAATCATATGTGGAGGATATATATTCACTATTGCGTGTTTCTGTGGTTGTTTCTCGTGTGTTGTGTTGAATATCTTTGAAGATGCATATGAATACTAACACACACCCGTAGCCCCGATCTACAGGAATTAACGGACATGATTAAAATCTCCGACTCAGTCGGTAGTCGTACCAGGGCCCTCTGAACCAAAGGCCAGTACTCTGACCATTTCGTGGTGGTGATTGTTGTTTTAAGAGGAAGTACAACGGGGCAACCAATCAGAAGGGAAATGGAAGAGGTCCAACACTCCGAATAATGAAGGTATCTTCAAAAGAAAGAGAAGGGCCACGAAGCCAAAGCGCTGAAGGGGGCAGATAACTTAACAACTTCCATGATTTATTAATATTTGGGGAAAGAAAAGCTGCATTTAAGGAGCCTGAGTTTTGGTCCATTATTTTGACAAACACTTGTTCACTTCAGTACGGTCGATCTTCCCAAGCTCTACAGGGGAACTTACCTCACGCTGCTATCTCGCTTTTGCTATAGGCCTACTTTGAATTTTCTGTTTTACCTCTGAAGACAGAAATGCGTAACCGATTTATATATAATACATATTGGGCTTACGTGAGTGAACTACAATGTTCCTGACAAGGAAGAAGCTTCAGAATTTCCTAAAGTCTCTTTCACAAATTCATGCATGAAGAATTACCATACATACGTATTCAATCATTTGGACTGATGCTCAAGCCTATACCAATGATACACTGAAATTATTTTCTTATGCCAGGCTGAGTGGCTCAGACGGTTGAGGCGCCAGCCTTCTGATCTGAATTTGGCAGGTTCGATCCTGGCTCAGTCCAGTGGTATTTGAAGGTGTTCAAATACATCAGCCTCGTGCAGGTAGATTTACTGGCATGTAAAAGAATTCCTGTGGGACTAAATTCCAGCAGCTCGGCGTCTCCATAAAAGTAGTTAGTGGGACGTAAAGAAAAATATTACTTTCTTACAGTAAAAAAAAGCTGACCGGATTCGGAAATCCTGGCTTTCAATTTTCAATTTCAAGACTACCGCGATAACCATTACGCTACAGGCCCACAAGTTTTCGTTGGGAAAATTTATGGCACTATTTAACTATGTGGACACTCAAGTTTGAGTGTACTAGAGTTCCATATTTGTTAATGTTATCGGTTTTATGTCCCACTAACATTTCAGTAGAGTATTTGATTGATTTCTTAATATAAGGGGCATAGAATGTAACCCCAACACAGATACGAGATTATTCCATTTTTTAAATACTTGCGGTCCTTATCAGTTCCCATGCCATTATGTTGCTGGGTAATTTGTTCAGCGCATAACACTTTTCTTGATATATAACTGCAATGTAAGATTATTCAGTGACAAACACTTGTTCATTATAAACAACACACCAGTGCGCCAGGAATCATACAGATGGCAATATGTTATTGGAGAGTTGGTCACACCAAGCCATGTAGGTAGCAGCACTATCGACTTTCTTGCTGAAAACAGCAAGCTGTCCGGTATTGGTGTATTAAAGTATTTGGTAGGGTCTGACACATCCCACTCTGATGAGTATAGTGTCAGACCTAAGACGAAATGCTGGTTAATAGAGCAAACGCATGAAAAGCCTTACATCTGATATGTTTTTTGACATTTTTGTAATGCACTCTCTCGATCCCAAGAGTCTTGCTAGCATATTGATATATTCGCCTGGCCTTCTGAGTATTTAACATGTTCCTCAGCTTCACACAGTTGAGAATGATGTTATGGTCCCTGCATCTCGGCAGAAAGAAGAAAGAAGAATAGACTTCTTCCTCCTTAATTTGCTGAATTTTGAAGCCCTCTTACAAATACCCTCCCCATAGAAGTTTTCTTCTGATGATGCAGAGCATAGTTCTCTGAGAAACGTAAAGAATTTCACCTTATTTTCTTGACACGGCATGAGCCCAAAAGCCTATACCATGTCTAATAGTACAGGTCGTGAAAGCATCAATGGCAACGTTATTGTGAAGAGTTTCTGGAAGACGGGCATTGCAAATGCGTTGGATGGAAGTCAGGATGATACAGTATGGGATGGTGACCAGAATGATGCACATGAGAATAGCTCGGAGACTCAAGGCAGTGACAATGATTAGGGTAAATATGCCAGTTGTCTTGTTTCAATAGCCTAATGCAATTTCTTTTCTTTTTTTTTTTTTTTGGAATACAATCTTTTGCACACAAATCCCTGCATATATCGCATCGAAAATGTTCACACTTGTTTTTTGTCAAAAATGTGCGAGTTACATGCGAGCAAATATGCTGATTAACTTTCTGCTATGGAATATCAAGTGGCTAAGAAGCTCTCTCCAACTAGCCATGAGCGAATGGCTCAACAATTACAATATCCTGATCTTAAACAAAACCTTCACGATGAACAACATAGACATACCAGGATTTTACTCAGAACAAATATTTGCCAGAAAAGCATCAAGAGAAAGACCGTCACAAGGATTAGCGTAAAATCGGGAAAATATTAAAAACTGATTGGGATGAAGGTTATATAATTCTCACCGCTGAAAGTCTCATCATAATAGGAATGTACTAAAAGCCCCACACTCCGATAGAAGAAATAATTACTAAAATTATGACATCTCTCACAAAGACAACTACTATTTTTTTATTTTTTTATTTATTTATTTATTTATTTATTGTTATTTCTCAGATCTACAGTAAGAATACCTATTTGATCCGTTAAAGAGAAAATAACAATGTCCTACCTAAGCCAAAATTTACACTCTATGAACTGTAAATAAAAAATAAAAAAAATAATAATACATATCACACTCTATGTGCTGTACAGAAAAAGAAAAGAAAATAATGGCCGGAATGAACAAAAATGAGTAGAACAATATTTCTATTGTTTTCCCAGAATCACACTCTATGAACTGTAAAAAAAAAAACTTATCACACTCTGTGTGCTGTACAGAAAAAGAAAAAAATAATGTACGGAATAAACAAATATGAATAGAACAATATTTCTATTGTTTTCCCAGGATATGCAATTAAGCTGTATTATGTATGTCACAGACCTTCGTGCCCCTGCTGAGTAAACACGCGAACTTATGCACATTCCATTCCTCCTACATTTCCTCTACTTGACTCCCTCTGAGTTGCTGATTCCTTACTTCCGTTGCACACACATTCTGCTACAATGTACTCTGCACACGTTGCAAATTTATCACTGCACTACTTATCTGCTCCTGCTCGTCTTGTACAACCATTCTTAATCTAACTTAAATAATCATATACAACCAACTTTGCTTACCGATCTACCATTAATTAATGTATCACTTATCAATACCATTTAAACTGTGCTGTCTCTCTTATCATCCATCCATCATCAACTTTCATATTTGACACTTCAATTAGAGTCCTCCATCTAAACTTCACTACCTTTCTTATCATCCATCTATCGAACTCCATAAACCATACACATACAGACACCATCGCTTGCATAACACGTTGAGTGCCGAGCCGATTGTAGCACACTATTCCACTGGTGCCAGGCATGTGTTTGAATTGCATTCCGCTGGTGCCAAAGCAATTGTACGCGTTGTAGTCTGTTTATATAATCTTGGGATATATTTATATGATGTACTAAGTAAATTTTATCTCACCATACCATGGTCATGTGTGACGCCATATGGTGTCACATCAATTTTTAGGAAAGATAAAATATAGCGTGACGCCATATGGTGTCACAGAATTTTTTGACATGGAATGTGCAATACGAATTTCAAATACGGGATATTTATTTGCTAATTCAAATTAACGCAATACTTATGAAAACCTAGTAAAATGCAAAACAAGTACTTATATTACATTACATATTGTTGATAACAGTTTTCTGATAACTCTAAACATTGAAAATATGCGTCTCGGCACGCCCTAGTTCTTGTTACTGTTGTAATTTTTCAAACCTTATTGGCATCGTTGTTCAAACATCGTCCTTTGTACACTTGTTTCATGTGCTGTTTTCATATTTACGTTTTGCACATCTGATCGGCAAGTTAAGGGGAACGCGCTAACTATACGCTACCTGGCTGCTGGCGCAGCTCGACGCAGCCCGGTTGGTTCACGTCCGCTGCTTCGCTCCTCCCTACCTCTCCGCCACACCCCGATACTCCCGCGGCACTTCTAATTTTATGACTATTTATTTGTTCAATTTTGGCGTTAAAACTTGCGCTGGGTACATGCAGTTTTCACCTTAGCATTCTACTGTCTCCCACGAATATTCCTACCAAATTTCAACCGAATCCGAGTGTAACACATGTATGTGTTCCCTCGTAAGATTATTACCAATATTTTCCATTTTTTATATTTTTGCACAACTATATAAACTGAGTGATAATACGTATGTAAACGAGGAATAAACAATGCCTGGCACGCTTTCACCTGTGACAACGACCACAGGCCACTCAGTGGCTTCGGAAGAATACTGTGGCGCCATATGGTGGCATACAGTAAAAATACATAGCTGGAATAGACCCTGAAGTTCGCCCTTCACGTAGTACCAATTTTACGCGCATAGATGTCACAGCTGATTATCTACGGCGCATCGCCTGAAACTCAACTGTGCCGCCATATGGCGTCACGCCAACTCTGATTTCAAGAACGGTGTGCCGCCATATGGCGTCACGCCATCTCAAATTTGAAGACCACTGTGACGCCATATGGCGGCACGTGGCACCCAACGTGATAATTACCATCTAAACTTCGTTCCATCCATCATCTAAACATTCACTACCTCTCTTATCATTCATCTATCGAACTCTACAATTCATCCATCTTATACCTAAAAACACTTGAATAAATACCATACCATTACAATACACTTAAAAACACCTTATCACCTCGTAACCTTTCTTATCGTTCGTCCATATATACAGACACCATCACTTGGATAAATACCATCTAAACTTCACTACCTCTCTTATCATCTATACCATTAAACTTCGCTACCTCTCTTATCATCATCCCTCTTGATACTTCCAATCCAGTCGTCATATCATCACTTGAATAAATACCGTACAATAAATCCATCCATCTTTTCCCTAAAAACACCATCACTACAATAACAATTACACTACACATCATCCATCTATCGAACTCCACAGCCATCCATCATTTTCCGGGCCACAATTACTTCAACAATTAGATACACATACTGACACCACCACTTGAATAATACCATCTAAACTTCTTTACCTCTCCTCATTTCCGTCCCTCATCTAAACTTCGCTACCTCTCTTATCATCCATCTATCGACTCCACAATTCTTCCATTTTATACCTAAGGACACTTGTATAAATACCATACAATTACAATACACTTAAACACCTTATCACCTCGTTACCTCTCTTATCTTTCATCCATATATACAGGCACAATCATTTGAATAAATACCATCTAATACGCTACCTTTCTTAACATCAATACCATTTAAGCTTCACTACCTCTCTTATCATCCATCCCTCATCATCACCTTCCATTCTTAACACTTCAAATCCAGTCGTCATATCATCACTTGAATGAATACCATATAATTAATCCATCCATGTTTTACCTAAAGACACCATCACTTCAATTCCAATTATACTACACATACAGGCACCATTACTTGGATAAGTACACACATACAGACACCACCATAAACTACACTTCCTCTCTTGTCCTCCATCCATAGGCAAACTATGCTACTTACTACTGTTACTTGACTTTTTACTTCTCGTAATTATTCCTTCCATTTTTCCTTTTTTGTCCCATAGGTCCTTCAAACTCAGGCTTCTCCCTTTGATCATGGTACTTCTTACTTCTGCTTCCTCCCTCAAACCATTATTCTCGCTCCGATTCTGTCCACTTGTCTTCTCCTGTGATTCTTTTTCTTCCCTCGCGCAGACCTCCGACACTAGTTCGTCCATTAATTTCCTGGCTACTTCCATCCTCCTTGCATTTACTTTTTCTTCAGCTCTTTTCATGATCTCTTCCCAGGAACCCCATCTACTCAGTGTTCCTTCATTTACAGTATGTACATCAGCCCTGGTAGTTTCTTCTTGCCTCGAACTGTCAGCCCTGCTTTTTTCTTCTTGCCTCACATCATTCCTGGTAGTTTCTTCATGTCTCAATCTCTCAGCCCTGCTTATTTCTTCTTGCCTCAAACTCTCATCCATTAATTTCAGTTTCGATATTGTCCACTTTCGGGTCCAATTCCTGTCGCTCACCACAAGTATCTGACCACTAATATACGCTTTCAATCCCTGGATTTTTTCTTTCACAAAATGTTTCTTAAGAATTTTAAATTTTCTACTCTCTTCTCTTCCGAAATCTCTCTTAACTCTAATGTTCTCACACTGTAGATTACCAGCGTTCCTTATCACTATATCTGCCATCAATGAAGATAGCAGCGACACTTTTATGGGCCTGTGCCCTCCCACCTTGCCAACTCTCTCCACATTGTCTATATCTACCTCACTGAAATTTATTTTCATTTTTTTTTTTTTGTATAACATCTACCACTTTGTAAATAATGTCCACTTTAGATTCTGCCTTTTCTTCCTCCACCCCATAAATAAATATGGATTTCTTCTTGCGCTCCTGTCTGCAGACGTCAATTTCTTTCTTCATGTTTACCATCTCTTCTTCCATATTTTTTATTTTCTCTCTTAGTGACACCAGTTCTTTCTCGCTGCCTTCTGTCATCGCCTTCGTATTTTTCATATAATCCTGGATCCACTGTCTCGTCTTTTCTTGCTCCTGGACTTGTTCTTGAAGCATTTTCTTTAATTGTTCAAACGGACATACCTCCTGTATTACTTCTCTTACTACTTTCCTCATAACCTCTACGTCTACCCAATTCATCGTATCTATCTCCTTGCCAACCGCTTGACCTTACCGCTTCCTCCCTCCTAATCCACTCCACTCAGCAGGCGCACACCACACGACACGTCCGTCCTCCTCACTGGCTTAAGCTAGACGACAACTACTAGATGCAACACCATATTATCTGGAGACTTGAACTGCAGAATAGACGTCAACAATCGTGCAAGAAGTGAACTATAACATGATAGAAAAAGGCTTTTCACTAATAAACAATCAAAACGACAAGACCTATCTCGTTCACAATAGGAGCAGTAGAAGAGACCTAATCTTTTGCAAAGACCCAGAAATCAGTCTGATGTCATGAAGTATGCTACTCAATAAATGAGGTGCGCTGGAAGAAGCAAATCCCTGCAACAGCAAATTTCAATATAAGACAACAAACTATCCATGCAAATAAATCAAACACCTAAACCCAGATCAAGACAGCTAGACATCCACATCATCTCACAACAAACTAAAATACGGTAGCAGGACTATAAAATAAAAAATTTAAAAAACATAGATAATGCTGCTAAGATTATGAAGGATATTATCAAAAGTGCAACTTCCCCAGTAATGGAACAAAGATCTCAAAAGTGGTTCAACGAACATGCTACTTACAGAGGAGGAGGATCATCCAGGCACTACACAAGGCATGGGTCAGCAACTCTAATGAAGACTTAATACAGTACTCTTAGGAAATGGTACAAAATCCTCCTTAAAAATACCCAAAATAATGGCATTGAATTGGAAGAAGCAAAGATGGTGGAGGAAGTGAAAGAAAACCCATACAGAGTGCTAAAGCCATGAAAAACTAGTAAAATGGACATGGATGTATGGGAGAAACTTTTTACAGACTTACTAAATGAAAAATGATCCATTGAAGCATGCCTGAAAAAGATAACAGGGCCAAACAGCCCCCTTAAAGCATTCACCTCACGCAACGCAACTAGATCAAAACTTAAAAACAAGAAAGCATGTGGACCGAAAAGCATATTCAACAAGCACATCAAATTATCAGTCTAGATACTACTTCCAGCCCTAATAGACCTGCTGAAAGCTTGCCTGAAAATGGGTGACATTCCAAAGCTGGTATTACACTGTCAAAGAACTTGGTTAACAACTTTGATCAATGTTTGACTCCAATGTTGTAATCGAAGATCTGCTATTACACTACCTCATATACCTTGGACAAACTCCTCTGTCTTCTTTCCAAGAGGACAAAAGTGGATTCTGAGCAGGTTCCCACTCTAGCTGCAAGTGCATGTGCAATATTAATTATAGGATTATTGTTAAAAAAGTCTGCTGGGCTGAGTGGCTCCTTGGTTTATGTGCTGAACACGAACTGTTTATTACTAATATTTAGTTCCGCCTGCCTAATTGCTACAAGACCACTTGGATGCATCTTCGCTCAAAGCACTGGCACATCCTTGACTATATCGTCACCAGGTAATGTGATAAAAAAGATGTCCTTGTCACAAGGACTGCAAGAAACATCGGTGACTGCTGGGCAGATCATAAACTCCTTTTTTGCCGGTTGAGAATCTCATTCTGTCGCCAACCAAAAGGATCCATCCCTAACCTGCCCAGAAAGAAATTTGATACTTCTAAACTTCAAATTGAATCCATTGTTACAGATTACAGAAATGCAATCTCAAACAAACTGGCTAGTCATCCAGTCAGCAGTGATAGTACAAATCAGGAATGGGCCATGCTTCAGAAGGTCATCACTGAGTCAGCTGAAGAAAAAATTGGTTTTGTGAGGAAAAAAGTCAAGACTGGTTTGATGAAAATAATGAAAAAATTAAATGTCTGGTCAATGCCAAACGGAAAGCCCATCTATCTTATCTTCAACATCCGTCTTCCAAAGTGAAGAAATCACATTTCTTGGAACGTAAAGGAAAATATCAGGCACAAATGAGGGAAATCAAGAATGACTTGTGGCAACAAAATGCTGAAGAACTGCAAAGACTATCTGATGCCTGTGACCTGCAAAACTTTTATGCTGGCATAAAGGAGATATAATATGGTCCAATTCTATATTCATCCAGGTCATTGAAGACCGCTGACAACTCCATCATTTTAACCGATAATGGAGAAATTTTATAGCGTTGGAAGGAACATTTCTCTGCGCTTCTAAATTCTGTCTCTAATGTTGCTGAGGATTTTCTTCGTACTGTCCCTCAACAGCCACAACAACCATGGATGGCAGTTCCACCCACATACAGAGACTTCACCAAAGCACTCAATCAACTAAAACTAAGAAAGGCTCCTGGTCCTAATAATGTCCCTCTGGAAATGATACAAAATGGAGGTATACCCTTGAAGACTAGACTTCTTACTCTCATCCTCTTGATGTGGGAAACTCTAGAAGTATCTGATGACTTGAAGAATGCTGCCGTCATCACTGTCTTCAAGAAAGGCGATCGCAGTGTATGTGAGAAGTACGGTCAATTGCAGGTAAAATTCTAACAAGGATTCTATTAAACCAGTTCAGAATTATCTCAGAGAGGATTTTGCCTGAGTATCAATGTAGTTTCCGAAACTCCAGAGGCACTAAAGATATAATCTTCTGTGCTAGACAACTACAGGAAAAATACAGAGAACAACAGCAGCTTCTGTATTTAGTTTTCTATGATCTGGAAAAAGCCTTTGTTTCAGTACCAAGATCTGCTAAGTGGAAAGTATTGAGACATTTTGGATGTCCTCAACGTTATGTGGAATTGGTTCAAGCTCTTCATGATGGCATGTCTGGACAGGTTCTTCATGGTAACTCAGTATTGGATTCGTTCCCATCACTCATGGATTGAAACAGGGCTGTATGCTTGCTCCTACACTCTTTGCAATGTATATGGCTGCCATGCTGCATGAATCATCTGCAAACAACTTAGGCATGGAGATTAAATTTCATTTTGATGGAGGCCTTTTCAGTATGGGAAGACTTTGCTCACAAAGACATACTTTGGTTACCCGGGTGACAGAACTGCAGTATGCCGATGACACCGCATCTCCTGCTCTAACACCTGCAGAACTACAACAGTCAGTCAGCTCCTTTAAAACTGCATGTAATTGCTTTGGCCTTGCCATTAATGCAAAAAAAAAAAACGAAGGTACTTGCACAATCTACCTCAGGATTAACTCTTCCTTTGTTCAGTATCTCCATCCTAGACACAACACGGAACAGGTTGATCACTTTTCATATCTTGGAAGCATCTTATCTAAATGGCGTACCTGAAAACAAGACATTGATAAAAGAATTGGGGCTGCTCATGCACCATTCAGACAGTTAATGCACAGAGTCTTAACGAATAACAACTTTGCATTCTAAGTTCATGGTGTACAAAGCTGTTGTAATTTTCACGCTGCTGTATGACTGTAAAACTTGGACACTCTATTGCCATGATATCCAAAAACTTGAGTGCTTCCACCAACAGAAAATGAGATACATCTTGAATATTAAGTGGGAGGACTATGTGACCATCACAGCCGTTCTTGACAAAGTGCAGCTAAATAGCACTGAGGCAACAATCATTGGTCATCAGCTGAGATGGTTAGGCCATGTTCACTGCATGGGTGTTACCAGGCTTCCCTGCCAAATTCTTTATGGTGAACTTTGCTCTGGCAGCAGACCTCATGGAGCCCCTCCTAAGCTTTTTAAGGACCAGCTGAAACACATCATGAAGACAACTGGTATAAATATACAGACATGGGAAGAATGTGCTGTGGACCATTCGCTGTGGGGAACACTACATCCACCGATATCAACTTGTTTGAAAGAGAATGCCACAGACATCAAGAGGCCAAGCGACAAGCAAGAAAATTCCGTCAATTACAAACCCGTCCTCCTGCATCCATTCAGTGTGATTTGTGTAGGCGTATGTTTTATGCCACAATTGGTCAGTTTAGTCATCGCAAACACATCCATAAACTGAGTTGAACTGGTCAGTGTATGCAGGAAGAAGTTATATATACTCGGATTGAGTTGCAGCTAATGACGACATATTAGAGTTCAGGTTATTTGTTTCACTACCAAATTCAACAATTTGTGCCCCAAAAATTACATATCACCGGGTGAGTTGGCTGTGCAGTTAGGGGTGCGCAGTTGTGAGCTTGCATCTGGGAGATAGTGTGCGCGAATCCCACTGTTGGCAGCCCTGAAGATGGTTTTCCGTGGTTTCCAATTTTCACATCACACAAATCCTGGGGCTGTATCTTAATTAAGGCCACGGTCGCTTCCTTCCAACTCCTAGGCCTTTCCTATCCCATCGTCGCCATAAGACCTATCTGTGTCAGTGCGACATAAAGCCAATAGCACACAAAATTACTTATCTACCTTGTCTGCATGTGGATTAATGTGTTCAGGTAGTTCAGAATATTAAGCAACAGGACTGTGAAGCACTGGTAGAAACTAGTGATGGGCAGTCTGAGAAGGGGTCTTGAGATTTCTCAAGACTTGTGCAGGCACTGTTACTCACGAGAAATTTCAAGAGACCTTGATAGCGTTGTCCTCGCATTGTGTGGCGAGTAGCATGTCACCTACAAGTAGACGGAGCTGAATGTTGTTTGTGCCGAGAATGCGAATAGCCAATCATGGGCCTTCTCCATTCTGTAAATACACAAGAACCTCGTTTATTTGGATTAAGTGGGACCGGAACTGATCCGGATTATCGAAAATCTGGATAATCTGGAAAAAAAAAACCAGTAGATGTTATATAATCTAATAACGTAAATTCTACAGTAATACTTTTTTTTCAATTGTACAAAAAAATATAAGAACACTTTTCTTACATTTATGACTGTTTTATGCATTAAAATAATGTGCAAGTTTTTCTGTTTTACATTTGTATAACATTCGTACACAGCACGATCACGAAGACGTTTTATTAACAACAGTTCTGCCAGTGTGGTTCCAGCCTAGGATTCTAAATAGGCCATCAGTTTGTCCAGCTGCATTGTTGCCTCTCCCTGAGTCATTGTTTCTTCTGATGGAGCGCCAGTTTCATTTTCGAATTCACCATCAGTGAATTAGTAGTGCGTTACATTCAGAAGAGCGCAGGTTCGAATCCCACCTCGGCCATCCTGGGAATGGTTTTCCACAGTTTCCCATGCTCGATTCCAGGCGAATGCTGGAACAGTACCTTTGATAGACTGTGGATGAAATACTTCCAATTTCTGCTCTTAACTCTCTTTGGCGAAAAGACATTCAATAAGAGTTGACCCTGTAAAAGAAATACTGTACAAGTAAAAATATATTTGTGCCGAGCTGAGTGGCTCAGACAGTTGAGGCGCTGGCCTTCTGACTCCAACTTGGCAGGTTTGATCCTGGCTCAATCCGGTGGTATTTGATGATGCTCAAATACATCAGCCTCGTGTGGGTAGATTTACTGGCATGTAAAAGAACTCCTGAGGGATAAAATTCTGGCACTTTGGCATCTCCAAAAACCGTAAATGTAGTTAGTGGGACGTAAAGCAAATAACATTATTATTATTAATATTAAAAATACATTTTTATTATTTTCGATCTGGATAAACTGGAGATCCGGATTAATGAGGGCTGGATAAATGAGGTTCTTGTGTACATCTCAACAAGCGACTGGGGTGTTCATTTCTTTCATTTCTACCGAGGTCTATTTTGATGCAGTACAACATAATTATAAAGGATACACATTCTGGCATTGTATATAGCGGTAAGTACACAAATAAGTAGGCTAAGTACAGAAACTGATGGCTACTGTAGGTTTTTACTTATCAAAGGAAATTAATATGCCCTCCTATACAATACATACACATCTCCATCATTAAATGGAGTAAAAATAGTCATACATGTTCAAACTCATTTGACCCATCTTCAGTGAAAAAAGGTAAATTTTCTTTACATAATTGATGCTAAAAAAATGTGTTAAACATAATGAAGAAAAGAAAGAAAACAAATGAGACATGACGGAACAATAATTAAAACAATATGTGATTATGGCGAGGTTGTGGACCTCTTAGTCTAAAACGTGCAGTGTGCTACAATTTAAAAATAGGGACAAATTCACTGTGTTAAAATTTAATGACAGTCTGTCTTCATTGAGTCAACATCACAAATAATTAAGAGGGCAGCGAAAACTTGAGAAACTATGTTTGAGAAGAAAACGAGTGCCAGGTAAAATGTATGTGACACAAAGTGGATGGCTACCAGCATTCAATATCCATATGACCAGCGCTTATGTTTACCAATATTTTGGTGATGAAGAAAATAATTCCTTACAATGTAATGGAGTATTTGCATTGTATATGATGGTGCAGTGTGTAATTGTGCCTAATTATATGCGACATCTTTAAGATGATGTCAAAAATGCAATGTAAGGTTGTGGATGAAGGTTGTTTTGAAGAGATGCCTCGTTGCACAGCCTGCTGTGTTGTTTATTCAAAAGAAGTAAAATACATCAGCATAAATACTTCTGGGATGATCTGGCACTTAAAAACTCATAATATCACTGAAGGGCAATTGTCACAGAGAACACCTTCGGCCCGGCCTGCATCACATGAAGCTACCCTGTCAACAACAATTGTGTGGTATCCAGGTAAGGTGTATATCTTATCTACAGTTATTCACAAATTACGCAGGCTTATTCAGGTAAGATGTCCAACTCAAATAACTCATTAACCGTTTAAGATACTGACATTCTGTTTCCACTTTCATTAATGTTAATGAACATGCAGTACTTTTCTGGGCTTTTGACAAAATTTATCGGCACACGTTTTCATACTCGAACTGCTGAACTATCAATCTTACACTCGTAGTTACTGAGATGTCATGCAGACACGGTGCTGGATCTTGAGGATTCCCTCAGTGAACATCACTCATACAATAAAAGTGTCTTAACCTGTTGGGTGGGCAATGCGGCGAGATCCGCGGCTACAAGTCACTTGCTCGGTGGGGAACGCGGATATATCCGCCGATTCAAATTATATTTTTTTTCTCAGTTGCCTGCCTGCAGAGGTTTTATTTTACTTTTCAGCAGCGTATTCCAGATGAGTCTGCCCTCCGATGTGAATTTTTTCAACTATGTTCTCCCAATACCTATGTGTCATCCATGAGTTGCAACATAAAGAACGCAACTGACGTCCGGGCAAGAACGACCTAAGGCCTAATAGCTCCGCGCTGAAGCTTTAGCTCACCGCCTAATCGTCCCTTGGATGTAATAATATTGCTGTTGAAGGGATTTCTAGTGATTATGACACTGAAAAGACATCTCTGATGACATTTTAGAACTGTGACCTGATTTATTATCCCCTTCCTTCACGACTGGAGTGTGTGTTTATCGCGAGTTACACGACATTCTATTATCGTACGCATCCGTAATATTTTATGATTTCCGTCCAAACTGCTGAGACCAGGGTTCTATTCGATTCTTTTTCTTACATTTTTCCCGCTAAAATATCTGTAATGAATTACCGGCCCCCACTGTTAGAGGAAGATGATTTACGGGTCATGATAAACGAAATGTTGGAATTTAGTGGGGAGAATGGTGGTATTAGTGAAGTAAGTTCTGCCGAAGGGGAATTCGTAAGTGACAGGAAATTACCTGGAATAAGTACTGCAGGCTTGTAGCTGATGAAAATGTTCAGCAGTCGCAAAAGAGACGACACATGTTCGATTCCAGTTCAAGTAGCGATCATGACAGTGACAGTTGTGACGATAATATTGATTACAATCCAACCATTGCAAGTTCTTCATCAGCTTATACTGAAAATGGACAAAGAAATTATTGCTTTGATCCAAATTTCCATCATGATGTAAAGACAGTGTTTTTAAGGAAAACAAAATTGAGCGAAATATTTTAATTACTTTTTTATGACAAGATATGCCAGAACATAGCTGAACAGACAAAAGATGCTGAGCAGGAAATTGCACATAAAACCCAGTTTAGTAAGACAAAAGGTAGGAATCAAGATCAAGACCGTGTCCGAACAAATAAGGACGAAATTAAGCTTCTTATGGCCATACTGTTGCCGCAGGGGATTGTACAGAAACCTAAATTAGGACATTATTTCTCGCAATCGCTTGTTCACTACGCCTATTTTCTATGAGCTGATGACACAGAAGAGTTTTTTCTCGCCAAATTGAGTGGCCTGGCCGGCCTCCTGACACCAACTTGGCAGGTTCGATTCTGGCTCAGACCAGTGGTATTTGGTGGTATTTGAAGGTGCTCAAATATGTCGGCCTCTTGTAAGAAGATTTACTGGCATGCAAAAGAACTCCTGTGGGACTAAATTCCGGCACCTCAGTGTCTCCGAAAACCGTAAAAGTAGTTAGTGAAGCCAATAACATTATTATTATTATTATTATTATTATTATTATTATTATTATTATTATTATTAGATTGTCCTCCACAGCTTTATACACATCTCTGACAATAAGGTGAATAATGCAAAACTTCCTCCAAAAATATACGAGATAAATCCAGTATTTGACCACCTGTTAGTAAAATTTTCAGAAGCTTATACCCTGATGGCAAAATGTCAATTGATGAGAAACTCTTTGCTATCGAAAGGATGGCTAGGGTGTAAAGTTTACGTAACAAGAAAACGATTGTGTTTCGGAATGGAATTATATAAATTATGCGAAGGCGAGACAGGTTATATAACATGACCTTCTTCTGTGTGTATCATAATTAACAGCTGTAAAAGACATAACATTGTGAAGACTGTAAATACTGTAAATATTACCTGTATTGTAGTGTAATGTAGTCTGTTTATGTCACTTAGTAATTGTAGGGAGGCTATATAAACTTGATCCCTCAAAAGCGCAAACCAACATAACAGAAAATTTTGTGCGTATTACAATTTATTCCATTGCACATCTTTTAAGTATATGTAAACTTTGTAAATCTACAATTTACATATACAGAAACATTTATTTCCAGGCAGAGATTGATAGTAAACTGCCTAAAATATTCAGGTGAAAGTTATTGTATAAACAAAAACCAGAGCTTTGGTATTAGGAAGAAGCAATCTCGATATCACAGTGTGAAAGCACTTAGTACGTTTTTGCACAAAGTATTGAAAAATTAAAATAATAGAATTTTTCAAGGATTAAATACATTATATTCAAGTAAATATTTCTCTTTTGGCCCTTCAATAGTTCATTTTAGTCTAAGATTGTTTTTAATCAAGTAATTAAATATTTTCTTCAATCAGGGAAATCGCTCCCCGCCTGAGAGTGAGCTAGTGTGTACCGAGCTCCCCGCTTAAGGGGTTAAACTAATGTGTTTTGTTCTGCGATGATACTTTGGGTCCTTCGCAAGCTTTATTGCAGTCTCAGTGTCCGCATACATGGTTGGTTTTTCTTGAAGTCCAACAAGTTGATCAAAAAGTCATCTTAGCCAAACAACATTGTGGGCTCCTTCACTATCAGCAAATTCCACAGCCTCCATTGTAAATATGGCTACACTTTGCTATAATTGACTCAGCCAAGACATTGGCCCACCAGCATACTTGCAAACTAAGCCAGTCATTGATCTTCCGGTGTCCATGTTGCCACCCAGGTCAGCATCACTAAATCCCTCTAGTCTATTCAGTCTCATCATGATGATAAATGATGCCTAGGTTCTCTGTCCCTCTCAGATAATGAAGAATCCTCTTCACGCATGAAACATCTTTGGCGAATGAATTCTCTAATGACCTCAAAACCACTCCTACTATATAAGAAATATTGGGTCTCATTGACACCATTAGATACATTAAGTCTCCAGCCTGTCTATAGAGGAAGTTAGTTTCTTTTCTTCTTGTTTGTTTTTCTGATGACCCGACAGGTACCATCAGCATAGTCACTGGTTTGGAACTCTTCATATTAAATCTCTTCAGGACTTGGCAGATATATTTCTTTTGGTCAATGTGAATTGAGCTGTCTTCCTTCTGGGATATTTCTAGACCTGAAAAATATGACAGTGGCTTTATATTACAAGTCTGTTTTAAATCTTGTAGAAAATCTTCTAACTCTTCTTTGTTAGGTGATACAACTAACCCATCATCAACGTAAAGTACAATAATTAGATTACACTCTCCCTTTTTTCTTACAAAAATACATGGGTCTGTATCATTAACAGTAAAGCCAAGATTCTTAAGAAAAATCGTAAAGTATACATATCAACAGCAAGCGGCTGTTTTAAATGGTACAAACTCTTTTTCAGTCTTCATACTTGACCACTTCCATCGTTGTAGCCCTCTGGTTGTTGAATGTATATCTCATCAGTCTCACCAATATCTCCATTCAAGAATGCAGTCGATATGTTGATTTGTGCCAAAGACATTTTCTCACTTGCTGCAATGCTGTGTAAAATACAAATGGTTCCCATCTTAGCAATGGGGCTAAAGGTTTCATTGTAATTAACATCTTTTTTCTTGAGAGAAACTTTTCACTACAAGACATGCTTTGTAAAGTTCAATCAGACCATCGGTATTTTGCTTTGTCTTGAGTACTCACTTACATGGCAATGTCTTCATTCCTTTAGGTAAACGCTCAAGGTTCCAAGTTTTGTTTTCTCATAATGATTTTGTCTCGGCATCCATAGTGTTTTTCCTTTCTCTGGAGAACTCTGAGCTTGTAGCTTCATCATAGCTTTCAGGAGTATCCTTCATCTCTGGTACACAAACAGTACTCATAGCATTCTGGCGGGTCATATACTTAGGGACTTCAGACTCTTCATCTTCTGGAAAATTGTGAAATTCTTCTTCGTTGGTTTCTTGTTTGGGTGCTTGGTGCTTGGTGCTTGGGTGCTTGGTGTGATCATCTTCTTGGAAATAGAGTGTCATACTACCCGAAGTCAGTGGAGTCTCCTTAAAAATGACATCTCTAGATCATATTATTACCGAGCTCGATAGCTGAAGTCGCTTAAGTGCGGCCAGTATCCAGTAATCAGGAGATAGTGGGTTCGAACCCCACTGTCGGCAGCCCTGAAAATGGTTTTCCGTGGTTTCCCATTTTCACACCAGGCTGTACTTTAATTAAGGCCATGGCCGCTTCCTTCCCATTCCTAGGCCTTTCCCATCCCATCGTCGCCATAAGACATGTCTGTGTCGTTGCGACGTAAAGCAAATAGCAAAAAAAAACAAAAAACAAAAAAAACAAAGCGATCATATTATTCTTCTGCTTTCATCGCAAATTCTATATCCAAAATGTTCATAACCAACCAATATTCCCTTAATAGACTTTTTATCCATCTTCTTTCTTCCTTGCTTATAATACATTAAGTGTTAACCCTTTATAGGGCAGAAGTCCGGGGGTATTTCAAAAATTCTGAAACTTTGTAAACTGCCTCTCTACCGAGCTTGAAACACAATTCAATAAAAAAAAATCAGAAAAATGTTACGTGTAGGTAGGGTTAATGTGGTGGTAAATTATTATACCACTGCCCACCCTGTGTTGTCGGTTGATCTCGGTTGATCTAAATCTAAATCAACCGACAACACAGGGTGGGCAGTGGTATAATAATTTACCACCACACATACATATTGTTACATCCAAAGTACCGTGTCCTAAAGCATAAAGTAGATCAAATATGATCATAAAATCATCAAAATTAAAAATTCTGCACACTGACAATATCAATGTAACAAAATGCATATAATTAAAATACAGCAAAATAAAATATAGCAGTAATTCTAATGTCTTGCTGACTGTCATGGAAACGTCTAAAGCAACCTTATCACATGTTTTGCAAATCAGATTGCTACGCTTTTGCCTTTTCTTTGTGCTGCAATATGCACATCTGCGGTAAGTCTCAATCTCATATTCTGGGCATCCTGCCTTGGAGAAAATCTCTTAGTAGACGAGGTAGCTGCCGCTTCTGAAGAAGCATTGAAGATCTAACTTGCTGCATGAGTAAAATGTCCTTAGCCCCCAAATTACCCTCTAAGTCTGACTGGAAAGCAATTTCGTCAGTGACTGATACTAGTTGCTCGATTTCCAGCTCTGTCAAGCATTTTCCTTCCATCTACAAAAATAATTTATTATTATTATTATTATTATTATTATTATTATTATTATTATTATTATTATTATTATTATTATCATCTTTTCCCTGATACCAATAATTTACAGGATGGTGTATAAAAAAACAAGCCGGACCCGTGGTGTAGGGGTAGCGTGCCTGCCTCTTACCTGGAGGCCCCGGGTTTGATTCCTGGCCAGGTCAGGGATTTTTACCTGGAGCTGAGGGCTGGTTCAAGGTCCACTCAGCCTACATGATTAGAATTGAGGAGCTATCTGACGATGAGATAGCGGTCCCGGTCTAGAAAGCCATAACGGCCGAGAGGATTCGTCGTGCTGACCACATGACACCTCGTAATCTGCAGGCCTTTGGGCTGAGCAGCGGTCGGTTAGAAGGCTAAGGCCCTTCAAGGGCTGTAGTGCCATGGGGTTTGGTTTTTGTTATAAAAAAGCAATCCCACACAAACAATTTGTACGTGTCTCCATCCCCGATTGAGGTTATGTGATAAATACGGCAGCTATAACAATATAACATGTTAGGCAAATGTAATTACTAATATGTAATACAGCTAACGTAATATTTGAAGCTCCTGTAATAATGTTTCACACCGTCCCAGTTTGTATTTCTCATAAATGTTTCACAAAGCGGCTATACAAAGTAGCTTACAGACTGCCCTTGGTTAGAAATCTCATGCATGCTTTCAGATATCTCATTATTTTCTCAAAGTTAAAAACAATAGAACTGTATGAAAACGTAATTCTGAAACTAAGATATATCAGTATTCTTTGTAAACATGCCTCAGACTTCTGCATTTAGTATATGACTTCGTAATTCGGTATCAACTTCACATAAACATATGCAGCCTCAATGTGTTTCCACCACACGGGCAGTGGTATACTATTTTACCACCTGTAGCGTTTTTTTTTTTTTTTGTTCTGTTCCATTGTGAAGGAAGAGCAAACTAAATAGTGTGTATATATTGGTCCCAATTTTTACTCCAAATATACAGTGGTAGAAATAAGCAATACTGCAATTACTTTAGGAGATAATGGTGGTGGTAAATTATTATACCACTGCCCTATAAAGGGTTAAACCACATCTCGAGTGGCATCTTATCAGGAGTACCTGATTTCCCTGACCTATTTAAAATGTACATAGCAGTATTAATAAGCTCTGCCCATAAATACTGTGGAAGACTACCGTGTGCATGTAACATGGCTCTAGCTGCTTCAACAACAGTTTTATTGTATTTCTCTATGATTTAATTCGCTACAGTAAGGCAGAGTTAAAAGTTGCTCAATGCCATATTTTTCATTTGTGTGTTATCGAATTCATCTCCGTTGTCAGACTGAAATGCTTTAACTGTGTGACAATCCTTCAAGAGTTAAACAAACTTATCACATAATTCACACTTTTCTTTAATAAAGTAAATGAATCTATAGCGAGTAAAGTCATCTTTAAAAAGAACATAGTAGTGGAATCCCGATACTGAACGCTCAAATAGGCCAACAAGTTCCACATGAATGTCTTCCAGGAACAGTTGCTCTTTTTCTAGTTCCAAATTTTAATTTATGTGCTTTGCCATAAGCACAATCTTCGCATAACTCCGAATCTATCAGAACTTTAATACCCAATTGTTGTTGTTCGATAAGTTCTTTCACATGACACTTGTTCTGGTGGGCAATTCTGTCATGAAAAAGTTGTCAAGTGCTACTGCTATCATGCGCTGCATTTACAGACTCATCTTTATCAGTTAAATTACACAACATTTAACTTATATAAACCTCCATGATGGAAATGTTTGCTGGAAACTATTGTTTGCCATCAATTAAAAATCTGCATCTTTCTGTTGTTGAAATAAACTTGCTGTTTCAATTCTTGTCCTGAGCAGGTAATACAGAAAACAGATTCTTATGCATACCAGGTTCATACCACACATTGGATAAGGTAATATCTCTATAGATATTATTATCATATTGTACCTTAAGTTGTATGGTACCATATCCCACAGCAGGAACATTGTCTTCATTCACTGTGATAACTTTACAGGGTCCTGAAAACTCATTCACTTTCGTAAAGAGACTTCTATTGTTACAAATGTGATTTGTGGAGCCGTTGTCCACATACCAATTTTAGCCATCACAAGCTCCTGGAAACACATCATTAGTAGTAGCAAATAAAACCATATTATTAGTAGATTTATTAGGTTCAGCTGCTTCATGAGAACCTGGTGATGACTACAACACTTATCATGCCCCTCACATGCGAATTTGCCTAAGAAAAAGTCTGGCCCTAAAATTATCATGCGTGTCCTATTAACCATTTCGTGTCATCAGTTCGGAGTAAAGAAAAGAGAATCTTCATCTTGCTCTTTCTTGTCCTTCTACATTTTTGATTACTGGAATACAATAGAGTAGGGGGTTAGTTTTCTCATCCTTCAGCAAACAAATTGTTCTTATCAAAGACAATCTGATGGTATCTGTATTGCACCAAATGCTGTTAATACTAACATGGCAACAAATGTGTAGTAAATAGCTAATCATCATAGTCGACCTTGGGTTAAATTTACCAACATGAAGTGCTGTATTTGAGCACATTCAAATTCCACCGGACTGAGCCGGGTACGAACCCACCAATTTGAGCTCAGAAGGCCAGCGTTCTACCATCTGACCTACTCAACCTGGCACTCGTTAAAAAGGAGCTACTGGCTAAGGTATTTAAAATGGCCAATGTCAAAAAAAGATCCAGTTGTTCAACCACTTTTAAAATGAAAAACCTTCAGGAGCTTAACCTGTTATTGCATAGCATTGCCATGGTGTACCATACCAATTTTCACCTATGTATGTGAGACACAGTGCGGTAGTTTTATGGTATGCTTTTAACTGTACAGTCAATCAAACACATACCAGTAATGCCTAGTTTAAATTTTTATTTTATTTTATGTAATAGCTGCACATCCAAAGGTACTCCTTCCACCCTGTCAACATCCATGTCTATCAACCACCATTTATTTTCTGTGGGCCCCACCACAGGCTTCATGAGTACCTCAAAGACATTACAGACGTAAGGTTGTCATAGGCCTGATATCCTAATTGTGGTAAAACCTTCAATAATCATATTTAATATATTAGATAAAATGATAGGAGTTACAATGATCTATAAATTGTGTTAATATATTAATGTTTTGTGTTCCTGGGTGTATAACGTCCATATACTTATATATTAGCATGCTCGGTTTTGATAGCAACGGACGTATTAACACACAAAGACTTCCAATATGGCACCAAGAAACATCACCAATAGGTCATTGAAAACGATATGGTCTAGCAAGTATACTTGCTTTGCAACACATACCCCTGCCCGGTAGGCAATAATGATTGATCTTTGAATGTTAAAAGCTTAGAATAGTATTCACTACTACTACTAAAACTGTTTTAATTCCGTACGCTGAAGGGATATGCCGGACCTCTTAGAAGGTTATGCTTTCTCTCAGGCCAAGGAGACTTGGAGCGTGAAGGTGATGTAAGAAAAAGGCGAGGGGTTGGCGGCCGTGGCCTATACTAGGAACTGTCCTGGCATTCGCCTTTGTGCAGGAGAATAGAAAACCACACAAAACCATTATTAGGGCAGCCGATGGTAGGGACCAGTCCCTCCACCTCCCGAATATAGAGCTCCAAAGCTAACCACTGTTAAGCAGAACCCTACACTACTCGGTGAAGTAGTCACTAAAAATTGTCTATAATACTCCATTATGGTAAGTCACATCACATACGAGTGTTAAGGTATTATAATTATTGATGAATCTAACATGCTGAATGCAACTGGATCTTTACAGCTTGAAATATTTCTCAGTAAATGCAAAAAACGTGATAATTAGTGTAATAATGAGTAATGGTGTAGGTACTGGCTGCATTCTTTATTCCACTAATGCCTACTTTAATATAATTTACCACATTGGCAATGAAATGAGAGAAAGTGTAGTCAATCAAATTCTCAATTGAAAAACAAAATTTTCTTAGTTATTATTGATGAATCAAACATTTTTAATATAAAAAAATTGATTTATTAGTTTATGTTATGTGGTATTACTTGAATTGTCTGCTTCAGCAAACCTTTGCCTTGATTTGATTGAACTTAATGATGTTACTGCCGAAAGGATTTTCTGATCATTAATGAATCGACTTGAAAGCCTGGGAATGTAAGAAAACTATTTAAAGGATTACCTTCTGTCTGTCATTTGTGATGGAGCTGCAGTGATGTTTGGTGTGCATAGTGATGTTAAAAGATGACTACAAGACAGATTTCCAAATCTTATTGTGTGGCACTGTGCCAAACATTGATTGGAATTGTACATGGTATGGGTGCATTGAGCAGCAACTGCAGGAGTGTGCAGCAGCATTAGATTTATAGTTCCTGAAAATAGGATCAGTCTTGAATGCACGATGGGTGGCATCAAGCTTCCATACAGTCCATGCAGTATGGCAAGATTACCCAGCTCTAGTTTTTCGTTTCCAACTAGCACAGAAGGATGCTGCAAGAAGCAAAACAGAGCTATGTCTTTTTTATGGACTGTTGAAGAAAATTACATCTTGTTATTTTATTTTGAATTTGGGCTAATGTGTGATGATATTCAAGAGCTGAATAATAATAATAATAATAATAATAATAATAATAATAATAATAATAATAATAATAATAAAAATAATAATAATAATTTTGTGTGGCTATTTCTAGCAGGAGGCCTTTGCTGGCAAGATGTAGTGTTTACAGTGCACTATGTCTTCTGGTATGGGCTAGAATAAAATTGTTACTTTCATTGACCTGTCTCAGTCTTATACTTGGCTTTGACAATATGAAAGTGGCTGAGGTATGAGTGACACTAGTAATGCCATTCCTTATGCAGTCAGTCCCTGCTAGGAATGGTGTGAAGATGTCGCTCATAGGGTTGGTTGGTGCACGCATTTCAGTAGGGTTGGCAGACTGATGTGCAATGGCAAATTCTGGCTCAGTGAGGAAAGCAACGGGAAACTACATCACTCCTCATTTCCTTAGTACGCCTCTTCAGTGACACCTAGGCCAATTATGACAGCTAATGGTGAATCTGTTGAGGATCCAACCAGCCTTCAGGCTGAATACCCAACATATATACATACATACATTTCTAGCAGGGTGCAGCCCTTGTAAGGTAAACCCTTCGATGAGAGTGGGCGGCATCTGCCATGTGAAAGTAACTGTGTTTTATTGTGGTGGAGGATAATGTTATGTGTGGTGTGTGAGTTGCGGGGATATTGGGGAGGGCACAAACATCCAGTCCCCAAGCCAAGGGAATTAACCATTTAAGGTTAAAATCTCTCACCCAGACGGGAATCGAACCCATGGCCCTCTGAATTGAAGAGCACTGCGCTGACCATTCAGCCAAGGAGCCGGACAAGAGCTGAGTGATTTAAGTTTAGATTTGCAGGAAAAAAATATAAACTTGTATAAAGTTGACAAGAAGATAAAGAGTACAATAAGAGTGTTTTGAAAAAAGAATTGTTCATGTTGGCCCATATTATAGCATACTATATCTCTCCAAAGCAAAAAAAAACATGATGTTCAGGGAGAGTGAACTTCACAACAAAACAAGAAGCACAGCTGGCCAGTGAAACTAGGGACATTGTATGAGGACCTACGGGAAACATTAGAAAGAAGATTTCTAGATGAGGCAGATGCTGATTTGCCTGATTGTACTAAAGTTTTAGACTCTCTTTACTGGCCAGAACAAAAGGGAAGCAAATATTAGAAAGCTGGCATGGAAATTTTGAGTAAATGAAACAGAGGTTATTCTTGGTTTTTGTGAGTACCTTGAAGAAGATAAACTGTTGGATAGATTGCTTCCTCTTTCAAACAGATTAAGCACCATGGTACATTTTCCACTGACACCATGCAGATCGTCTTTATTAATGCAAACAACCTCTGCACTCATGTTTATAAAAATAGTTGGACCTCCTCTCACCAGTTTCAAAACAGACAGATATGTTGATCTGCGGCTACTGCAAGGACGACGTTCTGCTTTGGATACAAATGGCAAACAGTGATCAAGAGAAGAAGGGGCTACATCTGGAGATAGGAAGAAAGTGTGGGAGCTCCTGTGAAATTCATTTTGTGAAGAAGTTTGGGGAGTACTGCCACCTTTTTTCTTAGGAAAAAGTACTGGTTTCTGGTAAGACCCCAATTAGAGTATGGTTCCAGTATATGAGACCTCACTAGAATTACTTGATTCAAGAATTGGAAAAGTTCCAAAGAATAGCAGAACTGTTTGTTCTGGATGATTCCCAACAAATGAGTACTGTTACAAAAATATTGCAAAATTTGGGCTGGGAAGACTTGGGAGTAAGGAGACGAGCTGCTTGACTAAGCGGGATGTTCCGAGCTGTCAGTGGAGTGATGTCGTGGAGTGAAATTAGTAGATGACTAAGTATGAGTGGAGCTTTTATAGGTGGAAAAGATTGAAGTATGAAGATAAAGTTGGAATTTAAGAGGACAAACTGGGGCAAATATTCGTTTATGGGAAGAGGAATTAGGGATATATTCGATCTTCTTCTTCCTCTTCTATTGCTTTTCCCGCATTTGTGGGGTCACGGGTGCGAACTGTGTCGCACCTGTGGATTTGGCCCTGTTTTATGACCAGAAGCCCTTCCTGACGCCAACCCTATATGGAGGGATGTAATCACTATTGTGTGTTTCTGTGGTACTTGGTAGTGTAGTGTGTTGTCTGAGTATGAAGAGGAAAGTGTTGGAACAAACACAAACACCCAGTCCCCGGATCAGAAGAATTCATCAGATGTGATTAAAATCCCCGACCCGGCCGGGAGTCGAACCCGGAACCTCTGAACCGAAGGCCTCAATGCTGACCATTCAGCCAATGAGTCGGAGAGTTAGGGATATATTTGATATTTGATCAATTTCCAATTTCCTTCAAATTGTATTAAGAAAAGGTGTGGTGAACAATAGATAGGAGGAAATCTGCCATCTGGTTGTAAGCCCTAGGTGCAGATAAGCAGTAAATTTGAAAAGCTGAATTGTAAAAGCTAACCATGGCCAGTAATCAATAATATGAATACTGAAAAATAGTTTCAGCCTTACCTACACTGCTCCATGGCTGAATGGTCAGCGTCTTGGCCTTCAGTCTTTGTGGAGAGTGTCTTAAGTAATTCTGAAGTATGGATGGACATCCATGGATGAATACTGGAACTTGTAGCAGATGATGCAGAATTGATTTTGTAAGAAGAAATAAAGAAACCGTTTTCAAACTAATTGAAATTTCAAAGCATTGATGCCATGTATCACCATAATATGCACTGGTAGTGTGTTGGTAATCCAGCATTCCTGGTACAATAGGAAATAAATATTGGTGTAGAATGTTAGGTAACATCTAATTGGGCCGTATTTGTTTGAGAGCCATTTGACAGGATCACACTGTCTAAATGTTCTCTCCTTGGAAAAGTAGGTTCAACATAGTGATTGTAGCCACCAGAAAGCAAACAAATTCTACATGGCCTGGTCATGGTTGTGATGGGAAAGATTTATCACCTGACCTGCCATATTATCTGCTCTAACACCATTAGATATCTTCATAGTGGGCCGTTTAAAACAAGTTGTCTTTGCACAGGAATTGGTGTGTCTCAAGAGCCTTTGAAATTGTATAATAGTGATTCATAAATTTGTTACCTACTCTGACCATGTTTTAACATATCAGAACATTAATCTAGATCAGTCATGTGTAAATGAAACATATGCCTAGTACCAGTACTACTTTGTCAGCAAATCATCATCAGTTTAAAGTTCCAGTTTCCTGGATACTGTTGATAAACCTCCTCCATTGTCCTTTGTTCATAAATATTCCAGTTTTCATGGCATCATCCAATGTCCTTCCCCTACCTTCAGTCTTCACATCTATCCAGCCTGGTTTTAAGTCGTCTAACCTGGCATTTTCCTTCTACTTCTCTTTCCAAGTGCACTTGGGCTGTTCCCATTTGTGTCACTTGTCCAAACCACTGTCACCTGGATGTAGTGACTCTGTCTAGTAGAGATTTCATACCAGGCGAGTTAAAGGCGCGCGGCTGTGAGCTTGCATCCGAGAGATAGTGGGTTCGAATCCCACTGTCGGAAGCCCTGAAGATGGTTTTCCGTGGTTTCCTATTTTCACACCAGGCAAATGCTGGGGCTGTACCATAATTAAGGCCACGGCCGCTTTCTTCCAACTCCTAGGCCTTTCCTATCCCATCGTTGCCATAAGACCTATCTGTGTCTGTAACCTCCTAATAAGTACGGTTACAATTAATAGTTTACAATAATAATAATAATAATAATAATAATAATAATAATAATAATAATAATAATAATAATAATAATAATATTTGCTACCACTGTGCAAACACATCGTTACACAGAAACACATTTTGACGCAAGGAGGAATGATAAAAAAATGCAAGAAATTCAAACCATAACGAAACATGTTAACAAACATGACGGCTAAGAAAGGATAGTGTGGAAGGTGGCTGGAACCATATCCAGGCGGTGGAAGGTATTGGCATTGCTGAAGAAGTGAAGTCAGTGATGATTCAAAATTAATGTAGTTTACTTAAAATTAAATTGAAATGAAAGCTCAAATGATCCACGAAATTACACCTTTTAAAATCAGGAATAAATCAAACAATAATTACAATGATTACCCAGAAGGTTCTAATTCAGTGATTCTACTTCATACAACATTAGGTCGGAACATTTCACACATGGCGTAACGTTTAAATTACATAGAACTGTCAGAAGGAATAAAATTTAGGTAACATAATACCGTCAGAAGGCTATTCATAGAAAATAAGGAAAATACAACATTTAAGATAATTATCCTAGTGCAGCGCACCTTTAGTAGGCAGCCTTCTCAAAAACACTTCTGAGGAAGGTGCCTGTACTAAAAGTGAATACATCTAGGATGACGCAGAACTGAGAGACAGCCCCAAGGGGAAATTAATAGTTTATAATTACACCAAAAGGCGTTGAACGCACAATTTACGAAAACAACAAAATGGGACAAAATGGAAAATGTCTCTTTACAAATGTGACACGACTTACCGGAAAGGCTAAGTCACTTTAATAAAATTTGGAAGCTGAAAGAAAACATGGCTAAGCTCTGGCGAGAGAAATTAAAAGAAACACTACATTTGAAAATAAATACCTGAAAGATAAAAAGAACAATTAAGTGCTTACCTGGTGGAGGGGCCAAGAAGACCCGTCATCTTGTAGAAGGCAACCTTTCCCTTCACTGGTCAAACAGAAAAGACGCCTTGGAAGAGCAAGGTTCTAGCGAAACGCTTCTCTCCGGAAATTAGGAAACCTTACAACAACCAATGACCGTCCGATCTTTTTCCTTCACCTACCAATCACATTTATGTTTATTTTCTCCAATTAGGGCCCAGAAATTAGTGCTGACAAAGAACATTGAGAAGCATCAAGAAGTTACAAAATTGATGCAACATGGTGAAACTGGAAATATCCCATGCCGATCTGGGGCGTGTGCTACAGGGTGTTTCCTAATACATCTTACTTTAATCTTACCCACGAGAAAGAAACAATCTTGAAGCCATAATAAATACATTACATACCAAATTAACACATAAACATATACAATTCCCCACCGTCTTCCAAGTCCAAGTAATCACTACAGTGTCGGCATGACGTAAAGCCACTAGCAAGAAAAAAAAAAGAAAAAAAAAGAGATTTCATAATCCCAGCTTCCTGCCTCACCTCCTTATTTCTTAATTTGTCCCTCTTGGTCGTCCAGATAGTGGACCTCAGAAACAATTGCCGTCTTGACAATTCTTTTTGTGAGGGTGCATTTTTAATACATAGGTCGATTGGTATAAAGTAGCTGTTGAACATTGCTTTCTTTCTTTGAAATCTTAATATCCCAAAGGAGGTCCATACTTGTTTGTTGAAAAGCAAACTCTTTTGCATTCTGTTCTTGATCTCTTTTGTGGCTCTCTGGGGACACTGCCACAGTTGGTGAATCAATTCATACTCGCCATCAGGTGGTCTGTTAGTTTGATGCTTGCTGGTCAGCCATCTCTGTTCATCGCCATCACCACAGTCTTAGTTTTTATGATCTTGAAGTTGAACTCTTGAAACTTGGCCTTCCACATGTCGAGTCTTCGCTGCACCTTGTTTTCTGTTTCTCCCCAAATCACATGTCATCAGCAAAGGCAGCTGCACTGAGTTGATCCAACATTTCCTTAATATACTTCAATATATCATCCATAAGCATGACGAATAGCAGTGGGTACAATGCACTGCCCTGATGGATGCCACTCTTGGTACTTTTAACCTGGCATTCTACTCCTAATCAGCAAACTGGTATTAAAATAGTTTGGCTAATGTCAATTGGTCATTCTTATCCTTGTCCAACTCTGCTTAACAAATGACCTATTTCAGGACATTCTTCCAAAATACGAATGTGTTTAGTTTGCGTAAATAGTTGATATATTGGGTTTTTAGTGTTTTTACAACTTCCATGGATTCCTAAGAACAAGTTTATTATTTGACCTCTGTACCTGTACAGATAATCCTGAATCTAATAGAGTTACTAACTTGGCATCTCCGAAGTACTGAAGTCTTTGGCAGATCGGTTTTGTAGATGGTGCAGGAAAATGGAGAACAGAATGATTCATGCCTAGAGTGAAAGTATAAATGTGGTGGTCTGTCTATAAAAGGATAACCTCCTTAATAAGTGAATTATTTACCTAAAAGTGAACGTAGAACAGAAGGTGTGAAATTCATTGTTGTTGCTACTAAGTCACTTTTAAGTTGTGATCTGCTAATGCCAAGTTTCAGAGCTGGAATGCCCTATCCACACCCAGCAGTGAAGATTGCTCTGCTGTATTCCTTTCAGTGTGTGAACTCCCCGTTTCTATTAACGCTTCCATAGTATGGATCAAATAGTTCAAATACCATAATGGACCAGTGTGTCACCATCAGGAGTTATCAAAATATATATGATCCAGAGGAATGGCAAAAATGTTGTCTTAATCCTCAGCTCATCCCTGTTAATCTTCAGACAGAATTCGTTTCACTTGGCAAGGTAACTCCTGTAGATCATGCATCACGCTTACGGTATGCTTTGGGACCAATAATACATTCAAGTATCAGGACCTTTCTACTAAGATAAAAATGTCTGAGGCATGGAAAATCAGAATTAACTATTTCTCCTCACTTTATAAGTAGCCTTTGTACACTGATAAAAAATTTGATATGGCATTCTTCCAAAATACTTTAACACTTGACCTCTTTGGTAAGGACACAGAAAATAAATAAATAATATAAAATTATAAATATTTCCATTATTTACTTCTTTCACCCAGCATGAATACAATTATTTATAGCCTAGATTGTAGCAACTTCTCCCGTGACCATAATATTGCTTTTCATTTAATTTTGTCAGCCATTTTCTTATGACACATTTACACATACATACATACATGTATGTTGAAAATCTGAAAATTGCATTTTCTTCTTTATCAGCATACAATTACCGACTTTTAACAAGTATGTCCAAAGTACAGACAAAATTTTTATTTTATTTATTTAGATTATTATCTTTAGAATCACAAACTATAAACTGTCAGTCTTCTGTTATTGATGGAACTGCATACACTGGGATCTGAAAGATGGCACTCAGGTTAATTTCCTTCAAAGAATCATTAAAGCCATCATAGTATTTTTTTGATTTACAGCCAAGACCATTATTAGTTATAAGAGTGAGGTGTTTAGTTTCCTTTTTTTTTT
Source organism: Anabrus simplex (assembly GCF_040414725.1). Taxonomy (NCBI): domain Eukaryota; kingdom Metazoa; phylum Arthropoda; class Insecta; order Orthoptera; family Tettigoniidae; genus Anabrus; species Anabrus simplex. The sequence goes on along the minus strand of NC_090269.1, from coordinate 227,373,722 downwards.
ATTGTAGTCATGATATATAATCTACTCTTAAGGATGTATCAATACTCCCCAGAACCAGCATAAAATCTTTTAACTTGTTCAAACAAATGTGGGAGGCATCTAGATGAAATGTAATCTTTTAGCGTTGGATAATAGGTAAACCCTTGACTTTCTGCTTGTTAAATGTCAATGACCTAAATGGTCTGGTTACTGCTAAGCTTTGATTTTTCCCTAGGATATTAAGCTATGTTGACATATTTAATATGTCGATATTTCAAATACTCTTAGGTAGCCTTTGTTAAGAAGATGTGACACAGGTTGGTGGGTGCCCATACTTTTATAGCAGTGAGAAGGCTAGATGGTGGTGACGGCATTGACTTGCCTCTCACTCAGATTGATATTTCAATAACCTACATAGTGTGACCGAGTAAGGCCATTCTTCTGTCTTCTAGCAAACTCTGCTAATCTGTAGGCCCTCTTCCTTCCTTTTGAAATAGTTATCATGCTTCATTATCTCCACAGCTTCTCAGTCGAGACAGGTATGGCACTGACAGGTGGTAGCCAGAACTGTGGTTTCCTCAAATTTCATTTTATGATCTAAGAATGAGATAGTGCTCTGCTACTGCAGATTTTTCCAGTTGGATGGGAAGACAATGATGCTTATGTTTTTTTAGACTGATATCAATGCTGCATTTGGTTATCTATGTATGTAAAATAACATGTCCTGACTGACCGATTCATCATTAATTCAAGAAATATTACTAAAATTTATTAGGATCAACTTATTTAATACAACTGAGTTCCTAAAGTTAGGATTTACATATTATACTAAAATTTAAAGGGACATGTTTTGCCCATCATCAGCCTTTTTACACTCATACCTAAAAGATAAAAATCAGGATCCTGATTGTTATTGGTCAAAATAACATTAAGAATGAGTATTATACAATGTGAAATTGTCATGAATTCTTTATTGATAATTTACAGTTAAAGCTTGTTTAAAATGTTTACGAAGAAATGAATAATGTTGGTATGATATTTCACTGGTGATTTAAAATATTTTATAAAATGGACAACTAGTCCATATCCACATAATAATAAGGTCTATGGCTAAAGTTGAATCTTGAGTTGCAGTAGCATTGTGCAAGTGAAATTCGGTTAAGCAACTCGATTAGGATTTTGAAGAAAAGGTTAAAAATAGACCTTTAGTAGCTTAATTAAGATGACATTGAAACTTTCGTATTGAAAACTTGTGATTGTAAACTGTAGTATGGCGCTGTATAGGTGATGAAGTTGTTGGGTACATTAAACTCGTTGTTTACAAAGAGGGTCCATGGTCTTCATACTTTTGTTGAAGAAGTAATAAAACATTCACAGCTGAATGTTGCCATGTAGGTCTTTGCTAGCTGGAGTGGTTATTTTCTCTGATACTGATAGTTAAATGGGAACATTCTTGCTTGTTGTTGGCTGTAGTTTTAAATATAGATTGGCTATTGAAGGATATTTAGTGAAGAATCCTCTAGATTTTTGTGGTGTGAACTGGTTGTCTGTGTAGTGTCAGAGCGAATGACACTTTTTATCTTTTAGGTATGAGTGTAAGAAGGCTGATGATGCCCTCATAACGGGCAAAACATGTCCCTTAAATTTTAGTATAGTAAGATGTAAATCCTAACTTTAGGAACTCAATTGTATTGAATAAGTTGATCCTAACAAATTCTAGTAATATTTCTTAAACTGATGTACATTTCAGAGATGTACATGAAGTTTATAACATGTAACAATTCATCATTGCCGAGCCAAAATTACTGGACAGAAAGAAATAAAATTTTGGGGATACATTTATATTACAGTGTAGGTGCTCACTAAGAAAGGATTTTTTAATATTTTTTCGCTAAGGGGAAAAAAATGGGGATTAATTTTAAAAATAAATATATCTTGAAAATTGAACATTTTAGCAACGTAAAATTGATATTTGGATTCACCTTAAAAATAAAGAAACATGTATTTTTTGTTTTCAGAAAATCCCCTAAGGAGGATGAAGAAATGTGATAAAGGGATTGAATACCTTATATGAGGATACTTATATTTAAAAAACTGAAGATGTTACAGACATGATATTTGGTATTTGGAATCATTATCATTGTACAGTTCTAGTTTCCCAGGTACTGTTAATGAGCCTCTTCCACTTTTTCCTGTCCATATACAACTTGTCATGGAGACCATCATCTACTGTATATCCTCTGGTAACTAGATCAACCTTGATCATGTCCATCCACCAGGTTTTAAGTCTTCCTGCAAGTCTTTTTCCCTCCATCTGTCTTTCCAAATTTATTCTGGCAGTTCTTGTAGGCTCCATCCTTACCATGCCTGTACCATCATAGTCTGGATATACCGATTCAGTATAATAGGTATGTCTTTATTCCGGTTTCTTTCCTCACCTCCTCATTTCCAAACTTGTCTGTCTTGGTATTCTGGATGGTGGATCTAAGAAATTTCATCTCTGATGCTTGCAGTCTTGATGAATCTCTTTTTGTGAGGGTGCACGCTTCAATACCATAGGTCAATATTGGTATGAAATAGCTGTTAAACATCATCAGTTTGGCCAGTTTTGTAATCATGCCATCCCATAAAAGTGTTGTTACTTGTTGGTAGAATTCTGATCCCTTTTGAACTCTGTTTGTAATTTCCTTTCTGACCAAATTATCATTGGAGATTACACTTCGAAGGTAAGGAAAACTATCCACACACACTCTAGCTGGTGGTCTTCTAGTTTTACACTTGCTGGATGCCCATCTCTGTAGACCGCCATCACCACTGTCTTGGTCTCTCTGGTTTTGAGGTAATATTCCTGGAATTGAGATTTCCATGCGTTGAGTCTGGTCTGTACTTCCACTTCTTCACACCAAATCATGAAATCAGCAAAGGCCAGTTCACCTTTTCAGACCATGATGATTGGACCTTCCCCAATTTGTACAACATCTGAATTTTCCTTACCAGTCCTTCAGGCACATTTCTTTTCCTCCGGCGCTCCCAGATCTTATCTCTTATAACACTATCATAGGCCTTTTCTATATCCAGGAATACAATAACCAGGTTCTTGCCTTTCTCCCAATACTTTTCCATCAGCTTGCGGGTGCTAAAAATTAGATCCATTGTTGATCTGTTACTTCTGAATCCATATTGTTCCTCTTCTAACTATGGTTCAGTGATGGTTCTCAATCTCCTTTCTATGATCTTTTCTAGAATTTTTATCCCATGAGACAGCAGAGTATTCCTCTATAGTTGGTGGGTTTCTGTCTGCTGCCTTTCTTAAACAGGGGAATTATAATGCCCTTGCTCCAATCTGTAGGTATTTTTTTGTCTGACCTTATGGCATTTAGTACTCTGTGCAGCCATTGTATGCCCTGGATGCCTGCTGACTTTATCATGTCCACAATCACTTCATTGGCACCTGAAGATTTTCCTTTAGGCATAGATTTTAGGGCTGTCTCAGTTTCTGTCCAGGTGATAAGAGGTTCCTCACTGTAGGCTTGGATTTCCGGTTCTGTATTTAGTTCTTGAACTGGTCTATTCAGTAGGTGGTCAGAATGGTTTTTCAGGACTTCCCTCATGTAACTTTCTGTTCTAACCAGATTTCCATTTTAATCTTCAAGTGCCTTTATGGTATTCATTGGTTTCCTTTTACCTCTGATAATATCGGGCGAGTTGGCCGAGGAGTGCATGGCTGTGAGCTTGCATCCGGGAGATAGTGGATTCGAATCCCACTGTCACCAACCCTGAAGATGGTTTTACATGGTTTCCCATTTTCACACCAGGCAAATGCTAGGGCTGTACCTTAATTAAGGCGACAGCCGCTTCCTTCCCACTCAGAGGCCTTTCCTATCCCATCGTCGCCATAAGACCTATCTGTATCGGTGCAATGTAAAGCCACTAGCAAGAAAAACCTCTGATAACACTATACAGTAGTTTCTTATTGCCTCTGCTGTCCTTCTTCAGTTTCTGAGTGAATATCTTCCATGACTTGGTATTTTCTTTTGTAACTATTCTTGTAAGTCCCAGTTTCTTGTTTTGGTATATTTGTTCAAGGTTTCTGATCTTTGCCTCGCCTCTTGTAAGATCTGGTTCATTTTTCTCCCAATCTCTTTCTTTCTGCAAGAGATTTCTTTCCCTGATTGCTGCTCTCACTCTCTCATTCCACCAAGTTATTTCCTTCACCCTTGTTTGCGTACTTGTCTTTCCACAAACTTCAGTTGCTTCCTTAACCAATGTGTCCCCTAGTCTGTTCCATTCTGCCTCTCCACTTTTCCTTTCATATCTTGGTAACAGGGTTTTTATCCAGTTCTGATACTCAGTTCTCTTATCTTTTTTCTGGAGTTCCCACATTTTGATTTTTGGCATTTTCCTGTTCTGTACTTTTGGCATGTAGAAGTTTGTCAGGTCTGCTACTAATAGATGGCGGTCACTGTCAAGGTTCTTGCTGGGTATTACTCTGACATCTGTTAGCATTCTGCTTCTTTCTTCATCTGAGATGACATAATCAATTACAGTCTTTTGTAGTCCATCCCAACTGTGTCGTGTTATCTTATGGCTCTGTCTCTTCTTGAACCAACTGTTTCTCACCACCAACCCATTCCTCATAAAGAATTCAAGAGGATGTTCACCTTCTATATTTCTTCCACCATATCCATAAGGTCCCATTACGTTCTCATATCCAATTCTATCTGTCCCAATCCTTGCATTCAGATCTTCTATAATGATTATTCTCTGTTTACTAATAACTTTTCTCCAAATAATCAAGAAACTAGTTCTTATTCTCTTGACAGCATCCAGTTTGAGGTGTATACACCTGTAACAAAGTTAGTTTTTCTTTCCCTAATTGCACAGTCACCTTTATTATTCTCTCACTAACATACTGAATGTCAGCAACTCCTTCTAGATCTTTACTCATACCCCTCATCTTTTTGTCATTTCCATGCCAATACAGTGTATACTGTTTTCTTAATTTCTTCATTCCTTTCCCTCTCCATTTGGTTTCACTCAGCCCCAGTATCATTAATTTCCTCCTTTCTTCACATTTTCCTGTGAGAATGAGTAAGTTGATGGTCCTAACCCGTGTTAATCTCCTCCAGGATTTTTGCATTTCTGCAAGACTCTGTCTATCATCAGACCATAAACAATCATCCCTGACATGAATCTGCTCATGCTGGCGTCTTAATTTAGTTGATAATGCCTTCCGAGGCTCTTATTTGTTTTGAAAGCAACTACAAATAAGCCCTTTTACTGGCTTGCTAGGCCTAACTTAACTGAGGATTTTCTTTCGGGGTTTACTCCCTTAGCCTCTGAGGACCCTTCTTCATACCACAAGGCAGTGGGTTTGTGCTACCCCAAGAGGAATGGGTTGCCTCCTCCGCCAACTCCACCGTACCGAATCTCCACCTTTGCTGCCCTTGAGCTCTTCACTCGTTATCCTGAGCTGAGACCCTTTGCCAGAAGTTACACACCGGGTCAGTGTGCTCTGGGACTCACAGAGGCAGGGGTGCCACTCCCTGCGCAGGGCTGCCTCTAAGAGGGTCCCTACCTGTCCTTTAAAAATAAAGAAACACGTATTTTTTTGGTTTTGGAAAAATCCAATTAAGGGGGTGAACAGGTGTGACAAAGGGGGTGAATTATACTGTACGCGCACTTTTTAGTGATAGATTTTTGTACTCGGTGAGGAGTAAGAAGGAAGCACTGCCGGTTCCAGTAAATACTGCCAACAGAATGGAAATGAAATCTGAATTGAATCGATAATATGATCGATCGATATGAATTTTCTAAACCTTTATTATCTTAACGCCAACAACTGTGTCACACACACAATATATAATACTATATAATATTTCCCGATGCGAATCTTGTTCCTAGCATGAATTCTATAGTTTGGCTTTGCTGTGTAAACAACAACAGTACGAGTACTTAAAGTCTACGTCAGATGTCGCACAGCGATGATAAGCGATTTTTAGTTTGTGTTTCAAAAGTTGCCAATACGAATCTCGAAGATAACCGAAGTCGATCGATTCAGCACTAGGGTGTAAATCTATCGCTAAAAAGTGAGCAGATAGTAAAACTCAGTATATCTACAGTATATCTCAAAAACGTAACATGGTACACACATGGAAATTGGTATTTGGAATCTCCAGTAGAAGTAAAGAAACCCACATAATATGTTTTTGGAAAATCAACTTAAGGGGAAGAGAAAAGGGGTGAATTTTTAAAATGAGCATATATACAGTATATCTCAAAAACTGAACATGTTACAGATGTGAAAATTGGTATTTGGAAACTCCTTTAAAAATAAAGAAACATGTATTTTTTTTTGTTTTTGGCAAAAACACTTAAGGGGGCAAAAAGGACTGAAAAAGGCATTGAATTTTTTATTAGGATACTTATATCTCAAAAACTGAAGATGTTGCAGACGTGAGAATAGAAATTTGGAATCTCCTTTAAAAATAAAAATAAACCCACATACTTCAGGACTGAAGAAGGGCTTGAATTATTTTTATAAGGATACTTATATCTCAAAAACTGGTATTTGGAATCTTCTTTAAAAATAAATAATGTACCTTTTTATTTTTGGAAAATCCACTTCTGGAAGGGGGGATGAAAAGAAGTGAAGAATGATTATTATTGAATTATGATTGAATTATTTTTATGAAGATACTCATATATCAAATACTAAAGATGCTACAGATGTGAAAATTGGTATTTGGAATCTCCTTTCAAAATAAAGAGACACATATTCTTTTGTTTTTGGAAAATCCAGTTAAGGGGAGGTGAAATAATTGAAAAATTAGATGAATTTTTTGTGTGAGGATACTTATATCTCAAAAGCTAAAATTGTCACAGACATGAAAATTGTTTTTTGAAATCTACATTAAAAATAAAGAAACATGTATTTTTTCTTCAGAAAGGCCACTTAGGGGGAGGAGGTGCATGAAGAAGTTGAATTTTTTTTTTTTATGAGGATACTTATATTGTATCTCAAAAATTGAAAATGTTAGTTGTGAAAATTGGTATTTGGAATCTCCTTTATAAATAAGGAAACACGTATTGTTGTTCTTGGAAAGGCCACTTAACGGGGGGGGAGGGGGTTGAAAAGAAGTGAAAAGGGAGTTGAAGTCTTTTTGTGAGGATACTTATATCTCAGAAACTGAAGATGTTACAGTCATGATAATTGGTATTTGGAATCTCCTTTATAAATAAACACATATTTTTTGTTTTTGGAAAATCCACTTAAAGGGGGAGGGTGAAAGGTAGTGGAAAATATTGAATTATCTTTTTGGATAATTATATCACAAAAAATGGAAGGGTACAGATGTGAAAATTGGTATAAAGAAATGCATATTCATTTTGTTTTTTGAATATCCACTTAAGGGGCTAGGTGAAATGAAGTGAAGAAGAAGTTGAATTCTTTTCATTAGGTTACTTATATCTCAAAAAATGAAGATGTTACATATATGAAAACTGGCAATTGTAATCTCCTTTAAGAATAAAGAAATACACAACAATAACAACCCTAAAAGGTTTTGACTGGAGGGGGTAGCTGACGACATCAATATTCATTTCTTTCAAACTGTTTTTGACATACGAGCTTGAAATTTCACATGGTGGTTGTCCTACATGTCTTAGATTTTAAATAAGAAGCGGTCTTAAAAAAGTACACCCCGGATGGGTAGCAACACTCATTGAGTGGTCATCTTGACAGATCTTTAATAAAAATGGGAAAAAAAAGTGAAAACAGAAGGTGAAGATGAATACAGGTGATGAAAGACCAGGAATATAACATAAACACAGGAGTAGGAAAGTATATAGGCCAACATAAGAACTGAAAATGAACAAACACGTGATGGAAGAGATAGAATTTCTACTTATTTATTTTAGCATGAGATCCTTGTCTCCTGTTTTCTGGAAATATATATGTTATTGTAGTTATGTCCATGGGATAATATAATATAGTTTTGATCTAAGATTAGTGCTGATCAGGGAAAAGGGATTACATCATAAAGATAAAAAGAATAGCTATGGCATGTTTTTGCGAACAGATGCCCTTCCTGATGCCAATCTCAATTGAGGAGCTAATGGAGATGAAATCGATGATGAATGAAATTGGGTAAGGAGGTGGAAGGAATCGGCTGTGGCCTATGAATAGGAACTATACTGGCATTTGCTTGGAAGTGAAAATGGGAAACCACAAAAATTTATTCTCAAGACAGCCAACAGTGGGTTTCGAACCCATCTGTTTCCTGAATGCAGAGCTTGGCTCCATACAACCACTTTGCTTGGTAAACAGAATACCTTAGTCTTGAGTGAATATTAATATTCCAAGCAAATTGGCCACACGGTTTGGGTCACACAGCTGTGATCTTGCATTTAGGAGATGGTGGGCTTGAGCCACAATGTTGGCAGCCCTGAAGATGATTTACCGTCATTTCCCAGGCAAAATTAAGGCCACAGACACTTCCTTCCTTCCCATTCCTAGTCCTGTCCTATAGCATCATCACCATAAGACCTGTCTGCATTGGCACAATGTTGAAAAAGGAAAAGATAAAGCAAATATTCTAAGTAAAGTATTAGTCATGTCATTACTATAGGGATGGTCTTCTGGAGTGGTTTCACTGTACTGTATTCCTCAATTCCTTGTTTATTGCATCAGTCCACTTGTTCATGTTCTCTGATTGCAGTACATACATACATACATACATTTATTGAACATAACAGGCGACTTCGACCCTATACATGTTCACATGCAAAGTAAAATAAATAATAAAGAATGATAATAATAATAATAATAATAATAATAATAATAATAATAATAATAATAATAATAATAATAATAATAATAATAATAATAAGGATAAGGATAATAATAATAAGAATAATATCTAGCAGTCATTAGCTGTAGCAGTCCCTCACTCAATGTTCAAACATATTCATCCAGTGTCCTTATTGTGCTCTGTACTTACGTCACATTATTGTTCCTGACCTACTCTTAATCAATAAATCAAACCACAACACTCAGCATTTCAGCACTTGCATTCCAGATACTTTAAAACAAACAGACCATGCTGATTGCAGTACATTCTCGTAGTATATTTTAATTTGTATGAGGGGCATATTGCAAGGATGTGCAAAAATGACACCTGGAACTAGGAGGATTGGTACCATTAAGACTCAACCATTGGAATCGGATTGTGTGAGAGGAACCTGTCCCACGAGCACATCCCACACTGTGAGAAGCAGGCAGTGGCAAGCAAGATTGGTATCAGATTTGACTTTATGATGTGGTGTAATTCAAACTCTTCTTTCAAAGGGAACCTAACATTGCATGACTAGGAAAGTAAAACAAGGAGAAAAATAGAAAAGGGAAAATAAAGAAAATGTCTTTGTTTCATTGACTTGCTTTACACCATTTTTTATAAACTAATGTGCCTTTACTAGTCAAAAGTTAATCAAAAGTAGGTGATGGAAGCTGGAGAAAAGACAAGAAAATAGAATAGATAAAGCTCTACCTCTTTGATTTCTTCTTCTTGTACCGTATCCTCATCGGATGTCATCTGTCATCAGGGTGATCTGATTCTTGTTCTCAGAGTGGAGGTACTGAGCCCATACAATACTCGTAGATTCTATAGCCAAGATATTCTCCTTCTTCCCCTACTTTTCTGCGTGGAACTGTTTATTATAAATGTGCTGGGCATATCCTGCTTTTTACAGTTTTTATTGTATCCAGCTTAGTATTATATCTGAATTGTTGGACATTTAATAATGGCCATGTCTGTTTATGTTGTTGCTAGAAAATAAAAACAAATAATTAATAAAATGATGTCCTTCAGAATTTATAAGTTTTTGTCAATTTGTTTATTGTTATGATCTGCTACTTGTTCAGTTAATACAATAGCTTATTAAACTGAATATGTGGTACTTATAGAATTTAAACTTGACTAAGCATCAGATTTTGATTCGGTCATTATCCATCCATCCGTCCGTCCGTCTATGTATGTATGTATGCAACTAGGGTCGATAGCAAATTATTTCTAGCAGAAGTAATATGTAGGTAGTATTGTATCCTTTCCACAGTGAGTTACTAAACCACATTGTTCTCACAGATAGTGACACATGTAAACATGGAATGGGTACCAGAACTGGGAGTAGTGGTTCTCAAATTCTTGCTGGCACATCACTTGCTTCTCACCAACTCAGCCAGCTAAGCTATGTGGGAGTCTGGAAAGTTGTAAGTTATATGGTTTATAATAACATGATTGATATACAAATAGAAATGCAAACTTGCTTGGCATTAGATGAACCATACTGCAAACTCTATGACCCATCCTAAATGACCACACAGCCATCATAGAAGAAACCCACAACAACCTACTCATGATTACTCCCATTAGGAATAGATCCACCTCTCTCATCATAAATTCAATATGAAAAACAGGCCTATACAAACCCATCATAGTTATTATGAAACAACCCCACACTTCCCCACACCAAATATCCCGGACACAGGTCACAGCAGCAGACACCCTTTTTTCTCCCTAAATCAGACCCACAAACTCAATCCACACAAACCCAGATAGACCCACCATCCACACAGTCCCCACCATTACCAACACAAACAGATACCAGAACAGGAAATGCACAGGTACCGAACCTGGTCCCCAATAAGGTTACACTGAACATAGCCACACAGACTACAAACAGGCATAAAAAGCCTGCTTCCAAGTTCCAGACACACCCAAGACCTAAAACAACTACAGAGACTCAAACCTGCACATGCCCATGCCTTTCCTTAGTTAGACAGTGCTTTAATTGCCTGAATCTAAAACATTCTACAGAATCTTGCTCAAAGCGATGGTCCTCACCGCCACACTGATTGTAAGGTGCCTCGGGACCAGGCGAAGTGTGCCAATTGCCAAGGCAGCCACGCCACTTTGCTTCCAGGTTGCATATTCATTAAAAGGGCAATTAGAGCACATTAGAGGCAAGCACACCACCTAAACCACACCAACACAAAACCTCCCCCACTGCTAAGCCTCCCAGTTACACTGTCATTGAATTCACCACCGACCATCACCCCTGACCAATACCCTCCTTCAAATACTTCTGCTTCTACTAAGCCTACTCTTGTCTCAAAACAGACCACCTTCACCACCGCTACCTGCCCATTGCATAAACCAATAGGCCTAATAAGACCCCCCCCCCCCCCCCCCCCAACCAAGCCAAGTAAGGCAACCCTAAAGTTTTCAGTTCCTTGAAAGCTAATCACCACCAAAGCTCTGGAACCTCAGGCATAGCCAAGGTGGGGCGAATCAAAGATGCTAAACCTCAATGCTGTATTCAAAATCACGACAATGTCAATAACAGCAGACACACAAGAATATATACTTAATATTCTTGCCAGAAAAGCAAGCAACAAGGCCGAGCATTGCAAAACTGAAAGCAACACTGGGCTTGGTCAGTATGTGGATGGCTCAATATACAGGTCTGCCACTTGTCACTGGAGCATACATATTAATAGTTAATTTAACACCTCAGGTGTGCAATCACACACCATGTGTGAAAGACTGGCTCATTCGCCAAGCAACCCCAAGCAGTCATGATCTAATACAGCTTAACAAAATTTTCTAATCTTCTTCTTAACTACAAAAATGACATCTACATTAGAAAATGCAGACAAGATGTATAAGATAGAGAAGATCACGGACACAATGCGTAAAGGCAGAGTTCGCTTCTACGGTCATATACGACGGATGATCGACTCTCGATGGATGAAATGTATCTTCAGTATATTTGACTCAAAACCAAAAACGGCAATGCCTTGGTACGTTAATGTCAAGAAAGATCTTAAAGAACTAGGCTTACAAGTAGAAGATGCACAAGAATGAAATCTTTTCAGAGCAACCATCAAGACTTTTGGGACTTTCCTGGGTGAAAAACGGGCAACTGGTGCTAAATGGACAGAAGAACATCATGCTAAACACAGTGAGCTAATGAAAACGATATGGATCAAGCGAAAAATGAACAAATGGCAGAAGGTAAAGTGAGGCTTATCGTGGTTCCTAGTTGGCCTATTAGCAAAGTTGAATGAATGAATTATTATTATTATTATTATTAACAGCATTGACGCCTTTGGTTCAGAGGGTCCCGGGTTCGATTCCCGGCCAGGTCGGTGATTTTAATCACCTCTGATTATTTCTTCTGGCCCAGGGACTGGGTGTTTGTGTTTGTCGCAACACTTTTCTCTTCATACTCAAACAACACACTACACTACCAACCACCCCAGAAACACGCAATAGTGATTACATCCCTCCATATAGGGTTGGCGTCAGGAAGGGCATCTGGCCATAAAACAGGACCAAATCCACATGTGTGACACAGTTCGCACCCGCGACCCCACAAGTGTGGAAAAAGCGGTAGAAAAATATTATTATTATTATTATTATTATTATTATTATTATTATTATTATTATTCTACCTCAATTTGTTATTCTTGTGCTTATTTTCTAAACAGTCCAGGTGAGGTAAACATCTCAGCCCTACATAAATGATCATGGCCATGTGAACAGCGTGACCAGATTCTGAAACTGAAAACCTAGGAGATGTTTTAGGTGTGTTTTATTTTGGCACATTTTTCTTTACCCCCCTTCCCCCCAAAGACAAATACATTTAAAATATTACACTTGAATAACATAAAAGTTACAGCACCAGAAGTGTATTTTTGAGAACTGTGGATTTGATATAGTGATAAAATTCTGAACATTTCTGACTGAAGTATGTTTCAACAATTAGTACAGTCTTTAGATTGTCTACATGGTACCTTCCCTGAATCAGTACATAATCATAAGACTGAAAATATGCTCAACAGATGCCAAAATCTATTAGTTGCAGAATGCCAATGTAGAGATTCCTGTTTGTTCCAGTTACATGGTGTCACTATCAGACAAATTTACCTTACGTGGCCATTCTTAAACACCAGCACATTTAGACATCCCAAAAAGCTTTCTCCGGACACTTTACAAAAATCAGTTAAATCAGAACATTTGGTCACCCAGTATATGTGTGCGTGCATATGAAAAGGGACCACATGTCGAGTATTGAGATAAAGGTACTGTCATGTTCTGTAATATGCAACTAATATCATATAATTGAATTGATGCCTCCGAAAGAAATTAAGGCCTTAAATTAGCATGTAATGTCACAACATAAGATTTCATAACTTTTCAGTAGAGCTGTTTAAAAATTTGGTTCGTTTGTGACACAAATAACTACTAAACTATTTGGAAGTTATGCTGGCATTTTCATGTTCACCAGTATTCTGACAGAATTTTTTAAACAAATATTACCAAAAGATATTATTTATGGTCTAATTTTTTCATTGAGATCTATCTATCAATGCTAAGTCTTTGAGGTTTTATGATTTGCAGAAGGTCAATAAAGACGACTAATTGTAACATTACTGCACTTTACAAAAATTATCACATACCTTAATGATCGTTAATCACAGCCAGCATAAGACAGGGATATCAGTTATTGATGCTGAAGCCTGCATTTTGGGTATATTATATGCCCTTTGACCGTTTGGTCCCAATGTCCTACCTCTTCACAGTAGCTGCAGGTAGGTCAAGACATCTTCTTTGGAGAGAATTTTCTTGGAGTTGGTGGTTTTCTCTTCTGACCCTTACTTGTTTTTTAGGTGTTACACTTTCTGAAGAAGATGATGATGGCATAATTATTGGCAGAGGAGGAGAAACAGAAGCCGGCTCCATAAGATTTTCACTTGAGGTGGTTGGTGGCAGCGTTGTTGGAGCCGGGAAAGATGTTACAGCAGGACATAGTACATCTTTCTTATCTTCTGATATGAAGGGTATAATTATTTTCATGGAGATACATCTGCCTATCGATGCTAAGTTCTTGAGGTTTGATGATTTGCGGAAGGTCACTGAGGTTAGGCGGTGCATCTTCTGGAAGGATGGTGTAGGGTACTTTGTCAGAAACTATGGATTTCTTTGTCAACAGTACACCAGGGTGGTCTTTCATATACACAAAGTGATGTATCTGGGCTATTTGTGAAATTTTTTTCATTCCAGCACAAAACTTGTTTTGCCAGTCATAAGTAGGAATTGTTACATTTCCAGATTCTGTGCCAACAGCGACAGGAATAATAAAGCTAGAAATCTGACAACTTTTACGGGCAACATTAATTACATCTTCAATAACTTCACTTTCATTTTTCCGGAATGCTCTCTTGAAACAAACAAAATACAAATCGAGTTGAAATTTCATGTATACCACTGGCAAAAATAAAATTTTACAACTGCTGTTCTTTCCTATCATAACTCTCCACATGAGGTATCTCATTAAGAATTTGTTTTTATTTTGCCTAATACAGTTATCAGCATAGAATTCTAAATGCTCCTCGCCTACTGGTGTTTGTGGGTGAAACTATTCTAATGATTGAGAGAAGGACTGATAAGATAGGAGCATGATAGTCAAATAGCATCACCACTAACTTCTCATAATGGTGGCTGTTGGTTTAAATTCTGGCCAGTACACATGTAATCTTTAAAAATGAAAAGTCATATCCTTGTGGCTCAAATTCCACATAATATTGAAGGTCTCATGGCTATGATCATGGTATCAACAGTTGTATAAAACTACAAGATTACTTTTGGATAGCAAGATGCATTTCACACACAGTGCTATTGCAGTACTGTACTCAAAAGTTTGTATCGTACTCCATATAAAATGATCAGAAAAGTGTTTGAAAATACAAATTTCCCTCATTTATTGAATTTTCATAAAAATATTGTCCGTAAATTTCGGACAGTAGGTGGGCAGTACACAGCTAATTGCATAATATAACCTCAAACAAATGAAAACAGTTCTTTATGAGATTATAAAATTCTTTATTTAATTATCCAGCAAGGAAATTTTGCATCCTTATATAAAAATACAGCAAGTGAATTAATTCAAGACATCATTGATCAGGCATCTCTTCTGACTTCATCACACTGCATCAAGTGACTTTTTCATCTGATGATGTTTCAACATGCACTTATTTTAATTTATATCATATGATTGTAAATTTTATTCATGTTTTGTAACTTTTAATATACTAATTTTAAGTTATTTCTAGACAGCTGAAGATGGCCTAAAGTGGCCAAAACATGTCCTGTTGTTCTAATATGATGTTTTTACAACTTTGAATTTTAAATAAACTTATAGATATTGACTAGATGGAACCAATATACTCATTTTTCAACTTATATAACATAATTTTCAATATAGATCCAAAATGAAATTTATTTCATACAATATAAACTTTTATACGGTAACTAATTCTGAGACACAAAATTGTAGGGTGCAGAGGATTAGGCAGGAGGCAATCATCATGCCTGAAGAATATTCAAGACTGGCGTAAGAAGCACAGAAGAACTATATTATGTTGCTGAACATCAAAGAGCACTTTTCATATTGTCTGGGTGACTGAACAGACAATCAATCGATCAATACTGATCTGCATTTAGGGCAGTCACCCAGGTGGCAGATTCCCTATCTGTTGTTTTCCTAGCCTTATGTTAACAGACCACATAGTAGAATAATAATAATATAGGGGATGATGTATAAAGCACTATTTGTTTCTAGAAGTTTTATTATATTATTTTATTATTGTTATAGTATGTTGACTTGTGCCTATTGTCTATCTTTTTTGCTTTACTTTCAGTATTATGCCAAACTGATGAATATTATGTAGTTCCTTCTTTGTGTTATAAATGAAGTCATCTTTCATTTCAGAAGCAGTAATGGTGGGTCCCAGCTACAATCAAGGACTGTCGTACTGGAGCGAGGACCTGAGGGTCTAGGCTTCAGCATTGTAGGTGGGTACCACAGTCCACATGGTGACCTGCCCATCTGTGTGAAGACAGTGTTCGAAAAGGGAGCTGCGGCACGAGGGGGACAAGTGAAGCGCGGGGACCAGATTGTGGCAGTGGATGGACACAGCTTGCAGGGTTTGACCCATGAACAGGCAGTGACAGTTCTTAAACATACGCAGGGGAATGTTACTCTTACTCTACAGTCGTAAAGAAACTTGTGCATGTGACATGACCTGCGTTCATTCACCATGGGCAGGGCCAAGTAGAACAACTATATTCCAGTTGCAGTGCTGTCAGCCATTACTTCATTAAAGAGACTTATAAAGGAGAGGTTCAGTTTTCCTATATTTATTTATGTCAGAATTCCTTAGTGGTTTTGAAAGTTTTTCTGCAAAATTTTATGATGTTTCTGTATTCTTGTACAAGTTTTTAATTTCTACAAAGACACTAAGTGGAACATTGAACATTGATAAAGTTTTGGTGTTTCTGAGTTATCCCTCAGTCTGCTTGGCCCATTGTCGATTTTAAAAATAAAGTGAAAACACATCCATCCAGCTGCTGGTTTAAACTGTGGATGTTGACTGTTATTGGAAATCAGTGGTGTGTTTCTTTTTAATCTGGTTTTGGTCCAGTTAAAAGCAATTATTTTTTTTCTGAAGTTCATAGGAGAATTTAATTGATTTTAGCACAGAGAATTCACTTCATTTTGAGGGTTCTTTTAGTTTTCTTGCGTTTAAAAGTGACTTCTAGAGTTCTAAAAGCCTCATTTTATGTGGAAAGTAACTTAAGCTTGAACAAAATGTAATGCTGATCTATTCTTTAACTTGTCATTTGTTCATATAATTTCAGTATGAACTAGTTACCATGATTGTTACTGAGAGCAGATTAGCAAGACAACTCAGGAAAACTGTATGATGTATCAAGTTACTGGTCCTTGGCAGGGTTTGATTGGGACCACTGTTTCTTTGTGTGTGATTTTTAATTGTTTCCAATGTTGGATGTTTGAGACTTCAAAGACACTCTATTTTTATCCCCTGAGGAATGGTCACATTCTGTTTTCTTTTTTTTTTTGATTGCTACTGTGTTTATACATTGTGATGCTAGCATTGAGCCTTAGCTGTAGTATCAGTATTAGCCCATGCCTCAGGGGGTATGCCAGGGACTGGTCATTCTGGCAATGTTGATAAATTTAAGGTTTTAAATTACTATTATGATATATGAAATGTTATGGGAAAATTGAGAATGGAAAAAGAAAATGAGATTTTAATAGATGTTCTGAATAGTGAAACACTGTTACACACTCTCACATTTCTTGATCAGCTTCAGTGATGTGCAAGTTTCCAGGAAGCAGTTTTCTTAGACCAGGAGTTCCAACTTAAGGAAGATATAAGAATCTTTCTTAATTCCTTACTCCTGAAGATGATTCAACCGAGATATTTGGTACTGACACATAATATTTGTCCTTTTTCCTTCCCTATGTGTGATTTTGTTAAGCTAAATTTGTCCTTCTCAGTTCCCTGATTCCTTCTCTCTGATATTTTTAAAAGAATGTTTGAGAATGTACTTTTCTTATAATTTTTGGACAGTTCCAGAAGTATCAATTTTTTATCATACAAGAAATAATCATGAAAGCCTAATGTGTAATCTGTTAAGGATCTAGGAAGTGGTTATTTTTAAGCTGTTATTGTATTTGCTATTTTAAAAAGATATTCTTTTGGTTGATTTCACTGTACAGTATTGGTATTAATCTGTAAAATGTTATTCTTGCAGAAAGCTAAAGTACAAGCAGTAGCAAACTTTACCAGTCACTAAATTTCAATCAGAATATTTCTCCCAATCATGCAAAGCCTGAATGTTACAAGCAACATCTTGAACAGTTAATGAGGCACTACAGATATTTGTCATGCAATTTAAATGGCTAATGCACCAAGTTATCAATCAAATTCAGTTTCAAGTTCTGGGAAAGGCAATCAGTTTGAGATCATTTCTATTTGAAATATCCAGTATTACTTTGTGTAGTCTTCAAGGTGGTAATATAAGTAAATGAAACATGTTATGACTTAATTTTGGAAGTGGCATGCAGTGGATAATTTACTTACCCCAGCAACATGAAAACACAAGTTCAGGAATACAGAAGGAGAGCAGTGAAGTGAGAATGTGTGGTTGATTGATTGAACACACATAAAAGAAGAACATCACATTAGTTCAACATTTTTGGTGCCCTGTAATTTTATTGGGAGTAGAGAAGAAGAGTAGCCATCCAGGTGGTCATGTTTTGGGTTGTCAGTTGCTTCCCTGGACTGAGTACGAGCTGATATCTTACTTTGTTGTCTCTTAGGGTGAGGATATGGGAGTGTTGGAGGTAGGTAAACATTTCATCTTATAGTGAAATAATTGTCAGATATGATTTAGTGGACCCAGGTATGAAAAGGAATTGGAAAATGTGTTGTTACTTCATTGACTATGGCAATAAGATACATGCAGAAGGTTTGTTACTTTAACGAACAAAAATGTGAGCCTATTAGTCCAATGTAATATGAGTTGAAAGAAGAAAGAGGATTCTGTTTTTCTTATAAAAGGGAATAGCGATAGAATGTAGTGAGATGGGTCTTACATACCTTATAATATTTAGGTTAGAACAGATCAAGAGTTGGTCAAGGTGCTTGGAAAGTAAAAATGTAAGTAAAGAGCCTGCCATACGTAAATGGAGATATTTCACATCCAGTTAGGGCCCTTTAATCAACCTGTACATCATTTAAGTCAACAATGAATTTCATTTTATTTTAGTCATGGTGACATTCTGCAGAGCAAGATTTACTGATGGCAGTTTTGGTAAATAAATGCTTCATACCCGGTTTGGTACCTGTAATCACCCCTGACATCATTTCTAGTAGATGGACAGAATCAACTCTGCAGTTCATTGATATTAGTCATGGTGACATTCTATGGGGCAAGATTTGTTAGTGGTGGTATTGGTAAATATTTACAGTATAGAGATAATAAGTGTGGTGATTGTTTTACTGTCAAAATCCTGACGTGTTTACCCCTGTTTACCCAAGCTTTTGCTCAGAGAGACTCTGAGTTCAGACATCAGCTAGCATTCAGTTCCATGGTGGTATACAGCTTGAATATTAGTTAGCATTTCTGTTTGTTCTGCCCCTTCTGTTCCTGGGCAGCATGTAGGTAGATGACGATTTGGATAACCACTTCATGGTGCACTCTATTGAATGCTGGAGTATTGGTGAAGGTGAGTGTGACATCAGGAGGCTGTGTGTATCCAGCCATTTTTATCAGAGAAAGCGTAAGAGTAAATATGCTGTAAAATATTACTGAATGATTCCTGAGAGCTTGGATAAAGAAAATCTGCATTACACAGCAATCAGCAATCTAGATGAAAAGTTTAAAGATGCTCTCTAGTCCTCTGGGAATGAGGAAGAACTTGACAGCTTAGCACTTCATTATGTTTGTGACTCTACCGATTTCAAAGTTACTACAAAACTTTTTTGTTTACAATTTGTTTTACGTTGCATCGACACAGATAGGTCTTATGGCAATGATGGGATAGGGAAGGCTTAGGAGTGGGAAGGATGTGGCCATGGCCATAATTAAGGTATACGCCCCAACATTTGTCTGGTATGAAAATGGGAAACCATGGAAAACCATCTTCAGGGCTGCTGAGAACAGTAGGGCTCGAACCCACCATCTCCCAGATGCAAGCTCACAGCTGTGCGCCCTTAACCACATGGCTAACTTGCCGGGTACTATGAAACTAACTTGAAACCTTGTGTACAGTACTTGGCTGGAGAAAATGTGTGTACTACCAGTATATATATTAATAGTGGGGGAAGGGCGGGGAGGGGAATTAGCAATTCTAACAGATTTGGTAATGAATGAGAGAAATATCACATTCAAGGTCATGAAGATACTTGTTTCCAGAGTTTATGAAAATGTACTTCCTTGAGACTGTAAGAGACAAACACTATGAACACTGTGAACACTATTGGCCTTGGAGACCTGTGCATCCCAGTAGCTCCCTCATTCTCTGTCTACAGCCTGTCACCATGGTAGTCAGTGTTGGTGGTGCTGTGTTGTTTTTCGTATTGTTAACGTGATGTCTCGAGGGACCGCATGACTGTGATTGTGTAAGTCAGTGACAGACTGAACAATTTTTTTTGCATTTGTTTTGATGAGAAGGTTTGGAAAATGGTCGATGACCTAGAAAGTGATGTATCTCATTTCTGAGGAAGAGAATGGTGATTGTATACATAGCAAACATAATTCAAGACACCTGTGTCTCAGATGACAATGAAAGTGGATAGGAAATAGCCAAAAGAGAACTGGAAAGTGAAAAATAATAGGGAACATGATAGGAAATATTTTTATGGCTGAAATAGATTCAAGTGGTAGGCAGTGGAACCAAACAGGAATATTGGAATTCCACCTTATAATATGTTGAGGATCCCAGCACTTTGCTCCAGTTTAAGTAGTTGTACTCAATTCAACCCATTTGTTGCTTGGGGTTATATTTTCAACTGAAAAACATTAGAAGAAAATACTCAGGAAAGGTACTGATGGAGCAGGATTCCCCAAGACGAAAGTATGCCATTCCTACCTTTTTCACATTCTTTGATATCATCGACAATGATGGTAGTGTTTGAGCAGGCTGTCCTGAAGTTGTGCAAATCAATAGCAGGTAGTAACCAAAAATACAACATATGTTTCAATCGAATTTGCAGATGTACTGCAGAAGAATTGTTTGATCATAATGGGACCATGACAAAGAAACAAAAGGAAATTCCTGCATCTTTCTTGCTCTCATGGAAATGCAAAGGTGGAACCATGCTGTATGCGTTCAACAAAGACATTACGCTACTTTTCCCGATGCCTAAAAAGGAAAGAGTTGTCATTCTCATATCAACAATGCATCTCTCTAGAGAAGATATCATGGAAACAGGAAAATCTTAAATATAGCCTACTATAATAACAAAAACAAAAAAGTGGTGTTGAGAGAAGATTTTATGGAAACAGGAAAATCTTATATTGTAGCCCACTATAATAACAAAAAACAAAAAAGTGGTGTTGATGCTGTAGATGATGAGAGTGCTAAATACTATTCAAGCCACCGTACACTGTGTTGGCCCATGGCTGTGTCCTTCATATGAGGGTTATCAGCACATATATTGTTAACCAGTCCTTTGAGGAAAGAACTGTATTTAGCAGGATGAACTGCATGAAAATTCTCGTAAAACAACTGATTGAACCTTCACTGCAAGAAAGAATAATGAACAAATGCCTTCCACGATAACTGCAATTTTCTGTCGGTCGAGTATGTCCAATAACGGACCAACTATACTGGTATTACGAGTTGTGGGAGCTGAAATACATCTCCATGAAGACCGTAGACCAGGAGAACAGATTAGTACAGATTTTTCCTGTATAATTTATTGTAGAGGACACTTATCAATGGTAACATCAGTGAGCCCTGTATAACATTAAATTGCAATATTCAAGTTTTCAGGAAGAAATTGACTTTGGTTATTTTGAACTGTGTACATGTGTGTTGATTCTATTAGAATAAAATTTATTGTAGCCACCTACTCAATACAATTGTATTGTTTTGTATTTATTGTATTGAATTGTATTGAATATAATTGTATTGAATTGTATTGAATAGGTGGCTACAATAAATTTTATTCTAATAGAATCTTAATTATTGTTATCTTCAATATGGAACAAACATGAGATTAGTTACTTATTAAGAAATACCGTAAATATGTCATACAAAACACTTAAGAATTGTGTTAGAGGTGATTTTTACCCACTTCCAAACGCAGTCCAGAGGACCGCACAACTATTGTTGTGTGCAAAATGTTCACAACTGTGGTTGAGGTTTAAAACTTAAGGATTTCTTATCCTGTACAAAAGGACAGGCTGCAACAAGGAAGTTGAAAACTCTGGAATAAATGTAATATTGAAACTTCATTTGTTTTACTTCAAAATAACCCTGTAATAGTTGCTCACTTTGGGTTTATGTACTCTGTATGTAGCTCAAGCCATATCCATACAGGACATGAAGATGCTTGGAAAAGTGGAAGGTAAAGGCTTCCACTATCCATAACCTCAGCATTAAATGGGATAAAGTGGTCAACTCCATGCCCAGCTATCGTTGCCTCTAGAAATTACCTGGCACTCATTTTTTGTGCTCACTGAGTGGATCTCAGAGCCTTGTGTCTCTCCAGAAGTAAAAATGTAATTTCTAAATTTGTCAACTTCCTGATGGGTAATCATCCCACCTCCTTCCAGGTGAACTGAGCATGCCTTTATCGCCTCAACTAAACAACCTATGTGTTAAACTTGCATCTTCCACTGACCATTAAACACGTGTGATGTTAGAAACTTTTACAATTGTGATTGAAGCTGTTATAACAGCTTGTTATGATAACCAAAAGTGTCCAACTCCTTGGCTGAATGGTCAGCGTTGAGGCTTTTGGTTCAGAGGGTCCCGGGTTCGATTTCCGACCAGGTTGGGGATTCTAATCACGTCTGATTAATTCTTCTGGCTTGGGGACTGGGTGTTTGTGTTTATCCCAACACTCTCCTCTTCATATTCAGACAACTTGCCACACTACCAACCACCAAAGGAACATGCAATAGTGATTACATCTCTTATAATAGGGTTGGTGTCAGGAAGAGCATCCAGCCGTAAAACAAGGGCAATCCAAATACATGCAACAGAATTTGCTTCCCCGACCCCACAGTGTGGGGAAAAAACAGTAGAAGAAGAAGTTATAATAACCAAAAGTAAGCTATTGTACTTCTGTTTTAACCCTTTGAACCCCATGAGTAAAAATAATTTTCATAAATTTTGTATTTGTGCTGTTCTATACTAATTGGTCACATTCATATGCGTTTTTGCCATTCTCAAAAAAATTCCCTCCTAACTTTGGATTTTTGAACATGTTGCTTCAGAGCTACATTGGGGCTCAGTGGTAATTCGAAGAAAAATAAACTGAAAATTTAAATTTTCTACTCTTACTTTATTAAGACATTACACAGTACTAGAAACATTACAGTATCATAATTAAGACATTACACACTACAAGAAACATTAAAATATCATAATAATATGTTATGGAACACTTAATGATGGGAGAAACGTCACATTACTTTAACAACTTTCCTTTACAAGCACTATAATTCCAGTAACAAATACAGTACACAATTAAGGCCTACTTGGTATGGAACAGAGGGAAGCAATTTTTTTGCTGCCTGTTAAGTCATCAGCCCAGAGACTGTTTGGATCCTCAAGTGAGTGAGTCCACCTGGGGAAAATTTGCATCTAGCTTTACGAGAGTATCCTAGCCAGTGTTCAGACCCGTCGTACCGAATGTCATCATTTGGGCGTACTGCAAATTTTCGCCTTTTAGCGGGTTCTTTGAGTGCTTCACTGGAGCGACGTTTTGTACCTTTCCCCTGCCCTGATCTCGTGAGCGCGGTTGCAATATTTGCCGGGAATTTTGGCATCGAATATTAACATTTTCTACGTCGTTGAGCCTGATGTCTACGGCACAACAACCATCCATTCATAACGGCAACACTAATGCATCAGTATATAATTCTACTGTACCTCTACACTGTTCTCAAATCAATTCTGTACAATTCCTGATGCATACCAGCCAAATCTGCCCCTCCCATGAAGAAGTTATACTCTTTTGTAACACTGACGCAATCTACTTCCATGGTTACTTTTTGTGATGCATTCCACCTCTTACATTTCCCTACTGGATCAATTGCAGCATAAGCTGATATAAAATTTACTGCTTTTCTGTCATACCATCTTATAAGTGCCACATTGCTGTCCTTTTCCACACGCCAGTCATAGCTGCCTCTTCCAGAGCGTTTTAATTCAGCTTCAGACTTCAGGGGACACTTGCCCATCCTGTCATTCCATATTGTGGCCACACAGAATAATCCCCTTTCTTTCAGTGCAATGGCAAGTTGAGGAGAAGAAAACCAGTTTTTGTGTTCCGGAAGCTCATTTGTGAGAGCCACAACTATGCTTGACGAAATACGGCTGTTTCATCTTCTGAGTCCTCAAAATCTGACAATTAATCTATTTCAGAATTCAGAATTCCATCTGATAACTGTTCAAGAATATCAATAAGGTCCTTTTCATTCCTTATTTGTGTTAGTTTCGTCTTGGCTATTGGCATAAAACAACTATAAAATGGAATTACAATCCGGTTGGTAAAAGTTAGGTTAGAATGATTTGTTTATACTTAACCCCAATGTAGCTTGAGAGCAACACCATTTTCTAATCAGATATATTCACTAGCTATCATACATATTCCAGTTTATCATGGTACATAATCTTACAACAGTACATTAAATTGACAAATACACTAATATAAAAAGTTAACTCACCATTAATTATTCTGAAACGTGATTTTGTAACACTGGCGGTACTAGATCACAGCCAGCTGATTCACTTCACATACTAAACACACACACTGCCACCTAGATCAGTGTTGTGAGTTGCATCTGTAGTCATTTTATGAAAATGCACATCTGTAGCTTCATGGCAACAATGGGGTTGAAGGGACCAGTCTAAATAAAAACTGGTGAGGTGTCCTTGAAATACACGTTGCTTAGGAGCAACACTGGTAGCAAAAGGGTTAAGTCCTTGGCTTGCTTTGGTTACATTTATTACAGACATAATTCTGCAGTGATGAATGAAAAGCATTGCAGTTCATGGTTTTGTCCACCTCACAACATCAGCAAGACTGTGAGTAGTCAGGTATTATCTGCGCACTTTTTAGTGATAGATTTTTGTACTCGTTGGAGAAGTAAGAAGGGTTCCGTTAATACTGCCAACGGAATGGAAATGAAATCTGAATTGAATCGATAATATGATCGATCGATATGAATTTTATAAACCTTTATTATTTTAAGCAAACAACTGTGTCACACACACAATATATAATACTATATAACATTTCCCATTGCGAAACGTGTTCCTAGCATGAATTCTATAGTTTGGCTTTGCTGTGTAAACAACAACAGTACGAGTACTTAAAGTGTACGCCAGATGTCGCACAGCGATGATAAGCGATTCTTAGTTTGTGTTTCAAAGGTTGCCAATACGAATCTCGAAGATAACCGAAGTCGACCACTTCAGCACTAGGGTGTAAATCTATCACTAAAAAGTGCGCAGATAATATGTATACCTTTAGTAGAGTGCACCATACCCTAGGGATGGGCTGCGAACGGAGTCGCGAAGAGTCGAGACTGCTACCTCTGGAACCGACACTCTCGACTCCGGTGTCGACTCCACTGATGCACTAACGCCATCTAACAAATATTGTCGGAACTGCTTGGAATTACAGTTCCACGTTTCTCCCTTGGTAACTTGTGATACGATTAATACAAGATGATTATTAGCCAGCAAACATTAATTATTGTTGCGGGATATTATCATCGTTATTGTTAATGTTAAAGGTCTATTTTGGCGACGACGATGATGATGAGGACAATAAAATAATAGTGGTCGTAGTAATCTGACAGTAAACCTTTAGATAGTAGCCAATATTACCTTCACTTACAACTGCTCCGTGGGGTAGTGGGCAACGAGTCCGCTTGACAGCTCTCGGCCCCGGGTTCGATTCCCAGCTGAGTCAGAGCTTTTTAATTGTGAATGTTTAATACCACTGGTCTGAGGACTCGATGTTTGTGTTGTTTTTAATGTTGTCCACGAACAAATATCATTTAATTTGTTTAAACAACTTGAATGACGTAAAACAGAACAAAAAGGCGAGTGCTTAGAGTATGATTTTACAACAAATATTTTACCAATTATTGTGCGTCATAATAGCCGCCTCCGCAGTCTAGGGAGGCCCCGGGATCGATTCCGGCCAGGTCAGGGAGTTTTACCTGTGTCTCAGGTTTCGTGATGACGGTGAGGTAGAGACCGGGTCTAGAAAGCCAAAAATAACGGTCGCGAGGATTCGTCGTGCTGAACACACGTCACCTCGTAATCTACTGGCCTTCGAGCTGGACAGAGGTCACTTGGTAGGCCAAGGCCTACCAGGGCTGTCGCGATAATGGGCTTTTGTGTATTATAATTATAATAATAATAATAATAATAATAATAATAATAATAATAATAATAATAATAATAATCATCATCATCATCATCATCATCATCTGTATCTGTTTACCTTCCAGGTTCGGTTTTTCCCTCGGACTTAGCGAGGGAGCCCACCTCTACCGCCTCAAGGGCAGAGTCCTGGAGCTTCAGACTCTTGGTCGGGGTATACAACTGGTGAGAATGACCAGTACGTCGCCCAGACGTCCTCACCAGGCTGAGTGGACCCCGTTCCAGCCCTCGTACCACTTTTCAAATATCGTGACAGAGCCTGGAATCGAAACCGGGCCTCCGGGGGTGGCAGCTAATCACACTAACCACCATACCACAGAGGCGGACTTCCATTTTTTGTGGGACGAATATTATTCAGTGTTTATTGTCGCACTGTGTGGGAGGCAACATCGGCGGGTTTGGTTAAGGCTTCATTCACAGTGTTTATTCGTAATGGTTTAATGAAAATGAAAACCTACAACCTGTTTTCCAGTCATTGTTCGGGTCAGGGATGACATGAATGAAGCCCTCATTTTGCGGCAAGGATAGGAATCGTGCCGGCTGCCGAAGCCTGTCGCACTCCTCTGGGGCAATGATGAATAATTGACAAATGAAAAGAAATGATATTGGAAAGTGTTGCGGGAATGACACATGACAGGCAAAACCAGAGAACCCGAAATAAACCCTGTCCGCCTCCGCATTGTCCAGCACAAATCTCACATGGAATGACCGGGATTTGAACCACGGAATCCAGCGGTGAGAGACCGACGTGCTGCTGCCTGAGCCACGGAGGCGCTGGTAATGGTTTAATCTATGTTCGAATTATGTTAGTGGATTTACCCATATTAGATTGGTTTTCATCGTTCATGTGCAGTTCATAATGATTTACCTTTGATATCTGTTTATCAATTTCCTGATCACGACGAATAAAGACGTGAAATTAAATGCCCGTGTTCTGCTATGCCGATACTTTCTGACTTGACACGTTTTATTTTATTTCAAATACATCATTACGCTCGTCGTCTTCGTTAACGATACTGTACGTCATTCTACAATACTCTTCAAAATCCCAATGGGCAAATGAGCAGCAAAATGTATGATATTTCATGTTATATTCCGCGCCTCGACACGCTAGCGGCCCTGCAATGAGAGTCAAGTTCGCTTGGAGTCGCGAGACTTCATGCGAAGCGGCTGTGCGGCCCCGCAATGCGCATCAGGTTTACTTGGAATCGAGAGACTTCATGCGAAGCGGCTGTGCGGCCCCGCAATGCGCATCAGGTTTACTTGGAATCGAGAGGCTTCATGCGAAGCGGCTGTGCGGCCCCGCAATGCGCATCAGTTCAACTTGGAGTCGAGAGGCTTCATGCGAACCGAGACCGGTGTTCGGAGTCGATGGAGTCGACGCTCTCGATTCCAGGCTTCAGTCGCGCCCATCCCTACCATACCCCTCTTCTTATCACCTCTGCTGACATAGACTGCATTCAAAGTTTTGTATTTTAACTATAAATACTATTATTTCATCAATGACTGGCCAAACAATAATTAATACAAATATGACATGTCAGAAAATGTGAGAAATAAATCATCATACATTTTATTTAAATGAACTTTGACTTCATTTCTTATAAAGTTAAGAAGTTTACAATGCTTATGAAGACTATGGCTTTCTGTAAGTATGGACATTTATCATTAAAAAAATAGGTTCAAAAATAGACAAAGCTCTTATTTCAGAATTACTAGAATTGATGAGATTAAATGCATGCCACTCACAATCTTTCAGTTTTTGTTTAAAAGGTATTGTTATTTTCTTTAGAGGTGGAAGTTATCATGATGTACAAGGATAGAACTTGTTTTAACTTTACTTCTAACTTACCATTTACTGTGGTTAAAATGTTTCTGAAAGACAAGGTTGATACCAAATAAGCCACAATTGAACATTTAATTTTCTGCTTGAACATTGTCAGCATCCGCTGCAAGTCCACTTCTATAGACATCGGCATTGTTCACTTCATGCGCTACCGTACAGTTATTGTGTTCCAGCCATGTTAAATTGGATACCAAGTGCCTATCATTTTGTGTTTAACACATTATTTGGGCTTACACTTATTAAGAGATATTTCCATCAATTATGTTTATTTTTCAAAATTATAAATAGAAAATATTATCTAATGTAATGTAGAATGAATCCTAGTTGGATCTTGCAGTTCAGTAGACCTTTCATTTGTTAAGAAATAATGAGATTCTTTCATGCCCTTTTATGAAAATGTTACTCTAATTGATTTGGAGAGGTCTGTTTTTTTTATGTTAAAAATATACAATTTTCTTATTTTTTGATGATTTGTCATAATTTTCATTAGTAATTCCGTGAAGTAAGTTACATTATCATCAATAGTATTATGAGATCAATTTCGGGTGATAGCCAAGTGGTATTGTTACTGGCTTCTCACCTAGACAACTGCAGTTCAAATCACGGCCAATGCATGTGAATTTTTGAAATTAAAAGTCACATCCTTGTGGTCCACAGAAAACTGGGGAAACTGTGCTATGATCATAATATCAACAGTTACATAAAGCTACAAGCTTCCTTTTTAATCAATATGTTACTTGACTAGTGAGGAATATACCTTAATTTATTTTATAACAGTTCATTACATAACTGAGTTATTATTTTAAACAAAGGTGAGTGATATATGTACAACTTGATTAATTTGAGTTATTGTGATCTGTATAAAACGCAATAAGCAAAGAGTACAAATTCTTTGTCATACAGACTGTAGAGATCTGATGATTCTAATATATAAGCTTAAAAACACCATACTATTGTACCTAAAAGAAAAGTCAGAACTTTACATCCTTTGTGGGCAGCATTTTGGTCATGAAAGCATCCCCATTATTTTTGTGTAATTCATAAAGAAATGCTTTAAAAACAAAATGATAGTCAGGATAAAAAGGAATATAAATAGGAAACATTAATTACTAAGACAAGGTTACCATAGACACTCACATTGTGGAGTAGGACATCGTAAAATATTTATATGCTAGCTAAAGTACCCATTCTTCATATAGCTTTATGAGCAAGGTTTAAAGTGGTTAATGATACAAAATGAAATGTGAATTTTAAGCTCGCTAAATATGAATCCTAAACCTATGTACACGTATTAAAAAGATATGAACATGGAATAAATAGAATACGATGATGATAATGAAATTGGCTAAATAATAAAGTACAGCCTATAGCAGTTCTCATATATGCTAGTGGCTTTACGTCGCACCAACACAGATAGGTCTTATGGCGACGATGGGATAGGAAAGGCCTAGGAGTTGGAAGAAAGCGACCGTGGCCTTAATTAAGGTACAGCCCCAGCATTTGCCTGGTGTAAAAATGGAAAACTATCTTCAGGGCTGCCAACAGTGGGATTCAAACCCACTATCTCCCGGATGCAAACTCACAGCCGCGCGCCCCCAACTGCATGGCCGACTCGCCCGGTTCTCATATATGGATAAGCATACTTAGTGCTCTCAACAATACAACTGTAAACTTCAAAAGATTTACGCAGAATGGTGCGCTATTGTTCATGTTAACAAATGAACAACTTTACATAAATGATGACCCCTATTTGTGCGTGAAATGAGTAGCCCATTCATAAGTGAAGGCAATCACAGCCAAAAGCACAAGAAAGCTGAATTTTCTTGAAAACCATTAGGGTTACAAAGAAAATGTACATGACATTTTTTGTAGAAAATTGAATTTAATTTCAAGGCCGCGAGGTACACTTCATTTTTTAATAGGGCCAGCTGTTTAACCATTATTTTACTTGATGTGAGGGAAAACTTCACAAATTTGGGACATACCCCTGTAAAATCCCCCACTAATTCAAAACAGTAAAATATATCAAAATCAAAAGTACGCCTTGTGTGACTCAAGATTTCGAGCTACATCCTTTCCAAATTACAACTCAATTGGTCCAGTCATTTTTGAGTCTATCTGGAAGGAACAAACAAACAAACAAACAAACAAACAAACAAACAAACAAACAAACAGACAACACCATCTAATTTTTATTAATAGTATAGATTTATTCTTTAAGGTCTTCATTAGAACAAACAGAAATGTTTTATTTGGAGTGAGCCAGCACCACAGTGCTTCTCTGCACTCTTATTATTTTAATCTCAGCATCCTCCTTAACCATATGCTAACTTAACTGGAATTTACAACACTATAATTTCCTCTCTCTTTTCTTTCAATCCCCTCTCAGAATGCTGCCTGTCTTACTGGCAAAATCATCAGTAGACCTTCCCAAGCTCTATTTACTGATCTCAAGGGGTTTTGAAATTGCACACATGTCCATTCATAAGTGTGAATCACACCTTGGTTTGAATAATAGCTATTACTTTCTGTATAGTTCTCTCCTTTCTGAATCTCTCTCTGCACTACTAACTCCACCACCTACATCTGTCCATTCTACATTATCAAACTGTTTCACCCCACACAAATTTCTCCTTCTCCTGTGGAAGTTCGGATCTGCCTTCAGGCAGAATAAACCCTTACCTCAATCAATCAATGATTTGGAGGAGCGGAAAGGAACTGGCCACCCTACCGTACATAAACTCTGGCTCAGGCACACCTCTGCAGAGGTTCGGACCTGCCTTTGGGCAGAATACACCCTTAGCTTACCTTTACATATTAATAGAGATATAATGTTGAAATATAGTAAATCCTCATTAAGATGCTTTTCAAAGGACCCTGTAAAAACCATGTATTAAGTGGGAGAAAAAGTAACAGATGTATTTAATACATCATTTTCATACATTTCATATATACTGTATTAGTATGTTATTAAAATACTGTATTCGTATACACTATATTATGATACAAATTTCAAAGAGACGACACAATATTGTATACAGTGGTAATTTAACTTATTATGGTTAAAGATAAGCTACTGTAAACCACGATTAGAAGATTGGAATTGAAACATACTACATGCTGTAAGCTACAGGTAAAAGTGTAGTTCTCTTCAGGTTTGTAACCTTAAGGAGGTAGAAGAGTACAAAAAATGGGGTATTTTATGAAGGCTGCATACATCAGGTGTCCAAGGACTGGATAAAAAGCGAGTATTATACATAATATCATAATAAGCGGAGTATCATTGTACACGTCACTGTTTTGGATGCCCTACTCCACTATGTGTATCGCTTCCTTGCTTGGTGAAAGGGGCATCCTTCCTTTTTACCTTTTCTATCTTAACAATGTTGCCTGTATTCTACGTTAATCTTGTGATAATTATGAATAAAGTAGGAAATATTTGTTATTTTAGCTACTTAAAGAAAAAAAAATGCATGTTTGTGTTTAAACTCTCCTTCTGGAACTGTATGAGTTTAAAGCCTAACTCTACACCATTATCAAGCACAAGTTGCCTCAACCATTCACATTGTCAATAAACTTCCTCTAATTTACTATTGAACTCATCTATTATGGAAGTGAAAATTAAACTTGTTGCCTCTTGTTATTTAAGTCCTTATATATATATATGTTAATCCAAGATCTATGATGTAATAGTTCAACTAATGATATTTTATTTTAGCTACATTTATTGTAAATATAATATACCAAAAAAAAATAAGATTGAGATATTAAGTTTAACAATCTTGTAGTGCCTGAGGTATATTAATTGCATTAGTTTCTGGAAATGGCAGCTGTGGTGATACTGTAGTCTAAGCTGAAAGAAAGTGCAGTTACAAACACAGTGAAGTTTTAATGGTCTTGATACTCTAAAAGTTAGTGCTGTGTGGCACATATTAATTTTTAATAGCTTACAAAATACAAATTTTCTATGTTATAATAAATTTTTGAGATATGGACATGATATGTATGTATCAATATTTCATAATGAGTTAAAAAAAGCTGCTGAAACTCTTAGCTGTATACTAGACAGCTGTCTATTTTTATTTGTCCATTACAGGTATGCTGTGGTTCCTTTGTTTCATGTCTTGCTTTATTTGGTCCTTGCCCCAAATTCCCGAGTGTTGTGTGTATTAGAATTGCTAGATCTATCTCCTGTCAGAGAAACATTATAGTGTAATGTAAATTACTCCCTTGGTGTTTTAATAGTCTTGTTACGCATTTTCAAACAAATTTAAATACCTTGTTAAAACTATATTACAATGTATGTAAATAATATATGCACGTAAGACATAGCTGTCACTCATATCAAGCAGCATTCAAGAATCCTAAAAATATATGTATAAATTATTGTTAACAAGAAAAGTAATTGTCTTTATTTCTAACTTACTAACCATTTCTCAAATGTATACTATTTTGGAATTCTTTGCCTACTGCTGTTCATTTTATTTCTGACAAACCTTTCTCCCACTCCTTGAATCCCTGTGACTTGCTGAAAGATCGAGAAATATTTGCCTCTGAGACCATGATTTTACTTATTTGAGCTAAAGAAAGCATAAAAAGGTCAAAAATTCAGGAATGGGTAAAAATTCCATTACAACAGACCTAGGCAACTGGTGTCTATATAATCCTGCTCTTTCAATGGTCAGGTAAGGCTTTAAGCTATTCCAGCATGACCTCAACTGTGACAGTACTCGTAACTCTGCAGCAATAGTGATATATTTAAGAACTGCATGTTGTAAATTAATAACAACCATATTACATACAAGCACCTGCTATTATATAGCCACTGATATAGCATAATTTGCAAACCCAGAAAATAGTGAAAGACTAACAACAATGCACATTTCTGTGTTCTTAGATTACAAAGTGAAAATACGACGGTAATCTCAAAAATAAGGTCTCCTATTTTTCTATAAATACAGAACTTTGTTCGTGTGGCTGTTGGTCACAATATTGTGAAGAATGTTTCCCGCGCTCGCATATAAACATGTGCACTCTGCGCTGAGGCACTCAGTCTTGGCTTGGCAGCCATTGAGAATGGAGCTCTCGTTGGATGTTGCCACCAAGTGCATAGATGTCAAAAATGTGCATAAGTGGTGTAGAGCAGGCATTATCAA
The DNA here is from genome assembly GCF_040414725.1 of Anabrus simplex. Taxonomy (NCBI): domain Eukaryota; kingdom Metazoa; phylum Arthropoda; class Insecta; order Orthoptera; family Tettigoniidae; genus Anabrus; species Anabrus simplex. Next base: position 227,340,671 of record NC_090269.1, on the reverse strand, counting down.
TCGAGAGTGAAATGCCTTCGGAGCCAGTTTGCTCCCCGCTCTTGAGGAACGAGAGCAGCTTAGCGAGCAAGTAGGGGAAGAAGTAGGGGAAGTGCATGATGTAGTACACACTGAAGGTCAGTGGCGCAAGGGTATAGCACATCTTTCTGGTCAGGTTAGATTGTGACACGATACGTGTGAACTCACGTGAGGTGACAGTAATGTATTCCCTCCTTTATCCTTACACCACACAACGTTCAAGACTAGTCAGTTAATGTTGCATTTACTATGGAAGAGAGTTCAGCACAGAAGAAGAGTATTATTTGATAATTCTAGAAAATAACACACAAAATGTTTAATACGTAATAAAATAATTATTGGATCACATTAAAAAATTTAATCTGTAGCGCCATTGTTCGTTATGTCATTCCAACAAGTATGATGAATATGAAGGCCGGGAAGCATAACATTACTAGAAGAACTTAAATATAACACATTTGAGGATGTACGTACATTTCATATTACCCTACTCAACTCTATTTATATTATAATGTTTGATAATTCCTCAGAGATTATTTATTTATATACCAGTATGTATTTCATTGCTGTTGTTCATATGGTAACATTTCCGAGCAGCAAATACTGTACCACCACGGTATGCAACCCTCCTGTGCACTGCTCTCTTGTCACGTGACTGACACCCGTCCCAAGTGGAGCAAGTAACACCGGCTCCCTAGAGCAAGTACGTGATGACCTCTGGTGTAGAGAGTTTGCAGCCAGTCGGACTGAAATTCACGACGAACAAAGGAGCGGGAGACTGTCAATTTCCATCGAGACAGTCATGGAGGTTGAGCAAATCATGCGTGAAGATCGGCGGATCACCCTGGATGATCTCTGCACTTTGGTTCCTGAGGTTTCCCGAAGTGCCGCTCACAGAATTTTAACAGAAAAGTAGATATACCAGAAGATGTGCGCAAGATGGGTGCCAGCACCGACGATGAGGTGAAAGATGAGGTTCACAACTTTCTGAACAGCATGGCGGCGAGCTGGTATGACATTGAAATACAAAAACTGTCACAGCGTCTACAAAAATGCATTGACTGAAATAGTGATTCTGTAGAAAAATAGCTAAATGTTCAAGCTGTAAAATGATGTAAACCATTGTAGAAATAAATAGGTCTATGAATTTATAAAAAAAATAGGAGATCTTAGTTTTGGGATTACCTTCATAACTGAACATTTCAATGCCAGCTAGGTGCCGAAGTATTACAATTACAAATTAGTGAATTATGGTAATTAAAAAAGTAAATTATAATTCTGCTTTGTGGTATTAAACAGATAAGCATAAGTAACACTTGTTCCAGTGTATAAATATTATTTTGATAATCATTCTCAAAGTACATCATACTTCCAGTTTTGTTTTAATATTGTTAATATAGCTGATTCCCCCCTGTAAGTTGTGTACCTTTTAGCCATATTAAAAATAGCTACTGTATATGAAAAAATAGTACTGCTTAATAACTTAGCAACTTAAAGAAGCATAATTAAAATAAAGCAATAACTATAAATGTTGACTGTACTATTCAACACAATAGAGTGCACATACATGCAATGATAGAACTACTAGTAGCACTAATAATGTACTTCACAAGCTCAGAAATAATACTGAATATTTGGGTTGAAGACAGCAAACTTCAAAATTTCCAGTTACAACCCTACCATAAATCATTATTGTTGTGGCATCATATTGCTGGGATTGAAGAAACTTTGACTCAAATTGCTGACCAGTGAACGCAAATTACAGTATGACAAAACATTTCATGGCAACTTCACTCTATATGTAAAGCTGATGAAAGCCAGTTGACTGGGAAGTACAATGGCTAAATTATCTTAGCTGTAGAGGACTCTGCTCTCTGTAATTAAAAGGGAAGAAATACAATAGGTGTCTGTTTCAGTAGAATGAGTTTAACCCTCTGGCACTTGCACGGTCTGCATGTGTAGCTCAGCCGTTTTTTTTTCTTTTCCACGTAATAGCAAAAAAATAACGGAGGGATGTGGTTTCTAGTACCTTCCTTCCATCTAATCTTATGAAGACTTAGTGAGCGTTTGTACTTCTAAGGAGCTGGATCTGTGCAGAATTTGGTGTTGAAGTTGACTGGGCTACACCTGTAGCCCACACAAGTAGTTGTAGTTCCTTATAGGTGTTCAGCTTCCAGAGCAAGGCAACAAGGTAGGCCAGTGCTATCAGAGTAGATAGATGAACGAAAGTTGTAGGCGATATAGAAGAAGAATCTGTCTTCATCATTCAGCTTTTGTGTGCAATGAGTGATTAGATGAATGAGTGACCTATGTTGTTCTTTCTGTGTTTCCCCACAAACATAAATGAATCGGTTGGAGCAAAAAGGCATTATGTCAAAATATGCCAATTAAATATTTTTTCTTAATTTGAAATTTAAGACTGAGACACATTGAATGGTGGAGAAAAGAATTATGTCAGGCCTCTCCTTGTACTAAAAATCATTGTTTATAACTTTGCATGCGGTGGAGAAAAGCATTATATCATTGACAACTTACCTTTCAGCGCCATATTTCTTTTCATCTTTCTTTTAGCGTGGCAGGAGTAGTGTTTCCCACGCTCCTCACAACTTTTCTTCTCTGAGACTCGCACATTACACTGTAATGAAAACTCGAACTATGCTTTCTTTGTTCTTCTTCTGAGAACTTTATTGATCTCCCCTGCATCTTTCAAACAGTTCAGATATTTCAGTGACAAACCAGAAGTAGTAGAAGCTTAAATTTTCTCCATTGATTCTCTTGTGAAACATACACTTCTTCTAGGGAAACCTAAATTAACAGCCTTTCCTGCAGTTCCAGAAGACAAAACCTACAGTGGAAAAGTGCCAATACAGACTAAAAAACTACAGGACATTAAGAACTAGTTAAATATGTGGAACCCTGGGCACTGAGTTATTATGACGAACTTTTAAAATGGTCAACTACAGTGTGTGCTGAAAATCAAGACATTTAAAAAGGGCCAGGTACTCAGCCATGTTTTGAATGTCTTCTTGTTTGTTCTTGTAATACTTTTTTTTTTTTACTAGTACTTATTTCATTTAGTAAAACATTACTAATTTTTATTGTTAATTATCTATATATATAAAAGCAAGTCGGGCTGGAGCGATGTATATATAAATATTTAAAAATGAAAAAAGACGTGAATTAATGAGGCACTTCCAGAAATCTCGGAAATTTGAAACTTGGTACGGAGGAAACTGATGACCCCAGGATCCCTAGAAAAATCGGAAATTCTCAAAATTCCCTGAAGGGGGCACGCTGTGGGGGCTCAAATTTTGGGCTCAGCATAAGAACACAGTCGTATAGTATATCCAAAACGATAACCTATAGGTTTCGTGGGCTTAAAAATTTTCGGGAATTTTCTCATTTTTATCCCCTATCCCCCCAAATCAAAATGGCGGCACAACCTGCCAGACGAGGTAGACAATTGAAATTTGGTGAAATTATACCTTTTGGTCCCTAACCGACGGGAAAATCCAAGATGTTCAAATTTTTCACTTTTTACCCCCCAAAGATATCGAAATATGGAGGCAATTTTAATGACTGTGCAGACATTCATTTTGAGCTATTTTTTGGCTAAACGGTAAGTCGTATCACAAAACGGATGGCACAAAGTCACTTCAATTCGGAGTGATCTACAACTTTGGTCCTGTGACATTTTGTCGTATCTCTCTCCCTTATACGTTAAATTTGGCCGTATTTCTGGATTGTTCGTAAATTTGGTGATTTTTACAAGTATATTTCATTGTTTGACACACTTATAAGAATGATAGGATCATCACGTTGTGTGCGCACATTGGCACGATTAAGGGACACATGTGTACCAAATTTCATGATTCTAGCTTATACATAAGATGGCAAAAAGTAATGTAAAATGTTAAAAATGCTCCCAAATTTCACCCTATTCTAAATTAGATCTCAATTTACACCATTAATATGGGAGATACGAGGTAATGGTTTAGAAACAAACATGTAGAGCGATAAATGAGGCGTCTGATGGCGCAAACCGTTTCGTAATATCATAAACCCTTTAGGAGATATGAATCTCGAAGTGGAAGTCTGCACTTTTCAACGTGCTCATGCTTATCCGTCATCTATATATATTTAAAAGCAGGTCGGGCTGGAGCGATGTATATATAAATATTTAAAAATGAAAAAAGACGTGAATTAATGAGGCACTTCCAGATATCTCAGAAATTTGAAACTTGGTACGGAGGAAACTGATGACCCCAGGATCCCTACAAAAATCGGAAATTCTCAAAATTCCCTGAAGGGGGCACGTTGGGGGGGCTCAAATTTTGGGCTCAGCATAAGAACACAGTCGTATAGTATATCCAAAACGATAACCTATAGGTTTCGTGGGATTAACAATTTTCGGGAATTTCCTCATTTTTATCCCCCATCCCCCCAAATCAAGATGGCGGCACAACCTGCCAGACGAGGTAGACAATTGAAATTTGGTGAAATTATAGCTTTTGGTCCCTAACCGACGGGAAAATTCCAAGATGTTGAAATTTTTCACTTTTTACCACCAAAGATATCGAAATATGGAGGCAATTTTAATGACTGTGTAGACATTCCTTTTGAGCTATTTTTTATCTAAACGGTAAGTCGTATCACAAAACGGATGGCACAATGTTCTTCAATTCGGAGTGATCTACAACTTTGCTCTGTGACATTTTGTTGTATCTCTCTCCCTTATACGTTAAATTTGGTCGTTTTTCTGGATTGTTCGTAAATTTGGTGATTTTTACAAGTATATTTCATTGTTTGACACACTTATAAGAATGATAGGATCATCATGTTGGGCGCGCACATTGGAACGATTAAGGGACATATGTGTACCAAATTTCATGATTCTAGCTTATACATAAGTAGGCAAAAAGTAATGTAAAATGTTAAAAATGCACCCAAATTTCACCCTATTCAAAATTTGAACTCAATTTACCCCCTTAATATGGGAGATGCGAGGATATGATTTAGAAACAAACATGTAGAGCGATAAATGAGGCGTCTGATGGCGCAAACTGTTTCTTAATATCATAAACCGTTTAGGAGATATGAATCTCGAAGTGGAAGTCTGCACTTTTCAATGTGCTCATGCTTATCCGTCATCTATATAAATAGAATCGTAACGGCCGTGTGTCTGTACATTGATTATTTTGGCGAAATTTCCGTACAGTTATCCGTTTCAGGTATAATAATGACCATCTGCATCATTTTTAGCTTTGGTATCTGTTTGTCTGTTTGTCTGTCCTTCTATAACTTGAAAACTACTGGATATATTTCCACCAAACTTCATATTTAGAATCCACCTGTCCTTCGGTAGGTTTTAGCGCAAATATCGTTTCTAAATCCCTGAACTGATTGGGGATTTTTACGAAACCGAAACCGTGATTTTGCACTCCCTCAAAGTATACACAACCGAACTTAATGGAAATCAACCTGCCTTAATGAAAATTAATTTCTAAACCTTTTTTTCTCATCTGCATCATTTCGATAACAGGATTTAGTAAGGGATATATCATTAACGGACCGTTTTTCGGGACAAATCCCAGCGGACTTATCGCAAGAGCGGGTGCGTGTAAAGCGTACTTCTTACAACTTGAAAACTAACAAGATATTTGAACCTAAGTTTATATATAGCATCCATCTGTCCAAGGGTAGGTTTTCTTGGTGTCTGTTAGTTATTTTGTTTGTTTGTTTGTTGGTCTGTTTGTCTTTCTCTAACTTTAAAAACTACTGCATATATTTCCACCATACTTCATATTTAGAATCCACTTGTCCTTGTGGAGGTTTTAGGGCAAATATTGTTTCTAAATCCCTGAACTAATTGGGGGTTTATACGAAACCGAAACCGTGATTTTGCACTCCCTCAAAATACACACAACCAAACTTAATGGAAATCTACCTGCCTTAATGGAAATTAATTTCTAAACCTTTTCTTCTCATGTGCATCATTTCAATCACTTACAGGAAAGATAGTATGATCAAACTCTACACGAACATTGGCCCACCCAGTACCCATATGTGAGCCAAATACTATGTCACATAATTATCCGAAAAGTAATGCAATGTAAGATATTCTTACACAAATTTCAACCTATTCAACGTTTCTGATTCAATCTGACCCATGAATAGATTAGATGCGAGAAAATATCATAGGACCAACCATTTAGATCGCTAAATACTGCGCCTTACGGTACAATCTTTTGTCGATATGACGTACCGTTTAGCAGCAGTTAATCTGTAAATGAAGGTCTGCAATATTGTAAACATTCATATACTTTCGTATGTCCATCTGTATATATTCATTGATGTCGATTTGTAGCGATCGAGAAAGGATGTGTCTGCTATTGTAATCAGTACTCCCTACACCGACTTTGACAGCTGGCAGTAGGAATGGGGTCCTTCTCCAACTCCTGTGTAACTGGCATTAGTAAGGAGGGCCTACCATTTTAATGAATAATTCACTTTTCGATTTGTCTTGCAGAAGGCAAGGGATCATGCAGTTTTGTTCGAAAGTCCCCTACCCTATTGTGTTTGGCTCTAGGCCAGGGTGCCCGCCATTATAAACAAATGTTCCAATATAAAATTTGACTAGCTTTAGGCATAGTGGCCTGCTATTTTCATGGAAACTCACTAATTCTGTGTGACTGGCAGTAAGCTGGCTGGCAGCAGTAAAAAGGGACTGTCATTATAATGATAACTGCACAACTCAATTTTGACTGCTGGTAGGGACGTTACCTGCTATTATAATAAAAACTCCTCATCTGTAACCTGTCTGAAAGTAGGAAATGGGTCTGCCATTGTAACTAAAACTCCCAAAATCGATTGTGACCGCGCAGTAGGCAATGGGGCCTGCAATTATAATGTAAACTTGCCAACTCGATTGTGAATGGCAGTAGGCAAGTGAGCCTGCCGTTATCATCACAACTCCGCAACCCTCACTTTACATTGGAAACAACGTATGGGGACCTCCCCATGCTATTTCTCGGATAAGGCTAAGAGACATGCAATTTTAAAACAATCTCATTTGCTGCACGCACAGTATTTACGTCGATATCCGTATACAATGTAGAATACCGTAGCGAAGCACGGGTACATTTGCTAGTATCATAGAAAGCCTTAAATTTTGAAATAATGATGGTAGTTACAATATGTTCTTCTGAAAAAATTTGCACCCTTCAGAAACATTACTATTTGGCAAGGGAGAAATTTCAGTTCCAAAATTGTTTTTAATCCAAAAACTAAATAAATGTACCTTAAAATTGGCAAATTAATAAAATTTTAATTTATTTTCCTTACGAAAATTTAAGTTCGGAGCTGAAAGGAATTTCATCATTTTTATAAAATATCTATTTAAAATGTTGAAAAAAGTGATATAATGCCTTTAAGCTCTGACCAATCAAATATATTGTAAAAAGTTGAATAAAAGATAAAATCAAGACACTGACTAATAGGTTTTCGAGGCTGAAAAAAAATCTTTTTTGTTTTTGTTTTTATTATAGTTCAGCTCTCATTTAGTTATTTTGTTTGATATTTTTATACTAAACTATTCAGAATAAACCACTGTTCAAACCACAAAAGATTTGTTAAGTCCTGACAAACCAAATATCTCCTATTTGTCTTCAAATTTAAGCTATTTTTCAAATATGTAAAATTGGAAATGGCTTAGTTTTTAATAATTATTAAAGAATGAAATATGAGAAGTGGCTTGAACTGAGTGTAAAATGTATTAGAGTTGAATTATAATTAATTCCTTAGTATAAAATCATCATCATCATCTGTTTACCCTCCAGGTTCGGTTTTTCCCTCGGATTTAGCGAGGGATCCCACCTCTACCGCCTCAAGGGCAGTGTCCTGGAGCTTCAGACTCTTGGTCGGGGGATACAGCTGGGGAGTATGACCAGTACGTCGCCCAGGCGGCCTCACCTGCTATGCTGAACAGGGGCCTTGGGGAGGGATGGGAAGACTGGATGGGATAGGCAAGGAAGAGGGAAGGAAGCGGCCGTGGCCTTAAGTTAGGTACCATCCCGGCATTCACCTGGAGGAGAAGTGGGAAACCACGGAAAACCACGGAAAACCACTTCCAGGATGGCTGAGGTGGGAACCGAACCCACCTCTACTCAGTTGACCTCCCGAGGCTGAGTGGACCCCGTTCCAGCCCTCGTACCACTTTTCAAATTTCGTGGCAGAGCCGGGAATCGAACCCGGACCTCCGGGGGTGGCAGCTAATCACGCTAACCACTACACCACAGAGGCGGCCCATAAAATACAACATGAAAAGAAATTAAATGCACAAAAAAATAAAATAAATTTGTGGGCTGTGCATGTAGCCCACATGAATGTTCCTGTTACAAAATTTTGTGTGAGTGCTTAAGGGTTAAAGGAATTTATAAGACTGCGTCATGGGAATACTGGGAAACATTTAAACGTTACTCAGATGTTCAAAAATATTTTTGTCTTGAAACTTGAATTCTTCTTCTTAGCGTGCCTGTCTGCCTCGGACGTTGGCGATCAACATGACTATTCTGGCTTTATCCATTGCAATTCGGGACAGTTATTCAGATGTTTTGTTGAACCAGTTTTTATGGTTTTCGAGCCAGGAAATTCTTCGCCCAGGAGATCTTTTTTCTTCTATTTTTCCTTCTTTGTCCAGGAGATCTTTTTCCTTCTACTTTTCCTTGCAGGATAAGTTGAAGCAGCTCATATCTTTTCTGATTCCTCATGATGTGTCCAAAATATTGTAGTTTACTACACTTGATGGTGTTGATTAACTCTGGTCTGTTGTTAGCTCGGCGTAGAAATTCAATGTAACTTTCTGAGTCCATGATATTCTCAAAATTCTTCTGTATAGCCAGAGTTGAAAATTCTTCCAGTCTAGCAGTGGTGGCTTTTGTAATGGTCCATGTTTCCACACCATAAAAGAGAACTGAAAACACATAGCACCTAAGGAGCCACATTTTGGTCTCCATGGTAAGATTGTGATTCTTGAAGGTTGAGCTCATTTAGTTGAAAACACTCCTCGGTATTCCAATGCGACACTTTATCTCTTGCAAATTGTCCCATGCTTCGTTAATGATGGTACCCAGGTACGGATACTGTGAAACTCTCTCTATACTTGCTCCATTGAGGAACAGATTCACGCCTCGGATGTTCTTCTTACTGATGATCATAAATTTTGTTTTATTAGTGTTGATGTTCAGACCATATCTCTTGTTTGTTTGGAAATTTTCATCAACTTCTGTAGCCCTACCATTGTATCTGCAAAGACAATTGTGTCATCTGCGTAGTGCAAATTGTTGAGTTTGACACCATTCACTGAAATTCCTTCTTCCACATCAAATAGGGCTTCTTTGAACATGTGCTCAGAGTAAAGGTTGAAGAGTATCGGTGATATTATACATCCTTGTCTGAATCCTCAGCGTATTCTCACTTGCTCAGATTGATCTTGATCTATTTTCATGACTGCAGATTGGTTCCAGTATAAATTTGCTATTATTCTTAGATCTTTCCCATCAATTCCTGTTTTTTTTTTTTTTTTTGAGTAAGCCTATCATGTGTTCATGATTCACACAATCAAATGCCTTTTGGTAATCAATGAGGCATGCAAATACATTACAGTTGATATTCCTACATTTTTGGAACAGTACCTGTACACTAAATATTGCTTCTCTAGTGCCAACTGCCTTTAAAAACCCAAACTAGTTGGACGCTATCTGTTCATCACAAATACTGTATATCCACTTGTGTATCATTTTAAGAAACAATTTTAGCAGATGGCTCATTAAACCGAAGGTACGGTAGTCCCCACATTCTTTGACATTTGATTTCTTAGATAAAGCAATAAATTCTGATTTTAACCATTCTGGAGGGATTTTAATATTAAAAAATAAGCACAATTAAATGAGTTTTCAGTGGATGCCAGAAAAATATACCACAGGAGCCATGACACCCTCCTATACCACATTGGGCAGGACTGCCCTAAACTAGCCATATAGGTTATAAGTTGAGGGCCTCACAGCTTGCTGGACAGTAGGAAAAAAGATTGTCCTTGTCTTTAAGAGTTTCTAAATCTATAAATATAAAATAAGAGTTTTGTCTGTACATTGCTCAGAATTTGAAAAGAATGGTATTTCTGTATCGGTCATGTCCATAGTAACAAGAAAATGTACTTTTTACTTTTCCGTAATTTCTGTCTGTCTGTCTCTCTGTCTGTCTGTCTGTCTGTCTGTCTGTATGTATGTACACGCATCACGAGAAAACGGCTGAAGAGAATTTAATGAAAATCGGTATGTAAAGTCGGGGGATGAGCCGCTACAATCTAGGATATAAATAATTTTATTCACGCTGAGTGAAATGGTAGTTTAGGGGAAGGCCTTAAATTTAATTATAGAATATTTATATTATTAGCGGTCCTATCGATAAATACTATATAACTAAAGTTATATAGAATTCAATTTCCAGTCATTTATGTCTTATACTTTTTTACCGTACCGGCTATGATAACACAGATATTAATGAATTTGTATTTTTGTTGCTAAGTCCATATCAACGCCGAGCCACGAGAAAATGGGTTAACAGAATTTAATGAAAACCGCTATATAGAGTCGGGGTTAAGAAACTACAGTCTAGGCAGTAAATAATATTATTTTCCCCGAGATGAAATGGTAGTTTAGGGGGAAGGCGCCTAAAATTTAATTTTAAATACCGGTACCTATGTTATTGGTGCTATAAAAAAGTACGGTACTACGTAACAAAAGTTATAGACAATACAATTTCCGATCATTTATGTTTCATTCAGTTTTACTGTACCGACTATGATAAGAGTGGTATTTCAGAAGGCCTACAATATCCAAAGCGCTTAACACTGATCAACAATTACTTTACATTGACCATTATTTGTTGTGATATTCTTCGTTTCTTATGGTGCCGCTCAACTCCGATAGATGGGATTACTACTGCGTACCGAGTATAACAGTCTGACTGAACATTGGCGGGAAATAGCTGGGGAGTTGGGAAACTTTCTTCTTTAGCATGCCATTCCTCCGGTTCATACATTTTCTGATACTGCAGGAACGTAACACACTGGTTCATCATAGCATTCCCCAGTATCCAGTAATCGGGAGATAGTGGGTTCGAGCCCCACTGTCGGCAGCCCTGAAAATGGTTTTCCGTGGTTTCCCATTTTCACACCAGGCAAATGCCGGGACTGTACCTTAATTAAGGCCACGGCTGCTTCCTTCCACTTCCTAGGCCTTTCGTAACCCATCGTCGCCATAAGACATATCTGTGTCGGTGCGACGTGAAGCAAATAGCAATTAAAAAAAAAATAGCATAATAGCATTCGAGCTATTCAATCCCTACTCTGAGGCACTGATTGGAATGAGTAGTGTGCATTTTTAACGGAATAATGACAGAGGAGTGTTCATGGCAGTCTGCGACCTGGTTGTTCCAGCTCTGGAACTTTGGACTGTTAGATCGGCACCGTAGTACTGTTCGTTCAAAGTTAGAAAGTGTGCGGTTTTTCATTTGATCGAGTATTTTATATGATAACATTGCTTTCAATCGCTAAATTCCTACTGACGTTTTTGTAATGACCTATGTTGAATTCAGTTAGGAAAACCACCAAGTCAGTCTTTCTGAGAATCCCGTAGCGAAGCACGGGTACATCAGCTAGTGGGAAAATAAAAGTTACAGTGGAATAGGTAGTGATAGTGCTTTAAGAAGAAAATTTAAATAGTTATTCTAATACATGCTTGGTAACCTTACTGGCTTATAGGCTGCACCTATAAAAGTTCTAGGTCATTGATAATGTGATATTTTGCTGATAAAGAAATTTGAGAGCAGTTACCCATTTATTGAATTGAAGCTTATTGTATAACTGCAAATAAGTCAGAGATGGAACAATGATTTGTTACTTTATCCATCAATGTAACTTGGTGTAGGCCTGTTCTACAATAACATACAAGGCTGCAAGAAGCCAGGACTTACCCTTATCTGTTGTTTCTGCTTGATAGAGGTATGTCAAAGTCAGCTTCAATTTACACTCGGCATCTCCTTCATTAACTTAATGAATTTTGTCAGGGATGGAACAGTATCTTCTGGTCCAAATTTAACTGATTTGTTACTTTGTCCATCAAAGTACCTTGGCAATACACCCATCTTAGAGCCATATATGAAGGGTAACAAGCCAGATATAACTAATATGTAGAGATAACTAGCCAGCAAAATCATGAAACAAGGGTTAATCATTCCAATCAACTCTCAACCTTTCATTTCCCCTTAAACCAGAAATGACTAAGCCTACTACAGAAAACTAAGCCACAAATGTGAATTTAGTTGATGAACAAGCAAGGAACTTTGGCAGATTTCACAGTGTATGTTCTAGATGAAATAGCCATTAATATGTAGGCAAAGATGAGGAAAATAGTTTTGGACTAAGACTTTACTAAAATAGAGAAAGCTAAATGATTTCAGCCTGAGATGCATTATAAGTGAAGAAATCAAAATTGCAGGTCACACAGATGTCAACAGAGGATTTTCACACAAACCCACTTGTTGAGAATATTTATATATTCACATGACTCTGGCTGAGCCACCATCAAGTAGCACCACCTACTACACTACGTTTCATCATTATTATTATTATTGGCCACATTGGACCACTTGAGTCTTCCATTTACACTTTTTCTTTGAAGGTTGTTTTGTATTTTATTCTTATCTGTCCAGTACTTCTTCATTTGTTCTGATCACAGTGTTCTTAATTTGTCTGAAATCTCTACAGACCTTCTGTGGATCATTTCAGTTGAAAATTTGTGATTCTTAAGAAGGGTGGTAATTTTATTCTTGTTTTCTGCATCTGTAATTTTGAGTCCAACTGTTTTGAGATCTTCTTGAATTTCTTTGATCCAATTCCCACCTGTCTTCTTTCCCATATTTCTCTCACTAGTTGTCGTAAAATTCTGTTTTCTGTTAATTGTAAGATGTGAAAGAAATAAGAGATTCTTTTCTTCTTCATCATGCTGGTAACTGGGTCAATCTCTCGATAGACAGTTTCATTGGGGAGGATTCTCCAAACTCCTTCAACCTGGTACTTTTTATTTATGCAAGTTATGATAATTCTTCTTTCAGTTTTGAGGAGCTGATCAGTTCTTCTTTCATTTAGAATCTGCAATAAGGTTTCACAGGCATTTCCTATTATTGACATATCTAAAATAAATACAGTCAGTTTAAACCTAAGCCGGCCCCGTGGTGTAGTGGTAGTGTGCCTGCCTCTTACCCGGAGGCTCCGGGTTCGATTCCTGGCCAGGTCAGGAATTTTTTCCTGGATCTGAGGGCTGGTTCAAGGTCCACTCAGCCTACGTGATTAGAATTGAGGAGCTCTCTGATGGTGAGATAGCGGCCCTGTTCCATAAAGCCAAGAATAATGGCCGAGTGGATTTGTTGTGCTGACCACACCACACCGCATAATCTGCAGGCCTTCGGGCTGAGCAGCGGTCGCTTGGTAGACCAAGGCCTTTCAGGGTTCTAGTGCCATAGGGTTAGTTAATTTAAAGCTAAACCGTGGTAATCGTATTACTTTCCAAAACACCGCACCACTTCAGCAGCACTGAAGAACAAAAGTTTATCAGATTTGTGCCAGTATATTCCATCAGTTCATCATTCTTTCAATAAGCAACTGAAAAGCTTGGATGATGTTCTGCTAAATGAACTCGTGAACCAGAAGATAAACAGTAAAGTGTTTCCTTGTTTGAAAAAAAATAAAATGTAATGATCTCTCAGTTTTGGTGGTATTTTAGGGAAAAGGTATTTTAACTATGGTATTCCAATATCCTACAATATGCCTTATTATCTAACCTTGCTCTATGAATATATCAGTGATATTATAATTAGGGCAAATTATAATTAAAATATTTGCTTGCTAGTTACTAGTTGATTTTTATTAGAAATTTTCTTTTATTAATGTGACTAGCCATCATGAATGTCTGAAGTAAAATGATTTTATACCAGACATGATTAAAGTTATCCTAACCATACTAAATAATGTTCAAGTTCTCAGCATTTAATATTTTAACTCAGGAATTCTAAAGGTTAGTCGCCTCTGGCTTGTCGTCTTTTATACAAGGCCTCAAGTATCCAGGGAGTATCCTAGTGTGTTGCTTCTGCTAGATAGATGTATGTATGTTTTATACTCTGCATCTGCTTCCTTAAATTGTGCAATTTTTCTCTTAGCTCTCCAACCTGAGCTTATAGGTCACATCAAGTAGACATCAAGTGTAAAAGTGACCTGGAAACTTGAAACTTCATCTCATACCATCCCTTCCCACTATCTATAAAATGATCTCCCTCATTCATCCTAGAGGAAGATTTCTACAATGTCAGCATTAATTACAGGGAGATATGCAAGTTGGAAAGCCTTTCAGCTGTGGACAAAAAAATTCTCCCTGACTTTTCCTTTCATATTTTGAATAGGTGAAGTGAAATAATAACAACATTTATTTGTTTTAAAAAATGAACATTTAATGAAAACTTTTACTCGTTACAATGATATATACATGTGACATTACTATTAAGGTGAGAATAATCATTTAGGCCAGTATGGACACAAATTAAAAGAACAGATATTATGGGTCACAATATACTGGCACCAGTTCGTTTAACATGGGTATTGCTATGAAATATGCCCATCTTGTCATGAGATTTATATAAAAAATACTGTTTGCTATTTACTCTTCATTAAATACATTATAAAGTCATTTGTGGGCTACACATGTTTTAAATATAATTACTAGAATATTCGTTCTTGCTTTCTCATGCATAAGTTATGATTGTTTTAGTATATTGCATTTTCTTCTAAAGAGATCCAGAGAGTATATCAATTCAATTTTTAAGAAAAATAACCTAAACATGTTAATTGTTACATACCAGAGATGCTGACTCCAGGAGTGCTTGAGCACCCCCTCAAAACTTTGCGGGGTGCCCAGCAACCCTCACAAACAGGGAGAAGAAAGATTAGGGAGAAAAAAAAAATAGAGTAATAACAGAAGAAAAGAAAGAAGGTGGAATTTTTCATCACAACCCTAGCAATACCAATGTAGTTTCATCCGTCCATTACCAAAGGGGGTGCTGAGGAACCCACTAAGAAACTTTTGTTTTCTTTATTCTTAATCATAACTGAGTTATATGGATATTTTATTTTATTAATTTGATTCATCCAAAACTTCATGAAGGGTAATTGAATCCAGAGATAGTTAAGTTTGCTAAAGATCGCTTGAACTATACCCCTCTATACATTTAGACCATAATGTTCTTTTACTGCCTTGAGAATATTTCAAACTTACCTGCGCAGTGCTATAACGCAAGGAAAATTCAATGACATCACAATCGTGCATGTCCGTAGTCAAGAGGCAAAAAATAAATTGAACCTCGAAACTTTGGCAAACATTTTCACTTAACGATCGACTGTTCATAGGAACACTCCCTGTATGAGTGAGAATTATACATTCTGCAAAGATTTTAAATGTTTACTTAAGACTTATAGTTTCTTTTTTATTATTTTTTTATTATAATAATAATAAAAGGGCCGATGACCTTCGATGTTAGGCCCCTTTAAACAACAAGCATCATCATCATCACAAAATAATAAAAACACCAAATTTGAGGCAATTTGCTTTTTATAAAAACTCAGTTTGGTATCATTCTACGAGGAAAGTAGATTATTACATTTTTTAACTTAAGATTTTAGACACAATTTTGATTTCTTTTTAACTTCCATCCTTTTAATTCACATACATTTAAAATCTCTTACTTTTTCATGATTAAAACATACCTTTATATTTTATATGGATTGTATGTCAACTGTATGTGGATTTATGTGGATTGTTGTTTGTACTCATTCATTATTGCCAAAAAAGTGCCTAGAGAAACAATAGTTTATGTTTCCCATCAAGTACTGCTTATTCAAAACCACTTAAAACTGCATTGTTATGAGGGTTAAATTTCAACATTTTCCAGGACCTTCTCCCTTTTTGCACTGTGAGTTTTTACAATTTGATTAACTTTGCACCAACGCAGATAGGTCTTAATAGTGACGATGGGAAAGAAAAAGGCTAGGAGTACTAGAAGAGTACTAGAAGAGGCTTCTTCTTGCTAATGACACCACAGTGGGAAGGAAGTGGCCGTGGCCTTAATTAAGGTACAGCCTAGTGTGAAAATGGGAAATCACAGAAAACCATCTTCAGGGTTGCCGACAGTGGGTTTCAAACCCACTATCTCCCGAACACAAGTTGACAGCTATGGGACACAAACTACACAACCACTTGCTTGGTTAGACTTTGAGTTAGAGCACCCCCACTAGTTTTCAAAATCCGGCGTTCCTGTTTTTTACTATACCAATTTTATAAGTAGTGGACTTCTGATTATGACTGGCAAGCTTGTTTCATTACAGCTTTATATACATATCTAGAGGCAATGGCAATTAAAATACACCTAACTGCTCTTGGACATACTCATTACACTAAAATAATCTGAAATGTATATTATATTTATAAATTAAAGCCAATGAAGACCTATTCCATGATAGTTCATTTAAAGTTCACACAGAAGTTTAGTCTGTAAGAAAGGGAGTTTCTTTTTCTAGAATATTTAGACAACTGCTACAGGATTTGTAATGAAAAATACACCCAAGAATTCACCACGAATAAATGGAAAAATGTCATTGCTTGAAAAACAAAACAATTGATGATGGAAGAAATACTGGGAAACTTAACAGCAACATATACCACTTTTGTGCAAAGAGTATTTGTGCATCAACTTTCTTATTTGTCTAGAATTAGGAATTCAAACATTCTTTGTACAGTGAGTGACCTGTGAAGTAGAAAGAAGGGAAAGAAAATTCATTGTTTTGTTTTAGGAGAATAATGAGTTGGTGGAGAAAGACAGTTGGGTTGATAGAATTAACTAGTGGGTGGGTATTAACATTTAAAAAATTAAGTGAGGTAAATTATAAATAAATAATACAGAGACTGAATACATTTTAAATCTTTGTTTAAGCAAAGATTAGAGATTAAGAGGTATAGAAAAATTATCAAAAGACATAGATGTTGGTTGGATTATCTCAGATGTATGTTGCAGATGAAGAAATGAGGGAAGTACGTGAAGGTAATTAAACTGGTTTGGATGATGCTGAATTTACCGATCCTCTGTTGGATTCTGAACCAGATGTTAAACAGTACCAGTAAAGCATATTTTTCATTTGAGAAAGATGCAATGTAATGATCCCTCAGTTTTGGTAGTATTTTATGTAGAAGCTTTTTTAATTACAGTATTCCAATGTGCTGAAATATAACTTATTATGTAACCTTGTTCTGTTAATGCATTGGTAGAGAAACATTTCTGATAGTTATACCAGTAGTGTATTGCAAGGAGATAAGGAAGTTGGAAACCCTTTCAGTTTTGAACACAAAACTGGCTTATTATAAATGCATTATTGTAACTGGCTCGTGGATAATGAATGAGTAAATTTAAAAGTAATGTAGGGATGGTTTCCATTTACTATCCACATTCAGAATATGGGAAGACTGCAATGTTCTAAACACAAGAATCAAAATCCTATTCAATTATTCTGTAAGATGAAAAATATTAAACTGAAAAGTTAGTCTCACAGAATGTATAACAAATCATACAGTTTCTTCAAGGTTCTTAGAGATAATTCTCTTTTAAGTAAACACGATAATTTATTTCTTTTGAGTTGGATGTCCACTAACACCATGTGCTAATGAAAATTTCTAGTTATACTTCAAGATAACTTAATCTTTGCTAATGTTTCTGTTGTAATGAACACAGTTTTAAGATGGGCATCTCTCTTACTATAGGCTAGCTAACAGTTTCTCCAAGTTCCATTTTAAAGCTATCTCATTGGTTGAACTCTGATACTATTTAAAGGATAAATATGATCAAATAAATGATAGGCTAAATACATTTCAAAATCATACAAAATTTCTAATATTACAAGCCTATACACAAAAGTAAGGTATCACTTAAATAGTTTCCTTTTTATTAGCAGGAAAATAATATTACTGTCCCACAATGCCATTCTGTTTGCTTTGAAACAAGGCAGATAGTTTGATTTGCAAAATAGCATTTAGGTGAAGGGTGAAATTATGATATTCTCTCCTCTGATGAATCGTTGTTTATTTAATTGTTTAACCTAGGAACAGGAAACATAAAACACTACTAAAACTGTCTTAGGAATATTAAATTAAGGGTGTCAGTAGATAATAAATAAATTATTGGTTTAAAACAAAAATGATATTCAGTTTTCAGTCCATCTGGGGCCACTCAGAGACACCAGACAATTTTAAGTTCTTCATTAATAGTAAATTTCAGGTTCAACATCTTCATCAGACCATGCTGTCGCTAAATCCTGCAACAACAACAAAAAAGAAAATATGAGTACAAAACTCACAAAATTTAATGAATAATGACAACAAGAAAATATAACAGAAGAGTAGAGAAACATTATTTTGAGGGTAAGACATTGTATTATACATGGTGTTCCCAAATCACTGTCCATTTCTATAAGATATACCTTGAAGTTGTGGATACCGAGCTCGATAGCTACAGTCGCTTAAGTGCGGCCAGTATCCAGTATTCGGGAGATAGTAGGTTCGAACCCCACTGTTGGCAGCCCTGAAGATGGTTTTCCATGGTTTCCCATTTTCACACCAGGCAAATGATGGGGCTGTACCTTAATTAAGGCCACGGCTGCTTCCTTCCCAGTCCTAGCTCTTTCCCGTCCCATCGTCGCCATAAGACATATCTGTGTCGGTGCGACGTAAAGCCAATAGCAAGAAAAAGAAAAAAAAGAAGTTGTGCATGACACATTGGTAATGTTGGTTGCATGTTACAGGAGTTTCACAGGTGGTAAAAATATATTCAATTATGAGTTGTGGCTCTCTAAGTGTAGTGGTGTGTGTTCATCAAAATAAGTTGTGATATTCCAAAATATGACTAATGAAATTATATTGAACTAGCGAATGTACCCGTGCTTCGCTACGGTATTCTACATTGTATTCGAATATCGAAGTAAATAGTGTACATGCAGTAAATAAGATTGTTTTAAAATTGCGTGTCTCTTAGCGTTATCCGAGAAAGAGCATGGGGAGGTCCCCGTACGTTGTTTCCAATGTAAAGTGTTTGTTACGGATTTGTGATATAACGGAAGGCTCACTTGCCTACTGCCATTCACAATGGAGTTGGGAAGTTTACATTATAATTGCAGGCCCCATTGCCTACAACGCGGACAGAATCGATTTGGGGAGTTTTCGTTAAAATGGCAGTCCCCCTTTCCTACTTCCAGACAGATTACAGCTGAGGAGTTCTTATTATAATGGCAGGCAATTACCCTACTATCACTCGAAATTGAGTTGTGCAGTTATCATTATAATGCCAGGCCCATTTTCCTACTGCCAGCCAGCTTACTGCCAGTCATACCAAGTTGGTGAGTTTCCATCAAAATAGCAGGCCACTATGCCTAATGCCAGTCACATTTTAGATGAGGACATTTCTTTATAATGGCGGGCACCCTTGCCTACTGCCAAACACAATTGGGTAGGGGAGTTTTAAACAAAACTGCATGCTCACTTGCCTTCTGCAAGTCAAATCGAGAAGGGAACTATTCATTACAATTGTAGGCCTTCCTTACTAATGACAGTTACACAGGAGTTGGAGAAGGAACCCTTTCCTACTGCCAGTCAAAGTTGGTGTGGGGAGTACTGATTACAATAGCAGACCCACCCTTTCTCGATCGCTAAAAATCGACATAAGTGAATATATATAGATTGACATACGAAAGTATATGCGTGTTTACAATATTGAAGACCTTCATTTACAGATTAACTGCTACTAAACATACGTCATATCGACAAAGGATTATACCATAAGACACACCTGATTTAGTGGCCTAAATGGCTGGTCCTATGATATGTCATCTATTCATGGGTCAGATTTAGTTAGAAACGTGGAACAGGGTAAAGGTTTTGTAAGATTATCTCACATTACATTACTTTTCGGATAATTATGTGACAGCTACATACATAGCATTTGGCTCACATATGGCTACTGGGTGGGCCAATTTTCGTGAAGAGTTTGATGATTCTGTATTTCATATAAGTAGGTTCATTGAAAGTATGAATTATGCATGTGAAAATTCCAAATTGACTTAACATCGATTAATAGAGAAAAATCAAACGTAAAAGGGATACAGATATGGCAAAAGGTCATAAGACCAAGGTTGTAGATCATTCCAAATTGAGCGGAGATTGTGAAATCCGTTATGTGATAGGAATTTCCGAAGGTGTGCACCATCATTAAAATTGCCTGCATATTTCGATATTCATCGCGGATAAAAAGTAAAAAATTTAATGATCTAGGATGTTTTCCGTTCGTTACAGGCTAAAACGTATAATTTTGTCAAATTTCAATTATCTTCTTTTTCTTCTGGCAGATTATGCCGCAATCTGGATTTTGGGCGCGGCGGGTAAAAATTAGGACTTTCACGAAACTAAACCAAAAATTATGGAGATGGTCATTATTACCCCTTAAACGGAAAGCTGTACGAAAATTTCGCCAAAATAGTCAGTGTAGAGGCACACAGTCGTTACGATTTAATATATATAGATAAGGAATCTGCTCCATGTAAAACACTTTTCTGGCTATGTCCGCTGGACTTAACCTGCAAAAGTGACCATTCATGATATCTCCCTTATTAATCCTCCTGACAAAAAAATGCACATGAAAAAAAAAGGTTTAGAGGTGGAATTCCATCACGTTTGGTCGATTTCCAGTCAGGTTGGTCTTGTTCTGTATATATTGTGGAAGAGTAAAATCACCATTTCGGTTCCCTATAAACCGCCAGTCCATTCCGGAACATGAAATGTTATTTACGTTTAAAACCTACCTTTGAACAGGTGGATGCTAAATATAAATTTTGGTTCGAATGTCTTCAGTAGTTTTCAAGTTGTAAGGAATATGCTTTACACGCACCCGCTCGTGAGTCGAGTCCGATGGGACTTGTACAGAAAAACGGTCCGTTAATGATATCTCCCTTATTAATCCTCGTATCAAAATGATGCACATGAGATAAAAGGTTTAGAAATTAATTTCTACCAAGGTAGGTAGATTTCCATTAAGTTTGGTTGTGTATATTTTGTGGAAGTGCAAAATCACTGTTTCGGTTTCGTATAAACCCCCAGTCAGTTCAGAGATTTAGAAACAATATTTGCCCTAAAACCTATCAAGGACAGGTGTATTCTAAATATGAGTCTTGGTGGAAATACATCCAGTAGTTTCTAGCACTCATGTACATACGGCGTAATTAAGGAAGAAAATAATACAGTTAAGAAAGTTGAAAGTAACAGAAAATGGATTATAACTGAGGACAGCCGGATAACGACAAATATGTAAATGCCAAGTGAATGTATTGGAAAATCAAATGCCCCTCAATAAATTATGCTAGTGTGAGTTATGGATATAATAAAGCGGTAACAGAGGAGAAATTTAGGTCCAGTGATTCTTAGGTATACAAATAATAAGAAGATGACTAATTGTGTTATTACTTAATCTATTCTAGGGCGTTTATAACATCCAACGATATTCCACCAATATCCCGCAGATAGGCCGATTGACGCCTCTCTTGCCTTCTACCCAAGGAACAACCAAGAATTTAAAAGCATGATGAGGAAAATGGCAATACGTTACTTCCCTGCTGGCATGCATTCAGAGACGTTGCCGTGGTAACCTGTAGGTTCGTTGTCGGTCTGTCGGTCACTCAATGCAGAGCATGATACCAGTGGAAAATTGTAAATTTCTCCGTCATGTGAAGAGTAAGGTAAATTATGAACATAATGAAAGTTGTTTATAATGAAGAGATGTTTCACGTATGGTAAACGAAGTTTACAGAAAATCAATAGTCTAAGAGAAAATGGAGGAAAACCATTCTGGTTTTCCTATAAACCCCCCGTCTATTCAAAGATTTTAAAATAATATGCATATCAAAACCTTCCTCGAGATGATTGTACTCCAAATATGAAGTTTGGTTGAGATCTATCCAGCCCTTTCGAAGTGATGGTGGAAAAACCATTCAGGTTTTCCTATAAACCCCCCGTAAATTCAAAGATTTTAAAATGATATGCATATAGAAACCTTCCCCGGGATGTGTATACTCTAAATATGAAGTTTGGTTGAGATCTATCCAGCCGTTTCGAAGTGATGGCAGAAAAAACATTCTGGTTTTCCTATAAACCCCCGTCTATTCAAAGATTTTAAAATAATATGCATATCGAAACCTTCCCCGGGATGATTGTACTCCAAATATGAAGTTTGGTTGAGATCTATCCAGCTATTTCGAAGTGATGGTGGAAAAACCATTCAGGTTTTCCTATAAACCTCCCGTATATTCAAAGATTTTAAAATGATATGCATATCAAAACCTTCCCCGGGATGAGTATACTCTAAATATGAAGTTTGGTTGAGATCTATCCAGCCGTTTCGAAGTGATGGTGGAAAAACCATTCAGGTTTTCCTATAAACCCCCCGTGTATTCAAAGATTTTAAAACGATATGCATATCGAAACCTTCCCCGGGATGAGTATACTCTAAATATGAAATTTGGTTGTGATCTATCCAGCCGTTTCGACGTGATGATGGAACAGACAAACAGACAGACAAACAGACAAACAGACAAACAAACAGACCTAAAACGGATAAATATCTTAAAAATTGGCGAAACAAAAGAAATTACAGACAGCGGACCCCCTACAATTTTATTTATATAGATTTAGTTTGTTTACCAAGAAAGTTAGCGATGCTGTTTGAGATGTGTAGCTGTTAGTTGCATTCAGGATATAATGGGTTTGAACCCCACTGTCAGCAGCCCTGAAGATTATTTTCTGTGATATCCGATTTTCACATCAGGCAAATGCTGGGGATATATTAATTAAGGCCACAGTTGCTTCCTTCCCAGACCTAGCCTTGTCCTATCCCATAAGACCTGAGTTGGTTCAATGTAAAACAAATAGAAAAAGAAAATTAAACAAATAAAAATACTATATAAATGGTTTGTTAGTATAGGGACATTCCAAAGTATTACTAAGATTACATCCCTAACATTTAATTGTTATTATATTTCTTAATATTTGAAACATAAAATCCAGGTACTAGAAGAGGCTTCTTCTTGCTAATGACACCACAGAGTTTTCTTGCACCCAGATCTTGTACCAAGAATATTGAAACACCTCTCCCCTGTGATCTGTGTTTCCCCTCCTCTGTCTTTCCCCTATAGGGTGGATAGAAGGAGGACATTGGTTACCGGACCCAGTGCACTAGAGTGCTCCTCTTCTGATGTTTGATTGCAAGAATTTGTGGTTTCCTACAGCTAACCATTTTAGAGTCTGCAATAAGATTTGAGTAAATGTAGCATTTTGGATTTAGGAGAGAAGTCAATTCACCTTCAGACAATGATGACACAGAGCATATTCTAATTGGAGCTTTTTATTAGTAATACATTTTGGGGACATTATTTTTCATTATCAGACTTAAAACCTAGTGTATGTGCTCCTTTGTGTAACTGAGTGAGCAAGCACTCAACCAAAATGCTAGTTGCTTTACGTCGCACCGACACAGATAGGTTTTATGGCGACGATGGGACAGGGAAGGGCTAGGAGTGGGAAGGAAGCGGCCGTGGCCTTAATTAAGGTACAGCCCCAGCATTTGCCTGGTGTAAAAATGGGAAACCACGGAAAACCATTTTCAGGGCTGCCGATAGTGGGATTCGAACCTACTATCTCCCGAGTACTGGATACTGGCCGCACTTAAGCGACTGCAGCTATCGAGCTCGGTCAACCAAAATGTGACCATGCCTAATGTTGCTTATCTGTGTATAAATGTGGTAGGTTTGTACCCTCTCAATGTATCAGAGTTGTTGTGTTTTGGAGGTGCTCTCATCTTCCTTGAGTGTTGATGTGCGTGGGAGTTCTCTCACGACTGATGTGTACTGAAACGATCATTCTTCCACCAATATGACCGCTAATGTTGATTAACAGTCTGACCCTTCATGATTGATTATCTTGTAAGAATTTTAAAAATTTGGTATGTGTGTATTGCATGTATTCTTTTTTTTTTTTTGCATAGTTTAGTCTGTTTTTTTCTGATTGCCGCCTTGATAAAATGCAAAACATTAGGGATATGACAATAACAAGTAATGCCCCTGTTATATAAGGTGAATTTTACAGTAAATTGAAACTGGATTAAGGTTCTGACAAAACAAAGGGAAGTCCTCTCACTGTGCTCCCTTGAGTGTTCATACAGCGGAAATATTTCCTCCGTCCTCAACCAACTATTTGTACAATTGCTGTGTATTCCTCGTATGTGTAAATCTTTGTCATTTTACTATTTTGGAGAACCATCGGTTTTAAAACTGATGAGAATATTCTGGAAACATATTCTTCTACACCAGAGGTTGGCAAACTAAGGCCTGCGGGGGGGCAGATCCAGCCCACTGCTTCTTTATCTATGACGCATGAGCTAAGAAAGGGCTTTACATCTCCAAACACTTAAAAATTTAAAAGAGGGATAATATTTCACGAAGCATGAAAATGATATGAAAGTAACATTTTAATGTCTATGAAGCTGTATTGGAACAACCCTACATTTCTCTATACGTATTGTCTATGGTTGGTTCCATGCTGTAACAGCTGGCTTCGAGTTGAGGAGTTACGAGATAGACCGTGTGTGGTGCTATGGAAAATTCTTACTTTTTTCTGTACATATTGTCTATGGTTGTTTCTGTGCTCTAACAGCTGCCTTCGAATTGCAGAGTTGCTAGAAAGACCATATGTGGCGCTACTATATGTTCGCATTCGCATGTTGCTTCATGGCCTCTGGTATGATGATATGCAGTTATAATTAGGCGATGGTACCAGTGCCACCTGTATAGCTGTTCTACAACATTTTGTTCTGTTTTAATACCAATGCATATCCATCATATTGCTGTCAAAACCAGAAAAGAAGAGAAAAGTGGACTTCGAGTGTTGTGCTTTTAAGGCAGAGTAGAGTGAAAATTATTCTGTTACTGAATTAGACAGCAAAGCATTGTTTTTATTGTGCAGTGACGCTATAGCTGTACTAAAAGAGTACAATAAATGTCTGGCATTATGAGGCAAAGCATATGTCACAATATTCCCAACTCACAGAGAAGGAATGATCAGAAAATTTAGAAACTTTAAAAAGGAGTATTTCATTAGAGCGCTGTTTCTTCACAAAAATGAAAGTGAGGCTGCAAGTATAGTAAGTTTACGAGTAGCTCATTTATTAACCAAGGAAAGAAAACTGTTTACTGATGGTAAGTTAATTAAATCACGTCTGATTGTAGTAGCCAAAGAAATGTGTCTTGAGAAATTAATTTAACACTATCAGTGTTTCCACGAGAACAGTTACTCGAAGAGTTGAGGATTTTGGGAGCAACATCAGTAACCAATTAATTAACAAGGCAAATAATTTCAAGGCCATTTCACTCATATCATTAGAAAAGCTGAATTTCAAACAATAATTGTGGTCTTCTTAGTAATTTTGTTGCATTACATTGTTAACAGTAAATTTGTGAAAACTTGTTTTTTTGTTATTTTAAATAGACCTATGTAAAAAAATCCTCGAGTATGGCTCTTGGCCTGCAGTACACAAAGTAGAGCTGCAAATATGTTGGTCAAATTGGCTTGCTAACAGATAATCTTGAGATTTCTTTTGCCCTACAATTCTGGACGCAGGTCTATGGGAGAATTAAAGGCACAAATATTTCCACATTTGTCTGTTTAGTCACGTCTGCGATATTGTACATAGCGCTACATTAATTTTGTGAAGTTTTCTTACAAGATTTTGTGAATACTGTACAATTTCAATGAAACAAAGATGAGAGGTAAGATCATTAAAAAAAACTTGAAGCAGTGAGAGGAATAGAAAGTGGCCTGAATTTATGAACCATTGCAGCCGATTATGGAGTAGGCATATCAAAAGTTTCTAACTGTGTGAAAACAAGTAAAAATTTGTTAAGCATCCTTGCAAAATACCAAATCATAGAACTGTGAACGAAGTACAGTTTGAAAAAGTTATTTAAGCCATATATCTTTGACTTTCTCAACAATGCAAGAAAGGGATGCTATTATCTGGGGCTATGCTATAACACAGGAGGAGGCAAAACTATTTGCAGAGTTGATAGGGTAAAATGGAAAAAAAAAAAAAAGTTATTACTAATTTTTGCTGGTTAGATAGATTCAAAAATATGTCAACTACATCTAAGTGGGGAGAAGTTATTGGCAGATGAAGGGCCTGTTATGTTTTCAGACTGAATTTCAGGATTTTACAGAGGGATTAAAAAAATATCAGAGTTTCAATGTTAATGAATTTACAAATATTGCCAAGAAGTTCACTGGCATCTTAAAGGAAGCATCTGCACCAGGACACAAAGATAGTAAGGAAAGGGTAACTATTTTAATGGGTACCAAGGCTTCCTTTAATGTATATAAGAAAGTCAAAACATCCCACGGCTTCTAAAAATATCACTCACAACACAAATGAGGCAAAGGAGGACATCATTAAGATAAGTTTCAGATTTCAAGTTCCTAGGTATTTAAACAGACATAAACATAAATATTTGAGTGTGATTTGATAGAATCTGATGATGTTCTTTCAAGAAGAAAACAGGTTATTTTATTTTAATTAATTTGTTTCTTTTTCAGGTGTAATACTGTTACCATATGTTTTCTCTTTCAGGTAGTTTATAAATTTATTTACTCAACCTTAGTTTCAGCAGACTGAAGAGTCTGACGGTTATAAATTAACCAAGTTGGAACTGAAAAGAGATGGCCTCAAATATTAATGTCATTGGTTTACTAATATTTTACTAATTTTTCAAAAATTCAGAAAAATGTTGAATCCTTTAATTACCGTACCATACCTGCTTTGTTCTATATCTGAAGTCCTGGATCTGTGTGCTTACTTTCTGAAATTTTCCCTTTTCCCAGATGAAATTAAGTGAATTTTATTGTTTAATGAGCCGATCACATCCCTTCTGAAGATTACTCGCTAGTTCCATAGAGGAGTTAGTTAAATGCTTATCTCTTGGGCTAACAGTTGCATGATTGAATCCTGCTAAATGTGACAGTCCAGTGTCAAGTAAGTATTCTATCATATTGAAAACATGTTTCATGGAACCTCACTGTGGGTGAGGGCAAAAGAATGTATCCTTAGTATCTCCTGTTTGTCATAGGAGGTAACTGAAAGGTGAATCCTCAGGGGAGCATGGGTTGTGGTCCACATGACCCCTTTCTGAGTTTGGCATTGTTTCACTTCTATTTTGACAGCCTTTTCACTTTCCTATCCGACCTCCTTTGGTCAATTCTTGTTCTCTTCCAACCTCAATGATATTAGGTTGATGAGGCCTAGGGTGGCTTTCATTTTCATGTCCTTTGTGGCCTCTTACTTTTCTTGATTCATTCTTAAAGGAGTCAGACCTTTTCTATTTTTACCTCTGATTAGTGAGAGAATGGTTGCATAGTTGGACTTCCTATTAAAACAATAATCACTACCACCACTTTTACAGACAGAATTCCAGCACACCATATCTCAAGACTGATAGTAGTTCAACAATTGAAAAATGTTAAAAATTGAAATATTGTTAGGACTACTTATTGTTGAATATTTCAATAACTAGGCCTACTTATTTAATTTAAGTACTTGGATCAGAATTTATAACAATGTAAGTACATACCTGCAAAAAAATTTCAGTGTTGGGATATTGACATTTTGAACAAATAATTTGTCCAATAAAATCTTGGTTTACAACACACTGACACTTCTGACATGTTGGCGGATGAATGTCTTGTGCTATTCGACGACTCCAAACATCCAAGAATTTTTTACTTGTACTTTGTGATCTTCCTCCAACCATGTGATTTAAATTGAAAATTGTTCCATTAGTCTCAAGTGCTAGCGGAACACAAAGATCCTTGGGCATTTGTACCTGTAACATGGAAACACAGTATTTTGATGATAAAAATATGGATCAAAAACTAAAGATCATTGTTATGGGATTACAGTCAAACACTAATAACAAGTTTCCTTTGGTAACATAGAGAGAAATATGATTTATTACTACAAATAATAATCATCAACTTCCTGAATGTATAGGTTGTCAAATATGGACAACATAACTCAAAAAATGTAGCAATAGATTTGTCAAACTTCACAACAGTTATCGTGTCGGGCAGTGGCGTGCACTGAACCCCATCTACCCCAGCGCTGCTTGAGTAAATAACTTTGTATTAACATTTTCTTATTATTCCTTAGAACACTTCTTATAAAGTTAAACAAACTGCTAATATCTAAGCCAAGTACAGCTGTCTCGACGATCCGTTCGCACTACTGCAGTTCAGCTTCTCCAGCGAGCTGGGTTTCCTTGCCGGCGTGAAAGAGAGCTACCCAAGCAGAATTTTAAGTCACTTGGATGATGCATGCACTTGAAGCTTCCTTGTCCTTGAAGCTGTGGCCCCTCCCCAGACAGCAATTTATGGTGACAGGCCAGCTAGCTTAGGTAGGGCCTGTTAGATTTAATACTTGACACTTGAAATGTTCAGCGCCACTCTAGAGGCTACAATAAAACTTACACATCATCTTGCTAATAAAAATAGAGCCAGTTTATGAAATCAGTTGTAATATAAAAGAATATATTTTATTCTTGGATTTTGGCATGTATAAAGTTTTTCGAGCAATCCATTGATGGCATTTGTACAGTATGTTTTCCAATAGTCGCAGAAAAATATTTAGGTTGCCCAGCATGAACACAGAGCTAAGCGAATGTTGTATTTCGTTTAATTAATCAATCAATACTGATCTGCATTTAGGACAGTCACCCAGGTGGCAGATTCCCTATCTGCTGTTTTCCTAGCCTTTTCTTAAATGATTTCTTAAATGATTAAATGGTTGTCTGTAATGGTGGTGTATAGTGAATATTTGTAGTGATCCTCTTGGATTACAGGTGAACTTTTCGTGAATTCTGTGCCATTATTCATGAATATAACGTGTATTATGCATTGTGACGCTGTAGATTAAGATATGATGGCGTCGTCACTGCTGCGAATATCAATTTGGAAATATGTGCGAGTGTGTAGTGGAAAATATTCTTGAAAGGCCTTTCTCAGGTAGACCTTTCCACGAAAAATGCAGCCTTATAAAAGAAGGTAGGCCAACTGAAGATTTACCAGGCTTAACAAAACAAGTAAAAGATTTCACTAGGCACTCCACTGCTTCTTCATACAAAAAATATATTTGGTTGACAGGATGCACCAAAGTGAATGCTCTGTTCTGTTGGTCTTGCCTTCTTTTTGGTAAAGACAGAAACACAAGCTGGGCTAAAATGGGGTATATTAATCTGGGAAATTTTACCAATGTAGCTGTTTCTCACGAAAAGTCTATAGGACACATCACAGCATCTTATCTCTTAGCTCAAACAGAGAATCACACTTCATAACAAGAGGGTAAAATGAAACAGGGAACTCTTGAAATGTTTCTTTAACATTGTGTGCTTTTTATGTAAGCAAGAACTTTGGCTATAACGAGCGTGAAATCTCAGTTAATACGGGTAACTACATCAAGCTGTTAAAATACACTGCAGAATATGACCCTCTCTTGAAAACCCACTTGGCAAAATTCACAGATTTTAGGGGTGTATCAGATAGAATTTAGAATGATTCAATTGATGCAGTGGCAAACTTGTTGCTGGCAGAAATAAAATCTGAATTGAAAGAAGCCAAGTTTGTTTCAGTTTTAGAGGACAAGACGACTCATATTTCCAGCACTGCACAACTCTCCGTTGTTCTATGTTATGTTTACAATGGGCAAACAAAGGAAAGATTTGTTGGGTACAGTGACGTCAGTGAAAACAGAACAGCTTTAGGCATTTCAGAAATCGTAAGACAATATTTGACTGAGTTTGACTGTAATAACAAGTTAATTGTGCAGTCTTACGATGGAGCTGCTTCAATGGCCGGGCATATGAATGGAGTGGAAGCTTTAATTAAAAGAACACATCCTCAAACTTTATTTATTGCTATGCACACTGCTTAAATCTAGTTTTATCCCATACTGTGAAAAAGTTGTCTGAATGTAAAATATTTTTTAGCTCCCTTAATGGTATTGCTGCTTTCTTTTCATGTTCAACTAAACGGGCTAAATTCCTGGAAGCGTATTTGCAGAGAAGACTTCCTAGTGTTTCACCTACTAGGTGGAACTATACAAAGAGTTTAGTGAGCACTGTGTTCATTCACAGAAGTGATTGTGTGAATTTTTAAACTCAATGCTACGCAATTCTCTCGAAATTGAGAATGACATTTTAGCTCCAGTGAAAGGTTACCTCCTCACATTGAATGATTTCACATTTTGTTTTCTCCTTAGGACATTTGGCAAAATATTAGCCTTCACTGATGTTCTCTACGATATCCTCCAGACGAAAACTTTCGACATAATTTTCTGCCGGAGAAAAGTTGATGAAATTCGGAAGGCCATTTATTCGTTAAGGGGCGAATTTGAGTCCATCTATGCAGAAACAACACAAGAAATAGGTGAGCCAACAAAAAGAAACAGTCTTAAGTACAAACAAATTTACTGTGAAAAAACTGATAATGTTGACAGTCACCTTGAAATGCATTTTCAGGATTATGGGAAATTGAACTTCTTAGGACTAACATCTGCGGAGATAGAAAAGTATGAAATTTATCAGAAAAATATCCCTCAAGCTGAAATTTCTAGTCTTCTAAATTCATATCCTGGCCATTTTGATAAAATTAGGTTGAGAAACAAACTAATGGTGTTCTACAGTAGCGAGGAGTTTAATGAAACGAGCCTCTTTTCAGAATGATCATTAATTAGTTGTTCCCCACAACCTTCTAAGTTAATTGTGAATTATTTGTACCATACCAGTGTCTACTGCATCAGTGGAAAGGACCTTCTCAGCTATAAAAAGAATAAAAACCTACTCAAGGAACAGAACGAGAGGAATAAGACTTACAAGCTTGGCGCTGCTTTCCATTGAAGAAGCATTACTGGAAGACGTTCGCCAGAAAGATTCATTTTTGAAAGAACTGTTCGCTACTTTGCTATGCAGAAGAGAAGAATAGAGTTCACCTTTAAATGAGGATGTCAGTGTTGTCAACATGATTCAGGACAGACCACTCTGTCACGAGGCAACATGAAATGAATAATCTTGTTATTTACTGCTCACTACTTTAGTGGCTAAAACGGTTGGCAGAATGGCAAAATATCATCTCGGAGGAATTCTTCAAGGTGCACCAAACTCTCTTTCACATTACAAATCTCAACCGGATTTGAACCCCCCTTTCCGATTGCAGAGTAACAGCTACTGGGCAAATACACAGCTGAGTTCACCTACAAAAAGCATTCACGTGAGTTATAATTTCAAAAGTTCTTTAATACCTAAAATATATTTATTTATTTATTTATTTATTTATTTATTTATTTATTTATTTATTTATTTATTTATTTATTTATTTATTTATTTATTTATTTATTTACTGTTTGGTCTGTTTGCTTTTTATATTTCCACTTGGTTATCAAGTGAGTTTATAAAATGGTAATTGACTTTAGAGAGTGTAGTGGGCTATGATTGCTTATATTTAAAAAACATTTTTGCAGCTGGGGAAACGAATATGTTTATCGCACACCACTGGTGTCAGGATTCAGAATATAATTGTCAGATCAACATCAAATACACCACTGAAAAACACCGGTAAAGATCTATGTCCAACCTGTCAATACTATAAAAAGTGACCAAGCAAGTGGTCATGCGGTTAGGGTCGTGCAGCTGTGAGCTTGCATTCGGGAGATGGTGGGTTTGAACCCCACTGTCAGCAGCCCTGAGGATGGCTTTCTATGGTTTCCCATTTTCACACCAGGTAAATGCTGGGGCTGTACCTTAATTAAGGCCATGGCTGCTTCCTTCCCACTTCTAGTCCTTTCCTATACCATTTTCACCAAAAGACCTATCAGTGTCAGTGCGACATAAAGCAAATTGAAAAAATAAAAAAGTAATTTAATCTATATTACTTTTTAAAGTATTGACAAGGTGGATATAAATCTTTACCAGTGTTTTTCAGTGGTATATTAAATATAGGTCAATATGGACCAAAATCAAACCATAATGGTTAAAATAATAAATTCTCATTCACATCAATGTGAGGATCACTGGGAGTATAGGTGGGCCTTGATCCATGTATGACAGTTATCACACATCTGAGATGCTCTTCTATGGTAAGTTGAACAAGGTTGGTACTGTACCGTGTGCTCCTAGCATTAGTCCAATAATCTCCATCTCTTCCAGCGCATCATACAGCTATAAACCAGTGTGCTACAGGTGAATGTGTCTTTTGTTTACATTTGTGTTTATAAGGACTAAATAACCTTGTTTGAGTCCTGAAATTACATATGTAGG
Source organism: Anabrus simplex (assembly GCF_040414725.1). NCBI lineage: Eukaryota > Metazoa > Arthropoda > Insecta > Orthoptera > Tettigoniidae > Anabrus > Anabrus simplex. The sequence continues at coordinate 227,308,057 of NC_090269.1, read as the reverse complement.
ATGTCACATGAAAAGTAAACTGGAAATATAAGTAGTTTCTTTCCAATACTCTAATAGCAACTGTTTTCTGGAACTTTCATTGGATAGTACTCAGTATATTTCGAGAATTTCCTAGTAATACTGTTAAAAATTAAACCTAATCCAACCTGCTTTGGTCAATTCTTGTTTTCTTCCGTCTCCAACAGAATTAGGTTTGTGAGGCCTAGGGTGGCTTTCATTTTCATGTCCTTTGTGGCCTCTTTCTTTTGCTGATATCCTCATTCTTAGAAGGGTCATGAATGTATAATATTGTCCAGCCGGTTATCCCATTGCAGTAATGAGTAGAGTAGACTATATAACCTGCGTCTCAATGCCAAGTGCCAGGCGGCAGTAAATAACCCGATCCCCTAAAGTGACCAATGGCTTTTGGGCAGATGACTTTCCTTACATGGGGTGATGGGAATCCATTGAGTAGTGTTTGACCCCAGGTTAGGGGCACCTACAAAAGGTGTCTGTACTCCATGTTAGGAGTGATCTGACCACCTGCTAGCATGAAAAAATGGCGTATGGCTTTTAGTGCCGGGAGTGTCCGAGGACATGTTCGGCTTGCCAGGTGCAGGTCTTTTGATTTGACTCCCATAGGCGACCTGCGCATTGTGTTGAGGATGAAATGATGAAGACAACACATACACCCAGCCCCCGTGCCAACAAAATTAACCAATGATGGTTAAAATTCCCGACCTTGCCGGGAATCGAACCCGGGACCCCTGTGACCAAAGGCCAGCACGCTAACCATTTAGCCATGGAGCCAGACACCTGCTAGCACTAGCTCTAAAATACCTTTGGAAGCTGTGTCCCTATCATAATAACAGCCTAAGAAAAGGCTATGGCATTCCCCAGAAGTGATGCGCAGTGGTGAGATGCGAGCAACCAGTAGAGAATATTATGGAGGTAGCAATAATCAACGTCATGTCACTGACTGGAAAATCAGAAGAGGTGAACGATCTTATGGGGAAGGAGAACATAGCTATGATGGGATTGAGTGATGTTAAGTGGAGAGATGATGGTGATTATTGTTTTAAGAGGAAGTACAACTCGGCAACCATCCTTTAAATAAGTGGAGAAGAAAAGGAAAGAAGAAGCTGAGGAAGGGATACACTTTCTATTGAAGTGGAGGACATAAGGAGAAGAATGGAGTGGAGTTAATAACCACTACTGTATGTAGATAAAGTGGGCTACGTAAGTAAAACAATAATGAAGATAGAGTTAACACATTAATGACGGGGCTACGTTAATTAACGTAGTTTCGTATTCGTGCATGGGCGACCGGCTACATGAATTCATGTTTTCTCACATTGCTTCATTCTTGTGTCATTTTATCCTCTCCGCCTTTCATTAATCGAAATATTTCGTGTTGTTTACAAACTAAAGTCTTTGTTGATCGTAAATAAGATAGATATATTCTTTCCTTGACAATATTTTCGGCACAGGAAGTGTGGTTTCATAACACTCAGTACCGCGTGTCCGAGCGTACTGTCAGGTGTTAGCATGGCGCGCCGTAGCAAAGACAGCTTGAACGATGATTAAATATTTGGAGAATTGCATGCTGATAGTTTATCTGATGTCCCTAATGATTGCAAAAGTATTAGTGATTGTGAAGATGTGTGTCCGTAAACATCGAAATATACGCGTGGAAGTGAAAGTGCGACATTCATTTCAGACGAGTCTGCTGACGGCGACAACAATACGAGTGAAGATGCCAGTGATAGTAGTGACAGTGAGGTTGATGATTGGACAAATAAGGATCAAAACAGAGTCCTACAACCATTTACAGGTTCTACAGGCCTCACTTATACGGCCGGTAATTCCGCGAGTATCCCGGAGGTAGCAGATCGTACCCTAGGCGATGACTTGTTTCAGCTGCTTCAAGCAATACCGCACTAAAAGCAAGTACTAGAATCACTGATAAGTGCTCTCGCCGAGTTTCAGTAATTTATTTCATGTCATGTAAAAGTTACTAGTATTTATATTTCATCGTACTTCTCATGCTAGCTGTGCTTCTGTTGCCGGTCCATAGGAAAGAATGGAGTAGCGCGCGCCCGGACGACAATGTGTTAAGAACAGAGAATGGAATCAAGAATTTCATCCAAGTATATACACCCCAGACTGAATGCAAAGGAGAAGATATGGATGAATTTTTGGAGACACTGGAGAGAGAAATAAAGGATGTGGAAGTGACTGTCATGGGAAACTTTAATGTAATAGTGGGATGTGATGGAAAAGGAATTGAAGAAGTAATTGAACCTTTTGGATATGGATAGAGGAATAAAGAAGAAGAGAAGTTTATGGAAGTTTGTGTGAGAAATGGGTTAAGTGTGGGCAATACATGGTTCAGGAAGAAGAATAGTAGAAATATTACATGATAAGGATAGGGAAACAGAAGGACAAAGACAAAATTGATTACTTCTTGGTGAAGGGAGCAAATTGTAGATAGATGTAACAGCCTTGCCAGAAGTAGCCTTTGTTGATGGAGACCATAGAGTAGTGGTAGTGCAAAAAAAACCCACTGAAAATGAAAGAAACAAGAGAGAAGAAAATAAAATATGAACATTAAAATATATGGAGGTAAAAGAAAAATTCCAATATAAAACAGAAACAACACATACCCAGAACTGAGGTGGAGAGTGTGGAAGTGGAATGGAACATGTTCAAGAAGGTATTTGTAAGCTGTGCAGAATGTACTTGTGGCAGAATAGCTGAAAGAGTAAAAGATAAAATACTCCATTGGTGGAATGTGAGGGTAAAGGAAGCAATAAAAAATAAGAAAGCATGGCAATTAGGGAATACGGATAAAATGAAAGAAAATATCAGGTAATGTAATAATTTATAATAATTTTGTGTGGCTATTTCTAGCCGAGTGCAGCCCTTGTAAGGCAGACCCTCCGATGAGGGTGGGCGGCATCTGCCATGTGTAAGTAACTGTGTGTTATTGTGGTGGAGGATAATGTTAAATGTGGGGTGTTAGTTGCAGGGATGTTGGGGACAGCACAAACACCCAGCATCTGGGCCATTGGAATTAACCAATGATGGTTAAAATCCCCGACCCGGCCGGGAATCGAACCCGGGACCCTCTGAACCGAAGGGCAGTACGCTGACCATTCAGCCAACGAGTCGGACAGGTAATGTAATGAAAGTGCAAGAAAGTAATAAGTAAAGAAAGAAGAAAAGCTGGGAAGGATTTACACAAGAGCTGTAAGAGAATGTGTGTAGTGGTAAAAGGATGCTGTATGGACTTGTAAGAAGGAAGAAGAGGAAAAGAGTCTACACCAAGCAGGTTAAAGGAAAATAAAAAAGACAATAACACAACAAGAGGAGATAAGGAAAATATAGAAGGATTCCTCTGATGAACTCCTGAATGTGAGAAGGGGTGTAGATGAGATCAATCAATCAATCAATCAATCAATCAATCAATCAATCAATCAATCAATCAACCAATCAATCAATCAATCAATCAATCCTAATCTGCATTTAGGGCAGTCGGCCAGGTGGCAGATTCCCTATATGTTGTTTTCCTAGTCTTTTCTTAAAAGATTGCAAAGAAATTGGAAACTTATTGAACATCTCCCTTGGTAAGTTATTCCAATCCTTAACTCCCCTTCCTATAAACTAATATTTACCCCAATTTGTCCTCTTGAATTGCAACTTTAGATAATAGATATAGAGTGTGAGGAGACAGAATCCAAGAATAAAATCACAATGGAAGAGGTGAAAACCGCTGTCAAACGAATGAAAATGGGAAAGCAGCAGGATTGAATTAATTATATGTGGAAATTGTAAAAGCAGCAGGGCGCATTGGTCTACAGAGATTGTATAGGCTATTTGGATTTGGAAAAAAAATCATTACCAAATGATTGGATAAAAGGAGTAATAATATAAAGGAGTAAGATATGTGTCAATTATCAAGTAATCATACTCATATCTCAGTTAGAAAAAAGTATCTGAAAGGGTACTGTAAAATAGAATGAGAAGAAAGATGGGAGGACAATTATTAGAAGAGCAATACACCTTTCAAAATGGAAGATAAAACACTAGACTCCATCTTCATTATGAGGCAGTTAATGGAAAAACATTGGGAATACTGTAGAGACATGGTGATGCATTTAGAAAAGGCTTACAATAGTGTACTCAGAGTAAAGGTATGGAAAGAAATGCAACAGAAAGGATTTGAAAAACAAATGATAGAATATGTGCAAGTAATGTACAAAATGTTGCAGAAGTGTCTAGACACATGTAGGAAGGACAGAGTGGTTTTGAAATGCAACTGGACTACGACAAGGAAGTGTGCTCTACTGCTCTTATTCATAATGGCTATGGACAAAATTGTGAAGGAGACAAAGGCAGGGAGCTGAACGGAATGCAGTTTCCAGATAATATTGTTGGTGGGGGGTGCAAACAGAGAGGAAGTACAAGGGCACCTTGATGTGTTAGTCCGACTCGTTGGCTGAATGGTCAGCGTACTGGCCTTCTGTTCAGAGGGTCCCGGGTTCGATTCCCGGCCGGGTCGAGGATTTTAACCTTCATTGGTTAATTCCAATGGCCCGGGGGCTGGGTGTTTGTGCTGTCCTCAACATCCCTGCAACTCACACACCACACATAACACTATCCTCCACCACAATAACATGCAGTTACCTACGCATGGCAGATGCCACCCTCCCTCATCGGAGGGTCTGCCTTACAAGGGCTGCACTCGGCTAGAAATAGCCACACGAAATTATTATTATTACCTTGATGTGTTGAGTGAGATTATTGAAAATTATGGAATGAAAATCAGCATGGGAAAGAGTAAGATAGTAGTGATGACTAGAGGAGAAAAGGAAGGGAAAAATATTATAACAATAAAGGAACAAAACCTTGAAAGTGGAGAGCTTCAAGTACTTAGGAAGCAAATTGACGCAGATGCAAGGCTGGACATGGAGATCAGTAAAAGGATTCAACAGAGAAATGCATTCGATCAGAGTGTGAGAAACCTGGTGTGGAGGAAGGAAGTGCTAATACCTAATACTGACGTATGCAGTGGAGACCTGAACACTGAAGAATAAACCAAACCAAACCCCGTGAAGCAACAGCCCCAAAGGACCGTGGCCTACCAAGCAACCACTGCTCATCCTGAATGCCTGCAGCTTTACAACAGAATGGATATGGATAGATGTTTTGGAGAGGTTAAGGGGATGGAAGACGAAAGGATACCACAGCGGATGATGGTGACCTAGACGGAAGAAGGGAGGGTAGGAGGGAGACCCAGACTAAGGTTGTTGAAAACGATCAAGAATAGTATAATTAGAAGAAACCTAGTAGATTGGAGGAAACAATAGTAGTTGGATAGAGGAAGATGGAAAGATGCCACAAACAACCCAATCTGATGGGAACTGAACACGGGAAGTGGATGTTGATGATGATGATGATTAGTATTAGTTGTATATTATCATTCTGACAGCCATCTTCAGTGGCTCAATCAGTTAGTCATTGGCCTTCTGTTTCCAAGCTGATGGGTTCAACACTGGCATTTAAATGTGACAGTACAGTACTGTGTTTCTGGCTTCTAGGATATTAAAGAACTTCCAACAACCTCGTACCTGTTGAAACTGTTATTGGCTTGGATGGATATTAAACATATAACTTTCAGTTTGAGCCTCCATAGACTGCGTGTTAACAACTAAGTTAATTTTCTGTGTTTAGAACTTGTTTGTCTGCTGGCTTAGATATTCTGCCGGTATCAATTAGTTCCCTCTTTCACTCCTCTGGCAGAGCCTCCTCCATCTTCTGGGTTGTGGTTCTATTTTAAATTCCTGACAGCTTTTGATCTGTCTAAATTCATCCCTGTCATTGATGTGTCTTAGATTTTTCTCACATTCTTAGAAATATCTCAACTCTGTCACCTTGGTTTAATGAAATTCCAGAAGTTAGTCAGTCACTCGGAAATATGGAAGATGTAACTTACCTGTACAACAACAATCTGTTCTTTTTAATTGGTGATGTTAATGTTTCTATCTTGTATAATTCCTCATTAGATCTCAACCATACCTGCCACTCAACAGATCTATAGCCTGGTTTTGCATCTTGGCAAATGTGTTCCTTACTCCTTATATGGCTTTACCATTCCACCAGGTGTTTTATCCCTCAGGATTTTGTATCATTGTCTGTTGGGTCTGTTTTTGTCCTGTCATTATCACTACACTTACTCCGGCTTCATGGCTAAATGGTTAGCATGCTGGCCTTTGGTCACAGGAGTCCCGGATTCGATTCCCGGCAGGGTCAGGAATTTTAACCATAATTGGTTAATTCCCCTGGCACGGGGGCTGGGTGTATGTGTCGTCTTCATAATCATTTCATCCTCATCATAACGTGCAGGTCACCTACGGGTGTCAAATCAAAAGACCTGCATCTGGTGAGCCTAAATCCTTGGACACATCCCACCACTAAAAGCCATACGCCATTTCATTTCATTTACTACACTTACTATTTTCAAGATTTAACTTTTTAGTTGAGGAAGTGGAAGATAAAAATTGTGTTATTTTTCTATTTGCTGTGTAAAACTGGTAAAACATCTATGAAACAAATTAACCTCACTTACCCATGCTATAGAACTGCATGTCTGCTTGCAAGGAGAATATCTGCTTGTAATGCTAGTTCACATACAAGTTCCACTTCTGGAAACTACCGTAATTTCCAACTGACCACTGATTCTATTTGAGTATTGTATTTCAAACTTCGAGGTTCAGCATCAACAACACAAGATGGTAGTATTAGATAGAATGAACCAAGGATTATCCTTGATTTACGTAGTCAATGATCATAAATGAGAATTTAAAATGGAATCAGTCCTAGTTTTGAAATACTGCCCTTATGAAATGTGTGTTTAAGGACTATCAAAGTTACTGGAAAACATTCCAGAAAGTTCCAACTGAAGAAAGGCCCTGGCTATGACTCTTATGAAGCATGAACTACTTATAAAAATATAAATTACACCACGAAGATCTTTTGGTACTTCTTATTCCCACAAAGCCACCACTTCATAAGTAACAAATATGTCATAGAAATTCTTATATTATAATGAAAGACAACCTTCATTTCTTTAATAAAAGCAGAAAAAGCCAGTAGGTAAACCTTATGATACATCAGGCAATAAACATTTTCTCTTGTATATTACTAGCTAACTGCAGATAAGTAATAACATAAAATAGCTAACCTGTCTTAAGAGGTTTTTTCTAGGAGTAAGGTTCGCTAAGTTGCGTCCAGAGTAAGTTCCTCCTATATCCATGCCATAAATTTTGGCTGTCTTTTCTGGAGATCCCTCAAGGCTAATTGCATCTGGATGCAGGATATGAAGAGTGATATCATATTCTTGAAGCAACCTAAGCATGTCATTGTAGTCATCTGTTTTCACCTGATTGTCACAGGCATTACATTGTATTAGTACAATTGTCTTGGAAACTCCAGCTCGGAATGAAAGTCGGGCTGCATACCACAGAGCATTGTACACATCTGTGCCAACAGTTGTGCTCTCTGCATCAAACTCCAGGCTGTATAACATACAAGTAAATAATACTGTAATATGATGTTATTTCAAAAAAATATAAGGAAGATTAATTAATGAAAAGGAAAAAAACAAGTGTCAAATCAAGTCAATTACAGGGTGTGCCTCAAATACTTTTAATAAATATCAGTGCAGTCATCAATTCACAATTATAAGGGTTGGATGTTACCACCTAATCAATAACATATAAATTCATAAATATATATTTGTATTTTATATTACGTTTGCAATACTAGTTTTGGCCTTACAGGCCATCTTCAGCTAGATATATTACAATACTAATCTCTAAAATAGCATGGTTCACTGCCGTCAATTATTATTATTCTTATCTTAAAATGTTTTTGTAGTTTAATTGAATGGGTGCTCGCAAAAACGGGCTAACCAACATTTTGTCAGAACAGAGATAAATCAACTTTTGCAAAATGTCAAAAAACAAAAATTATACCATAAATATAATATTTGTTTCATTATTTTATCTTGATGTAGTACCTTTAAATTATCAATACCATATGTTGGAACTGTATTAAAATTAAAAGTGCTTGGAAAAATAGGAATATAAAAAATGGAAGAAAATTGACTTCTGCATTGACCTAGCTATGGTTAATAGTTTACCTTAGATTCGTAACCAAACTTCATTTTATGATCATACAATACAAAAAAGGTGTTTTATACAGTAAACTAGACATAAAGATGCCGGCCCCCGTGGTATAGGGGTAGCTTGCCTGCCTCTCGCCCGGAGGCCCCGGGTTCAATTTCCGGACAGGTGAGGGATTTTTCTCTCGACCTGAAGGCTGATTCGAGGTCCACTCAGCCTACATGATTAGAACTGAGGAGCTATCTGACGGTGAGATGGCGGCCCCGGTCTCGAAAACCCAGAATAACGGCTGAGAGGATGCGTCGTGCTGACCAGACGACCCCTCGTATTCTGCAGGCCTTCGGGCTGAGTAGTGGTCGCTAGGCAGGCCAGAGCCCTTCCAAGGGCATAAGTGCTGTGGATTTTTTTAGACATAAAGATGCTTCAGACTTATTTTGAAATATGACATAACTTTCCTTCATGGGACAATCATCAGTCATATGGGTCATATTCTAATGCATTGGAAAATGATTCCTAAGTCACCTCTTAGCCATTGCCAGCTGTCAGTTCTCTGTAATACTGGTGATATATTGCAGGGACATATTCAAGTAGCTCAAGCAAGTCTTTAAGCTTTGCTGGCTTTATTAGCCTAGTAACACTGTACTTTGGTGACAGCTGAACACTAGCAAGTGATGGCCGACCACCATAACTGTTCCTTTTGTGAAGGTCAACACAATCATATTCCTCAACAATACCATATAAATATTTTAAAAATACTTAAATGGTATATCTTTCATAAAAAAGTATGTCTGAAACTTTACTAATTAGTACTCTTTGCTTATTTACAGATACCATTCTCTTGGTTAATTTTTCTAGCAAAAGTTGAGTGCTCACAAACCTGTCACTTGTCATTTTTACTACCTGAAATGGCTTTCATGCTCTAGCTCTTTTTACTAAATCCTTCCATTCATCTAGCGCAAAAACAAAAGAAACACCCACAGCCTCTATTATACATGGGGATAAGGTTTGCTAACCTACATATACAGCAACGCCATCTTTACGCTCTCCTCCGTAAACGTCTGTTAGCCCGATTTTGCAATAACAAAATTGGCCTAAATAAAATGGCATAAAATTCAAAGCGTTGTATCTCATCACACAGGATTGCCTCATATTAGCCCAACTCAGAGAAGATACTTTGAACCTTCCGCAATTGATGGCAGCATATAACTCATTTTTTCCAAATTTGTTGGTTAGCCCGTTTATTATTCTTATGTTGTAGCCCGTTTTTGCGAGCACCCATTCAATGTCACCATTCAGTTTTACTGGTGTTGTCTTAAAATAATTTTGTTATCAAAGAGGGTCATTAAAACTTGCTGTGCACAATTTGATTACATGTGAAATAAAAGTATATTGTCTTAAATATGTGTTACATCACATTTGAATGCAAGTTTTTAGCTGCATTATTTTATTCTGAATACAAAAGATAGAAATACTTCACCTCTCCAGAAATTTGGGCTTATTTTTGTGTCTAGACAAAGAAACGCAGGCCTGTACTGCGAAAAAAAAAAGTAGATGGTGGTACAAGGAGTGTAAGGTTGGGCTGTGTATAGCCCAATGTTTTCAGGGCTACTATACCAAAATGAACTACTGTATTCCTAAATAGGTACATTTTGTATTTAAAATGTAATTGTGTTTATTTCTGGCTTAAGTAGCCACATTAAATTATTCATTTTGATTGTTTAAGGAGGCTTATTAGTATAACTTGAATATAAAAGATTTTTTCCATACAATTTTTTGTTTTCATATAGAGAAGAAGAGTATTTATGACCCTTCAGTCTTGTATTATAAAGAAAAAAAATATGGACTACAAAATATATCAGTTATAGGATTAATAGTGGGAGTAAATTCTGGTTGCAGTTTTGGACTTTATAAGGTATAGAAAAACATCTGTTGACAAACATCTGTTGCTGCCATCCACGGTTCAATATTAATTTTAAGGAACCGTTTATACAGTCAGTAGCATTGTGTGCATACTTTATGCTTCTCAGTTCTTATTTGTGCTGTATGTGAAAGACATTTCACATTCCATTCTGATATTATTTATTACATAGTATCTTTTGGAACCTGTTAAGCAGTGATGGGAAATTGTATATTGAAAAATGAAGTATACTTTGTCCTAGTGGCAACCCTATAATTAGGGAAGTTATAAAATAAAATAAAATAAAATAAAATAAAATACTTTAGATATGTACTTCCAGATTAACATACTCACTTTGGTTGGCCAACACCTTCATATGATAAAAAAATTAGGTATTTACTATGTTTCGTTGTTGTGTAGTAACGTATTAAAATTCAGGAAAAAGGCCAAGTTCACTGCCAGAGTCCATGTTAAAATATGGTAGTGTTGAGAGTGTTAAAGTTATAATGGAAGCATGATGTTCCCTTGAGTCCTTGTGGGGTTGCTCCCTGTGGCCTTGTTAGAGGTACCTCTGTCTCAGTGCACACCACAATATGTTCCAGCATTTTGTCAGCGATGATCAGTTGTCAACCACTGATGCAAGTCTCATTCACATAGCGTTATGCATATGGAATGTGGCCATGGCGACCTTTGAACACATGTCTTTGAACACACAATCACATGTTGAACACATGATGTGCATGTCTACCAACTGTTATGTCATTCACTACACCAAATACCCATCTGAAGAGAAAATTTTCGTAGCTGTGGCGATATCTGAAAATTGATGTATTTCTTCATCAGACCTAACATTCAACATTCAACATTCATTGTCTAAAATGTCATCTAGGGTGTCATAATATTTTGCTCTTTCATTAGTCAATACACAGCCATAATAAATAGCCTTGTCACTACTACAAATTTCTAGAATAGTTTCAGATTGATGCCATATTTCACCAACCAACAAGGAAGTTTTGTGTCAACACTCAGCATATTCAAACACAAAATAATAATGAAACCAATATCAGAGGCTGTTACTCCTGCACAGTTGGCATGCTTAGCTGCCCAGTGTAGATTTTTCCTTTAATGGGTCATCCCCAGAAATATTAAAATACATGTGGATGTTTATTACAATTATTGATAAAAAGTCATAAAAATTCAGAATCACATGTAAAATGAAAAGAACTGTATAAACGAAAGAATTAGCATTGTTCCACGAATGACCCACCTGTGGTTCTAGTGAAAATACCTATATACCCTTCTATTTTTACTAAAATTCATATGACTGACAATAATGTTTGCCATTATGCGAGCATGTTATTCTTAGCTGACTTTTTTTTGCTAAATTCAGTTTTCTAGTAAGCTGCTTTAATCTCTCCTTACTTTCACACACACCATTGCTACCTCTGTTTCTTTCTAACCTAATTCTCCTTCTTAACCCTAGAGAGCTAACGCTTCGTCAAAATGACGACGGCCATGATAAAATTTCTCTCCCCCACCTCTCCTCACAACCTCAGCCACTTGGCTCCTTCAATACCCTCATTTGTCCTTGAGCTATGGATGATGTTACATCAGTTGCATCAGAGACCTGTCTCATTAGTGAGTTATGTGCTGTGCATAGCCTTTCTGATGAAGCATTAGCTTTTCCGTAAGTATCATTCAGAATTCAACTGAAGTTGCAGGATTGTGCTTGCTGTTTTATTTAAACCTAGTTAACAAGAATCCTTTCTGCTCTCTGTCTAGATATTGAATCATACATCTTTTGTACATTTTCCTCTGAAATTCCTGTTATATATGGCATCTACTGAAACTTCTTCCACAGAAAAGATCGTGAAATGGCTACAGGAAATGGGAGGTGAGAGTGATAGTGAGAATAGTGGCAGTGAAACTGAAGCTAATATAGAAGAAGATCACATTGTGTTATCGGACGGCAATTTCGACGATGACATCACTTTTGACCCTCATAACGTAGAGACAATATCTCATCATTCCTCAGACTCAAGCTCCGAGGAAGTGGAATGCTCTATAGGACCAGATCAGCTGGCTCGTAAAACTGACCCATATAAAATAGTGAGAGTATTCTAGTCGGAGACCACCAAATACTCGCTCAGCAGCCAGGAGTATTATTCATTATAGGCAGGGACTGAAAGAGAGACCAAAAAATGTCACCAAGGGAAGCATTTTCCTTATATTTTACCCAGAAAATGCATGATAAAATCAAGCACAATAATGAAAAAATTGCAGAAAAACCTGCAAATTATAGCGTCCAAAGTGCAACAGTGTCTGACTTGTGAGAAGAAGAATTGGATGTATTTTTAAGTGTTTTGATATCTGGTGTTCAGAAGAATAACCACATACATACAAAGGAATGTTCAATGCAGAATTTTCAGCGATGAGGTACAAAGCCACAATGAGTTGTGACAGATTTGACTTTCTTTGTGAATGTTTACGTTTTGATGACCAGACAACAAGGCTTGAGAGGAGAGAAACAGACAAGTTTGCTCCAATAAGAGAGATTTGGGAACAGTTTATATCTGCCTCAAGGTCACCCATGCCCAGGGGCAGGGGTGGGGTCACCCCCCCCCCCCACCTAGTTCTAAGGGATAGGAAAAAATCTAATTTAGTCAGGCGTTTTTCTTTCAAGAAAATGATTTAAAAGTCGGTATTACGTAGAAGTGGTAGTACCACCCCCCACGAACAGGCAGGGGATACCGTGGGTGTTATTCTACTGTGGAATACAAGTCGCCATTCATCTTCCAAAATATTAAAATTACTACATACCCCCAGGTCTAGGCCCCCCTACAAACTATCATATGGGTGCCCATGATCTGCCTGTAGGGAATCTTATAAGCCTGGATCATTCCTTAAGATTGATGAGCAACTTCCTGCTTTTAGAGGGCGGTGCCCTTTCAAAATGTACATCCCTAACAAGCCATCAAAGTATGGCATCAAAATTGTGATGGTATGTGACAATAAAACTAAGTACATGATTGATGCAATCTTGGTAAAAACACTGCACCTGCTAATCAACCATTAGCGGATTTCTTTGTGAAAACCTTGGTTCACTTCTGTTCCCTTGGCAACTGACCTATTGAAACCACCATTTAACTTGACAATACTAGGCACTATTCATAAGAATAAACGAGAAATTCCACCTGTGTTACTGAGGAGGTGGTGGTAATGATTATTGTTTTAAGAGGAAGTACAACTAGGCAACCATCCTCTCTATAACACTAATCAGAGGGAAAAAAATAGAAGGGATCCGACACTTCAAAAAATGAAGATATCGGCCAAAGGAAGACAAGGGCCACAAAGGGCGTGAAAATGAAAGACTCCCTAGCCCTCGCAAACCTAATAGCGTCAGGGTCAGAAAAGAATGAGAATTGACCAAGGGAGGTTGGATAGGATAGATGAAAGTGAGGAGCCTGGCACAAGTAAGTGGAAGCAATGCCAGGACTCAGCTAAGGGCCCCGTGGTCGCCAACCCACGCTCCAAAGTTCAGAGCCCCTGGGGCCACTTTTAGTCACCTCTTACGACAGGCAGGGGATACCGTGGGTGTTATTCTACCGCCCCCACCCACAGGAGAGCCTGTGTTACTGAATCATATAGCAAGAAAAGTAGGCACATCTATGTTTTGTTTTGATCAAGAGAAAACACTTCCGTTGTACAAAACCAAGCTGAACAATGTGGTCTCAGTTCTTTCGACCACTCATAAATGGGCAGAGATCAATATCAAAGAAGCCGATTATGATTGAGGATTATAACGACACGAAAGGTGGTGTGGACACTCTAGATCAGATGAACAATTAAATGAATTGTAGTTGAATATTATTCTAGTGAACTCTTCTGTGATTTATATTCATAATAAGATCAAAAATAAAGAAAAGCCTTTGACTAGGAGGCAAATTGCAAAACAACTGCAGTATGAACTTATGAAGCCATGGGTGATACATCGCCTTGAAATGCGCAACTTGCCGCGCATGCTGCACTCGTCTATGGCAGAAATACTTCACGTGAATATGCCTACAGATGAGGCAGGAGGTCCTGAATTAAGAATGTGCAAGATATGTGCCTTTTGCCCAAGCAAGAAATGGAGGATGACAAAAGTGCATTGTTGTCATTGTTCCAGAGCTGTATGCGGGGAACTTCAAGCAAGATGTGTTTGGAATGCAACAATGGATGATGAATGTGGTGGGAATGTTTGTGTATGCTGACAAGACTCTATCAAGAAGTGTATCATGTAAAATACATTAATATGTAGCAATAAGTAATTTTTACATAGCAATAAATGTGTTTGTCAAAATGACTACGTGTTAGCTTTAACGTTCCTTGTATACCACGTTAGCTTTCTAGGGTTAATCTCTTTATTTCTCTCTTACAATATAGAGGGTCTTTCCCATACCTTACCACTTTTAAAGGTACATACCTGTTTTCACACTCCTCAACACTTGCTTCAAACTCATCCCATAGGCTGTTTATATTTTTATTTACCATTTTCCATTGATTGTAATTACTTTTTTAAAACTCCCCTATATTTCTCTTATCAGCCTTATGGTATTGCCTAATAGTCCTACTTTTACAAACTTTCTATTGCATTTACTTCTAACTATGAAAAAAAAAAAAAAAAAAAGCTTCATGATCACTTATACCACCTATCACTTTTCCTTTACAGAGCTCATCTGGTTTGTCAGCACCGCATCAAAAACACATTTCCCTCTTGGTGGTTCCATTACTTTCTGATTTAACTCTCATTGCCCCCGGTCTAGAAAGCCAAGAATAACGGCTGAGAGGATTTGTCGTGCTGACCACAGGACACCTCATAATCTGCAGGCCTTCAGGCTGAGCAGCGATCGCTTGGTAGGCCAAGGCCCTTCAAGGGCAGTAGTGCCATGGGGTTTGGGTTTTTTGTCATTGCCAGATCAACTTATTTACCATTTGCTGATCATGCTTTCCATCATTCGCATTACATTTGGTAAATTGAGGTCACCCGCTACAAATAACGTTTCTTTTTTTGTTGTTCTCTACGTAGCTGATTATAAATAATTATCTTCTCAAAAAATTCATCAGCTTCAGTGCCACCCTTGTCAGGTCTGTATACTCCAAATCATCAAGTTGCTCATCATCTTTAAAGATGAGCCTTAAACTTAGAATTTCATGTTACTCATCGTTAACCTTTTGGCAGATGCTACACAGCATCCCACTGATAATAATTTCTGCTCTCTGAAAGTTCTCCTGGGCTGTCATAACCAGATCCTATACACCCCTAACTATGTTACTGACTATTCTTCCTTGACTTACTTTTTTGGTACCAGCGTGAAAAATTACCACTTTCTCCTTTCCCTCCTCCTTTCCTTCTATTTTTTCCACATCTGCCTTAACCTAATTCCTGGATAACACTCAACTTGGTTCCCTTTCCTCCATATACTTTCCCCATATGAACGACAGAGTTGCCTATGACCAAAGCCTCAACCTCACCCACCTCATTAGCTTTCATCCTTTCCTGGTCTTCCTTAACTTCCCTGATACCTGTGGAACCTACTTTATCTTCCCTTCTCTGCCTCTCATGACCCCGTTCCACCTCCCTTTTCCTATCCACTACTCTATGTATCCCTTTCCTACCATTCCCTTCCCTCTTGCTTTGCCTCTCCTCTGTATCACTTTCCTGTTCCTCATCTTCCCTCTGCTGTTCTACCTGCAGTGTTTCATATTGATTCTTAACCGATACCTTTCCTGAACTCTCTCCCTGAGGAAAACTCTTAGGCCTCATTTTCCTTCCCTTAAAACATTTGCCCAACTGTCTTCCACTTCTCCTCTTCCTTTCTCTCTCTCTTGCCTGCCTGCCACATCCTGTAAATTTACAGTATTTAGGAAGATCTACCTTCATTCCTGTCCTCTTTTAGAAGACTAATTATCTCCCTCAAACTTTCTATACAGGGTCTCTGTTATAAACCCAAACCGTCCAGTGGCATTTCTACTCTCCGAGACCTAAGCAGCTGTAAGGGAGGCATGTGCATTGTTCTTGACCTTGCAAGGAGTGTGCCTATCTTTAACCTAGCATCAATAGCTAGTCTGAATCTCAGCTGTTAACATGGTGAGGCAGTTATAATTGCAACACCGTATTTTCATATGTAAAAGTTATTTTTAGTATGAGTCAGCTCAATAGGGATGCAATGCAATTGTTCAGCAAGTTCCTGGTGAAGTGTCACCTTCATAAGTACAGTTTCACGTAATTGTAAATACATTTGAAACTAATGGCTCAGTGCTCAATAAAAAGCATGAGCACACGCAACAGTTTTAACACAGGAAATTATGGGGTTGTTTGGTCCACCCAATCCAACTTCTTCCTCTTGGACATACAGTTGATTCAGAGTAGGCCCTATCTGAATGGGAAGACATATTTTAAAAGATTTGTTATTTGAAGAGAGGCGTGAATAAAAAATGTTCACAATTTTGAAAATGCACCCCAGTACTCATCAGATCTCATATCTTAGCGCAAACTTGCAAATCATTTCAAAAATTGAATTTCATGATGAATATTAATATTTTATGAAAATCTTTTCCGAATTGCCAAGTTTAGTACAATGACATAATTTTCTAGGTTACTCATAGCAAAACTGATTTTTTTAAGTGGTAAAAAATGATATGTCTAGGAAATGTGAGGAATTTTAGTATTAATTTCTAAAGCCCCTCTGTGAAAGAAAGACATCCACAGTATCCCGAAATTAATATATTTTGAACATTCTCTTTGTAAATTCTCTTGACCTATTATTTTATCAACTTATGTTATGACAATTGTCATTTAATCACACCTCTTCTTTATTCTCTGTGTCTGCAGCTACACTAATTGTAAAAATAGATAACACATGCAGAATAATTGAACTGACATCTGCATCAGTTGGCATTATGGTACCATCATTCTTTCTACAATTTATTTTTCTAGGCCATTCCCTCCTTTAGAAGGGTTATATTCTGTAAGGGGTTCTGCCCTCTGTCCTGAAAT
Organism: Anabrus simplex; assembly: GCF_040414725.1. Lineage (NCBI taxonomy): Eukaryota > Metazoa > Arthropoda > Insecta > Orthoptera > Tettigoniidae > Anabrus > Anabrus simplex. Next base: position 227,290,953 of record NC_090269.1, on the reverse strand, counting down.
ACTGCCTTGGACCTCATATTCACTAATAAATGGCAGCAACTGGAAGGTCTAAATGTCAAGAGAACAATTAATCATACAACTACAGATATCACGATAATACTTACATAAAATAAGAGTTTTGTCTGTACATTGCTCAGAATTTGAAAATTTGAATGGTATTTCTGTATCGGTCGTGTCCATAGTAGCAAGGAAATGCACTTTTTTAATTATCCGTACTTTCTGTCTGTCTGTCTGTCTGTCTGTCTGTCTGTCTGTCTGTCTGTCTGTCTGTCTGTCTGTCTGTCTGTCTGTCTGTCTGTCTGTCTGTCTGTCTGTCTGTCTGTACACGCATCACGAGAAAACGGCTGAAGAAAATTTAATGAAAATCAGTATGTAGTGTCTGGGAATAGTCGCTACAATCTAGGCTATAAATAATCTTATTCATGCTGAAAAGAATAGTAGTTTAGGGGAAGGCCTAAAATTTAATTCTCAAATATTTATGTTATTAGTGGTCCTATCTTACTGAAAATCAGTATGCAAAGTCGGGAAATAAGTCGCTACAATCTAGGCAATCGGGCGAGTTGGCCGTGCGTTTAGAGTCGCGCGGCTGTGAGCTTGTATCTGGGAGATAGTGGGTTCGAATCCCACTGTCGGCAACCCTGAAGATGGTTTTCCGTGATTTCCCATTTTCACACCAGGCAAATGCTGTGGCTGTACCGTAATTCAGGCCACGGCCACTTCCTTCCTATCTGTGTTGGTGCGACGTTAAGCAATTAGCAAAAAAAACAATGTAGGTTATAAATAACCTTATTCATGTTGAAAAAATGGTAGTTTAGGGGAAGGCCTAAACTTAAATTCTCAAATTTTTATATTATTAGTGGTCCTATCTTAATGAAAATCGGTATGCGAAGTCAGGAAATAAGTTTCTACAATCTAGGCCATAAATAATTTTATTTACGCTGAGTGGAATATTAGTTTAGGGGAAGGCCTAAAATTTTAATTCTCAAATATTTGTGTTATTAGTGGTCCTATCGACAAATACTACATTACTAAAGTTATATAGTATTAAATTTCCGATCATTTATGTCATAATTTATACCATACCAGCTATGATAACAGTGATATTCATGAATTTGGATTTTTGTTGCTAAGTCCATATCAGCGCCAAGTCACGAGAAAATGGGTAAACAGAATTTAATGAAACTCGTTATGTAAAGTCGGGGAATAAGGACCTACAGTCTACGCTATAAATAATTACTTAAGACGCCCTAATATCACCAGAGTCGAAAGAAAATTAAATGTGAAGGCCTACAATACAGAAATCTCATCCATTGAACAACAATAACATTACATTGACCATTGTTTGTTGTGATGTGCTTTGTGTCTTCTGTTGCCAGTCATGTCCAATAGATGTGATTACTGCTGTATACCAAGTATTTTTTTAAAGTTTGTTTTACGCCGCACCGACACAGATAGGTATTATGGTGATGATGGAATAGGAAAGGGCCAAAAGTGGAAAGAAAGCGGCCTTGGCGTTAAGTACGGTACAGCCCCAGGATTTGCCTGGTGTGAAAATGGGAGACCACCGAAAACCATCTTCAGGGCTGTCAACAGTGATTTTCGAACCCACCCCGGATGCACCTCCTGGATGCAAACTCACAGCTACGCGCCCCTAACCGTATGGCTCTCCCTGTCGTACCGAGTATAACAGCCTGCCTGAATATTGGCGGGAAGTACCTGGGGAGTTAGATAACTTTCTTCTTAAGCATGCCATTCCTCTGGTTCATAAATTTTCTGATAGTACTGGTACGTAACAAGCTGGTACATCATAGCATTAGAGCAATTCAATCCGTACCCTGAGGCACTGATTGAAATGAGCAGTGTGTATATTTAAGGCAACAATGGCAGAGAAGTGTACACGGTTGTCTGCGGCCTGGTCATTCCAGCAATGGAACTTTGGACTGTTAGATCGGCATCATAGTACTGTTCGTTAAAAGTGAGAAACTGTGCATTTTTTTCATTTGAGCGAGTATTTTATATTATAACATTGCTTTTAATCCTTACATTCCTACTGATGTTTTTGTAATGGCCTAAGTTAACTGTAGTTAGGAAAACCACAAAGACAGTCTATCTGAGAATCCCATAGCGAAGCACGGGTACATCAGCTAGTACTGATTATAAAGCAATATGGTATCCAGACATATAAGTTGTGCATGAGGCTGATGGATCACAATATGCTCAGTTTAAGAATTGACAATAATTAAAGTAGTTGGATGTTTAACAACGTATTATAAATTAAAGTAGGATTGTTATGTCACATACCCATTGAGAGCTTTCTCTATGGATTTTCTTGTTACCCAGACTTCACCATCAGCTGTCCTTGTGTGAGGCTGGTTGAAGTTGCTACCTCCAAAACCCACCACGGAATAGTGAGCATCAGTAATGCCTTTCATTTTCAGGGCACTATCTAATTTTATAACAGCATCCATAACTCTCACTGATTTAAGACAGTTTGCTTGCTCCACAACCATAACTATATCTGTTGACTGAGGACTGTCTTTAGTGAACAATTTCCCCTCTCCAGCCTTCAGTACTGTCCCATCCATAAGCGGGCAGTTTGCTGTAACAGAACAAATGTTGTTACAATGGAATACTCTTCTTCAATGTGAGAAGCAACATATTAGGAAAAGCATAAAATAAAGACAGAAAGCTAAAAGAAATAGGAATATTATACAAAAATGATAAACACAGGAAGCAACATACAGCAAAGACCTTAGACAAGAACAAGATAGGATAGCTTTCACAAAAATGCATGAAAACTGCATTCAGCGCTTATAGCGGCAGTGTATTAGATTGAGTGCAGTCTACTGCGGGTTGTGACAGAAATTAAAATCGCTCTTATTGGATCTTTTTTGAAACCAGTATAATATGACATTACCTCAACATGACTGGCCACATATGTGTAATGGTGTGAAAAAGCAATCTAAATCTTATTTTCATTTCCCAATGGACTTCAATGGGTACGCATACTTTATATATGCACATACTTTTCTCTATTCCTGACTGACTGTATTTACTTATATTTTATTTATTTCTTCTGCCAGCCCCCGTAGGCCCTGGGTTTGATTCCCAGCCAGAACAGGGATTTTTACCTGGACCTGAGGGTTAGTTTGAATTCCACTCAGCCTACATTATTACAATTGAGGAGCTATCTGATGGTGAAATAGTGACCCCGGTCTAGGAAACTAAGAATAAAGGCCAAGAGGATTTGTCTCACTGATCATGCATCACCTCATAAACTGCAGGCCTTTGGGCTGAGCTGCAGTCACTTGGTAGGCACATCAGGGCACAATGGGGTTTGGGGTTTGTTTCTTCTATTTGTTTGTTCAACCTACATTTGTGTTGCTAGAATGGATATATTCATTACTGCATGTCTCTGTGATGGTTTGTAGTCTGATGTGTTGTATGTAAATAAATATGTGTGTTAACTTTATACTCTGGTTGACTGCTGCAGCAGTTGGGAGGGACCTGTGCCGCGTAGCTGGTAGACTGATGTAGCAGTCGTGCTGGAGCCGTGCCTCATAGCTGGTCGACTGCTGTAGAAGTCACGTGTCTTTTGGCTGTTTTCTGTTTCGCTATGATAGATTGCTGGGGTAGTTCAGCCTTTGAGGTCTCTTGTGGCTGTCTTGGGCGTCAATAGTTACGGCTATGCTCACCAGATGACAGTTGTAACCAGTTCAAAGACGAAAGATGCCTTGATGGTCCCCGGCACTGATGTGCATGTGTTTCTTAACTTTCAATCACTTTAAACTGTGATAGGCCTGATGATGGAGGAAAGATATACTGTGGAGGAAGCCCTTGCCCTCATATTCGGTAGTGACTTTGAAGAGGATGATGATGATAATGATTTATCATCTGATTCTGGTGATAGAAAGATTTCAAACCGAGCTCGATAGCTGCAGTCGCTTAAGTGCGGCCAGTATCCAGTATTCGGGAGATAGTAGGTTCAAATCCCACTGTCGGCAGCCCTGAAAATGGTTTTCCGTGGTTTCCCATTTTCACACCAGGCAAATGCTGGGGCTGTACCTTAATTAAGGCCACAGCCACTTTCTTCCCACTCCTAGCCCTTTCCTGTCCCATCGTCGCCGTAAGACCTATCTGTGTCGGTGCGACGTAAAGCAACTAGCAAAGAAAGACTTCAATCACACCTTCTACTTCAGGCACGTTTTCTACTCCAGTTACCGCTTCATCGTCTAAAAGGTCGGCCTACTTCGATGATTCAACAGAACAATATAATTAAATTAATGTAGTAATGGTTCACCTTTCAATACTGTAATATTCTAAATTACATTAATTAATTAGGGACTAGTTTCGGCTGGGGCTGGCCATCTTCAGCCTTAATGTAAAACATCTAATAACTAAACAAATGTACATGTACACAATTGACATAAAACAAATGAAACAAATATATACAAATTGACATTAAAAAACTGGGATGAAATTATGATTAAGTTTGAAAATAAGCTAGGTTCTAACTTCTTGAGAATGCTCATCATTGAGAATATTTCAAGTATTAATTTATATACACAGAACATCTAATCATTAATAATTCAATAGCAAATGGGAACTGGTAACAGTTGATTCCGTAGTTCATCAACAAATCTATTTGCTTGCATATGATTAACACCACTCAAATAGATTTGGAGATGAACTAAGGGATCAACTTTTACCAGTTCCCATTTACTATTGAATTATTAATGATTAGATGTTCTGTGTATGGTATATAAATTAATACTTGAAATATTCTCAATGATGAACATACTCGAGAAGTTACAACCTAGTTTATTTTCAAATTTAATCATAATTTCATCCCAGTTTTTTAATGTCAATTTGTATATATTTGTTTCATTTGTTTTATGTCAATTGTGTGCATGTACATTTGTTTAGTTATTAGATGTTTTACATTAAGGCTGAAGATGGCCAGCCCTGGCTGAAACTAGTCCCTAATTAATATAATTTAGGATATTACATATTATAGTATTGAAAGGTGGACCATTACTACATTAATTTACTAATTATATTGTACTTACGATTCAATACGGATCAGAACCATGAAGTTTATAACCTATGATTCAACAGAAGATGAAGATAGTGAGGATGAAGATCAAGTGCCTGAACCACCAAGCAGAAAAGTAAGTTGGTAAAAGAAGAACCTGAATCCAAAGAAACGTAAGTTCGACACAGCTAATTCCAGAATGAAAAGTTTAGTTTCTTTCGGCTATTTTTTAACACGAGTATCATAACTTTTCTGCGCGAGGAGACTAATAGATCCTTTTCTCAGAAGATGGTTACAGGAGGAGTTCTGGAGAGGGTCCATAAAGAATGGAGGGATGTGAGTGTGTGTGACATTTACATTTTTATTGTCACGATGTTTATTATGACGAGAGTGAAAAAACTGAGCATGTCGGAATATTGGACTCAGAACCCAATTCTTCAACCATCTATTTTTTCTAGGTTGCTACCTTGGGACCATTTCCAGAATATCATGAGAGTTCACCAATAATAACAATAAAGTGCCTTATAACAATGACTTTTTGTACAAAGTAGCTCTGTAATCAAACATTTCAGAGAGCAACATAAGCAACATTTCTATCCCTATGAAAACTTGTGAATCGATGAAAGTTTCCTTTTATTCAAGGGCAGACTAAATATCAAGCAATATATTCCCGCTAAAAGAAGCTGCTTCGAAATCAAGATATTTGTGATGTCTTGACGAATTATATATTAGATTTCATTGTTTATGTGGCTCAGCAAACATGATGTGGGCATCTCAGGCGACACTATTGGTACATTGATGGAGCCATATTTGCAGAAAAGACACATCCTCTATTATGACAACTGGTACTTAAGTCTCATCTTGTTTTGCTGGCTGTGTCACAGGGCAACCAATGCTTGTGACACAATGAGACACAATAGAAAGATATGTCTACAATGGCGGAAAAAGCTGAAGAAAGGTGAGCACTAAAATAGTGTGATAAGAAAGAAGTTTGTATACTTTCAACATTTTACCATGCAGAAATGGTGGACACCTTGAAGGTAGATCATAAAACCATGAAGAAGCAATTGAAGCCTTTGTCAGTTGTACATTATAACAAATCAATGGGACCTGTGGATAGAATTGATATGGTAATGAAGATGGTGGAAAACATAAGAAAATCTTCTGAGTGGTACCACAAGCTGTTTATTCATATAATAGATATGACTCTCTTCAACTCCTATTGCCTCTAAAACAGATTTGTAAAGAAAATAATTTATACCAAGTTCCAAATAGGAATCATTCAGGAAATGCTTAAAAAACAAAAAACAAAACAAACAGTGTTGAAAAAAGATGATCTGGTGGAGGAAAGAGATCTGATCTTCCCTTGAGACTGACAGCAGGACTTCATCTTCCATCTTCCTGATGAGTGGAGTATGTAAAAAACTTGTATTGTCTGCAAAACACAGAAGAAGAGGAAGCAGACGAAAATGTGTTGCAATGTAACATTTTGTACCATTCCCTGCTTCAAAAATTATCAGATGCAGAAGAACTTTTAAAAACAATTGTTACCTTATGACATGCAAATTAATGTAGATAAACAATTTGTAATCTGAAATTAATATTTGTGTAAAATTATAGGTTAATATGTAATTTATAAAACTGAAATACAAGTAACTGAAGATAAAATTTACAATGAAAACCAACACAGGTTTTTAACCCCCAGAACTTCTAAAAAAATGTTAAATGCTGTAGGTATGCAAATTAAATGTGGGTAAAAAAAATTGTAATTCAAAGTTAATGTTTATGTAAAAATATAATATGTCATTAATAATTTTGAAATAAAAGGAACTAAAGATAAAATTTACAATAAGAAATGAAACAAGCTTTTATACTCCGTACGGCTCTACTTCTAAATTGACGTTTTAGCAGATTTTGGCTCTGTCTGGTGGTTATGCGCTGAAGCATAGACACCCAACCAATCCCAAGCTGCCATTCATATCGATTTATATCGGCAGAGCGCGATCTCGAAACTTAGTTGCCAACTCTAATATTTACATTCGCCACGTGGTTAACCTATCTCGATCAGGGTGTATGGTATTCGGTACGGTTTGCGATCTTTTGCATTTTCCTTCAATATTTAGTGTGTTTTTCATATTGTTGGAGGGTTCCAGTGACTCTGAGTTCAGTAGTGTTTTCCCTTTGTAGGCCATAACCTCCTTTCTGTGCCAGCCATTAGCCGTTAATGATGTGTTACTTCCTAATTCTCTTTTAATGTTAATAATATATTCTCTTATAGTGCCAGATATTGTTAGAAAGTGTAGTTCTTGTGAATTTGTTTTCAATCCATATTCATTCGTTTTTCTGAGTACTGTATTACAATTTAAAAGGGCTGTTTACCGCGGTCATATTGCATCAGCTGTTCTCGCAGGCGTAGCGCGCTGGCAACAGAGGGAAGGCGATGCTCATTTGTTTTGCGAAACTTCAATTTAGAAGTAAGGCCGTGCGGAGTATAAGTCTGCCAGTGCCATGTCCAGAGTCATGGATCTAAAAGGAGGATGGGAAGCATTGCCTGAATTAAAAGTACTAAAAGCATCATCATAAATATTTGACCGAATATGCATTAAAAATAAATTTAAAAATTTAAAATCCTGCCTGTCCTCTCCTTACATCGCTGGCTGACTGTGAGCGGGAGAGCAGAGCGAGACAGGTATCCCTTACAGCGGGCTCGGTGAGCCACGTGCTGCTCATGTCCAAGTGGTCATGCTGCCGGACTCGCTACGCCGAAGTGAAAGGGTTAAGATGAACACAAACACTTTGTCCCTGAGCTACAAGAATCAACCAGTCAAAGTTCAAATCCCAACCCAACCATGAATTGAACCCAGGGCCCTCTAAATACAAGGCCACTAAGCTGACCATTCATATAAGTTTTATATATAAGTTATGTGTAAGGGAAAGAGTACATGATTAAAAGCAGGAAGATCTTTGAGAAAATAAAGAGTTTTCCTTCACTTAATTGTAGATTGTTCACAGATAGACATTTATTTGGTTAGTAATACTGTATTTCAATTTTCAAGTCCACAAAATGTGCAGCCAGTGCTGATGTTGTAGTCTAGTAGAGTAATGTGAACTCAAATAAAAATATCAACAACGTTTCTAAAATGAAATGTCATTAATATTTTTCTAGAGTTTAGAGACAGGCAAGATTCCCATGGGAGATTAATCATTCCTTAACCCCTGCAGACTATTGCCTTAAAAATTCTTTGTAATTTTTATGAATTTTTAATAAGGATTTACATGTTTTTACCCTTTCCTTGTGTAGTTCTCACACACCCTAATGCATTCTTTGACAGCAATTGTCACCACACTTTCAAATATCTCTGAGAACCTTACACCTCTGAATTAAGTACAATATGTAGAATCATTGTTCCTCTTAAATTGTATTTCTAAATCCTTGACTACAAAGTAATATACCACTAAGGACTGAGCACTTACCACATTCTGGAGGAATCCAAACATCAACTCCAATTTTCTTGCACTGGCTGGCATAGGTTGCAGCAGACAGACAGCCACTGCTTCTGTCATTTGTCATATCTTGAAGACACATTTCATAATATGACTGGGGTTCAATGTGAGAGAAGCAACCACTCAGAGGAGATGATGAATGTTGGAAGTAACTGCTGCAGATTTTAGACTCCTGTCTTGTAAGTTCCACGTGTTCTTCCTCTTCATTTACCTGACCTCTTGATCGGCAGTGAGAGCTCTTACCTACCTGCCAGTTCTTTGCAAAATATTGTATGTCAGATGTGACTGTTCCGTCAGGTAAGGAAATGTCATTTGATGGTTCATTGTCAAATGTTCCCAGAAGACCTCCCGTTTTTCCAAAATACCATCCAGTAAGCTCCATCGTACAAATGTCATGGTACAAATTGCACTCAAGGGCCATCCCAAAGTTGGTGTGCACCACAATCTTCTCTCCTGTGCGAATTATCCATGCTGACTGGCCAATCTTGACTGGAAGTTCCGTCTTCTTTCCATCAATACTCACACGATTATTACTGCCAATGGCTATATGGTGGCCTTCACTAACGATTGTCAAAGACTTCTCCACAACTTTGCGGTTCTGTAAGAAATATAAATAATGTATAAATGAAGCTTTCAAACTCTTTGTAATCATTGAAAATAAATTGTGGTTCAAGAACTTAATTTTTGAAATGTGTATATGGTATATATCTTTCTATCAAGAATATGGTTACTCAATGTTTTTAGGACTATAGAGGGGTTTTAAAAATTCCTCACTTCAATTTGCAATACAGTGTTATTTTAATTATGTGTAATTTGGTATTGTAATCTGTGTACCTGAAGACGTCCCATAGAAGGACGAAACATGTACTACATGTTAATATGACCTATATTTCTTAACATTTCTTGTTAACTTAGTGATCCAATGTATCACGACTTTTATTGAAAAGGTGGTTTTAATACACCTCTTAATAAGTGAATACATATTTGGGATACAACCTTTTATAACTGCTATTATATAACTTAGATGGTCAGGTAACATACTTAAGAGATTGGGATATCTTTGGCCATCATTAGGACCACGAATTTTGTGCAATAACAGTTTAGAATGAAAATGAGTATGAAGGGGTATCATCTTGTCTGGATGAGGTTTCGCTATGAGATTTGCATACATTAAGGAAGCCATTTGCCTTTTTAAAATTATTTATGCCTGGTTGGCAGAATGTTTCATTTGATAAATTTCATGTTAAATTCTATATTGACATTGACTATTCACTTAATAAGAGATTTATTAAAACCATCTTATCAATACAAATCATGATACACTGGATCACTAAGTTAAAAAGACATATTAAAAATGTAAGTCATATTAAAATGTAGTACATGATTCATACCTCTATGGGATATCTTCAGCTACACAGATTACAATACTGAATTACACATAACTAAAATAATACAGCATTACAAATTGAAGTGGGAAATTTCATAAACCCCTCTAAAGTCTTAAAAACATTGAGTAACTATATTCTTTTAAAAATTTCCCACTTCAATTTTGAATAGTATTATTTTAATTATGTGTAATTCAGTATTGTAATCTGTGTACCTGAAGATGTCTCATGGAAGGATGAAACATTTACTACATGTTAATATGACCTATATTTCTTAATATTTTTTGTTAACTTAGTGATTCAATGTCTCATAATTTGTATTGAAAAGATGGTTTAAATACACCTCTCAGTAAGTGAATGCATATTTGAGATACAACCTTTTATAACCACTATTATTTATATAATTCTGCCTATACAACTGCAGAGTAGGCAAGGGGATAACTGACATTTGTTTGCATTCCAACCTGTTACCATATGAAATTCTTGACTGTAGTCAACATTCTCATGTACTTCTGATTACAAATGTTATTGCAGAGTCTGTGGGTGTGAATTTCATTGTAATTAGAATTAAGAGCCTGCCTGGTAGCCATGATTGCTAAGGCATCAAATCTTTAATATTCTGACTCCATGGTTAGCCAGTTCGAGTCCCATTGGTTGAAAAAACAAAGCATCGTCAGAATATTGGCCAGCAGGGTAGGAGAGGTGGTTGTATAACAACTTATTATCACTAGACTGCTTGCAAAAGACTGGATTCACTTCTAAACATCTCTGCATTGTTCATATGGAGAGAGGGCATATGGCGCTGTTGATGGTGATTCGTCCATCGGAGAAGGATGATAAGCCTTGAACAAACTCTTTGGTCTTTTTTGTCTGCCAGCACTGGGTTTCAACCTCTCCCTACCTCATTTATCATCATTATCTCACACTCACATGTAGATCACCTATTGGGCATTGGGCATCAAATAGAAAGACCTACATCAGGCAAGCTAAACATGTTCTTGGACTCTCCTGGCACTAAAAGCCATACTCTGATTAAATAAACAAACAAGTCAGGATTAGGTATAGGATTTAAAATGAGATATTATTCCAGTATTTGCCTCATCAACTGCAGGGATTCACACCTCTGACAATGAAATCGCATGAAAGTGTCCTGCATACTGCACAAGCAGTGCTGCTGGAACTGAGACAAGAAACTAATATGGAACTATGCTAAATATCACATGCAATGAGTAAAGGAGGACAACAATACAATGACTGAACTGGAATAGCACTTTGCTTGGAAATACATGTAGGATATGTCTTATTCTGTATAAAAACATGGTGCGTTTATAACTGATATTTTGCTTACACACGACACTATCTTTTGGCAAAGAGATCACTTTTAGAAGCTTGATGTCTCTGCTCACCAACAACTAACAGTGCTAAGATTCAGGAAACTGATTAAATACGCCTTCTGTCAGAGCGGATACCTGAGGGATCCTCCAGATTTTTTCTAACAACCATAAAAATCTTGCTCTGAAGTGGCCTTGATGATGAAATTTCCAGCATTTATTAGATATGCACTTTGCAAGAAATTACTTTGTGCAGAATACAGCCTACTCTCCCCATTAAACATCTCCTGCAATCAGGTATTTTTAGGCCTACAATACTATTCAGCTGACAACATTGTCACGAGTTCTGTGATATGTTTCAGGAGTTTTCAATCAGTCTGTTTATAAATGCACCTCTTGTCCAAATCCATTGCATATTTGAAATTTCATCACTGAATTTCATGTACATTGCTTGCTCATTTTAACTAATATCTTACACTATATCTAACACTGGATACCCCATCATCTGTAATATTCATACTGAAGTGGGTAGGGCACTTCCTGCAATTTTGTTGTGAGTGTTAGAATTTTGTAGTTCTTTCATAGAGTATGTGTTAATGGTCTTAGTTGTAGAGAGGGATATAAGTATTTCTTCAAAGACTTTTTCCCTCTGATTAGTGTTAAGAGAAGATGGTTATCCAGTTTTACTTTCTCTTAAAGCAATAACAACCACAACAAGAGTATGTTATCATCGGGCTGAAGGAAGTGAGAAGATCAAATTGGCTTCCACCTCCTATTTCCCAAGAACATTTTTTAATGATTGTTTCACAATTAATGTCCTTAAACGCTACCCCCACCTTCCTGTCCTCTTGTCCTTAAATATTCTGAAGGTGGACATCAACTGGAGCTCAGGTCTATGAAAGCGATAGGCCTTGATATAAGTTCACTCTTCCTTTTTCCCATTTTCTTGTGTTGCCTATATTCCCCACTCCCTTTACCTCACAGTACCATCTACTTTTCAAAAAGCTGCATGTAGATTGCCTTCATTGGGGAGTGTTCCTGGAAAGAGCTGCACCACCTCTGGATGAGGACAAGAATGTACATTTACAAAATTCTATAACTCATAAATTAAGTATGGTACTGTAGTTATAATGAAAATGAGGTTTAAATCTTGAAACATTCAGTGTTTGTATTAAGTTAACATTGGCAGCTGCTAGTGTGTATGCATGTAAAAAAATGTTGGATAGAGGAAACAATCTTAAATCTTAAGGAAATTACCTGGATTTCATAGTTGATAACAGCAGAAAATTTGTTATCAAGGAAGTCACTAGCCAGCAGATAACTACATTCTCCTTCAAAGTCATAAAACTTGTTGTCAAAGGTGATGAAGTGCTTTCTCCCAGCTATAACAGCTTGCTTGCTGAGTGGAGGGAGTAATGTATTTATTGACTTATTGATAGCAGTATTCAGAGGGTCCAGGAAGTAGTAGCTATACCTGGAATGGATAAACAAGAAAATTAAACAGTCAGTTACTGTGTTATTAAAATGTGATTGAATGATCTACGGTAGAGCAAATGTAAATGATCATGCATTCCTTAAATATGCTTTGTACTATCATCACAGGTAATGTACAATGCTAATGGAAGACAACTTTACAAACAATAAAGACTAATACAGCACAACCTCGATTATCCACTCTCGAATAATACATTCATTCCATGTTTTAAACAGTCAATCCTAGCTAAAAATGTGTCTGATAAAATAAAGTTGCTTTTCTAATGACGGTAAGGTAAAAAGCATCCCAGAAGAGATGCAAGGCTACAGTTGAGATTCACAACATGTGGTATTCTCATCTGTTAATGGAGCAGGAGCCTTACTGACTGCTCCTGAGTCTAGTCTACCGACTGTAATTGATCATTCATGAGAGTTTTAAAAAGTAAATTACAAAGCTGCATCTAATCAACTTATCTCACTTTGCCCATAAACATCTTCTACTACATAATTCTTCAAAACAAGTTATTAAGAGAAAATGCAAAATGTTGGACTTTGAAACAATAGATTGCTTGCAGTGTGGACCCAAACATTCCTACTGACGACATCGCTACTCACCTCCGTCAGCAAGGACTACCCATACAACGAGTGTTTCGGATACACAACGCTGATGGTCCAACGTTTCGCCTCCACCTCCCGACGCCCGAAGACGTGAACCAACTCATCACTCATGGGATTAAGCTATATGGCTGTCACCATCGTGTGGAACCCTCCCGTTCGCCTCCCAAACCTTTGACCAGATTTACCTCTCCTCGTCGCCGACCCCGGCCGGACCCTCCTCCTGTTTACCCATCTCCACCAGTTTGTCCTCCCCTTCCTCCGACTGGTTTCATCCCCCCAACCGTCCCAACGTTTGAACTCCTTCGACTTCTCATCACTTCACTTAATCACATGACAGCCACCCTTCATCTCCTTACCTTGCACCTTTACCCCGGCACTTCCTTCTACGCTTCATCTCTCCCCCTTATACACCCTGTTATCCCTCACACCCTTTCGTAAATCATATATGTTTTTATGTATCATGTACTTAAATAAAGCAATTGTGTAATACCCAGGCATAGGCACAATTCCTCTCCCATCTCCTATCTCTCCACATCCTTTACCCACCTCCTTCTTCCATCACATCTCCCCAACCCACCCGCATCTCTTGGCCAGAGAGAGGGCGACACCCTCCAGGTGGCCCACCCCATCCCTTCAGGGTGGTGAATGAAAGCATTTGATAGATAGAAACAATAGAATAACTGAAAGGTTAAAAAATGATGAACTAGTGGCTGTTTTTCATGGAGGGACATCTGCCAGGATCAGCCTGTCATGTTTGTCTTTGTTGCTTCTGTTTATATTCAACATGTACACTAGCCAACACAGAAAACAAGGGTGCTAAAAGATGTAAGTCCAACTGTACAGCGACAAACATTGTAACATTCAACCATGATGTGGTTGCTAGTTCGATACTCAGGGGCAATGAAACATTGCTCATATAGAAGTGTAGGAAGCAATTAGATGGCACTGTTTCCTGTAATTGTCCTTAAATACGAGCAAGGTGGAAGGTAGCAGGCAGACAAATGGGTGTGTTATGTGTGACTGTTTATGAAGTGCCAGAGCCCAGTGCATACAGACTCAGGTTCACTGTGGGAAGGTGTTTGGTTCAAATCCACTTGGGATGTTTTTCTTTCACTCCACTGGTAGCAACAGCAGACAAACCAATTAGATTGCAGGATGCTCCCAGCATGCTTATTACTCACAGGTAGATTATTCTGCTGACAGGTATGGAACACCACGGACTTCACATCCGTGAGTGGGTAGTTGCTGTTGTTGAACAAGGAAATCTGACCGCAATAGCGGCGTATGTGTTTGCAAGGACAATGTACTATGTGATTGGTCGAATGTCAGAATCTTTAGTCTCTGAAATGTGTTGTGAAATAAATATTTAATAAAACTTGTGACTGGTAACAGTTTATATTATATCATAAAGAATTCACAGTCATGGACAAGGCCTTCTTTAAGATAAGAGGTTAAGAAGATCATATTCTTTGACAAGAGCAAATTTTTGTTGATGAACAATAGGGCGGTATGTATGTTACATACTTTTGGCACCTGACACAATCCAGCAATTTTCTCACTATATGTAACATTACTGAAATATTGGACTCAGATATGGAATCCTAACTATACTGTTTCGATATCTAGGACAAAGTCTGTCTGATACAGATTTGTACATATTTGTTCTTAGAGAATTTGTATCCCATATAACTACAGAAAATATAAAGAACTCGAAAACTCTTTGAAATTATGATATCTTCAAGCACGACGTGAAAACTTTTATGTTAGTTTCATTCATGAACTACTTAACTCACAAATACAATATTCCGAATTACTGCAGAAAGTCAACATAGTTTGATACACAAAATGATAAGAAATGTAAATAAGTTAGGTACTGACATTTTTGACTGTTCACACTTATGATAATGCCAGAATACATGTATAAAATTTGCAACCTTTAGGAAGCTGTATTAATAACTTATTTTTACAACACCAATTTCTCCTTTATAATTTATGTAATAATTTCTTAGTTACAAGCACATCTAATGTAACATGGTTTTATACCATCAACAAATTATTATTATTATTGTTATTATTATTATTATTATTATTATTATTATTATTATTATTATTATTATTATTATTATTATTATTATTATTATTATTATTGTTGTTATTGTTATTATTATTATTATTATTATTATTATTATTATTATTATTATTATTATTATTATTATTATTATTATTATTATTATTATTCATGCGTTCTGCCCTTCTAAGGACCATGTTACAATTTCAATTGTTCCTCCTCAGTTGTTCTTTCCTTTTCTTCCAGTATTCTTTCATTGTTTCACTGTGTTTCTTTTTCCTGTCTTCAGTCCACTGTGTGCCTGTTTTCTTTTCCTTCCTCCCTTGGAATCCTTCCATTTGTAAGACTTTCTTCCTAAAAATCTTTCTTTCCAATAATTCTTCTTCTCGTACGTTGTTCCTTTCCAGGTCTTTCTTGACTTCTTGAATCCAGATGGTGGTTGATTTCTTTTCCCAAAGGTACTTGAAGATTCGTTTAGTTAGTCTATTGTCATCCATTCTGTAAATGTGTCCAAGAAATAGCAATCTCCTTTTTCTTATTGTTTCTGATATGTTTTCTACGTTCTGGTAAATTTTATTGTTGTTTCATTATTATTATTATTATTATTATTATTATTATTATTATTATTATTATTATTATTAACATACTGTTTCAACCCATTAAGATGATGGTTAATACTTGTAACCCCTTCTGGATTTCCAGTACTCCTTCATCTTCATGAAGAATGCAATTCTTTGCTTTTCAGGACAGAGTCTGTCCAATATAAATTTGCACATATTCGTTCTTACAGAATTGGTATCCCATATAGCTTTGCATCAGGTCATCATCTCACTCTTTCTGGATGATCCTTTAACTCGTATATACAGGTTATGAACTTACTTCTTTCTTGAACCACCGTCTCAGGGACACTGACAAGCTCCTTTTTCACTGCATTTGCCCGTGGACAGATACATTTCCAAGTCATGAGAAGATCAAGAATTCTTTGAGATATTCTGGTGTTAATTCCAGACAGATGACCATAAAATGTAGGACAGTGCTTTCTTATAACAGGTGAGAGCTTTTCCAATTTAAAGTACAGCTCTGATTTTAATCTCACTCTGAGAATTTTGATGCAGGCCAAGGATCTTCCTTAAGAATTTCATTTGGATCCTCCCTATCTCACCATGGTGAATGAGGGTCAAGCATTCAGCAGTATATAGGAATGTGGTGTAGTGATGGTATTTGGCCTGCCATGAGATCAATCTGGACTGATAAATGGGTTTGTAGAGGGGAACAGCTGTTTAAATACATTTAGTCAGATAGTTCAGAGCTTCTTTCTCTGATTCTTTAACAGAAATGATCTCTCAGAGATACTTAAAATGAATGAAACATTTGATTTTTCCATATTTGGTATTGAGAAATGCAGTGGTATTATGATAGTCAGACATCATTACTTCAGTTTTTTCAAAAGATATCTGGAGACCTACAGCAGCCTGCCTGATGGCCATGATCATTAAAGCATAAAGTCTATACCATTTGATACCATGGTTAGCCAATTTGAGTCCCGTTGGAAGAAGAAAATTTCACCACCAGAGTTTTGTCTGGAAGAGTAGAAGAGGTGTGGTATACAGTTTCAAATCACCAGACTGCCTGCCAAAGATTGCATGCCAAAAACCTAGATTCAATTCCAAACCTCTCAGCGGTGTTTATGTGGAGTGAGGGCATATGACGCTGTTGATGGCGAATGGTATGTTGGTTGGGGATGTTAAGCCTTGAGCAGATCCCATGGTGTAAATACTGATAGTGCTTGATGCAACGCTAACATGGATTCTGATGTATCCAGAAAGACGCACACAAAATGATGTCAGTTGGTACACTTATTTATTTGGAACTATTTATCTACACATTACATATTAAACACACATATAACCTTATTAACTGCCGTAACAACAAAACACCATATCAACAAACCACCATTTTTAACAACTGCCTATGACTAAGCACATGGATATTGCAACCTTGGAACAATTGACTGCTGACTGCTTACAAACATGTCGGCCACAAGGTCACAAGTACAACTCCTGTTAAACCATAACTCCAACTAAACAGTAACAAGTCTCTACCATCAAGACCACCTCCTTATATATGTGCCTGGCCAGGCTTCTAGAAGGATACATTTTCTTGTAAATTCTAGAGTGATTAAAGCCTAGATATATTGTAAAGAATATTCTACATAGTTCTCATCTAGCTAGCGCCATTCTGGATATTACAACATGTTACACAATACTGTAGCGGATTACACATCATACATACAGGTAATAATGAATTGTATACTATTAATTACTGGTTCTTACATTAACTGAACTCATGTAAATGTCTATATACAGCACATGTTTCATGACATAACCTCACAAACAAAGCGATCATTCAACTACGTAAATAATAATACTAATACTAAATGGATGTAAACATTTCATAGTCATACATTACAAGTCATAATAATAATCATAATCATAAAATAATAATAATAATAATTCAAACTCGATACTTGCATTATTTACCCATGGGTGAGAGAATATTGTTTTCAAGTTATATCAGTTTATCACACTTGCATCAATTCATTGAGGTATTTAATTCTAAGGAAAGGTTGTTAAAATATGGATAAATGGAAATTCATGTTGATCATGCTTTGCATTTCGTTTGACAACAATGCATATAACATTTTAATGTTGAAATATTTTAAATGAGTACAACAGGAAGAAAATATATAATAGTTTTACAACATTATTGGGATATTTGAACATATGGAATGAACATTGATGGAACCATTAAATGTTTTCAACTTTTTAAACTTGTTTGAGGATCAATTTTATGTTGATGTTTCAGTGTTTATGTACATGTTATCTAGTTTCAGAGGGACATTTTTCAAATTTTTGAAATAATAATTTTGTATTAGTCATATCTACATTATAATATTATGTTTTATTTGTGCAGTTATTTCAATGTTACAGTATTAGCTGGGGATGGCCTAAAATAAGAAAAAACATGTTCTAAAAAACATTTTATATAGCATTGAATAGGTGGATCTAACCATTATACTTTCTTATTTAAGAAATTGTTAGTCATATTCCCCCATAGAAGTTACCAGCTGAGGTATAATTTTCATTTTGTACCTTTTCCATAGTGCTGGACCAAGTGTTGAAAAGGTAATGGAAGGAGCAGGAAAGAAAGCAGCACAATTTACTCTGGGTTATTCCTGACAACAAAAGGGTTGTGTAGCAAACTTTGAGCTGAGAAGATTTGAGAGTAAGGAGGTGAGTTTCTCGACTAAGCGGCATGTTCTGAGATGTCAGTGGAGAGATGGCATGGAATGACATTAATAGACAAATAAGCTGGAGTGGAGCTTCTAAAGGTAAGCAAAATCACAAATTATATATATAAAATAACATGTCCCAACTCTGACTGATTGATTGACTGACTGACATTATCATCGCCGAGCCAAAGCTACTGAACATAAAGAAATTCAAACTTGGGGATACATTTATATTACAGTGTAGGTGCTCACTAAGGAAGGATTTTTGGATTAGCATGCTCTTTTTTTAAAAGTTGAAGACGTTCCATATTTTAGGAATGAAACATGTACTAACCTTTACGTAAGTACTTAGACTTTAACCCTCTTGGAGCCAAGAGCCGATCTGGTCGGCCGCTCCCCATCAGCTGGAAGAGGCCAGAGCTCCGCCTCCACTCTACTACTGTACAGTGCCAGGCCGTTTTCAGTGGAAATACATGTATTTTAAAATTTGCTTATATCTACCGGTGTATAGCAAATACCGGCATGAAATTTTCTACATATCGACTACATAGAATAAGAAACTGCTTTTGTGTGATATAAAGAGTCAAAGACGTTTTATTGTTGATTTATAGTATACAGATTCAAATGCAACAACTGCAATTCCTCCTACGTCGGACAAACTGGCCGCAACTTCAATATCAGGTACTCTGAACATGTCAATGCCATTAAATACAACAGATTCTCTGCCATAGGACAGCACATACAAGACTCCAAGCATAGTTTCACCAGTATTGACAATGACATGAATATACTTAAAATCATTAACAAAGGCCCCCTCTTAAACATTACTGAAAATTGCTTTATCCACCTTGACCAGTACTTCAACCCTAATTTCAATTTAAACATTTCTGAAATACCCAATATCCTTTTTGAATTCCTAATTCTTCTTCTCAAAAATTCCAAATTCCAAAACCCCAATTCTATTTTCTATGCCTTACAAAGTTCCCACCCACATTTTCTACCTCCAATAACCCACCCTCCTAACCCACCCTAAACTACCCCTCCTTCATTTCCCTATCTTATCCTTCCTCAATACCATCTAACTTCAATTTCTTTTATTCTTTCTATTCTTTCTCTTATTTCACTATCACTCTTCCTCTGTTAATTTATTCTACCTTCTCTATAAAAAAAAAAAACATCGACCTTCATTTCGGTTCTCCTCTTTCAAATTTTAACTCTTGTCTTGCGCCAACTTCGACTACTTCAATCATGACCTAAAATTTTTTCAATTTAAAAAATAGCGCACTGTGCATATAAGTTTTCATTTGTTTTCCGATATTGCACTTTTTACTATATTTTTTTCTCTTTACAATTGTTTTTTCAAGTCAACTGTTTTCCAAGAACTTAGCAGGAGCACAAGTACTCATTCAATTATACTGATTTGCGTTGTATATTTCTATATATACGTACTTAACTTCCCGCAACCGAGACAAATACTGGACCTTCAGGATATTCTCCATTCTACTTTGGCGTTCGAGACCGCAGCGCATGACCGCGCTGATCACCGGGAGCTGGCGGTTTGCTTCTACAAATCTATTCGTCTGCGACTTCAAGTTATTTATGATCTTCATATATTATTTGATAGTGTTGTGACTTTGTGCCTGACAGAGTGTGGAAACTGACCCATTTGACCGTTCTCCAATATTCATAAACATTGTGAGACTTCGCCTATCATTGCGTGTGCCATACTACCATTCTTAATATTACGTACTGTTTTCTTTTAAGTGACTCACAATTTCTACCCCCATCGTTAATTTATGTTTCATCTTATACCAATCCTGAGTTCACTTAATCTTTTTCTTTTTCTTTTTCATATGCATTGTTTTACATGTTTTTACGGCTGACGATGACCTGGACTAGGGTCGAAACCGGTCCCATTTATATATATTTACTATTAAATAAGAATGTAATCACTACATTTCTTTCTTTTATGTATTGAATAGGTTGAACCTCTTTTTCAATTATTTAATTTTTAACGTTGATTTATAGTTGTCGAAAACGTTTATTTTTAGGAAGAGAAAAATATTTTCGCACTTTCTCTCTCAATATCTACTTTGAAAAAATAATTTACGATACAAAAGAATATACGTAATTATGTATAATGTATTTCTAAATACAATTCTATAGAATAACTAATTTGAACAAGAAAAATAAAAACGTAAAAAATAAAAATTCAAACATATGTCATTAATAAAAACAAGACAATTTTACTCACCGATAAAATTCGCGTGTATGTATCGAAGTTTGACAAATACTGACAACAAATTTTCTACATGCGGACAACACAGTATTAAAATAATTCTGAATTATTAAATAAGTAAAAAATAGTAGTTGATATTATAGTTTTTGTTTTCAGAAAAAATAGTTTCTCATTTTCGGTTGTAGTATATATTAGAAAAATAATTTTATAATACAACAGAATTTACGAAATTAATAAATGTATGGCACTAAAGCCGTGATTTGCTTTGACATACTAATCGACCGCTGCTCAGTTCGGTACCTGCAGTTTACGAGGTGAATCATGGTCAGTGAGATGGATCTTCTCAGTAATTATTCTTGGTTTTCCAGACCGGGGTCGCCCTCTCACCCTCAGATATCTCCTCAATTGCAATCACTTAGGGTCACATAGATTGAGTCACCCTTGAAACAACCCTCAGGACCAGGCGAAAATTTTTGACCTGGGCGGGAATCGAACCCATGACCTCCGGGTGAGAGGCAGGCAAGCTACACTTGGCCCACGGAGACCGGCATTTAGGTAATGATAGAGGACTATATGTGACTATAAGGTTTAGCAGAGAGTAAGTGAAAAGTAAATTGAAGTGTAATATGGGCAGAGAATCAGACGGTAGGGCATGTTTAGGTCCAAGAACTTCCTTGAAGGAGACAGGAGGTTGAGGAATGTTGTCGGGTTCATTGGGACAAATTTCCACAAAATGTTCTCCAGAGATAATCACTAGTTTCATCTACCACTATATTCAGAGTAGTGCTGTTAGACACAATTAAACGTCTCTTCTTTAGTTGCGGTGATTCCATGGACGTGTCCGGTATAATTTCGTCGCTACTCTCTGAACTAAATTCCCTATCGCTATCCGATAAATCATCCGCGTTAACTTCGCACTGTTCCAAATACTGCATTAATTTATTGTCATCAATACCTGTTGAAAAAATATCACGTGAAAAACATTCCATTTTCCTGCCACAAATCCACTCACTACAAGGAGCAATCTCTTACTGACCGGTCAGCGGTATTTGTAAACACAGGAAACGACTCTTGTGAAAGGTATAACACCCTCTTAGAACTGCCAAAGCAAGGCCAGGCACACAATAACGTGTAGCCCCTTTACTACAGGTTGTAACAAAAGTATGCACGTCACTATAGGTTGCCTGAAAATTATGTATATCACAGAATTTTAAGCCGGCCGATGTAATCGGCTCTGGCAACTTCTGACTGGATTGTTAACGGCCGACCAGATCGGCTCTGGCAATTTAAAGGGCGGATTCTCGCACTACCTTTGGCACCAAGAGAGTTAAGCTGGATTATGTATGTATTTTCATGTGAACTAGCTATAAAAATATTAAATATTAGAAGGTGCAATTCTTCTTTCAACCTTAGTTGAGTTAATGCCAATATGGAATCAAAATAATGATATTTTTGAAATCATTTAAGAAAAGACCAGGTGAGAAAATGATAGGTAATCCACCTTCGTAGCAACAGCCCTAAATGCAGACCAATGGTGACTGATTGATTGAATAGAAACATTAACAATGTATGAAGTTCTGTTCTTCATCAAAAACATGTGAAACATGAACTGACTTAAAAATCCTCAGGATTAAAAGGCAACTGTTTAGATGTGCATAAATAAAAGATCTGTCAAACAAGTGTAGAATTTCTGAACATAAACCGCATTATTCTCAGTGTGAATAGAGCACTTAGCATGGAAAGCACATTGTACTATGATATGACAACACTCTTAACTGTTTTATCTGAAACATCGCTCAAAGTACTCACCGCAAGGTATAATAGAGCATATAGTCTCAGTATCATATTTTATGTAAAAGCATAGTAAGTACCTATTAAGCCTTGCCATCTCCTCTTCTGAGCTCTTCTCTACTGGATACCAGCTGAACTGTTCAAATTTTGGTAATTCATTAAAACCATTCCACTCCACTGGTAGTTCTTGAGCATATTCTATAAGACCCAAATCAGGTCTGAAAACCAGATCTGTTTTTGAATCTCTCTCATAGTCTGAGTCCACACCGACTAGGGCAGCAACTAAGTAAGTATCAGATTGCTCCAAAACATCACTCAGCCCACTAAGAACTTGGTTTGTAATTTGATAGTACTTCCATATCCAGACAATCTGAGTAAGAGAAAAACAAACAATCTGCATATATTCAAAAACACTTGTCAACATGGTACACAACACCTGGTGTATTGGATTTGCATGTCAGAAGTATGGTATTTTCTATTAACAACAGATATAAAAACCATTCAGTTAATTTCTTTGAGGAACATTTAAATTTAAATGTAACTTTGATAGAACACAAGTCACATGCAGAAGACAGGAACATCAAAAAGAAAAGAATATGTGAGAATTGGGAGAAATAGAAAGAAAACACAAAAGGATAAAGACCTTGCATCTTCGTATACTGCTGTTATCAAAAAGATTGGCTCTCTCCTCATCAATCCCAGTTCCTCTACATCCATTTCTTCTCAGCCCTCGACAAGCTCATTCCTTTCTTACAGCTTCCTGAGAAGGGCTGGTTTAAACATTCACTGAGGGGCCATCCTGACTGATCATCAGTCTTGTTGTAGGAAGTTTTGGATAAGAAAACAGACCAGATGCACAATGGAACAGGGAAGAGACAAAAAGATGAAGATGAATACAGGTGGTAGAAGACTAGGAACACAGGAGAAAAGGCGAAATGGAAATCAATAGGTCAGTATAAGTCATGAGAAGGAACAAACAAGTGTAAGCCAATGTTTGCACTTGTTTGTCATTTCCATTACTGTAATAGGACCTGGGTAATATAGAGTTATCATCATAAATGTCACGGAATAATTTCAATAACCTCTATAAAGCATAAATTATGATTCATCTAAAGATTAATTGGATCTCTGGGCTGAAATAATTTACAATAATTACAGTAATAATGAATAATGAATTTTTCCTCCTTCACAAGTAAGGCTTTGCAAAAATTCCTGTCAAAAATGGTAATTAAATCATTTAAAGTCCACATTTAAAAATTCTTTGTTAAGACATTTATTTTATGAATGAAAACAAGACTTATATTTCTGACTAGCAAATGTGCCTCTGCTTCACTATGGTATTTTACCTTGTATACAGATTTCTACATAAATAACTGTACATGCAGTGAGTAGGATTATATTAAATTGCATGTCTCCTTAGCGCTATCTGAAAAACACCACGAAGAGGGCCCCAGATGTTTCCGAAGTAAGGTGTTTATTGGGGACTTTTGTGATAATGGCAGGTCACATTTCCCAATGCCATTCACAATTGAGTTCTGGAGTTTCTACTCTAATGGCAGGTTCACTTGCCTACTGCCATTCACAATCAAGATTGGGAGTTTTCATTCTAAAGACAGGCCTCTTTTCCTAATGCCAGTCACAATCGAGTTGGAGAGATTTGATTATAATCTTGAAATGCAGCTGTATCTAATGTATAAGGGATCAAGGTACGACAAAAAGTCATAGGACCAAAGTTGTAAATCTCTCTGAATTGAGCTGTGATTGTGCTATCTGTTTTGTGATACAACTTACTGTTTAGCCAGCAATTACCCAGAAACAAAGGTCTGCACCGTCATTAAAATTGCCTCCATATTTCAATATTTTTCGGGACCAAAATATTACACATTTAAACAGCTTGGAATTTCTCCTCAAAGGAAGGAGTGTCGAAGTTTCGGGATTAGCACTCACATACAGATGGAGAAATTGAGGAAGAAAATAGTAGTTAAGAAATTCAACATTAATTGAAGATAGGATAATAACTGAGGACAGCTGGATAGGACAAGTATGTCAATACCTAGTGGATGTATTGAAAGAATGAAATGTCCCTCACTAAATTGTGATGATATGAGTTATGGATTTAAGAAAGCGGGAACAGGGAGGAAATTTCGGTGCAGGGATTCACAGGAAAACAGATAAGAAGATGACTTTTGGTGTTATTACTTAGGCCTGAAGAGGCAGGGCAGAGGCAAGAAATTAAAGCAGAAGACAGAAGTAGAAGAGAAATACAGCAAAAATTATCGCATATGACAGAAAACACCTTTTGGTGTGAGGTATTGGGCTACACTCCATGCTACTGTTGAAATATTAACAGTCACCCTTAGTGCTATTCAAAGACGATTATAATCTCCAATGGTATTCCACAAATACTCCGCAGAATTACAGCTTGATGTCTCTCTCGCCTTCTATCCGGGGAAAAATGACGATGATGAAAATGGCATTACAATACATCGCTGCTGGTAAGCAGCCAGAGCCATTGCCTTGGTAACCGGTAGGTTTGCTGTCAGTCAGCGAGGGTGTCCGTCATCCAACACAGAGCACAAAACCCGCAGAAAATAGCCATTTACTCCGTCATTGAAGAGTAAGAAAAATTATGTACCTAACAATTTGTTTACAGTGAAGGGATGTTTCACATATAGTTTACGGATTTCACAGAAAATAATAGTATAAAAGAAAATTGAAAAACCTGCTCTGGTTTTCCTACAAACCCCCAGTCTATTCAGTTATTTTTAAATCATATGCATATCTAAGCCTGCTCCTGGATGAGTATACTCTAAATATGAGGTTTGATCAAGATTTATCCAGCAGTTTCACCGTGATGGTGGAACAGACGGATAAATAGACAAACAGACACGAAAGCTAAAAACCACTGATAAGACCTTGAGTCGACCTAAAACACTTAAATATCTGAAAAACTGGCAAAAAGAAAATGGAATTCAGACAGCAGACCCCCTACAGCTTTATTTATACAGATTCAGTTACAGAGCTGTGTATATAGACATACATTACTTGATGGAAAATATATTTGATGTTCTCCCAGACAAGATGGAACAAATAAGTAATTTGCATTATTTTTTACATTTCAATATTTTAGGATACAGTAAGTGACAGAATGGGAAATTAACATTGGGATTTACAAATGCATGAAAGTTGTGTACTACTTTATTTGAACAGTTCACTGGTGGAATTAGAGGTGGTTGAATTGCTAGCGGTATTTCATTTTTATAGGCTGATTTACTATTTGGCAAGTGTGAAATACTTTAGTTTCCATACATACGACAACTACAAGTCTACAGCCAACACAGGCATTTCTCAGCATAAGTTCACTATGAACTGAGTGTATTTATCTAGTCTTCTTCTTCTTCTTTGTATTATTCTTCTTCTTATCCTTCTTCGTCTTCTTATTCTTCTTCGTCTTATTCTTATTCTTCTTCATCCATTCCCTTTTCCAGATTCTCTCTGGGTAGGGTAGTGTACCAAAGCCCTCCAACTTACTCGATATTTCCACCAGTCATCTTCTAGTACTTTATTGTTGTCAACTCCTCTATTTGCAATACAGTCCATAACAGAGCTTCTCCATCTCATTCTAGGCCATCCCCTAGGCCTCTTTGCAGTCTCTGTATCCATGAATGTTCCCTTTGGTATTCTCTCTCCTGGCACTCTCATCATGTATCCAAACCATTTTTGGTTTTCTATATTAATCTCTTCTTGAAGTTTTACACACTCCCACACTTCTCCTTATTTCCTCAGTTTGTATTCTATCTCATCTTGTCTTTCCTATGCTCCTCAAGAACCTTATTTCAGCTGCTTGTTTCTTACTTCAGTTCTGCTTAGTCCAGGCCTTTCCAACTCGAGCACTTAGTGCCGGGGCGCACCAGTGCTGCACTCAGCAGCACCGTTCCCCTCCTTCCCCACCTATCCCACACAGTGGTCACTGCATGTGTACGTAAGAGACAGTACATTCATTCTCATTCTCTCTGTGTGTGTGTCATTCTCAGTAGAATCTATTCGATAGAACAGACAGTGGAGCAGTTGGTTTCTCCTTCGTTAAGAATGTCGTTTAATCCTTCATGGGTGGATACTTATTTTGTTCTCAATACCGAAGGGAAAGCTCAGTGTTTAATTTGTCATGTCATTTTAAGCGTAAAAGTCTTCAACCATTCAACGATACTACCACAAGAAACATGTTTCAACCTGTGATGACGTTGTTGGTGCAGCAAGAACCGAACAAATTGCTAAGTTAAAATCGGAATTGCCAAGTTCTTCAGAGATATGTAATAACTTACTCATTAGGAATTGTTTTACATGCAATTTAGGAGATTTGTTTTCGTTTTTGGTTTTGTATTATTAAGAACTGTTTAGAATTAGACTAAGGCGAATGCTGGGACAGTTCCTAGTATAGGCCACAGCCGCCAACCCCCTCACCTTCTCCGAGCATCACCTTCACCGTAACAAATCTCCCGGTCTGAGAGACAGTGTTACGGTCTAAGAGGCCCACCTCCCCCTT
Source organism: Anabrus simplex (assembly GCF_040414725.1). Taxonomy (NCBI): domain Eukaryota; kingdom Metazoa; phylum Arthropoda; class Insecta; order Orthoptera; family Tettigoniidae; genus Anabrus; species Anabrus simplex. The sequence goes on along the minus strand of NC_090269.1, from coordinate 227,263,674 downwards.
CAGGGGAGGAATGTAAACATTTTAGTAGTAGTAGTAGTAGTAGTAGTAGTAGTAGTAGTAGTAGTAGTAGTAGTAGTAGTAGTAGTAGTAGTAGCCTATTATGAGTTCCCTTCATTGTAACTATATTTGATTATTTTAAATATTAAAGTTCTTACCTTTTGGTATACTTCATTCATGGTACTCTTGATACTAAGCAGTGCTGGTATCTGATCCATATCATCAAAATATGGCTGGGTACTACCAATGAGTTCCATCTTGATTTTATTTAATGAACTTATAACATCATTTATTAATGAATCAACTGTCCTGCAAACATAACATATATAAAGATGAAATTTTAATAACAATGTAAATATTGCATAACATACTTCAAGACATTGACCTTCACCTGTAGGATGGGAAAACTGACACCTCTGTACACATCAAACTCATCAGCAATATCTCCATTATTATAGTTTTCACCAATATCACACTAAATGATCTCTACCATTCAGCCTGGCCATCTGGGGCTAAAGAATTTCTTCAACCTCTAAAGCCTGTGCCTCCTAAAACAACAACCTCAGGGAGGATTTTACTGCTAAGTTTTACAATTCCCAATTGGTTGACCGCCAGATTTCCCGGGCCATGAACACTGTCCCCAGACTCCCTAAGCAACCTAACCCCATACCCTTCATTAACACATATCATCCTGGTCTACACAATATAAATCACATTTTAAAACAAGCATTCCATCTTCTCTCATCCTCATCCATACCCAGAGTCTCTTCCAAGAAGCCCCACAGTCATTTTCAGGCACCCACCAAATCTCAAAAACTTTATGAACTACACTGATCTCCACCCCTTTCTGGCTCTTTCCCCTGTAGACACAGCCGCTGTTTACATATACCAAGCATCACTTTTAACAGCAACACCATCAACAAGTAATGAATACCCCACACAAGGTTGTCATGACTGTGCTTCATCCAACATTATCTACCAGCTTCATTACAGACTCTGCCCAGCTTTCTACATTGGCTTATTAGCAATACACTAACTGTACATATATGTGGCCACTGAAGTACTTGCAAAACTCCCAACATAGATCTTCCTGTCCGCATTCATACCAGGCGCCATCAAACCACATTCGATTAATGTTTCACAGTTCTAATAATGTCCACCTCCGTAGCGTAATGGTTAGTGTGTTATTAGCTGCCATCCTTGGGGGCCTGGGTTTGATTCCCAGTACTGCCAGAAGGTTAAGAATGGCAGGAGGGCTGGTATGTGGTTGAAATAGTACGTGCAGCTCACCTCCATTGGGGGTGTGCTTGAATAGACCTGCACCACCTCGGGATGAGGACACGAGTTTACTTAGTTATAATAATGTTATTGTTTTTACGTCCCACTAACTACTTTTGATGGTTTTCAGAGACACCGAAGTGCTGGATTTTTCCCCGCAGGAGTTCTTTTATGTGCCAGTAAATCTACCGACATGAGGCTGACGTATTTGAGCACCTTCAAGTACTACTGGAGTGAGCCAGCATTGAACTTGCCAAGATGGGGTCAGAAGGCCAGCGCCTCAACCGTCTGACCACTCAACTCGACTGTTTCACAGTTAAAGTCCTCAAACATTTCTCCCTACTTCCCACCCTCTTGCCCTTAGAGATTCCGAAGTTGGACATCAACTGTTGCTCAGGTCCAGGGAAGCACCCAGCCTTAACATTAGATAGGCACTCCGATTTTCCATTCTCTTGTCTGTTTGTCCCCCACATTCCCCACACCTCACACAGCATCTACTTCCCAACAATGACCACCATCATTCAATCCTCCACTGACGAAGGCTGAAGCCAAAAATTTTGGACCATGTTTTTCTTTTATATGTACTCTATTCACACAGTCTTACATGGTAAGTCACTGCTCTCCATCTGTTTCCTAGATGTATACAAAATGTAATCTGTTCTACAATTTATTGTAAAATAAGAATGTAAAAGATTTAATGATTATTTATATTTGAATGTTACTTACTCTGCTATTGCAGTGACAGTGCTGTCCAGATATTCTTGCAAGTGAAATTCTTCCAGCCATGAAGCATATACCGTATATGTATCTAATAAATACTGCACTTCAGGTATTTCTACTAAGGTTGCTGTGATATTTTCAATAACATCTGTAAATAAAACATTATGAGTTCAACATACTATAATACTGGTTACAGTATAGAAATGTAACATATAAATAATATAAATCACCTAAAATCAATAATAATACTTTATTAATGGTAAAATGAAATGGCGTATGGCTTTTAGTGCCGGGAGTGTCCGAGGACAAGTTCAGCTCGCCAGATGCAGATGTTTTGATTTGACACCCGTAGGCGACCTGCGCATCGTGTTGAGGATGAAGTGATGATGAAGACGACACACACAGCCAGCCCCCGTGCCAGCAAAATTAACCAATGATGGTTAAAATTCCCGACCCTGCCGGGAATCGAACCCAGGACCCCTGTGACCAAAGGCCAGCATGCTAACCATTTGGCCATGGAGCCGGACTTTATTAATGGTAAAATCATTTTACAACACAAGAGAAAAACATGGTAGGAAGTAAGGAAAGAATCACTGGAGTATAAGGAGAAAAAAATATGTACAAGTATCATACAGGTTACAGCACAAGTAAGCACAGGAAATTAATAATCACTCATGTTTATGCAGATGATTTCTCCAATTTGACAGTGAACAGTTAAATACATCAATATCCACTTTGTTTAATGATCTAGCTATTTTTTGATTGGATCAAGGAATGCATACTTCTATGACCATTTGTGAACAGTGTACAATAAATTTTGTGCACCTGTCTGGAATTATTATTATTATTATTATTATTATTATTATTATTATTATTATTATTATTATTATTATTATTATGATTAGATGCGAAAAAGACCAGAAAACTGATCACGCAAAGCTCACTTAGAAGTTGTGCATTTCCTTCTTTGCCAGGCAGCCTTAGTTTTTCTCTCATCGTGGTTCTTCATTCTTCTGTCCACTTAGCTCCTGTCTTCTTCTTGTGGTTTCTCTCTGACTCTACTTCCCACTTGTTGATTTTCGTTCTGTAGCAGGTTCGGTTAGTGATGTCGGCCACTTTGATTCCTGATTTTTCCAGGTCTTGGCGGATTATTATTATTATTATTATTATTATTATTATTATTATTATTATTATTATTATTATTATTATTATTATGTTGGGCAGAGTTTATCAACAAAATTGAACAAGATAGTCGAGGAAATCAGAAACTATTATACAGAGCAATAAAAGTGAAAAGAAGAAATCAAGAAGAAATCAAGACATTAGAGAGGGAAGATGGATCCATAGTACATGATGAAAAGGATCTTCAGAAGGTGATGGTAAAGTATTTTGAAAAACTTTATAATGAGGATGACTGCTCAGAGGAAGAAGGAGATAAGAAAATGGAAATAATAGATGGAGAAAAAGAAGAGAACCCGATAACATGGTTGGAACTTGAAAGGGCAGTGAAAGCAATGACCAAGTGGAAGAGACAAATTCAATGCTGATATGATTAAGGCAGCAGGAAGCATTGAACTACAGTGGCTATACAGAGCCCTCAATGTCATATGGAAGGATGAAAGGATACCTGAAGATTGACAACAAAGAAGCATTGTACCAACTGTTCAAAACAGGAAATAGGAAGAAATGTGAAAATTATAGAGGTATAACCCTATCATCACATGGGCTAAAAATAATGGAGAAAGTCATAGAAAAAAGACTGAGGGATTGAATAGAAACACAGTTAGAGGAAGAACAACATGGCTTTAGACCGAATAGATCAACAATAGACTTGATATTTGCAGTGCGAACGATAATGGATAAACATCTGGAAAGGTACAAGAAAAACATATTCGTATTTTTGGATTAGGAAAATGTTTATGATACAGTTAAGAGAAAACATGTATGAAAAGGAATACACCAAAATCATTAATTAACAAGATAAAAATGTTGTATCATGAGAGTAAAAGCAGTGTACAAGTGGGGAGTGGTGACTCTGAAACATTTTATACAAAAAAGGTCTCAAGCAAGGAAGTGCACTGTTGCCATTACTGTTTATTATATTGATGGATGAAATCATAAAATGTGTAAAACAGAGTATCAGTAGTGATGAAGTGAATGCTTTGGTATTTGTAAATGATGTAGGATTTGTGGAAAGGGAAAAAAGGAAGTACAAAGGAGACTGGACATTTGGAATGAAAATCTGAAAGAGTTCGGTATGGTAATTAGTAAAAAGAAAACTGTACTCATGCACTGTGGAAAAGAGAAAAAGAGATGCCAAGTGAACATAGAGAGAGAACAGTTACAGAATGTAGAACTGTTAACATATCTGGGTAGCATTATTAATGGAAGTAATGAAATCAACCCTGAAATTAATAACAGACTAAGTAAAGGTACAACATTTTATCATCAAGTCAGAGAGCTTTCATGGGATGACAAAGTACCCAAGAGAACAAAATTAACATTATATAAACAGTATTTCATACCAATTGTAACATACGGACTAAAACCCTGGTAACTAATAAGAGACAAGATAGTAAGATCCAAGCAGTAGAAATGAAGTTTTTATGAACATCAGTTAAAAAGACAAGAAGAAATAGAATTCAAAATATTAAATTCAGAGATGAACTAAATATAGAACTGTTAGTACAGACAATACGGAAAGCAAGACTGAGATGGTTTGGACATGTAAAAAGAATAGGAAAGGAACAGGTAGCAAGAAGGGGATTGGAAAGAGAAGTTAAGGGAAAGAGACCAGTTGGAAGACCAAGAAGAAGGTGGATGGATCAGATATGGAAGGACATTAGAGAAGCTGGATTGGATGTGGCGGAAGTAATGGAGCAGCAAAAGTGGAAGGACAGAAAGGAGTGGAGGAGGCTTGTTAACCGCACCCGGGCGACTGGAGTGGGACGTTGATGATGATTATTATTATTATTATTATGCCTTTATTGACATGGTGTGACCCAGGCTATAAAGCCTACATTTCTGCCTAACCATGTCTTATGATGTACATACAATTTAACACACACACACACACACACACACACACACACACACACACACACACACACACACACACACACACACACACACACACACACACACACACACACACACACACACACACACACACACACACACACACACACACACACACACACACACACACACACACACACACACACACACACACACACACACACACACACACACACACACACACACACACACACACACACACACACACACACACACACACACACACACACACACACACACACACACACACACACACACACACACACACACACACACACACACACACACACACACACACACACACACACACACACACACACACACACACACACACACACACACACACACACACACACACACACACACACACACACACACACACACACACACACACACACACACACACACACACACACACACACACACACACACACACACACACACACACACACACACACACACACACACACACACACACACACACACACACACACACACACACACACACACACACACACACACACACACACACACACACACACACACACACACACACACACACACACCTTAATACTAAACTTTACACATAGTTATAAAAACACATTAAAGGAAAGAAATGTGTACGTTTATTTCTTCTAGGAGTTGTGAGCAATTCACCAAGGAATAGAGCAATTTCAAAATAAAAAGTGTATCTAGGAATTCACAGCATTGTGATAGACTATGCAATTTTAAGGATTGTTATAAGGTTATATAATCAATATTACCATGAGGTAACCCTGTTCTAAGGAATGTTGAGGTTTTCTCATAAAAATAAAATGTCATGTATCATATCTTGTACATATTTTAAGAATACAACATTGAGGTTATGTGTTGGTAATTCATATTAATTTAGTCAAGTGGTTTATCTTCGTTTGTTTTATTCTTTGAACATTTGAATTTGCCTCATGTGTGTGTGAAAGTCAGTTGTAATCAACATCTCTTTCAGTGTGGTGTGCAAGTAGGTTCGGAGTTGGTAACGTGTCTCGCCTTGCTTAGCTTCCTTGGGAGCGGTACGAGAGTTTGTGAGTATTATATGTATTAAATTCCCAACTCACTCCCCACCTCATGGCAGAGTCGAGTGGGGGACAGAGTATGGAGGAGGAGTCTGTTGAAGTTGATAGCCGTGAGTACTCTATGGATATTACACTTGTGTTAAATGACCCAACCCCATCTGATAGTAACCGTGCTCCCTCTACTAAGGTTGATGTGTATTCTATTAAACCTGAAACGCAGACATACGATGATACACATATGGGCCCCTATCTAGTATTTGTGGAGGCCATTGATGAAAGTAAGAAATTGGGCAGCATACATCCCATGGCTTTGGGAAAAATTTTAATGACCATAAATTTGAGGGTGTTAGTCAAATTGCTAGGCGAGGTCGCCATAGGATTCAAATTGAGTTTCAGACAAGAACAAAAGCTAACCACTTTCTCACCAACCCTATCTTAAAGGAAAAACATCTTAAAGCGTTTATTCCTTCCATGTCACTATATAAGATAGGCGTTATTCGAGGGGTTGATAAAGATTTGTCGGTAGATGAAATTTGTAAGGTTGCTGAATCGACCGCCCCTATCGTTGGAGCTCAGAGAATGAAATGACGCTCCATTCAGGATGACGGGTCAGATATTCCAAGTGGCACCATTAAACTCACGTTTCGCAGCCAGACTCTACCTGCCTTCGTTTCCATTTATAGGGTTCGTACCCAGGTCGACCCATTTGTCTTTCAACCGACTATCTGTCGGTGATGTCAAAGATATGGCCATACCAGAAAAAACTGTAGGGCTCAAATACCTCGATGTGCCAATTGCGCACACGATCATGAAACTACAGAATGTAAGAATCCTACCAGACTTTGTCTCAGTTGTTCCGGGGAGCATTCAGTAAGTAGGATCTCTACAATGCCCAGAACATAAACGACAACAGGACATGAAAAAAAAGCAGGCTTTGGAAGTTTCTCCTTTATCCTCAGAGTCCTTTTTTAGCCCAGTAGCCAATAGATTCAACCCCCTTTTGACCCTACAACAATTTCCTCCACTCCAGAAATCTGCGCCGGTTCTGCAGAATCAGCAGCCCAGAAAACGTAAATTTACGGTGGTTGTCTCTTCACCCATCCCGAGCCCGTATAGGTTGCCAGGTTATGATGTCCAGGGATATTGCGAACTCCTCAAAATACCTCCCTCGGCTACACCTGCAATATCTCCCAAAGCCTCTGTATCTGGGACGAACATTTCGGTTCCTTCCAAGCAGGCTGTGTTGCCTGAGACCGCAAAGCCAGAAAAATCCCGGGCTTCGAACCCGGTTTCGAAATTAATTCCAGTTATTTCAGACAAACTAGGTGCGTATGCTAAGGCAGCTGAGCATGATGCCACATGGTCAAAAAGGCTCCTTACTCTGCAGGAGGAAGTTGTGGCCCTTTTACACAACTTAGAATCTTATGTTTCTTCACAGAATAGGTCTCCCAGGAATGCAAGTAGTAATGTAACCAAATAACACAAACTCCCTCCGATAATTGCTTTATATCTACCTCATATCCTATTCATTCACAATTTCGTGGTACCCAATACATTGACGTGTTAGATACTCAATATCTAGCTGTAGTTGCCTTATTCATTTCTTTTCTGTCACCCACCCAGTCCAGAAGTTTAGATACCTTTATTTCTTCCCTAGGTGTTGACCCGGTCTGTTTGTGATTGGTAGAAAGTCGCCAAGTATCGGTCACTTTGGCATGAAGATTAGTCCCCTTGTGTCCTTGTGTTTTTCCTGTGTAGTCGTTTTGTCGTTTCATTCCTTAATTTCCCCCTTTTTTACACTTTATACTTTATGTGTCCGCCTCCTCCATACCTTGGGTTTGTTTATAGGTTACGTGGCTGGGTATACTGCTCTCAAGCGAAGCCCATTAAATTATCAAGACAAGACAAGACAAGACAAGACAATATCTCTTTGGTAGTCAACAGCTCGTAATAAATGGATGTGTCATGAAGCTGGTGTTTCAATGGTATAAGTTGTTGTCCTAAATGTGGTGTAAGTGAGCAGAAATGAAGATATTTCACCAGGTTATGGGTCCAGAGCTTGAGAGCACCAAAACGCCGCAGTAAATTTTGGACAATATAAGTGGAAATGAAGTAACGAGAATTAATGTTGGACGAAGCAAGTTGTGACATTATTGACGGTAAAAATGGCGACCTCATGGACCGGTGAAGAAACACTGAATAGGAATGTGGCCAAGCTTACAGTGGAGAACTACTGTATTTTTTGTGGGCATTAAAGGTGAAACAAGAGCTGTTGTTGAAAGATGTTTGGGAATCAGTAATAGGGTATGAGGATACGCCAGGTTGTCAACTGCCTCAGACAGAAACGAGACGACGAGCGCGAAACAATGTGATCGCGTTAGCAGTTATTTTCAAATATGTCGGAGAAGAATTTGAAAGTGACATTGCAGATATTGAATCAGCGAAAAGGGCATGGGAAAAACTGGACGAGTTGTGCAATGACGGAGGGCTAGTGAATGGTGCTATGACCTTGAAACAGTTAACTCATTTTGTGAAGCCGAAGGACATGAGTGTTCAAGAATACTTCGCAAAAATAAATCAACTCTGGAGGAGAACTAGTAAAGCTGGATACGAATTCACAGATCAACAAGTTGCAGGAATGATCATCGGAAATCTTACAGAGGAATATGCAGCTTGTATACCTTCCTTGGAGGTTGATTTGGTGAAACTGACCATCTCGAAGGTGAAGACGAGATTACTCACGGAGGAAAGCAGAAGGAAACTTCAACAAAATGGAGGAAAGGCTTACGACACTGGAAAACTTGAGGAGGATGAAGCTCAAGCCATGGTTGTTCAACAGAAGCAAGATATCAAGAAAGAAGACGTGGGACGAGGAAAATATAGTTGCTACAATTGCGGTAAACAGGGACATGTATCTAAATATTGTCACAGTACCCAAAAGTGCTTCAATTGTGGTAAGTCAGGACATTATTCAAAAGTATGTCCAACAATGAAGAGTGACGAACCATCGCAGGAGAGTAAATCAGTGAATGCGAGTGGAAAACTGGTAAGCTCAGAAATTATACATGTAGCAGATAAGGCGATGAGCATGGTAGTTTCTGTGGGAACTGAGAAAATTAAAGATTGGTTGTTCGATTCAGGTGCGCCCCATCATATGTGTCCAACAAAGGAGATGTTTACAGACATGTTAACAAATGTAACCGGGAATGTAAAATAGGAGATAACAGTAAGCTGGATATTAAAGGTATAGGTAAGGTAAAAGTAAAAATGTCCACAGGATGGACAATTACATTTACGGATCTGTTGTATGTACCAAACTTAGGTGAAAATTTAATATCAGTTGGTAAGTTAACCAGCAAAGGTTTCAAAGTAGGATTTGCAGGTGAGAAAGCAGTGGTTATAGATAAGAACGGAGATGAAACATTGTTTGTTGCAAACAGGAGGAATGATGTGTATGTAGTACAAGTAGAGGGGAGAAATGATATTGTAGCTGTGAGTGACTCTGATCAAATAATAGATCAAGAATGTAATAACAATGTAGCATTTAAAAGTGTTGGGCAGGTTAGGTTGTGGCATGAGAGATACGGACATGCACATTCTGAAGCTTTATTTAAATTGCCTATGTTAGAATTGAAAAGGAGTAATGATACTAATACTTGTTCTGTATGCATTCAGGGGAAACTAAGTAACAAGGGAGTACCTAAGTCTTGTGAGCGTAAGGCAGAAAAACCACTTGATGTTGTGCACACTGATGTAATTGGAAAAATTAGTCCACCATCACTTGGGAAAGCTCAATATGTTGTAACCATGATTGATGAATACTCCAGATTTAATGTGGCTGTATGTATGAAAAATAAGGATGAAGTATTAGAGGTGTTTAATAGGTATCAGGCAAATGCAGAAAAGTTACATGGTGTAGGAATTAAGGTAGTGCAATCTGACAATGGTACAGAGTATACGAGTAGCGGGTTTCAAGTACAATTGCAAAAATGTGGTATTACTCATAGGAGGTCAGTACCGTATACTCCACAACAAAATGGATTAGCAGAGAGTCAGAATAGAACGATGTTTGATATTGTTAGATGTTTATTGATCCAGTCAGGGTTACCAAAGGAATTCTGGGGAGAAGCGGTAATGACTGCAGTGTACTTAAGAAATAGGTGCCCATCCTCAACAATAAATTTTCAGATACCGTATGAACTGACATTCTTCTGAATATCGTATGTATCTATTAGACCCTAATACTAATAATAATTTGTCTAAGCATTTAGCTTCGTTGGTAATCTTTGAGTACAGTATCTTGCAAATTTCATTTCTATTGTGCTTAGTAGTGACATACGGTACGGTACCGGTATCGTAATTAGGATACGTCTGAAAGTAGTTTAAAAATTACTGTAGTGTACTGTACAGTAGTATACGAGTAATATCCTATTAGAATTTAGTGTGCTTCTTTTATTATTGTAAAATATTTGTGTAGTACTGGTGTAGTAGAGGTATCCGTAGAAACTCTTACTAAAATATTGTTAAAATTAGGATAGGCTTAATTGCAGTTTGGAATTGTGTAGTTCTTGTGTATTACTTTCGATATTCAGTAATTAACAGCAGTTTTTATCCTGTTAGGGGTTGTAGGATAAAAAAAAATAGAGCACGACTAAGTAGTATTGTAGTGTAGTCGTATATTAATTACCTTATTGTTGTGTACTATCCCAGACAATACATCCCTCCGTTCATTTATTTTTTTTGCAAATAAGTTACTTTATTTTTTTAATTTATAATTTTTCCCCCGTAAAGAATGGCTAAGGAGCGCGAGTGTACTTATTGTGGGTGTGGTGAGGCATTGAGAGGTATGAGGGAGGAGTTGGAAAGTTTGAGGGAGATAATTAGGATTCTCACAGAAGACAGGAAGGAAGATAGGACTCCCTCAAACAATGTACAGGTTACAGTAGGTGTACAAGAGGGAGGGGAAGGAAAAGGAGGAGTTGTAGAAGACAGGTGGTGTAATGTTCTAAGGGGAAGGAGATTGCAGGCCAAGGGCTCTATTCAGGATCAGAATTCAGGACAGGTGTCTGTGCGAAATCGGTACGAGTCACTCCAGGTAGAACAACAGAGGGAAGATGAGGGACAGGGAACTGTTGCTGAGATGCATGGAAGTAGGAGGAAGGGAAAAGGTAGGAAAGGGAAATGTAGAGTAGAGGATAGGAAAAGACGGGTGGAACAGGGTCATGTGAAGGAGAAAAGGGAGGAGGAAGTAGCTTCTGCAGCTATCAGGAAAGATAGGGCTGACCAGGAGGGGAGGGGATCAAATGAGGTGGGTAGGGTTGAGGCTCTGGTCATGGGGGATTCCATTGTTAGACACGTGGGGAAAGTGTGTGGAGGAAAGGGAACCAGGGTAGAATGTTATCCAGGAATTAGGTTGAGGCAGATGTTGAGGAAAGTAGAAGAGAGGGAGGAGGGGAAGGAGAAGGTGGTAGTGTTTCACGTTGGTACCAACAACGTAAGGCAAGCTGATATAAGTACCAACATAGTTGGAGATGTGTGGGATCTGGTAAATGCAGCACAGGTGAAGTTTAAGAAAGCGGAGATTGTCATTAGTGGAATACTGTGTAGGAGGGATACTGACTGGAGGGTGATTGGGGATTTAAATGAGACTATGGAGTGGGTATGTGGGAAACTGGGAGTGAAATTTCTAGATCCTAATGGGTGGGTAGGAGATAGGGATCTGCACTCGGATGGCCTTCATTTAAACCGCAGTGGTACGTATAAGTTAGGAAATTTGTTTGGAAGGGTAATAGGGAGGTACATTCAGGGAAACGGGATGGCCTAGGGAGCGGTGATAAGGGAACAGGGAACTGGAAATCAAGTAGGGATGACATAAAATTGTTAGTGCTGAACTGTAGAAGTATTGTAAAGAAAGGAATAGAATTAAGTAATTTAATAGATATATATTTACCAGATATTGTAATAGGAGTTGAATCATGGCTGAGAAATGATATAATAGATGCAGAAATTTTCTCACGGCACTGGAGTGTGTATCGTAGAGATAGGATAGGAAAGGTGGGAGGGGGAGTTTTCATTCTGGTGAAAGAAGAATTTGTAAGCTACGAAAAAGTTAAAGATGAGACACATGAAATTCTAGGTGTAAGGCTCATTTCTAAAGATAATAGGCAACTTGATATATTTGGAGTGTACAGATCGGGAAAGGGTAGCACTGATGCGGATTCGGAATTATTTGATAGCATAGTCAGCTATGTGGGAAACGACATGGAAAGAAATGTGATTGTAGCGGGAGATCTGAATTTGCCAGATGTAAATTGGGAAGGAAATGCGAAAGACAAGAAGCATGACCAACAAATGGCAAATAAGTTAATATGGGAAGGACAGCTGATTCAGAAAGTGATGGAACCAACCAGAGGGAAAAAAATCCTGGATGTGGTGCTGATAAAACCAGATGAGCTCTATAGGGAAACTGAAGTAATAGATGGTATTAGTGATCATGAAGCTGTTTTTGTGGTAGTTAAAAATAAATGCGATAGAAAGGAAGGTCTTAAAAGTAGGACTGTTAGGCAGTACCATATGGCTGATAAAGCAGGTATGAGGCAGTTTCTAAAAAGTAACTATGATCGGTGGAAAACGGTAAATAAAAATGTAAACAGACTCTGGGATGGGTTTAAAGAAATTGTTGAGGAATGCGAAAACAGGTTTGTACCTTTAAGGGTGGTAAGGAATGGTAAAGACCCACCTTATTATAATAGAGAAATAAAGAGACTAAGAAGCAGGTGCAGACTGGAAAGAAATAGATTTAGAAATGGCTGCGGAAGTGAGGAGAAATTGAAGGAACTTAATAGAAAATTGAATCTAGCAAAGAAGGCAGCTAAGGATAACATGATGGCAAGCATAATTGGCAGTCATACAAATTTTAGTGAAAAATGGAAGGGTATGTATAGGTATTTTAAGGCAGAAACAGGTTCCAAGAAGGACATTCCAGGAATAATTAATGAACAAGGGGAGTGTGTATGTGAGGATCTTCAAAAGGCAGAAGTATTCAGTCAGCAGTATGTAAAGATTGTTGGTTACAAGGATAATGTCGAGATAGAGGAAGAGACTAAGGCCAAAGAAGTAATAAAATTTACATATGATAACAATGACATTTACAATAAGATACAAAAGTTGAAAACTAGAAAAGCGGCTGGAATTGATCAGATTTCTGGGGATATACTAAAGACAATGGGTTGGAATGTAGTACCATATCTGAAGTACTTATTTGATTATTGTTTGGTCGAAGGAGCTATACCAGATGAATGGAGAGTTGCTATAGTAGCCCCTGTGTATAAAGGAAAGGGTGATAGACATAAAGCTGAAAATTACAGGCCAGTAAGTTTGACATGCATTGTATGTAAGCTTTGGGAAGGCATTCTTTCTAATTATATTAGACATGTTTGTGAAATTAATAACTGGTTCGATAGAAGGCAATTCGGTTTTAGGAAAGGTTATTCCACTGAAGCTCAACTTGTAGGAGTCCAGCAAGATATAGCAGATATCTTGGATTCTGGAGGTCAAATGGACTGTATCGCGATTGACATGTCTAAAGCATTTGATAGGGTGGATCATGGGAGACTACTGGCAAAAATGAGTGCAATTGGACTAGACAAAAGAGTGACTGAATGGGTTGCTATATATCTAGAAAATAGATCTCAGAGAGTTAGAGTAGGTGAAGCTTTGTCTGACCCTGTAATAGTTGAGAGGGGAGTTCCTCAGGGCAGTGTTATCGGACCTTTATGTTTTCTTATATATATAAATGATATGAGTAAAGGAGTGGAATCGGAGGTAAGGCTTTTTGCGGATGATGTTATTCTCTATAGAGTGATAAATAAGTTACAAGATTGTGAGCAACTGCAACGTGACCTCGAAAATGTTGTGAGATGGACAGCAGGCAATGGTATGTTGATAAACGGGGCTAAAAATCAGGTTGTGAGTTTCACAAATAGGAAAAGTCCTATCAGTTTTAATTACTGCGTTGATGGGGTGAAAGTTCCTTTTGGGGATCATTGTAAGTATCTAGGTGTTAATATAAGGAAAGATCTTTTTTTTTTTTTTTTTTGCTAGGGGCTTTACGTCGCACCGACACAGATAGGTCTTATGGCGACGATGGGAGAGGAAAGGCCTAGGAGTTGGAAGGAAGCGGCCGTGGCCTTAATTAAGGTACAGCCCCAGCATTTGCCTGGTGTGAAAATGGGAAACCACGGAAAACCATCTTCAGGGCTGCCGATAGTGGGATTCGAACCTACTATCTCCCGGATGCAAGCTCACAGCCGCGCGCCTCTACGAGCACGGCCAACTCGCCCGGTAGGAAAGATCTTCACTGGGGTAATCACATAAATGGGATTGTAAATAAAGGGTACCGATCTCTACACATGGTTATGAGGGTGTTTAGGGGTTGTAGTAAGGATGTAAAGGAGAGTGCATATAAGTCTCTGGTAAGACCCCAACTAGAGTATGGTTCCAGTGTATGGGACCCTCACCAGGATTACCTGATTCAAGAACTGGAAAAAATCCAAAGAAAAGCAGCTCGATTTGTTCTGGGTGATTTCCGACAAAAGAGTAGCGTTACAAAAATGTTGCAATGTTTGGGTTGGGAAGAATTGAGAGAAAGAAGAAGAGCTGCTCGACTAAGTGGTATGTTACATGTAATAAATATCATTTTTGGTCCGTATTGATGATATTTGATTGAAATAATAACATTAAGTTATTTATTAGACCACCTAATCAATACAAAATCGTCTTGGATGATTTACATAGATTTGTTAGCTAATAGTGGTACATGTTTCGCCTTCCCTGAAGGCATCATTAGCCATAGTCTTAACCTTAAATTAAAAATAAGCGTCTAAATAACATGTAGTAATGAAATGAATTTTAAAATCTTGAAGAGATTTGAAGTAAAATAACATTAAAAATAACAATGATGGTTTGAAAATACAATGTGATGAGATATAATATTGGAAGTATTGACAAAATTAACATTAGAAGGCTGCTAAAAATAAGTACAATGGATAAGACAACAGATTGTTATACAACAAGTAGTAAGATTGCATAAAAGTAAAGTTGATAGTCTGGCGGTTATAATTAGACGATGGCGAAAAATCGTATATAATCAAAGTAAAGAAGAGAGAATAAAAGTCAAAGTTAGTCGAGAGATCCGGATATCTACTTGTTGTATAACAATCTGTTGTTTTATCCATTGTACTTATTTTAGCAGCCTTCTAATGTTAATTTTGTCAATACTTCCAATATTATATCTCATCACATTGTATTTTCAAACCATCATTGTTATTTTTAATGTTATTTTACTTCAAATCTCTTCAAGATTTTAAAATTCATTTCATTACTACATGTTATTTAGACGCTTATTTTTAATTTAAGGTTAAGACTATGGCTAATGATGCCTTCAGGGAAGGCGAAACATGTACCACTATTAGCTAACAAATCTATGTAAATCATCCAAGACGATTTTGTATTGATTAGGTGGTCTAATAAATAACTTAATGTTATTATTTCAATTAAGTGGTATGTTCTGAGCTGTCAGCGGAGAGATGGCGTGGAATGACATTAGTAGACGAATAGGTTTGAATGGCGTTTATAAAAGTAGGAAAGATCACAATATGAAGATAAAGTTGGAATTCAAGAGGACAAACTGGGGCAAATATTCATTTATAGGAAGGGGAGTTAGGGATTGGAATAACTTACCAAGGGAGATGTTCAATAAATTTCCAATTTCTTTGAAATCATTTCGGAAAAGGCTAGGAAAGCAACAGATAGGGAATCTGCCACCTGGGCGACTGCCCTAAATGCAGATCAGTATTGATTGATTGGGTAAAAATGTAGCTGGTTTTGAACTGCGGTTCAATAGGAAGTTAGATCAGGAAGAAATAGGTAGATTGAAAGTATTTGGATGTAAGGCAGTGATGGAAGTTAAACATGTGAGTGTAGTGGAACCTAGAACAGTTCAGGGGGCTATGTCAAGCCAAGAGTCTGATAACTGGATGGAAGCCATGAAAGTGGAGATCAATGAGATGAGAAAGAAGGATGTTTGGGAAATTGTAAAAAGACCAGAAAATGTCAAGATAATTAGTTCTAAGTGGGTGTTTTCATTGAAATATGACAGTGAGGGTAACATTCAGAAATATAAGGCCAGGTTGATTGCTCAAGGTTTTAAGAGACAGAGACAGATGAACCTTAGTTTTGATGAAACATTTAGTCCTGTTATAAAGAGGAAAACAATGAGACTGTTAATAGGCATTGCCGTACATAAAGGTTGAACTGTAGAACATCTAGATGTAACTAGTGCTTACTTAAATAGTGAAACCAGTTGTACTGTATACATGGAACAACCAGAATTGTTCGTAGAAAAGGATGTCTAAAACTATGTATGTAAATTGAAGAAAAGCATCTATGGACTACCTAATTCGAGTAAAGACTGGAATGTTTGTGTTGATGCTATAATAAGAAGGCTAGATTTTAAGAGATATATCAAAGAACCATGTGTGTATGTAAAGGAGTGTTGTGTTATTGGCTTGTATGTTGACGACATTATTGCAATAGGTGACAAAGAGGTTGTTAAGTTGGTTAAAATAAGGTTGGCAGATGAGTTAGAGATTAAAGATCTAGGGAAAGCAACAAACTTATTGTCAATAAAAATAGAACATACAAAAGAAGGGGTTATGTTGAGTCAAAGTTTATATATTGACAAATTACTTGCTGATTTTTCCCTGAGTGACTGTAAACCGAGTAAGACTGTTTTACCAAGTGGGTATTCAGCAGCTGAAAATGATGAACAGGAATTTGATTGTACCATTTATCGCAGTGCAGTAGGAAGTTTGCTATATTTGTCAAATAATACTAGACCTGACATTGGATTTGCGGTAAGTAAAGTTAGTCAAAATTGTCAAAAACCTAAGATTAAAGATTGGAAAGAAGTGAAGCATATCATGAGATATCTATGTGGTACTAGAGATTTAAAGTTGTGTTTCAAAAATTGTGAGGAGTCAGTACAAGTGTTCTGTGGTGCAGATTGGGGAGGAGATACTAAGTCTAGAAGATCAGTGAGTAGCAGGGGGAGCAGTATCATGGTATAGTAAGAAACAGAGTTGTATTGCTAGATCTACCATGGATGCTGAATACATGGCAATGGCAGAGGTATCTCGAGAAGTAACTTGGATGAAAGCTTTGCTATCAGAGCTAGGGCTGGAAAGCTTTATGGATATACCTTGTAGAGTTTTTGCTGACAATGCAGCAGCAATTAAATTGAGTAAAAATGATATTGTGAGTGAAAGGTCAAAACATATTGACATCATGTACCATGTATGTAGAGAACTAGTAGAAAAGGGTTTCATTGAGTTTGTATATGTAGCATCAGAAAGAAATGCTGCAGACTTGTTCACAAAGAATTTATCAAGCAACAAGCTAAAGAGTTTGTATAAGCTTATAGGTTTGCGATGAGAGGACAATTGATTGAAGTGTAGTATTTTATTTTTTTGAGAAAAGGGGGGAGTGTTGGAATGTTGAGGTTTTCTCATAAAAATAAAATGTCATGTATCATATCTTGTACATATTTTAGGAATACAACATTGAGGTTATGTGTTGGTAATTCATATTAATTTAGTCAAGTGGTTTATCTTCGTTTGTTTTATTCTTTGAACATTTGAATTTGCTTCATGTGTGTGTGAAGGTCAGTTGTGTCAGTTCTTGTTGAATCGTCGTGCGGTACACTACCTTGTTTGTGCGGGTCAGTTGAGCGTGGCACTGGTGATCAATTGTGTTTAGTATATGTGTGGTGTAGTAGTGGTGAGCTATGGCTGCCGCCAGTGGAGGGACGTTGGCATTGTCTGGGTCTAATTTACGAGTGGAACGTGAGATTGAAATACCCATGGATGAGGAATCCATGACTGATTCACCCATCAATACGAGGCAACAGCAGGGACCTCAGTCAACTGGGACTGATTCGCAACGTCTTAATACGGATGTGTCAGAACGTTCTAATACAGAACAACTCAACCAACAATCAGAGGT
This sequence comes from Anabrus simplex, assembly GCF_040414725.1. Lineage (NCBI taxonomy): Eukaryota > Metazoa > Arthropoda > Insecta > Orthoptera > Tettigoniidae > Anabrus > Anabrus simplex. The sequence continues at coordinate 227,245,486 of NC_090269.1, read as the reverse complement.
GTCACAAGTAACTTCCCCTCCGGAATATTATACCCGGTTTCACCATGGACCATATTTTGTATTCGTGGAATCCACTAACGATCAAAATATAGGTAGTTTACATCCTATGGCACTTGGTCGCCGGTTCTATGAAACAAAGTTAAATGTTAAATCTATCCAACATAAAGGTCGCAACAGAATTCAAGTCACCTTCCATACGGCTGCTCAAGCAAATGCGTTTTGAACAGCTCCATTCTCGAAACCCTAAAAATCAAAGCATATATCCCTTCTTCACAAGTGTTGCGAGTAGCAATAATTCGCGGAGTCGAGAAATCTAATGAAGATATCCTACAGTATTTAGAATCTGACGTATTGGTCAAAAGCGTCCAAAGACTCAATCGTCGGGTGATCCAAGATGGTGACATGCAATACCTCCCCACGGGTTCTATTAAAATAGTTTTCCAGGCACAAACGCTCCCATCACATGTTGCCTTATATAAGGTTTATATGGAAGTAGAACCCTATATTTTTTTACCTATCTGCTGTCGTAAATTCCAGCGCTATAGACACACGATACGACAATGCCAGGCCAAAAATGCATGTTGTGGAAAATGTCCTCAGCAGCATGAAACCCAAGCTTGTACCGAGCAATTCACGCAATGTGTCTATTGTAAGAAAAATCACATTACGGCACCGAATATCTGTCTTTTCCGGAAGCTAAAGCTAGAACAGCACTTCCAGTTTATCATCCTGAACAACAGGAAAATCAATTCTCCCCTTTACCAACGAATCCCCCATCTCCACCGAAAACAAACCCCCGTAAACGAAAGTTTACTCAAGTTCTTATACAATCACCCCCTCTTACACCTGAACCCGGCTTTGATAAGCAAGGATACATGGCCATACTTCGAAATGAGCATTCTGCCCCAGTAAACTCTATTCCATCATCAAGTACAATGCTACCATCTGAGCCAGTATCACACACACAAATTTTGTCACAATCAAGTGGGCAGCAACTTTCTGTAGCCCCCCAAGCTATAAATTATGCTCCTACGAAGGAACGACTTCATCAGGAAATCCAGTGACTGCTATTAATGTTACTCCAAAATATGAGCCATGAGCCACAGTTACATCATGTACTATATCAACTAAGGGACCATATAATGACCATTAAATTATTACAATGGAATTGTCGAAGTGCTACTTCTAAACGACATGAATTACAAATTCTAGTAAATGAAACGCAGGCTAACATTATTTTCTTACAGGAAACGTGGTTTCAACCCCAGTTTTCTTTCAGATTAAGTGGTTATCAAGTTTTTTGTCACGATGGTAATGGTTTTGATGGAGTAGCCACATGTGTACAAACTTCACTAATCTCTACACAACTAACTTTGCAATATATTATTCCACATATGTATGCGGTAGGGATAGTACACCGTAATATTTGTTTTATGAACATATATTGCCCCCCCCCCATTTATGTCACGCAAAATCAATGGACACAATTTTTCCAGCAATTTGCACAATTCCAGCACTTTTTCATTGGCGAAGATTTCAATTGCCACCACACCGAGTGGGGGTGTACAACGGACACGATAAAGGGTTCAAATTTACTTGTTATATCAAATCATCATAATCTGTTCATTTTAAATGATGGCTCTCCAACCCGTTAACACCGCCTGGATCCCCACCCAGTGCTGTGGACCTTACGTTATGCCGTACAAACATGGTTCCTATTACCACCTGGCACATATTATCCGATACCTACACCAGTGATCACTTTCCAATCATTATAACATATGGTAATAACCCAATAACCTCCCAATATAATGCCCCTTCAATCCTAAGTAATGTACGATCCTATAAAAATTTCAATATTTCAACTTATCAATCATATCCCAATCATATTTTACAGCACGAACGCGGTACATCTATTACTTTTTCAACCTTGCTCCCTTATTTAACTCAATATTTAAATATGTTTCATCCGTGTAGACCGCTCAAGGTAACGAACCCTCCACCGGAGTACGAAATAAAATGGTGGGATAAAGAATGCCATGACCTCATTCATAAGAGAAAACAATTATTTAAACAATACCACCAATCCATGACCCAGCATCATTATTTCCAGTTATGTAATCATATAGCAAAAACAAAGCTTGTCCTTAACACCAAGAAAAGCAAGGCATGGCAATCCTTTATTTCTACTTTAACTCCACAGTTACCAGGCGCGAAATTCTGGAACATCATCCGCATGATAACTAGAACATTCCAATACCAAACTCAATTTTCATTTCCGTGACAAGTTTTAGATGACTTTCTGCACACACTCGCCCCAGTATCAGTAAACCCCCCTTTTATACCTACCTCGGTGGGCAATTCTCGTCACTTTACTTTATTATTAAACCCAATCACATATAATGAACTTCAATCTGTATTATACAATGTTAATAGTTCCTCTCTCCAGGACCTGATGCAATTACATATCTTATGCTAAAGGCCCTGCCTCCCCAAGCCCATATTTACTTACTACAATATTACAATGGTATTCTTGAAACCCTACAAGTACCACCACAATGGAACAATTTTTTCATAACTCCTATATTAAAGCCCACCAAGTGACCTACGGTACCTGAAAATTTTCGTGGCATTGTACTGGGATCATGTATCCGAAAAATTTTCTGTAAAATCCTCATGAAAAGAATGGCGTGGATATTGGAATATTATTCGTTATTACCTAAGTACCAATTCGCTTTTATGCGTGGTCATAGTACGCAGGAACCTATTATTATCTTTCTTCTCAACATCTTATTAGCAAAATGGCGGAAGCAGTCTACCATTGCAGTTTTTTTGGATATAAAAGGCGCCTATGATGCTGTTTTATTACATATCCTCTGGGAGAAATTATCTACCTATGGATTTCCCATCAGATTTATTTCGATTTTAAATCAATTACTTACCAATCGTCGGTTCACTATTAAATCAACTCAACATAAAACTGAAAGCTGGTTTACATCACAGGGATTGCCACAGGGATCTATACTAAGTGGAATTTTGTTTTCTCTTTATATGAAAGACCTCGAATCTATTGTGACACCACATGTCCGAATTCTAGCCTTTGCAGATGACTATGTGCTCTATTGTTCACACCACAACATTGCCAATTGTAGAGCCACAATATCCCATGTTTTGAGTTTAGTTTTTTGGTGGTTAACGACCCATGGGCTTTATCTTTCCTTACCTAAGAGTGCGGCGATGATTTTTACTAGCAAACGAACCTTTGATAGAAGTCCTATTTCTTTTGATAATTATAGCATCCCCTTTGTCTCACAACATTTATATTTAGGTGTATATATAGACCAAAGGCTCATATGGCAACCCCAAATACAGTATTTACTTAGGAAATCTGACCAATACATCAACATATTACGAACAGTAACAAAACGTACATGGTGGGCTGACCCCTTGTCAGCATTACAGCTATATCATGCAACTATTCGTTCCACTCTTGATTATAGTGCACATATTATTCATTTAGCTTCTAAACACAGTCTATTAGCATTGGATCGATTACAATTTTCTGCATTACGTATCAGCGTGGGTGCCCTCCGAACAACACCAACCAATGCCTTGTTAGTGGAAACTACAGAAGAACCACTTTACATTCGCAGGATAAAAATTTCGAAAAATTTCTACTTAAACATATTTGTAGATCAAACTCCATTATAGTCCCTAAATTAAAATTATTACATGAATATTATCAACAGCGTCCTCCTCCTAATCATCAATACCCCGCAATATATATGTTGAAATGCAACATACCACCGAGATCATTCTACGAACACCTCGCTTGAATATGTACTCATTTAGCTATGATATTCAAATATTCCGTCCATCTATTATCATTGTGCCTTCTGATTCGTTGCATCAATCAATACATGCACCTACCCTCAAACCACTTGCTCATAAGAAATTTAAAGGTTTAATTAATTCTCCAGACTATCATCCTTTTACCGATGGCTCAAAGTCGCTCAAAGCAGCATTCTTTGACCCACAAACACAAACTAGCTTTAAATATCCGTTGCTGAATAATTTAACTATCTTTACAGCAGAATTATACGCCATACACCAGGCTCTATTATATGTCCGACATTTGAATTCCAGAAAAATAAATATTTTCAGTGATTCTCAAAGTGTGCTACAAGCTTTACAATCCTTTTCCCACAGTCAAAATATGTATGTATACGAAGTTAAACATCTTCTTTTTCAACTCGAAACGTCTGGCTTTGTTATAACGTTGTTATGGATAAAAGGGCATAGTCAGCACGTAGGCAATGACATAGCCGATTTAGCAGCCAAAGAGGCCAGTGCAGATACCGCGCATGTATTACAAATCAAAATTCTGGTTTCCGATTTCTTCCCACGTATTAAACATGAAGCTCAACTTGTATGGTACACACAATGGCGTCTATCAGCTGGTACGAAAGGACAACACTATTATCAATTACAACCGAACATCCCAACACAACCGTGGTTTGCAAATGGTAAGTACACGCGACGTCACATCACTAATATTATTAGATTATGTTTTAATCATTCCCTAACCCCTGTATACTTATCCCGTTTTCATATCACGAATGACCCAGCTTGTTCCTGTGGACATACTTATGGAGACAACGACTATTTATTTTTCCAATGCCCCCAGTACGCACGCTACCAGGACATTTTAATGCAGAAATTAATTAGATTACACGTACCTTTGCCTACTCGACTCTCAGTCTTGTTATCACAACCTTCACCACTTATCATCACTATTTTAAACGAGTACATTGATAACACTCATATCAAATTGTAATTACGCTATAGACATTCAGTTGTTTTTTCCGGCATGTTGAGAGGTGGCACTTCTATGCGTTCCTGGAGAGTGTATCCTGCCCCAAGAGTTTCACTTCGTCCCATTCTTGTTAAGTGTATTACGTTTATACTACTAAAGTTCATTTGGATATCTGTGTATTCGAAAAGTGCATAAAGTGTAATACTTTCATGGCTCTACACACGAAAGACCGAATAGTGCTTTTTCCTCTTATATATAAGTATATTTGTGTCTAAAACGGTTATTAATGATGTGAATGTGTGCTAACGTGATGCAAGTGAAATATTAAGTTGGACTTGTGACTGGGAAATAGCATATTGAATCCCAAATCAATCTCCTCAAGACAAGACAAGACAAGACAAGACAAAGTCAGTTGTAGTCAACAGGTTGTAATAAATGGATGTGTCATGAAGCTGGTGTTTCAATGGTATAAGTTGTTGTCCTAAACGCGGTGTAAGTGAGCAGAAATGAAGATATTTCAACAAAATGAATATAAATGAAGAAATTTATTTTGTACTGAATCTAATATATGGACAGAAATTTGATAAGAAGGGTTTCCATACAGGTGTGGGTAGTATTTCCTTATATAGTTTCTGAGGTAATGGCATTCCTAATGTGGGAAATGTATGATCTTATTTAAATGACTATTTCTTCATATAAATGATTTTGTAAGATTTTGACCGTTTAATATTTGTCAAACTGATAACACCTGGAAGGTAATGGTTATTATTTATAAATCATATAGCACACGCACTAAACACACCATGCAAAGTGATCTCAGATTGATCTAATTAAAGGTCAAATAATAAATTGTTTTATGAAAGGATCATGTAGGATTTCACAAGCTCCTCTCTCAAACCATGAACTATCCACTTCTTTTCTGGCTTTTTCCTAATTATTTGTAGACACTACTAATGTGAATTAATTACAGTTTTACAGCTGGATGCCTTTTCTGATGCCAACCCTATGTGGAGGGCTGTACAGTATTCACTACTGCCTATTTCTGTGGTGGTTAGCAGAATGATGTGTTGTATGTAAATGAAGATGTGCTTTAAGACAGTCACAAACACCCAACCTCTGAGCTAGACGAATTAACCAAACACAGCTAAAATCCGCGATCCAGCCAAGAATCGAAGCCAGGGCCCTCTGAACTGAAGATCAAGGATTTGGACCACGGTGCTGCTCTTCAACCCTTTTAAAATAAGGCAGATAACTATTGTACAATTCCTAGAGAAAAATGAACCAACGAGAGAGGTTACTTAAAATGTTGGAGATCTGTCTATGAATCTCATAAGTTAACTAAATTGTCTACCATCCTAGACAGATATTCTAACTGACTCAGCTTGGACACACACTTCCAATCCTCCCTGAATAACTGGGTATTGAGTGCTCTACTGGACAGACACCAAAATCTGACATTATACTGGATGAAACCAGCCAATCCAAAAGACCTATGTCCAAAACTGACTTGGGACTCTGAAAACATTTGAACTGATTTTAAAGAAAGGTGTCTGTTTAAACTGTAATGAATCAAAGTACAGAATTATCTACATTAGTTACCTGAAAATAACTGTGAAACTACTGTCCATAATTTTATCAAATGTTCTGCTGTTCAGTTGTGCAGAGTGTGCATACTACCATAAAATGGCAATCACAAATTATTGCACAAAAAGTATTTCAGGGCAAAATACTGCAAAGTTCTGCCTCAGGGAAAGAGTATCAAATTACAGTATGATTGATTTACGGAAATAGTTTGAGTGGTACACTAAGAGCAAGTTCAGGTACTGTATGCTTTTGTATGGCAGACCATGTTGCGGAAGCCATGAGAGAGACAGATGCACAACACTAGAATAAGTTTGGAACTGAACATTCTGCAGCCTACGGTATGGAGAATTTTACAATGATTTCTGAAGTACAACTCCTGATTAAGGCATTGAGTGATGGTGACTAAAAGAAAAGGTATGAGTTGGGTATGGAAATGATGAATAGGATGGAAAAAAAGATGATTATCTTAACAAGATTGTGTTTAAGTGATGAAGCAAACTTATATCTTGGTGGTATAGTTAGTTGTCACAATGTGAAGATATGGACACTCTGAAATAGAAGAATTGCATGGAACACACATGAGACTTGCCAAAACTGAATGATTTTTGTGCACTAAGTTAAATGAAAGCTTATGGGACATTCTTTCTTTTTGTGGTATAATGTATCTTAATACAACCTGTGACAATAAAGTTCAGTGAATAGTCCTGTACTATCAACCTAGATGAACAATGCATGACAGTGACCTTACTGTTTTTCGAAATAGTCTCCTCTCATAACTATGCACTGCTGAGATCAGTGATACATGTTCTGTAAACTTTGCAAGAAGGCTTCCTTTGGGATGGTGATCAAAAGTCTCGTCACGTTTCGTTGGATGTCAGGAATATTGTCAAATCTCTTTCCTTTCAAAGCAAGTTTGACGCGTGACTTTTCCGCTCTGACCTTTTTCCGACAAGGAGATCCCGGAGAATGCCATTCCATGCTTTGCCGTTTCATTTCAGGGTTGTATCTGAGACACCAGGTTTCATCCTCAGTGACAATACAGTTCAAGAAATTCGGTGTCACATCTGCCATTTTGACAAAACCCTGTGAAGCTTCTAAACGTGCCTGCCTCTGACCGTCAGTCAAGTGATGCGGCACAAGGCGAGAACACATTTTCCTCGTCCCTAACTTCTGGGTAACGATTTGTCACACGGATTCACGGTTAATCTGAAGTTCATCCGCTATCATGCGCACAGTTAATCACCGATCGTTTGTGATTAATGTCCTCACCTTCTCAATGTTTTCGTCACTGACGGCAGTTGCTAGTCTTCTGCTACAGGGTTGTCAGAAACACTTTCCTGGCCTCCTCGTAAACAGGCGAACCAATCGTACACACACTTCAAGGACAGTGCTTGATCTTCATAAACACGTACCAGCATCACATGCATTTCTTTCGGTGTCTTGCGGAGCTTAAAACAAAACTGTACATTGATCTTTTGGTCGTTCATGTTCCTGTTCGCAGTTCAGAACCAACGCACTAAACACGCACTGTGTCAAACAGGTCTTACACAGCACACACACGATGTTCGACTGAACAACGTTGCGAGCAGGTGGTCAAAACCTGCTGCTACACAGGTGCAGCATTGCATGTCACCATTGTTGCCAGATCGACCATTCTGACTTCATTCACCAAACTTTATTGTCACAGGTTGTATATTACACAACTACCTGGTGCTACAGCTGCAGCAGGATAAGGGAGGAAATAACATTTTCCAGCAAAATGCAACTCCACCTTCATTACCACTGCAAATTTGCCACAATCATTCCTATTTGGATTATTTATGGTGGGGAATGACGTTGGATACCATGATCACCTGATCTAACACCAACAGAGCTGTTTTCTTTTTTTTATGGGATTATTTTGAAAGCAACATATACTGTACATCCCTTCACTTCCTGCAACTCTTGATGTTTATCATCAACAGATCAATGGTGTGCTGATTAAACTAGACACTAACAAGCTCTCATATATTAGGGAAGTAATCTCATGCAGGGAGATATCTGCCAAGTAGTAAATGGAAGTCACTATGAACTTACTGTATGTTATCAATATCTTGATGTTCTGATAATCTGTGCACTGGAAATAATTTATTGTATTTGAAATTATTTTATATATACGACATTGCATCAAAATGTTCCCAGACTAGCTTTTTAGTGTAACAACGGATGACAGCACAGGGTTGAGCAAGCAGTTGTGGTGACCTTCAACTTTGATCAGGCAGTGTGCCAAGGAAAATCACTGTGTTAACATTGGGAGTTGTTATAGTGGTGTTTTTGTGAAGATGTTTGTGCATGTGTGTGATTACATCATGGACAGAAATCTGGAACAATGACAATGTAAAATTGTGTGTTAAAATGGATAAATTGGCCACAGAGGCATCGAACATGCTTTGGCAAGCATATGGCAATGGGACAATTAATTGTATACAGTCTTGAGTGGCACAGATGCTTCACAGATGGAAGAAAGTCCCTTGAAGACGAGGAGCAATTTGGAAGATCTTCCATGAGCATAACCTCTGAAAAAGGTGGGACAAATTCAGGAACTTGTGTGTGAAGATCATTGGAGGGTGATCAACGACACTGTTGACACTGGTGTGTCACTTCCAAGACTGCCCCCTAAAAGCTGACTCCTGTGCAGAAAGAACATCGCATTGCAGTTTGCCAAGATCTCCATGAGTGTGCTGCAAACAATCCATCCTTTATGTCCAAGTTCATCACTGGTATAAGGGTATAATCCTGAGATAAAATGGCAGTCATCGCAATGGAAGAGTACATCATCTCCGTGACTAAGAAGGTGAGAATGAGCTACATCTCAGCGAAGACCACACTCATCGCGTTTTTCAATATCCATAACATTGTTCATCACAAATTCATCCTCAGGGCCAGACTGTCAACAACATGTTTTACTGCATCGTTCGGTGGCATTTGAGGGGGAACATTCAATGAAAGTGACCAGATCTGTGGTGCGCAAAGAATTGGATTCTTCTTGATACTACCAATACATCCTGTCACCAAGTACTCCTCGTTTGTGATTTTCTCACCAAACACGTTATAGCTTCCCACCTGCCTTACTTGTCAGATTTAGCTCCTGATGACTAATTCCTTATTATGAAGAAGATGAAGATGCAGCTGAAAGGTCACCATTTTCCCACTAATGCAGAGATACAGAGTGAATTGCAGAAGGTTCTGGATTTGCTGACACAAAACGACTTTCAGGCCACATTCCAGCCATGGTAGGATAGTGCATTGCTGTGCAAGGTGACTATTTCTAAGGAGATAATGTTCAAACTTAGGTATGTAATATACTTTTTCATCACCAGAGATAGTTCAGGAACTTTTTGATCTGATCTTGTATATTCCGAGTTATTTAAACTTACGTCCAGGTAACTAATTTACAGGGTAACCCTGTATAAAATTTAAAATACATTAGTGCTTTCGATCTAAACCTGAACCTTTGTCTACCATAAGCCTTATGGTTCAGGAGTAGTGTGCCTGTCTGTTAGCAAGAGTGCATTACTATATTAGCAATCCACTTACGTTATTCCATTATTTGGAAGTATGATACATTTCATTCAACTGTGTGCTGTTTGCCCGCTAAATGCAAGAGGAGGAATCTATGATGTCACTGAGCATCCAATTGGAAACCACTGCTTTAGAACATTATGAGAAGGAGAATAACAAGCATTGATTAGTAGGAAATATAGTAAAAAAATTTGCTTCAATTATGGGTTGGGGTAATTGTGTTATAAGGAGACTATAGTAATATAACTAGAATTATTTGGGCCTAGAATTGTGAAAGCTGTTCTGATTTGAAACAAGTAACCATGTCAGCAATTTTATGGGGAAAGTAACCATTAGGATTCTGAATTTTGTTATTGTCCAAGACAATGCATTCAACTTTAATTTCCTGGTCTTCTATATAACCATTAGTAGAAAAATTAGCTGGACCAGTTCTCAAATTTGTTTCAGTAAACTTTACTCTTTATAACAGAAAGGCATTCAGATGAATTCATAAGAATTAGATGAATCTCTTTCATCTTGCTGTCTACAGTCATTGTGTTGTTCTTAAAGAAAAACTCAACACCAACAACCTCAATGTTAATCCTCTTAAAATGACAATCACCATCAGAAATAAACTCACCTGCTACTTCAAGCACTATGACCATAGCTTCCACCTGGATGTATGATACTTGTCGTTCAAGGTTTTCTATAAATCTTTCCATGCGCTTTCCAAGTAAATGAATGCATTTTATCATAACTGATTCCAAATCTTGTATTATTTGAATTACATTTTGTTTAAGTACAAGTAGTTCCCATCTCATTCGTGACAGAATCTGCTTTCCAAACTCTCTAAGTAGTTCTTCCAATCGAGAGATGTATTTTACAAGGATCTTAAAATTGTTGGCAGCAATTGTAATAATTCCCTGTAAAAGAAAAAAGAAATCAGTAAAAATTGGTCACGATTTCTATTGAAGTTGTACAAAAAGTTTAAAAGAACACGGGCTGAATATTTAAGTACAATGATATAGGCTACTCCTTAGATCAGAATTACATTTTTCTTAATTACTAGAGTAAATATGTCTGTTTGTTGATAAAGTGCATACAGCCTTCAATGCTTGAAAGATCATTTTATTATTAATGAAAATGCTAAGTTTGTTTATTTTATTAGTTTTCTTGATTAAACTTAGTGGAGTGGCTGCACGCTATGGCTATGGAGCCAAGCTCTGCATTCTGAAGACAAGTGGGTTCAAACCCCACCATCGGCTGTCCTGAGTATGGTTTTCTGTGGTTTCCCATTTTTACTTCAAGGCAAATGCTGGGACAGTTCCCAATCATAAGCCACAGTCAATTCCTTCTACAGTACCTCCTAACCCAATCTCATTCATCATCGTTCATCTTCATTTGCTCCTCAACTGAACTTGGCATCAGGGATGGCATTCGGCCATAAAAGCATGCCATATAATTTCATTAATAACAATCACCCATGTACATTATTGTTATGAGTCAATACAGACCAATTAAGGATCAATAATGGTCAAGTTTGTAGAATATAATTTCATCTCACCTCATCCCTGACCCCGAATTGGAAAATGGGACTTTGTGTGGGTATAGACATACATACATACATACATACATACATACATACATACATACATACATACATACATACATACATACATACATACATACATACATACATACATACATACATACATACATACATACATACATACATACATACATACATACATACATACATACATACATACATACATACATACATACATACATACATACATACATACATACATACATACATACATACATACATACATACATACATACATACATACATACATACATACATACATACATACATACATACATACATACATACATACATACATACATACATACATACATACATACATACATACATACATACATACATACATACATACATACATACATACATACATACATACATACATACATACATACATACATACATACATACATACATACATACATACATACATACATACATACATACATACATACATACATACATACATACATACATACATACATACATACATACATACATACATACATACATACATACATACATACATACATACATACATACATACATACATACATACATACATACATACATACATACATACATACATACATACATACATACATACATACATACATACATACATACATACATACATACATACATACATACATACATACATACATACATACATACATACATACATACATACATACATACATACATACATACATACATACATACACACACACACACATACACACACACACACACACTATATGATCAAAAGTATCCGGACACCCCCCAAAACATATATTTTTCATCTTAGGTGCATTGTGCTGCAACTTACTGCCAGGTACTCCATAGCAGCGACCTCAGTAGTCATTCAACATCATGAGAGAGCAGAATGGGGTGCTCCATGGAACTCACGGACTTCGAACGTGGTCAGGTGATTGGGTGTCACTTGTGTCAGAAGTCTGTATGCGAGATTTCCACACTCCTAAACATCCTTAGGTTCACTGTTTCTGATGTGATAGTGAAGTGGAAACATGAAGGGACACGTACAGCACAAAAGCATACAGGCCGACCTAGTCTGTTGACTGACAGAGACCACCGACAGTTGAAGAGGGTTGTCAAGTGTAATTGGCAGGCATCTATCCAGACCATTATACAGGAATTCCAAACTGCATCAGGATCCACTCCAAGTACTATGACAATTAGGCAGGAGTTGAGAAAACTTGGATTTCATGGTCGAGCGGTTGCCCATAAGCCACACATCATGCAGGTCAATGCCAAACGACGCCTTGCTTGGTGTAAGGAGCGTAAACATTAGACAATTGAACAGTGGAAAAACGTTGTGTGGAGTGATGAATTACAGTACACAATGTGGCAGGGTGTGGGTATGGCGAATGCCCGGTGAACGTCATCTGCCAGCGTGTGTAGTGCCAACAGTAAAATTCGGAGGTGGTGTGTTATGGTGTGGTCATGCTTTTCATGGAGGTGGCTTGCACCCCTTGTTGTTTTGCATGGCACTATCACAGCACAGGCCTACATTGATGTTTTAAGCACCTTCTTGCTTCCCACTGTTGAAGAGCACTTCGGGGATGGCGATTGCATCTTTCCACACGATCGAGCACCCGTTCATAATATACGGCCTGTAGCAGAGTGGTTACACAACAATAACATCCCTGTAATGGGCTGGCCTGCACAGAGTCCCGACCTGAATGTTTTGGAACGCTGACTTCGTGCCATGCCTCACCGACCGACATTGCTACCTCTCCCCAGTGCAGTGCTCCGTGAAGAATGGGCTGCCATTCCCCAAACAACCTTCCGGCACCTGATTGAATGTATGCCTGCGAGAGTGGATGCTGTCATCAACGCTAAGGGTGGGCCAACACCATATTAAATTGCAGCATTACCGACGGAGAGCGCGACGAACTTGTACGTCATGTTCAGCCAGGTGTCCGGATACTTTTGATCACATAGTGTACATACATACATACATACACACATACATACAACATTAAACTCATAGAGAATGTATAACAGTAGCTTTGAAAACACACTTTTGAATAATAATAATAATAATAATAATAATAATAATAATAATAATAATAATAATACTAATTAGAGCCACCCTGACTGACACAAAATCCAAAGAAAAGTTCCTAGGTTGCCTGTCAGATTCCTTCAAGGTCAGAACAGCAGTCAGACAAGGTGATGGGATCTCTCCGATGCTTTTCAACTGCATGTTCTAAAAGATTGTTAGAACCTGGCAAACAAAGTTATTAGAAGCTGATTGTAGACCTCTGAGAATGGGTACAAAATCTAAGGGGATCAAGATTGACTGGGTAGCATTTGCTGATGATATCGCCATTCTGTCAAACAATGTAAAAACTGCTAGGATGCAAATCAACCTTCTAAAAGTAATCACTAAACAAACTGGCTTGCAGATATCTTTTGAAAAAACCAAAGTAATGGCTAACATCAAAGATGGCCCAGAAAATCTCCAGACAAAATATGGGAAGATCAACTGAGTAGAAAATTTAAGCATCTGGGTGAGATCATAACGAAAATGGACTGGACAAAGAAGCTCTTGAGGAACGAGTACACAAACTTGAAATAGCCTATCAAATAATGCGCTCAATCTAAAACAAAATACTAAACTACATCATTATGAAACTGTTCTGAAGCCAGTAGTTATGTATGCAGCAGAAACCCTATCCCTAAATGCTAATAAAGGACTCCTAGGAGAACTGGGGAAAAAAGTGCACAAAATCATCAGAAGTATCATGGGATCCAATTACAAGAATGACACCCATTATAAAAAATCTAACAAAGAAGTGTACAGTAAAACAGAGAAAATTACAGAAACAATCCATAAGAGAGGGGCACGATATTACGGTCATCTCAAACGAATGGATGGAAACAGGCTGACTAAACAGATGTTTCACATTTTTGACTTCAAACCCAAAATCACAATGCCCTGGTTTATGAACACCATACAGGACCTCCAAATGCTGCATATAAAACCCAAAGACACCTTCAGTAGAGATCACTTCTGCAAAAAGATACTGATAAATGGGCTAAACCAAGACAAGCAACCAAAAAGAAGACAAGGTACCACCTGGACAGAGGAATGCAAGCTGGCCCACTCACAGAGAATGAAGGAATTCTGGGCTCAAAAGAAAGCGAAGCAAACTGCCAAATGTAACAAGACTTAACGTGGTCCTAGATGGCCTCAACGAATAATACATAACAATGTATTTAATAACTATCCACAATCCATATTAACACGATATGTTGAGTCTGTTTTTAAAATACAACTTTTTCTTAAAAGCACAAATTGAAGGAAAAGGAGTAAAGTGAAAGCACAAAACATAAATTAAAAAAGTGCTTTAGGGTGAGGAATTCCAATATCTTTATTCCACCTTTTGCTTTTTGTTAGTTCAGAACAGTTGAAGTATGCTGTTTATAACTGGTGAGTGGCTAAACAGCAGTGTGTAGGAAGCAGGTTTCTAACAGTTAAACCAAATGAATATGATATAATTTGAGGGTGTGCATTCGAGAGAAGAGAGAATCAAGGGATCATTCATTACTCACACCAAAGCATGAACCTTGGCCAGGGTGACCAGACATCCTCTTTTAACTGGATATGTTCTCCTTTTTAGACCATTGTCCCGGATCCGGGTGGATTATTAAATAAAATAATAATATCTTCCTTTCTTAGTGAATCTGCTTATATTGGGGTAATCTGTTTTACTACTTTGTTTTTATAAGTATTCTTCATTATGCAACGGCATCATTGATATTGTATTGATATATAGAAATGCGGTTATGGATATACAGTACATACGATTATTCTATGTATGCCTTATATTGTGATAACAGACGCTATTTACCACTCTGTATACTGCATGCTTCTCTCTGAGCAATACCCCATCACAACATTGTTATGTTAATATATGACAGCTGACAACGTGACTAGCAAAAGGAGATCATCTGTTTTAAATGGATGGAGCAGAAAGTAATATTATTATGATGTTGAAAAATGTATATTCTATTTGTAAGCTAAGTCTTTTAAAATTGATGATGTGAAATATTTAACAAGTTTCCTTGTAGTAAGAACTGGGCAAAGTATTTCAATTCATGGAAGTCAGTTGATTGTAGTTCAGAGTTATTAAAATTAGTAGAATACTTTTTTTTCTATACCAGGGAACAATGCAATCATAGAAAGAATCTCAGCACAATGGACTGATAATAGGAACTGTTTTTAGTAGAATCTGTGAAAATACTCTTAATGGTTCATAATCTAAAGGTATTTTACATGTGAGTCTTTTTATAAGTACTGTATATGTTTTCAACATGCCAAAACTCCTGAAGGCATCTGAATCTTTAAAAAAAGTACCAGCAAGGCATGCAGATTAGTTTCATTGTTTAAATTTTGTAAGAACTTACTGTATAATATGAAAATGGATAAATTTTGTTTATGTATGTGAAAATTGGAATATACAGTATGTCTAAATTCAGACTCTCAATGGAGGATTTTTGTGTCCTCTCTTTTCTGGCATTATCCTCCTATTTAAATAGTTTTGTCCCTTTGTTTTATCTATTTGCATATGGTCACCCTAACCTTGGCAAGCTAATCAGTACCCCACACCTAAGCTCATCAGGCAATAGGGTATGCAATTCCTTCCTGCTCTTCCAGCAGGTAACAACACCCAATCTACCCATACAAGTATTGACAACATCTACTGTTGTTTAGCTTTGGAGACCTGACCAGATGTGGGTTGTAAAAGGTTACACCATTGACTAATTCTAGACTATGAAGTACAAAATTATTTCATTTACACATATTTCTTCACTCTCCAACAAAAAAGATGACAATGAAAGGAAAAAAATGAAAATAAGAAATTGAAACAAAAAAGAAGAAATAAGTCAATTTCATGAAACCAAAGTAAAACATTATCTGGAATTTTTAATAAGCTACTGATGGTAGTAACTCCCACATGAGAGCTGTTTGAGGTCTGGAACGGGGTCAACTTAGCCTCGGGATGTCAACTGAGTAGACGGGGGTCCAATTCCCACCTCAGCCACCCTCAAAGTGGTTTTATGTGATTTCCCACTTCTCCTCCAGGCAAATGCCGGGATGGTACCTAACTCAAGGCCACGGCCGCTTCCTTCAATCTTCTTTGTCTATCCTTTCCAATCTCCTCATACCCCCCACAAGGTCCCTGTTCAGCATAGCAGATAAGGCCACCTGGGTGAGGTACTGACCATCCTCCCCAGTTGTATCCCCCAACCCAAAAGTCTCAGGCTTCAGGACACTACCTTTAAGGTGGTAGAGGTGGATTCCCTGGCTGAATCAAAGGGAAAAACCAACCCTAGAGGGTAAACAGATAAAGAAAGAAAGAAAGAAAGAAAGAAAGAAAGAAAGAAAGAAAGAAAGAAAGAAAGAAAGAAAGTGTTGTATGTCCGGCGCTCCCTTCTCGCTCCGCCAGCCAGCTGCACGCGCGCCTGTGTATCATTCTGCTAGCTTCGACGCGCAGCCCTCAGTGCGCGTGCCTGACCATCGAGTGTACTATAAATAGGAGCTCCCTTCCTGCTCACTTGCCCACTTGCCCCGGTGTCCAGCTCCAGAATACACCCTACGTCGAGCACGGAGGCTACTCCTCTTGAAAATGTGCTTCGACCAGGTGGACTGAATTTCTGGCAGTACGAGGTCTCACCTTTGGTCACCGCTCCCTTACCTGTTTCCGCTGCCTATGTCCCGTAATTCTTTTACAAGCCATTTTCATTCCCTAATTTATGCAAGCTCCCTTAGTTTCGCTAGGTGGAATTTCTTCAATCAATTGAACTTGCTTTTTAGGAATTCAGGCACTTCAACAAACAAGGACTCTCATGAACATTTATGTTAGTGTGCCAGATAGTTCTCGACTATCAACGTGTCAATTCACAAAGACTATCTTTTCAAGATAGGAGTGTATATAAAGACTGCAAACCTGTACATATTGTATAAAGACAGACTTTTCTCAAGATTCAATATTCCTTTTTGCTTCAAAATAAATTTCAGTTATTTGTGTAAATATTATAAAGTGAAGCAAATAAAGTTGTGTTCTGTAAACTTCAACCTTGGTTACAACACAACTCTATAGCGACGAGGTAAAACAGCACCAAAATACAATTCATCGGCCCCAGTCGCCAACTCTATGGCGACGAGGTAAAAAAGCAACAAACTACAATTCTTCGGTCCCAGTTGCCAACTCTATAGTGACGAGGTACACACGAAACCAACACTGCAATTCAACGGGCCCAGTTGTCAACTCTACGACGACGTGCTAAATAACAAAGACACTCCAACCAGTTCTGACACACAGCTTACCTTACTCTTTCTTGCACGCATCTCGCAATGGCTACTGCGGAACAACTCGCTACGGTATTCCAAGCCTTACAGCAGCAACAACAACAGTTTATGCAACAACAACAGGCAGCATTAATTCAGGCTATTCAAGCTATTTCTGTCTCTACACAGCCATCAGCTATTCCTCCGTTCTCTGCTTTTGATCCGGCTAAGGAAGAATGGTCAGTTTATTTAGCCCGCTTGCAACAGCATTTCATCTGCCATTCTGTCCCAGATGATCAACGCCGCCGCGCACTATTTCTTAGTTCGGTTGGCAATGCTACGTGTGAATTACTACGTAAATTAAGTCCAGAAGAACACTTATCTGCGGTACCCTTCACGCAGCTCTTAGCCCGTCTCACGGAACACTATGCCAAAGCTCCTCACATAGTGGCTGCTCGCTATAAATTTTTTCAGAGCAGAAAGCAACCCCATCAGACACATACTGAATGGATAACTGACTTGCGTGGTCTAGCTAAACCCTGCCAGTTCATCTGCTCCAAGGACGGTTGTGGTTCATCCTACACTGATTCTCTCATTCGGGACATGATAATTTTACATACTCCTGAAGACAAAATACGTTTTGACGCTGTCAAGCAGAGTAACCCTTCTTTAGAAGACGTCCAGCGTATTGCTACGGTTTATGAGCTTACTACCAAGACTGCCGCAGCCATAGCTTCTCCACACCAAGTTGCACAAGTCTCGCCTCAGGCCCGCAAGTCCTCTGCTACAGTGAACCGTACGGATAAGGCGCTCTCCACCAAGCATTCTCGCCAGGTTCCCTCTCGTAATGCTACACGGAAGCCCAATTCTAAACACACCTCGAAACTCCTGCCTTCCTGCCGAGGTTGTTTCAAGCATCATGAACGTCGTGACTGTCGTTTTTTCAAAGCTACTTGTGAACGATGTAATAAACTTGGACACATTCAGACTGTCTGTCAAAGTTCGCCCCGCCCTGCTAAGACTACTGCAGCGCGCCGGAAGCATATACAGCCCCGCCAAGACATGGAAGTTGATCAAATCAATCTTATTCTTCCCACAAAGGATTCTCACAAAATCATCATTCCTCTCTCATTCTCTGATCGATCTGTCGAATTTCAATTAGACACTGGATCACCTGTCTCTATTATTAACCTGACTACCTACCACGACTTAGGTTCACCTTCATGCTCTCCAGCTGACATCCAGCTCGTGACATTTAACAAGAAGAAAATTGACATCAAAGGTCAAATTAAGCTTCAGGCTAGTTATAAAGGAATTCAGAAGGCCATTCCTCTTCTCGTAGTTAACAACTACACTGCATCAAACATTATGGGCATGGATCTATTCAACTTATTTGGTTTCCAGATACATGACAACATTAACGTCGTATCTACATTGCATCCTACTTCTGACGTTACCGCTCTCCTAGCGCAGTTTCCTGAAGTCTTCGACTCTCAGCTCGGAACAGCAAAAGACTATACAGCTCACATACAGCTGAAATCCGGAGCTAAGCCTCGCTTCTTCAAAGCACGTCCAGTACCCCTAGCACTTCAAGACCAGGTCACGAAAGAATTAGAAAGATGGATACAAACTGGAATTGTAGTACCAGTTACTTCTAGTCAATGGGCTACTCCACTTGTGGTAATCCAGAAACCTGATGGTAATGTTCGACTTTGTGGCGATTTTCGATCTACAGTCAACTCGCAACTCGAAACCGATATCTTTCCTATTCCACGTCCAGAAGACTTATTCCGTCGTCTCTCTGGTGGACAATTCTTCTCTCGAGTTGATCTTAAAGAAGCATATCTCCAGCTACTTGTAGACGAAGAATCTAAGAAATTTCTCACACTCAACACTCCTCTCGGACTGCTCCAGCTCCAGCGGCTCCCATTCGGTGTTTCATCCTCAGCGGCTATTTTTCAGCGCTATTTGGCTCAACTCACCGCCTCAATTCCCGGTTGTGCTAACTACCTGGATGATATTATTGTTACTGGAAAAGATCATCAGGAACATCTAACCAATCTCCGCCTTCTTCTCCAGAAATTGAAAGACAATGGACTACGAGCGAATCTCGCTAAATGTACCTTCTTTCAGCCTCAAGTTCACTACCTCGGACATATACTTGATAAGAATGGAATTCGTCCTAGTATACAGAATGTCTCCGCGATAGTAAACATGCCAGCACCGCAGAACCTCAAGCAGCTTCAGTCCTTCATAGGCAAAGCGAACTATTATAATAAGTTCATTCCACGCTTCGCTACAGTAGCAGCTCCATTAAACGCTCTACGTAAAAAAGGTGTTAAGTTTCAGTGGACTCCGCAATGCCAACAGGCATGGAAAACAATCAACAACGCCTTACTTCAAGCTATACAACTCACTCATTTTCAGCCCGACAAGATCATCACGCTAGCTACTGACGCTTCAGACTATGGTGTCGGTGCAGTTCTCTCCCAGAAGGATCGTCATGGACAAGAACGCCCCATCGCCTTCGCTTCAAAAACACTTAATGACCATCAACGTCGATACTCACAGATAGAGAAAGAAGCTTTAGCCATCATCTTTGGTATTCGCCGTTTCAATGAATATCTTTATGGCAACCATTTCCTGATCATTACCGATCATAAGCCTCTCGTACACTTATTCCATCCTGGTAATAAGATCCCAGAGAATTCCCTCAGAAAGCTTCAAAGATGGTCCATGTTCCTTTCTGATTATTCCTATCAGATTGTATATCGAGCCACATCCCAGCATTGTAATGCTGATGCCCTTTCCCGCTTACCCGTTGGTCCTGATACTGCCTTCGATTCTCAAGAATCTGAATGTCTTCAGTTGGACATAGAACTTGAAGATACTGTATCCAGTTTTCCTATTGATGCTACCTGCATAGCTAAAGCTACGGACAAGGACGGTACACTTGCTACTGTACGTACTTACATCCGCAACGGTTGGCCTCTTCAGAGCACACTTCCTGCCCACCTGGCACCTTATCATCGTATGCAGCATCGTCTCACGACTCGTGCCGGAGTTGTACTACTAGAAGCAGGCACCATCTTCCGAGTGGTTATCCCACTTAGCCTACAGAAACAAGTTCTCGAATTATTACACCAAAGCCATTGGGGTATTTCCAGAACAAAGCAACTCGCCCGTCAACACTGCTACTGGCCCGGTATTGATGCCGCCATCGAAAAGCTAATACGTCATTGTGAGCAATGTCAAACGAATCAGAACGCCCCGTCTTCTGATCTTGCTTCATGGCCTCCTGCTACTACTCCATGGGAACGAGTTCACATCGATTTCGCAGGTCCTTTCCTCAATTCCATGTGGTTAATAGTCATCGATTCACTGTCAAACTTTCCATATGTCGTGGATATGCATTCGACTACTACAACCGAAGCTACCATTCGTGCTCTCCAGAAAATCTTTACTACAGAAGGTTTACCGCAAGTACTCATTTCGGACAACGGACCTCAATTTACAGCTACTGCTTTTCAGAACTTTTGTACACATAATGGCATTCGTCATATCCTAGCACCACCTTTTCACCCTCAATCTAATGGTGAAGCTGAACGCTTCGTACAAACATTTAAAAGAAGTATGAAGAAAGCTGTCTCTTCAGGCTTAACTAAAGACCAAGCCTTGCTCCAACTCTTAAACACCTACAGAACTCTACCCGGCGCTGATAATGTCACTCCTGCACAGAAGCTCCATGGACGACCTCACAGAACTTTACTTTCTCTGTTACAGCCTCTTCCGGCCCAGCATAAGACCTCACCAACGAAGTTCTCCCTCAACGACAAGGTCTACACCAGGACATTCAAATCCAACCCACTCTGGATACCTGGAGTCATCTGCAGATCTTTGGGTCATCGTCTCTACGAGATACAGACTACGGAGAAACGTATCTGCCGCCATCAAGATCAGATACGTCTGCGCTACCGCCCCTGTCCAGCTATTGATGCTATTGCTAAACCAGATAAATCTATTGCTGAACGAGCCTTAGATCATTTAATAACAATGGGTTCCTTTCAGGACGAGACAGCGCCACTCCGCCCAGTTCCAGCTCCGGACAATACAACAGAGATATCAGCAGCTCCGCCCCAGCATCGCAGTCGCCGCCAGCGCCGCCGCCGTTTCACGCCGTACCGGCGCATTTAGGAGGGGAGGGTGTTGTATGTCCGGCGCTCCCTTCTCGCTCCGCCAGCCAGCTGCACGCGCGCCTGTGTATCATTCTGCTAGCTTCGACGCGCAGCCCTCAGTGCGCGTGCCTGACCATCGAGTGTACTATAAATAGGAGCTCCCTTCCTGCTCACTTGCCCACTTGCCCACTTGCCCCGGTGTCCAGCTCCAGAATACACCCTACGTCGAGCACGGAGGCTACTCCTCTTGAAAATGTGCTTCGACCAGGTGGACTGAATTTCTGGCAGTACGAGGTCTCACCTCTGGTCACCGCTCCCTTACCTGTTTCCGCTGCCTATGTCCCGTAATTCTTTTACAAGCCATTTTCATTCCCTAATTTATGCAAGCTCCCTTAGTTTCGCTAGGTGGAATTTCTTCAATCAATTGAACTTGCTTTTTAGGAATTCAGGCACTTCAACAAACAAGGACTCTCATGAACATTTATGTTAGTGTGCCAGATAGTTCTCGACTATCAACGTGTCAATTCACAAAGACTATCTTTTCAAGATAGGAGTGTATATAAAGACTGCAAACCTGTACATATTGTATAAAGACAGACTTTTCTCAAGATTCAATATTCCTTTTTGCTTCAAAATAAATTTCAGTTATTTGTGTAAATATTATAAAGTGAAGCAAATAAAGTTGTGTTCTGTAAACTTCAACCTTGGTTACAACAGAAAGAATAATAATAGTAATAATAATAATAATAATAAGCAGAAGAAGAAGAAGAATCATATGGCCTCAGCTACCATGTGCAGACAGTTTCATTTGACACTATCTGGCTGTCTGCTCATCAATTTCGGCATTCTATTTTATTCTAGGCCTACTAGATGGCAGAGCAAACCAAATCTCTCTTGGGCATCTACGGCTGAGTTGTTAATGAATTTTATCAACTAAACAACAGATGTGTTAGCAGAGATCTTTTATATGCCAACACTGTAGGGCATGGAGTGTCAAATGGACATTTTTCCGCCTCCAAAAATCTGACTACCTCTGCTAGGTTTGAACCCGCTCTATTGGGATTCGGAGGCCGACACTCAGCCACTAATCCACAGACACTACTTAGCTGAGAAACTACTAAATACAGCTGTATGTTAGATTCAGAGAAATAGAATTCTCAAGCATACTATTTGATTTCGTCATGTAATAAACTATTAATTTTTCACAAGTTTACTGTGCTACTGTCATATTCAGAGAAAGAGTAGTAGCATATATGTACAGTTGATGTGAAATTTGAAGAAAGTTTACAATCGTTTTCAGTTTTAGTATGTGCCTGTTGTTTTGGCTATGCCATAGAACCACATTACTGTAAACTTGCATTCAAGGCTTGCTGTTTAACATCCACTGAAGGTTTTTGGCAATGGAAGGAAGGGAAACGGCTAGGACTGGGAAGGTAGCAACCATGGCCTTAATTAAAGTACAGCCCTGACACCTGGTGTGAAAATCAGAAACTACGGAAAACCAACCTCAGGGCTGCTGACAGTGGGTTTTGAATCTACCATCTCCCGAATGCAAGCTCACAGTTATGCAAGGCTAACCACATGACCCACTCAGTCAGTATTTAAGGCTGTACCTTAATGAAGCTCAGAGGCACTTCCTTCCCAGTTCTTTTTCTAACTTCTGTCACCAAAAATGTATATTAGTGCAATGTTAAACCACTAGGAAAGAACAAAACATCTGCCATTTAATTTATTATGGAAAAATCTGAAAACCTACCTTCATTTTAATTTTTCTAGTTTAAAACATACCTGTATTTCATCGATGAGAGTAGCCATGCATTCCATGAAATAGTCAATGGACAATGTGTTCCATACAAAGGAAAATAGCTCTTTGGTTAAAAAATACAAGGTTTTAACCATTTCTGCCATTGAGTTTCCTATTGCCTGTAGCAGGGAGTAAAGGTGAGAGCTGTAACATGGATAACAAATACATCTCAAATACATTTTTCTGGCTAAGAGTACACTCTGAGATATAATTATTTACATGCAGGGCAGAAAGGAATTATTATAAAACTTAAATGATTTCTAATATACTGTAAAAATGACATCTGTCTATAACTACTCAGCAGATGGGTACAGAAGGACTGTTCAACATTTAACATATTCTCTCCTGCATCCAACATAAGGGAGTTAAACTCTACTTGTATAATACTACATTCGATTTAAGGCATGTACAATCGTGCACGGAATTACTCCATTCGAATGTAGTGCTAAATGGTTCTGGCAATGAAGTTAGTGTTTTAAAACATAGATGACAGATAAATGAACACCTTTCTTCATCTTCATGCCTGCAGACCACAGCACAATCTCCTGTGATTCCCTCTTTCCATCCCACTTATATAGCTTCTCCTCGCAATTCAGCTTCCATCAGTGTGTTTCTTGAGTGGACAGAATATGCAATTTTTGAGCTGGTGTTGCAGAATATCACCAAAAAACAATGGAACATTTTATAGAAGAAATGTAATTCGAGCTAAAAGAAAGGAAAATTTAAAGAAAGATCATAGGACCAAAATTTCAGGATAATAAGATAATACACATCAAGTATGAAACACTAAACAAGAAAATTGAACAACTCTCAGATACCATGCGAAAATGAAGGCTAAATTTTTATGGTCATCTTCTCAGGATGAACTCTATTAGATTAATCAAACAAATCTTTTATTCCTTCCGTAACCGCAAAACAAAACCCAACTGCCTTATAAAAACTGAAAAAGACCTAGTAAAATTAAAAATTATAGAAAATTCACTATTCGATCGAACAGCTAAAGTAATAACTACAGGTGAAAATATAAGGTTCTAAGAAAAATCTACATTAAAAACCAAACCTATTATCTTGGAAGAGGAGAGGAAATGAAGGTCAGAAAGAATCAAGAAATACCGGGCACTAAGAAAAGAACAATACACAGAGAAATGATTGATTCAACGTACCCCAAAGAGGGTGAAACAAAAGAAGAGAGAAGAAACATAACAAGTGATAAAATTGTAGATACACTATTAAATGATGATCGATTGATGAACACATACCCAAAATGGAAGAAAATGGCAGTGAATCTAAAACAGACAAAAGTGAAAAATATGTATCCTTCCTATTGTCTGTCTCCACTATTACTCACAGCTACTGCAGGACCGAATGATGATGTGAAAAATGAAAGTGAAATAATGTATTTTATGAACTTATTTTTCAATGATGAATTTTAGCTTATTTTTATGATCAGAAAAATCTATATGAAGAGAAAATTATTAGTGAAGTGCCACTCTCTTTCACAGAACTAAAATATTAATTTCATTTTGTACTAACTACATGATTTTTAGAGATGTTGAGTTGCCAGAATTTTGTCTCATAGGAGTTCATTTATGTGCCACATACATAACTTCAAATACCACTGGACTGAGCCAGAATGAAATATACCAAATGTAAATAACTGCACTTAGTGAGGGAGAGCTTTAAAAAGTCATTTAAATCACCCCCCGAATAGCCAGTAGTGAATTTGTTAATATGAGATATTGTTTACAGATTAATGTCACTTTTGTTTTATTCCTAACAATCATTGCTACCGTAACATGTTTTTGAGAGAATCCGGAAATGTTGCTCAGCTCTGATGAAAGTGGACAGTGAGCATATTAATGTGTTGAGCATTTGCTCAATGATGCTTTGCAGTAGCATTAAAGGATGTCATTGTAGACAAGAAGAGATAGAATTCAAAATATTAAAATCAGAGAAGAGCTAAATATAGAACCGTTAGTACTGAAGATACAGAAATCAAGTCTTAGATGGTTTGGACATGTAAAAAGAATGGAAAAGGAATGGGTAACAAGAAGGGAATTGGAAAGATAAGTTAAGGGAAAGAGACCAGTTGGAAGACCAAGAAGAAGGTGATTTGATCAGATTTGGAAGGACGTTAGAGAAGCTGGATTGGATGTGGCAGAAGTAATGGAGCAGGGAAAGTGGAGGAGGCTTGTTAACCACACCCGGGTGACTGGAGTGGGACATTGATGATGATGATGATTGTAGACTTCTTCATTCAGTACAATGTCAAGGTTCTTTAATATTATGACAAGTTTCAAACCACAGGGACCTACAGTATCCTGCTATCATTTTGGAGAAGAATTCTTCTTCATAAAGATTATTCATCTATCCACCATACAGGCATCTGCAATTCTTCCTTTGCAATACTTACATTCCCTGTCTAGACTGACCTCCTTGCTTTCCCAGACATACTATTGAGAATGCCTGAGATCAATTAAAGCAACTCTTTCTGGATGGTTTTCCATGGTTTCCCATTTTCACACCAGGCAAATGTTGGGGCTGTACCTTAATTAAGGCCATGGCCGCTTCCTTCCCACTCCTAGCGCAGTCCTATCCCATCATCGCCATAAGACCTATCAGTGTTGGCACGACGTAAAACAATTTGTATTGTTTGTTTGTGGATGTGTTGACGGATTACGAATTTGCAAAACTTTGTCAATGAAGAATGGAACAAATTGGACTAATATGGCTTGATGGACTGGTGTTATGATACAAGTAGGTCTGCAAAGATAATTTACAGTATATTAAATAATGGAAAGGTACAAACAAGTCCAAATCAGATCATATAAAGAAAGGAACATCAATAGGAACACATACCAACAATAGGATAGAAACAATGACAGGTCAGTGAGGGAAAAGGGAGACTTAACAAGAAAATACAAAATGACAAGGGCAATCTCCACATCTTTATATAGTGGCATCTTTAAGGAGAGACTACTGAATTCTTAAGCCAAAATGGTCCAAAAACCAAAACTGAGTTGTTTGCCCTAAAAGTTACTCCATTTCCTGGGGCACATGGTGATCTAATTTTTTCTTAAATGTACGGCCAGTTTTAAATGTTCTGCTGAGGTATTAAAAATCCCTTCAAAAAGCCATGGCCACTTTCTCAGTGTATCCTTTTGGAATTTCACTGTATTTCATATTTCTGCTTTTGAATTACATGGCAATTCCTAGTGTACTGGTATGTGTTGTCATCAGTGGACAGTTTCCATAGTTATGTACACAGAGAAACATTAGAAGTAGTCTAATTAACCCGTTTCCTGTATTGAATGACAAATAATGTTAGCAGAAAATGTCCACCAAACATGCCTTGTATTTTCGTTCACATTTGATAAGGAATGTTTCAGTATTCAAAGTTCAGCTTAATTTCATTGTGTTAGATTTACCAAAAATTATTAATTGGAATTAATACCTTAACATTTGTATATGATGTGGCTTACCATAATAGAATATACAAACAATGTTTAGTGAATACTATTCTAATCTTTCAACATTCAAAGACTGATAATTACTACTAGTGGTATGTATTTTTATATATAAGGGCTTAGTAAGTTGAGAAAAATATTAAAAAGTGTTGCTGAGGAAAACAGAAATTTTGTGTGTTTTGAGATTTTCAAATTATTTTTATAAAATGTGTTATAATTCTGAAATGATGTTATCAAAATGTTCCAAATTTTATGATAACCTTAATTTTACCAACATAAATGAACTCACAAAATATTGTGAATATCAGATTAAAATTCCAAGACTTGCAAAACTCAGCAGGGTCCCCCACTTAAAAACGGAGCCTGCCGAGCATACTTAGGAATTTTCAGAAAAGTGCATATGCATTTTCTTCCTAACTCTATCAAGAGTGTCAGTTTTCTGAGTTATGGTGCATACTTCATCTGATAAAACCCAAAATAATGGATAATCTGTTAGTCATACATGCAGGATTTAGAATTAAATTTCTTATCAAATATTTCTATATATTCATTTTCTTTGTAACTCTAAAGTTTGTTAGACAATTGCACTTTTACGTGTTAAAGCAGCATTTCAAGCATAGGTCCAGGATACTCGCATGTTGAGTGTGGTGTAACTGGGTGGCATGGGGGTGAAAATCATTATTTGTATCGATTAGTGTTTGAGCCCTTATTGAAGTGCCCATTTAATTAATCATTCATATTTGGGAGGGCAGAGAATATTTCATTTTATTGAGTCTTGGCAACTTGCAGGGACCATGTACATTCCCAGTACATTTCACAATTTCAACAGGAACCTTGGAGCTGAGGGTCTATTTGTTCACAAGCTATATTAAGAAGAGGGGATTTCTACATGATCCACCCAACTTTCATATGCTTGGTTTAGAATAAGGAAATAATGTAAATAAAATGGCCTGGACCAATGGACCACATTTTACGGAGCCCGGTGAGAGACTAGGAGGTCATACAACACAAATTTGAAGTAAGTGTCATTCACACAATGTTTTGAACCGATGGAAAGGAAGCATCATTCTGATATTGGCTATGCATTGGTTAAAGTGAGAGATGGCCCTAAATGAGCATACAATGGTGCCTATGAAGATGAATTAATTAAAAAAACCAGCGCGTAGGCTAGTGACCCCAGTATTCGGCAGGAGTCTTCGAAGGTGAGAAGAAGTATACTTACACAAGTGCGGAGTCAGGTTTTATGTATCTTGATTGTTGGGGACTTCTAACATTTTAGCTCTATACGCTCAGACTGCACCTAACTATTCATGATTTAACTTTGATAATTTTGCATTTAGTATCTTCAAATTTCACACAGAACAGTTTTTGATATGATTTATTACACACATAGTTGCCTGCCTATTTAAAATAGATTTTTTTTTTTCTAGGACACAAACATCACAATTTCTAGTCCAGCATACTATTTGTAGATGTTTGAGCTGTGATATAACACAGATGAAGTATGGAGCGAGTGTGGAAAATTTGACCTAATTATGGGGTTAGATAAGCAGAGTTGTCCCGCGGCTGAATGGGAACTGGTTTTTCATGGACCGTGGAAATTACACCAGCAGTAGTAAATAGTAACTGGCAGGTTGTCTTGACCCAGTTTTTCAATACCGTGAATGAATGGATGTTTTAGTCAACCTCCGAACTGACAGAAGCAGCTAGATGACGAGACCACATTTCTACACCAGGATGTAGAACTAAGGACTGATTCAGTTCAATTGTGAAGGCATCACAGTCAATATGGCTGGCTAAATGGATTGGGAGCCGGCTGTCCAGAGGCAGGTGGCCGAATCAACAAATAGATGAGTTCTAAATTTGCAATGTAATTATGTATGTGTACACTTGTTTTAATGTACCGTAGCCAAGGGGATAGGTTAGTTTTGTTACTTAATTTCAGTAGGTTTAGCTGTTGTTTGGAAGGACTGTCCTATTTCAGTAAATGTTAGGAAGCTTGTAAATGTAAATACTGTAACTGTAAAGTATATGTGGACCGGTTGCATGAGGTCACAGCTTGCCTTTTGTTTTATTGAGATTTTATAGCTGAGTGGTTAACGTCATCCTTTTTACAAGTCAGTTTCTTGCTTTAGCCTCGTTTATTATTGTTTTGTTTTCCTTTAGATGTTTGAGATGCAGTGAACGTCCTGGGGCTAAAATGTAAAAGTAAAAAGGATTTAAATTAAATTCAGAAAGGACTAGATTCAATTGATAATGGGATTTCAAAGTGTATGAAAACATACCGTCACATTTTCCCTGATTTATTGCATGAAGTGTGAATGAGAATGAGTTGGATGGTGGAGTTTGGATCCATGACTCTGTTAGCGTCATCTTCATGATTATATGAATGTAAAGATAAGTGTGAATTAGTGATTGATTCATGAGTTCCTCAAACGCAGTTTCGTATTCCAAACTCCAAATATTAGAATCTGTTTTCTTTAAATATTAGTATTATTATTATTAACACAATTTTCTCGAGGTGAAAGGATAAGATATTTCAGTAACTTTCATATTTTCAGGCTTGATCTATGTGTAAGTGGTAATTTCTAAGTTTCTAGTTATGGTATTATTACAGAGTTGGCCATTTTATTTTAAAGTTTAACTTTACGAGCGCAAGTGCTCTGATATGTGACCAGCACGGTGTTGTTTTCCTTTCTTGAGAGCGAATGTTAGACAACAACATGTATATTTGTATTCAGTTTTGGCAACTTTAGGACATGTGATATTTTGTGTGATGATGAGTAAGGGGTCACGTTCCTCATTTTGAAAGGCCTGCATTTTCATGTTTGAGTAACTTGCCTCAGGTAGACTTGTAAGCAGCATGTGTTAAGTGTTGGACCCCGGATGTTTTTGATATTTGCTGCATTATTTTGGGAGACTGTATCTCCACTTTTGAGGCATTCCGCCGTGTGGTAGGGGAGGATGATGTGGTTTTTCTAGCGAGGAGAGTTTTATTTTAGCGGCCTGTTTCGTGTTGATTGGTGGTTGTCCATGTCACTACAGTTGATACTGTGAAGATTTTTATATTGCAACATTTTAGTTTAGACTTTTCTTTTATGTTATGAGTGTGGTGGGGAATATTTGTGAGACCAACATCGAGTTATGTGTTGTAGGTTAAAGTCTACTCTGTTATTTTCTTGAATTTTGTGTCATGTAATTTATTTTTAAGGAATCCACATTGATTTATGCGTGACATTTTAAAGTCCACCAGTTGATTGGTTTGGTGTCATATAATCTATTTCAGGAACCTACGTTGAATAGGAAGTGATTGCTCAAAGTGTAAATTTATTTTCTAATATTTTCCATCGAGACTGTGAATGAGTGAGAGTTGCATAAATGCAGCATGCTTTTCCTTGGTGAGGCCTGGAAAATATGACAACATGTTTTTTTTCTTTGATTGTGTGTATTTGCCATTCATGTCATCTTATTGGTGTGTGGTTTCGATCCACAGTGTTTTTGTTGTGCTCATGAGTTTATTTATGACTGAGGTGTATATATTAGTAGGATGTTTCACCAATCAACGTAGATTTTATTTTTGCTAGTGGATTTACGTCGCACCAACACAGATAGCTCTTATGGCGATGATGGTATAGGAAAGGCCTAGGAGTTGGAAGGAAGGCCTTAATTAAGGTACAGCCCCAGAATTTGCCTGGTGTGGAAATGGGAAACAATGGATAACCATCTTCAAGGCTGCTGAAAGTGGGCTTCAAATCCACCATCCCCTGGATGCAAGCTCACAGCCGCGTGCCCCTAACCGCACAGCCAGCATAGATTTGTTGTGCACAGTTAGATTAGTTGTTTTCTCCCCAACGTGCATCAAAACACACCTTTTCTTTAAGGTTAGGGACCCCACTGCAATGTCAAGTGTGCAGGAAAGGGATATACTCATCTACGGTTGAAAGAATTAACAAACGAAGCCAGAAGCATGGTGTGAGCACACAAGCCAACGTATTAAAGTGCTAAAATTCAAGAATTTGTCCTTGCTAATGTTAAGTATGTGTGTCGGCATAGGCTTGTTTATATGTTATAAATTTTGATTCTCAAGATGAACTCTATAAGCTGAGAGAATGATCTGAGTCATGTAAATTTTTCTTATCACATTTGATCATTTTTGCTATTTTTTGTATTTTTTTTGTTTATTTTGAATAAACATGTTTTCCTCTAAACTGACATCATGCTTTGCCTTGTATTATTTATGGCTATTTGTTGACCTCACCGTGTCCATATTAGTTATATGTTCCCCATCAAATCCAGGGTGTAAAGTAATTTTTAAGTTATTCATTTTTCATAGTTCGAACTGAGCACGCCTGGGAGCAGCTAACTAGTCTGGGGAAAATTACCTTGATGGTAGAAATGGGGACATTTTGTAAGTCCAACAATTGTTATACTTTTTCACTATGCGAGAGAAAGTTTCTTAAGACAGAAGGTGGAGCAATGAAAGAAAATGTGGAGCAAGCCAAAGGAAATGTATGTCTTGGACCCTTAAAAGAGAATACACTGCCTAATCTGTTAGAAGCAGAGTTCAGCTGAGAAGTTGTGACACTTGTGCATGGTATCGTTCTCAAATGCGATTTTATTGGACAGAAATAAATATCACACAAGAACACGTTCACTTCCTTGTGTAAATTACTTTATTGTCACTGTAAGTCACAACACACAATTATACACGGTAGCAAGTGACACTACAACACTTAATAGCGGAGTACCCTGAAGTCGATTCTGACAGGTACAGATATCAACAACACTGACTTGCGCACTATAACATACGTTCTCTTGACTCACCGACTCCACCTCGGAGCCCAACAGTCACTCGCAGTCCATCACTTGCCTTCAAATCCAACCTGACTCACTCACTGACTGACGACTCGATATATATACTGTTCGATCAGCTGTCTAGAATTATCGATTTCTGGAAGGGTTCTTACAACGCTCTATTAGAACACACTGGAAACATCGATCGACCAGCTAGTCGAATGGAGTACTCCAGTAATGGATCCAGCTAGAACTTTCCTTACTGTTTACCAATACACATGGAAATCTCTACAACATTCCTAATGTTTCTACATGTATCTGGACAATAAACCTAACAGTAAATTTCCAGAACCCTTCATATACAAGGGTTGGAACTTAAATAGTGGCAATACCGAGCTCGATAGCTGCAGTCGCTTAAGTGCGGCCAGTATCCAGTATTCGGGAGATAGTAGGTTCGAACTCCACTGTCGGCAGCCCTGAAAATGGTTTTCCGTGGTTTCCCATTTTCACACCAGGCAAATGCTGGGGCTGTACCTTAATTAAGGCCACGGCCGCTTCCTTCCCACTCCTAGCCCTTTCTTGTCCTGTCGTCGCTATAAGACCTATCTGTGTCGGTGCGACGTAAAGCAAGTAGCAAAAAAAAAAATTTAAATAGTGGCAACACTGCTGTGGAGACGCTATGCAACAGAATCTAATATTGTCACTTATAGCACACGTTTCTTACGTACCTACCTTACCTCAGAGCAAATGGACTCGCCCTTCCCACATCACCTGTGTGTGCACAAGCGAGAGGAACACAGTCTCTTGTGAGCTAACGTTGTTACTATGTTTTCCAAACAGGAACAACAGAGTTGGATCAAGATTGAATGTGCCAGAGGTCGTACAGCACGACAGTGTCATCATGGTCTTCAAGAGGCTTGCGGGGAATCTGCATTGCCTTACAGAACAGTGGCACGTTGGGTAAAAGCCTTTAACGACGGTCAGCAAACTGTGGTGGACATTCATCGGGCAGATTGTCCTACGAGCGTCAGTGAAGAAGAAGTGCATGTTCTTGCCACTTTATTGGACAGTGATTGAAACCAGATGATTCGTGAGCTTATAACTGTTGCGAAGATTCGACAGGAAGTAGACTGCTCCATTTGCACCATCAACAGAACAGGCTCTGCTAAAGGTATACTACGACTTCCACATAACAGGCAACGGGTTATACACAACGCTGGTGACTATACTGAAGGACAGTAAAGGTTGCTAACATGTAACTCTTTTGTATCTGTTGTAAATAAATAGTTGCCACTATTTAAGTTCCAACCTTCGTATACCATATTATAGTAGAATAAATCTAATATACGAACATTATAGATTTTTCTACTGCTTTCGACTATATAGATTTTGAGGTTAAACCTATTTGACAGAAATAAATATCACATGAAAACACGTTCACTTCCTTGTGTAAATTGCTTTATTGTCACTGTAAGACACAACACACAATTATACACAGTAGCAAGTGACACTATGACACTTAATAGCGGAGTACCCTGAAGTCGATTCTGATAAGTACAGATATCAACAACACTGACTTGTGCACTATAACATACGCTCTCTTGAACTCACCGACTCCACCTCGGAGCCCAACAGTCACTCGCAATCCATCCCTTGATACATATTTACAGGGAAACCATGTATTAGTCATATTTAAAATTTAATAAATGATAATTTAGCATTTTAATAAAATGTAATTAAAATATATTTAACATAATAATTGAAGGTTTTCCTCCCGAAGGTATCACCACCTTGACAAAAGCAAAATATATTTTGCCGGGTGTTTATTGGAGGCTTGCGTGGTCAAATGATCCTTAGAGCTATGTCGGCGGGAACATCTGCTCCTGGTAGGACCACCCAAGCCGGACAGGTCTAAGGTGATGATCCAGACTAAGAGTGATACCTTGGTCCTCCAGGTTGGGGGTTAAGCGTAGGGTTAACTTCCCTACCTCGTAAAAAAAAAACTGTTACGGATACCTTAAGAATGAATAAAGCAGGACTAGAGAACTTCGTGACAAACCGGCGAGAAAAACGGCTAAAGAGAAGGAAAAAGGAATTAGGTGGGCCGGTCATGTTCAGAGAATGGCAGAAACCTGCACCGTTAAAAAGGTGTTTATATGAAAACTTGATGGCAGGAGGAGGAGAGGAAGACCCAGTAAAAGATGGATTGATGATGTTGAGGATGACCTTAGAAAGTTAGGAGTTAAATGTTGGAGAAGAAAAGCTGAGGACCAAGATGAATAGAGACAGGTGATAAAGGAGGCCAAGGACCTACAAGGATTGTAGCGCCGACCAGTAAGTAAGTAAGTAAGTAAGTAAGTAACTGAAGATTTTACACCAGTTAAGATGTCGTACCTACGATAATGGGCTTAGTTTCGGTCTGTGGAAAGGACTTGTCCATCACAGTCCTCCCAAGTGGTGTCAGTGGTGTCAGTTCAAGTCTGTAACAAGCTATCCAACTGGCAACTTCACTGTAAAATGCCAAGTTTGCCATCTCACTCTCTCCACTGACACTCTGGTGTATCCCCACTCTTCTTTTTTCCTGCTAGCCTAGCTTGCTCCATGTGGATTTTGGTAGCACGATATTGCAGCCTAGCTCTACAATTAATGTTCTCTGGCTATGGAAAATGCCATGCTAGCTGACATAGAGGCTGAGGAAAGAGATGAAATTTGACAGAGAAGGTTATCAGGGATAAATTATTATTGGATTGTTCACCGTTGTTACCAACTGTGTTCAAATCTAATTTCATCAGGAAAAGAGCTGCAAGGATTGGTGTCAATAATATAGGTATGCTCTATCAAGAAAGAAAATCATGCACATCTTGGAAAACAGAAAGAAACTTACCAGCTTGACTTAAGAATGTTGGTGATGTCTCTGATGAAGAAATCATTTGCTTCATATATCCTTGACAAGTCATATCCAAAAGCCTGGAAATCTTCCAGAATGTCATTAAGTTCAAGTCTCGTATAGTCAGTAATGTCTTTAAAAGTAACAACTGGTAAATTGATCTGGATATCCCTACTCAGCATTTGTAAGTACCTCTGACCAATAGCATTTATTACATATATAATATCTGCATATTCCTGTAGAATGGCTGGATTCAAGTTTTCTGTAATTCTTGGAGACCATTCAATTCGTGTCCATAGAAGTTGACTAGTGTTGAGTCTTAGAGCAACATATCCATCAAGGGATGTAACATCATTCAGTGAGCGTGAGGCTTCTGCTGATATTTCCCGCCAGTCAGGAAATTGACCTTGTAGTCTGTAGTGTCGTTTATTACCATAACTTAGAGCCAAGTGGAATGCAGTCTTAAGTGTATTTATTGCAGTTGAAATTATCAGTGGCTCTTTCTGATCAATTTGACAATGTACAGAAATACCATCATAACCATCTTTTTGAGACCACATCACACCTCGAATACCTAAATTGTTTTCATCTGTTCTAAATTGAATTTCAATTTCTGGCTGAGAGAAAACAATCTTACCAAATGAAATTAAGCTTACTATTTCCTTGGAATCAAAATTGAAGTATGTTATATTTAATTTGCCTACCATCCCTTCAGCATGGTTAGATAATTCCAGTTTACTGTCCAAGTGGAGCTTGGATGGCTTATGATACATAGAAATTCTAGCTAAAAGCTTATCAGATTCTTGATATTCATACATACTTCCCATGGTAAAAGTGTCCTCAGGATTTGGAGAGTAAATTACTTTAATTCTTCTCTGGTCCAGTATAACTGAAGATTCCTTTCTGAACTGCTTTTCAAGTTGTACGATAATATCATGAGAAAGGAAGGCATATTTTGCTGTTAGTTCTAGAGTGTCATTCTGGTACAATATTATGTTAAGACCTAACTTTTTATTCTTGTCACCAGCAGCATCCCATAGCAATTCCATCTTGGTGATGAGTGCACCATAAGAAACTGTGTCTGCTGTACTCTGAAGAATGCCTTCAAAAGAACGGGATGGTAAATCTATCTGTCCAAATACTGTAGTATTAGCCCAATCTTCATGCCTGAGGATATGATAACCTATCTTCTTCCCTTCCTCCCATGAGAAATGCATTGCATATTCCAGGTCTGACATGGAATATTCACTTATCAGATCATATGATAAAATCCGTGTTGGAAGCTTTAGTTTAGACTGAAATTCCCATCTTTGTCGAGGGGAGATCTTTGATGAATAATCGACTCCAAATTGAGATTCTAATTTGTTATTCAAATCCCAACAGATATTGGCTGAAAAGAGTCCATTTTGATATAACTGATTTGTGTATGATAGAGAAACAGGCCTAATGGGGTTCCTCAGCTCAAAGTTAATGTGGCTTTTAGAATGTGTTACATCTAATCCTACAATTTCTCTTGAGTTATAGAAGCCACCTATTTGGGTTCTATTAGTGCCACCTTGAATAACTAATTTGATATTCTTTACAATTGGAATAGGTGTTCTCATCTCCCACAGGTACATACGGTGACTGTTGTCCAGAGCACTCACTGCCTTTAGATAAATTTCCTTGTCATTCTGTTGTGCTTGAATTTCTAGTGTTCCTTCATTCCGCTTCAGAAGTCCTTCAACAGCTAGAGAAAATTTTCTCTCATTTATATGTCCAGCGACCATTGCTTGGTAGCACCCTTCAGCAATATCTAATTTGTTTGCAAGTAAGAAAGAAGCTGCTTGAAACCATGGAAGGAATGGAAAACTGAACTGAGTTATTAAATTGATATCAAAGATACCTTTATATAAATAGTCAAATTCAATTCCTATTGCTTTATCTAGACCAGGATAAGTAAGAGTGGCTACTACAACTTTCCTTTCCTGGTTATCATATTGTAGTCTCATTGCATAGTGTTCAAAATTGTGGAAAGGAGTATTCAGGTCCACTTGTACGACAAACTCTTTCCTTTCGATCACAAATGAGTATATTAGTTCTATTCTTTTGTTATTCCATTCAACATAATTCATTACATTATTTCCATTTTTCAAATGTCTTTGTCCATTCAGATCCAGGCAATAGTGTCTGAAATCAGAGAATGGTGTGTTTATTTCCATAAAGATTGAAAATTTAGGACTGTATTCTAGAGCAAATGTAGCATTTGCAAATTTGTCTCTGTGTTGAAGAAGAATAGTAAATTGAACAGCTTCTCCCTCTTGCCTTAATGCTGCTGCATACAGATACTTCACATGTGGCAATTTGAGGGAAATATTGAAATGAGGATTTTCATCCAAAATGAAAGGAATGTGTACATATCCTTCATAATGGTCATGATGTTGAAGTGGAGTTCTAAATCTGAAGTGGGAATCCAAAGCACTGTATGAACGAAAGAATTTCAAGGAAGCTTCAATAGGATGTCTATCAAAGTGATACAGATATGATAAGGATGCTGAAAACTTCTGCAAATCTGTTTTTGTGACACATTCACCATTAATATTAAGTACTTTAAGGAAAGATAAGAATGGAGTGTGGAGAGTTACATTTACTTTACCATCCTCTTGCGAGAACTTGGCTTCCAGCATTATGTATTTCTGATCTGAAATATTTCCATAACCAGCATATGCCTTTAATTGACCTTCTGTAGAGAACATGATGGTCACAGGCCTATTAAGCAGAGATGGGATGTCAATAATTAGTTGTGAATGAAGGGGAAGAGTTGGTTTGTAGGTTATTTGTATTGAGTGCTTAACACCAGACACATCAAGTTCAGTTTTAGCTATGAACCTTTCTCTTTCAACATATAATTCGCTCTCAAAACCAAGAAGTCTTGTATTCTGTGAAATAATTTCCATTCTCACCAATTTTACATTATCTCTGGTTTCCATTTCTAGTAATGCACTGTTATGTTGTAAACCTGAGTCTGTACTGAATTTGGCTTGAATTCCTGAATATGTATTTTTATATATCACAAGCATGTTTCTCCTTCCATTTGATACTAATGGAGATTCAAACAGAAAAGTACCTTCAAGGCCATTGTACATCTTCATAGAGTACTGCAGTTTATGAATCTGTTTACCATATGATAGAAATATGAAGCCTGAATCAGATGTCAAAGATAATTCACCATTTAGCCGGTCAGCAAGATTTATCTCAACTTGTTTATCATTCTTCTTGATAATGAAAGAAGCTTCTTTCTTTGGTGTATCTGGGGTAATAATGTGACCAACTAGGCTCAGTTCCTCATTATTATTTTCAAAAGTTAAGGAACAACTTCTAGAAAATTTTCCATTGGAGTGCTCAGCTTTAAATGAAAAGTGGGACAAATAGTATTCCATTACTTTATTTTGTTGATTCCTTTGGGAATAATATGGCTCCCTTTTTGAATTAAATGTTATTTTACTCTCATATTTAAGGTACTTGCATATCAAATTACCAGTTACTCCATACTCAGAATAGTCTGCTACAATATTTGTATTAACATATGGCAATTTTAACATTGGCATATTAAGACTCAGTCTTGCATTCATAGAATGTTGGTGACTTTCGTAAGCACTTGACATCTTATTGTTATTTACATTGATAATAGCTTCTCCTTTGTAAACACTGTCACTAAAAATATTCTTGAAGGAAAGTTGACAATTCAGGCTTGGCATCTGAAACTCTGCTGTCACAGTGAGATTATTCACAAGTAGAGCAAATGACCCTGATAGATCATATAGTTTGTCTGCAATTTGGAGCTGGACACTTGCATTGCTTTTTAACCTGTTAAGTTTCCCGTGTAGTTTAACTGGTGGTATAACTTGGTATGGTATGGATATAACCAAGTTACCATACAGGTATTCTGGATCATCGTTGTTCATAGCAACTGTTAAAGTAATCTCTTTAGCCATCCAT
This sequence comes from Anabrus simplex, assembly GCF_040414725.1. Taxonomy (NCBI): domain Eukaryota; kingdom Metazoa; phylum Arthropoda; class Insecta; order Orthoptera; family Tettigoniidae; genus Anabrus; species Anabrus simplex. The sequence continues at coordinate 227,206,513 of NC_090269.1, read as the reverse complement.
TGAGAATTAAATTCCAAATTAAAGCTATCGTTTTCATTATGGTAAAACTTTAAAGAATATTCCAAGCTGGGGAGAACTGAATTTGGTGCTGACAGTATGAAATCAATCATGTTTGTTGTATTAACTCCTATTTCATAGCCAGACACTATGGAAAGATTACTAAGTCCTTTAAATGGTGTTTGCAAATGAACATTAAATTGCTTTCTAGAATCACGTGAGCTTGGAATTTGCAAGTTACCCTCTAATGTTATATTCTCTTCGTCATTCCACTTGAAGGTACTATAGATGGAGGGGTTGTTTGCATCAGTTTTCATTGCAATAGTCATGTCTAATCTAAATTGTTCCCATTCAAGGAAACCTGTAAAATTGTGATGTGATCTTGCATTAGACATCAGTTTTCCAGATAATTGGATTATTTTGAACATTGTGAAAGGAGTTTGTGCAATTAAATGTAGAGTTGTGGGATTGAGATTCACTATTGCAGAAATGTCATTTCCATTCCAATGTCCATGAAGAGAGCCAGATAAATTTTTAACATCTACATTAAATGAAAATGAAGATTGCTCCAAAGACTTAATGAAGGGTATTTCTATGAGACTATAAAATGCAATGATATCTTCTTGAAAGGCAAAAATACTTCTTGCATTAATTCTCTTTCCAAAAGCTTCAATGCTTACATTTACAGACCTTGAGGTAAAGGATATGTCTAAGGAAGCATTATCCATGTTAAAGTATGGGGATTGCATGTTAACTTGAGCTGCTAGATAATTATTAGAAAGGTTTAATGCAGTATGAATTCTATAAATTTCACGATTTTTATCTAGCATAATTAAACCATATCTTTGATCAAAATTTAGCTCTACGACAGCATCAATTTTCCTTAAGTTCTTGAAAGGTGTCTCTAAGTGAAACTTTGTAACCATATCTTGTTTACTTTTGCTGTTCTCAAGAAGTGCTAATATTTGCAAGGTACCTATCTCCTGTTTGAAGAATAGTTTTGTAAGTGAGGGAGTTTTGTTGTAGCCAGTGTGAATTGTAAGTTTTCCAAGATTACTAAGCACTGCTTCAAATCTATATTCACAGAGATTGTCCTTAATTTCATATTTAAACTTTCCATCCATCTGAGAATTACTTGCACCATATTGGACATCAAGATGAATAAGATGCCCGTCACTTAATTTATGAATCCCTTGGACTGTAATGTTCTCAGTCCAAGGTGTTCTTACACTGATATTAATATTAGCATTTCCATGGTAGTGAGGAGTTATATTAGCAGTGGCATCGACTACTTCATTTCCATATCTAAGGCTGAAATGAGCTCTGTTAATATCACTGTTATTTATAAAACCAGACTTCACGTTGATATACTCCCAGTTTGCTATTGTAGAATTAATCTGAAGGCTGGCACTTTGTGGAGAAAAAGCACCACTTCCAGTCATAAACTTTCCATCACCCCAATTGATTTCCAATGATGATGATAATTCTGAAAGTTCTGTTAAAGTTCCATTGAAGACAAATTTCTTCAACATATTCACTGGGGTAATGAGTGATAACATAGCCTCTGCCTTTGTATCCTCTTTGATCATTTGAGCTGTAAGGTGAGTTTTATAATCTTCTTGCTGATAGGTCATCTGTAGGAATTTATAAAGATATCCAAACGAAAACTTTCCATCCAGTTGAAGGTATGTAAATCCTTGAAATGGTGTTGTAGTAGTTAATGTTATTTCACTGACTGCTGGAATATACTTAATCTGCATCTGAAACTTCTTGGAGCCATAGCCCAATTTGGCATCTAATGATTGTTCTGATGATATAAAATTATAATCTATGCTTAAAAGCAAAGGTTCTGTGAATGTTGTTACTAAACTTATCTTGTTATTTGCTTTGTGTGGTTTGAAACTGAAAGAACCAATTAAGATTATGCTTTTGTCTTTATTCCATCTTAATGTTGACTCAGATATTAAGCCATTGGAATGTTCCAGGGCAGATGTGAAGGTAAACTCCTCAAAATTCTTAAAAATACTTCTCCATGCTAGGGAAAACTTTTCAGGAAGTCCAGCAGATGACAGGTCCAAGGAGGTCAATATATTCATAATCTTCATGGATTTCCAATTTACTTCTATTTTTCCATTCATTTGATTTTTTATATTTTTGTCCCATTGTATGGTGATAGAGTTTAATCCATAAGATGGGAGAAGTGATGACAAGGTTAGTTCTATATTATTGAAATCAATTACAGATGATGCATTTAGTTCAAGTCTTTTGCCCTGAATATTTGAAATAAACTCAGCTTTCTTCTCTTGTTTTCCAGTCAGTAATAAGAAACGCATATCTACTGAAAATGGTACATTATTTCTTAGTACAGACATTTCAAACTTTCCTTGGTTGTATTGACTCTTTTCCCCGGTTAGATACAATGCCATATTTGTCTTCATTCCCTGTAATTCTATTCTTCCATCTATAGCATGTCCTTTGGTAATATCTGAGAAGTCATAGTTTCCAGTGAAAGAAAATGATATATCTTTTAGTGGCAACTGTGAGTTTAGGTGAAATTTACCTTCACTACTGCAACACAGAAGTTCTAAATTCAGATCTAAGTGTTTAATATCATTTATCTCTCCCTGTGCTATGAATATCTTACTTGAACTCTGTACAAAATCATAGCTAATTTGAAATTTAGTATTCTTGAATTCTGGTATGGGGGTAAATATCTGTAACAGCCCATTTGCAGAAAGAAATTCAAATGTTGCTTCACCTGCCAACTTGTATACATCCTCATTTACTTCTAGTCTCAGGAGTCCTATTTTCTTTGAACCACGCATATCATACTGGCTAGCATATCTGAACTTCTCCAGATTTTCAAATGGGGTCACCAGTTCAAATGTTATCTCCATATATTTTGGGCCATATTGAAACATGATATCAGTGCCAGAAACAACATTATTTTTATTTATAAAGAAAGTGATTGATTTCTTATTATGCTCTTTAATTTTCAATTTGCCTGATACAGATATTTGTTCATAACCTGAAAATGGCATCTTAAGTGTTGCATCTATGAAGTCAGATCCATATTTACAATTGAGACTGAATTTGTCAAAACCAACTGTAGGTAGAGAGATGTTAGTGGTCAGCTCCTTCCCTTGACTGAAGGTTGCTGATGCTGAGTTTTGTTTACCATAATGATCAGTAAAATTCACTAATCCTCTCATTGATGTAACTTCAGGATAATATTCTAGAATTAATGACTTTTTCCTTGTTGCTGTTGTTATATGGCCTTCGTAGGTAAATCCATTATTCATAACATTTTTTATTACACTACTGATATCCAGCCAAGTTTTATGCTGGTCTTTCACTGTGAAACTCAAGTCAGTTGGAGGATATTGTGGAGTTATCCATGCCGATATAGTAAAATAAGATTTAAAAAGAGTATCTGCTACTAGTTTATAATCCAAACTAAGCTTATTTTCCCAATCTAAACAAAGATCTAGAGAAGTTTCTAAGACTTTTGCACCATCTAAACTAACATAAAATGATACAAAAGGGTTAACTGAGTTATTGAATATATTTCTATAGAGGAGGGTTGAGTTGAAATTTCTAAGGTTTGGATTGAATAGTAATGGATTCATTTTGATAAGAATCTTATCATTGCTGAACTGAAGTTTAAATGTGGATGTGAAATTTTCTGAACCAATGCCACGATACTTCATTTCTAATTTTATAAATTCTGTGGTGCCATACGTGGTAGTTATGTTGATATTCTGCAGTTGTGTAAATATAGATTCCAAAGTCAATTGCATATCTGTGTCTGAAATAATTGTATAACTTTCAAGTACCTTCCTTCCAACATCATTTTCTACTTTCATTCTTGCAATGTATTTTTCAGCAGTAATATTGGCAGTTATTCTAACAGTACCAAGCAATGTCTGCAGAATGTTTAATGAAGCATGAATATCTTCACCATCAGAGTACCATCTTCCATCAATATTTACTGAATGGTCTCCTTTTACTGCCACCAATTTGAACTCTTCAACTGTATCACTAATAAAACCATATTTCCCATGAACATTTACTTCATTCCAATTTTCAATAGGAGTATAAACATCTAATTTTGTTTCGATGGTGCGGGAATCCAAGCCAGCTACCAATAAAACTTTATATTCTTGACTGTTCTTAACAAAATTAAGTTGAATTGACTTTTGCTGTCTTTCCCAGTCCAATTGTCCTATAAGAGAGAGTTTTTGATAGCCAATTAGTGGGCAAGTGAAGTGGAAATTAAAGAGCGTTTGTTGAATAAGAAGGTCTGCAGCTAAAACTTTATTCTTCTTGTCTGTCACTACATTAATATTGGCTGTTAGTGCCGTTGGATGTAGTTCATAATATCCTGTTACTTCACTGACAAGTCCAGGTGTATCAATAGACAACTCAAATGTCAGTTTTTCATTTTGAGGTTTATCAATAAATGCATTTACTTGATATTTTCCTGTGGGAAACACCAAGTAGCCTTCTACATATCTTCTGTCACTCTTAACTCCAGACAGATCATAACCCAGCCCAGCAGCTGCAGCTTGTTGAATGTGTGGAAATTCTGCTCTCATATTGCCATTAACGTGAAGTAAACTTGTTATGTTCAATGTTCCAAACAATTTTAAACTATGTTTCTTTGTTATTAGATTGAGAGAAACTGACTTCTGTTGGCGGACCATGCCTATTAGGTTAAAATTTCCCTTAATGTTCTCATATCCAGTGATGGGTGTTTTAACTTCCATATTGGCTAACAGTTCATTTCCATTAGAAACAACAGATCCATCAATTTCTACCTTTTGGTCGTTGCAAGAAATTACAATTTGTACAGTTTGCTCGGAATTAGAAAGATACCTGTGAGCCAGTGATGCAGATATTCTTTCTATCTCCTGAAATGGTAAGATAAGCTTTAAATTTGCATTTGAATCTAAGCTATCAAATGTTGAATCTCCCTCAACCTGAAGTTTCCAGTCATTCCTTACTAACAACAACTTTATTTTTTGATTATTTTTATTCTTGTTATAATAACCAATGTGAGCCGAAAGGAACTCCAAACCTTTCAGTGGAGTATTAAGGAGCACCTCTAATGATGCAGCATCGACAAAATTCTGAATATCTTCATCAAATTTCAAACTTAATTCTGTTATTGTTCCATTGTAATTACAAACAATGTTTAATTTTCTATTATTAATACTTCTCCAATCATAAATACCAAATAATGTTATGTTTGGTGTATTGAAGAGTGTATCTTCTGTTGTGATGTTCACCATATAAGAGTTTTCACTCCATGTGATTGAACGTGAAATATTGAAGATATTACCATTTTTATTAACCTGTAGTGTTGCTAGTGTGTCAGTGCTGAGAACATCTATATGGATATTCTCCCACCCAGTGAGAACTGTTCTTACAGTTAACTTAAGAACATGTGAACCACTGCGTAACAGGTTAAGAGTTCCTTTAATTTCATTTTCTCCAAGCATCCCTTGAATATCAATAAACTTATTTTTATCTTTAAAATTGTAGTTCACAGCAATGTTGAGCATCTCCTGATCAGTACTGAAGCCTGTTACAGCTAATTTCACAAATCCATCTTTTATATCAAACTTGAATTCTGAATTCATCTCTAGTGTGCTGTTGGCCCACTCCATCTTCATTAAAAAGTTCTTTGTTAGTGAGGCTATATTGTACCCCACTGTTAAACTAAGAGGCTCATGGTATGGTGACTCCAACTCAAGTGAGAAGAACTTCTCCAGCAACTGTATCCTACGGGTATTTCTAAGGATAATTTTCTTTTGTTTAAAATTAATCATGAACTGTACTCTTTGTGTTTCACTGTCATCCACAGATGAGAAGTGTACTGTTATAGGATGACTCCAAGGAGTGTTAAGAACTCCATCTACTTTCTTTACTCCACCAAACCGAGACTTCATAATGACAGTAACTTGTGCATCAACCTGCTTTCCATCAACTTCAGCTGACATATAATGTTGGAATTTAAAATCTTGTTCTTGGAAACTTAGCATATTGGTAATTGTACCAGATTTCCATGGAGTTTGAATATTCAGAATATTCTTCCAGGAAAATAAATGGCCATAAGTCAGAATGTGCTTGATGGAAATTCCTCCAGGAATTTGTATGGTGGTGTTGAATATGTGCATACTCTGAACATGATGGAGGTCCATTTCAATTGGAGTCTGTACTACGGAGCCAAATATTTTACCATGATAGTAAAGCACATAGTTTTGAGGATGTTTTGTACTATTTCCTTGTAATAGAAGATATAAAGTTTTATCATTCCAGTTACCATCTATCTTCAATAATGAATTTTTATCACCAATGATATTACTGAAGTGGAGTGAAAGTAAGTGAGAAGGTAGATTCAGAGCAGTTGAGAGCTGTATTACCCTCTCCCCTGACAGTGGTAAATAATCACTGTTCTTATCAAACTTTATAATTTCTTTATCATTGAATTTTACTATTAGGATATCCTTCTCTAGGTTACCTTTTACTTCATGATGAATGCTCACTTCAATGGGGTGAGTAAATGGTGTCACAAATTTTCCATATGTTTTGTGTCCATTGGATACTGAACTTTCCAAAGATAACAAGTATAAATTATCCTTAAAACCTACCTTTGCCAAAGTTTTAATATTTGAATGTTGTCTTTTGAAAAGCAATTCAGTAACAAATGCTTCATACCCTTCAAAAGGGGTTTTGAGTTGTAAAATGGTTGAAAAGTGAGTGCCCCTCAACCAAGCAAAATTACCAGAAATCTCCTTATCAGATGCCCAAACAAATTCTATAGAACCTCTATAAGCATCATCATCTATTCTGTAAGTCAATTTGCTTTTCAAAGAATGTTCAAGCCATGGTAAAGATAGTGAAAGGTTTGCTATAGTATCAGAAAATATGTCCTGGTAATAATTAAACATCATAGATGTTCGCTGACTGCCATAGATAATTTCAACATTGCTCTCAATATTTTTGTCATGAGTATGTTCTAAATTAAGTGTCATGTTTGTCAAGTGGTTAAGACTGCTAGTCAGTTTTAACTCAGCAGCTGCTGACCAGGCACCACTTTGTGTTGTTGTCTTCTCTCCTGTAGCCAGGAAGGCCAAATTTCCTTTCTGCCAAGCCAGCTCCATCTGAAAATTAGGTATGAAAAATATGTACCAGCTTTCAATGAAATCTATGAGGGAAGAACAGTGGTCACTCTGTTATCAGTGGCTCTGATTCAACATGCCAATGATATGAAACTAAATTGATGGTTAATACCTCAGTTGATAAGGTCTATAAATTTTGCTGATGTGTGAGAATCTAAGCATATGACAATTTGTGATGACAAAACAAATATATACAGGGTCTCTCATATAAACTCAGACTGAACACACGGTGTTTGTACTCTAAATGGCAGCTGCCTCAGCTGAACTTATGCCACAAGTGGCTGCCCTGCTTTAAGCATGTATACAATCTTATATGAAATCTTACCTTACAAAAGATGCTGGAAGTGTCATCCTTCCTGGGTTATACAGGCATTGTATCTGGTAACCACATTCTGACTGATGCAAGTAAGTTCTGTCACTGTAATGTTTCTGATTTCATTCGTAATGTCTTATTTCAGTTTCTCCAATGTGTGAGGATTTGTTCGATACACTTTTTCTTTCAGTTTACCTCACAAGTAAAAACCACACACAGTTAGATCTGGAGAACAAGGGGGAAATATACCAGCACTGATCACTCTGCAAACACTCCCGAGATTGTAAGATGGGAATTTTCTGTTGTATGAGCAGGAGCTGAATACCGTTGAAACCATCCAAGCAATTTTTCTTTTTCCGTTAACTGATGGAAGAATGGTGTCAAAATGTCATCTTGGTACCTCTCTGCATTTAGTGTCATCTCAAAATAAAATAGGCCCAATTATTCGTCTTACACTAACAGCACAACAAACACCAATCTTCCTGTCATAATAAGGGACTTTATAAACACCATTAGGATTTTCAGCACACCAGTAGTGAGAGTTATGAATGTTCACACAACCATTAAGGTGAAATCAGAACTTTTACATACGAAAGTATGGTGTTGCAATGATAACTTGTCTCACCATGTTAACAACTGAGATTCAGACTGGTGACTCATGCTTGCCAGGTCGAACACACACAGACTGCTTGCGAGGTCAAGAATATGCGCGTGCCTCCCATACTGCAGCTGCCGTAGCACAGAATACAAACACCGTGCGTTTGGGCTGAGTTTATATGAGAGACCATATATTACGTATTATCTGTCTGTCCAGGACCATTAGCAGCCTCATCAGGGTCCCTGTTACAATAATGGATTAAACCTTACTGCCAATAATTCTATTCCAACTATCAGCCAGCATTAAAATAACTTGGCTGTTGAGGGGAATCAACAGATGGATGGACATTAAAATCAGTATCTATTCTACAGGTTAGAGGTGACTGCATGGGGCAGCAGTCTCCATGTTAGATGCACCTAACAAAAGCCTTGCAGTGGCTATAGAATGTATTTGGAAGTGATGAAGTGGTGATCCCATTATACTGTACTTATCAGAACCCAAGATATAAATTTATGAGGAATCATAATTAGCATAGTGGCTTAGCTGGTGGCTTCTCACCTGAATGGCTCAGGTTAAAATCCCAGTCAATCCTGAAATGAGATTTTCACCAGAAAAATTATGTGACATCAGGAGGGGCATCCAGCTTTAAACTCCTGTCCAAAATCAAATAATGAGTTACAGTGGCTCCAGGGACCTCATAAATACCTGAGAGAAGCTGAGGTCCTTTTATTGTGCTAAGAAAAATATCAGGGCATGATTTTGTCGTGTCCTCCCGGGACATGAACCCAGGACAGCAATTCCCTCCGAGGATCAAACCATGTGGGATGTAGGAGGAATTGCTGTGGCCTGGCACATTAGGATTAACTGGCATAAGAAGCTGGAACTGAGTACTTATATACGAGTATGGGTAATTATGCTAAAAAAAGAAATTGTATTTCATATAAATGGGAATTGTAGTTGAAAGAGTGATATTTCATCTCATTAGGAAATCTTAAGAGAGAAGTCGCCACAAAGCCCAGAGTCATAAACACGAGGATATGAGCCATGTGGACCCAGTACATAGGTCAGGCCATGGACAATATTAAGACGCATAGGAAATATACAGGAGATACAGGCGTCTGATTGGTCAGAACTAGAGAAAGTTCTATGGTAACATAGATAAGATATTCCACAAGCTTCGAGAACGACTGGGTAGGGTCAGTAAGACTATATAAACCCGAGGACACCCCACCTCGGGGCTTCTACAAGAAATTCACGGACCAGTTGGAACCAGAACCCTTGTCAGTAGACAGTGATTACGCAATTGATGATAATAATAATAATAATAATAATAAGCTTTTCTTAACGTTCAAGTAAGACGGCTACCTGGATGACTTCTCGGTCAAGACTCAGTCCCATTAGAGTCATATAACTTCTGTACACAGTGTATATATTTTGTACATACTTCAGTAGAAGATTTAGTAAATTTCATTGTGGGATTCTACTTCTCTTCTTATCCTTCTTCTCTGTACCTTAGTTGAAACTTCCCAAACCCTAACATTCCAACCGCTTGGGAACTATCCAGTCTATTAATCAACCAACCTAATAACCTCCTACAAGGTCCTAATCCTGTCTGCCACGACAATTTGTCAGCAAAATGCATTTTGGATTCTATGAGAGCTGTGTGAAATGGAGGACCAGTATTACTATATCACACTCAGATGAACACTGAGGGCTGCCTAATGAGGCTATAAAGATATCTTCAGTTTGTCACTCAGTTTGATTCACTGTCAAGAAGTAAAATATTTAAGAACTGAGACTTCTACAACTGTAGCGGCATCTGGCCCTGGGGCTCACTCAGCCTATATTAGAAAAGAGTGTCTGTTTCCTTATTATGATATGTCAATGTCAGTACGGAATCTAACATGAAGTTTTTCATATGCAAAGAGTACCAGGTTAATTCTATGGGGGCAAAGGTGGCTGGACACAGAGCTAACTCCTTTATCCCAATATTTATTTCTATAGTAAACAACAAAAGAAATTACAAGATTATGCAATAATGAGTTTTAAATTGTTAATTCATACCATGCTGTTGACCCTACCTGACAGAGTGCTTTTTGTTTATCCAGTTTATGCTGAGCTGATAGGAATTGCTTCTCAAGTCCTCGCCAAGGAGTCTCCAACTTGGCAAACAGATGAGTTTCTTCCAGGGCTAAGTTCCAGTGCAAAACAGCAGTTATTATCTTGTTTGGATGCCACTGCAGAGTTGATTCAACAGAACCTGGGCTGAAATTAAAATTTATCCATCACTCACTTTTGTGTATATTAAAAGCAGAAAGTACTGTCAGACTGTGTAGAGGAGGTCAGGTTTAACTAACATAGGGTGACCAGATTTTCAAAACCAAAAGAGGGACATTTTAACATTTTCTTTGCTAAAAAAAAAAAAAAGGGACACATGTGGCTTCTCACTGGGATGGCTGAGGTTAAAATCCTAACCAAATACAGAATTCCAACAGCAATGATAATAATTTACGTGGCTGAAACATTAGTAGTGGCAGTGTCAGTATGTGCGCAACATTGATGTAGTGGATAATTGTTCAGTCTGTGATAATAATAGCATCAGTTCACAATCATTACCAGAGGATTGGACTGAAGAGCAATAGAGGGAAAAACAAATGAAGTACGATTGGCTTGACAGTGCAAATGGTTTGTTAGGGTGCAAAGTGTGTTCAAGTGTAGGTGGATCATTGAATTCACATAAATTCCAAGGTTTATCTCTAACAAGGGAACTATCAATATGGTCATATCAAAATTGCCAATGGAATTTCGCTGAGAGGATGAGGAGACCATGAAATAGCTATGTACAAAAAATTAGCTGTCATTTCGTACTGGAAGGTGTCAAAATCTTGATTCAAAATCCATGCGATAACGCAGCTATTAGACAACCCTTGCATCTTACTGGTATGGTGCACAGCAGAGTGGAGTTTCTGCTGTGCTGGGGAGAGATAGAACGAACTGGTAAGTTTCTTTTTTAAAATTTAAGAATTTCATCTCATATCCGTATTGAACTGAAAACGTAAGAGAGGTAACTTAAGGGGTCCACCTTTTCAATACAAATAAATGGTTAAGTTACAACATGTTTACTTGGAACTACTGGTAGGTTACCACGCAAAGGTCACTTTAATGTTAGGTGACAAATATGAAGCATAAATGAGGTGCTTTAATCTCCTGAAAAAACACAAATATTTTTGGGATCATGCACTATGAATATGCACTTTAAGGCCACATTGTTCTTCACAGTTTTCCTTACTTGTTTGAAAATAATATTTTGCAGGCACTTGGAACTCAGGAAGTTTCTCCGTTGTGTAGTTGGTTGAAAATCATGAATTTTTAATCACGTCCTAGAACCGTGGAGAAGAAAATTGAAAATGATTGAAGGATTGCATTTTCAATAGGCTGTTTCTCTGATAAACATCAAACGGGAACTCCTTACAAGCCGGCAAAATGTCTGTTAAACCGTGAGGAACTTATCCAAGGAGTGTATTTTCCCTGTAGTACTGGGAGGAATTTGGAGAATTTCTATGCTCTTACCTGGAGAAATGTCTTCAAGGTAGCATTTATCACTATAATTAGCCCAGGAATCTGACAGCAACAAACACTTGTCTTCTGCAAATGGAAAGAAGGCTTCTTTAAACCAATACTTTAATTGCTTTTTTCCCATTTTATGGCTATTAAAATTATATTTTCAGGATGAAACATTTCTTTGAAAACTCTTGGACCAAAAATTTTAGTCGCCTCCTGTGGTAGAATAAATCATTTCGGGAGAAAGAGTATTGGCCATACTAACAATAGGTATAATTGTGTATGAACGGGTGAATGCACTAACTGATTGAGCAACTGCTTTTGTATGTTTCTCACCAACATATGACAGAGTCCTTTCTCCTTTCAGTGCATGCACAAACCACTCTGATCTGTATTGTGTATTGAAGAAGGGGTGTAATCTAAAAGTTGCTCTGTAGCTGCTTCCACAAATTTCTTTCCTAATTTATCTTCTTTTTGCCTCTTCTTCAAATTTTGTGATCTTTCTACTTTTAATTTGGTACTTTTTCTTGAAGCAACTCAACCAACCAGTAGGTGCACTGAAATTACTTTGTCCCATTGAAATCACTCTTGGGTCTGACTCATTGGCTGAATGGTCAGCGTTGACGTCTTTGGTTCAGAGGGTCCTGGGTTTTATTCCCAGCTGAGTTGGGGATTTTATTTAATTCTTCTCGTTCTGGGACTGGGTATTTGTGTTAGTCCCAACACACTCCTCTTCATACTCAGACAACACATTGCACTACCAACGATCACAGAAACACAAGTAGTGATTACATCCCTCCATATAAGATAGCTGTCAGGAAGGGAATCTGGCTGTAAATCAGGGCCAAATCCTCATGTGCAACATGGTTCGCACCCGTGACCCCAAAAATGTGGGACAAGTGGAAGAAGAAGAATGAAATCTCTCTTGAAATGTCCGAGGTCCGCAGTCACAGATCTTCATCACGAACATTGCACTTCAACCTTCTTGCTCCTGCAAAGTGAGAAAATAATTTTTATACGTCAGTTTTGTGTGTTCAACGGGACTTACTGATGTAGATTCTAATTGGTTCTCCTTTTTATTAGTCGAAGTGATGTCACCATACATTTTTTGCGAACAGTGGTTAATAAAACCACTTCTTACCTCCCCCTGTTTAAATGTATAACTTTCCTCTTGTACGCAAGATCTACAGTATGTTTCATTTTCTCTGTGGGCCAGAAGCATAGCTTAAACTGGTAGATTTGTCAGGTGACTGCAGTGTCGCTTCACTGAATTGACAGGAATCAGACTCGGGCCTCAAACTTGGATTATTAACACCTCTTGTACCTGACAATGGTGTGCTGCCTTCCCTTTCAGGTAATGCAGATGAGGTATTGCTGCTTCGACTGTCACACTTTCGCTATCACTATGGTATTTCTCTCCAGACATGACTCCAAGACAATGCTGGCACCTATGGGATGATTTTCAATTAGTTTGATCACATGTCGTCCCACCTCTCTTTCTTCTGAAGTTATTTCACTGGAAGAAGAGAAATCTTTTTCATGCAAATAATGTAATGCACACTCTAGAAAAGCTCAAGGTAATGTGCTGACCTCAGCTGGTCACCAGGGCTGTCCACATCCAGCCATATGTGAATGTGTTCAATGTTATTAGACATTTCCATGTCAATTTCAGGATCTTACAGCTTGAAATGGCAGCTAAATTATTGTACATTGCTTTCTTATGGTCCCCTCACTCTCTCTGTGAAATTTAATTGTCGGTTTCGATATGACCATATTGATAGGCCCCTTGTAAATTCAGAATGGTGCAATACAGTATTACATACAGTGGTGATAATAGGGAAAAGACTCTAAAAATCCTTCAAAGTAAAATTTTTTGACTGTTATATGCACACGCTAATGCTAGGGGATATTTTAAATTAAGTGTAGAACTGAAAATCTAAGCAAAAGTATAGACATCCAGTGGTAACAAAATGTAGAAACAACAGTTAAATTGTTTAATACTGCTTACTGCCTAGCAATTAAAAACAGACCTTATGCCAATTACAAAAATTTATTGGCCCTGCAAAAGAAAATTGGGTTAGACATGGCAATTTGTTTTCTATCACTTACTAGTGCAACAAATATAATCATATTGAAAATAAAATTGATGTATGGCTCCTGGAAAGGCCTATTCAGGTTTTTCAAGTTGATGCCTTTGTGCACCTGTGAAGACAGGGTTCTAGCTAGGATGAAATCTAATACTGAAGACACCACACAGATTCAGTCCCCAAACCAGAGGAATTCCACATGGAAGGTTAAAATCCCCAATCCATCCTGGAATTGAACCCGGGACACCTTTGATGAAAGACCAGTGTGCTAACAAGTTAGCTACAGACCCAGACAATGTTGAACATTGCAATATTAAATTTATTTTAATTATGTTGCTTTGAAAAAGAAATGGTAATGGGGAAAATTATTATGCACTGTAACTCACTACAGAAGTCAGCTGAGGATTCACCACTCATTGTTATAATCAGCTTCCAGATAATTATGACCAATTATAAGCAGGAGTATTCCCTCTCCCAAATGCTGAAAGTTTTCTGTCTGAAAATTCCTGATTATTTAGAAATAAGTGGCTTAATCATGGACATTTGGTACACAGATTTTATTTAGATTTTAGAATTCAGAATATAGAGACAACTTGGGTCCATGTTTTTTGACACAGCATGAAAATTATTCTCCTAAGAACATTTCCATTATGAAATTATTCATGAAAAAAAATGCTTTTCAGCACTTTCACAAATACCTGTATGGTCAGTAGTTCCATCTACGCATTGACCATTCTGCCTTGACTAGGCTCCTGAATGTTAAAAATATTTGGAGGGGCAGGCAGCTTGGTGGGTGTAACGCTTTCAGAAGACTGTGCCCTGAAAACTGCACCCACTATCAGAATGTGAGAGGCAGGCAGGTACAGTGGACATCCAAGCCGTGAGTCATGGCTGCGGAAGTTTGGGATTGCACTACCCTGAGGAGGGAGCAGTTCGTGGATGACTATGTTGGACAGATTCTGTGGTAAGTTGAGTCAGGACAGCGTTGACATCTCAGTACCATTTTCCAAATTGGGTGCTGGAAATTGCTACCTAGTTCTTCTACCCATGGACTATTGCTTCAAGTGGCCAGAGGTGTCAATCAAGAAGCATCAACAGTAGCCAATGCTCTGGTACAGACTTTCTTCTATCACTTTGGTGTCCTTAGAGAACTGCACAATGACCAGGGTAGGAACTTCAAATAGACACTGATGAAGGGATTTCTGCAACATTTTGGTGTATGCAAGACACAAATGACACCTCTCCACTGCAGTGATATGGAATGGTAGAGCAGTGTGTGAAGAATGTTGAAGAGCATCTAAGGAAGGAGGGACTGAGATGAGAGAATGCTCTTCTTCCTGACGGCCCAACCTGCATCCACTCATGAGACAACAAACATGTCACCTACTAGCATGGTCTTTGGTAGAGAACTATGGCTGCCTTGTAAACTTATAATAAAAGAAACAGAAATTTATGGGTTTGTAAGTCAGTACAAAACCACCATGAGGTGTAATATGACTTAATGTTTGGGATGGTCCTGGATCAAGAATAACCAGCGGCACACTATGGATTGGAGTAAGTGGAGTGTTTCAGTGATATCCACAAATATGTCTGATTACACCTGAAAGTATAATAATTTCATTTGGCTATTTCTAGCCGAGTGCAGCCCTTGTAAGGCAGACCCTCTGATGAGGGTGGGTGGCATCTGCCATATGTAGGTAACTGTGTGTTATTGTGGTGGAGGATAGTGTTATGTGTGGGGTGTGAGTTGCAGGGATGTTGGGGACAGCACAAACACTCAACCCCCAGGCCACTCGAATTACCCAATGAAGGTTAAAATCCCTGACCCGGCCGGGAATCGAACCTGAGACCCCCTGAACCGAAGGCCGGTACGCTGACCATTCAGCCAATGAGTCAGACACCTCAAAGTAGATAGCAACTGGATGAAGGTCTGGTATGATCTGCAGGCAAACTTGACAGGTTTCCTGGAAGGTGACCGAGTCTGGTTATACCGACTTGTATAGATGATCCAATACTGAAATCATCGTTAAACACAGCACAAGCTAATCAAGATGTGGAGCTTTAAGGAGGGGGCATTGTGACAATAAAGGCCAAGTGTAGGGTGGTCCGCAGAACACAATATAGCTAGCAAGGACGACAATGCTGTTGCAGTGGTGACGATGTGGACAGGGTCAGCAGTGAGCAAGACAATAGAGCTAACAAAATGTTTAACCCTCTTGGAGCCAAGAGCCGATCTGGTCGGCCACTCCCCATCAGCTGGAAGAGGCCAGAGCTCTGCCTCCACTCTACTACTGTAAAGTGCCAGGCCGTTTTCAGTGGA
Organism: Anabrus simplex; assembly: GCF_040414725.1. Lineage (NCBI taxonomy): Eukaryota > Metazoa > Arthropoda > Insecta > Orthoptera > Tettigoniidae > Anabrus > Anabrus simplex. The sequence continues at coordinate 227,190,450 of NC_090269.1, read as the reverse complement.
AATACATGTATTTTAAAATTCGCGTATATCTACCGGTGTATAGCAAATACCGGCCTGAAATTTTCTACATATCGACTACGCAGAATAAGAAACTGGTTTGGAGTGATATAAAGAGTCAAAGACGTTTTATTGTTGATTTATAGTTGTCGAAAACGCTTATTTTTAGGAAGAGAAAAATATTTTCGCACTTTCTCTCTCAATATCTACTTTGAAAAAATCATTTATGATACAAAAGAATATACATAATTATGCATAATGTATTTCTAAATACAATTCTATAGAATAACTAATTTGAACGAGAAAAATAAAAACGTAAAAATATAAATTCAAACATATGTCACTAATAAAAACAAGACAATTGTACTCACCGATAAAATTCACGTGTATGTATCGATGTTTGGCAAATACTGACAACACATTTTCTACGTGCGGACAATACAGTATTAAAATAATTCTGTATTATTAAATAAGTAAAAAATAGTAGTTGATATTATAGTTTTTGTTTTCAGATAAAATAGTTTCTCGTTTCCGATTGTAGTATATATTAGAAAAATAATTTTACAATACAACAGAATTTACGAAATTAAGAAATGTATGGCACTAAAGCCGTGATTTGCTTTGACCTACTAAGTGACCGCTGCTCAGTTCGGTACCTGCAGTTTACGAGGTGAATCATGGTCAGTGAGACGGATCCTCTCAGTAATTATTCTTGGTTTTCCAGACCGGGGTTGCCATCTCACCCTCAGATATCTCCTCAGTTGCAATCACTTAGGGTCACTTAGATTGAGTGAACCTCGAACCAACCCTCAGGACCAGGCGAAAATTCTTGACCTGGGCGGGAATCGAACCTATGACCTCCGGGTGAGCGGCAGGCACGCTACACTTGGCCCGCGGAGACCGGCATTTAGGTAATGATAGAGGACTATATGTGACTGTAGGGTTTAGCAGAGAGTAAGTGAAAATTAAATTGAAATGTAATATGGGCGGAGAATCAGACGGTAGGGCATGTTTAGGTCCAAGAACTTCCTTGAAGGAGACAAGAGGTTGAGGAATGTTGTTGGGTTCATTGGGACAAATTTCCACAAAATGTTCTCCAGAGACATCATCATCATATTCGTTATCACTAGTTTCATCTACCACCATATTCAGAGTAGCTTTAGTGCTGTTAGACACAATTAAACATCTCTTCTTTAGCTGCGGTAATTCCGCAGACGTGTCCGGTATAATTTCGTCGCTACTCTCTGAACTAAATTCCCTATCGCTATCCGATAAATCATCAGCGTTAACTTCGCACTGTTCTAAATACTGCATTAATTTATTGTCATCAATACCTGCTGAAAAATTATCACGTGAAAAACATGCCATTTTCCTGTCACAAATCCATTCACTGCAAGGAGCCTCTTACTGACCGGTTAGCGGTATTTGTAAACACAGGAAACAACTCTTGTGAAAGGTATAACACCCTCTTAGAACTGCCAAAGCAAGGCCAGGCACACAATAATGTGTAGCCCCTTTACTACAGGTTGTAACAAAAGTATGCACGTCACTATAGGTTGCCTCAAAATTATGTACATGACTGAATTTTAAGCCGGCCGATGTAATCGGCTCTGGCAACTTCCGACTGGATTGTTAACGGCCGACCAGATCGGCTCTGGTAATTTAAAGGGTGGATCCTCGCACTACCACCTGGCACCAAGAGAGTTAAGCTCGCAAACAAGCTACTAGAAGAGGCTGAAAGCTGATTAACAATGGACCAAGCACTCAGAATGATCTGGAAGTAGGAACATCTAGAATCTTCTGTCAGCCTATATAAAAAGCTCAACTTGTGTACACCAGTCAGTCTGTCTGGAGTCAATCTTATGCACATCAATCAGGAGTGAACATAAATAGAAGGTTGTGAGTTCATGACGAGTCATTCATCAAGAGTGAGTCTGTCAGATGGCTATGTGGAATTCAATGAGGCTTGCTGGTTGCAAACTGTTCTGGAACAACAGTGTACTGTGAGAAGCTGTGTAGGGGACAGTGCTGGTGTTCAGTGTGATCACCCAAGTGAGTGTGTTTGTGTAAGTAGTGAAAAATTGTGTTGAGTGGAAAACTCAAATGTGAGTTAAATTGGAATAGTAGCTCACTAACTTTAGTGGTTGATAAAACAAACTACCTCTCTGTGCAGTAATTTTAGTTCTAAAGACTCTGATAACCTGCTACAATGTTGTTGAAAGCATCACACTATGTCGAGTTCATATGTATGAGATTAACTGCTAATGAAAACTTTTGTCCACAAGAGAATGGTGGATAGTTTGCCTTTGGGTGTGTGGAACATATTTGCCTCTGCATACGAAGATAATCTACAGGAGACAGAAGTTACATTTCTCAGAGTGATTAAGGCAGACTTAACTTGCATCATAATCATATTGTTACATATAAAACACACTGTCTGTTTTATCAATCTAATTTAAGTCAGAATGACCCAATTGATACAAACACACACATAACAGTTCCACACAGTGCTCCACATCAGTACACATACAGTACTCCACTCAGTTCCCAAGGCAGTATACATACATACATTTATAATTGAAAATGGATGACAACAGTTCTCCAAATTGTGGCTATTTACAAAGTCGTTGTCCTCCTCACAGTATGTACTCCAGCTTGCTGGTATTACCTAAGATGGCAATAATTCTGATTGACAGCTTGCCTTTCACTTCGCATAGCAGTTGCATACAGACAATCTGTTAAAAATCACAATTTACAATGCAAAATGACTGTTCCTTGCTTTGACTCCAGAAAAGTCTCGTAACTCACACAGTCAACAGAGGCACTTCACATGGCCACTCCACACAGTGAAGTACTTAACACTGACAACTACATAGCAGTCACATAATAGCAACAGCTCAACAAGCAGTGCTAGCCAGCACTACAATATTCCTCACAACAATAACCATTGACACTGCTCCAACTCTACTCACACCATCTGTTCCATACAGTGACTCCATATTGGTACACATACAGTATTCCACTCAGCGCTCCAAAGCAACACACACACAGTATTCTGCTCAGTACTCTAACAACACACCAACTCAATGATACTCTGATACTGACTCTGGTGGGACACCCACCACATCAAGACTGACAACAACCGGTACTACTGCCATCCAACTGGTGACTGACCGCTTCTGGCTGGCCTCCTTTTTATATCCTGATGATGGAGTACTAGAATCTTTAGGACTTGGCCAGAATGGGAACATTCTAATTTCATGTTCCGGAAGGTGCACGGGGAAACCAAATGAAGAGAACAATAGAGGGGAGAGGCTGGCTACGTCATCAGGCCGGCTGGGAGGTTCCTGGCCTGACTTACTCATCCGTTCCAGAAAATACCAAAGGGGGCCACAACAGGGCTGGTACGTAACAATATCATTGACGTTAGTCCTTTTAGTACCATGCAAAAATGTAAAGGAGTGGTCTAAAAGTGCTAGGCTGTTTTAATGGAAAATGAAGTCTTTCAGAGGAAAGAATGTAACTCCCCTGTTTTTAAAAGTATGAAAGCAAAACTTAATCAGGCAGTGAAAAACATAATCATCTAAATTCAGGATAACTTTTAGATCATTATGAAATTTATTCCTCATGTTATTAATTAATTAAAAGAATTTTTTTTCAGGAAAATTGGAAATTTTGATTACTCCTATTACCACACGCTTACAAATGGAGTAAAAACGAACACTGGAGGGCACTCATACATAATACTAGAACCAAGAAATGCATTTTGCTTGCTCTAGAAATATCTCCAGGGGTGTCAAAAGTCCAAAATTCTAAAATCTAGCATATTTAAAAAATACACCAACAACGGCAATCACACAAGTAAACACAATTAAATGATGACAGTGAAAATAAACAGCCGCATAGCTAATGACTGATGAGTCAAGTGGTGACCTCTCGGAATTCATGAACAGTGATTCCAAACTTGGTGACGAATCAAATGCCGATTTTGCCTCAGACATTACCTGCAAGGAATGTGACTGTACATAACCATGCCAGTGATAGTGATGATGTTGATACTAACAGTGACTGGGAAGAAAGGAGTGTTGACCAGAACAATCCTGCACAGGATCAACAACAGTTCCCAGACTCCTTAATTCTTTAATTTCCTCCTCTCTTACACCACTCTTCTTTTAGTTTGATGCCATGATTTTACGAGTTGCACGTAAACAAATCAAGGAAATTTAAATATCGCTCAAGATTATTGACAGACAGAAAACAAAATAATGTTGTCAGAACATGGTAGTTTGAACTCTCTTTAATGGTCATGCCAAAATTAGGTGCAATTTTTGGTCTAGAAGCCTATCAAAGAGTAAAGAAATTAATAGTCTTTCAGAGCGACGCTGGCAAGTTTCGTTCATTTTTTGAGGATCGCCCACAGCGACTCTGGCACTAAGAGAGTTAAGTTGCTCGTGAGTGTAATGATAACTTTCAAGTGCACCAAACTTATCGGTTATGGGTTCTTAGAAGGATGAAGAAACCAATTCTAGAACCACAAACTGTACTGCAATCCCAACATGTTAAAACTGCAAAAGCTACTTGTCAATGTAGAATTTGGGGGTCAATTTATCTCCAATTCCGTAGTTCTTTTACATGATCTCTTCCAGGCTTGTTCCTTTGCTGCTATTTTTCAAAACAGTGTGGACACCCCATGAACAATATTTCATCACACTGGCTGATCAGATGCTATATCCCCCCAGTTGCTGATGTCAATTTAGCACTTTTAGAGTTTATAACATCCTTGTATTGACTTTGCTGTCCTCTCTGGTTATATTGTTCATTCTTGAATTGAGAAAACATCACTTGCTTTAAGGTAGAAGGTATGTATTAGGTGTGCAGGTAATGTATGAAGATGAAGATGATGTATGATAATCCTTTGCACAATGAGTAATGAATGAAGAAAGAGTCACATTGGTCAATCTGACAAGGAATGTACTATTAAATATTTTATGACAACATTATTGTTGGGCTGTGATAAGTACAGTGGCTTAGTTGCTGATTTTCTAGTCAGATGATTGAAGATTGAGATCTTGAATAAGAAATGGAAAAATAAATCTACTATTCTTCCATAGAGATTATGATAAGATACATCCTTTTATTAGAACTTTGAATTCTGTTCCATGTCAGTTGAAGCTTGATATAGTCAAACGTTTCTCCAGATAACATGCTTCTGAGGCACTGGGTCATTGCAGGTTCTTCACTAGGAAGCATTATCCCACTCATCTAATTCTGTCACCGGTCGGTGGGACGGAGAATTGGAACTACAGTGTGTTTAGAAATATAAATTTTAAAGTTTTTGTGTAACTGAAATATGTTTGTAATTTTTTTTAAATATGGAAACATCACGATAATATGGAACTGTAAATGAACATTGCAAGATACGAGAATTGTTTTCACGATAATATGGAACTGTAAATGAACATTGCGAGATACGAGAATTGTTTTCGAAGTGATTTTTTTTGTATGTAAATTTTATGTAATTTATAATTTAAATTAATGTCAGTAAGGGTGTAACTTGTCCAAAGGTTGATTTGATGTTTGTAATGTGATTTAAAAATGTAAAAGGTTATTTAAATTGAGTCACCCTGTACCACACGTGTGGTTTCCAATGATGAAATTTTGGTGTTGTAATCGTAATGTTCCAGAACTTGTGCAATTGCTAACGATGTTAAAATGACCATATATGGTCACAAGATTTCCTATTGGCAAAAAGGTCCAGGAATCTAGGGTAAGTTTGATCTTATTGGTTGATTGTAATCGGGCCATTTCCGGCCTTGTGGCCGGCTTCGAAAAATGATGCGTGAGCTCGGCGTCAATTTCCATCCGACCGCCCAAGCGAGCGTTCGCGCTCGAGGGCTACTACCCTCGGGAGCTCCATCTTTCTGCGGTAAGTGTTATTTCAGTGTTTTTGCAATGTTATTCTCAATGTTTTCTGGTTTCGTTTCATTTAGTTTAATTCCTTTTGCGTTTCATTACTTCTTTGCTTAATGTCATTTTAAAGGTTTAATTTAATGTGTCCGAGTTTACCCTAGGTTCCAATTGCCGTGGTTTCAATTCTTTCATCCATTAAATACTTTCACTTTAAACTATACCTTTAATGTAGCATCACCTTCATTGTTAAATCAAATTTTATGTTAAGTTACTTAAGTATGTCTTGTTTCCGTGTCCTGGAACTGTATTTTGTAATACTTTCTTGTCATTTTTAATATAGTTGAGCTAGAGGGTGTTTCTTGTAAGTCTTTTCTCCCCCATAACGTCATACGTTCCCATGGACCTCATAGATAGGGCATCCCAGCACGTTCCACTATCCTGTCTTAGTTGTCATTTTTAGGCCTGTAAGTGTTCCCTGTTTTGGTGTGAGTTCACTGCCACTGCGTCATATTTCTACCTCCTTATTCATATTATTAAGTATTATCTTATTTACTACTGGTATTATTTTATTACTTCATCATTATTATTATTATTATTATTATTATTATTATTATTATTATTATTATTATTATTATTATTATTATTATTATTATTATTTATGTACACGCTCGAAATCCCGCAGTTACATTTGATATCAGAGCGTGTGTTATGTAAGGAGCGAAGACTTACAATGATCATTCTCGGCTAACTTTTCTAAAATTAATTTTAAATCTTTTAAGTTTGTATATAGGCTTAGGTTGTAACAGTTCCGTGTGTACTCGTAATTCCCGGTTCTTGTTTTTCATGAGTCTTGCGCGAGTTAATCTCACCACGTGTTTTCGTTCCGCGATGTGCAGTCTTGTGTTACTGTGTTTCTCTTGTAATTAACGGTTGGAGGAAATGGTATGTCACTATTTGTAACAAGTTTTTTTCGGTTTCGTTAATTTTAATAAATTTTCTTGTGTGGCAAGGTTTTGCTTGACCACGTGTTTTGTAGTAAAGTGATATTTTCACATTTCGTGTGCAATGTTCGCCTTCCGAAAGTCTTCTTTAATAAATTTCAATAGGTTTGATTATGTCTAGTTTTCTTCCATTTGTGTTCCGATTGTAACATTTGTGTAATTTCCGGTTGTTTTAAACTGTGTCGTAATATTGTGCTAAGTTTTGTCTCGATACTGTAATTGGTACTGTACTCCCATGTTTGAATTCATGTTTATCTCTTAAACAGCTGAAGTGTCTTGAAAACAGCTGAGCGTTTGACCCACTGCGAAGTGCACACCCTACATCTATATATATAAAATAGCTTGTCCTGACCGACTGACTGACTGACTGATTCATCATCGCCGAGCCAAAACTACTGGACATAATGAAATGAAATTTTGGGGATACATTCATATTAAGATGTAGGTGCTCGCTAAGAGAGGATATTTGGATATTCCGTTGCTAAGGGGGTGAAGAAAAAGGGGGTGAAGTTTTAAAATGAGTGTACCTATATCTCAAAACTTTAAAAGTTTACAAATGTAAAAATTGGTATTTAGAGTCTTCTTTGAAAATAAGGAAAAACGTATTTTTTGGTTTTCAGAAAATCCCAATAGGACGGGTGAAAAAGGGTGAAAAAGAGGTTGAATGCCTTTAATCAGGATACCGGTACTTATATCTAGAAACTTTAGATATTACAGACCTGAAAATTGGTAGTTTTGATCCCTTTTAAAAATAAAGAAACACGTATTTTTTCGTTTTTGGAAAATCCAATTAATGGGAGGGGGAAAAGGGGGTGAAATTTTAAAATGAGTGTTTCTATATCTCAAAACTTTGAAAGTTTAAGGTGTAAAAATTGGTATTTAGAATCTTCATTAAGAATAAGCAAACACGTATTTTTTTTGTTTTCGGAAAATCCCAATAGGAGGGGTGGAAAGGGGTGAAAAAGGGTTGAATGCATTTAATGAGGATACTTATATCTCAGAAACTGTAGATATTATAAACCTGAGATTTGGTGTTTTGTATCTCCTTGAAAAATAAAGAAACACGTATTTTTTTGTTTTTGGAAAATCCAGTTAATCGGGGGGTGAAAAGGGGGTGAATTTTTCAAATGAGTGTATCTATATTTCAAAACTTTAAAAGTTTGCACATGTAAAAATCGATATTTAGAATCTCCTTTAAAAATAAAGGAACACGTATTTTTTGTTTTCTGTAAATCCGAATAGGAGGGGTGTAAAAGGGTGAATAATGGGTTGAATGCCTTTAATGAGGATACACATATCTCAGAAGCTGAAGATATTACAGAACTGAAAATTTGTATATGGGATCTCCTTTGAAAATGAAGAAACACATACTTTTTTTGGAAATTCCAATTAATGGTGGTTAAACAGGAGTGACATATTGGGGTGAATTTTTTGAAAGACTATATCTACAGAATATCTGAGAAACATACAATGATACAGACGTAAAAAGTGGTATTTGGAATCTCCTGTAAATGTAAGGAAACATAGGTGATTTGTTTTTGGAAACTCCTCTTAAGGGGAACTAAAAAGGGGGTGAAATTTTAAAATGAGAATTTATACAGTATATCTCAAAATAAAAACCTGAACATGTTACAGAAGTGAAAAATGGTATTTTTTATCTCTATTAAAAATAAAGGAACGTGTATTTTTAGTTTTCAGAAATACCTCCTTGGGGGGGGGGGGGTGTAAAGCGACTGAAAAGGGTGTTGAATTCTTTTAATTAGGCCACTGTTATCTCAAAAATGAAGATGTTACAGACATGAAATTTGATATTTGGAATCTGCTTTAAAAGTAAAGAAGCACGTATTCTCGGAAAATCCAATGAAGGGGGGGAGGTGAAATAATTGAAAAATTAATTGACTTAATTGTATGAGAATACTTACATCTATTAAAAACTAAATTTGTTAGAGCCTACAGACGTGAAAATTGGTATTTGGATCTCCTTTAAAAACAAAGAAAAACGCGTTTTGGGGGGCAAATCATCTTGGGGGCGGGAGTATAAAGGAGATGAATTCCTTTCATGAGGACACATAAATCAAAAACTGAAGAAGTTACAGAGTTACAGTCATGATAATTGGTATTTAGAAGATCCTTTACTATTAAAGAAACAAGTACTTTTTGCCGGAAATTTACTTGGGGGGGGGGGAGTGTTGTGAAAGTGACAAAAGGGAATTATTTTAATCTCAAAACTGAAGGTAATAGATGTGAACATTAGTGTTTGGGATCTCCTTTAACATAAAGAAACACGCCATCTTTTAGTTTTTTTTTGGGGGGGTGGGGGTTTGGCTAAATAAACTTAACGGCGGTGGGGTGTAAAAGGAGGTGAGACCAATTGATTTTACTGTTCATAATGTATTTATAAGGAGCCTCCGTTGCTCAGGCGGCAGCGCGCTGGCCTCTCACAGCTGGGTTCAGTGGTTCAAATCCCGGTCTCTCCATGTGACATTCGTGCTGGACAAAACAAAGGCGGGACAGGTTATTCTCTGGATACTCCGGTTTTCCCTGTCATCATTCACTCCAACAACACTGTCCAATATAATTTCATTTCATTTGTCATCCATTAATCATTGCCCCAGAGGAGTGCGACAGGTTTCGGCTGCCGGCACAATTCCTATTTTCGCCGCTATATGGGGGCTTTATTCATTCCATTTTTGACCCTGTCGAATGACTGGAAACAGGCTGTAGATTTTCAATGCTCTTATTCTGATCATAAACCGATCATATTTAATCTTTCCTGGGTTCGTTTTTAAGAGCCATCTTTTCCTTCGGAGAACGTTCTTAGATTACAGTAGATTCTCCTGGCATATAAATAAAAATTTAAACACATTTGAAATAAACGATTGGAATGAGATTGACCGTCCAATTCTTCACCTCCATAATAAGGTCAATAATGCACGGAAGTATGTCATTCGTATGGCCAGAAATCCAGCACACTTGCCTTCGCGCGACAATGGTGTCGGTCACATTTTCAACAATGACAATGGCAGCAGATGTAATTTACCGCCAAGTAGCGGTCTTGCATCTTGCTGTGGGGTCCATAACATCTATAATAATAGTAATAATAATGATGTTCTGGACCGTCGTCAAATGTTCGGACCGCGCTGAAAACGGTTCCTGGACGGGTAATGACTGAATGCAGTCTGGCCGCGGGTTCAGTATCGCCAAGGCACCCAAGAAGACACCACGCCGGATCTCATGAAGGATTTGACCCATATTAAAAATGCTTATAGGAAAAGATGTCATAGATTATGGACCCAACTGACTGGGTGGAATACCTGGACTTAGCACGGGAAGTACGAAATCGATTGCTGGAAAGAAAGATTGAAAAATGTGAGGAAACTTGCCATACTCTATTAGAAAACGAGTCAGATCACGAATTTTGGCGGATTCTTTCAGAAAACGAGTCAGATCGCGAATTTCGGAGGATTATATATAAAACAATAAGCATTCAATTCTAAATTTCAGTATAATACCGTAGCGAAGCACAGGTATCTTGCTAGTCCTTAATAAAGTTATCGAGTGTCGCGTTCTGCTTGTTTTCCTTCTAGACCACGTAAATTGTAGTGTGAATTGTCACAGTGATCATTGTGTTCTGGTTAAATTTTAGCACGGAGTTTCCTTAGTTTTTCTGTAATTTCTGTTTTGGTAAATTTTCGGTAACAATTTTAAGGTTATGTTGTGAATTTTCATCTATTTCTTCGAGTGTTTTTCTGTTCGTAAATCTCGTGTTTCGGCAAATTATTTTCTAAATTTTGTTTCTTGTCGCCTGGTATGTTATATTTGGTACTATTCTACGTGTGTGATCTTCTAAAGTAATTTTTACGTTGTATTTTAGCTCAGTATATATTTGAATTTCCGGTCATGTGTTGTTTTTGGTCTTTTGCTGGATCTGGGTTCGTTTCCAAGTAGGTATGGGACTATTTTGGTGATTGTTTCCCAACTAGCTGCTAATTTCGAAAGTTTCCTAGTTTGTTTGGTGCTTTTCCATCGTGTAAGTGTCTGTTTCCTTGTCACATATATTTATTTACCCGTGTATTCCTATATTTGCTAGGGAGGGTTCTATGAGGACTTGGATAGGCTCATAGGGTGACACGTGTTCACCATATCTTTAGACCAGGTAATGCTGAGGCTCATTTTGGGCAAATTTGACGGGTTACGGATCTGCACTTGTGCTCGTGACATGTTGGAAATCTAGTGTATCTGGTATGAGATTCCTCGTAATCTTTTTCTTGGTATTAGGTGCCTAGTTGGAAAATGATGTCCCTTGTTGTTGTAGAGTGATTGCTAGGAAGATTTTCTGCAAATGTTCATTTTGGTGTCCTTATGCTGAGCTATAAATTGTTGTTAAATTCATAGTAGGTCTGCAGATGGCCAAGATTTAACGTTCTGTTAGTTTAAATTTGTTACTAGTGAAATTTTGAAGGTATCGTGATTTAGCTAAGCCATTCAGTTAATTTTTCTGCTTGGTTTCTTTTGTTCGATTTTATCGATATTAAAAATTTCTTGCATTACGGGTTCGTGTCTTCCAAATTTATGTACTCAATTTGTAGAAGTATGGGATTCTGTAGAGTGAGTACGGTTCTAAATGTGTAGGTGTGCTGTATCTGTCCTACGATTGTTGTATATAATTGTGCCTTTGGTAGGCATATGTGTGTGTGTACTGAGACTTAGGGTTAAGGTGCTGAGAGGCCGTTCCTCTTCTAGGAGTACGATATTGGCCCTAAGAGTCTCATTGTCGTGTGATAAGTTCAAGGGTACTTGAGGTCAGGTTCTGATGTTCTGTCCTTTTATTTTGTGGGTACTTCTTGATGTGTCATCGCACGGGTGTTTTGGTGTGTGTGTGTGTGTGTGTATGTATGTGTACTGTGTTTGTATGTCATGTGATGAGAGTCAGTATTGAGGTCGTTCGTGCCTTTTACCATTCGTTGGTTATGCTGATTCAGGGATCGTCGCACTTGTTTTCGTAGTTTGATGTTGTCTGTGTGTATGTCGAAGGACAGATAAGCTTGGTAGTCTTGTGTGTCGTGCAGTTATCTGGTAATCTCTGGTATGAAGGTTGTACTTGTACCTTTTTATTTCTTATATCAGTGAGTTGGATTTCTGCATGTGCACTTTTGCATCGCTTTTGTTTTTCATATTTGAGTTCCTGCTGATAAAGTAATATGATTTTCATTTGGTATTCCTGGCTTTATTGCGCCTTAATTTGACTGGTGTGACATGTAATACGTAATGTGAGTTTATCTATGTAAAAATTTCATGAGTACATGACATGGTAATAAATAGTGACTTACTAACCTCAATTCATTGAAAGTGGTTGCAAGCTAATGTAATTAATTATTTCTCGGTTTTGAGTTCCCTTGTAACATTCTAAATTCTTCCTTTTATTTGTTTCGTTCTGTTCCTTAATGTTGGGTGATTAAGAATGCACACGGTAACTTAATTTGGTAGTTATAAGGAATTAGTTGTAAGCAAATTTTAATTAATTGGTGCGTACCATTTTACGGGTTCTGTAGTTAATAATTTAGTTAAGTCATGTTAGTTGTAATGGGAAGGGTTATTTATAATCATGTTAGATATAATTTAATGTAATGACTGTTGGGGTAAGTTTAGAAGTTTATTCATGATTAGTTAGGGATTTTATAATGTTTTTGGCACTAGGGTAAACTCTGGCAAATTTTCTTTTAGTTTTTTTAATTTTCCTAAATTTTGAAATTCTGAAATAGCACTTGCCAGGAGGGCTGGGGTTTTCCAGAAACATGAGAGGGAATCCCCCTAAGGAGGCTTGTAATTATTAATGAAAAAACACCAAAAAAAAAACACCCTCGAAACTCAAGGCTCCTTTTAAAGTCATCAATAGTTCAGGCCAGTGGCCTAAGTTCTTCAGTTCAAAATTTCTGCTGCGTATGTTTATGTTCCAGTTACTGCTATGCCACTGACTTTTCGACCTAGGATATCTATTTGGAGTCTGCAATGCACCTATTGGCCACTAATGTCTGATGGTGGAATGGAAAGTTGTTTAATAGTGGCAGTAGTCAGTGCTGTGCCACCTACCTTCGCCAGTTATGGACCTGTTCACTAAGTTGGGTGGGCTGTGCTGAGGCTGTAAGTGAGCAATGGTTGGACTGCAATAGGGATGGAGACATTGGCAACGGCCATGGTCAGCGACTTCGTTTGACAGCGATACCAACGCTCTACTGGTTTTTGCCTGTAAGGACGTTCCTGAAGAGAACGGAGATAAAAAGGTGCTGTGGTGCAATTTGTGGTGTTGAGAGAATCTTCAAATCTCCATTAAGCCTCCCATTTTAAGTTCATTTAAATTTGGTTATTTTGGGTAAAAAATTTTTTTTGTCGAGCTGAGCTCGACTTTGGGAGGAGGAGAATGTCACCAGTCGGTGGGACGGAGAATTGGAACTACAGTGTGTTTAGAAATATAAATTTTAAAGTTTTTGTGTAACTGAAATATGTTTGTAAATTTTTTTAAATATGGAAACATCACGATAATATGGAACTGTAAATGAACATTGCAAGATACGAGAATTGTTTTCACGATAATATGGAACTGTAAAGGAACATTGCAAGATACGAGAATTGTTTTCGAAGTGATTTTTTTAATGTAAATTTTATGTAATTTATAATTTAAATTAATGTCAGCAAGGGTGTAACTTGTCCAAAGGTTGATTTGATGTTTGTAATGTGATTTAAAAATGTAAAAGGTTATTTAAATTGAGTCACCCTGTACCACACGTGTGGTTTCCAATGATGAAATTTTGGTGTTGTAATTGTAATGTTCCAGAACTTGTGCAATTGCTAACGATGTTAAAATGACCATATATGGTCACAAGATTTCCTATTGGCAAAAAGGTCCAGGAATCTAGGGTAAGTTTGATCTTATTGGTTGATTGTAATCGGGCCATTTCCGGCCTTGTGGCCGGCTTCGAAAAATGATGCGTGAGCTCGGCGTCAATTTCCATCCGACCGCCCAAGCGAGCGTTCGCGCTCGAGGGCTACTACCCTCGGGAGCTCCATCTTTCTGCGGTAAGTGTTATTTCAGTGTTTTTGCAATGTTATTCTCAATGTTTTCTGGTTTCGTTTCATTTAGTTTAATTCCTTTTGCGTTTCATTACTTCTTTGCTTAATGTCATTTTAAAGGTTTAATTTAATGTGTCCAAGTTTACCCTAGGTTCCAATTGCCGTGGTTTCAATTCTTTCATCCATTAAATACTTTCACTTTAAACTATACCTTTAATGTAGCATCACCTTCATTGTTAAATCAAATTTTATGTTAAGTTATTTAAGTATGTCTTGTTTTCGTGTCCTGGAACTGTATTTTGTAATACTTTCTTGTCATTTTTAATATAGTTGAGCTAGAGGGTGTTTCTTGTAAGTCTTTTCTCCCCCATAACGTCATACGTTCCCATGGACCTCATAGATAGGGCATCCCAGCACGTTCCACTATCCTGTCTTAGTTGTCATTTTTAGGCCTGTAAGTGTTCCCTGTTTTGGTGTGAGTTCACTGCCACTGCGTCATATTTCTACCTCCTTATTCATATTATTAAGTATTATCTTATTTACTACTGGTATTATTATTATTATTATTATTATTATTATTATTATTATTATTATTATTATTATTATTATTATTATTATTATTATTATTATTTATGTACGCGCTCGAATTACTACGGTTACAAATTCCATTTCAGACAGTCAGTTTAAGATTACAGCAGATTTTCCTTAGTGATAGCTATTAGTTTCTTTGAGAAATGTAGAAACACAAATTGCTTCATTTACTGTAAACAAACAATTTGTAAAAAGAAATTTTCAAGCTCATCGTCTTCAAAGTTACTTTAAGTCACATACTGCATTCCCTAGTGACTGGCAAGATATCATTACTTGAGGAGAAGCAAAACCAGGTGCTTCCTTTTTTTTAAATAATGGTTTTATGTTCCACTAACTACTTTTATGGTTTTTAGAGATGCCTTGGTGCTAGAATTTTGTCCCTTGTGAATTCTTTTACATGTTCATGAATCTACTGACATGGGACTGAGGTATTTGAGCATCTTCAAATACCCCCAGACTGAATCAGAACCAGTTCCTTCTAATCTAAGACAAAAGACATTACAATGACAGATGGGGAAGCCTTATCCACCATATAGTCCTTGCCAGAGCAGTACTCAGATTGTTGAGGTAAATACTTGTCTGCACCGATCACAATTTAGTCCTGGCTAACATTTGGTTCAAACACCACAAATGATGGCTGTATACATGGACGAGGCCTGGAGACACTGGAAGGTATGAAATAGACTTCATTATGATTAGGTAGAGATTAACAAACCAGGCGTTGGATTGCAGGACTTTCCCAGGAGCAGACGTGGACTGAAACCACAACCTGTTGGTCATGAAATGCCATCTGAAGTTGAAAAAATGGAAGAGAGAAAGGAATGCAAGAAGATGGGATCTAGACAAGTTGAAAGAAAATAGTGTGAGGGATTGTTTCAAGGAACAGGGATTAAATGAAAAGGCTGAAGGAAACACAGTAGAGGAAGAATGGACAGTCATGAAGAATGAGATTAGTAAGGCTGCTGAAGAAAAGTTAGGAAGAAAGGAAAGATCACCTAAGAAACAATGGATAACTCAAGAGATACTAGACCAGACCGACGAACGGCAAAAGTACAAGGTTGTAAAAATTGAGGAGGGCAGAAAAGAATACAGGTGAATAAAGAATATAGATAGAAAGTGCAGGACAGCTAAGGAAGAATGGCTGAAAGAGACGTGCAGGGATGTTGAAGGTTATATGGCCCTAGGAAAGGTAGATGCTGCATACAGGACAATCAAGGAAACCTTTGGAGAAAGGGAAAGTAGGTGTATGAATATTAAAAGCTCAGATGGAAAACCACTTCTAGGGAAAGAAGACAAGTCAGAAAGATGGCAGGAATATATCCAACAGTTGTATCGAGGTAAAGAAGTAGATGATAGTGTTCTGGAACAAGAAGAGGCTGTTGATGCTGATGACATGGGAGACCCTATTTTGAGGTCAGAATTCGACAGAGCTTTGAGAGAACAAGGCACCGGGAATTGATGACATACCCTCAGAAATCCTGACTGCCTTAGGAAAAACCATCAAGGAGAGGTTATTCCATTTAGTGTGTAAGATGTATAGGAGAAGTGTCATCTGATTTTTGGCAGAATGTTGTTATACCTATTGCCAAGAAGGCCAGTGCTGACAAGTGTGAAAACTACCGCATCATTAGTCTAGAATTTCATGCCTGCAAAATTTTAACACATATTATTTACAGAAGAATGGAAAGACAAGTCTGCAGTGATAAGAATCGAGGGCTTTGAAAAAGAGACAGCAATCCAGAAAGAAGTGATGCAAGGCTGCAGTTTGTCCCCTCTCCTTTTCAATGTTTACATAGAACAAGCAATAAAGGAATCAAAGAGGAATTTGGAAACGGTATCAAAGTTCAAGGAGAGGAAATCAAAACCCTGAGATTTGCCGATGATATTGTTATTTTATCTGACTCTGCAAATGATCTCAAGAAGTTGCTGAATGGTATGGATGAAGTATTGGGTAAGGAGTACAAGATAAAAATAAATAAGTCCAAAACAAAAGTAATACAGTGCAATCAAATGAAGACAGGTGATGCAGGAAATATTAGAGTACGAAATTAAGTCTTAAAGGAAGTAGATGAATATTGTTACTTGGGTAGTAAAATAACTAATGATGGCAGAAGTAAGGAGGACATAAAATGCAGACTAGCACAAGCAAGGAAGGCCTTTCTTAAGAAAAGAAGTTTGTTCACCTCGAACATTGATATAAGAATTAGAAAGGTGTTTTGAAGACTTTCGTCTGGAGCATGGCATTGTATGGAAGTGAAACATGGACGTAACTAACTCTGAAAGAAAGAGAATAGAAGCTTCTGAAATGTGGTGTTACAGAAGAATGCTGAAGGTGAGATGAGTAGGTAGTATCACGAATGAAGGGATACTGAATCGAACTGGTGAGAGGAGATCGATTTGGCTAAATTTGACCAGAAGAAGAGATAGAATGATAGGGCACATCTTAAGACACCCAGGTCTTGTACAGTTGGTTTATGAGTGAAGTGTAGGTGGTTAGAATGGTAGGGGTAGACCAAGGTACGAATATGGCAAGCAGATTAGAGCAGATATGGTATGTAGCAGTTATGTAGAAATGAAAAGTTAGCACAGGACAGGGTGGCATGGAGAGCTGTATCAAACCAGTCTATATACTGATGATTCAAACAACAATAACTTGTCCATGACAATTGCTGAGAGAAAGCCCTAATATTAGAAGCCATCTATATATATCTATCTCCGAAACTCCCTCTCATACGATAATTTCAAATTTCGCACGATAGTTGCCCTTATGTGTTAGGTACTCACTAAGAAAGTATTTGGAAAAATTCCACCCCTAAGAGGAGGAAATGGGTTAAAACCTGAGAAAAACAATATTCATTCCTCTGAAATCATTCATCATTAAAAGTTGAAATGTCATGTAATGGTTGCTCTTTTATGTCCAAGACATCAGATAAGACAAAGAAAGCCATTTGACTTACAAACTTGAAATTCCACATTGATGGTTGCCCTTATACATCTTAGAAATGGTCTTAAAACATTCTACCTCTAAGGGGTTTTAATGGGCGTTAGAACCAAAAGAAAGAATATTACATTTCTCCAAAACTGATTGATGTACAAAGTTCAAACTTCACTTGATGGATGCTTCTGTATCCTAGATATTAAATAAGGCCACATATTAAAACATTTCACCTCTCTTGGGGTTAAGACCCAAAAACAAAAATATTCATATCTCCAAAATCATTTGATGCAGAAAGTCAAAATTTTATATGATGGTCACTTTTTCTATATATCCTAGATGCTAAACATGAAATATCTGAAAACATTCCACTCTTCAGTGAAAAAAAAAAATTTCTTTGAAACTATTTGATGTTTTATGTCCTGAATGTTAAGTATGAAATATTATAAAATGTCTAACTCCCGAGGGTTTAAATGCATGTTAGCTCCAAAAACAGTAATATTCATCCCTTAGAAACCATTTGATGCACAATGTTGAAATTTCATTTGATGGTTGACTCTACATCCCAGATTTTAAATAAGACAAGGTTTGATAAGATTTTCACCCCTCAGGGTTTAAGTCCTGAAAACAAAAATATTAATTCCTCTAAAATAGTTTGTTGCACATTGTAATTTCACATGATGGTTGCCCTTTGCCTTATATAGTAAACATGAAATATTGTAATACATTTCACCCCTAAGGGATTTAAATGTGGAGTTAGCTCCAGAAAAAAAAAATTAATTCCTCCAAAACTGTTTGATGTACAAAATTGAAATTCATATAATGGTTGCCCCCCCCCCCCTCTCTCTCTCTCTCTCTCTCTATACATATATGTATATATATAAATGCGTGCGCGCGCGCGCGCATGTGTGTGTGTGTGTGTGTGAAATATTCCATCCCTATGGGGTTAAAATGGCAGGTAGATCCAACATGGAGTAAAGGTATATGAAGCTGTTGATGACGATTCATTCATCACATGAGGACATTAAGCTGTGAGCAGACTACTTTTTGCTATTCAACAAGTGTAGGTTACATGCCAGCACCAGTATTTTTTTCCCTCTCCCTTTATAGCATGTCATTCATTTCATCTCATTAACTTCACCGATGAGTTTGACGTCAGGAACGGTATCCAATCGTAAAAACTCACTATTAAGATTCATCTCACTTCATACCCAACCCCATAGAGAAATGGGATAAGGGTTGGACACACAAACAGCAATGCCCATTGATGCTGGACTAGGCAATACAATTCTAAGTTACTGAAAATCTCTCTTATCACAGCTCATAGAGTAAACATGTATTTATGGTATTTTAAAAATAACAGAAATTTCAGTTTCTCCACTTACTGTTAAGCACCAAATTTAGGTTAAAGAATTATTTGCAAAAATATTTGGATGTCCTTGAAAAAGGTTAATTGTGAATTATCTCTAATATTATTTTTCATACAGGGGAAGCATAAGGAATATACATAATCAGAAATTATATTTTGCATACTTTATAGGTTTTTGGTATACTCCCAAAACCCTATGGCACAATAGCCTCGAAGGACTACAGCCTATCAAGCGACCGCTGCTCAGCCCGAAGGCTTACAGATTGCGAGGTGTGGTGTGGTTAGCACGACGGACCCTCTCGGCTGTTATTCTTGGCTTTCTAGACCGCGACTGCTGTTTTACAATCAGATAGCTCCTCAATTGTAATCACATAGGCATTGAGTGGACCTCGAACCAGCCCTCAGATGCAGGTAAAAATCCCTGACCTGGCTGGGAATCGTACCTGGGGTCTCTGGGTAAGAGACAGGCATGTTACCCCTACACTGGCTGGCTGGCTAGTGTTTTTGGTAGCTAATATTAATGGAGAAAAGTGACATTTCCTGTTCAGGTTCCTTAATGTTCCCATTCCACTGTGTACTAATTAAACAACATATACCTTAGTGCACAGCCAGGTAACTCTGAACTTAAATTTCATGTTTTTAGAAATTCTATTAAGCTGTTTTCCTGTGATGCCATAACAAACAAACCAATAAACAGGCAATAGTTGAACTGACCCTACTTCTGACTTCTGTGTGCCATACCTAATCTGAGATAAAAACAAAGTAGGAGGCAAAAATTTGAAATATACAGACAAAATTTTAATTTTATTTATGTAGATAAGTACTTACTGACTAATGAGTTCTCCAGTTACGTGTTGCCCTGGAAATTCTAAACTAAATCTGCTTTTCTTCTCTAGAGATTCTGCAATAAGATATATCCTATTATTAGGATATTTAATTCTGTTCCATGTTAGTTCAAGCTTAATAGTGTCAAAATCTTCTCCATTATGACTTGTAATCTGCAACAGAAAATAGATATTAAATATTTAATCATTATAGCATAAGGCAACTCTTTAATACTAATCATTAATAATCATATTCAGCAACAAGTGTGCCATAATTATATTACCTTTCCAGAAAAGGTAAGCTTTGTTGTGAAGTCCAGAGTAATTGACACTCCCTTCTCTTGATTGGTATCACTTATACTGACAGTCCCTTTGTATGTCTTATCAGCTAGGTGGACCATAACATCAAAGTTATGATGGCTGTAAGAAGTTAAAATCTTGTTATTTCACTTTCTAAACATGGAGTTTCATTATTTACAGAGGTGGTTTTTATAGAGATTTTCAGGAATGGTTCTTATTGCAGGGGAAGTACAAACTATAAGAAGTGGGGTAATAATAATAATAATAATAATAATAATAATAATAATAATAATAATAATAATAATAATAATAATAATAATAATACCGGACGAGTTGGCCGAGCAGTTAGGGGCGCGCGACTGTGAACTTGCATCCGGGAGATAGAGGGTTCAAACACCACTGTCGGCAGCCCTGAAGATGGTTTTCTGTGGTTACCCATTTTCACACCAGGCAAATGCTGAGACTGTACCTTAATTAAGGCCATGGCCGCTTCCTTCCAGTTCCTAGGCCTTTCCTATCCTATCATCACCATAAGATCTATCTGTGTAAGTGTGACATAAAGCCACTAGCGAAAAAAGTAATAATATTAAAAAATTAATAAATTATTATTATCAGTATCTTGATTAGTACCACATTTTTATTACTATTATTATTTACAACAATTTGTTTTATGTGGCACTGACATAGATAGGTCTTATGGCAACGAAGGGGAAAAGCCTAGGAGTGGGAAAGAAGCGAACGTGGCCTTAATTAAGGTACAGCCCCAGCATTTGCTTGGTGTGAAAATGAGAAACCACAGAAATCCACCTTCAGGGATGCCAACAGTGGGGATTGAACCCACTATCTCCTGGATGCAAGCTAACAGTTGCGCACCCCTAACCACATGGCCAACTTGCCATGTCATTCATTTCATCTCATTAACTTCACCGATGAGTTTGACGTCAGGTATAGCACTGTATCCTTGGAGCTAAGTTTATTAGAGATGCTTAACTTCATTAGCTGCCTTTTAAAAGTATTTCCATAATTTCTTTCTTTCTTTCTTTCTTTCTTTCTTTCTTTCTTTCTTCCTTCAAATCTAGGCCTGAATGGTACCTTTATGAAAGCTCATGACTGTTACCATTCAACTTCTTTTCCTATCTCATCCTCAATCCTATCCCACACAAAAAACTAGCCTGGAATTCCTTGGGCAATAGAGATACTGTCTTTTTCAACAATGATGTCTAACTCATTCAAGGGTAAAATCTCATTGTCATTCACAAATCGACAGTTCTAGTCCTTCAGGCAAGCAACTCAATGTTGAAAACATCCTAGGGACATGAGCTACGAAGTGTAGGTAAATAAAACATAATAAAGTATGAGAATATATTCTTTATTTATTCCTAAAAATTACAATCCTTTCCTTAATCATCATTATCCGGTTGATTAGATTAGCAGTTTGCCTTTTTCTACCACAGTGAGCGCTAATGTGAGTCAATGCAGAGTTTCACTTGAGCCCTTACAACTACATTCCGTGTGGACATTTTTCAAAAAAGTAAAAAATAAAACACTTGAGGGTATTGAACCATAGAACACATTACAGAAAGAATTATGTAAATAAGTTAAAGTGTCTAGGATTTGAATCAAAATGAAGATGAGTAAAGAAACAAGCAATTTTAGGCTGTTTATCTGGAACTGCATTTAGGTTGGCAGTGATTTTCAAAAACTGTTTTTATTTTAGTTTGATAGAGCTAGCCAAGACTCACAATTTGAAACCTTTCTGTGCCTTTTAGCCCTTCAACTTTCAGCACAATTGAGGATCTCAGATCCTTCACTTGCACCTGTTCTCAACTACTAACACGCTCATTACTGCTTCCCAACTTTACGAGAAAGATGGCTACCTACCGTATATTAATTGTGGAGGCATCCTAACAGATCTCCAGTTCTGATGCAAGAAATGTAGGACAAGAAGAATGCTGGATAAGAATGGCAAAAGGGGAGAGGCACAAGACAAAGATGAATACAGAAGTGAAGGACTGGGAACATAGGATAAACAAAGAAGGAGAACAGGATCCCAAAGGGTCAATACAAGTAGTTTGTAAAGAACAACAAATATCAAATCATATACAGAGAGATAAGAACATGAAAAGGAACACACTGTGACAGATCTGTGTGGGAAGAGGGTAATGTGGATGTAGACAAAATGTTGAAGATCCTCTGAAAAATCATTTGAAGTCTTAAACCTAACAAGAAAAATGCCTATTTTGGACATATATAAATAAAACCTTATACAACTGATCATAGAGGAAAAGACAGAAGGAAAACATGGACATGGGCAGAGAAGATTACCCTGAAATCACCGACACTGGCCCAACATCCAATAAATGGCAACCATAATACAAGAGTCACCAGCCCTCTGTGAGGAGAAGAAGATGATGAAGGTTTCTGATTAGAATCGGCAGATGATACAGTAACTGTTATATACCTAAGCCATTTAATGAGCTTTGCAACATTTCTTTCTCAACACTATACAAGATATTTCAGTAAGGGTTTGCTAAAGTATGTGATACTTCCAATAATTTAACACGAGTGGAATTACTGACAGCCGAAGTAGACTTCAGTACAGAATAATTAATTTCCATACATCTATTAAAATATGAAGAACAGTTAATCAAGGCATGGGTTATTTGAGATCTCAATGGACCGATAAGTTTTCTACGAAGGAATATTCAACACAACTGAAGTAGTAATTACTGTTCTTAAAAGTAATATTGATGAAAATGAGGGCTGGTCATCAACATAGCAGAAAGTAAGGGTGTTAAGAAACTGGTGACAATGAGTGTGCTTTCATGAATGGAAAGTTACATGTGCAACAAAAGACAAATTCAGAGAGTGGGTGCAAAGCAACAGTCACCCATGTAGCATGCAGACACTACACTACAATTTCCTCTCCAACAAGAATGTACTAATATTTTGGAAAATGTGATAAGACTTCCTGTTCAAGATAATAGAAGTGTACTTGTTTACTCAGAAGGAGATGGATTTGATCACCGGTCAGGAAACTGAGAAACAAGACTTTCACTTGCGGAGATGCACATGGCCTTGGAGTTCACTCAGCCTACAATAGACTTCTTGAGAGTAAGGCTGGATGTGTATTGTGCTACAAATAGTAGAAAACTTTACCATTCACTCCTTCATCAATCTGAATGACTTGAATTCATTAAAAAATATAACTACTTCTCTGTGTTTGTTAGTTAGTTTTTACCTTAACAAATCTATTCGTACTGGGTAAAGTGCTACTTTTCCTCTCTATCCCCAATTTGTATTATAACTGACTGAATTCATAGTTCAGGCTCTACCAAACATTCCTAAATATCAAAGTATTCCTTTTCTCCATTCAGGATGAGTCTCCCCTCTATGGAAAAATGCAGGGAGGTGACTCAGGCAATGAAAAGGCTAGTAAGCCAAGGAGTATGGCCCAATAAACTACAACTGTTTATTAATTACAGTTTACCACAGTTGGAGGAGAACGCAGATCACGTTGTGTTGCCTCTAATCAGCAAAACAGGTCTACTTAACGTTAACTACTGCGGAAGCTACTGCTATATTGTTTCTCACCTGGCCCAACATAGACTTTGTCACATAAGGTACACTCGTGACCAGTCTGCCCGCAAATTGCAGTGTGAAAAGGTCTTGTACACTATTCACACTTATACTTATATGTTATGAGTGTTACTAAGGACTGAATGTTGCTGTAGTATCATCAAGTGCACGCCTGGATGCACAATTGCTGTCTTAGCAGCATGCAGTTATAACACAGAAATGGCAATGAGTTGGACTATTCATCTTGGCTTTATTATCTTTATTATCACCTTCTGAATCACCTCCTTGCTTTTTGCCATAGAGGAGAGACTTATCTTGTGGTACAGTGTTGTGGTATATGACTAAATGCAGTATCACCATCATTTTCAACCCATCTCAGTCATTTTGGGACTGATAGGGCTACCTTGTGTCATTTGGGATTTGGTGGAGTTGTAATCCTTGTCTAGTCATGCTAGCATAATTATGAAATGGCGTATGGCTTTTAGTGCCGGGAGTGTTCAAGGAGTAGTTCGGCTCGCCAGATGCAGCTCTTTTGATTTTAAGCCCGTAGGTGACCTGTGCATCACGATGAGGATGAAACAACGTTGAAGAAGACACATGCACCCAGCCCCCGTGCCAGCAAAATTAACCAATCAAGGTTAAAATTCCCGACCCTGCCGGGAATCGAACCCGGGCCCCTGTGACCAAAGGCCAGGACACTAACGATTTAGCCATGAAGTTGGACAGAATAATTATGTTACTACTTTATAAATACAAAAATCCTACTATATTAGATGGGATAATATTTCATGTTTCAGCCTATCTAAAGAACATCTTCAGTAGAAGCTAAAATGTTACATAAACTAACCCCATGGCTTTACAGCCCTGGAGGGTGTTGGCCTATGAAGCAACCGCTGCTCAACCTGAAGGCCTGCAGATTATGAGGTGTCGTGTGGTCAGCATGACAAATCCTCTCGGCTGTTATTCTTGGCTTTCTAGACCAGTAAAATGTTACATATAGGTTGCAAACAAATTAAAAAAACACTGAAAAATATGTGGAATTAAAAACAATGATCATGATTAACATATTAAAAACACGTGTGAATGTTGAGGTAGAAAAATCCTCTCATCTAAAAACTCTTCTGGTTAACGAGCACCTCATGTGTGAATTTTCTGGATTAATCTCTGTAAACTCTAAATGGCTCAGCTCTTTTTTTTTTTTTTTTTTGAATAACTGAAGCTACCTTCCCAACTGCAATTATTGTTAATTTTGCTCAAAATAGTGAAAGAAAAATAAACTTCAAATGTGTTGTTAGCTGTACTTAAATTATGATTAGTCCTTGTCCAGAAATTTCCCCCTCATGCTTCTTTCCCCTCTCTGCTCCACAGAAATGAGTAATGTAACAATTGTAATAATAAAATAAATTCACAGAGAAAACCATTTGAACCCACTCGTCTCCTGAATGCAGAGCTCATTAATATGCGCGGCCATTCCAGTCATTTATGTTAGAATGGTTATAAGTGAAATATTTCCTTTGCTGTTCAGCAAAGCTAATTTTCATATTATACTCATTGCACCTATTTTCATGTTTCAAGATATTAGGTTACAGACTTTTAGCACAGTCTACCATTAAGACCAAGTCATTGGCATAACCCAAACCTAACTAAATCCCTCCCTGTCACTTTGGTACCTATCAATAGATGATCCAAGTAAATGATGAACAACAGAGGTGAGAGAATATAGCCTTGTCAGCAAAATGTAGCATTACTTCTGAAGCCAGCTATAAAACTTTTTCTGACCTTCGCAGACACCATTAACAGCTTCTAAAATGGGATTACCTGGACTACATAAACTCTGCCTGCCTAGGAGTGAGAAGTAATAGCAAACAATTCTGGTCTCTGATAAACAGCAGGAAAAATACAAAGCATGTGCCAGACACAGTGGCTTGGGGTGATAATATAGCCAGTGGTAGTAATAGACTGGAAACTTTCAACAATTACTTTGCATCTAATTTTGCTGCACTTGTTCAGTTCCCAGATTTTCTGTGTATTTATTCTGTTCCTTCTCATAGTCTCAGTAGTCTTTCCACCTCTGAGCCAGAAATCTATTCTTTACTTTCCTCCCTGCCAGAAAATAAACCTACTGGTCCCGATGGCCTCAGTCCTGTCTTCTTTAAGAATACCGCTACGACTCTGGCCCATCCTGTTATATTTAACTGTTACTTCTTAGCCGGCTACGTTCCTGACGACTGGAAAATCGCTAACATCACTCTAGTTTTTAAAAGTGGTAAGAGGTATGATGTCAGAAACTATCATCCGATTTCTATATTACCAACCCTATCTCTCATCTGTGAAAAGATTGTCCACCAGCATCTTCTTTCTTTCACCCTTCCTTATATATCGTCTCAGCTGCATGGTTTTCTTCCTGGTAGCTCCTGCTTAACTAATCTGGCTGTTCTTCTCAATCGTGCAACATCTGCTCTTAATGCCGGTTCTCAGCTGGACGTGTGCTATATTGCTATTACAAAGGCTTTTGATACCATAGACCACGCATTTCTTTTCTATAAACTCTCAGAACATTTAATATCCATGGTTGCCTCCTAACTCTGCTGCAGAGCTTCCTCAATACCAGAACTCAGCATGTGGTTCTTGATGGGTTCAGTTCGACTCTTATTACAGTACATTCTGGTGTCCCACAGGGCAGTGTCCTAGGTCTGCTTCTTTTTGTTCTATTTATTGATGATCTCATTAGTAATATATCCTCCATTTTGTGTGAAATTCTACTATTTGCAGATGACTGTAAAATATTCAAACAAATCGATTCTTTATCAGACGTAAACTCCTTACAGAGTGGGCTTAACTCACTCTTTGAATGGTGCTCCACATGGTGACTTAAGCCTAATCCTACCAAGTGTTCCTCTACTTCAATCACGCTTCGTAAATCTTTTATTCCTAGAAAATACTCCCTCCTCGGTAACCCGTTCCCAACTTTAATAGAACAAAATGACTTAGGAGTGTTGTTTGACAGTAAATTGTTATTTGTCCACTATATACAAAAGATAACCTCACGAGCAATGTCACTTCTCAGTTAGTTGTATAGATTTTCTGACATCACCGATATCCACGCCCTCAGAGCCTACTATGTATCTTGCATCCTACCTATTACTGAATTTACATCTCCCATTTGGTCTAGCTCTTCATCCACTAATCTGAATCACAATGACCGCGTGCAGCCATTTTTCTGTGCTATTGTTAGAGCCAGAGTATCTGATTGTCGAAACTTGAGCAGTAATCAGATACTGGATAAGTTAAATCTTTGCCCGTTATCTAGTAGCAGGAAAGTAGCTGACCTTAGATTCCTATATAATGCTGTTAAGAGTTTATTTTGTTCTCCTGAACCTGCATCCTTCTTTTCCCTACATGTTCCAACTTGCAAAACCAGGATTAATCCACCCCTTCATATTCCATATTCCCGCCTCTCTCTCGTTCAAAGAACTTTATTTATCTGCATACCAACCCTCCTTAACTCTTTATCTTCTGACAGGAACTTGGACTTCATATGCCTCCTTTAATCATTTCTTCCTTAACTTAACATAGTCCATTTTCTTCATATTCCTTTTTTCTCTTCACATTGCTGTCCCTTCTTTTGTACAGAATGTACTATTTATTTATTTTTTACTGTACTATACCATAACTTATGTGTTATATCTGTATTTATCTTAGTGTGCCTAGCTATAAGATCTTCTCCTTCCTTTTAGGTTCAATCTTTAATTTTCCTCGTTTCTTTTGCCTTCATGTTTTGTTGTTAATTTGTGTCTTCACAGTTATTTTGTTAGTTTTTAATTTTTTCCTGTATTTTTATCATTAGATGATTTTTCCTCATTGTTCTTCCACTTATTTTTTATGTTTGCTATATACTACTCCATTGTAAATATTATTTTTTTCATTGTGGAACTCTGTAATTCGGCTTCTCGCTGTTTTGGTTTACCAAATAAATAAATATATTTAATATGGAAAAATAGTCCACATTGGTGACACATGGAATTTTCATCTGGATAGGAAAAAAACAGAATAGTTTCATAGAAAAATAATTTAAACCACTTGTACGATGTCTAAATGTTGCTTGCCCACAATTTTTGTAGATATACTGATATATATATATTCAGATATATTAACAGTCTACAAATGAAACAAGATCGCATACCAAGTTAAAACTCCGATAGCTCTTATTGGTTGCACACAGAATAAACGTTCAGGAGATGACAGTCACCGAAGGAATGCCACCTCACTTGCACAAAGGAAACACGGTCTAGACGAATACTAGATAAAGCCACTCCAAATAGATTAAGGGGAAGGTATAGGGGTGAGGAGGTCCATCAGTGAAGATGAAAATACTGTTCCATGTTAAATAAAATCAATCTGGAGAAAATCTCCATGTGTCACTAATTGTTATGAACACCAGAAACTACTTGAAATCATAATTTTTAGGTGAAAATTACATCTCATAGCAGTCACGATTTGAAACTTGGCTAACAAGGCTGGAAAATCACTAACTAAATTACATGAATGTCATGTTCTTGCATTCATGTTATTGAATGTAACTTAAATTTAAATTTCAAAATAATCTTTTCTAAATGAATCTGAAGCAATTATATTTCAGACAAATACCAAGAGTGAAAGCAAAAAATCCTATGACTAGAAAGTAGGAACATAATAATTACCCATCATATGTGTAGACGATGTCTTCTTGGAACTTCTGCCCATAGGCTAAAATCTGTAACGATTGTCTGACAGAATCTCCTAAAACTTCAAGAGCCCCTGAGAGTTCTCCATTAAGTGCACCAGTCAGTTCTATCTGGAAAGTGTGATTCCGTTGCATTTCATTGCTCTGATCTGCATATGAGCCACTTAGTCTCAGTTTCTGCTTCATATTCAGCGATCCATCCACATAAAATTCATAGGTATTTGGTAAAGACTCCTCTAATCTTCCACTTACAGTTGCATTGAATCCTGAGAAGGACAGCTCTGCAGCTAGAGTATGTCTGTGTTTAGTGTTGTGCAAATATTCAAAGCTTGCAATATATTTATGTTCTGTTCCCAAATGAATGATGGAATGACTTTCAATACTGTCATCTGTGGTCTGTGAAAGAAAAGAAATAATGCATTTTAAATTTATCCCTGAGTTAAACTATTCTTTTGATAATGAACAACAGGCCTAGATTATAACTGAATTTTATTACAGTAAAGTCATTAACTATTTCACTGCCAATCATTTTGTATATCTATCTCTTATCCCTGTTTCTTGATACAGGGTTGGGGATAAGGTGAGGTGAATTTATACAGCATGTTTTTACAGCCAAATGCCCTTCCTGATGCCAACTTCAGTTGAGGAACTAATGAAGATGAAATGAATGATGGTAAATGAAATTGGGTACAGAGGTGGAAGGAATTGACTGTGGCCCATGAATATGAACTGTCCTGTCATTTGCCTGGATGTAAAAATGGGAAACTATAGAAAATCATTCAAACTCACTTGTCTCCCGAATGCAGAGCTTGGCTCCATAGCCGTAGCACGTTAACACATGCAGCCACTCTGATTAGTCATGTTAGTGTGATATAGATGTTGATTCCCATAGGGAATCTGAAATATTTATCCCGAATGAGTAAATTCATAATACCAATATAAATCGTCCATTATTGGACATTATAAATTTTCTAGCTAACTCATTCCTGGTTGCCAGCGTTTCACCCTCGTGTGCTAGGTTGGGCTCATCTGTTGGTAACGTAAAACGGGGTAACATCGGCTACTCTCTCGAATGTATTTAAAATTAAAATGTGAAATATTCCCTCTAATTTTCTGAAAAATATAATATAAGTTCTGCCATGTTTGTTCTTCATTTTTAAATATATATAATGGCGTATGGCCTCCGGAGAGGCATGGTGCAGGTCTTTTTCTAGTAGATGGCCTATTAGGCGACCTGTATGTCTGTGAAGATGAGGGCCCTACCTAGGATGATTTCTAATGTTGAATACGCCACACACACCCAGCCCTTGGAGCCATTGGAATTAACCAATGAAGGTTAAAATCGCCGACCCGGCCGGGAATCGAACCCGGACCCTCTGAAACAAAGACCAGTATGCTGACCATTCAGCCAACGAGTTGGACCATTTTTAAATATGAACATAATTCTAATTGTTATTCAGTAATGAATTATGATTATCGAAAGAGTTGCCGGAGTTACCCCATGCTTTGGGGTAACTTCAGCTACCATAAAAATAACTCAAGAAATGAAGTTTTCTTCGATGTAGTGTACTTTGGCCATCATGAATATTTTTAAAAACCTGCAAAATGCCCAGTATCAACAATCACAAACAAATTAAAACAATTTGTAGTGAAACAGATGTATAGTGGCCCAATTCACATTTTCCCCGAAGAAGAAACTATTTTATTTACCCTAAGCGTACAAGCATTGTATGATATTATAAATTACATGTTGCATTGCATAAATATTTGTAATGGTACAAAAGATAATAAATAAAAGGTATGAAAATCATAAATCCGATTTGTATGGAGAGAAAAGGAGGTTGGAAAAGAAGCAATCTTTTAGACTGTCCTCATAATACACTTTCTTCTAAATTAGAAAATATCTGGGCCATCAATCAATTTCTTAAATGTGTATCATCCATGTCAACTGATATCCGTCTATTTATCATTGAAAATGGGAACCGTCTTTCCCCTCCCTGTCGGGATAAACTTCCCTGTTTATTGTTATTGTGCCTTTATTAATCTCTTCTAAAGCATTCTTGAAGTAAACAGGATTGTAATTACAATACCCGCGGCTGCGTAATGTTTTTCTGTATGTTCTTGGCATGGCCGAAGTTACCCCGGAAAAGGACAACTTTTATCACAAAACTAATCCCTGAAAAACCTATTTGAATAAAATGCATCAAATTGTGTTGATCAGTTACCAGACATACTTACATTTTGACCCCATAAACCACTGGAATGGAGAATCGAATGCTGGGGCTAGGAAACAGTTTGTTTTTTGCTGTTACCAGACAAGACAATAGTCGGGGCTGTGAAAAAAATCGTCTCACTCAACAATGAGCCCGCCAAAGTTCTTTGGAGTACCGAGTGTTGATAGAGCATTCTATTGTATGTGCATTTCAGTTTTTGCAAGTGGTTCATCTTTTTCAGTATAGGAGGCAGGAGAAAACAAGTGTTGCTATTCGTCGGTGGCTGAAGTTACCCTGTATGGCTGAAGTTACCCCACTTTACAGTCCCTAGCACACCTACCAAGACGCTGGCTAGTGCATACTGTGGAGGCCACTGCGTAGACTACTTGGAGCCACTGGCAGTGCCAATGCACTATGAGAGACTTTGTCTCTTTACCAAAAATTGATGCCTGCTTGGCTATCAGATGATATAGATGTTGATTCCCATAGGGAATCTGAAATATTTGTCCGGAGTGAGTAAATTCATAATACCAATATAAATGGTAACCAGGAATGAGTTAGCTGGAAAATTATAATGTCCAATAACGGACCAGATTCCCTATGGGAATCAACATCTATATCATCTGATAGCCAAGCAGGCATCAATTTTTGGTAAAGAGACAAAGTCTCTCATAGTGCATTGGCACTGCCAGTGGCTGCAAGTGGTCTACGCAGTGGCCCCCACGGTATGCACTAGCCAGCATCTTGGTAGGTGTGCTAGGTACCAAATGATGAGCCCAACCTAGCACACGAGGGCGAAATGCTGGCAACCAGGAAGGAGTTAGCTGGAAAATTTATAATGTCCAATAACGGACCATTTGTATTGGTATTATGTTAGTGTGATATATAACTGAAATATCTCCCTTGCTGTTCAGGAAATTAATATAATTATCAAAAGTTAATTTAATAATCATTTAACATCCCAGGGTACAACTGTGATTCTTGACTAATTGCATAGCTTAGTAAGATGCTTGCTTCCAGGGGTATAATTTATCATTTCTTAATTACATTGAAAAATGGATATTTCACCTGTTTATACTATAGTTGTTAGCTAATTTCATAACTGAAGCATTCAGCAAACAAACAACAAAAAAGGCCCATGGGACAACAGCATGTTAAAGACCTTGGCTTTTAAGATGGCTGCTTCCCAGTCAGATGGCCTATAAAAATGTAGAATTATTTAGATGCATTATCATCACTTTATTCTTTCTCAAACAAGTGAGGCTGCCAGGAATGACAAAGAGTATCACAAAATGCAAAACACAAAACTGAAATAAAACATATTATTGTTGTAACAGATTCAAAGAAAAAGAAATTGAATATAAGGAAATCTTCAGGCGATACTGCAGGTGAAATTGGGTAAGGTGAAGCGTGTCCATCCAAAAACTATATAAAGGGAGTGTAGAGGTGATGTCTTAAGATGTATATGGATCCCTTTATATTCCCCTCTGATGATTCTTTTGTTTGTTACGTGGAATTGTCTCATCGACAACTGTATTTCTTTAATGGGAGTTTTATGCTAATTACTTGTGAACAAGTTCTCCCTTTGCAGGGGATCATGATTGGTGAGGCATGTGTGGTAAATATTCTGGAATTGATTATAGTTAATTGTGCCAGACTCCATCCTTTTATCTTCCCTACAAGCAACCAAATAAGCTACAAGTTTACTTGGAATCTGAGCCAAAAGATGTGATTTTTTCAATTTTGAAAATCTTATACATGACTGCAATCAAAGCCAAGGCTAAGTTACAGCAAGTTATCATGCTTTCAAATTTCCTGCAAGAGCCTCACTTAGTGAATAAGGATTCCTCACTTTCCTTTATTTTTACCTTTCTTTGCTAGAGTTGACTTTGTTGGTGGTGGAGTTTTAGCTGAAGATCTTGGAGGGATGCAGTGCTATAGTGTAATGAAGGTTATGGAAAGTGACAGTGTGGATTTTAAATAAAGGAGGAAGAATATGAGCCAGACACGTGTTCATGGAATACAGTTGATCCGCATGTAACAGAGTTCAAATAATGCTGTCGAAGTATGAATTTCCTGATGTTACCGAAATACAGGTGAGTAGAAATGCGATCATTAAAGTTGGCATTGTTGGCAGCGAAACTTTAGCTTCAGACATTGTAGGGGTGCAGTACAGTGGTTGTGCGAAGATCATGGAAAGTGACTGCGTGGCATAAATGTAAAATAGAAAGATTACCAGCCACATGTTCAGGACACACAATACGCTTCCTTTTTAATGTAAGCAGGTTATTTAAATGAGACACATTAAAATGATGCTGACAGCTGACATCTAGATATCGAGTAATAAAAACTGCGATTCTGCCAGTAGAAATTGTACGTTACTGTCAGTCGGCCATGGAGAACAGAAAGAGGAAAAGTTACACGCTGACAAGAAAGTAAAATATATATGAAAAGTGGACAATAATCCACATAAAACTAAAACTGAAGTAAGTGGAGATTTAAGAATTGCTTATATCACACTAGCACAGTCATTAGTAAAAGAAATGATATTTTAGATGAATTCTTTTAAAATTGGATGCAAAATCAGCAATGTTGATTAATAATGATGCAAACCTGATATATTAAAAGAATTATCAGTATAATTTATGTTAACTTATATCTCTGAAATAAACTGTCTTTAATCGTATTTTTGTAAATAAAGAAAATTATTTCAATAATTATATGACATAATAATAAACCTATACATATAATCTGCTCCTCACCTTGATACAGTATACATATAACACAGGTCAACCGTATTCACCATTGACTTCAATATCATCATCACTCTGGTTTGTTTGGTATTCTGTCTTTTTGATGTCAAATAAGTTTTCAACTATTCTGTGTTTCTATGATGGTTGGCAGTATGGTATGGTGTTGTGTATAAATGAAGAGATATTCATTATTACACATAATAAACTTCATAATTAGGTCCGTATTGACATATGACTTGAGACTACAGTTTTAAGAGATGGATTGGTCCACCTTTCAATACTAATTGATATCCACTAAAATATCAAGAACATTTTAATGCTAAAAAACATAATAGATATTCCACCATGAGTGATCACATGGGGGGTTATGGCCATTCTTTCTCTTCTATTGATCAAGATCTTGTTATCATGCATATACAAATAAGGCACTCTTCCCAATATTTATGAAAATATTTATATTCATCTTGATCTAGAAGATGCATCTAGAAGTTTCAGAAAAAATAAAAACCCTTGTTGATGAAATAATTATATTTCAAGCAGCATGAGAATTCAGCTATGGCTGCCTCTCCCCACCAGTCCTGCTCCCTCCTCCTTTAACCCTGCCTCCCCTCAAAAGAGACAGCTCTCAGCAGCCACTGAACAGCATTCAGTCCAATGCAAGTTCACTTGCTCAACAGAGCCAAGCTGAAAGAGCCAGCAAGGAGTAAGTTATCATATTTTTATGCACCTTTCTTGAGTGCTACTTCTCATCTATTTTCCTAATTTCTTCAGCATCCTCATTTTTCTTTTCATTTTAGATACTACAGCTAAACCATGGATCAATTTCCAATCATCATCATCATCATCATCATCATCATCATCATCATCATCATCATCATCATCATCTGCAGTTTCCAGCTGTTGGCCGGGTCTGCTTAATTTCCAAGCAATCACTGTTCAGTGGCTGCTGAGAGCTGTCTCTTTTGAGGGGAGGCAGGGTTAAAGGAGGAGGGAGCAGGACTGGTGGGGAGAGGCAGCCATAGCTGAATTCTCATGCTGCTTGAAATATAATTATTTCATCAACAAGCAATCACATCCCATTAAAAAACAAACCTAATTCACTGAATGCCACTTGAGTACTATCTCCCGTTGCATTTTCATCATATTCATGAGTTACAAACATACTCAAACGACATAAATTATAATTTAACTTCAAGTTCTGATCTGGATACATCTACGTTTCCGCAGATACAGTCTTCTACTATATTTCCATTAAAAAGAAATTTATTTACATATTTTCTCTTTAAGATGTGTTCCCCAGTCCATCAGTTCTGGTGAAATATTCCATGTTTGCTACTAATAACAAAGCAGGACTGACAGTTATAATATGAATGCTGACATCTGTTTTCTATGGAAAAACATTTTCATTGCATTGTATCTTAGGACAGCAAGGATCTCACCTATACACTGCATCATTTCTGTATTTTATTCTTTTTATGAAGGAAGGTGAGTGTCAAGACACAGAAAGACATTGACAATTGTTTTTCTCCTTTCTTAAATGTTGTGTGTTCTTGCATTTATTTTTAATCTCTAAATACTGTATATATTTTAGACTTGAATTTTTAGCTATGACATGCCGTCAATTGCAGCTGAAGATATCCTTGAAGAAGGGCAAAACATGTAATACACAATAGGGAATCTTCCACCTGGGTGACTGTCCTAAATGCAGATCAGTGGTGGTTGAGTATGAATGACATTGTGAATTCCATTTAAATTTAGTGGATATCAATTAGTATTGAAAAGTTTTCCAATACATCTCTCAAAAGTGTTGAGATAACACAAATATCCAGTCCTGAAATCAGAGGAATTAACTGGTTTTGGATAAAATCCTCTATCTGGCAAGGATTATTTCTTGGGACCCTATGCTGTTAAGAAACTGGATATTAGTACTGAAAAGAACTGGAATTGGAAGACGGCAGTTTGTGAAGATGTGGAGAATGACCTTGTCCTTTTGTGTTTTTATGTTTGTCTTCGTTTCTTCTTTCTGTGCTCCCTCTTACCACACTGAACTGTAATTTTGTTTGTCCGATTATGTGTTCCTTTTCTTGCTCCTCTCTCTCTATGTATTTAGCTGGACATTACAGTTAATATACTGTGATTTTATTTTTTGCCAAGTTTTCCAAATTCCACTATTTCACAATTTTTGTATTATTGATCACCCTACTATCACATATGCCATTTGTCTCATTGACTCCTCTGATAGGTTGATGTCAGGAAGGGCATCCATCATAAAAATTGCAACAAAGATTCATTTCAATTCATACCCAACCCTGTAGAGAAATGGAACAAGGGTTGGACATACATAAGAGTAGAATATATCCAGGTATATGCCCAGAAAGCAGATGGAGATAATTTACCATTTAAAACCAGTTGATACCACACACATAAAGCTGAGAGAACATCACACAAATTGATAATTTTTGGATATACATGGTCCAAAAATTATGTATTTGTATGATGTTCTCTTTTTGAAGGAAGGTCTGTTGATGCCCCAAAAATTACAGATATGTGTGATACTCTCTTTCCTTTATGTGTATTCTATCAACACATTCTTATTCTAAGATGTAGATCAGAAGAAGCTTTTCATGTTGCATTGTCAAGATCAGAACTGGCTACGTGGATCGCCAACCTCCATGTGGTGATGGCGTCTTAAGGATAATAATAATAATAATAATAATAATAATAATAATAATAATAATAATAATAATAAGAAGAAGAAGAAGAAGAAGAAGAAGAAGAAGAAGAAGAAGAAGAAGTCACTGGTCTCTATCTCTTTCCTATACAATATGCATCCAGTATTTCATATATCTAGGAAATGTCCCTTATTTCAACTCTCCAAAAGAAGGGAGTCCCTGCCTTATGTAATGTAATAATAATTACCTGATGCTTTATATCAACTTTATAATCTATTCCTTTCTTCTTGCAACTCAGAAGTCCCAACAGCTGGAAGTCTATATGCTGATCAAGATACTGGTGACGATATATTTGAGACGTCTTCCACATGGTATCACCAAATGTCCATTGCAGTGTGTGAGAGAAGAGCCTGTAGCCTCGTCTAAGCTCCCAAATGATATTAATGTTGTAGTCCGAAAACTCTGAAAACTGAGTAGATAACATATTGCATTACTCTCAAACTTATTAAAATTTTTTATTAAAAATTAACAAGTTCTGAATGATTTTAAGAGTGAATTTATATTATATTAAATGCATTATGGTGTTATTACCTATTTATCATTAGGTTAAGAAGGGGAATGTTAAATACATCTGAGGCACAGTCTACAAAATAGACTTCTAAATAATTTTAATTAAAAAAGGGTGTGTTGGTTCACCTGTGAGGACATGGATTTTTTTTTTTTGCTATTTGTTTTAAGTCGCTCCGACACAGATAGGTCTTATGGAGACGATGGGATAGGAAAGACCTAGGAGTTGGAAGGAAGCGGCCGTGGCCTTAATTAAGGTACAGCCCCAGCATTTGCCTGGTGTGAAAATGGGAAACAACGGGAAACCATCTTCAGAGCTGCTGACAGTGGGATTCAAACCCACTATCTTCCGGATGCAAGCTCACAGCCGCGCGCCGCTAACCACACGGCCAACTCGCCCAGTGACATGGATTTAATACACTGTCAGGAAGACAAGAAATTTAGAAATGAGATTACTACTTCTAGAGTGACACATGACCCTGGGGTTCACTGAGAACAGGAATGAATACCAGTTCTATTCATGGGAAGAGGGAAAATTGGGGAAAGAAAGTTAACCAACCAATCCTACTTACTTCCAAAGTTCCAAATAATGAAAGCCTTTACCACTCCCTTCACCAGGGTTCCTCATGGACTGACTGAAGACTGCTCTAAGTAACTGATACTTATCATCATATTAGTAGGAATTTTTAAACACGTTCAATGTTTTCTTTTTATGGGTACCTTGCAAGATGAAGCTCACCAAAAATATGTATGTGGATGTACTGTATATAGATTTATTCACAATAAGATGGAGAAAAGAACACACTCGAATTTATATCATGTTCTAGGGAATGTAAATCTGGTTTACTGAGCAAGTTGACCATGCAGTTAAAGTCGCGTAGCTGTGTTATCGCATTCGGGAGATAGTGGGTTCTAATCCCACCGTAGGCAGCCCTGAAGATGGTTTTCCATAGTTTCCCATTTTTACATGAGGAAAATGCTGGGTAGTACCTTAATTAAAGCCACGGCTACTACCTTCCCAATCCTAGCCCTGTCCTTGCATTGCCGAAAACCTTTGATGTGTTTGTGTGGCGTTAGACTACAAGTAGAAATAAAATAAAACAAAACTGGTGTCAGAATTGATCCTTTGAGGGTAGCTATAAGGATGTTCTTTATAACTGTGTTAGAGCTCTAGAAATCATCACAGATGTTAGCGATTGTTGATGTTATGGTGTCGTGTGCACCGATCATCAGCTCACTATTTAGAGAACTAAATCTGATTATGTGATCAACAATGGCATCATGTAATTATGATTAGAGAGGATTCATTTGATTATTTGTTATGGTTTTTGTACAGGGACCTGTCTAGCTGAGGTATCTTGATCCACACAGAAAAATGTGGGTTTGATTCCCTGTCAAGAAGTCATGAAATTGAGAAATACAACTTAGGCTTCTGCTGAATACATAGGTGACTGGGCATAGAGCTAACCTTGATGATGATGATGATGATGATAATAATAATAATAATAATAATAATTGTACCGGGCGGTACACCTCCACGCCGCTAATTCAAATTTTGCGCCAGTTGAAACTCCCCTACTGGAGAAAGCCTGAACTTTATTTATGGTGTTAATTTTCAAGTTTCTCAGAAGATGTCACTACTTGGAAATTTTGAATTTTCTGAACTGGGTCGTTTTCGACGTATTTTTGTTTTGCTTATAGTAAGAAGTGTGAACTTTCTCTTCTAGAGGACACTACTGAAAAACTACAAGTGCAAGGTGAAAGAACTGGTTTTTTTTTTGGAGAAATTTTTATTTCAAAAGTTTGTTTCTTGTTAAATTTCTTTCTGGTATTTGTTTAAGTTGGCTGTATTCCCCTTTCTTTCCCCTTGTTTTGAATTTAGCCAATCCCGAATTTCTTTAATTAATTTACGACCAATAAGGTGTTTCTTCTTCAAATTGGATATGCTGCTTAAACCTAACCAATAAATGATTGTGGGCGGGTGTTTTCTTTCCTGAAACGCCTCGAACTTTCCGCGAGAGTATATAAACTGCTGATTTTAGGGTCTCTGCGCCACTTCTCTACCATCTTTCAGTGTGTAAAGTACATAGCAGGGGACGGGTAGCGCCTCTTTCTTCGGGCAGCAGTTCAACAACAAGGTAATGGCCGTTTAATAACTTCTTTTCTTGCTAGCTCAGCAGTTTAACTCTCGGGGCGGGTCCGAAGCGTTTCCACCATGTAACTTTCCCTAAAATGTAAAGACACCTTGTATTTATTCTATCTTTTAAACTACATATTGGGATAGAGAGTGCTTAACCCTCTCGAGCTCCCACTCATATTGTTCTGAGGTGAACTTATTTTTCTCAACCGATTCTTCCGTAACAGTAATGTAAATTGTTTCTTTCTTAAGTCACCTCTTTAGTATGGGATTAGCCCTTGCTTTAGCGGCCTAGTGCCAGATTAGGTTTTTAAACAAGTGTATTAGGAGTGCAGATCGCCTCCTCTCAAATGGTTATTTTAGAGGTCATGTAATTAACCTTTTTCTCACTTAATAGACCTCAGTAGGTTGGGTATTTTACCCCTGTGTCTATGTCCTTAGAGGACAACTTGAAGGTGGAGTTTGGTGTGGCCTTTAATAGGCTTAATGTTGAGAGCGAGTGGCTCTTTCTCGAAAATTGAGTGTTGTATGCCTCGAGGAGGCTTTACTGTGTAATTGGGAGCAAGTGCTTCTGGGCATGATTGGGGTCTTCTGCCCCTTTGTTGAATTTCTGTATATCGTAGGATTGGGCTAATTGTTCATGTATTGTGGGTTTGGCTCTCGGAGCCCATCCTGTAACTCTGTAATTGTACATTCTCGAATAGTGGCTTTGCTACTCTGTACCTGCCATGCTTGTTATTTCTTAATTTTGAAAAGAAAATATAACCTTGTTAAATTTTATCTTAACTTTAATTTCGTATTTTGAGGCCCGTTCACCCCCGCACCTTCTTTCACCTCTAACTACCACGGAAATCTCCGTAACAAGTGGTAGCAGAGCGTGGTTGAATGGGTCTCAATTTAGCCCCTTTTGACGACTAAACATTGCTTTGATCCGAACTCTAACAGTTTTCTCAGTTGCTGGAATTTTTGATTTGTCCTGTTTCAAAATTGTTCTGTCATCATGCCCGGCCCTCGCGATGTTCTCCATCTTAACTATTTGCGCAAGGAGGAGTTGATCTATGAGTTAACTATCAGAAATGTGCAATCTGGAGGCACGGTTGCAGTAGACACAAACAAGCTTAGAGAGTCCCTTGATTTGCCCATTTCCATCCCCACTTTGGGAGAGAAAGAAATTGACGACTCTCTTTCCACGATCATCGAGAATATTACCGGGCTAGCATCTGTAGTTAGTTTTTTTTGACAAAAATGATCCTTCTCCTAATCAAATTAAGCGTGTGCAAGCCAGGCTATTTCATTTTTCAAATAGAGTTAACGATCTGTTGTCTCTAAAGTTGAATGACGTTCAGAGGAAGGAAGCTAGTACGGTGCTTGAAAATATTTCTGAATTATCTAGTAAGGTCACTCAATTGTTAACTGGGGAAGTTCCTCCCAAAACTGATCAACCCGCTACGGTGAATGTAGGTAGCGAGGAAGAGCCTCCTAAGGGAGAAGTCAATAGGAAAACCGTTGGAGCTCAAACTATCTCTGCCCCATTGGACAACGAGTCTGAACGCCGTACGTCGTTGAATAATGTACGTTCTGAACTAACTTCTTTGCCACTGAAACCTTTACCTACTATGTCACCTGGGTTCAGCAGCTTGCCTCATCCATTAGCAATGTTGCTCAGAGGTATCTCTAAGTTTTCTGTTAATACCACCAGTGAAGTTATTTCATTCTTAAGGTTTTTGGTTGAATTTCAAGATCATGCCCTTGTTTTTTCTCTTTCTCCGTGTCAAATTTTACAGATAATTTATCCTTATGCAATAGGGATTCTCTCAGACAAAATAGTTAGAGCCATTGCCGAGCAATCATCGATTGAAGACTTCTATGCCCACTTGCTAGCTAACTTCATCCCGGCTAGGGCAAGGTCCTCCCTTATTCAGAAGTACTATTATCGAGTATAGAGATTGGACGAAAATCTGGCTGATTTCATACAAGACATTAAGTTCTATACTAGGGTGTTTGCGCTTCACTTCCCTGAGGATCAGATTGTACAAGCTATTGTGGAAGGCATTTCACCATCCTATAGGTCATATTTGTGTTTCGCGGCGTGCCCGCAAACTTTCTCTGAACTTGAAGCATTGGCCGTCTCAGCGGAAGGAGTTAGATACGCCGATTCCTTGCGTGTCGCGAAAGAACCCCCTCCTTCGTTTAGTAATACTCGGCCTCCACCTCGCCGACCAGTCACACCCCGTAAATGTTATGCTTGCGGGTCGCCTGACCATCTTCGCAATAAATGCCCATTGGTCAAAACTAGTAGGGCAAATAATGGAGCTGGTTCATCACAAGGCTGTTTTAAATGTGGGGCTTTCTCACATATCGCCAAGAATTGCCCAAATTCAAATAGCACCCCCTCCTGCTCAACCTCTGGTGCAAATTCCACCAATGCCAATAATAAAAAGTGACTAGTGGCTTCGGCTGAGTCGACTAATCCATCTTTCCGAGGCTCAGCCCCTGGTAAACAGATCGAAAATTCAGGGAACGTTCAATCTGCAAATCCATCTTTTGAATGCCCCAAAGAGTGTCTTAGGATTGCAGCGGATACCCCCGCACCGGTCCCCTTTCTCAAAATTGAGTTAAATAATGAGCCTATAACAGCTCTATTAGATTCAGGCAGTGTTTGTTCTATTATTTCGGCTGAATGGTATGCAAAATTGAAATCTGTTTGTAAACTTCCTGACTATTGTTCCTCTTCGATCCAATATGTTTCGGCTAATTCATCTCCATTAGAAATTCTAGGTTCTTTACAGGTCAAAATTCGTATTTTTAAATTTACATGGAAAATCAAAATGTTTGTGGCTAAGCACTTGTCTTGCCCCATCATATTGGGAGCGGACTTCATTTCTCACACTGGTCTTGTGCTCGATCTTCAGAGTAAGTCGTGCACATTCAAATTTGCTCCCAATTGTAAAATCCCCTTGTTAAAATGTAATTCTGCATCATGTTCATCTATTTCGCCTACCCAGGATGAGATGTTGTTAGACCTTAGACATCTACCTGAGGAGCAGGCTGATAGTATTCGTAAGTTGTGTCAGTCGTTTCCAGAGGTGTTCTCTGATACTCTTGGTGTTACTGACCTTATTGAATACAAAATTGAGGTCACGGATTCGATTCCT
Source organism: Anabrus simplex (assembly GCF_040414725.1). NCBI lineage: Eukaryota > Metazoa > Arthropoda > Insecta > Orthoptera > Tettigoniidae > Anabrus > Anabrus simplex. Next base: position 227,148,656 of record NC_090269.1, on the reverse strand, counting down.
GTCCGTTTTCCGCCATATAGGCTATCTCCACCTAAAATGAAGGCTCTGAAAGAAATCATCGATCAGATGTTGAAGGATGGTATTATTAGGCCCTCTAAGTCGGCGTATTCTTCGCCTATTTTTCTAGTCCCGAAACCCCAAGGGGGCTTCAGGCCTGTCATTGATTATAGGGCTCTCAATCAGAAGGTGGTGTTACAATCTGTGCCCCTTCCGGACCTTCATTCTTGTTTTTCATGGTTTCGTAAGGCCAAGTTCTTTACTATCTTGGACTTGAATCAGGCCTATAATCAAATTCCCCTTGCCGAAGAGTTTAAACATCTTACAGCGTTTGCCACGGATTGGAATTTATACGAATACAACCGCGTGCCTTTCGGGCTCCCCACGGGAGCAGCTGTACTCACTAGGCTGCTAGATAGGGTCTTCTCCGACATCAAATTTGAGTACTTGTATCACTACTTGGATGATGTCGTCGTATTTTCGGAGACCTTTGAAGAACATCTAGATCATCTGCGAGAAGTTCTCAATCGCCTTCGTAAGGCGGGGTTAACTGTCAAGTTGTCCAAGGTTGCCTTTGCTAAGCCCTCTATGTCATTCCTAGGGCATATTGTGTTACCTGATGGTGTTGCCGTCGATCATTCTAGAACACAGGCCATCCGTGATTTTAAACCTCCCAAGGACATTAAAGGTATTGCCAGGTTCATTGGTATGGTGAATTTCTTCAGGAAGTTTATTCCTAACTTCGCTAATAGAGCGGCGCACTTGAACCTTCTTCGTAGGAAAGGCATCAAATTCGAGTGGGGACCTTCTCAACAAGCCGCTTTTGAAGATCTTAAATTAGCTCTCTGTAATGCCCCTGTCCTTGCTATGCCTGATTTCTCAAAGAAATTCATCGTCCAAACTGACGCGTCGTCGTCAGCAGTAGCTGCAGTCCTTCTTCAAGAGACTGAACTAGGGAGGCGACCCATCGCCTTTGCATCTAGGACTCTATCGGCTCAAGAAGCCAAGTATTCCATCTATGAGCTCGAAGGTTTGGCAGTCTTATTTGCCTTAGAAAAGTTCCGTCTCTATCTGGAACATGTCAAATTCGACCTGGAGACAGATAATCAAGCCTTAAGCTGGGTCTTAGGTAGGCCGCGTCGTACTGGTCGTATAGCCCGTTGGGCCATCCGTATTTCTGCCTTCCAATTCGATGTCAGGCATATCAGAGGGACCAAAAATGTTGTTGCCGATGGACTCAGCCGTATGTTTTCCAACAACGTCGAGTCCCATGAACTGGTCGACAGTTCATCACCTCCCGAGTCCATACTATCTGATGTTAATGCCATCTTAACAGATGCTCCCATGCTCTTTAGGGATATCAAGAAATACCAACGTGAAGATCCGACGCTGGCTCCGATAATGGAAACCCTTTCTTCTGGGGAACATGTTGTCCCTTATGTACTGAGGAATGGTGTTCTATGTTGCCCTTCGAGGCATGATAAGATGATGAAGGTTGTCGTTCCAGCTGTTCTTGTGCCTATGATCTTCAAGTACTATCATGAGACCCCATTAGGGGGGCATCTTGGAATCTTTAAAACTCGTGAAAAGATTCGTGAAAGGTTCATCTGGAAGGGTATGGACGGTGAAATCCGTGAACTAGTAAAAGCTTGTAAATCTTGTTTGCTTAGTAAACCCACCATGTCCACCAAGGTAGGCCTTTTGTCTTCGCATCAGGCTTCGCGCCCCATGGAACGCCTGTATATTGATTACGTAGGACCCTTCCCCCAGTCAAAGGGAAATGCCAACAAGTTCATCCTTGTATGTGTAGATGGTTTTACAAGATTTTCCTGGTTATTTCCGACTAAGCTGGCTACCGCTCAGTCCACCATTACTTGTCTAAATTCTATCTTTGCTTCTTTTGGTCCGTGTCAATATATTGTGTCTGATAATGCTAAGGCTTTCACATCAAATCTTTTTCGTAAATTCTGTTTTGACCTGTCCATCTCTCATGTGACGACGTCTGCTTATTACCCTCAACCATCTTTGGCTGAACGGGTTAATCGTAATCTCAGGTCCGCGCTTATTGCCTATCATCATGACGATCATTCCAGGTGGGACACGTCCCTGCATTGGTTAGCTTTTGCTTTGAATTCGGCGGTTCATGAATCACATAAATTTACTCCAGCGTCTTTGATGTTCAAGTTTGTTCCCAACACACCGCTCTTTAACCTCTGGTCTCTGAGTGACATTCTACCGGAGACAATAGACCCAGACAACATTAAAGATCTTTGGAAGAAGGCTAAAGCCAACCTTAAGGTGTCTCATGAAAAGGTCAGGGAAAGATATGATCGTGGACGGAGACCCACCAATTTGAAGGTAGGCGACCAGGTGATGGTCAAGAATTTTGTTCCCGCGGGCAAGCTTGCCCCCAGATTTCATGGGCCGTGTGTCATCCTCGATTTCCTTACGCCGGTTACATTGTTATTAAGTAATCCAGCCACCGAGAGGATATTTAGGGTTCACCTGTCGCAGGTGAAACCTGTATAATTTCTGTGCTAACTTGCTTCATATAATCTTGAGAGGAATATGAAGGTTATACTTTTTTTTTTGAGTTTTCCCTTTTAAGGCATTCTGCCCCTTCTATAATATTTTGTTTTATATGTAAGCATTTTTGTAAAACCTTCCCCGAACCATTAAACTGCCATCCTGTCGTTGCCACAGCCATTACCACGCTCCCGTCTCCTGCTCCACTAAATACAGTGGCTTGTACATGAAATGAATTTCTCCACGCCGCTGGCCCCTCAACCTCACCACTAATGAATGTACCCTAAAATCATTCTGGTCCAACAGAAATTCTGCCGCCGAGCTTTAATGTTTCAGTGCCCCCGCAGCCGCGCGGCACCGTACCGCTACTGGAATAGAGGAAGGGCCCCTCTCCTCCAGCGAGGTCGACCAGTGTACGGCGAGCCGGAGCCCTCCTCCCGGCCAAGGCTGATGTGCGGCGCACGACCTGCTACTTGCCCGCAGCCTGTATATGTTCGCCGCAGGCGCGGCGTGCTTCAACACCACTACTCCTCCCATGGTGCGGGCGAGCGTTATCTCAGGGTACTTGAGGGGTCCGAGCGGCCTCCTCTGGACACAAGCTGCAGTGGCCGGTCTGGCCATCCAACTTAATCAACCTTGAAAATATTTAATCACCTACATGGACATTCCAGTTCAACATTACTACCTTTGTTTGGATTTCCTGCAATATCTGGTGGACTTAGTAAATTTTTCATCAACCTTAAAAAAACTAAAATTTTCCTTCTGAATTCAACTTCTACAAACATAAAGACATTACTTCAACAGTTACTACAAGAATTTTGAAATTGGATCAAACCAAATTTAGTAAATTTTATAAATGCTTCTGCAATTAATGTCTATATCAAGATCATAACTTGGAACTTATTTCGAAACAAAGTTTATGTTCCTCTGTGTTACCCCTTGGAGGAACTTTTGGGGGGGGAGGTCTGTACCGGGCGGTACACCTCCACGCCGCTAATTCAAATTTTGCGCCAGTTGAAACTCCCCTACTGGAGAAAGCCTGAACTTTATTTATGGTGTTAATTTTCAAGTTTCTCAGAAGATGTCACTACTTGGAAATTTTGAATTTTCTGAACTGGGTCGTTTTCGACGTATTTTTGTTTTGCTTATAGTAAGAAGTGTGAACTTTCTCTTCTAGAGGACACTACTGAAAAACTACAAGTGCAAGGTGAAAGAACTGGTTTTTTTTGGAGAAATTTTTATTTCAAAAGTTTGTTTCTTGTTAAATTTCTTTCTGGTATTTGTTTAAGTTGGCTGTATTCCCCTTTCTTTCCCCTTGTTTTGAATTTAGCCAATCCCGAATTTCTTTAATTAATTTACGACCAATAAGGTGTTTCTTCTTCAAATTGGATATGCTGCTTAAACCTAACCAATAAATGATTGTGGGCGGGTGTTTTCTTTCCTGAAACGCCTCGAACTTTCCGCGAGAGTATATAAACTGCTGATTTTAGGGTCTCTGCGCCACTTCTCTACCATCTTTCAGTGTGTAAAGTACATAGCAGGGGGCGGGTAGCGCCTCTTTCTTCGGGCAGCAGTTCAACAACAAGGTAATGGCCGTTTAATAACTTCTTTTCTTGCTAGCTCAGCAGTTTAACTCTCGGGGCGGGTCCGAAGCGTTTCCACCATGTAACTTTCCCTAAAATGTAAAGACACCTTGTATTTATTCTATCTTTTAAACTACATATTGGGATAGAGAGTGCTTAACCCTCTCGAGCTCCCACTCATATTGTTCTGAGGTGAACTTATTTTTCTCAACCGATTCTTCCGTAACAGTAATGTAAATTGTTTCTTTCTTAAGTCACCTCTTTAGTATGGGATTAGCCCTTGCTTTAGCGGCCTAGTGCCAGATTAGGTTTTTAAACAAGTGTATTAGGAGTGCAGATCGCCTCCTCTCAAATGGTTATTTTAGAGGTCATGTAATTAACCTTTTTCTCACTTAATAGACCTCAGTAGGTTGAGTATTTTACCCCTGTGTCTATGTCCTTAGAGGACAACTTGAAGGTGGAGTTTGGTGTGGCCTTTAATAGGCTTAATGTTGAGAGCGAGTGGCTCTTTCTCGAAAATTGAGTGTTGTATGCCTCGAGGAGGCTTTACTGTGTAATTGGGAGCAAGTGCTTCTGGGCATGATTGGGGTCTTCTGCCCCTTTGTTGAATTTCTGTATATCGTAGGATTGGGCTAATTGTTCATGTATTGTGGGTTTGGCTCTCGGAGCCCATCCTGTAACTCTGTAATTGTACATTCTCGAATAGTGGCTTTGCTACTCTGTACCTGCCATGCTTGTTATTTCTTAATTTTGAAAAGAAAATATAACCTTGTTAAATTTTATCTTAACTTTAATTTCGTATTTTGAGGCCCGTTCACCCCCGCACCTTCTTTCACCTCTAACTACCACGGAAATCTCCGTAACAACAACAATAATAATAATAATAATAATAATAATAATAATAATAATAATAATAATAATAATAATAATAATAATAATAATAATAATAATAATAATAATAATAATAATAATAATATTCTTTCTTTCTTAATCTGTTTACTCTCCAGGGTTGGTTTTTCCCTCGGACTCTGTGCCTCAAGGGCAGTGTCCTGGAGCATGAGACTTGGGGTTGGGGGATACAAAAAGAGAGGAGGATCAGTACCTTGTCCAGGCGGCCTCACCTGCTATACTGAACAGGGGCCTTGTAGGGGATGGGAAGATCAGAAGGGATAGACAAGGAAGAGGAAGGAAGGAGTAGCTGTGGTCTTAAGTTAGGTACCATCCTGGCATTTGCCTGGAGGAGAAGTGGGAAACCATGGAAAACCATTTCCAAGATGGCTGAGGTGGGAATCGAACCCCCTCTACTCATTTGACCTCCCGAGGCTGAATGGATCCCGTTCTAGACCTCGTATCACTTTTCAAATTTCGTGGTAGAGCCGGGAATTGAACCCGGACCTCCAGGGGTGGTAGATAATCACTACACCGAGGCAGACAATAATAATAACAATAATAATAATAATAATGAGATGGGTCAAAGAATAAAATAATATTCCTTCTTGTTATTTTCACTATCATAGAAGCCATTTTGTTAATTTATTTCAAACAGGTCAGAAAGAGGCGATCACTTTGCAGGCTGATAAAAAAGGGTATGGGTCAAAGAGTAAATATCCATCCCTCTTGGAATTCCTTATTTTCATTGTCAGAGCAGTGATTAGGTTTGTTCAAAGAAATGTTATCTAAAATGGATCTAGGTTGAGTTGTAACTGATGAAAACAAAAGTATTGTTTTCCTATCATAATTAATTTACATATTAAAAACATTATGAAGGTTTATTGTAAAGAGCTTTGGAGATTGAAACAACAAATTGCATACACCATGTTGAGACATAAATGCAAAAGTTTGTTGAGTTGGCACATACGTCATTGCTATTCTGAAAGTTCTGGACAACATTCTCTTGAGGAATCCATGTATTTATTTGAATGAGATTTTCACCCACTTAGAAAATGTATTTGTCAATGATATTTTGTATGGAGATAGAGAAGGTTTCAATAAATCCATAGCAAGAAAAAGAAATGATTTAGTTAGTGCATATGCCATTGCTGTTCCAAACATCTCACTTTCAAATGTGAGAATTCATTTCAATGCCATATCATCTGAGATTTATATTTATTTTTTATGAAAGTCTGGGAGTATTGCATAAATGGATTATAATTTTGTTGTACAGGCAATGATAAAGATTAGATTTCCATATAGAAAATATAAAAATGGTGAATATCAAGAGAACATGGAGTTGGTGTGATGAAGGATTTTTTTTACTAGGCAAAGATGAGAAATATCTAGAAAAATAGGAGTAAGATGATACAGATACTGTAGTATGTTACACAATATATCATCGCTGCCAGGACAAAACCTCCTATGTGAAATATTTTAGCTTAGAACTTTGGTCGTTAAGGTTCTGTCATCTACGGTGCAATATTGTGCGAATATTGTCAAGGCATTCTCGCTCTTCGTAATGTATATCCTGCGGGTCAGTATATCTCCAAAAATATTATCACATAGGAGGTTTCGTCCCGGCAATGACGATATGCGTTAAATGTTGATGCTTGGAGCATTTGAATTTTAAATTTGTTATTCACATCATTATTCTACCACGTAAGCTATAAGGAAAGAATAGAATTCAAGGTTGTTGAGCAACACTAATGGCTTCATAAGCTCTTATGCTCTTATCAAGAGACAACTTTTCTCTATTTGGGTACAAATTTAATTAATCTTATTTGAGTATATATTTTTGTATTCCCTAAAATTCTACACATCGTGGTTACAATTAACATTATAAATAAAAACTACTAACCATTACTGAAGACTGTATACTCTTCAGTTCAGCATCTCCTTTAGTGCTCAAGAGCATTTTGTTGGAAATTTCTATCGACTGTTCTTTGGCTTGATCAATAGAATAGTGAAGTTTTGCATGACTGCTTATGTAGTCTGACACTTTACGGACAGCACCTTCCAAATGACCATTTATGAAAGACGAATTCAGGTTTGCGCGGAAAATATACCCCTGATTTTGCAGTTTTAAGTCACCTGTAATGAAAATACTTTTTTAATATTGCAGGAAGAAGGCTTCCATCAGGAAGTAAATGAATTTACTGAAAGAGTATTTACCTTTGATAAAGATTGGATTGTACTGGCTCTTCAGCTTCAAATCAGCACTATATTTCACTCCCTGAATGTAGTGAACTTTTCCACCAAGGTCTAAAAATGATACGTCTTTGTAAACCAGTGTAAAGAATGGTTCATAAAAGCCAACATTGTTCTTCAGAGCTGTTTCATAGCCAGCATGGATTTCAAAGAAATTAACATTGTCTAAAGATAGAGCCCCATCAATTCGTTTGACATTAGAGTTGACAGTTAGCATACCATTAGCTGCTAGTTTAAGAAAAGGTGTTCGAAGATTTACATTCAAAGAGGCTTTCTTTCTGTCATAAACACCAAGGAATTGAATTTTACGATCAATCTGTGATCCAACTGTGTCAAAATTGATGCTTACAGAACTCACTTTGGGATCTGGATTGAATTTATATCCAAAGTCGTACATGCTGAAATTATCTGTCTTAAACAATGTAAGGCGTAATGAGAATGGTCCTGTGAGGGGAAAGTAGGGAGCATCCAGAGCCTGTGATGCATTAGGATATGCCAGTTCACCACAGAGTTTCAATCCAAGGATATCTGAGATGAAATCTGGAGAACAACCTTGATGCTCTTCTCGATCTTCTAAAATTCCTTTCATCTCATGCTGAACTTCTCTGTGTAACATGAAGAGTTTTGTCGAAACATCCAAAATTTGCATCTTTTCTCGAGGAACATCAATTTTTATGTCTGCTATTTTGCCTTGCACAATCTTTACTGTACCTCCAAGGTAGGTGTTAGTGTTCAATCTGTTGACACTACTGATCCCTGTCTTGACTGTGAAAGCTCTCACTGACATTGTGCCTGTAATTTCAACTGCAGCACTTGGTATTAATTCACCACTGAGGGAAATGGAACCCTTGACTACATCTTTTACATTCATAACACCACTATATTTCAAGCCAACAGTAGCTGTACCATTGACTGCAAACTCTAGAGGAAGGCCAGCAGCTGTAGGTATGACATAAGATGCATCAAGAAGGGAAAAGGACTTCATGTATTCTGTTCCCTTGCCAAGTGCTAGCTTTATTAGATAATCCTTGTAAGAGCTATTATCATTTTGACCCAGAAGTTCCTCAAGGCCTTTGAATCTGGAGTATACAAGCTCATTTCCAAATATACGTGCATATAACGAACCCTCTGGTTCCTGTTTCACTTTCCCCTTGGCATCAAAAGCTGTTGACAACTTGTCAATGCTAGTATCCAATCCATTATCATTTTTTTCTCTGTAGTTATTTAAGAATTTCTTGACTGTTTCATCAGGAAAATACCCTCCTGGACCAAATATATTTTCAATAGACTGTTCAAAGCCTTCTGCTCTACCTCCAACCTCAAACACGTTGAATGATTCACCGAAGAGATCAAGGGTGAGATTGAGCATGGCTGATCTTGGTAAGTAAGACTGAGGAGTAAAAATGACATTACTTTCTATTGCAGCACCAGCATTGATTGAATCAAAATATGTTGAAGCTTCATAATTACGTGAGAACTTACGAACATCTGTGTTAAATTTATTTTTTAAGAAATTGTTTGAGATTAGAGCTTTAATTCCTTGTTTCCACCGGCTTGATGTCTCTTGCATGTTGGTCAGATGTGTCCATACGAAGGAAGCCACTGTAAGAAATTAAGAAGAAATTGTAGGTAACTGAGGATAAATTATACAATAGAAAGATTCAATATAAAAAGCAGGCAAATAGATTTTGTGAGCAATTTAGTATCAACGAAAGGAAAGAATAACAAATGGACTGATGATACCGGCAAATGAAATTCAGAAGTCTGAGTATGGATGGTAAGAACTGAAGGAGATAGTGACTAAGGGGTGATAGGGAGTGAGTACTGGAGGGGGTGGGGGGGAAGAAGGACATTTACAAACCAGACAAAGAGACTGGAGATAAGAAAAACAACAAGTGAGGCTGATGATCTTGATGACTGACATCTTCAAACAACAATCACCAATCAAAACTAGCAAGAAAAACTGGTATGAGCAGTTTATTCAGATGGAAACAATGTTTCTCAGTGTCGATTTAGTTAAAATAACTTTTAAGTGTTTCAGTCTGTCGAGCATAAGATACGATAAGATACTGGAGAAAGGCAGGTATGTACTAGTGTTGTATAAATGTGTATTTTTTTCCAGGTATGCACTAGAGTTTTACAAATTTGTATCTTGTGTTTGACAGACTGAAAAACTTAAAGGTTATTTTGGTATAAACAGAGAATTTTTAAGTATATGAGGAACATCTCAATATATACCATATAAAAACTGTAATTACTCATCCTGCTTGAAACTCTACCATCAAGTTTACTATTGCCACTAGCAGAATTACCTTGTTATTTCCACAGAGAGTTTTTTGTTAGTGAAAATGTAGTTTTTCTTTCAAATATGGGAAATAAGAAAAGAAAATTATTTTATTCCATAGGATGTCCAGAAAAACACAATGATGAAGTGTCTATAGCATCATAACTACTATACAAGACTGCAACCTAAACATACTGCCAAGCAGGATAAAAATTAACTATGACAGCCGCCCGTGACCTATTGCTCCAAAACTTTGTATATTTCTCATGCTTTTACCTCATTATTTTTATCCCTTTGGGATTTAATTTTTCAAACAGATTTCTTAGTTATTACATATGACTAGGGACTGGATACACTAAAAACGATTAAAATATGCATGCAATTATGCACTAAAATGTAGAAAATATGCATTCAAAATTCAAAAATATGAAGAATAAGCTAATTTTATTCACTCACTTTATAAATGTATCTTTCACTGCAGAAAGAAGCATCACAATAGACAACTGCAAGTTTTCCAATGTTTTCTGGAGACAAATTACGTCTATTGTCTGTCAAAATAAGTTTATAGGCCGAGAATGACCTTTCTACATCAACTGAAGTGATGGACAAAATTTGTACCCTGGCACTGAAGGTTCCGAACATTCACCTGGCAAAGACACCCTGATTCCACTCAAGTACTGACTAATTGTTTGAATCTTCTTTAGACATGGGTTCGATTTTATCACCTTCTCTAACTTGCATTTAATTTTCTTTCCAGTTTCACCTGGAATGTAATTCATTGAAGAAGTTGCTTTCTGAACAAGTTCAAGTGAGTCAGTGCACCAGTAGATTCTAAGCTCTCAATGGTTCTCTGAAGTGAAGAAAAATGCGTATGGATAAAATTCACATCTTAATAAGACAGAATCACTTTCAAATAAGTTACCACTTTTGCTTCACGTTCACATGCACTATCATCTTCAAGTTTTGTAATGACTTCTTCTACTTGAGGAAAATTCTCCTGATAAAATGAAACTGCAGATTACCATGTTCCCCACCTAGTTAGGACAGTTTTCGGTGGAACAGCAGCTTCAGGCAGGCAATTTCTGTAGAAGTGGACATGAGCTGCTGATTTTAGAAACACCTTTTTCTCCACTTGCAATTAAAGTGTTAACAGCTGGAAATTGTGTGCATATTTCTTCTGCAGTATGATGCAATCCATGTGCTAAGTAGGTAATGTGTATAAGGTTGCGATAAAATACTTGTAGGGCTTTTGCTACCTTCAACATATAAGAAGTCCATGGTAGATTTATACAGAGGAGGTAGATAACTTTTTTCTAAGAGTTGACTCATCTGGGATATTTTGGTTTACACAATATTTCTTCAGGAATGATTGTAGAACTGGGTTGTTTAATTAATTCCACAGAATGTTGCTGCATACTAAAGCATTACAAAGAACTGTGACCATTACAAGCACCTTGCAACAACATTATTTTCAATTTCAGTTGGACACAGTAGTTACAGAGAATCATTTACAAATCTTGCTGTTGTACTGTTGTAAGTTTTCTCCAGCACTTTGCATCCAAGAAGATGAGGTTTGCCAGGTTCATCTGGATGTAGTTTACCAACTACGAAATTCACTATTTACTGGCCACATTGATTGGTTCTTTCATCCACCAAATCCACCAATATCCAGATACAGTGTCCTCCAGTTTCAGAATGGATTGAGTCCATAGTAGATTCATACAGAGGAGCAAGGTAACATTTTTCAAGTGTTGACTTATCTGGGATATTTTGGTTTACACAATATTTCTTCAGGAATGATTGTCGAACTGGATTGTTTAATTTATTCAATGGAATATTGCTGCATACTAAAGCATTACAAAGAACTGCTGAAAATGTATTAAGTAGAAGCTTTCATTTTAGATTGTAAGAAATAGTTGTAGTGTGTTGTTCTTCTTTTCCTTCTTTGCGATAGTATGAGCAGTCATTTTTGCATATTGTTCAAGTTGAAATTTCTTTTTACATTTCTCTTCCTTCGAGCATACTTACTTGACACCCACTGATTTAATAAATACTTTCTGCTGCTCTTCTCTTTAGGCATTTTGAGTAAATGATATGCAGACTAAGGATAAAGAAAAACATTAACTGAAAAAATTCCTAACAAAACAAACCCCAGGCTACTGGCTGCCAAGATGGTGAAAGAAAGTCCCACTCCTTTCCTTTCTTGAAATAACCAGGCAGCATGCTTGCATAAAATACTGTTATCTCATTACCTGTTACTCAGAAATTTGATTACAAGAGATGTCCAACAAGAAGACAAAACCAATTTTGTTCAAGATGTTTTAAATTACACTTAATTTTGAATGTATATGCTGAAATGTTCTGTTCTGTTTAGAATATGCAATAAATCCAATAAACCCACAAAATATGCATTTGCATAAGTGCATATGCATTTTCAAAAAATCCAGTCCCTACTTATGATGTAAGAAGAACCCCAGTACCAAATTTCAGTCTTATCTTTTTGGTGATTCCTAAGATATTGTGATGTGTGAGTGACATTTTGCATTTATATGTAGTCCTATTGAAAATGAACTATGAACTTCATGATCCATGGAAACTAGTCCTGGTATTTTCTTTTCATGATTATGTAGCATTGAGTATGTATCATTTTTGTGTGAGGAAAAGACTGAAAAAATAATGAAAGTAATAGTCATTACATTATAGTATAGTTTTTACAGTAATCTTAAAATGTTCACAGGACTGACACCTCTACCCACTCAATGTGATTAGCACTTTTTAAAACTTGGTTGAATGTGCTTAATGGAAGAAAAAGTGCCAACTGTATTCACCCTTTCCCACCCTTAGCTCTCAGAAGCGCCCACTTTTCACTTTGCCTTCCGGTTCTTAGCGTCCGAAAGCGCCTGGCTGCATTATCTTCACACTTCTGCGATCTATGCAATAGTTTTTTCCTTCAACATCGAGCTGTTTATAAGACATTTACGAACATGCAGAATGATATACAAGGCTTAGGAAATGAAGGAATAGTGATAATCTGTCTTGATGTTGCCTAGGAAATGGTCTTGAACTTCTGCGAGCACGGTTCTGCTGTTTCGTTCGTAAACATAGCAGGATCAAATATCCAACTGAGCTGAATATAGGTGAAGAAAGTGACACAGAATCATTGAGTAGGGGTGGAAGTGAATTTTTAGTGAGTGAATAATGTATCAACAAAGATAATTTTAGTGATAACAGTGATATATAAACCAATGGCAGAGCCCAAACGAGGCATGCTAGGCAAGATGAGGAGTGAGGTAGTTTGCCATTGCTTTTTGCTGTTTCCCTGTAACTGCATATACTTTGGTAGTGCTATTTGAGGATCAAACCAGCCTGTGGGCTGATGACCTAACAGACAGTGATATAAGTGAAAACAGATATCGAGAATTCGGATCTGATGGCAATGCCGTGGTATTTAAGGTAACACAAACATTTTGTTTCGTTACTCCGAATGATTATAAGGATGATGTTGAACCTGTCCATATTTTGAAAGAGTATTATGAGAAATATATTATTTTTTACATATGTTAGGAGGAGACAAACTAATCAGTTAGATAGCCACTTGCATATATATCAATGCAGCATTCAAACAGGCACATTCCGGTAACATAGATATGGAATGTGAAGACACTTGTTCAGGGGAAATAGAAGCTGATATATAGTATATATTCCACTTCCAGAAATATTGAAAATTTGAATACGTTGTGGTCAACAGTTTTTATTATATTTAACTTTTTCTGAAACAATGTGCTATGCTTGAATATTTCCTGAATAATAGGTTGAAATCTGGGGATACGTGGAATGAAAATGTGGGCGGGAAAGGGTTAAACACCAAAAAACTCTATCAATAATATCTCCATAATAAAAGATAAAAATCATGTTCTGTTAAAATAAAAATCCAGCACTACAACACAGTCATAAAACTGGAATTCCTTTATGCAGCAGAATGCTTAATTTGAAATTAAAAAGGATAAACTGAAGAATTAGAGAAAAAGGGAAGTATGAAGGAAGGTATTTGGACCATTAAAAGTTGGGAGTACTTGGATGAGAAGGAGTAATAAAGAAATATATAGCCAAGCTGAAAAAATATCAGAAGCCATCAGGAAAAGATGAAATTTCTCTTTATGGTAACTCGGTCTGAATGAATCTGGAAAGGCTGACTAAAATACCATTTGACCATCTTGACGAAAATAAAACACAAATAGGCCCTAAGTTGGTTCATCAAAGTGAAAAAGAATTTAGCAGAATGAAGTTTACAAAAGCACAGGTCTACATTTTGCAATAGGATTAGAAAGTTTGAGGATTTTCAGGAAAAAGACAGAAAGCATGCAGCTATCTGGATGGATGAAAGAAGAAAAGAACACAGTGAAAAGATGAATAAATACAGGAGAGACCAAAAGTCAAGGAAGGAGGAAAAATGAAGTTATTTTACGTGTTTCATAGATGGCCAAAATAGAATAAAGAAGTGTTTCCATTTCTACCTGTATATGAGAAAGTGGTCTCTCCTGAACAGTAGTTGCTTTTACAATTAAACAGAATTTCTGTACACTCAAAAGCAGTGAGCTCATCATTGAATCTTTGCTACCAATAGGATCAAGGCCAATGGAGGAAAAATAAAAGGAATTGGTTAAAAAAAAATTATAATTTTTGTTTGTTTAATGTAATATGGGTAATTTAATGACTTTTATGTAGCTTGTAGGGGAACATTCGTAATTTTGAATAGATATTCCTTTTCGTCAGATGTAGTGATCTATTGCTTAATTTGGTTTGAAGTGAATGTCTGAGAAGAAAATAATTTGAAGTAAATTATTGAGAAAAGAAGGAAAGCTAGAAGATCGAGATAAATATATATATAGCTTAACTGCCCAGCTTCAAGCAGTTAAATCCTGTTTGTTAGCTTGGAAGAATTTAATATGGCAGGTGTATTAGATGCAGAATTTTGTATCTTTAATATTTGGAATAGATAAGCCTTTTCAAGAAAGTGTAACAAAAGAGATGATTTCAATGATTTAACAGAACAACAGCTCATACATCTTCTAGCTACATCTAGAACTACAATAATACCATCCACTTGTTCCCCACCATCTAAGTAGACTGAACAGCAGTTTGAAGGCAACTACAGCAGATATTTGAGCACGTCCTTGAAACTCATCTGCTCAACATTGTTAACACTTCATCAAACCAGTGTGGCTTTATGAAGGGCTATAGTACAACAGATTGATGCAAGCCACACAGCTGCTGACAGAGAAGCTCGGAGAGAAAAGAAAGACAGTCAATATAGCCTTCTTAGATTTGAAAAATTGTTCAACTGGGTCCTGCATCAGCTAATTTGGTACTCTCCTTGCTCTCATAATGTACCAGAAGCTTATGACTGCCAGGTTTATTTTTTTTTTTTTTACAACGGCACCACTAGATCCATTTATTGAGCTGCTCGCATCTCTGAGCCACTCAACATCTGAATTCATTTATTGCATGGACATAGTGTTGGCAGGCCTGCAAGCACCTCATCCATGGAGTCTGCTCTATGCTGATGACAATATGCTGGCTAGTGAGACCCAAGACAGGTTTGAGATACTGGTCCATCAATGGAAAATCAGGCTTGATGCCTTCAAACAGCTGTTCAGCCTACTTGGATGGTGGCCAACAAATGGATGGTGTTATTGTAGCTGATGGTGCCCCGATTGTCAAGACCTCTGACTTTCATTACCTTGGCTCTTGCATAATATCCAATGATAATACTCTCCTGAATGCTTGAGCAGATGTCATGGCTGTTTGGTTGAATTGGCACCAAGTCATTAGAGTCTTCTGGAATTGGAACATTCCTCTTGCCTCAAGTTGAAGATCTAATGCATGAAAATCTGTCCAGTGACACTCTGTGGTTCTGAATGCTGGCCAGCAATGAAGAGACATGAGCAGGTACTTCTTGCAATGGAGCTGCTTATACTGAAATCGTGCACGGAGTATGGTATTGCGACTTGACCATATCAGAAATGAAACCGTGTGGAACACCTTCATGATCACCCCATTTTCTGACAAGATGAAGGAAGCAAGATTATGCTGGTATTGTTCAGTGATCACAATAGCTGAAAGCATTTGCAAGATGGGCACCCCCCAGTCTGGCTGAGGAAGAGTTGGATGGACTGCTTGCGAGAAGACATTGGTGTCTGCCCCACTGATGCTGCAGATCAGACAAAGTGGAGAGTGAGATGCAGAAGGCAAAAGTTCGAGTTTTCATAATCCATTCCTCATTTACTGGAAATGATTCATTCAAGGACAAGGCAGGTAGAAAGTCATCTGTTATTTCCAACTTCCCCCTGCAGTCTAAATTGCTGTCAAATGTTTTGAAAACACTTAGGGATGGCCAAGTTAAAAACCAAATGTTCCTGCTGGAGCTGTTATCTTTTCATTTCCATAAGAATTGTATCATTTGGGAATAAACTTGGTACAGAGTTTACAATGAATAAATTAAGTATAATATTTTAGAATGTATCCTTCCAAATGATAAATGAAGCATGTCTCTGTATTATCAAGCCCAGCAGTGGGGCATTTCTAATTTGGGTAGGTGACTTTCCCAATCTCAATCGAATCCTCAATTTTAACCTTTCATTACCATAAATTACAGTATTTCTGGAGACCTATGAGGCCTGGTAGGAAAAGGAAACTCTCCAAAGATGACTCTGAGTAGTGCTCGGTGGCTGACGGAACTGTGTAACTCGGAATTGCTTAATTCTCTTTGATTTTCTCCTTGTACGAAGGCAAGTCAATAAGTATCTGCAATTTTGCTCTAATTGTCCTTAGTTTGGCTATATGGTATTGTGTGCTCATCAGCTGCTAGATAGCACCGTTGTCTACACCTGTGGTAGATTTCAGAGTTATCAGATCAATACAACTTGCGCTGTTGCGACGTAAAGATGGCTGCGCTGCTCGCTGTTTGCACCAAAGAAGAACAGCAAAACCATGGCTAATGTGCATATCGTTTGCCATGTCATCAACAGTCACTCGTCTGTTATTCAGGAACATATCACGCACTTGTTCAATATTGGCATCAGTTACAGCTGCAGATGGACGACCGGATCTTTCCCCATCCTTCACGCTCGAGCGACCTCTTTTGAACTGTTCAATCCACTGGTAAACATTGTCCGCATATTGTGCTGAAAGTCTTCTACGAATTTCCGCTCTCGGAATACACTCAGACCACAAAAAAAGCGGATTATGGAACACTGTTCTTCCTTGGTGCAAACAGACCGTGGCACAGCCATCTTTACGTTCCAACAGTGCAAGCTGTACTTATCTGATAATGCTGAAACCTACCACAGACATAGACAATGGTGCCATCTAGCGGCTGGTGAGCACAGAATGCCATAGAGCCAACCTAAAGACAGTTAGAGCAAAATTGCAGGTACTTATTGACTTGCCTACATATTTACATTTTTGAAACTTAAAATAAATTTTGCGTGTTTTGAAAAACGAGTAGTCTTTTTATTTGTGGTTAACATGAAAATCTGAAAAACAAAAATGTAGTTTTTTTTTTCAAAATTTTGACGGTCTGATACTCACCAGATATGTAAGTTAATTGTATAGTACTTACATAAATGAATAAAATGTGGTTTTCTGAGTAAAATGGTGTACCCCACGTCTGATTCAACTGTTCTAAATGTATGTGCAATACCTCAGTAAATAATTTAGCATCCAGAGAAAAAACACCTGGCACTTAGAGAGTTAATGTTAACTATTGTTTTAGTATTGTTTAACAATGCTTTTATCAAATTATTACACCAAGCCCATAGGAGAAAAAATAAAACATGTTTCATACTGAAAAGGAAAACTGCATACTAATACATTTAAATAATGGTAGCCAAAGACCAGATTTTTGGTATGTGCTGTGCAAATCTGCATTATGCAGAAAGTGATATGTGGGACCCTCAGAGAGATCTTAACTTGTCTGCGTCGTTCTTGAGACTAGCTGGGAGAAAATAAAAGGATTATATACTCTCTGGATTTTCCCTCTCCTGAGTAACCTGCACAACCATACTTCACAGATTTCATGCATGGACTTGAGTAACTACGTTTTCAATAGGACTATCTCACCTTGATTTACTTCTTCCTTGTAGAGTACATCCTTGATATTACGGAAAGTCTGGGTTGAAGGACATTGCATGGCTCCAAGGTAAGCTGCAATGCGGATTTCAGTGTCGCCACGCATGTTTATATATGTGTTGAGTAAATCAGTACGTGATGCAACATCACAAGGAAGGCGACGATAAGCATCAATGGCAGCAAGCCGGATCTCCATTGGATTATCCATCTGAAAATACATTTATCATCTCCAATTAAAACAGCATTGTCTAAAAGAGAAAACTCGACAAAGTATATACAGAAAGATAAATGCATGTATAGGAACATGTAATATGATCAACATGACAGGTCAACATCGGAAGAGATTGCAACAGAAAGAGGAGATACTCTTTCAGATCAGTACTGAAGTTCTGTCAAGATGCCCCCACCTGCTCAATGAGTGTTGAAGCCCGTCTCAATGTGAAGCTGGCTATCAGAAACAAGCTCATCGGGGGGGGCTAAGAAGAAATGGATGAAGAAGAAATAGAACTGTGAAGAGAGAGTTCATCTATTCAATTGTCCTGGTCCTTTTATGTCTTCATGTCCAGCTCTACGACTAAATGGTTAGCATGCTGGCCTTTGGTCCAAGGAATCCCAGGTTCAATTCCTGGCCGGGTCAGGGATTTTAACCTTAATTGGTTAATTCCTCTGGCTTGAGACTGGCTGTTTGTGCCGTCTTCATTCAATGGAATTCATCTTAGGTAGGGCCCCATTCTCACTGACACACAACTCACCTACAGGCTGTCGACTCGATAAAGACCTGCACCAAGCCTCTATGGAGGCCATAAGCAATTATTCTTCTTCTTATTATTGTTACTATTATTATTTAATGTTTGTACTCGTCTCCTCCTTTTATTGCTCCCTCTTCTGTTGTCCTGTCAGTGTGTTAGTCCTATTACATATTCCTATCTGTCTATTGTACCCAACAGGGACATGAACAGAGGGCTGGTAATTATGGGGACGTGCATTTCTTTGTCTGGCAGCGAGTTCACAGGAACTCATAGCTTGGGACACCACAGGTGTGGTTGAGCCAGGAAAATCCTGAAGCTGAATGTAAGGAGAAGTCATCTCCACCTCAGGTTGTTGCTGAGTGGAAGAGGTACATTTTTCGCACCAAAATATGGGAGCCATCTTTAAATCAGCATGACCAACTTCATCCTCTACAATGAAACCATTATCAAAATTAATAATACGGCACCACAGTAGGAATCAAAAGACCTGGACATGATTTTGTAGTTTATTTAGACTGTGTGATGTCCTTTTTAGTAATAAGTCTCTGCTAAAAGAAGGAATAGCTGGTTATGTAACAACAGAAAGTTACTGGGGCCATTTGGTTTATCTCTTGACATTCACTTGACAAGGGGAATCCTATGAGCGAAGGGGAAGTTGGAGAAAGATATTTATTGATTACCAGGAACTACACGATCGGATTTTGCATGGGTATGTCTTATTTATATCACAGGATTACTGGTCACCTGATTGCTGCACTATTAAGCCTTTGATACATCGAGAACAGGCTGTATATGAATTTTGAGAGGGGAAAGTCTCATAGTTATTATAAGGATGCAGAAGCGTCACCCCAGGCACTTCGGTTTTTCTTCTCGCGAGGGACGGACCTTTGTCCAAATCATGCTCTGTGTTTCTTTATGTTGCGTGCTGTTAAAAACAGAAAATTGATAAAACAGCTTAATTCAAGTGAAATATGAGGTGGATTAATATGTGAGAAAAAAAAATAAGTGTGTGATTAAACTTTAACTTCAAGAACGTAAAATTCAACTTGTAATTTAAAAAAGAATTATTATTACAACAATCACCTGAGATAACAAAGGGGACATGTAATAATACAAGGACTGCTATGGTCTAGGATACAGGGTTGAGTAGTGAATACTGTGTGCGGGTCGTGTCATAATGCCCTGTATTAGTTGTCTTTGATTCAGGGACTTTGTAATCATAGACCAGGTCAGTTTGTACATGGTGACACAGACGATTGGAAAGCGTTAACTGTGTGTATCTGTGCCTAGATAACTGAAGATTTCCAGTACCAAGAATGATGGATATTAACCGCCACAGTCAGCAGATGGAATCAGCAGTAATCAACATAGACATGAGCCAGCACTAAACCCAGGATGGGCCACCCGAACTGACCAAGGTGTTATCCAGGGATAATAAGGCTGAGTAATACCATTCTTTTATGCATGACATAGGGGTACGGATAATTCTTTATAAAACAGTAGCTATTAACTGAAAGGGAATTTAGTTATTTAAATGTAAATGTGCCAAAGCATGGCCCAGAGTTTTTCATTTATAACAAGTCTGAGTGACTTAACATGTAAATATGGATAAATTTATTTGTGGGGAAATGTGTTCTTCTTTTTATTTGGTTTTGGATTTTACGTTTTACTATAATTGGTTTTTATAATGAGTAGTTTTATTAGTTTTTGAGATAGATGATGTAGGGGAAGCTGGTATTTAACCGGCATACTTATTATGCATGCTGAGTAGTATTAGTGTAGATTAGGTTGTGTGCAAGAAGAAATGCAACTGTGAGAAATTGCCTACAGAACCAAACTTTGACCTCCAATGAGAGATTTAGATAAGGACTATTTTTCATTTTATTGTGTTCATTTAATGTGTTTTGATAACTGTAGGGCTCATTATGTTTTGAATCATGTGAAATTATCATTATGCTTGTCATTGTGATTATCGTGTGTGTTTGTTATGATGTAAATATTAAGCGATGGATTAATGATTATGAAGCCACGTAGGCACATCAAGTAAAGAGTAGGCCCATTATAAAGGATCCATGATAATAATAATAATAATAATAATAATAATAATAATAATAATAATAATAATAATAATAATAATAATAATAATAATAATAATAAAAGTAGAAGCTGGTGTTTTGATATCCAGACATCTGTGTTTGCTTGATTACTATCAAACCAGCTATGTGTAAGATTGTGTGGGTAGATAAGGAATATGCGTGCTGACACTTGCGTCAGACGACGAAGTTTAAGATGATCCGAAGTCAGGACTCACGGTGTGAGATATTGATGTTAGATCGTGTTTGTATACACATGGATGCTTATGAATTAGGAATTACTTCACTGTAATGAAGAAGTTATTTTATGTTGCTATTTGATGTGATGTATTATTTTAAAACGGATTATACTGTCCTCGCTTGACAGCAGCAGCCTGTCTCATCTGTCATGCCCCTCCAGCTGAGAGGGTGGACGAGGGAGCTTGTAATGACAAGCCAACCTCCTAGTATATTTTTTGTGTGTCTTGGAACACATGCCGTGAGTCTATAAATCATTGTGTGTTCTTGAAGGGAAGATTTTTGTCTTACCTCCTCAGCTGATTAGATAGACGTTGGACAGATGTGACCTGGTTTCTCTTATCTATTAATTTCTTGGAAATTAAATGATTAGTAGGGCTTGCAGGATACCTGGAGACATCGTGGACCCTGGTTTGGTTCTGGGCTTGTGTACACCAATCTCACAATGTTGGGACAGATGACTTGTGTCTCACAAGGGAACATGGGCAATGGTTAAGTCGCTGATCGCGATGAAACTTGGAAAACACATTGAGGTACATGTAAAAAAGATGTCAGCTTCAATTTTGGGTGCCGATATTCATCAGGGCATTAACTAAGGGCCTAAAAGCGACATTTCAAGTTCCGTGCGATCAGCGATGAATACCTGCTGGCCATTGCTAAGCCGGCACACTGCGTGCCTGGAGACACACCTCTGCACCACTGCACGTTTCCGTTCTCTCCATGCTTGCCAGCTGCTTAGCTGTTGAATGGGACCGGCTCTATACTTTGCTTCTTTTCGTACTATGTGTGTATGTTTAGTCCTCAGCCCGAAGGCTGGTTGGATCCTCAACAGCTCCACCATCAGCTGTCATAGATGGCCTAGGCATCACTGAAGAGGCGTACTAGGGAAATGAGGAGTGAGGTAGTTTCCCGTTGCTTTCCTCACCAAGCCAGAAGTTGCTGTTACATATCGGTCTGCCAAGCCCACTGAAATGCATGCACCAACCGACCCTATGAGCAACATTTTCACACCATTCATAGCAGGGACTGGCTGCAGAAGGAATGGCATTACTAGCATCACTCATACCTCAGTCACTTTCATTTTTTCAAAACCAAGGATAAAGCTGAGACAGATCAATGAAAGTAACATGATTACTCTAGCCCATACCAGAAGACATAGTGTACTGTAAACACTAGGTCCTGCCAGCAAAGGCACCTTTTCGTATTATTGAAATCCTTTAAATAATGTTTCTTTTCACACATAATGATAATAAATAACCTAAACTAATATAAGTTACCCATATTTTATTCAAATGTTCTTATTTTCATTTCTGATAATTCCGGTGAGTTGTCACATTCGTGGGTACAACTCCGAATTAAGTACCACCGGACATGTTCAAACGTGGGATGGGGTACTGCGTCCTACCTACGCTTAAATTATTATTTACGTCTAAAATGCCTTAAAGCTGTCGGTAGTGTCCTTTAGAGTGGACATACATATGGAATTAATTAAATTAAATCACTCACCACTAAATAAATCTCCCACCTATAAACAACGTTAAATACCTTTATATTTAAAGAAATTACATGCCCGGGTAGAAGATCTCAATGAATGTAATGAGATTCGGTACCTCGGGATATCAAAACCTGGTTACAGGTCCAGATCTTCCTATGTCACCTTCCTCCCACCCATTTTGTGTACGCTATCAGTTGTGTGATAACGAAACAACATTGCGGACAACAACAACAACAATTATAAACTCTGAGTTTGAAACTACTTGTATTTTCTGTATAGCATACTCTGCTATAAGGAATAGGCCTATAGGAAGAATGTTTTTACTTGTGCTTGTACTGAACAATTTATTTATGTTTTGCAGTGACAGACACAACACATTTCAATTGCAGCAATGGTTGTCGAATATAAATCAATTTAATGCATAGGCAACTTTGATATTTGTATGACATGGAATGTAGTAAAGTTTGATGTAATAAGAAAAGCCTTGAAAAATAAAAAAGATATGCATTCATATATGCAGTAGATATACAGTAATTACAGGCAGACCTGTAGTCTTACTTTACCGGTACTTTTGCTTTATAGCTGACGAAGGTCTATGTATTCAACAAGTACCGATATTAAAGTATCACACTGCAGTCTTCTGGGTATAATGGCAGTTACATATGCAAAATGTTAAATGGCTATTGTAAGAACTGGTACAACAACAAACAGTTACAAGGCAACACAATAAATGACTCCATATACATTACATCGGGCAAACTGCCCGTCAATAACTGATAGTTAACAAAAACAATCTTTGGTCTATTCGAAACATTGAAAAATAGTGAAAAGAAAACCAAAACAAAACATAATTACTAACAGGCACCATTCTTTTTTTTTGCTAATTGCTTTACATCGCACTGACACAGATAGGTCTTACGGCGACGATGGGATGGGAAAGGCCTAGGAGTTGGAAGGAAGCGGCCGTGGCCTTAATTAAGGTACAACCCCAGTATTTACCTGGTGTGGAAATGTAAAACCATCTTCAGGGCTGCCGACAGTGGGATTAGAACCCACTATCTCCTGGATGCAAGCTCACAGCCGCGCGCCTCTAACCGCACAGCCAACTCACCCGGTGCAAATGTTTTCATAAACATTTCAGAAAAAGTAAACTAACTAATACAATGTGGAAATTACAAAGGAGAGATATGAGGAAGGCTGATAGAGTAGGCAAAGTGTAGCACCGGTTCTCTTCGACAGCTAGGCAGATGGGCAGGTGCGGTGAGAAGGGAAACGTGCGGTGGCAAACCAGAAGGAGGGGCGGAGGTGTGTAGGGGAGGAGGTGCAGAGGAGCGGCACAAAGCAGACAGTGTGCTGGCTAAGCACTGGCAAGCAGGTATTCATCGCTGTTCGCGCGGAACTTGAAATGTCACAACTTTTATTCCCCATAGTTAACGCCCTAATGAATGTTGGCACCCAAAATTGATGCTGACATAATTTTTACGTGTACCTCAATGTGTTTTCTAAGTTTCATCGCTATCGGCGACTTAACCATTGCCGATGTTTCCTTGTCAGATGTATTGTTTTTATAAATTTTGTGTTTCTCATGTGTGATTATTGTGTATTGTATTGTTCGGTCATTCAGCGTTGACAGTGGTATTCCCCATTGGTGCGGCAAATTTGTGTATACGGGTGGGGGTTCGTTCCGAATCTAAGACCTCTGAAGCCTGTGTTATTTGTATTATATTATGTAAAGTTATTCCAGTGGGAAATTAATTTGTGTTAAACTAGGTAGTACTCAGATATGTTTACATTTGAGTATTATAATGTTGTTTGCCCAGTATAATTTGGGAATAGCTTCAGTGATTAACGCCCAGTATTCCGTACACGTGAAATCATGACATAGTTCGATAAAATATGGTCTTATCCCACAAACATATATTTTCAATAATCCACAACAATGTAAAATCGACTCTTGTATTCGCTTGTATATGTGTATCATTCTTCATCATCATCAGGATTCAATAAACCCCTTTGATTTAAACTTAACACCCCATGTGGGGTGACGGATGCTCATACAAAATATAGTATGTCACCCCTTATGGGGTGACACGGTAGTGTGTCCAGGCCTCTCAACTTTAGGCTGTCACATGAAACTAGCGCTACCATTCGCTGTTGTATTGCATTGCTTGTTCACATAAGGTGTTCATAAAGTGCAGCGCAGTGCCCATTCCTTTCTCAGCATGCTGTTCATTGCACAACAGACAGTGGAATTTCTCTGATATTTGACATATGCAACCATCAGAATTCAATTATTAATGGAGTCTATGGATTGGAGTCTATTATTGCTTTATTCTTACATACTGGTTGAGATTTAGCACTCAGATGACATTGTAAACCGGGGGCTATGTGTGAATAAAAAAATATTTCTGCAAAGCTGCGAATGTTCCCCAGTAATTGTCATTGGCTGGTGATTTGGTTGAATCATCACCCAATGCAGCACCGGAATCTTTGCTAGTGTCCTCATTACACAAACTACTGTCGAATTCCAACTTGGAAAAGGTGGCATCACATTGCAAATTTTAAATGTCAACATCACTTGATTCAACACTCGAACCCTTTTCAAGTTGTTCTTCTATCTCTCTATCGGTAATCATGGCTTACTCAACACAGAAACACATAACATGAATTAAATTCTTGCCACAAAACTGTAAATTATAAGGAACTCGTTGAAAGGCGTGTAAACCAACAGCTCACAACACAGAGCACAGTGTTCCACAACAACAAAGGTAAAAAGGGGTGACGTGCGCTTTCTCTGTTGCATAGTCAACCTAATAACCATATGTCACCCCAATGGGGGGACACAAAAATAGTAACTTTGAACATAAATTATGTCTTTGAATATCATCAACCTGAAAAATGTATATTGCATTTCTGCAGTTTACCACGAAAAAAAGCAAATATACACGTCGACGCTAAAGTGTTAAAAGACATATTTTGCTCTCATTCAATTATATGACATCCATCTTCCCCTGACCTTTATGCTGCTAAGTTATTTTTATATTTGATGCCCAGTAGGCAACTCTGATGATCTAACTCCAGAGACCCATACGGGTAGGGGGTGGGTACACTATATATGACCTGATTTTTCATTTGCTCATTTTTTTCCATTTCCTATACTAGATAATGTTGAGTAAATCTCATACAGAAGCAAAAACCTACACTAAAAACAATTTCTTTACCATCAGTAGGTTTTAATGCAAGACATCTACAATTCAAAGGTATAAACAAGAAAGGGCATAGACTGGACTAAGAAAAAAAAAAAAGAGAGAGATTGCAGTTCAATTCAAGTTACTACAAGAAGATCAGAAGTCACATTGTCCATATTTAAGATACTGACCATCGAAGCTGAGTAGCCCAGTGATGGTTGGCTTACAGAGTACATGCACATAGTTGACTCCAGAAGCAACATTTGTTTTGATTGATGTACAAAACTGCTTTCCATCATCTTTCCTAATTCATGTGGGAAAAAATCATCACATATAAGTTCAGAAGAAGCATTTTTACATCTTCCAAGGTGAGTTCTTTCAAACTACTCAAGAATACGAGATTCTTCTGATTCCTTACTCCTGAAGTGGGTAATAGTTTTTTATGCAACTGCCATGGAAAGTGATCTTTTATATTACGAGTGAGATGTTTGCAGGCTCAGGTGGAATTTAAAATGAGTAATGCAAACTTTAGTGGCTGCTGTGTGCAATATTTTATTTCATACTATGGTGAATTTACTTTTTATTAATTAAATATATAACCCTTTTCACTGCTGAATTCTTGGACAAGTTAGTGCGACCCCAGTGCTGGATTATTTCAGCCAACAACCTCAACATAGATTATCACAAATTTGAACATAACATACAAGCACTAACTACAGAACAATATTTGGAGGCAATATTTTAAATTGCCAGTTTGTTCATATAGTGTTGTAGACAGTTCATGTTTGGGATCCAGGGTGCGATTCCACATGAGGTACAAAAATTTCATCCCGTAGGACGACGCTTAGCAATTATCATTTTCATTAAGGGCTGTGTCTACTAAACTATATGTATGCACAATACCAAGCCATATGCATGATTAACAGCAGAAAGATTAAATTAAACACCTAATATTGATAAAAGTAGAACAGAACTTGTCATGAACTGTCATCAACTATCTGTTTATAAGATCCGTTTGTTTCAGCCACTACCTTTGCCAACACCTCTTCATTCACAAATACCTCAAAATAATCAATTTGAGGGCATTCAGGGGTCAAATTATTATTTGACATAGCTAAGTTGGGTGGTAAAATGTAAGCGTCTTTGGTGCAAACTCGTCCTTCGACCATGTGAGCAGGCCTAGGTCAATATCAGTTCTTCCTCTCTCTGGCAGTAAATCATCACCACTATCAACATCACTATTCCCCCCTATCACTTCACTAATATCCTCAATGTCCTTACCACCATTATTGAAATTCACATCAGACTCAATCTCCTCTAAAAGTGTAAGATTTCCTCCGGACACATCTCACGTTCGTACGCGGCAGTCATAATTCAAACACGGTGTTTACAAGTGTGTGACAAAAAAGTTTTCCTGCTTAACTGCATGAGAAAATAATGTAAACAAATTGGTTTAAAGTGTGGCTACTAGATGGCAGAAGCATATTAAGGCTGATCGAGTATATCGAGTATATTCGTTCGCAGCACTGGTAGCACAAAGTCCTGCTCAAGTAAACTTGATCACAGCACTGGCGAACCATTTCATGCAGCTCGAGTATATTCAATTGCAGCAGTGAAGAGGTTAATTATAAATAATTTTGACATGTTATCATGCAAATCATCCATGTTTGAATGTAATGCAGTGACATGTTTTGCTGTGTTGTATGTTGCTAAAAAAGATTTAAGAGGTCTGTACATAGAGTTATATGGTGATAAAACATCAAAATTAATGTTATTTGAACAGTTCACTAAGCTACCAGAGTCATAAACTTGTTTATCTGGTCCTGGATTATAATGAAGGTAATATGAAATGTATGATATACCTAAATGTAACATGTGACATTAGTTTAATTTTCCATATTGATAGCTTACGGTTTACAATTATAAAATTGGATGTTCCCACCTAATCAATACTGTATATAGTGTTGAGTATATTTATTTATATTTAAAATGTATATATATGTGGAAGACTAGTTTCAATCCATGGATCAACCTCACTTGCTATATCATATCACTAACAATTAAAATAGCACATTCACTGTTGTTAAAAGACACTCTTCTCAAAGTTCTATAATAAATTTACAGTCTTAAAATGTAATGACAAATTCACAATTCATAATTCATTTCTATTGATATGCTACATCAAAGTCTTGATAAATGGGGCATCAAAAGGTTGCTTGCACCAGTCAAACAAGTGGAGTACAATTACACTGCATTAAAAGTCACTCTTTTCTAAGTTTTATCATAAGTTCATAGTCTTAAAATCTAATGACATATTTGTAATTAATTTCTGTTGATATTCTACATCAGTGTCTTGATAGAATGGGGCATCAAAATGCTTGCACCAGTTAAACATGTGGAGTACAATTATGCTGCTTTAAGCTTAGTGCTGAAGTAGCAGCCTACTGGCTAGTTGTTGAAAAATGAAAACCTACAACCTGTTTTCCAGTCAGTGACTGGGTCAGGGATAGAATGAATGAAGCCCCCATCCTGTGGCGAGGATAGGAATTGTGCAAGCTGTCGAAGCCTATCACACTCCTCTGGGGCAATGATTAGTGCCTGACAGATGAAATGAAATGAAATGATAGTGGAGGGTGTTGCTGGAGGTGAAAGATAACAAGGAAAACCAGAGTACCCGGAGATAAACATGTCCCGCCTCCACTTTGTCCAGCACAAATCTCACGTGGAGTGACCAAGATTTGAACCACAGAACTCAGCGGTGAGAGGCCGACGCGCTGCCACCTCAGCCACGGAGGCTCTGACTAGTTGTTATTGCTCTTTAATAGTTAGACTAGGAGGGAACATCTCAGATTTGGTGGTCAGTTGACTACGGAAAATGTGGATTTGAATTGTGGAATTTAATCTTGTTTATTTTGTGAAGTTAATGGATTGTATGATGTTCCCTTGTGTCCTTGTGGGCTGATTCCCAGCGTCCTTGTTGGTAGTGCACTGCATACTTGCACTGTGCTCTGAGAAGAGTGACTTTTAACAACAGTGAATGTGCTTTTTTAATTGTTAATGATGTGACATAGCAACTGAGGATTATCCATAGATCACAACTATTCTTGCATATACAGGGTGTCCCACCCAACTCTGCGACCCCAAGTATCTCCGAAATGAAACAAAATATGAAAATTCCAATTGGCCAGGAACATACCCATGTCAGGGGCTCACACAATGAGAAGGTGAGCACAATTCATAAAGGTGAACAAGTAGCACTTCCAACGCCAAGTTGCATTTTTTTTAAATGGGACATGTATGCTTGTTCTAGCAAAATGAAAACTAGAGCTGCAATTAGTGATAACACAGTTGGTTTCACATTTCTAAACCTCATACATTCTGAAATAAATGGCTGTTAGAGGATGACAATGGCACCACAGTTTCTGACGTAATGCAACGCATGTACTTCTGTGCTCAGAGCAGGGGTTGCTTGCACTGGCCTGTAGCCTGCTGTAAACAAACCGATATCAGCTCGGCACATTCTAGCTTCTGTGTACTAGTGTCTCCTGATCTGGTCTGCTGTCATACTGTACCGTAATTCATGTACGTTTCGGATATTGCTTTCCATATTGACACATTAAACCGTGTTTTCGTGTGGCATGTAACAATTGCCGTCATCTAGTCGATATGCTAGCCTTCAGTAACGAAGAATACCTGGATATTATTTTAATTTACAGCGAATGTCGCAGAAATGCAACTGCAGCTGTGGCATTGTACACTGAACGCTACTCAGATCGACGGTGTCCTTCTCCTCGTACCATTGCCAACATCTGCACGAAACTCGGGGAAACAGGAAGCTGGGCTCCCACAAAGCGACAACGTACAAAGACAGCGACGGGCACTGGAAATGAAATTGCTGTTCTGGCTGCTGTAGCACACAATCCTCAGGTGAGTGTCCGACAGATTGCAGGAGGTTCTGGAATAAGCCGCAGTAGTGTGAGCAGAATTTTGCAAAGGCATAGGTTTCATCCGTTCCATATCTCACTGCACCAGGAACTGTACGGGACGGACTTTGAATCCCGCATTGTATTCTGTCGTTTTGCACTTCAGCAGTTGCAAGGTAATCCAGCATTCCTACGTAATACGTTGTTTACGGATGAAGCTTCATTTACAAATCATGGTCATGTGAATCTGCGGAACATGCACTACTGGTCCGAGCAAAATCCTCACTGGATTCGCCAAGTTGCTCATCAACGACAGTGGAGTGTCAATGTTTGGTGCGGTATCATTGGTAACCGTATTTTAGGTCCCTATTTTTATCAGAGAACATTAAACAGACAGCGATATTCATCATTTCTGCAACACACTCTACCCCTCGTCATGGAGGATGTGGGATAGAAAATGCATCTATCAATGTAGTTCCAGCATGATGAATGTCCCACATATTCTGCACGAGTTTCCAGAGACATTATGGATGCAACGTTTTCAAATAGGTGGATAGGACAGGGAGGTCCTGTGCAATGGCCACCTCAGTCCCCAGACTTGACGCCATTAGACTTCTTTCTCTGGGACACAGTGAAAGATAGAGTGCATCAAGAACCGCCAACGACAGTAGAGGATATGCAACATCGTATTACTGCGGCGTGTGTGGCAATATCTGTAGAAACACTGCAATCCGTGCAACACTCTCTTGTTACCAGATTCCAAAAGTGTATTGATGCAAACGGAGGGCACTTCGAACATCTGTTGAAGTGACACGGTTTAATCGGACAAGACGCTACTGGTGATTTGTGGGGTCCATTTCAGATGTACTGCACAACAATGAAGTTTCTGAGAGCTATAGGCCACTAGTAAATGTGTTTAGAAAAGTGGAACCAAGTGTGTTATCACTAGTTGTAGCTCTAGTTGTCATTTTGCTAGAATAAATGTACATGTTCCATTTAAAAAAAGCGCAACTTGGTGTTGGAGGTGTTGTTTGTTTGCCTTTGTGGATTGTGCGTGCCTTTTCATTGTGTGAGCCCCTGACATGGGTACATTCCTGGCCAGTTGGAATTTTCATATTTTGTTTCATTTTGGAGATATTTGGAGTCATAGAGTTGGGTGGGACAGCCTGTATATACATTTTAAATATATTCAACACTATGGACAGTGTCCGACTCGTTGGCTGAATGGTCAGCGTACTGGCCTTCGGTTCAGAGGGTCCCGGGTTCGATTCCCGGCCGGGTCGAGGATTTTAACCTTCATTGGTTAATTCCAATGGCCCTGGGGGCTGGGTGTTTGTGCTGTCCTCAACATCCCTGCAACTCACACACCACACATAACACTATCCTCCACTACAATAACACGCAGTTACCTACACATGGCAGATGCCGCCCACCCTCATCGGAGGGTCTGCCTTACAAGGGCTGCACTCGGCTAGAAATAGCCACACACAAAAAAAAAAACTATGGACAGTATTGATTAGGTGGGAACATCCAATTTTATAATATTGTAATTCTGTAATATGCATAGTATTTACCGGTGTCTGTCGGAAATGAATTAACATTAGTCAATGTGGTGATGGCGGTAGATTACTTGAACAGGAAATTCAGAGACGCTATTTTTGCTGTAGATGGGTACGAAACCACAGTGCTTCATTCAGGTGGTGAAACAATTCAACAAGTGTTCCCTGCTTCATAATCTTCCTGACTATCCATGTGTAACTACTTTTGATGACTACTAATAAATAAAATCATGAATAAAAATATATAAATAAAATTACTCAAAAACTTAATAAAATTAATAAGCATAATTAACCGAAATGTCCATAGTATGGGCGCCAGAGTTCACCAGAATGGATCCCTCGAATTTAGATAAGAGCAAGATAGACTTTATATCCCAGGGCGTGTACATAATGCTGCGTACTGGTACATCTGCTGCAGGCCTTACCTAACCTCCTGAAAACGACTAATTAGGTAGGAACTGCACCTAGGTTTATCAATAACACTGATTCTAAAATAGCTAACTATATTCTTAACAAATTCCGTGCATGAGCACCTCATCAACATACAACATTATACATATAATACACACATAAAATATTGCTGGAAGACTCCATATTTACAACAACAACAATAATGAAAATCGTGGGAAAACGAAAGCGAGAACTAAGCTACCATTTGTAGATGGTCCAATGAACAATGTACATGTATGAAGATAAACACCCTTCACTGTCTCTATATCAATTCGATTTACCGATTCTCATAATCGGCAGTTATAACGTCACACAGATACTGTACCTTGTACTACTGTGTTCACATATTTTAACACTTGTTGTAAAGATATATACACACGTCTGTCGATCCTCAACATATAAATTTATGGAAAGTCTGAGATAGCTTCACCAACATATAATGCTAGGCCGCCACAAGTGCTACAATACTTAATGCGCAAGCACTCTCCACAATCAGCCACTTTCCACAAACGTAACAAGACTACGCTCCACGAACGTTTGAAGTCCAGTCCATTGCAGCCGTGTCACTCCAGTACCGTGTATCAGCACCACTTCCTTCCCGTACAGTGCGTCAGTTGTAGTTGTAGTTGTAGTTATCTTCCTTCTCGTTCCTTTACAATCACCTCTACAATCACCCTTACAATGTTTTTTTCATAATCTCTCTGGTTGCCGCCGTATCATCAACCTTTATAGACATCAACATCCCCCTCCTCTCAGACGATAGGTCTCTATTGGTGCTTGCTAGCCAATCATGAGTAAACCTCTTCTTTCTCCCAAGTTATAAACAAACACTCGGGAGTTTTACATGAATCATCAAATTTCCCTGGTACAACAACAAGCTCATCTCATCAGGCTGGGATATATACATGACTAATGGAATTTCCTGACACAAGTACATCAACAAACACTGGGGTAGCCAGATGACTCATTCAAATTACCAGAGTTATTAAAGCAATGTTTTCCCACTCGTGCAAAACAAATTACTCATACCTACATATGTGGATATCTTCCAGCTTATAAATATAAATGACAAAACATACAAATGAAATACCGATAATAATAATAATAATAATAATAATAATAATAATAATAATAATAATAATAATAATAATAATAATAATAAATCGAATACTGACAATAATATCTCTACCTTCTACATATAATTCGGGGGTGTGATATATGTACTATCACACATGATTATATTACTGTGAAACAGTATTCAACCAATCAGAGATGATTTCTTACGAAAGAGTGTAGAAAGTAATTACAGTATGATAAAATGTCATTTTCTGTACTCTTTTGAGTGTAGAAAGAAGGCAATTAAGTTATAATATGAAATAAAATACTGGAAATGATTCTTCAGCACCTCTTATCCCAGTAAACATAGACATTTTCACCAAAACAAGTATTTACATTTCTTTTGGCCATCTGTACTAGGATGTTGTCATCTCAGCACTAGATTACAATAAATGATAAAGGAATAACTTAAACAAATTGCAAACATACAATCACTTCCAGTTTTTCACTGCTTGTTTCCAGAACTTAATAAGGTATGGTACCAATCTAATCTTTTGATAGTATTGGTGAGAACTGTAACTGTTCTGAATGCTTAGCTGTTATGGAATATGATCATTATACATGTTCTTATGTTATTTCAGATTTAAACCATAGCAAATTGTAAATCTATAAATGGAAGATGTTGAAAATGCTTGAAAATTCCATATACACATATTACTTAAATATATTTACTGAATTACCAATGAATCATTGTTACTTTTCAATGTTACTTTTGAATGTTACTTTTGAAGTTAATATGTGTCATTTTCCATACTCTTTTGAGTATAGAAAAAAGGCCATGGAAATTATTATTTAGTACCTCTTATCCCAATTATAATGTTCAGATTTTATCACAGGAGTTAACTCGCAAAAGTCAAATAAACAAATTAGGATGATATTTTAATGCACATACCTCATAGCATTTCTTAAGAGTTTCTTGAGATTTGACAATCACTCCTGCATTGCCAATTCCTTTAAGAGCCACAATTATAAGCTGCATATGGTTGTTGTCCTTGGGGCGGCAATCCTCTCCAAGAAGCCGTTCCATCTTGATGATAATATCCTTCACAGTCTCACTATCACAGGCAGTGTTTCTCTGGCAGTAACTATGCACCATAGCAGATGCACTCAATATGGTCTTTGGTCTAGGCGATCTGTCCAAAAGAGTCTGAAAGAGAGTGAATCAATTTGTGATTTCAAGGACCTCTAATATACAGTACAAGCTATAATGATTCATCTCTCTATTTTGTCTGATTTTGAAAGAATTTATATTCACTTCACCAAAATCAAAGAAACAAGTTGCTTATTATTTCACATTAAAAATATGTTCATTATTATTGCAATCACTCAAAGATGAACTGAAAATTGTAAGTCATTTACTAGAGTGTAGGTGTATACAGGGGCTGCCTGGCCGAGGTGGTAAAGGCGTGCTCGGTCCGCCCAGAAGGATGTGGGTTCAAATCCCCGTCAGGAAGTCGTAAAATTTAAGAAAAGAGATTTCCACTTCCGGAGGTGCATATGGCCCTGAGGTTCACTCAGCCTACACCAAAAATGAGTACTAGGTTAATTCCTGGGGGCAAAGGCGGCTGGACGTAGAGCTAACCACTCTACCCCATCATGTGCTGAGGTTAACAATGGTGGAAGCCTTTACCTTCGACTCCTCCAAGGGCCTTCATGGCCTGTACGGAAGTGACTTTGCTTTTTGACTTTGCTTTGCTTTGTAGGAGTATGCACATTAACAGGCTAGTTAGCAACTTCTTACTAGAAGAACAAGAGTAATTTCTTGAATTTTCCCTGATATGATGACTTTGCAGGCATCTGAGATGAAGTTCCTTAGGTCCACAAATCAAAGAACAAAACTGGACAAATTAAGGAATGACATGGTTAGAAAGGAAGCTGGGATTGGGACATCATTGTTGGATCGGGTCAGAATGTCCAGATTGAGGTGGTTTGGGCATGTAATGTGGTTGGAGTCAACAAGGACTGCTTATGTTAACTTGGAGAGAACTCACAACACCCTCCGGATCATACATTTCCTGTCACTGAGCAAGCTCGCCATGCAATTAGGGTCGTTTAGTTGTGAGCTTGCATTCAGGAGGTGTTGGGTTCAAATCCCACTGTCAGCAGTCCTGAAGATGGTTTTCCATGGTTTCCCAATTTCACACCAGGTACGGCCACTACCTTCCCAATCCTAACCCTTTCCCATCCTTACACTGCCAAAAAACATTTCCGATATGTTAGTGCAACGTTAAATCACTAACATCTCCTGTCAGACTGTGTATCTTTGGATTTGCTGTGTATGCTCAGCAACCTTCCAGATTTATTTTCCTCATACAAAGGCACTGCATTGCTCATAGAATGTAGTGTCTTGCTAACTATGATTGAACCCAGGAACAGTGGGGTAGTGACATGTTTATGGATTAGTTGTGGTTTACCCTGGAGAGTGATTCTCACTGTCTGCTCCTGGCACATACCTGGGACATATTATATCCCTGCCAATATTATGAAAAGGGCCTGATATGGTGGTGCTAGTGTTCTCATCTGGGGAGGCATCATATTAGGAGCACATACGCCTCTGCATGTATTTCCTAGGGGTACTGTGACAGGTGCAGTCTACAGGGATGACATCTTGCAACAGTATGGGTGACTTTTTCGTGGTGCATTTGGACCTGAGTTCTGTCTGATGGATGAAAAAGTCCACCTGGTGGATGAGTACCTGCAATATGAGGACATCGTGCGTCTAGAGTGGCCACCTCGCTCCCTGGACTTCAATCCGATTGAACATTCATGGAACGCTTTACGCCGAAGGACTGCAGCTGTAATACTGCTACCATGGACCATTGTTGACCTCCAAAAGGCGCTTGTCCAGCAATGGTATGTGTTACCGTAAGCCATTCTGGATAGCCTGATCTGCAGAATGGTGAGCTGTTGTGCATCCTATATTGCCATGCGAGGTTATCACACCCTGTATTGATGTTCTATATGCCACCGACGGAGAAACACCACATGCGTTCTGTGCTACCCACTGTCCATGTATATCTATATCAGTATCACTGTGTCAAGAGTCACATTGCTGCTGGGGCACCTTTTAGTGCACATGTTATTGCCATGCCCCATATTTTTCCATGACCTTTAATATCTTGAAGATCGATATGTTAGTGCAACATTAAATCACTAACATCTCCTGTCAGACCATGTATTGTTGGGTTTGCTGTGTATGCTCAGCAACCTGCCAGATTTATTTATGGACATGAGTGTATTTCTTAAGTGTTACAGTGGTTGATATAAAATCCCTTTGGGTTCATTATCTATTTGGACTGCTTCTTATTGCTTGAAATTTTTCTAAGTTTTTCTAAAGCAGGTGAGATGTGCTTCAGTATTCTACAGTGTGAAACAGTGTGCCACAAACCAAAACAATATAGTGCAAAACCGCTTACTTCAGAGATTGGATACCAAATACAAAATATGAGAATGAAAAGAAGAAATAAGATAAACTGTTTAAATATAAATGTTTAAAAACTACTTGTATATGTATCATAATATGTTTCTAATCAAGTTTTGAAGACCCCAGGAAAAAATGAGGGATGTCTACTTTCTGCCGATTGTCATATTTTTATTCCACCACATATTAAACACTGAGCAGTTTTTGGCTCTCTATGCTACAGCAGAAAAGGCTCATAGTTTTCATGCAATTGCTAGTTGAAGTTACTGGGAACAGGTACATTATGAACAGCTAAGGAGATCACTGATTACACTCATGCTTT
Organism: Anabrus simplex; assembly: GCF_040414725.1. Taxonomy (NCBI): domain Eukaryota; kingdom Metazoa; phylum Arthropoda; class Insecta; order Orthoptera; family Tettigoniidae; genus Anabrus; species Anabrus simplex. Next base: position 227,112,442 of record NC_090269.1, on the reverse strand, counting down.
GTTCCTTATTCTTAGTTTGGAGGGATTTACATTGTTAATCATCTACCAATCTCTTATGGTAGCAAGACCTCAGTTACTGGCTGGTAGCAGTGTTACCAGATTAAGAGAAATTTTCCACGGATGAGGGGAAAATTGATGAAGTTAGAAAAATGTGGGGAAAAGGGGAAAAATTGTAAAATGTCTAAGAAAATGTTGAATATTTTAATGTCACTGTGACTTACAAAATTATCTTATGAAGGTATTTTAATATATTTCATTACATGTTTAGGCAAAATGAACTGGCCTGTTAATATGATGGTGATACTTTAACTTATTTTGATGAACTCTGTCTTTGTTCAAATCCAATAAGCTTGCGTGACAATGTGGCCATTCTCTCAACAATCCACTGTTAAGAACCATAATTATTGCATGTGGGTTTTAAATCATCTCACACAAATACCTTTCACACGTTCAGCATGGCTGTGGAGAGGTCGTTACTAGTATTTGTGATTGTGGTGTTTATTCTTCATAGAACTAGTTCAAAAAGGGTGCAGTTTTTCCTTACTGTGATAATGAATGAAAGGAAAAGTACTCCTAAAAAGAAATGTAAGGTGAGGGGCGAATTGTTTCCAGAAGGAATGGGGGAAACTGAGGAGAAAGAAGAAGTTTTAAAAAGAATGGGTTAGTGATGAAAAGTTTAAGGGGTGGTTAAAGTGAGTACCTGGAGCCAGAAATGATTACAAGTTTAAATGTATAGCAAGTAACGTTGAGTTATCATGTGTCAAAGGTGAACTGCAGAAGCACAGCCAAGGTAAAAACATAGTAACTAGTCAAGTGTTTTCTGATACAATGCCAAGCAGTGCATTTGTATCAAAAAGTGAAAAATTAATGAAAAGTGTGGCAGTATTAAGGCAGCAGTGGGAATTGATTGAAATTTCTTAATTTATTGTTTTAAACATTTTTTGTTGTTGTATAAGATATTATTTTGTTTGGACCTTTGGACTTGGAAGAATTCTGTTTTAGAAACTCTTTTTTTTTTTAATGTGTTGTATCAAACATCATTTGTCTGTGAATTTTAATGTTCTTTAATATTTTCATTTGTTATCAAAATTTGTAAAACGGCATGTACCTACACGTGCAGTTCTAGAAAGGCATTTTGTGTTGTGTAAACAAAGACTTTTCTTGAATATTTGACAGCAGGAAAGAAGAGACTTTTGATTGGAGAAAATAAGAGTTCATGTAATTGGTGAATGTGAAAGTCGAGGGTAAATTACGTATTCTGATTGGTCCTCTTTAGTAGTTGCACCATTTCCTGTTTGCGGATCTTACGCCGCTCTTTCGTCTTTGATCATCTGACCATCTTAGAGAGCGAACGTGCTCTTCCTTCGGTCCCGTCATGGGATATCTGGTCTCAGCGTAAGCACTGTTTCTACGTTTATTTCAGTTTTTAACTTCATTTAAATGTAATAATTTGTATTTCTTGCGCAGGAGTTTATCTTCAAGATTCACATTCACCGCTAAATTTGTCGAAATGACTTAGCTTTTCACTAAGATCTTGTACCTTTTGATTTGGAGGCAATATTTTTTAACCTTGTAACTAATAATGTAATTAACTTATCCCTCAGGTTTGCCTTCCAGTATTTCTGTGTCACCTTACATAAGTACTTAAAATCTATGTTCATTACCTGAAGTGTTTTAGGTAGTGATGCAAGTATTTTGTACCTCTATGTTTGGTCTTATTTCTACTTTGTGTAGATTAGGATTAGCCCTCAATTTAATCATCATGTATCGTTGGATAATTTAGTTCCGTTCAAAACGTGGGATTAAAATCCTTTTGTGCATTGTGCATGTCTGCAAGCGCAATTAACACTTAAATTTACTTTTGTAAATAACTTTTTCAGTTTTTGATTTGTTCTTTCCATTATGAGTTTTCATTTGTTCCATTACCTCTCAGGGTTCCGTGCCGTTTTCCACATCCATTCTATAGTTGTCATGTTTCCTAACCTGTTGTTTACATTTTGTAGTGTATTGCTTTTGTTGAACCTTAAGCTTTCTTTTACTGTGTTTAAACTTTCATAACTTTATTATTATTATTATCACCTTGTTGTGCAATCAAGCCACAGATGGTTACAAAAAGTATTCTGAAATACTTGAGGAAGGTGAAATTAAATTATCCACTTTCTTTGCTGAAAACAACATTATGTTTCAAGTTGTTGACTTCTTGTTCTCCTAATTAAAGATGCTTTTATGGTCTGTAATTTCAATGTATCATACCTATGTGGAACCATTAGGATTATGTAATATAATGTTAGAGTTGTGGGGAAAATCTGGTAGAGGAGGGAATTTCAGCAATGTTGCAGGAATTTCTACTCAAAGTACCTGACAATACTGACTGGTAGCTGAATCAGAATAATATGTGATAAAGTAATTGAGTCTGCTTCCGATAAGCCTACAATGAGGAAGAATTATGGTGGTGTCAATGATGCTTCAAAGAAATTACGACCTCAGAGTTGTGAAACCAGTGAGTGGTGGTTAAAGCAAGTGCCTGGAGCCAGAAGTGAAGAGCTGTAAAAACAAATGTTTCAGTAAGCTACAAGCTTCTGATATACAGAGATTTATTATGATTTTAATGTGTTAGGTGATGGAATACACAAAGTGAACAAAGTGCTCATCTGGCAGGCCTGATTACAGATCAGTGAATAACATGACAGAGTAGGAAGTATGATCTTCTTTTTCTTTTACAAGCTGCTTTACGTCACACCAACACAGATGGGTCTCATGGTGATGATGGGATAGGAAAAGCCTAGGAGTGGGAAGGAAGTGGCTGTGACCTTAATTAAGGTACAGCCCCAGCATTTGCCTGGTGTGAAAATGGGAAACCATGGAAAACCATCTTCAGGACTGCCGACAGTGAGGTTCAAACCCACTATCTCCCGGATGCAAGCTCACAGCTGCGTGCCCCTAACCACACAGCCAACTCAACCGGTAGAATGAGAATGAAGCACAATACCATGATGCTTCATATTCTTTCAGAATATTGAGACATGATGAAGAAGAAGAAGCAAACATTGCTGATGTTTTGGTATACCAGAAAGCCTTCTTATCCTTTCATGGAACAAAGAAGAAGTGACTGCAAACTATTCAGCACTCTCTGAAATTTGATGGGTTAGCACTTAAGGATGAAATGGCGTATGGCTTTTAGTGCTGGGAGTGTCCGAGGACAAGTTCGGCTCGCCAGATGCAGGTCTTTTGATTTGACACCCGTAGGCGACCTGCACGTTGTGATGAGGATGAAATGATGATGAAGACATCACATACTCCCAGCCCCCATGCCAGAGAAATTAACCAATCATGGTTAAAATTCCTGACCCTGCCGGGAATCAAATCCGGGACCCCTGTGACCGAAAGCCAGCACGCTAACCATTTAGCCATGGAGCTGGACAGCACTTAAGGATGGCAGAGGGCAACACAGAAATCGACCACACCGACTTCCAGATGGTATTCATGATAGCATTTGCAAGCATCAATTTCTTTAAGGGTTGACAAAGTCACTACTCATCTGTTAAAACTTCTAAAGTTCACCTTCCTGATGATCTTTAGAGAAAATTTATGAAATGTATTGCAAGATATTCAGTGTGAGTTACAAAACCTATGGAATATTTTCTACTGAATTCAGTACATCATTTGGCTACCCTAGATCAGACATATGCAGTATCTGTGATGAATATGAAGTAAAATTAAAAGCATATTATATATTGAACTTGACACCATCTCAGTGGCAGAGGCAAAGGACTGAAATTGAAAAGAAAATGAAATGTTTGGAAGTCAAGAGGAAAGTACACCTTTGAAAAGCACAGACATTTTGTCAGCAGAAAAACATAAATCCAGAATTAAAGTGGGAAGTCAGAAGAAGTCAGGAGCTTAGTGATGGACTACCAGAAAAGTTTTCCTTTGCCAAACATCTCTTCTAATTGTACTATAAACATCAGTTGTCATTGTACTTATTCAATATTCACTGAATTTTGGATACTAAATCTGTTTTCTACACATACACAGAAGTTAAAACTACAAAAATTGACAACAAAGTAGTCTACTTCTTGGACCATGATTTTTAAATTGAATTATCCGTTAGTGTTAACACTGTTTTATGACTCATGCAGTGGCCCAAACAAGAATTACATGTTGATAAGATATCGTCATCTCATGGTGCATAAAATGAAGATGTTCAGATCCGAATTCAAGGTGATTCCTTCCTGGAATGTGACAAAGACATGGGACTAGTAAACACGAAATCATGAAATGAAATGCCTGAAGACTAGAAAAATGTAATCAGGAATGCAAAATCAAAACCAACACCATTTTGAGTTGATGAAGTTGACTATTTGATAGTACGAAATTGGATGATGCTTCTAGAAGCATTCTACCTGAAGAAATATCCTTTTCAATAAAGGCCCATCATAGAGCTGCGAATAGTAGAGGACAATCCATGAATGGTATTTAATGGTGCTTGGTACTCTTCTGTGATTGGACCCCTGCAAAGGAAGTACCGGTACCCTATGAACATACACCTACCAGAGGGAGAATTCCCGTACCCTAACAGGGCATATAACAGTAATGACATTACTTTACATTACAAGTTCATGTGATCTTAAAACATGGCTTTTCATATTTTACATACGTTTTAGGTAATTTGCCAATAGAACGAGAGAAATAACAAGATCAGTGGACATTAAAGGTATTGTGTGAAAATGGCTCCCAGAAATTCTACTCAGAATTGCCAAGAGAGTGAATCTATTCTGAAAGAGAACCATTATTCATTTCCACAAAAAATAGTTTGATAAAGTACTGTAGATAATTTTGCAATTTTAGAAGTAGTGTTGAGATGTGATTTGTTTTGAAATGTGTAATACTAGGTCATGTTCTATAGGAGGCTCTTTGAGTGTTTTACATATATTTTTAACTACAATGAGCCTTTTTTATATATTGTTGGTCTTGTTAAAGACATCTTTTTTCTCCTGTACAGTGAAACGTTGAATTTTCCAACTATTGTTATTCTAATAAGCAACTATTGTCCTTCCAACTTTTCACCAAAGTTCAGTATATGGTACTATAGTTTATATACAAAATAAATATGAAGTATTGTCCTCACTAGCTTCTGAATAATATGGTTTGAAACTTTCAAAACCATTTCCAAAGAAATGATCAAAACTGGACATCCCCACTTTTTCTCTGGGTTCTTCATGTTAGCTAAATCCCAAACAAAGGTACAACAGTCAGGGCATATCCATTTATAAACACTGGTTACCACATGTTGCATGCCTTTATGATCAATAGGTTAAAATATATCATACACTTCTATGTCAATAAGTTCTATGATTTGTTTTTCCAAGACATTCAAAGTCTGATGTTTATATTTTGAAATAATTAGTTATTGTATTTAATTACTCACAGAAATAGCTGCCAGCATGCCCAGAGAAGGCTTCTTCTGAAGGGACAGTGAAGTTAGCCATGAATCCAATTCTGTGTCGGTTATCACCTTTGATCTGTACAACTCGATCATCAATGTTATTGCATCTGGTGTTCCCACCAGGGACATTGCATCCATCAGAAATTTTCTAAAGGAAAAGAAAAATGAGTTTCATTTGTATGAAAATCACTCATATTGTTAGCGTATGATAAAAGAAATAATTACAAATCAGATCCTGCCAACAGCTGGAAACTGGACATGATTGATGATGATGAAAAGAAATACAAAGTATGATCTAAACATTTCCAATGAACATTAGGGTTTTAATGTGAATTTATGGTATCTCCATCACTACAATAAATGAACATTATGTAAATTTTAATCAGTATAATATAAAGGCTTTTTCAAATTAAGGAGTAGTTAAGTTATCCATATCTGTTAAAATCCTGCACATTCATTCTTTCCTGAATGTACAAGGACTCCTGGAATTTCTTATGCACAAACACATGCTTGTTGCCATACTGATACAGTGTTGTTGCTTTGTAGTGTGCAACAGAACTTTTTTTAAATGATCAAGTGGTCTGCCGCATGTGAGATACGGTCAGTTATCTGATTCTTGACAGCAGGGAACGTGCTTCTTCGGCTCTTTCTCCTCTGCACATAACTTCTTTAAGACCCATTGTATGTACGTGGTCTCCACTACATCTAGATCTGCCAAATAAACTTTAATGAGTGTTTAACTTTTAAAGTTCTTCAGCATTTACACACTTTTTATCTTCCCATTTTTGTCCACAGAGACTCTTGTGTTTTATTTCAGGTAATGTTTACTCAGATTATTTTAGTTAGTGTTCAATATTATAATATATATATTTATTTACTTGTAATAAATGGCATTATTCATTATGAGTCATTACTGGAAGTCCTTAAAGAATTTGGTTTACACCAAAAACTGCTTAGTCTTATTGGAATCACTGTTAAGAATACTAAGTTGAAATTCAACTTTAGAGGTGAATTGTCTGAGCCATTTGAAATCTGCACTGGACTTCGATAAGTTCACCTGCATACACCCCAGCATCAGTGGGTAGGGTCTGACACATCCCACTCTGACGAGTCTAGTGTCAGACCTAAGACGAAATGCTGGTTAATAGAGCAAATGCCTGAAAAACCATACATCCAATTTTTGATCTGATTTTTGATATGCTCTATTGGTGGAAAAATATCTAATTCCCCTCATGGGAATTTAGTATTACCAAGTGGGTTGGACTCTCGCCATTATTGTTTAACTGTGCCCTGGAGAAAGTCATGCAAGAATGGGTAAAGAAATGTCATTCAAACATCAAGATAGGCAGAAATATTAACACATTCACCTCCGTATCCAAGTTATTGCCTATAGCGCGTGTCCATGCTCTGGACCGTATCTGAGTTAGCCCAGATAAGCGCAACATTGAATTGTAGCCATTCCTACGCAGCTGTGGTTTACTTTTGTCACAAATATATGTGACAGAGATGAGGGAATACCCTTATGAAAGCTTCTACGTGCTTCTACTCTCCAGAAACCACATGGCCTCGGAAATTTTCCTTTCCAATGCATTTTTAAAAATTCCGTTTCTGAACGAAGGCTAGTGCTGACCAAGCTAGCTGCATAGTTGGTTTGTGATAGAACAAGCATGTGTAGTCACATTTTGAGGTGTAACCATGGCGTTCAATCAATAGAATCAATCACTACTGATCTGCATTTAGGGCAGTCGCCTAGGTGGCAGATTCCCTGTCTGTTGTTTTCCTAGCCTTTTCTTAAATGATCGCAAAGAAATTGGAAATTTATTTAACATCTCCCTTGGTAAGTTATTCCAATCCCTAACTCCCCTTCCTATAAACGAATATTTGCCCCAGTTTGTCCTCTCGAATTCCAACTTTATTTTCATATTGTGATCTTTCCTACTTTTAAATACACCACTCATACTGATGTCATCCCACGCCATATCTCCACTGACAGCTCGGAACATACCACTTAGTCAAGCAGCTCGTCTCCTTTCTCCCAAGTCTTTCCAGCCCAAACTTTGCAACATTTTTGTAACGCTACTCTTTTGTCGGAAATTGCCCAGAACAATACGAGCTGCTTTTCTTTGGATTTTTTTCCAGTTCCTGAATCAAGTAATCCTGGTGAGGGTCCCATACACTGGAACCATACTCTAGTTGGGGTCTTACCAGTGACTTATATGCTCTCTTCTTTACATCCTTACTACAACCCCTAAATACCCTCATAACTAGAGCCCAGATTTTTATGCATTAATAGGTTAGAATGCAAACTTACTGAAGCGAGTAGCAAGTATAGTCTACCTTCACAACGATTATGGTATGGGGTTTGCATAAAAATTTGGGGTACGGCCCATCAGAACCCCTATAATTTATGTCACTCTTGCTACATTGTGGAAGAGTGGGTGGCCGACACTTCCTACTAACCAACTTATTTTGCAATCTAACCTGTTACTGCATAAAAATTCGGGCTTTATTCATAACCATGTGCAGATATCTGTACCCTTTATTTACAATCATATTTTTGTGATTACCCCAATGAAGATCTTTCCTTATATTAATACCTAGGTATTTACAATGATCCCCAAAGGGAACTTCCACGCCATCAATATAGAAATTAAAACTGAGACGACTTTTCGTATTAGTGAAACTCACAACCTGACTTTTAACCCCGTTTATCAACATACTATTGCCTACTGTCCATCTCACAACATTATCGAGATCATTTTGCAGTTTCTCACAGTCTTGTAACTTATTTATTACTCTGTACAAAATAACATCATCTGCAAAAAGCCTTATCTCTGATTCCACTTCTTTATACATATCATTGATATGGTATATATAATAAAGGTCCAATAATACTGACTTGAGGAATTTCCCTCTTAATTATTACAGGGACAGATTTTTTTAGAAACATAGCCACCCATTCAGTCACTCTTTTGTCAAGTTCAATTGCACTCATTTTTGGCAGTAGTCTCCCATGATCTACCCTATCAAATGCTTTAGATAGGTCAATCGTGATACACTCCATTCGACCTCCTATATCTTACTGGAATCTTACAAGCTGGGCTACATTGGAATAACCTTCCCTAAATCCAAACTTCCTTCTATCAAACCAGTTATTCATTTTGCAAACATGTCTAATATAATCACAAAGAATGCTTTCCCAATGCTTACATGCAATGCATGTCAAACTGACTGGCTTGTAATTTTCAGCTTTATGTCCATCACCCTTTCCTTTATACACGGGGGCTACTATAGCAATTCTCCATTCATTTGGTATAGTTCCTTCATGCAAACAATAATGAAATGGTACTTCAGATATGGTACTATACCCAACCCATTGTCTTTAGTACATCCCCTGAAACCTTATCAATTCCAGCTGCTTTTCTAGTTTTCAACTTTTGTATCTTACTGTAAATGTCATTGTTGTCATAGGTAAATTTTAATACATTTTTAGTATTGTCACCTCTTATCCTTGTAACCAACAATACATACTGCTGACTGAATACTTCTGCGTTTTGAAGATCCTCGCATACACACTCCCTGATTCCTGGAATGCCCTTCTTGGAGCCTGTTTTTGCCTTGAAGTAGCTATACATACACTTCCATTTTTCACTAAAATTTGTATGACCGCCAATATGCTTGCCATCATGTTATCCTTAGCTGACTTCTTTGCTAGATTCAATTTCCTAGTAAGTTCCTTCAATTTCTCCTTACTTCCACAGCCATTTCTAAATCTATTTCTTTCCAACCTGCACCTCCTTCTAGTCTCTTTACTTCTCTGTTGTAATATAGTGGATCTTTACCATTCCTTACCAACTTTAAAGGTACAAACCTATTTTCACATTCCTCAACAATTGCTTTAAACAGATCCCAGAGCCTGTTTACATTTTTATTTACCATTTTCCACTGATCATAGTTACTTTTTTTAAACTCCCTCATGCCTGTTTTATCAGCCATCTGGTACTGCTTAATAGTCCTCATTTTAATACCTTCCTTCCTTTCACAATAATTTTTAACTACCACAAAAACCGCTTCATGATCACTAATACCATCTATCCTTATACAATTTCCCTCCATGATATTTCTCTCATAATTCAGAAATGCCAAACCTTGCTGCATCACAAAGTATTCTAAGACCCATTAATGCATGGTGGCCCCGTGGTGTAGGGGTAGCATGTCTGCCTCTTATCCGGAGCTCCCGGGTTCGATTCCCAGCCAGGTCAGGGATTTTACCTGGACTTGAGGGCTGGTTTGAGGTCCACTCTGCCTAGGTGATTAAAATTGAGGAGCTATCTGACGGTGAGATAGCATTCCCCATTTCAAAAGCCAAGAATAACGGCCGAGGGGATTCGTCGTGCTGACCACATGACACCTCGTGATCTGCAGGCCTTCCGGACTGAGCAGCGGTCGTTTGATATGCCAATGCCCTTCAAGGGCTGTAGTGCCATGGGGTTGGGTATTAATGCATGCTATCACCTTGATTCACAGTTTAAACCATTCAAATGCCATGGAAAAATTATTTCCGAAATGTATCCAACAAAGTGCATTTACATTATTCAAATTAAGCATTTCGGTAAATCACTGAAAACATAACCTCATATGCAAAGAGAAACAATCAATATTCAAAGACGCGGGCAAATTATGCTGGCTCCCCTCTGCAAGTACCTTATTTTTTGGATTACTGTACTGTTTGCATTTTTAGATGCCTTGTACTTGCATGGAAATGTCGTGGCTTATTGAACTTTCCTATGATGAGGGGAGGAAGTCTTTCACTTCTGTTTTCATTACAACACAGTACAGTGAACCCATCTCCTTTAAAACTGTAAGTCCGTTGATCTTGGGATTAAAAAAAGAGATGCACTTTCATCGGCATTGACAATATTGTTTGGTGCATATGAATTGTGCCATGTTTATTTGCTAACTCCCGGCACCGCCAATGTTCACGGATTCTGCTTCTCTGCATACTGCCTGCTACATGATATTGTGGTGTTCCTTAAAACACTGATCGAGCTCGATAGTTGCAGTCGCTTAAGTGCGGCCAGTATCCAGTAATCGGGAGATAGTGGGTTCGAGCCCCACTGTCGGCAGCCCTGAAGATGGTTTTCCGTGGTTTCCCATTTTCACACCAGGCAAATGCCGGGGCTGTACCTTAATTAAGGCCACGGCCGCTTCCTTCCAATGCCTAGGCCTTTCCTATCCCCCATCGTTGCCATAAGACCTATCTGTGTCGGTGCGACGTAAAGCAAATAGCAAAAAAAAAAAAAAAAAAAACCACTGAATATAAACGAATTGTGATTTCACTCAAACTTAGCAACTATGAAACACACTGTAGACACACCAAAGCGAGCGAGAGTGTGGAAAGCTACTTCTGCACGTTCTGGAGGACGCGTTCTATCATGACAGCGAGAAAATTTGAATTGAAATTACTCTCTAAAATACGACTTTTAAAAAATGTAAAGGCAGTTTTGCATTAAAAGTCTGAATTGTTTTCTGTTGAAATATGACATACAGGCAAGTTTTCTTCCATTTGCATTGCACAAAGCATAACTGTACACCCAACATCAAAAACTACGTGAACCAGGAGCGTGTTGCCAACCTTGTCGCAAATAAAACCCGCAACCCAATTTCGTGCCTCAATTTTTAAAAATATATGCGGGGGTTATTTGCGTGAATGCGGTAAATAAAGTTGTAGGGGGTCCGATGACTGTAATTTCTTTTGCTTTGCCAATTTTTTAGATATTTATCCATTTTAGGTCAAATCAAGACCGAATCAGTGGTTATTATTTTTTGTGTCTGTTTGTTTGTTTGTTCCACCATCACGGCGAAACGGCTGGATATACAGTATCTTGACCAAACTTCATATTTAGAGCATACTCATCCCGGGGAAGGTTTTGATATGCATGTGTTTAAAAATATCTGAATAGATAGGGGTTTATAGGATAACCAGAACGTGTTTCTTCCATTTTCTCTTACACTATTTATTTTCTGTAAAATCCGTTCACTATATGTGAAACGTCCCTTCATTATAAACAACTTTTGTTATATTCATAATCTTGCTTACTCTTCAAATGATGGAGAAAATTACTATTTTCTGCAGGTCTCATGCTCTGCTTTGAGTGACCGACAGACCAACAATGATCCTACAGGTTACCATCGCTACTGCTCTGACTGCTTGCCATCAGGGAAATAACATATTGCCATTTTTGTCATTATTCCTGTAAACTCGTGTTTGTTCCTTGGGTAGAAAGCAAGAGAGACATCAATCAGCCATTCTGTATGCGAGTACTAATCATGAAACCTGGACACTCTTTTCTTTGAGGAAAAATACCAAGCTGTTCAGAAAATATATGAAATATGGATACATTTTTATGACGGTGCAGGTCATCGTTTCTGGGTAGTTGGTGGCTAAACGGTAAGTTGTTTTACAAAAACAGATAGTACAATCACCATTGAATTTGGAGAGATCTACAACTTTGATCTTATGATTTATTGTCGTGTCTCAGTTGTTGGTACATTAGATAGCGTTGCATTTTAAATCAAATGTCTCCAACTCGATTGTGACTGGCAGTTGCCAAGTGAGCCTGCCATTATAGTAGAAACTCCCAAAATCAACTGTGATAGGCAGTAGGAAATGTGGCCTGCCATTTTCAACAAAACTTCCCTAATGCCTACCTTACATCGGAAACAACGTATGGCATCCTCCCTGTTTTGTTTCTCGGATATCGCTAAGAGACATGCATTTTAATATAATCTTATTCACATCTTTACAGTAATTTATGGAGAAGTCTGTATACAATGTAGGATACCATAGCAAAGGACGGGTTTATTTGCTAGTCAGAAATAAGATCCACTAGTGGCATACATGCACCAGCCCCATGGTACTGAGGTAGCGTGCCTACCTCTTACCTGGAGGTCCCTGGTTCATATTCTGTCTGGTCTTGGGATTTTAATTCTTGACCGAGCACTGGAACAGTCTTTAATCTGCCTTGTGAGACCAACTGACGAGCTACCTCATTTGAGAGGCAACAAACCTGTTCATTACAGCCAAATAAATTGGCCGAGGTTGTCATCATGCTGACAATGTGATACTCCAATATCTGCAGGCTGTCTGACTGGACAGCAGATGTCTTGGCAGGCAGAAGCCCTTGATGGGCTGTTAATTGTACATCATAGTTTTAATAAATTTAGTCAATAGTAAACCATAATTCCAAAACAATTGGTCCGTTATTGGAAATTATTAATTAATGAGTCATTACTCACTTAATCATTCAGAACAAATATTTTAAGTTCTCTTTGAGAGTCAAAATCTATATAAAAAATAAAACATGTTACCTCTCTTAGTAGGTAGTCATTTTAGTTCTTAGGATGCTGTCAACCCATGATAATATTCTGTTTACTGTGTAACACGTAGTCACAAAAATATGCTTTCAAGAAAACACAATACCGTTTAGGGATTCTTCTGGATTTGGGGTTAATAGTGAAAGTTATTTTTGGTGCCCGCCTGGTGGCCATTATCGTTAAGGTGCTGAGGTCTAAAACGGTCTGACACCGAGGTTAGCCGGTTTGAGTCCCGTTGGTCGAAAAATTTTCACCATCAGAATGTTGGCCGGAAGGGTAGGGGAGGTGGTGGTATACAATTTCTAATCACTAGCTTGCGTGCCAAAAGCCTGAATTAAATTCCAAACCTCTCCGCAGTGCTCATATGGAGGGAGGACATATGATGCTGTTAATGGTGATTTGTCCATCGGATGGGGACGTTAAGCCTTGAGCAGACTCCTTGGTACTATTTGACAGGAGTAGGCTATGTGCTGGCACCGGGTTTCACCCTCTCCCTACTATCATATATCACGCCATTCATTTCATCTCATTAACTCCTCTGATGAGGTTGATGTCAGGAAGGGCATCCGGTCATAAAAACCCACCACGACAGATTCATCTCATCTCATACCCGACCCCATAGGGAAATGGGACAAGGGTTGGACAAATAGTGAAAGTTATTTTTGGTGGGACTTCCTATTATCCTGTTTTATTTGTAACAAATTCAAAAGTTGGTTTTATGTATTTATTCATCTTATGACCATATCCAGTAATTTCTTCTGTGGAAGGCAACTTCTCATTCAAACAATCCCACATATATTGACTGTGATTTTAACTTAAGCCATTTTACACCCTATAAACACACAAACTTGCATGCATTACTAAAGGCTGTAGTGGAAGCCCTAGCTTACCTTAATGGGGTCTGCCGAGTATTAGTGAATAATTCAGCAAGTTGTGGATATGAAAGTGTCTTCAAGTCAGTCACCAGCTGAGCAAATAAACGAGGTACTTCACCTTCCACTCCATATTTTGTTTTTTTCTCCACCTCTTCTAATATTAACATCACTGTTTGTTCTTGACCTGTCTGTATATTTTCACCTTCAGTATGTTGATAGAGTAATGTTGTACGAAAACCAGCTGGACCTGCAAAAAAGATACAACACCATGACATGAATTCTATCAACTAAGGAGCTGTCTGATACAAGAGACAAGGAACCTATTCCACTATAGCCAAGTAATTCAGCCAAGGGTATTGTCATGCTAACATTCCTTCAGCTTTCTTGTCGGTGTGAAGAGAATTTTAATATCAAGCCCAGTTGGATCTAAGGGAGGGATAATAATAATAATAATAATAATAATAATAATAATAATAATAATAATAATAATAATAATAATAATAATAATAATAATAATTTTTAGGCATCTTCCATGTTAAGTACTGTGTGTAGTTGTAGGGAAGGAATGTGTTATGTGTTGTGTGTAAATTTCAGAGAAGTGTAGTTCATACACACCACCATTGAACCATTGAAATTAACTATCTGCAGTTAAAATCTCCTCCTGGCCAGAAATAGAACCCAGGTTCCTTTGCACCAAAGGCTTACATGGTGCTATTCGGCCAAGGAGGCAGACAACATGATGTCTATTTTATGTTATTAAACTAACTTCACTTCTTTCTGACTTCTTAGCTGAATGGTCAGCATAGCAGCCTTCATTTTAAAGGGTCCTGGGGTTAATTCTCTGTCAGGCTGGGGATTTTAGCCATTTTTGGCTCTGGCGCAATATAGAATATATCTCTCCACATAGGATTGCCATCAGAAAGGGCATCCAGCCATAAAACTGGGCCAAATCCACATGTAGTATTGAATCATCTTTACTGTAATTGGGAAAATAACCTGTTGATGATAAATAAATCTATTCTATTGATGCCAAGTAATCGGGAAAAGGCTAGAAAGAAGAAGATAATACTGGCTTCACTTCTGTCATTTTCAACATTGTAGTTAGAGAGTTTTTGTAATGTTGATAACTAGGGCTCGGATGTTTAAGAAAAGTCATATTTTTTTTCTTTGTCTCTATTTTCTTGTCTGATTGGATTTCGGTGCAAATCAGGTGATTATCATCACGATTAAGTGATTTTCATTTGTCATATAAATGCATATTTTGGATATTTTTTTTTGCCAAAAGGTCATATTTTCGAGCTATTTTAGTAGAAACTTCATATGTCGGTCATATTTCAGTGGTTTGACGACAGCTGTAGGTGTGCGAAATCATGTTCAACTTACCGAATGTGAACTAGTGTTTACAAAACTGCTTCTCGGTATCACGCTATTGATACAAGTCGAATAGTCATATAACCAACCCGCTGTACTCGGCAACCCGGTCTCCCAGGCAGAGACAGAAATAATCCGGAAAATCCCGTCCCAGCAGTGAGCTAATTACTTCTGGTAATTACTCACTTGTCTTTGTTCAGATATTAGAACCTCAACCTCCTTTCACTTACATAAGCGTTAGTTTACAGTAAATCATATCCCAGCACACATTCCAGTATGCCTAAGAAAAAGTCTTCTACCAGTGTTAAGTTACGAAGCTTTGTTAAGGAATTTGGAGAAGAATATTTCTGTACAGATGGTTTAGTTCTATTTTGCAAGTTGTGTGAAGTGAAAGTCATGGCTAAAAAATGTTTTAACATGACGAAACACAGCAACAATGTCAAACGACATCATGTCGATAAGAAGAGGCAGCAATTGATGTTCGATAAGGCTGTTACATCTTCAGCGATGGACAGATGTTCGGATTTTTCAATGGAACTTTGTGAGATGATGGTGTCAGCAAACATTCCTCTAAACAAGGTGAACAATACCCATTTCAAGAATTTTCTGGAGAAATACACTAAAAATCTGTTCCTACACAATCAACACTGTGAAAAAACTATTTATCGCGTTGCTATGAAGATACTCTAAATCGAATATGACACAGTGTAGCAGACAATAAGATTTGGATATCTATTGATGAGAGAACGGACACTGCAGGTAGATATATAGGGAATGTAATTATTGGAACACTCTGTGCTGGTCTCCCTGGGGATATTTTTCTACTAACCTCAGAAGTTTTAGAGAGAGCAAACCACTCAACGATTGCAATTCTTTTTGATAATGCACTAAAATTTTTGTAGAAGGATGAAATTAAGCAGGAAAACATTCTTCTCTTTGTTACTGATGCTGCTCTGAACATGGTGAAAGCTGCTGAAGGCCTCAAGCTGTTTTATCCAAGAATGATTCGCGTCACTTGCCTTGCACATGCTCTGCATAGGGTGGCAAAAGAAATTCGTGGACATTTTCTTGAAGTCGATAAATTAATATCTAACATTATCATTTTTCTTTTGAAAGCACCACTGTGGGTTGCGACTTTCAAGGAGTTAGCTCCTTCGATGCCACTCCCTCCACAGCCAGATCTTACTAGGTGGGAGATCTGGCTCGATGCTGCCGCGTATTATTGTGTAACTACTCCACTATCAAAATCATTATTAACGGCTTCAACAAAGATGATGCCTCTTCTATCAAGATTGCCCAGGAATTGTTTTCCAACAGTTTGTCAGAGAGTTTGGCATATATTAAGTCAAACTTAGGAACTATATCGAGTGCAATTGAAGACATGAGTGCAAGAACTAGATAATGACCACATTTAGCAAAAATTAGCTTTTGACTTCTATTTGTAGCCATAACTGCCCTCTATCAGTTACTATAGAAGTTAATTTCAGAAAGTGCCTATTTTTCTCGCTAGATGGCCTTTACAATTCAACTGGTTCCTTTCTGAGTGCAAGACTTGGATAATAACCGGAATTATCCAGTTCTTGCTCTCAGTTACCCTCGTACTGAAGAAGAGTAAGGAAGGTGGCTGAATGCAGTGAGTTATTGTGTGTTGCAAATGCAAGCTTTAATTCAGAGGTAGGTTCCATTAAGAGCTGCATTTTAGTGCTAAATGTATAGAATGTATATTACAGAATATTCAGTTTAATGTTACATTGTATTATACAACAATATTTTAGACCAAAATATTATATTCAAATAAATGTGGAAGTTTGAAGCCCACACTTTATGCTTTTATAAATTATTGTCATTTTTAGATACCGCTACGAAGTTCTACTGATTCCTCTCCAGTAAAGAGTAAGAAAGGGACAAGAAAAGAAGATAACTGGCAAAGGAATGTTAGGAAACGAAATATATGTTTTTGTAAGAGAAAATGTGCAGCCAACTTATCCAAAGATATTAAAGAATGAATTCTTAGGAATTTAAACAAAATGAGTGATAAGAATGCTCAGGATGCATACCTCATGGGCTTAATAACCTTACATAATATTCAGAGGTAAGCTTTAAATAAATATTAGTTTTAGACATATATTTTGTAGGAGCACTGAACACACAACAATGCAGTATATTTTTGTTGTAGAAGGCGCCCTGATCTCAGCATGAAGTGGAGAAGAAAGAAGAAGCTTGCTGCAAGAAACAATGCAACATAGAGTGAAGATGAGGATGAAGAAATAGGTGTAGAGCCATTATGTAGAGAACTACATTCCACATGAAATTAAAACTCTGCACATTTTTACTGACAACTGTGCAGGGCAAAACAAGAATATTTTGATGGTTCAGTAATTAAGTACACTAGCGGCTTCGGGCAGATTTATCAAAATATATCACCATTTTCCAGAACGTGGAAATTCGTTCATGCCCTGTGATCGTACCTTCGCACAGATTGAGAAGCTAAAATGCAAGAAAGAGTATGTGTTTGTCCCTCAGGAATGGTATGATATTGTTTCATCTGCTTCCCAAAAATTTGCTGAGGTGAAAGTACACCAGGACATGGTATTTGATTTTAAACATCACTTGGTGTCACATTTTAAGAAAATAATAAAGAATGGTACTGAATCATTCAGAATAAGTAGGTACTATAAATTTGTTTATGAAGGGAGAGAGCTGTCTGTTTCTGCTGGTCAAAACACTTTTGTTCATACAAAATTTGGTCTGTTCAAGACGAAACGTACTCCAATATTACATCCCGCCAAGTTGTACCAAACTCCACTGCCTTTGAATAACAAGAAGTACAGAGATGTGATGAAATTGGCACAGAAGTATATTCCTCCTGCACACATGAAATGGTATTCCGATCTCAGATGTGAATGCGAGGATGAAGAATATGGCTCTGAAAGTGAGGTATCATACCACGAGTTCTAAAAACTGTTTTCAATCATATTTTACTTAATACTTATTATGTATGTCATGCACTGGGCTTTAAGACTCAATATTTCATAGTTAAAACATTAAAACATGTAATGGCATTCATTCTCCAATTTCTATTCCCGTTTTTGCATTCCTTAAAACATCTGAGTGCAAGAAATGGATAATTCCATCACACATTTTCTCGTTTTTTTATTATTTCTAAATGGAGTAGAGGGTTAAAAATTGAAACAGTAGTGTATATTCATATATACTTTCACATTAAACTGAAACCTTTGATGAATTTTAGGATTTATATAGTTTTAAATGTTTTTCTCGTTTTTCTCAGAACTTAACTTTTGGTTATTAGCTAGTTCTTGCACTCAGGTCTTCAATTACTTGTTTAGAATCTGCTTGCTTAGAAATTCATGAAAGTATTGACATTGTGAGAAGTGTTGAACTTTCAGTACAAAAATTACATGGAATAGTTGGTGACAGTGTAAAACGGAAACTTCAAAATGTGCTTAATTGAAATGATGGTTTTTACTGTGTGTGCAAGATAAATGATGTTCTTAGAGGAGAAGGTACCAGTACACTTCAAGATGAGTGCATACTCAACAGCAGTGATTTAACATTATTTAAATATGCACCAATAACGTCTTGTGATGTAGAAAGGAGCTTGTCTTCTTACAGGAATGTGTTAAGTGATAATCGGAGGTCTTTCACGCCTGATGCTTTGAAGATGAATCTTGTCATACACTTCAATTCCACCAACGGAGAAGAATGAAAAAGGTATGTGAGTTTGCACTGTAGGCTCTGATGACCTACCATAATGTATTGAAAGACATCTATTTAATTTGTTTCTTGGTGCTCAGTTTAAACTTTAACGCATTTGTATAATGTTAATGAAATCTGGCCTTAAACATTCCAAAATAGAGTTATTTCTAGTTTTCTTGTATTTCAAACCACCAATGCAGGGTGCAAACATGGACTTTTACAATGCTGTGTGATCTGATAATCTTAGTGAACTTAGTTCACAAAAGTTTGATTAGTGAATCAAGGATAATAGACTGTGAATAATTGCTGCACATGTATATTCAGAAAACTAATATTAAAGTAATAAAGAATTTAGTTAACAAATATGTGTCAGAGGAATTACCGTTCCAATTTATAATTTATTTTAAAATGCCCATATTTTGATTAATTATTTTCGGGTCATATTTTGTCATTTTTATGTCATACTTCGTCACTTTTGAGGTCATATTTCCTCATTTTTGAGGTCATATTTGCTTGCTTATTTGGGCTATTTTTAGGTCTTAAACATCCAAACCCTATTGATAACAGATGCAAAATATCAACCTCTGTTCAGACTAACCTGTCTTTGTGCTGTATTATTCTTAGAATGTACTACTATCCTCCTTCCTATCTTTTATAGTAGGTATGGTATATATTGTATATGCACATACTATATATAATGAATCTAACTATTTCTGAAATGTAGGCATATGAATATTACCCTTTGGCTTTGGATTTAACCTTAACAATTAATTTAACTGAGCACCCTCTGTGAATGGGAATGTAAAATACATCCATGGTACCCCTGCCTGTTGCAAGAGGCAACTGAAAGGGGATCCAGTGGCTCTGAACTTTGGAGCATGGATTGGTGACCACAGTTTCCCTAGCTGAGTTTTGTATTGCTTCCACTTATTTATGTGAGGCTCCTCACTTCCATCTTTCCTATCCAACCTCACTTGGTCAACTACTGTTCTTTTCTGACCCCAGCAGTATTAGGTTCCTGAGGCCTAGGGAGTCTTTCATTTTCATACCTTAATGACCCTTCCCTTTCTTTTGCTAATAGATTCATTCCTCAAAATATCAGACCCCTTCCATTTTCCATTGAAACATACCTTTGGATGTGGTCCAGACCCATTCAAAATTGCTACCATAGTCCCAATCCATAAATCAGACAATAAGAGAGAGAGAAACAATTATCGCCTAATTTCTCTCACAACCCACCTTTCAAAATTACTAGAGAAATACATTAAAACCAGATTACTTAATTACCTGAATAAGTATAACATATTGTCTCCAAATCAGTTTGGTTTTAGACCAAAAATTTGCACTCAAGATGCAATATTTTCCTTAACTGATTATTTGTATAAAACCATTGATAGCTCCAAAAGGGCTATTTCTATATTTTTGGAGTTAAAAAAGACATTTGATACCGTAGACCACAATATACTCCTTAGAAAACTTGAAAAAGTAGGCATTCGTGGAATTCCTCAAAATCTAATTAAATGTTTTCTTTCTAACAGAATACAAAAGGTAAAAAAAAAGAAATAGCATATGGCTTTTAGTGCTGGGAGTGTCCGAGGACATGTTCGGCTCGCCAGATGCAGGTCTTTCGATTTGACACCCATAGGTGACCTGCGCGTCGTGATGAGGATGAAATGATGATGAAGACGACACATACAACCAGCCCCCGTGCCAGCGAAATTAACCAATTAAGGTTAAAATCCCCGACTCTGCCCGGAATCAAACCCGGGACTCCTGTGACCAAAGGCCAGCACGTTAATCATTTAGCCATGGAGCCAGACAATACAAAAGGTAAGAATCAAGGATACTCTAAGTAAAAGTGTTGCAAGTAAAAAATTGGTGTACTCCAAGGAACAGTGTTAGGACCAATTCTTTTTCTGTTATATATCAATGATCTGTGTGAGCTAAACTGTAAAAAATTTAACTCATATGCTGATGACACGGTAGTCACAGTCACAGGTGAAACTTGGGAGGACACCTTCAACAGAGCTCAAGAAACCTGGCCATAGTTCAGAAATGGCTAAACAACCACCTACTTACTTTAAATGAAAATAAAACGAATTCCTCTGCTTCTCGCATAATAAGACAATGCAACCCTCAGACAACCTAACACTAAAACTCCACACACCAACTTGCAAAAATACTGAAGCTGCAACTGTTAGACTTTACAGAAATCAATAAAAGTTTCATACCTAGGGATAATTATAGATAGTTATCTGAAATGGAATTTTCATGCATCAAATTTGATCATTAAACTTCAGAAACTTATTTATATATTTTACAGAATTAGAAATGTTATTTCAACAAAAGCCTTGAAGTCTGCATACTTTGCCTTAGTTCAATCGCAACTGCAATATGGAATTAACAGTTGGGATTGAATACTTGATTCACGCTTGGTTCAGGTAAATACATGCCAGAACTACATACTGAAAGTCATGTACAAAAAGCCACCGATGTTTCCAACATATGAACTGTTCCAGCAAAGCATGGTACTTAACATACGGCAGCTATTTGTGCAGTCAGTGACCCTATACATGCATAAAAATTTAAAGCTCTTCTGCAAAGAACACAAGTCAAGAATTTGCACTAGGCTGCAAGACAGAACTGGAATAAGTAAAGTAAAGTACTGGTATTCGAATAGGTAAAGTATTGGAATGGTGGTTTTTAAATAAATTTGTTTGAAACTTTTACATTCTGTACTCCAATATGAGACTCATAATGTGTAATAAGTATACCATGCCGGAATACTTTACTTGGACAAAGAAATCTAAGTTGTCTAGGACCAAGGATATCCAATGCATTACCTGTGGTCGTGATCAGTGGCAATCAGAATACCCTGTAGAAAAGGCTATTCACATGGCTCATTAACAATTATTACAAAATAGATCAACTTATAAATTTCCATTATATTATTTAAATCAACTAGCACACTATTCCTCTCCACTAAGAAACCAACCTTCTCCTTAACCCATGTCCCTCCTTTCACCAAATGCAGAAAAACAGTTCATAAAATTACTGTAGTCAAATATCACCAAAATGATAATGGAGTAGATGATATTCACTAGATGCCATGATGTACATAATCTAGCTATTGTATTTTTTAAGCTCACACACAAGTTTACCTTATGTGGAATTCACACTGTATGTTTTACTACCTCTGTTTGTATATGTAAGATATTGATTGTGAATAAAAATGTTAAAAAAAGAAAATTAGATGACTTGCCTTTCTTTTCTGTAATCTACAATAGGGTATATCCACCTGGTTTCTACACCTCATGTTGTGATTGTGGAAGTCATTTTGGTGTTTAATATCTGTGATATGTTTTCATTACATAATGCATTAAAAAATACAGAGTAACTATGGTCGTAATAGAATTATCAATAAACAAAGGTTATCAGTGTGTACCTGGTGGAGACTTTGATATGATACATAAAGCTTTCTTTTGGACTACAAGAACCTCTGAGATTCTACTGCAATTTTCTCATAGAAAATTTTTGTATTGCACAATGCTATGAAAAATGGAAAGTATGCATTTAACAGGATTTTTCTTTAAACTTTATCAGTAAGGGACCTTAACAAATACAGCACCTTTGACAATTTCCCTGTTATAAAATCAATATGTGAATCCCACATCAGCTTGGAATCCAAATACAGTAAACTCCTAACAGCTTGACAGGGTCATTATCTTCAATAATTGAATGAGTACTTAAGCTAAATATCAATGTTTGAGTTTTGTTGGAATTTAGAAAGAGTTTGTTAGTATACCACGCTGGAACACTTTACTTGGACAAAGAAATCTAAGTTGTCTGGGGCCAGTTGCTGAATATAAGTTATCCTTTGTCAGCTGTCTAACTTCATCTATAGAATTAGCATTTTTTATGAAAGTTGTATCATCTACATATAAGACTGAATTGGCTATAGAGTTCTCACTGTCAACCAGATCATTTGTTAACACTAAAACAAAAAAAGTGGTCCGAACTTTGAGCCATGTGGAACACTATGCTTAATGTAACGATTAGATGGCCTTCCACTTCTACTGCTTGTTTACGACCACCTAGGTATGGTCTCAGGATATCATTTACTTATCCCTAACTGCATAGTAATGTAATTTGGCAATAAAATTTGTATGGGATACACAGTCTAAAGCCTTGCAAAGATCACATAATGTAATCTGAGCAGGCCTCCTGTTCTCTAATGCCAAAAATATGTGTTCAAGCAGCAAATTAGTTGCTCCAATAGTTGATTTACCCAATTAAAATCCAATTGTTCATTATGTAAAAGATTATTAGTTTAAAAATTGTCTACCAACTGTTCTACCATAATACATTCTAGAATTTTGCCAAATACTGAGAAAACTGAAACCTATTTTATTATTTATAAGTTTCATTTTCCGTATTGATTGGATTCAATCTATAGACAAGAAAAGTGTTCCACCGATAATAATAATTTCGTGTGGCTATTTCTAGCCGAGTGCAGCCCTTGTAAGGCAGACCCTCCGATGAGGGTGGGCGGCATCTGCCATGTGTAGGTAACTGCGTGTTATTGTGGTGGAGGATAGTGTTATGTGTGGTGTGTGAGTTGCAGGGATGTTGGGGACAGCACAAACACCCAGCCCCCGGGCCACTGGAATTAACCAATTAAGGTTAAAAGCCCCGACCCGGCCGGGAATCGAACCCGAGACCCTCTGAACCGAAGGCCAGTACGCTGACCATTCAGCCAACGAGTTCCACCGATCAATACTCATTAGACAATGACTATAAATGTTTTGTACTAGCTGATGATGGCCATGAAAGGCCGAAACCAGTACTAGTGTAATAATCCATTCACAATAAATATTGATTGGTGGAACACTTTTCTTGTCTATACATCAAAACTGAAACCTGCCGGTATTGGCCGATGTTGGGGACAGCACAAACACCCAGCCCCCGGGCCACTGGAATTAACCAATTAAGGTTAAAATCCCCGACCCGGCCGGGAATCGAACCCGAGACCCTCTGAACCGAAGGCCAGTACGCTGACCATTCAGCCAACGAGTTCCACCGATCAATACTCATTAGACAATGACTATAAATGTTTTGTACTAGCTGATGATGGCCATGAAAGGCCGAAACCAGTACTAGTGTAATAATCCATTCACAATAAATATTGATTGGTGGAACACTTTTCTTGTCTATACATCAAAACTGAAACCTGCCGGTAATTACTCGGCTAATTAAATTCACCACTTTTAAATACTGGGATTATCTTTGAATACTTTTGAATACTTTTGAGTTACTGGGAACACTCCTATTTCCAAACTGTCACTAATACAGATAAATGAGAGGTTTATGGTCTATGAGCCTTTAGGAAGCATCAAAGTGGATCAGAGCAAAGATCTAAACAGTATCCCAAATGTGATGCACATCTTTGTCTCCAAGGAGAAGTAAGAAGAGGATGGGGGTCAAAGATCCACAGCACTACCCAGTAGCTCCCTGGATAAGGCTTATGAAAGAAGAATTAATTTAACTGAGAAATATGCTATTCTGGGATAATGAAATCTTTCTGGTTCAATTTATCAAAAGGTTTGAAGTTACCGTATTTATGAATTCTAACTTTTTATTTTACTGTGATGATTATGATTGTTATGATATTCAAAGTCAACAGCTTGAAATATTTCTTTACTCAATGCCAGCATCATAATTTTTTATAGCACTTCTGTAATTTTGAAAAAAGGAAAATAAGTCTTAATTTTTCTTCTCTATTGGTTGTATTCTGTATCAATACTTACCCAAGTCTTCAGGTTGAACATCAGAAATAATCTCTTTTAAAATCAAATACTGAGACACTTTTGTCTTTGCACCATTTTCACCATTGGAGAAAGGACGGAAGATATGAACTTCATTACAAATTGCTCTTTCAAGGAGACCAGAAGCACCAATATTTTGTTTGCAGCTATGTTGACTCCTGAAAAAAGTGAAATAGTAGATCAATCAATCAATCAATCAATCAATCAATCAATCAATCAATCAATCAATCAATCAATCAATCAATCAATCAATCAATCAATCAATCAATCAATCAATCAATCAATCAATCAATCATTACTCATCGGCATTTAGGGCAGTTACCCAGGTGGCAGATTCCCTTTTGTTTTAAAGATTTTTTTACTAATTCTCTGACACTAGCAAACTTTTATTCTCTTAAAAACTTAAATGTGAAAAATTGTTTTGAGTAGGTTGACTCCTGGAAAAAGTTATAAATGAGAGGAAAGTGTTTATGTCAAATATTAATGCCAAGATGCATACACAGTAAATTTATACTAAAACTATGCCAACATATTGCATGCAGCTGTATGCTTACAAGGTAACTGCAAGTGTAATCTGAAGGATAGAAATTATTTTATTCAACCAGAAATCACAGTACTAGTTGAGTTTCATAATTCTTATTCTAACCTCCACTGATGGTGGTTGCAGCCAAAAATTTTAGACCTGTGTGTTTCATCATGTGATGGGGCAGGACTAATGGAGGGTTAAATGTGAATAGAGTTTGAACTGATTTCTTGTAATATCTTCAATTTGTTTCATAGATGTAAACAATGAATAATATCTTAGAAAATGAAATCTTTGACTAGAGATCTACATGAGATACGCTGTTAAATAGTGTTTACTGTACTTACTTGACCAATGGTAGTGAGTGGATATTGACAGGTGAGCTGTATGGAGTTGACTGTAGTGAAAGATAATGGTCCAAACGGTGCGTGCAAGTTAGCAGATCCTTACTCTTCGTTACGACCATGGGTATTGTTGTGGAGGTCGTTGTGTACTTGGTCTCACAGAAGCCTGTTACATCTTTCTGAAAGATTTAACTTTTATTACAAATTAAAGTTTAAACATTGAGGAAGGTTTTATTGGCATCAAAAAAATGGAAGGTATATTGATAAACAAAATATGACGTCAGTAAATGGATTCATTTAGTTGTCATAATATTTTATACTTGATTTTAATAAAATGTTACAATTTTTAGACAATATTTTGCATGAAGTTAGAAGAAAAGCCTTTAATATTTATTTTATAGATAGGTAAGGGTCGTTCTGCCCAAAGGCAGGTCCGAACCTCTGCAGAGGTGTTCCTGAGCCGGAGTTTACGTGTGGTAGGGTGGCCAGTTCCTTTCCGCTAATATATGTACCATGAAATGAAAATAGCAAAAGATTGACAAAAAAAGATTTGCAGCAACAAGGTTATAAAGAGATATTGTACACCAGGATGGTATTGGGACTGTAGAACCAATTTAATGAAGATGAGCCTCATCATCATTTGAATGATGTCAAATTCCTTTGTTTTGAATAGTTTTGAAGTTTCTTAGAGGAGAAACATAGAACAGAACCAAAAGATGCAGCACATGCCTGCTTTGTGCAATGAGTGTGTGTATGTTGACATATATTAGCATTATGAAAAATGGTGGTAATTTGGTGTTGTTTTAAGGGGAAGTACAACACGGCAACCATCCTCTATTAATACTAATCAGAGAAAAAGGGAAAATTAAAGAGGTCCAACACTTCAAGGTATTAGCAAAAGAAAGGAAAAGACCATTAACCCCTCAAACCAGTAATATTCATTGACCGCACAGTACCCCTCCAACAGTAATTATTTCGAGCTAGTTACCACAACTCTTCATGCTTACATAGACATTCTTATTTCAAAATCTGGTGTTACTAATTGGTATACTTGTTATTTTCTGCATTTTTAAGCCCTAATTTAATTTAATTATCACTGCCAACAATGAGAGTCTATTCCAGTCTGTTACAAACTACTTTTCAAAGAGCTTCATGAACAATTTATGAAATCTCATAAATGATTTTTGTTGATATAGAAAGAGCAATTATTTAAGTAAAACTGCATCATTTGACTAACAGTTATAAATCACTTTGACACATTTGAGAACAGGGCAGGGCTAGGTTGTAACAAAGTACACTGACCTCACAGCAGAAGTTCAAAATCTGTGGAAAATGGACATAACAACAGTGAGGCCTTTAATCATTTCTACTACAGGATTTGTGTACAATAAGCTGCAACAACACCTGCAGGATCTGGACATCGTCTATACACTTCCACAAAAGGAGAAGGCTGTCATTCTGAACACCTGCCACATGACAAGAACCTTCCTATCACAGCAGTAGAGGTCAGTTTCCTGATCAATGAACTGCCATGGTGAGTAAAATAATAATATATTATTATTATTATTATTATTATTATTATTATTATTATTATTATTATTATTATTATTATTAATAATAATAATATTCTGCTTCGTTTTGGCAGGTTGTGGACCACATTATTTCAATTTTTTTGTATCCATGAGCTTTAACTCTTTCCTAGTATTCCCAAATTCACTTTCTGTGAGCCTCTTTTCTTTAATCAGTCCACTTCTTGCCTATTTTTAACTTTGGCTTTTCTTAAAATCGCTGGTATATTCAAAATTTCTTCTAGAGAGGAACACATTCCTGGATGTCTTCATGTGTGAATCCTATTTTTTGAAGGTCTTTTTCAACTTCGATGAACCAGAGTCCCTTGGTTTTCTTGTTTACAAAGTAGGTAAAGATCCAGTTGGTCAATCTCTGCGAGTTCATGCATGTTATGTGGCCATAAAATTTAATCCTCTATTTACGAATTATGTCCATTATCCTTTCCACATGCGGGTACAGTTCATTGTTATGCCATTTTCTGTACTAAAAATTTTTTCTGATTGGTTGTTTGATCTTTCTCAGGGTTTTTCATTCTTTAGCTTCTAACTTTTCAATTAGACCCTCTGCTGTTCAGTGAAAAGCATTCTGCTGCATACAGGACCTCTGAATGCATGACTGAACAATAATGCCCAAGCTTGGCATTGATGTAGATATTTCTAGTTAGTTGGATTGCCACTTCTATCTTGTTGATCCTAGATGTGAATGTTACTTTCTCTGAGTTTTTAGGTACTATCCACTTGCCTAAGTACTTAAACTTTTCTGCTTGTTTGATTTTCCCTCTGTTCTACAAGTAACTCTCTAGGAGCTGGCTTTATATTGGTTATGAACTCCATTTTTTAAAGGAGATCTGCAGGCCAGCCTTTGCTGCTTGGGTTTTAAGTTGGTTGATTTTGATTTATTTGTCTTGCAGCAGTATGGAGGGAATCAGAGAATATCTCAAGATCATCTGCAAAAGCTAGGTGATCTATTATCAGGCCAGTTCTCTTGTATCCTATTCTAAATCCAATCTCGACCTCATCCTTGAACATCTCTTTGTGCCATTTGTAAATGATTTTCTCCAGTACGCAGTTAGAGGCGATAATCCATCTCCCTGCCTTACGCCTGTCTTTACTTCGAAGATGTCCGAAATCTCTCCCCTGAATTTCATTCTAGAGGTTGTGTTGGTTAGAGTCTGTTGGATAATTGATCTCGTTTTGTTGTATAAACCATCTCCTTTAGAATTTGGAGGACTGTAGGTCGGTCTATAGACTCATAGGCTTTTTTGAAGTTGGTGAAGATAACCACAAACTTCTTATTACTGAGATTCAGATAGGAAAGAATAGACTTAAGATTAAGGTTCTGCTCTGCACATGATTGTCTTTTCCTAAACCCTCCTTGATATTCACCCAATCATAAATTGAGTTGCTCTTCTGCCCATGTCTGAAGGGCTTGAGAGAGAATTTTGTACATTACCTAAAGGAGGGAGATGCCACTGTAGTTGTTTACATCTGCTTTGTCACCTTTCTTATGAAGGGGATTAATCATGGCTACTGTCCGGTCACTTGGAATTTTCTCTGTTTCCTAGATCTTGTGCATGATCTCTGTTAGTTTATCAATTGCCTTCTCACCTGTTGACTTCCAGAGTTCAGCAATTATTGCATATTCACCAGGTGTTTGTTGTTCTTAAATGACTTGATGAACAGTTGATTTCCTCTTTTTTTGGGTGGAGAAGAGTCTGGGTTGGGATGCATGGTTTCTTCGAAGTCAAATTGTGTTTCTGGTTCTTCACAGTTGAGAAGAGATTCAAAATATTTTGCCAAGATCTGACAGTTGTCCTTGCCATTGTAGGCAAGTTTACATTAGTGGTTTCTGAAATGTAGACTTGGAGGGGTGTTTTTTGTGAGTTTATGTTTGGACGTTCTATAGAAATCTCTGGTATTGTTCTTCTTTAAATCCTGGAGAGGTGTATTTAGTGAGGATGTGTTTGAACACATTCAATCAATCAATCAATCAATCAATCAATCAATCAATCAATCAATCAATCAATCAATCAATCAATCAATCAATCAATCGCTACTGATCTGCATAAAGGGCTGTCGCTGAGGTGGCAGATTCCCTATCTGTTGTTTTCCTAGCCTTTTCTTCAATTATTGCAAGGAAATTGGAAAACTATTGAACATCACCCTTGGTAAGTTATTCCAATCCTTAACTCCTCTTCCTATAAACAAATATTTGCCCCGATTTGTCCTCTTGAATTCCAACTTTATCTTCATATTGTGATCTTTCCTACTTTTAAAGACACCACTCAAACTTATTTGTCTATAGATGTCATACCACACCATCTCTTCACTGACAGCTCGGAACATACCACTTATGATATAGATGTTGTTTCTCATTGGGCCTCCACGGTATGCACTAGCCATGTGTCTTGGTGGGTGTGCTAGGTACCAACTGATGAGCCCAACTTAACACACGGGGGCGAAACACTGGCAACCAAGAATGAGTTAGCTGGAAAATTTATAATGTCCAATAACGGACCATTTATATTGGTATTACATACCACTTAGTCGTACAGCTTGTCTCCTTTCTTCCAAGTCTTCCCAGCCCAAACTTTAAACATTTTTGTAACATTACACAATTGTCGGAAATCACCCGGAACAAATACAGCTGCTTCTCTTTGGATTTTTTCCAGTTCTTGAAGCAAGTAATCCTGGTGAGGGTCCCATACACTGGAACCATACTCTAGTTGGGGTCTTATCAGAGACTTATATGCCTTCTCCTTTACATCCTTACTACAACCCCTAAATACCCTCATAACCATGTGCAATCATATTTATGTGATTACTCCAATGAAGATCTTTCCTTATACACAAAAACCTCGTTTATCTGGCTCTTATTAATCCGGATCGAAAATTAAAAACATTTATTTTTACTTGTACAGTATTTCTTTTATGGCGCCGACTCTTCTTGAATGTCTTTTCCGCCAAGGATAGTTAAGGACAGGAATTGAAAGTAATTTGGCCACAGTCTCTCAAAGGTACTGTCCTGGCTTTCCCCTAGAACTAAGAATGGGAAACCACGGAAAACCATTCCCAGGATGGCCGAGGTGGGATTAGAACCACGCTCTTCTGAATGCAACGCACTATTAATTCACTGATGGTGAATTTGAAAATGAAACCGACGCTCCATCAGAATAAAAAATGACTCATGGAGAGGCAACAACGCAGCTGGACAAACTGATGGCCTATTTAGAATCCTTGACTGAAAGCACATTGGCAGAATTATTGTTAGTAAAACGTCTTCGTGATCGTGCTGTGCGCAAACACTATATAATGGTAAAACAGAAGAAACCCACAGATTATTTTAGTGCATAAAACAGAGTCGTAAATGTACGAAAAGTGTTCTTATATTTTTTGTACAATTGAAAAAAAATTACTGTACAACTTATGTTAATAGATTACATAACATGTACTATATTTATTTTTTTGTTTTTTTCAGATTATCCGGATTTTTGATAATCCGGATCAGTTCCGGTCCCACTTAATCCGGATAAATGAGGTTGTTGTGCATTAAGACCTAGGTACTTACAATGATCTCCAAAGGGTACTTTCACCCTATGGTAATTAAAACTGAGAGGACTTTTCCTGTTTGTGAAACTCACAACCTGACTTTTAACCCCGTTTATCATCATACCATTGCCTACTGTCCATCTCACAACATTATCAAGGTCATTTTGCAATTGCTCACAATCTTGTAACTTATTTATTACTCTGTACAGAATAACATCATCTGCAAAAAGCCATATCTCTGATTCCACTTCTTTATACATATCAATGATACGGTATATATAAGAAAACATAAAGGTCCAATAATACTGCATTGAGGAATTCTCCTCTAAATTATTATATGGACAAATAAAGCTTCGTCTAATCTAATTCTCTGAATTCTATTTTCTAGAAACATAGCCACCCATTCAGTCAGTCTTTCATCAAGTCCAATTGCACTTTTTTGCCAGTATTCTCCCATAATCTACCCCATCAAATGCCTTAGATAGGTCAATCATGACCTCCTGAATCCAGGATATCTGCTATATCTTGCTGGAATCCTACAAGTTGAGCTTCATTGGAGTAACCTTTCCTAAACCCAAAATGCTTTCTATCACACCAGTTATTAATTTTGCAATCATGTCTAATATAATCAGAAAGAATGTTTTCTTAAAGCTTACATGCAATGCATGTCAAACTGACTGGCCTGTAATTTTCAGCCTTATCTCTATCACCCCTCTCTGAAGATCCAGAGAAACTGAGAAAAGACATTATGGTCTCAGTTTCAATGATGGTGAAAACCTGACATTCACCTCCCTGCGGTAGAGAGGGGGCAACAACTGTTTATAACAATTTTGTTATATGCAGGTGGTTAACGAATGAAGGGACCGAGTATTTTCCAGTATAAGAAGATCCCCTCTACCAAGTGCCAACAGTCTCCTTGAGGGTGGATGAGCAGGTAGAGGTTAGGGCACTCTATTGTCCCTGGGACAGGAAATGGTCCCAGAAGGTGGAAGAACCTACAACTGGTCAATGGCATTAGGATGCGGAAGGCAACGGGAAACCAATGCATTAAAGATCCTGAAGGATATCCCTTTAAGTTCATATGGCATTGCTCTGTTTAATGTAAAATTATCCAGAGTTTCTATTCCCCCATTCGTATCACCGGCAGGGAATGCTTCAAACATTGCTATGACTAGAAAGCCCAGCAGTTTTGGAAAGATCAAAGTGTATGACAACAAAGCTGGAATTGAAGGACATCCGAAGATGGCACAACTGCACTTCAGAAGATGCTTTTCATGCTGCAACATCACGTTCGGAGCTGGCTATGTGGACCGCCAACCTCCGCTGGGAGAAGGCGCCACAAGAAGAAGAATGTCTATCACCCTTTCCTTTGTACATAGCGGCTACTTTAGCAACTCTCTATTAATTTGGTATAGCTCTTTCATGCAAACAATAATCAAATGAGTACTTCAGATATGGTATTATATCCCAACCAATTGCCTTTAGTATATCCCCCGAAACCTTATCAATTCCAGCTGCTTTTCTAGTTTTCAACTTTTGTCTCTTACTGTAAATGTAATAGGTGTCATAGGTAAATTTTAATACATTTTTAGTATTGTCACCTCTTATCCTTGTAACCAACAATACATACCGCTGACTGAATACTTCTGTGTTTTGAAGATCCTCGCATACACACTCCCTGATTTCTGGAATGTCCTTCTTGGAGCCTGTTTTTGCCTTGAAGTAGCTATACATACACTTCCATTTTTAACTAAAATTTGTATGACCGCCAATATGCTTGCCATCATGTTATCCTTAGCTGACTTCTTTGCTAGATTCAATTTCCTAGTAAGTTCCTTCAATTTCTCCTTACTTCCGCAGCCATTTCTAACTCTATTTCTTTCCAACCTGCACCTCCTTCTTAGTCTCTTTACTTCTCTGTTATAATATACCGGTAGTGGATCTTTACCATTCCTTACCACCTTTAAAGATACAAACCTATTTTCACAATCCTCAACAATTGCTTTAAACCCATCCCAGAGTCTGTTTACATTTTTATTTACTGTTTTCCACTGATCATAGTTACTTTTTAAAAACTCCCTCATGCCTGTTTTATCAATCATATGGTACTGCCTCATAGTCCTAATTTTAATATCTTCCTTTCTTTCACATTTATTTTTAACTACCACAAAAAGAGCTTCGTGATCACTAATAGCATCTATTACTTCGGTTTCTCTATAAAGCTCATCTGCTTTTACCAGCACCACATCCAGTATATTCTTCCCTCTAGTTGGTTCCATCACTTTCTGAATCAGATGCCCTTCCCATATTAACTTATTTGTCATTTATTGGTCATGCTTCCTGTCGTTCGCATTACCTTCTCAATTGACATTTGGTAAATTGAGATCACCCGCTACAAACACGTTCCTTTCCTTATCGTTCCCACATAGCTGATTATCTTATCAAATAATTGTGAATCAGCGTCTGTGCTACTCTTTTCCGGTCTGTACACTCCAAAGACATCAAGTTGCCTATTGTCTTTAGAGATGAGCCTTACACCTAGAATTTCATGTTTGTCATCTTAAACTTTTTCGTAGCTTACAAATTCTTCTTTCACCAGAATGAATACTCCCCTTCCTACCATTCCTATCTCTATGATACACACTCCAGTATAAAAATTTGAAACAATTAAGTTTATTGAAGTGGTCAACCTATTCAATACAATACATTCGCGAGAATATTTATAACTTAAGCATGAGAAAATTTCTGCATTCATTATATCATTTCTCAGCCATGATTCAACTCCTGTTACAATATCTGGTAAGTATATATCTATTAAATTAATTCTATTCCCTTCTTTACAATACTTTTACAGCTCAGCACTAACATTTTTATGTCATCCCTACTGGATTTCCAGTTCCCTGTTCCCTTATCACCGCTCCCTAGGCCACCTCGTTTTCTTGAATGTACCTCCCTTTTCTATAGAACTCCCTGGTGTTGTTATTGAAATTGTGTTGATATAAATGAGCGTCAACATAACCATTATTATTTCAATTGGCTTTACATCGCACCGACACATATAGGTCTTATGGCAATGATGGGACAGGAAAGGGTTCAGAGTGGGAAGGAAGCGCCCGTGGCCTTAATTTTGGTACAGCCCCAGCATTTGCCTAGTGCAAAAATG
Organism: Anabrus simplex; assembly: GCF_040414725.1. NCBI lineage: Eukaryota > Metazoa > Arthropoda > Insecta > Orthoptera > Tettigoniidae > Anabrus > Anabrus simplex. The sequence continues at coordinate 227,078,684 of NC_090269.1, read as the reverse complement.
GGAAACCACGAAAAACCATCTTCAGGGCTGCTGACGGTGGGGTTCGAACCCACCATCTCATGGATGCAAGCTCACAGCTGCGCGCCCCTTACCGCACGGCTAACTTGCCTGGTGTCAACATAACCGAGATTTATGCTATTAGTCAAGTGAGGTCTAGGCTTATATTAGATCATATTAGATATAAAATAAGGGACTGCCAGGCTGAGGCAGTAAAGGCATGCTCGCTTCGACCGGAAGGACGTGGGTTCTATTCCCCATCAGGAAGTTGTAAAAGTTAAGAAACAAATTTTCCACTTCCAGGGTGCATACAGCCCTGAGGTTCACTCAGCTTGCACCAAAATAAGTACCAGGTTAGTTCCCTGTGGAGGGGGGTGGGGGGTGGGGGTTGGTGGTGGTGGTGGTGGTGGTGGTGGTGGTGAAGGCGGTTGTAGACCTAACCCACCAAGTGATGAGGTTGTACGGAGAGAATTTTAAATTATTTTTATATAGGTATAAATTGCCTTTGGGATTGGTGAGTGCTTTTGTCTGAGAGAAACTCTCTCCTATGAACAATTAACCTCTTATGAAAAAAAATCTGTCCTCCACTTGCAGAAACACTCTAGCAATATGTCATTTTATAGCCTTGCACACACTTGTCCGGTAAAGAATTTCTGCAGGATGATGGTGGAACAGATGATTCTAACAGGTATATTATGTTTTACACAGAGGAGAGTTTAGGACAACTGTGCCAAAGTAGGTAACTCTACTGTAATGGAACTTTTAAGTCTATTTCTTCAGTAAATTATCAAATCTACACAATTTCATAACCAAGTACAGTATTTCCATTTGTGTATGCATTATGTACGAGGAAGGATCAAACAACTTATAATTCCATATTCAACCACTTTAGCACAGTTGGTGAAACTTTTGAACATGGAGTTGAACCCTCAATTCATTCTATTGGACTTCGAAATCGAGGCTATGAATGCAGCATGTCATAACTTTCCAAGAACTTCAGTAAGGGGGTTCTTATTTCACTTTGGGCAAGCTGTCAGGTGGAAAAAAGTGATTCTTGGTCACTGTGAAGCCTTTTCAAATTATGAAGTTACCGTATACATAGAGATGTAAGATAGTTACTTGCCCTTTCTTTTGTGCCTCTTAACAATGTCAAGGACAGTTTTGTTACTTTAGCAGAGCAAGTTCATGATCATTTGTATGACCTTATCAGTTACTATCAGGATACATATTTGTGAGGGCAACCTGCAAGTGGTAGAATAAGAGCTGTGCAACATAGATTCCCCACTGTGTTGTGGAGCATGTATGAACTTGTAATAAGTAGGGTTCAATGCAAAAACACCTGTGTAGAAAGATGGCATTCGAAATTTCAAAGGGTGATAGTGACTCATCAAACAAAATATCTGGAAATTCTTAAGAGCATATTAAAAAATGATAATGAGGCGATCATGTAACAACGTGTTGCTGGACACCTAAATGTTAGATATCCTATAAATAAACAGTACCTATGAAGCCAAAGACATTTCAAGGAAATTGTGACAAGATATGAAGAAAATTATCAAAACAATGATGTTGATATGTACCTCAGATCCATTAGCTACAAAATGAACTGTACTGCACAGCATAAGAAGATTATCAGCAGGATGAAATCTGATATATTTACATTTTGTCATTTTTTACATTACTTTTCCATATAATTTATACTTATTCCTTAGGAAATTTAATTGTACTCCACTATTTTAACCTTTGAAAAATTTGCTATTGGAATATTTCACTATTTTACTTGTGTTTCATTGGTAATTACTTTTAGGTACCAGAATCAGAAAGTGGACTAAAATTGGATGACCTGGATGAAAAAGTGGAAGGATGAATTCATATTTGATCTAAAGAAACGTACCATTAATGGACAAATAGGTGAAGTGGACAAAAATGTTAATGAATGAATTGCCTATGGACAAATCATCAGCAGATCATCCATTTTCTTTTAACCCTGATACTTAAGTGCAGAACTGAAGTATACAACATGAAATACAATGTTTAATTTCAAAAAAGAGTTTTAGTTTGTACAGTTAAACTTACAACTAGAGTGCAGTGAGTATTTTCGTCTGTCTTCTCCTGCTTGCACAATAATCATTTTATAAACTAAATTCTATGTTCATCATTTGCAACAACATTCCCCTGCACCTTCCCCATGTCTCACAGATGAATAAGCGTGAGTGGTGTCTTTAAAAGCGGTCTAGAAAGCCAAGAATAACGGCCGAGAGGATTCGTCGTGCTGACCACACGACACCTTGTAATCTGCAGAACTTCGGGCTGAGCAGCGGTCACTTGGTAGGCTAAGGCCCTTAAAGGGCTGTAGTGCCACGGGGTTTGGTTTGGTTTGGTGTCTTTAAAAGTAGGAAAGATTACAATATGAAGATAAAGTTGGAATTCAAGAGGACAAATTGGGGCAAAAAAATTAAATGGCGTACGGCTTTTAGTGCCGGGAGTGTCCGAGGACAAGTTCGGCTCGCCAGATGCAGGTCTTTTGATTTGACACCCGTAGGTGACCTGCACACCGTGATGAGGATGAAATGATGATGAAGACGACACATACACCCAATCTCCGTGCCAGCTAAATTAACCAATTATGGTTAAAATTCCCGACCCTGTCGGGAATCGAACCCAGGACCCCTGTGACAAAAGGCCAGCGTGCTAACCATTTAGCCATGGAGCCGGATAAAATTTGGGCAAATATTCGTTTACAAGAAGGGGAGTTAGGGATTGGAATAACTTACCAAGGGAGATGTTCAATAAATTTTCATTTCCTTTGCAATCATTTAAGAAAAGTCTAGGAAAACAATAGATAAGCAATCTGCCACCTGGGCAACCACCCTAAATGCAGATCAGTAGTGACTGATTGAAGCTGAACATGTTCACAACTCTGATGGCTTCTCAAGCATTACTCATGGTTGGGTTCTTTCTCCTTCTCTTCATGGTCACTGTAGCACTTATTCTTCACTTCAATTACAGTATCATTGTCCATTTGTACCTCCGTTGTAACTAGATCATCATCTGCTGTTAAGTACATTTCATAATCATGTTTATTCAGAATATCACAGTCCATCTTTTTGCAGCATTTCAGATAATGGCAAATTATTATCACTGTCATTGTTATCATCTTTAGCTTTGGCAGCATTTATTTATTCAGTTGATGAAATTCCCACATAGTGGATATCCTAATCCAAAGTGAGGTTTAAAATGATGTTATATAGGTTACATCTGTTGTTGTAATAAGCACGGCTGAAAAACACTTTCTTTATGAGGAAAATGTTGGTACCATGGAATACCTGACACTAAAGATGGGATGTCACTGAAACCAATGTAACTGTATATTTTTTCCTTTGTCTTTTCTAATTCTAACGTGTTAAATTTATTTATAGTTTCTAATTTGTGTGAATTTTGAGTGTTTGTGATTAGGGTTATGTTGCATCCTTCAGTATGAGCAATTAGTTTCACTTGCAATAAAACATGAAATGAATAATGGTGAGAGAAAAGACCGAGGAGAGACAAGGATAAGAAATGAGAGTTTGCGAGAAATTTAAAGATATTCAGTATTATAATGATGTTGCATGCAGTTAATGTAAAAGTTCAGTGCAATATATATATAAAACAAATTTCATCAGCACATGAAAATAATGACAGTTAAGTACAGGAAATTAAAATAGCAGAAGACAAATACAATATATGAAGACTGTAATAGTCAAGTACTATACAAGAAAATGGGAAGAGTCAAACATATGAAGATTACAGTAGTCAAATAAATGAGAATAGTAACCATCAAATTTTATAATGTAATTACCTCATACACAATATTCCCTTCTATTTCCAAGCTGCTCATACTATTCTGGAAGACAGAGAGTACTCCTCGTTTAATGTTCATCACCCAAGGAGATTCATCAGCATTAGGACAGAGTTCTTCCACTTTTCCATCTTGGAAGGAAAAGAGAAGAGGATGCCTTTCCAGAGCTTCAACAAATTCTGCCATGGCAGGAATGGGTTTGCGCTGGGCAGCGTCACTTGGATTTGAGTCCTCCACCACCACATCTCTCAGCTACAAAAATAATGTGTACATTTACAAGATTACAATCAATAAGTTTGTTAGGGTTTAAAAATAACAGAAAAGCATGGTTATTTTTAAAGAAACTATTCTGTTCATATGCATACCTGTAATCTGAAATCACATTGGGAAATGACAGAGACCTCTGCTGTAGCAGCCAAGTGAAGTCGTGACTCTTCCTTTGACGTCTCACTAATACCCGTTGATGTGTCTATCCGGTATTCATAGACATATGTGTGACCTGGTAAGTATTTGAACTTGGTGTTATCTGAAAGATACAAATATATTACATCAATAGACTTGCATAATAATTCTATAGATCTGCTTAAATTGAATAGTAATAATAATAATAATAATAATAATAATAATAATAATAATAATAATAATAATAATAATAATAATAATAATCTGGGAAGTCCTCAGCATCCTTTGGCATCAGCTGAAATGCATAGTACAGCCAGAAATTCAACACAGACAATCTACAACTGCTTACAGTTACACCCTGGAAGATGCAATAGCTAGAAAAATGTACACAGAATTTTAGGCAACTCTGACAGAATATGAGCATACAGACCCCACACAAAGACCAATATTACTCCACCAAAATCAAACAAAGAAGTTTGCCAATATTATAGAAACATTAAGTAAACAAACACTGCCAAGTCATGTAGCTGTTCATCAGATGTTCACTCAGACACACACCACAATTTACTGTGCAGCTCTAGTGGCTGTCAGACAAATGATGGGAAAATAAGATCTCTCAACAAAACTGTTAAACCAAGACCCACAGAACCACCTTGGCAGCATCGCGTGAAGAGACCAATAGCCGATCTCTGACAAGCTGTCAACAGTTTAACTGAGTATGCCAAAGACAATGAAAGTCTGAGGCTCTCTAAGCATGTGAACAAACTTTAAGGAATACCAATACGCATTCTGACCAAGATACAGTAAACATGACTATCACAGAGCACCTTAACACCATGAAATAAAAGCTCACTGCCCTTGCAAGACATCTAAAGTGTTACACAATAGCAGCAGAGAGAAAAACCCAAAATACTTTATTCAATAGAAACCAAAAGCAATTTTTACAATCAGCTACAGAGTACTTGATATGAACAATGAAAACAATGATGTACCAAATGAAGGCAGTATTGCATCTTACTGGGCATCAATATGGTCAACACCTGTCGAGCACAATGAAACTGTACACTGGATCCTATAGTTAGAAAATTTGTCTGACAATACTGAAGATATGTTACAAGGAGATGTGAAGACCAAAGAAGTAAAGAAAGCAATTAGTAACTTGCACAGCTGGAAGACACCAGGAACTGATAGGATTCAGAATTATTAGTATAAGTATTTCACGTATATGCACAGGCTCCTTAACCTGCATATAGATAACTTCATTCAAGAGTCAAGTATAGTGCCACATTTTTTCATGACAGGTATTACTTGAAGTCAAAAGCTGTAAAGAACAATTGATAACATTGTTAGGGAGCAAGCTTAGTAGAAACAGAGGAACCTGTATAGGCCTACATGCTCCATAGACTTTAGAAAAGCATTAGACTCCATTCCCCATACTTGGCTCTTGAAAGTGTACAAGAATGACCCAGTAATTGTCTTATTCCTCAGAACAATAATGGAAATGTGGAACACAAGTATCAACATATAGATACTAGACTCATACCTATCAAAAGGGGTATGTTTCAAGTAGTCTCCCTGAGCCCTCCTCTATGGTTCTGTTTGGCACTCAGTCTATTCTCACAATTTTTTAAATCAACTGGTTATGGGTTTGAAGTCCGGCTCCATGGCTAAATGTTTAGAGTGCTGGCCTTTGGTCACAGGCGTCCCAGGTTCGATTCCTGGCAGGGTCAGGAATTTTAACCATCATTGATTAATTTCTCTGGCATGGGGGCTGGGTGTATGTGTCATCTTCATCATCATTTCATCCTCATCACAATGCGCAGGTCGCCTACGGGAGTCAAATCAAAAGACCTGCATCTGTCAAGCCGAACATGTCCTCAGACACTCCTGGCACTAAAAGCCATATGTGATTTCAATTTCTTGGGTTTAACATCAAAGATAATGTGCCACCTATACCATCGGGAAAAGATTTTGTGCAGCTTTAGGATCCAGATCACAAACACATAAAACATTCCTCCCCTCAGCCACAATGAGACATACAAATACCTAGGCTACAACCAGGGAACAACAGTACAGCATAAGGAAATTTTAAAAAAAGAAATCTCTCACTACTGTTTAGCTTCAATGGGGAATGTGAGACCCTACATTCTAAGCTCACAGGCAAGAATACTATAAAGGTTATGAATATTTTTGCTACACCAACTCTGACATACTCTTTTGGCATTATCCAATGTACCAAGACTGATCTCCATCATCTACAGACAAAAACAAACATATTGTTAACCGAAAACCACAGGCATCACCTAAGAAATTCTGAAGAAAGACTCAATTTGTCCCATTCTGTTAGGGGTCAAGAGCCTTCAGAGAGAAAAATTGCATAACTCATAGTTTGCATCACTGAGTTCTTTCTTCTACAGAGAAAAAGGAAACTTCGTAAAGAAAAGTGCTATAGTAACTGCAGATAAGAATTTAACACCACTCAATCTCAGTGCTACAGAAAACTCGTCACTCAGCTGCATGTCGATAACAGAGCATTGCATGCTTGGGTGACACACTCAGATGTATTCCCAGAGTGAGAAGGCTTTATGTTCACCATTTAGGACCAAGTTATTGCAACTAAAATCTACAGATACTGCAGGATCAACTGGTAGAATCTGACCTCTGTCACTGATACTCCACATCCAGTATGACAGTTCAACACATCATCTCTGGATGCTGATTATTGGCAAATGTGGACTGCAGATATAGGCACAATCAAGTAGCAAAAATAATCCATAAGAAACTGTATGGTACCAACTCAATGAGTAATCAACACCTTACTGGAAGTACACACCACTGTCAGTCCTTGAAAACAAGTACTGTAGTCTTTATTGGGATAGAAGTATCATGACTGAAAAGACAATATCGTATAATAGTCCAGTCATTTATCATTGCCCCAGAGGAGTGCAACAGGCTTCGGCAGCCGGCACATTTCCTATCCTCACCGCTAGATGGGGGCTTCATTCATTCCATTCCTGACCCAGTTGAATAACTGGAAACAGGCTGTGTGGATTTTCAGTCCAGACATCATGCAACTTGATAAGATCAAGAAAACCTGCTACAACACAAATATTGCATGCCTTAGTTCCCACAAACTGCAAGCAAAATTTTTTGTAGGTGAATTAAAATGAATAAAATAAATAAATTATTATTCTATTTTATGCACAATATCGCACAATATTACAGTTGGTATTGAGTACTTCTTCCATGCTACACAGAAAAATATCCAAGTACACTGATTTGTTGGTGAAAATTAAAGCAATGTGCAGAGCTAAAGAAGTTGTCACATTACCAATAAAATCATAGCATACAATGGTCTTATTTCAAAGTAATTGTATAACAACCTCACAATTTCTAAATCTGTCCACTGAACTACATTGAACTTCAAAAAGCAGTCATGTTAGCCACCTGTCACATCATCCAGATGTTTTGGAAATGGAAAATCCTGACTCCCCCCATGTGAATGATCAGTAGTTTTGCATATCATTTGTATGTAAATATGTATATATAATTATACACAGTGCCTCTTCCTTCTATGTAGCATGGGAGAAGTACTCAATACCAATTTTAATATTGTGCAATATTGAGCATAAGAGAGAATAATAATTTATTCATTTTAATTCACCTACAAAAATGTTTCGTATTAACTTTAATACAATGGAACATCACCAATGTCTTTCTTTCATATTTTAGGCAGAACTAGTAATTATAGAGTTTTCATCACATTACCTTTCTTCTGGAAGTGGTTTAACATTGTGCTAACATGAACACTTCCCCAGCAACGCTGGAATGGGAAAGGGAAGGTAGTGTCTGTGGCCTTAATACAGGTACAGGCCCAGAATTTGTGTGGTGTGAAAGGAAATCACTCAAAACCACTTTCAGAGCAGTTTACTGTGTGGTTTAAACTTCACTGCAAGCTCATAACTACACATCCCCTACCATGTAACCAACTTGCATGGTTACTTTATTTTCTATGTTCTTCTTTATGCTTTGGGCAATCATGTGACACAGATGGTTAGGCATTCATCTCCTCTTCCCATTGTTGTGAGATGAAAATAAATCTTGACATTTAAAAAAAACTTTGTCATAAATTATAGATACTTGTGTCAATCAATTTATTAGCAAGTTTAACAAACCATGTAAAATGATAACTTCACTTCTGTTTTCAACAGTAAATAAAGTATTTTTCTGGGTGATTATCTACTTTTTTTATATGGTCATTCTCAGAAACTTTGTCTCTTATTTGATACTAATATTATGATAGAGAGGTAGTTTTGTATATTTTGGTCATAGAGTGCATGGTATTTGAATTATGTCCGTTTCATTGAGAGTATCAGTGCTTTGAGATATAGCATGAATACAGGGTGGTCAGAAACAACGTGACTGGGTATATGATCATCAGATGGTTGCTCATGCTGATAAATAATTTGAAAGAAATGATTGATATCTCGCACCATTTTCATTTAATCAGCTGTTGAAGTTAGCCAATCAGATCACTTCGAGGGGCAAATTTAAATGGACTTTGCACGACACTGTTGCTAAATCTGCACATGACCTAAGAACGGCTTGAGAGCCGTGTCGAGAAATCAGTATCAAACACAAACAAACCGTTGATTTCAGCCAGTGTCACTGCATTGTATTTGCTGTGGCGTGATACTGTCAGCTAGGAGGTCTGTATTCACACTCCTCTCCTGGCAAAGTTTCATTCTTTGACTGGTGCTCTCATGCCGTTTCTAAGCCATGTAAAGATTTAGCAACACTGCCTCACAAAGCCCATTTGAATTCGCCCGCAAAGTGATCTTGTTGGCTAACTTCAGCACCTGACGAAATGACAGTGGTGCAAGATATAGAATTATTTGTTTCAAATTATTTATCAGCATGACCAACCCTCTAATGCTCATATAACCAGTTCACGTTGTTTCTGATCACCCTGTATTTATGCTATATCTCAAATCACTGATACTCTCAATGAAATGTGTACAATATTTCATAACTGTTGTAGAGTGTTACGGATGTTTTCTTTAGTGTTAAGGTAGAGAACTTGTATGCTAGTGCTATTGTCTATTTATTTCCTCAGTAAGTGGTTGGCAAGTGCAGATTCTTTATTATGCTTGAGATGTGTTCTGTCGTCTTTGTCTTGAAAATTTCAACCTATTTATGTAATGCAGAATTTGAAAGCATGAATAATATAGTAGCTTAGCTGCTGGCTTTCCATCTAGATAATGGCGTATGATCTTTAGAGAGGCCTGCTGCAGGTCTTTTGAGTTGACACCCTATTAGCGACATGTGCATCTGCGAGGGTGTGGCCCTACCTAAGATGAATTCTATTGTTGAAGATGGCACCAAACACCCAGTCTCTGAGCCAGAGAAATTAACCAATGAAGGTTAAAATCCCTGACCCAGTCAGGGATCAAGCCTGATGTCATTTGATGGCTAGAGAGCTAGCTAGACTTACTCTCATTCGTGACCTGCCAAGGTCAGGGACCTAAATCAAGCATCTGAGCTGTATGTTAAAGCAAGCAAAAACCTAGCCTGCGTGAGGCAAACACATAGCTTAGCAAAAAGCATTGACCAATAAGCATGCAGAATACAAACCGAACAGATATCCACATAATCATCATCATTTTACAGTTCCAGGTTCCAGGGTACTGTTGGCGAGCCTCTTCCATTTTGTCTTATTGAGATACGTTCTGTTGTTAATGACGTCCTCCAGTGTCCTTCCCCGATCTGCAATGTCCATCTTTACGATGTCCATCCAGTGGGTTCTTGGTCTTCCTACCATCCATTTCCCTGCCACATGTCGCTCCAAGTTAACATATGTTGTCCTTGTTGGCTCCATCCTCATTACATGCCCAAATCACCTTAGTCTGGACATGCTGATCCGATCTAACAATGATGTAACAATCCCAGCTTCCTTCCTAACCACATCATTCCTCAACTTGTCCAGTTTGTTTTCTTGGATTGTGGACCTAACGAACTTCATCTCGGATGCCTGCAACCTTGATGAGTCTTTCTTAGTGAGGGTGCAGGTTTCAATACCATAGGTTAAGATTGGTATAAAGTACTGACTGAACATCACCAGCTTTGATTTTGTTAGTACTTTGGGATCCCAAAGGAGTGTTCATACTTGCTGGTAAAAGTAAGAGCTCTTCTGCACTCTATTTGCCACCTCCTTTGTGGCTAGTGTATCTCAAGATATTACACTGCTGAGGTATGTAAAGTTTTCCATACTTTCTAGTGGATGGTTTCCTAGCATGATGTTCCACATCCAACGATATTCAGATAGAATATTCCAGTCCCACTGAGTACATTCTAAAAATACCTTCTTCCTATTGCCTGAAATAATAAACTGTTTGAGAGTGGTCTCCTTTTCAATACAATGTTATATATTCACTTAGTTTTAACGGAATATACAGTTATCTTAACATAGTAGAACATGTTTTGTCTTCATTTCAGCTACAACTTCACATTCCATTATTTTGAAAAAGATATACATATGTAGATTAAAATTAACCTTTAAAAATGTTAAACATTTAGAATAACTAACTGACACTGTTGTATTTAATGCCTTAAAATGAGTAGCGGTAATGTTTTTTTATCAAAATGATAATCAGAATAGCTATGAAGGGGAAAATACATTGCCGTTCTCATAGAACATGCACCGAGTTTAAAATCTGATCAAACATTAAAATGGATTGTCCATATGACAACTTCTTCTTCTGCTAGTTGCTTTACGTCGCACCGACACAGATAGGTCATATGACAACTCAATGATATTACAGGTGGAAGTATACCAACTTCACATTGAGGAATTCACAGTCCTATTTAACTATATATTTAAGTATATGATAGGGACTAACTGAACTGGGAAACACCTCTCAAAAAAATAAATAGTGGTGAAATAACTTGAAGGAAATGTGACTTGGTGGAGAAACCAATACGGAACCTGAAGAAAACCACTGATATCCAATTGTGAAGGAATTTTTAGTCCAAATATGCTTGAGATAGGAGTCACATAATGATGGAGGTTTGAATCCTATGGTGAAATTTTCATGTTATGTGGCATCAAAAAGGGTATCTGGTCTTAAATCCATTATCAAAACCCAGTATGAGTCAGGGTGTATCAATCAATCATCAATGATCTGCATTTAAGGCTGTCACCCAGGTGGCAGATTCCCTATCAGTTATTTACCGAGCCTTTTCTTAAATATTTTCAAAGAACTTGGAAATTTATTGAACATTTCCCTTGATAAATTATTCTTATCCTTCATTCCTCATCCTATAAATGAATATTTACCCCATTTTGTCCTCTTGAATTAAAACTTTTTCTTCTTCATCATAAGAGCAATTTCAATTCATTGTTCCTTGTTGTTTCCTCTTAAAACCTTATTTTTTAAAATCTCTCTTGCCATAGTTTCCTCTTCTCTTCTTCTTTCCTCTTCTTTCTAAATCTTTCTTGACCTCTTGAATCTAGCTTGTTGTTGACATTATCTCCAAAAGGTACTTAAACATTTGGTTTAATAATCTGTTATCATCCATTCTATAGGTATGCCCCAAAAAATAGCAATCTCCTTTTTTTTATTGTTTCTTTTATATTTTCTATGCTTTGGTGTATTTCTTTATCTGTTAGGTCATTAGCTCAGAGGCTGGTTGGTTCCTCAAATAGCACCACCACAAAAACCAATGGCAGAACCAAAATGAGGCGTACTACGCAAGATGAGGAGTGAGATAGTTTGCTATTGATTTCCTCAGACAGTGCTATTGTAGCATAACTAACCCTATGAGTAACACTTTTCATAACACTCAGATGCCCTGGTTGTGCTCCGAATGTCATTACTCAGCACCACCCATACCTCAGCAGCTTCCATATTGTCACAGTCAAGAATGAGACTGGGACCTTGGTGGAAGCTACACTTTGCTCTCATGTGTGCCAAGAGATTGATGCAAAAGTACTGTATCCATCAAGAAATGACAACAGGCAGTATATTTCCTTATTACTTCTTAATTTTCATTGTTCTGTTATTTTTACTTGACCTAAGATTTTTCTCACAATTCTTCTTTCTATTCAAGTTTATCTAGACATTCACTTGCATAAAGATATTCTAGTTTCATCACTTTATTGTAATGCCTTATTTAAAGAGTTTTAGATAAACATATTTTGTTGTAAACATTCTTAGTGATGCCATATGCTCTTTCCATTTTATGTAACTTTATCTTCATGTTATGATCTTCCCAACTTGTAAAATCTCCACTCAAGCTTATTCATCTACTAATGCCATTTCTCCGCTGGCAACTCGGAAGATGATGACCACATTACGTTTTGTACAGGTGTCTGTCAGTGAGTGTTAAGTTCCAGCTGTTATCCTTACCAACAAAAATAGCATACAAAGGATGAGCTGAAGAAAGTTTATATGCCTGTGTGATGGATGTTGTTTCTGGGTTGAATTTGGTGAAGAGTTCTGTTTTTTGTTCTGAACACTGTTTTGTACGCTACTTTTCTGAAATATTTAGCAAGTTTTAGTGTCTATTGAAATATGCCAGTGTGACTTTGCCTCTTTATTCTGATTTTTGGGTATGTAATGTTTATTGTTCTTTGTTTTGTATAGTTTGACCAGATCCATCTCTGATGAGATTCAGTATGCAGAGTGTACTGTGGATAACCTAGTTTGCACTAAATCTTGATTGTTACTTTCATTTATCTGTCTCAGTCCATCCTTGCCTTTGACAATATAAAAGTAACTGAGGTACAAGTATTACTAGTAACACCATTCCTCATGCAGCCCGTTCCTGTGATGAATGGTGTGGAAGTGTTGCTCATGGGGTTGGTTGGTGTATACGTTTCAGTGATATATAACAACATTTTCTGGCTTGGTTTTCAGCCAGGGGTAAAATTGTACTTCTCCAGAATGACACAAGGGTTGATGAATTTCAGTTAACAATGGCAGAGCATTGTTGAGAAAATGTATCTGTCACATTATTTTCTAAACCAGGCCTATAAATTATTTCATAATTGTAGCATGTTAATCCCAATCATAATCTTAAAAAATGTTCATTCTTCACCTTTCCGGAAACTCAGGTGTCAGGTATGAAGGAAACAGATTTCTGATCAATAATTAATAAAAAATGATGGCTCATTAAGTAATGTCTCCATTTGCGAATGCTTTCAACGATAGCATAAGCTGCCTTTTCTATTGCTGCTTGGCACTGTTGTGCTGAAGGGAAAAAGCTATGTATAGGCTGTTTTCTGAAAGAGTTGCAGCAATGGTTTTTGTCAGAAACATCTATGTCTATGGTGAACATAGTTTCTGCGTTTATTGGAGATTTACAACATTTTCTACTTACTTCTTCAGCCTTCTGAATCATCATCATCATCATCATCATGAATTCCTTCCAGCAAGCTGGGTAGGGTGTTTAAGAATGATGTGCTTCCATTTATTATAGTCCTGGTATTCTTGTTTCCTCTCTAGGGCATCCCTAAATTTCTCCCCTCTTCTCTAGGTCTTTTCTTATCTGGTCTAACCACGTTTTTCGAGGGTGTCCAATTGATCTTCGTCCCAGAACGATCTTTTCAAAATACTTCTTTGGTGTTTGAGTCACCTGCATCTGCTTAACATGTCCTAGGCACTTCAGTCTTGCAACACTCAGCCTTTCTTCCATGGAGCCTACTGAATATTAAGAAGAAATTTACTCTTCACTAAAATTTGAATTGTTGACCTTTAATGCCGCACCCTCTGCATACAGCCTCCCTAGCAGGACAGATGTTTCTTGGGTGTTTATCTAAATCACCAAAGTAGCAATGCATGGTAATAGCTGCTGATACGTCCTCGGATTCCTCATCTGCTGACACAAAATTTAATGCTGCTGGTGTATGAGTCTTATAAAACAATGATATTTTTGAGCTAGTTCTAATGCCCAAAGCTGACCAAAGGCATCATGTTATGCCGCCAGATTCAAGGAGTTTTTGCCTTGTAAGAGACTCATGTAAACCACTGATAAAAGCATCTTGGATGAACTCGACTCTGTTTGCCTCAGCAGTTACTGTCTTAAAGTTACATTCTTTGCCTACTTGCTTCAGTATCCCAAGATTTTGTAATTGACTCACCTACTTGCTGTTTTTGTGTTGCAAGCTTGTGGAGAGCAAACACTTCATTCATCGGCCTCGCAAATAAGCGCTGTAAAATAGCAATATCATCATTAATTGTTCCACAGTTACCAATGTGGTCTTAAATTGGAGCAGATTGACTAAGAGTGTAAGTTTGTTTTGATAATTAGCTTGACGAGTTGTAATGAAATTTTGGAAAGTCAGATACCAGTGAATCCATTCCAGCGATGTTAATATCTAACTTGTCTGGATGCTGTAGACAATCCATGGTGGATTCAGTTCCTTTTCTTTATTATAAGATTACCTATGTTTAATAAATTGTTGTGATTTAAAATTAGAAATGTTTACATTTTTAAAGGTTTTATTTCATGTGATCAAAGCATAATATTCAAACAAAATCCAAGAAAATGTAACAATATTTATTTAAGAATACAGCTTTCATAGAGATAAAACAACAAGCAAAGAGATTAAATTTATAAAACAACTTTTTAAAATATCATCTCACTAACAAGGTACCTACCAACATTTTCAAAGAACAGGCACAATTATAATCTCATGTGCTAAAAGACCACATCATGCAGAAATACCTCAATGCTGGTGATTATTGTTTTAAGGTCACTATTTAGCTCAAGGCTCCAATGACCAATCAAATATAAGAAGATCAGGAATTTCAACCAATCAACAGCTGTCTATTGCTTCTATTTGCTCTACCTTCTAGAGCCATTAAAAAAAAAAAAAAAAGCAGCTTGAAAAAAGGGGAAAGGAAAAGAAGGGAGATCTGACTGGATTTGTATGCAATGGAGGCCATGGCAAATTTGATCATGGTCTGGCATAAAACCAAGGCCTACGACACCATGAATTCACTAGCCTCATATTGATATTACCACAAACTCTGCTAGTCACAGGGTTACCATGAACCAAACAATCTGTGAACTGTGTGATCAGTTTTGTGACTGATATCATGCTTCTCATTATGTTAAATGGGACAGATTCCTAATTTAATTCTGCATTAACTCATAATTTAACATTAGGTAGTTCTGCACATCTTGTACACATTATTCAATGTACCATTGGTTTTATTTTATCACTTTCGTATTATCGCAACTTCCTTCATCTTTATAGCTTCTTCTCTCTAACATCGTACTTCTGTTGTCTTCAGTAATACATTTCATAACTGTGTTGTTCTGATGAAGCCTACAGCCCACATATTTGAAGACTGTAGCCCAAAGAGTTTAAATGCAAAATTAAAACAGTATAAGCATTTCTGTGCTGGAAATTTTGTACTCTGTATTGGCTATGTGTACCTGTGCATTTCATTTGTTTTATATTTATGCCCCTTTATTATTGTACTGGAGGTACACCCACCCCATGGATTTAAATTAAGCACCTTTGACAGGGCCATCTATAACTGGGACATCAAACTATGTGGTAGAAGAAGTTTGAACGATTTTTGACAGAGGTCTCTACTGTCAACCTAGGTGCTCCCTCTTATGAGAGGATAGACAATTAAAATTCCAGATAAAATGTGTTATTCATTAGTTGGTAAAACTGAACTGTTCATAAATTGTTTTTGTTCTAAAGTTATCAATACAGTAGAGTCTCGATTATCCTACCTAAACGGGACCTGGAGTACATCGGATCACCGAAAATGTCGGATAATACAGATTAACTTTGAAAATGAACCAAAACAAACAGGAAGGCTATACTGTACTGTATTACTAAAACAATGGCATGTCTTACGGTACCGGTAATCTATTAAATTATCAATTTAATTGTACAGTACGTGCAATATTGAACGAAAACATTCCAAATGTTTTACAAAAAGAAACTTGTCAACAATGTCTGCCTGCCTGCTGATTCATGTTTTCTTGCTGCAAGATCCCACCATCGAAGAAAAATCAACACCTCCGTTTCGCTTGCTTCCAGCTGTTGCTTAACGTAGGTTTATGCCATTTCTGGTGCACTTAATCCTTCACTGTGAGTCATCGTTTTTCTCCTTTTGTTCTGCAGTGTCTTCTTCTTCATCTTCTTCTTCTTCTTCTTCTTCTTCGTCATCCTCGTTTTCCTTAGCATTCACAAAATCAAAAATATCAGGGTCAGTTAGTTCAAACAGCTGATCTTGTGCACACCACTTACTCACCTCTTGAGTCGTAGCAACCTCACAGTCAGGAATGCAATTCAGTAAGGGAACAATGTTTTCCATGTCTTCTTGTACCACCTCCTCTCGATGTTCAACCTCACTCAACAATATGTTCCAAGACTTTGCTAATGTTGTTGTTTCAACTTCTTCCCAAGACTGTGCTATCTAGTATGCCATGCCTTTCATGTTGATTTGTTTTAACTTTCCTATCATGTCATTGCCATTGTTCATTTCCTCTATCAGGGATGAAAGGAGTTTCCGCCAATATTTCCTCTTCAGTGTTTCCAACACACCTTGATCCATTGGCTGGCATAATGACGTCACATTAGGAAAGAGGAACATGACTTTGACGTCACCACTTCTAAGTTGCTCTTCATTCCGGTGTGATGGAACATTATTTAGTAGAAGAAGAGCTTTTCTAGGGAGATTATTTGAAGCTGGAAATTTTTCTAGAACAAACTGTGTAAAATACCCATCTTTAAAAATGTCAGCAGACATCCAGGCAGCCTTCTGATTCGTATAATGGACTGGAAGAGCATTAACAGAAATGTTTTTAAATGCCCTAGGCTTCTTTGCTTTACCGATAATAAGCAATTTTGCTTTTGAGTTCCCAGTAACTTTACTGCAGGCAAGAACAGTAACTCTCTCCTTACTATGCTTCTAGCCAGGTGCAGACGTCTCGGCTTGGGCTGCGAGAGTTTTTGACGGCAGCATTTTGAAATTTAGCCCAGTCTCATCACAATTGAATATCTGATCATGAGATAACCCTTCAGCAAGAATTATTTCTTCAAATTCCTTTTTAAATTTCACAACCTTAATCAATCAATCACTACTGATCTGCATTTAGGGCAGTCGCCCTGGTGGCAAATTCCCTATCAGTTATTTTCCTAGTCTTTTCTTAAATGATTGCAAAGAAATTGTAAATTTATTGAACATCTCCTGTGGTAAGTTATTCCAATCCCTAACTCCCCTTCCTACAAACGAATATTTGCCCCAATTTGTCCTCTTGAATTCCAACTTTATCTTCATATTTTGATCTTTCCTACTTTTAAAGACACCGCCCAAACTTATTTGTCTACTGAGGTCCTCCCACGCCATCTCTCCACTGACAGCTCAGAACATACCACTTACATATAATCCAATCAACATACCACTTAGTCGAGCAGCTCATCTCCTTTCTCCCAAGTCTTACCAGCCCAAACTTTGCAAAATTTTTGTAACGCTACTCTTTTGTCAGAAATCATCCAGAACAAATTGAGCTGCTTTTCTTTGGATTTTTCCAGTTCTTGAATCAAGTAATCCTGGTGAGGGTCCCATACACCGCAACCATACTCTAGTTGCTGTCTTACCAGAGACTTGTATGCCCTCTCCTTTACATCCTTACTACAACCCCTAAATACCCTCATAACCATGTGCAGAGATCTGTACCTCATCGGATTTAGCAGACAGTTTTTCTCCACAGATATTAAGCTGCTTAATGCCGGACCATTTTTTTCATTTTTTTTTTCACTGATCAAGCCACCCAGCACTGGCAGTAAAATTAGGGTCTCCTTCATTAAACTCCTTCTGGAAATACACCGCTTTATTTTGCAGAATGGGCCAGATATTGGCAGGCCCTTTTCCTGGTTTTGAGTGAACCAAAGAAATAGTGCTTCACTTACTTTTTCTTATTCACATTTTTTCATTGTTTTTCTGTCTGGCTCAATGGCTAGCATGCTGGCATTTGGTCACAGGGTTCCCGGGTTCGATTCCTGGCAGGGTCGGGAATTTTAACCATAATTGGTTAATTCCGCTGGCACGTGGCTGGGTGTATGTGTCGTCTTCATCATCATTTCATCTTCATCACGACGCGCAGGTCGCCTAGGGGAGTCAAATCAAAAGACATGCACTTGGTGAGCCGAACTTGTCTGTGGCCACTCCTGACACTAAAAGCCACACTCCCTTTCATTGTCTTTCTAATTTTCAGTGCATCACTTGTTTCTCTAGTAGAGCACCACTTTTCAATTTCCTCCCTCCTTTTTTTTTTTTTTTTCCAGTCTTCCACTGTAACACGTTCCTCCCGACACTAAAAGCCATACGCCCTTTCATTGTTTTTCTAATTTTCAGTGCATCACTTGTTTCTCTAGTAGAGCACCACTTTTCAATTTCCTCCCTCCTTTTTTTTTTTACAGTCTCCCACTGTAACACATTCAACACCATAATCTGAAGCCACTTTTTGAAGAGTTTCCCCTTTGTCCAGTCTCTTTAACGCACTCTTGTCATCCATAGAAGGAATCACTTTCTTTCGTTTACTCGCCATACTGACAGAGGGTATGAAAACTATAACATCCGCACTCAACCAATACTACACTGAACAATGACTGAAGACTCGCTGCACCTGTCCTTGAGGAAAAACCGGTCCTATCACCAGCAGTCAGCCAGTGCTTGTCACACGGTCGCACCCTCCAAACCGGGTGTCCCAGAATTCAGTCTCCACCAAAAGTTCAAATTAAGTTTACCAGTGTCGGATAACACGGAATGTTGGATCAGTGAAGGTCGGTTGAGCGAAACTCTACTCTACTTCTATCTCTTACCGCCAGCGTAATATTTCAGCCAATAAGAAATTTTTGATATTTATTAAATTAACCAATAGGAATTGTGAGTGTGTCAGGGCTTAGGCCCAGAGAAATCTGGAAACTTCCTCTCCATTATAAAAGCTTGGACCATTCGTGCCATGTTGTCTATTGTGATCGCTCCAGTCAAGAGGTTTAGAGTGTGTTTGTAATGGAGGCAGGGGGAAGGGCTCCTGGTCCATCTCCGGGAGGTCCACCTGCTCAAGGTAATGGCAGACTGTGTGTAATCTTGTAATAGTCTCTGAAAGATAGCTTGAGGGGAAGGTTTCAAATTTTTGGAAATGTAACTTATATTTTCTCAATGTAAATTTCAAACTTTAAATGTAAATTTCAAATAATTCTCAGGTCTAGTCTAACTAAGGGAATAAAGAGTGGTGCCCTCTTGCATTCACCCTTCAACTTGGTATTGAGGTGACTATGTTTTCGTAAAACTTAAACTGATCTCGTAATTTTGTAACTTAAAAATTTTCTTTTCATCTAGTCACCTCCTTAGGCTTAGCCTCTGTAACGTCAGGTCATAAGGCCAAATAGGGTTTTAAGTATTTTCGTGTGAATTTCAAGGAGTGCAAGAGTTCACCTCCTAACATTTTGATTTTCAACCAGTAACTTTAACATTGGTACATATGGACTAGGCGATCAAAACGAAAGAGGAGAATGCTAGAATATCTCACAGCCGAAAATCTCTATGGCATGAATACTTTCTTTAAAAAGCCCAAACAACGAAAATGGACATGGAAGAGCCCCGATGGACAAACCAAGAATGAGATAGATTTTATCCTGACCAACAAGAAGAAATATTGTACAGATGTTACTGTTCTCAACAGATTTGATACAGGAAGCGACCATAGGCTAGTTCGAGCAACCTTCACATTTGACTTCAAACTTGAATGGTCCAAAATGACAAGGGGGTACACTTTTCCAAGAGTAGAGGACTTAGAAAAACATCAATCATCATTTCAACAAGCTCTTACCAAAAAACTTAACCCAACAGAAGATCTGAAATACTTGGACGTGAACGAACTTAATGAGAAAATTACAGTCAGTATTCAAAATGCAGCAAAGGAGATCCCATTGAAGAAAACTAATAAGAGGAGCTGACTTTCACTTAATACTATGCAGCTCATTAAGGACAGGAAGACAATGGACAGGGATACTGCAGAATACAAAAATCTTAACAAGACCATTCGCAAGGAAATAAGAAAAGATCTAAGGAAATAATAACATGATCATGCAGACAACTGAAGAAAATAAAAACATGAAGATTTTAAAGAACAACATGTCCGCAGGAAGACCAAAAATTACAAAACTTAAGAACCAAAATGGAGAAATAGTCACAGATAGGCAAATCATTACTGAAGTTATTAGAGATTTCTACTACAAGCTGTATACATCAATCATTAATAAACCATCCAGTGATGAACAACTAGCCCAGAATTATACACATGATGTAACACCGAAAATAACCACTTCTGAGATTGAAAATGCACTTAAACAACTAAGGAATAAAAAATCCCCTAGGGAGGATAAAATAATGAATGAAATGCTGAAATTAGGTGGAAGAGATCTGCTAGAAGCCATAAGAATACTCATGAACAAGTGTATTAACTCTGGAAGAATACCACAAAATTGGAAAAATGCTGAAGTGATACTTCTCTTCAAGAAAGGTGATAAGGAAAATTTAGAGAACTATCGTCCTGTGAGTTTGTTATCACACCTTTACAAGCTCCTGACTAAAATTGTAACCAACCGCCTAACAAGAGAACTGGATTTTCATCAACCTGCTGAGCAAGCGGGATTTCGTATAGGTTTCTCCACTGTTGAACACATCCAGACTATTCGTCTTCTTCTTGAGAAAACCGCTGAGTACAACATCAAGATTCATCTGGCCAAGATTCAAAATGCCATGATAAACTCAAGGTATATAAAGCTTCTGGAAAACATTTATGATCAAGCAACAATGGTAGTCAGAGTGGACGAAGACCTCATCACCAATAAAATCCCAGTTGGCAAAGGAGTTCGACAAGGTGACACAATCTCTCCGATGCTGTTTACCCTTGCCTTGGAAGATGTATTCAAAACCCTTCGTTGGGATAATAAAGGAATAAAAATCAATGGGTTATATTTGAACCACCTGTGTTTTGCCGATGACATTGTGTTCATAAGTGAAAATCTAGATGAGCTAGAAAGCATGATCACTGGGCAAGTTGGCCGTGCGCGTAGAGGCGCGCGGCTGTGAGCTTGCATCCGGGAGATAGCAGGTTCGAATCTCACTATCGGCAGCCCTGAAAATGGTTTTCCGTGGTTTCCCATTTTCACACCAGGCAAATGCTGGGGCTGTACCTTAATTAAGGCCACGGCCGCTTCCTTCCAACTCCTAGGCCTCTCCTATCCCATCGTCGCCATAAGACCTATCTGTGTCGGTGCGACGTAAAGCCCCTAGCAAAAAAAAAAAGAAAAGAAAGCATGATCCAAGAATTAAAAACTGCTTCTGCTAAGATTGGTTTGGAAATGAACATTAATAAAACAAAAATACTAAGCCCAGAGAGTCGACCACTTAAAATGGGAAACCAATATATAGAAGCTGTCGATGAGTACATCTATCTTGGACACAAGATAAAACTTGGAAAAGACAACCAACATGCAGAAATTCCTCGCAGAATAGGTATGAGTTGGACTGCATTCCGAAAACTAAGATTCATCCTCACCAACAAGGATGTTCCAATTAACCTGAAGACCAAGGTTTATAATACATGTGTGCTGTCAGTTACTACTTACGGTCTGGAAACGATGACTCTGTCGAAGGAAAGTGCTCGCAAGCTTCAGCGAACACAACGAGCCATGAAGCGACAGATGCTACGGATCAGCCTTAGCGATAAGATCCGTTCAGAGGATATCAGGAGAAAAACTAATGTAACAGACATCCTAGAGAGAGTAGCAAGATAAAAATGGAAATGGGAAGGACACGTAGCTCGACAAGACTACAACAGGTGGACCTCTAGGATTGTTCACTGGAGACCATGGGGACACAAGAGAGGCATTGGAAGACCCCAGAAGAGATGGCTCAATGACATAAAGCTGTTGGCCAGAACACGCTGGTTCCAAGTGGCTCAAGACCGAAGACGATGGAAGCACATGGAAGAGGCCTATATCTAGCAGTGATTTGAAAGAGGCTAGAAAAGAAGAAGAAGAAGAAGAAGAAGAACTTTAACCTTTTGTTTTTAGCACAGGAATACGTAGAATGATACTTTTTACCCCTGTTAAAGTAAACTTTTTCTTTTCCTTGTAAGGTAAATCAGACTGTTGAGCATACAAGACAGTTTTTGTTAGATGTAGGTTGTGTCTTTGGTAGGCCTGGAGGGTGAAAATTTTAGAGAATAATCTCCTAAAGTGTAGAGCAATGGCGCTCTTCCTGCTGGTGTAAAATTTGGAGCTCCGTCTCCTTGAGAGAAAGGAGCATTAGTGCTCTTGTTAAATTTGTAACTAGGGAGCTTCAAGCTCAGGTTGTTAAATTGTTGTTATCTGATTATTCTAGTATTGTTCCTCAAGCTCGCAAGCTAGACCTTGTACCTGATTTTTGTTATTTGCTTAGCAAAGTGTAAAATTTGAAAAGAAAAGAAAACCGAAAAGAAATATATCACTAATTTTAAAGTTTTAAATTAATCTTCTGTCTTTTATATATTCACCCATTCATGCCCACACCTTCTTTTTTTTCTTTTTTTTTTTGTAAATGATATTTGTTTGTGGTGTCGACCTCTGTAGATCTTTTGCCACTACTTGCACCATATGGCATGAACCTGTGTGTAATTGTAATTGCGGAAGTGTAGAGTGTTGAATGTGAGGAAAGGAACGTTAAGGACGACACAAACACACAGTCCCCAGGCCAGGGATATTAATCATTTACAATTAAAAATTCCTGACCCGGCCGGGAATCGAACCCAGGGGCACCGGGCGACAGGTGGACGAGTTGCCCCTTACATGGCGGGGACGGACAACAATTATCATTAGTTATTATTTAATTTTTAATTTTGTAGTTATTTGCTAAATAATCAAAATAAATACAATCTGAGCTTCAGATTCTCTATAGATATTCTTTTACAATTGGTTTTACGTCACACCAACACATATAAATCTTATGACAACGATGGGATAGGAAAGGGCTAGGAGGGGAAGAAAGTGGCCATGGCCTTAATTAAGGTACAGCTCCAGCATGAGATAAATTCTGGAGTTCTTGTTATGTTAATACAGAAAATACAACTAGGCAACAATATTCCATCTTAGCAAGAATACTGCCCCTTCAAAAAATAAAGATACTGGTAAATGAAAGGAAAGGACCATAATGTACGTGAAAATAAAAGACTCACAAAGCCTCACAAACCTTGGATGTCAGAAGAGAACAAGAGTTGTGCAAAGGAGTCTGAACAGAAGATATGAATGACGAGAAGTTTGGCAGAAGTAAGTGGAAACAAAGCAAGACCCTGGCTATCAACCCATGCTCCCAGACTGAGAGACCCTAGGGGCTGGAAATGCTGCTGTAACTGCAATATTAGAAACTAACACAAGACATCAAGTGTTTCTTTCCCAGGATTTAGTTGAAAGGATGATGGTTCCAAAATGATGGAAGGCACTAACAAAGAAGGTCTACTAATACAATACTTTATCTACTGTACTGTTAAAACAGTAGACCTAGTGAGTTGTTTTATCCCATTCTGGATTATATTTAACAAGTACTATAACACTGTGCATGCATTATACTGTATAGTAGTAGGCTACCATACCATCTATTCTATTCTGTTAATTTTGATTATGATTGCTTCTTTTTCTTCTTCTTTATCTGTTTACCCTCCAGGGTTGTTTTCTCCTTCGGACTCAATGAGGGATCCCATCTCTACCGCCCCAAGGGCAGTGAACTGGAGCTGCAGACTCTGGGTCAGAGATACAACTGGAGAGGATGACCAGTACCTCGTCCAGGCGGCCTCACCTGCTATGCTGAACAGGGGCCTTGCGGCATTTGCCTGGAGGAGAAGTGGGAAACCACGGAAAACCACTTCCAGGATGGCTGAAGTGGGAATCGAACCCACCTCTACTGAGTTGATCTCCTGAGGCTGAGTAGACCCTGTTCCAGCCCTCGTACAACTTTTCAAATTTCGTGGCAGAGTCGGGAATCGAACCCGGGCCTCCGGGGGTGGCAATTAATCACACTAACCACTACACCACAGAGGCAGACTTATCATGATTGCAAACAATTAATTTTCTAGCTCCTTGGCTGAATATTCAGTGTTGAGGCCTTCAGTTCTGGGGTACAGGGTTCGATTCCCGGTCAAGTCGAGGATTTTAATCACATATGGTTAATTCCTCTGGCTCAGGGATTGCGTGTTCTGTGTTTGTCCCAACACACTGCTCTTCATATGCACACACAGACACACACACTCTCTCTCTCTCTCTCTCTCTGCCGCCCACCACAGAAGCACTGAACAGTAAATACATCCCTAAATATAGGTTTGGCAAAACAGCGCAAGTTCACATATGCGACACGGTTCGCACCCGTGACTGCACCAAGGTGGGGAAAGGGGTAGGAGCGGAAGAAAATTATTGCACGTGCACTAAACACACTAAGAATCTTTGCAAACATTTTCCATAGGCACAGGCAATTTTACCCACCCTCTTCATATCCATTGTTGTGACATTCCGCAGCATGGCGCGAGACATAACTAATGTTTATGAACCACCTGCCATTAGACCTGGTCGTCCAGAGCAATGACCGTGCCATCCTTAACCATAGTCTAGGCCTACTAGATAAATAAGACTATCCCAGAACACATACCGTACGAACGAAGCACAGGAGAGCACAGTTCACAAGTTAACTGTTAAGAAAGAAACCATATTTTCCAGTATCGACTTATTAAATCTAATAACTTTCCAGTCTGTCAGACACACAACAATTTCAAATCCAAATTAAAACACTATAAGCATACCTGTAAAAATCACATATTGTATACAAAGAATGACATGTTTCGTTCTACAAGAACATTCTCAAGAACATACACAAGTTAACTGGTCATAACGACAGTATAATCTTTCTTTGCATTGTTTATTATCACTGCAAGTGAACATCAACATTCAAGAATTTAAGATAACCCCTTAAGACTGTTAGCAATCAAAAGTAATTTCACGTTAAATGCAATTCTTCTTCCTCCACTTTTCATCTGCATATCAAGAAAATGAATATACAATTTGTGCTGAAGTAGTTAGATATTATGATGATGATAATAATAATAATAATGTTATGGGCTTTACATCCCACTAACTACTTTCTTTACAGATTTCGGAGGCGTCGAGGTGTCGGAATTTAGTCCCGCAGGGGTTCTTTTACGTGCCAATAAATCTACCAACACAAGGTTGATGTATTTGAGCACCTTCAAATACCACCGGACCGAGCAAAGATCGAACGTGCCAGGTTGGCGTCAGAAGGCCAGCGCCTCAACTGCCCGAGCCACTCAGCCCAGCTAGATACAATAGGCTATACAGTAATACACGAATAGATACAAGTCACAGTGGCGAATTTTGAGAGGAAACAACAGAGGTCAGTGCCCCTTACACATAATAAATTAATAAATACATCTATCCAGATAATTTTGTGTTAACTATGACCTTTAGATAGCCGGCCCTGTGGTGTAGGGGTAGCGTGCCTGCCTTTTACCCGGAGGCACCGGACAGGTCAGGGAATTTTACCTGGACCTGAGGGCTGGTTTGAGGTCCACTCAACCTACGTGATAAAAATCAAGGAGCTATCTAACGGTGAGATAGCGGCCCCGGTCTAGAAAGCCAAGAATAACGGCCGAGAGGATTCGTCGTGCTGACCACACGCCTCCTCGTAATCTGCAGGCCTTCGGGCTGAGCAGCGGTCGCATGGTAGGCCAAGGCCCTTCAAGGGCTGTAGCGCCATGGGGTTTGGGGTTTGTGACCTTTAGGTAGTTCGGTGTACCGTAAAAAGTAAAATAGCAGATATCAACTGGTATTAGGAATCTGTTCTCATACCAAAGATAGGTCTACATAGACCTACAGATATACTCCAGACGGCCGTGTCCTACTGAAAGCAGCAACGTTCTACGTTTACTGACGAGCTACCTAGTTGATAGAAACTTCGAGGTCCAGGTTGGCAAGGCTCTGTCGGACCCGCGGCCTATAGAGGCGTTTGTCCCGCAGGGTAGTATTATCTCACCCATAATTTTCAACCTATTTATGACGGATTGATTATAAATTATCTGACCACCCCAATCCTCACTTCAACCCTGATCCATAGTCTTAAAGATTTGCTTCCCTAAAAATAAAGGTAGGTAACTTACCCCATAACCTATGCACGCGAAATTGTATTTGTACGCGGACGACACAGTGATATCCTGTCACGTGGCATGCACCTAAATTAAAGGGCTACCTCCAAGACGCGCTTTTCACTCTCGCCTGGCTGGAGAAGTGGAGAATCGAAATTAACGTACAGTAGCTAAAATTAGAGCTACAATCTTCTTAAAATGCCGTCCCGCCCGTAATGTTTTTTGGTGAAGTCATCAGGTGGACCAGAAAAACAAACTATCTTGTATGTAACGTATACCGATTATATTAAATGTATCACTGCGCCTTTTCAAATTAATGCCGATGATAAGAGCCGAGTATGGCAGCCCTATTTCGGGTATAGGAAGCGCGTGTGTGTGTGGGTGGGTTGGTGGGTGGGGGTTGCTGAGCGATGCCACACCTACTGAGGGTAGAGCCCGCACACAACCACGCTCTTCGCCACTTGACAGGTGATCAGTGGTATGAAAAGAACAGTGACCTGCAAGAAAGGTAGCAATTCAATACCGTTCACAGCAGGATCACACACATCGCTACCAATCTTTACGACCAGTTCCATCAGAGCTCCAACCCCCTTATCGCCAACCTAGGCAATTCTGAAAGCTTAGTCCTTCGATATGGAATATATAAGGCTATTCTTCCTTAACCAACACCCTTCCGGGGTTCAGGCCGTATTCTGGCCAGTTCCACACTTCCACAAACATACCACAACAATGCAGTCTTAAATAGTTAATTCCCAAGAAATAGCCTCGGCACCTATGAGAATTGTGATACCGGCCCTGCGGTGTAGGGGTAGCGTGCCTGCCTCTTACCCGGAGGCCCCGGATTCAATACCTGGCTAGGTTAGGGATTTTTACCTTGATCTGAGGGCTGGTTCAAGGTCCACTCAGCCAACGTGATTACAATTGAGCAGCTATCTGACGGTCAGATGGCGGCCCCGGTCTAGGAAGCCAAGAATAATGGCCGAGAGGATTCGTTGTGCTAAACCGCACAGCATGTTACAATCTGCAGGCCTCCGGGCTGAGCAGCGTTCGCTTGGCAGACCATGGCTCTTTGGGGCTGTTGCTTAAAGAGAACTGTGGTTTGCTAGTTCCGTAACAAGCTTTTCCCTCGTTATCATGATACACGCGAGTAACATTAGGCCTATTTAAACGCGAGGGGGAAGGATACGAGAAAACGACTTTATGCGAATGCTTATTCTAGTGTTTTGTGGCTGAGAACCTGAGTAGCAGTTTTATATTTTTAAATTCACCCACCTAGAAAATGTGGGAATCCAAAATTATAAGTGGTGCACGCTACTTCTTGGTAGAGTCTCCCATTTCAAGTAATCTACCTAGGATCCTAGCTAACGCAAGAGTGGGATCTGGTTGTGAAAATCAAAACCAGAACGGGCAATAGGGGTTGTAGTAAGGATATAAAGGAGAGGGCATATAAGTCTCTGGTAAGACCCCAACTAGAGTATGGTTGCAGTGTATGGGACTCTCACCAGGATTACTTGATTCAAGAACTGGAAAAAATCCAACGAAAAGCAGCTCGATTTGTTCTGGGTGATTTCTGACAAAAGAGTAGCGTTACGAAAATGTTGCAGAGTTTGGGCTGGGAAGATTTGGGAGAAAGGAGACAAGCTGCTCGATTAAATGGTATGTTCCGAACTGTCAGAGGAGAGATGGCGTGGGAGGACATCAGTAGACGAATAAGTTTGAGTGGTGTCTTTAAAAGTAGGAAAGATCACAATATGAATATAAAGTTGGAATTCAAGAGGACAAATTGGGGCAAATATTCGGTTATAGGAAGGGGAGTTAGGGATTGGAATAACTTACCAAGGGAAATGTTCAATAATTTTCCAATTTCTTTGCGATCATTTAAGAAAAGGCTAGGAAAACAACAGGTAGGGAATCTGCCACCTGGGCGACTGCCCTAAATGCAGATCAGTAGTGATTGATTGACTCTGTTGTACAGTCATTGCAAGAGATGTGTTTCTAACATGATGACATTTTATGTACTACCGTGACTTCCGAATCAAAACTCTGGCGTGTCGTAAAGTGTTATGTGTTACTGGTACCGGTGCTGCTTTACGGTGTCGAAAGGGGTTCGTCAATGGATCGATCGACGTAAATCTATTGAAACCATAACACATTATAATAAATGCCCGCCAGTGGTGACAAATAAGTAAATTATACTACTCATAAATCTGCGTAGCGTACTAGCTAAACAGAATAGTCATTGGTCGCAGTTATACAGTTTCATATGTTTTTACATGAAGTAACCGTTAACAATAAAAGTAAAATTTAAATTTTCAGAGAGACTATAACAAAAAAACCCATAGTAATGCATGAAATTTATCGTAAAGCAGGTAATAATCGATCGATTGTTATGACAGCTTAACATCGCTATGGCAACACTGTATCAGTTCGCGTGTACACTATGCATTGTTTGACGGAAAGTATTGAGACTAGCGGTCTTACTAAGGCCTAAGGAATATCTTTGAAGATCAACATTGAGGACAGTGCACTGGATTTCTACTTTTCCTTACGATGGCATTGCGTATTGGATCCAATACCTATTCCAGAAGACCTGCTGAAAATGCATTTAATCAACAACGTCTGCCTGTGTGGGAGCCAATTCTAACAGCTATCATTTCCTCGCGTGTGTTCTTTATAATTGGTGCACTCTTCATTCCTGTCGGGATAGGGATACTTCACACTTCTAACAAAGTCAGCGAGTTAATTATAGACTACACAGATTGCACGCGTTCCATTGAAAATGGAACAATCACAAAAGAGAGGTGTTCGGATGTATTGGAAAACAATACGTCAGCAGAATGTGAATGCCATATTAATTTCACTTTGAAAAATGATTTTAGTGGTAGAGTTTTCTTGTATTATGGTCTTACGAACTTTCATCAGAACCATCGTCGTTACATCAGGTCTGAAAATAATGACCAAATGTTGGGGTTTCTCACTCAAGACCCCTATCACGACTGCGAACCTTTTGATTATACCTATACTGAAGTAAATAATGTGACAAAGAAAATGAAAATAGTTCCCTGTGGAGCTATAGCCAATTCCTTATTCAACGATGAATTGTCTCTTTATAACTGTGTCCTTGAAGAAGATGTACCATTGTTACGTACAGGAATTTCATGGCCAATGGAAAAGAGGAAATTCAACAATCCGAAGACCCTTGATGGAAATTTATCACAAGCATTTCGTGACTATATATCTCCACCTAGATGGAGGCGCCCGGTTTATGAACTAGATACTGAGAATCCCAACAACAATGGATTTCTAAATGAAGACTTAATAGTGTGGATGAGACCGTCCAGCATTCCTAATCTCCGAAAGCTGTATCGTCGTGTGGATCATGGTCATCACGTCTACTCAGATGGATTACCTGCAGGCAACTATACATTGAAAGTCAAGTATAACTTTCCAGTGGCATCATTCGGAGGTAGCAAGTATATGATCATATCAACAACGTCGTTTTTAGGTGGGAAGAACCCATTCCTTGGCACAGCATACATAGTAGTTGGATCTATTTGTATTTTATTAGCAATCGTGTTTTTCGTTGTACACGTAAAATTCGATAAATATGAAGTTGTAGTTATATCTACTAATCCCACACTTGTAATTTGAGTGAGATCCACGGAGGTGTGCATCGAAGGAGACTTAACTGTGTATGTTGAGTGATTCTGTTGTAAAGAATCGGATCATGAAACATGGAAATTACTCGTGGAGATAGGAATTCGGTTACCTACATTTCAGAATTTCTTAACAGTCACTATTTCTGTACACCCTAATTGTTGTACTAAATAATATCCCTTGAGAGTACACTTTTAGTTATAATAAATGCTCTTAATTTCTTAATTTAATGACTATATTTACCATATAAAGCGATAGTGAAGTCGGATGTCATCATAATTATTGTTATCATCACGTCGTAATGGATATCAGCACTGAATATTCTAAATGAGTTTCGTGAAAGAACTGGTCTTAGGGTTACCCATCAAGACACTTCTTTAAAGTAGATAGGCCTATTCTCGTTAACTCATCCACTCCTCATACTTTCTTTTTAGTTTCTCTGTATAGAACAGTAAACTGTATATCAATGCTATTCTTTCGCGAAGGATAAATATCCTTGAGTTTCTCTGTAATGTACTTGCTAGTAGAAATGTTCGATATTTGTCATTTACAATCTGTATGTTAAGTCTTCAGCCCTGAGGGTTGTTAGATCTTCAAATAGCACCATCACAGTTTATGCGATTATGGGGGAACTGCAAAAAATAATGGCGGCACCATATTCAATTAACCTATCATCATTGATCTGCATTTAGTGCTGTCGCCAGGTGACAGATTTCCCTATGAGGCGTACTGGACAGGACGAGGAGTGAGGCAGTTTGCTATTGCTTTCCTCACTGGGCCAGAAAGTGTAATTTAATAATGTTATTTACTTTACGTCCCACTAACTACTTTTACGGTTTTCGGAGACGCCGAGGTGCCAGAATTTAGTCCCACAGGAGTTATTTTACGTGCCAGTAAATCTACCGTCACGAGGCGGACGTATTTGAGCACTTTCGAATACCACAGGACTGAGTCAGGATCGAACCTGCCAAGCTGGGGTCAGAAGGCCAGCGCCTCAACCGTCTGAGCCACTTAGGCCAGAAAGGATTATTACAGTACAACTGGTCCTATGAGTAGCGCCTCTCATGGCATCAGGATGTACTGTTGTGCTCCGAATGTCATTACTCAGCGCCACCCATACCTCACCAGCTTCCATAAATGAGAGACTTCAGTGGAAGCTACTTTTGCTCTGGCCTGTACCAAGAGACATACACAAATACTGCAACCATCAAGAAACAACAACAGACTGTAATTTACAGTATAGGCCTGTATAGAGTTTTATGATAAGGAATATTTAGGTATTACATTCTAATAATGCCTTTGCTGGCAGGACCTAGTGTTTACAGTGCACTACGACTTCTGGTATAGGCTAGAGCAATTTTGTTACTTTCATTGATCTATCTCTGTCTTATCCTTGGCTTTGACTATATGAAAGTGACTGAGGTATGAGCGATGCTAGTAATGCCATTCCTTCTGCAGCCAGTCCCTGCTATGAATGGTGTGATAATGTTGCTCATAGGGTCGGTTGGTGCATGCATTTCAGTGGGCTTGGCAGACTGATATATAATAGCAACTTCTGGCTCGGTGAGGAAAGTAACGGGAAACTACCTCACTCCTCATTTCCCTAGTACGCCTCTTCAGTGAAGCCTAGGCCATCTATGACAGCTGATGGCAGAGCTGTTGAGGATCCAACCAGCCTTAGGGCTGAAGACTGTACATACATACATACATACATACATACATACATACATACATACATACATACATACATACAATTTCTACTAAATAAATCCAGTAACACTTCCCCAAATTTACGGTAGGCCTATTCCTTATTAAGTACGCAATATTAAATTTCAAGAAAGATTAGATAGAAAGAGAGTGGATGAAACATCAGAACATTAAAAAAAGAATTTTCATCAAGTTAAAGTGATCCTTCAGCGGGAATGGTTTCTTAAAATTTCGATTGAAGATGTTTGCGGAGTTAGCACAACGTTGATTATCAATGCTTCAGGAAGGTGGAAAAACTTATAGAATTTTACATACCAGTGTGTTACGTACCAATAGTATCAGAAAATTTATGAACCAGAGGAATGGCAGACAGGCTGTTACACTCGGTACGACCGGGCGAGTTGGCGTGTGCTTAAAGGGCGCTCAGCTGTGAGCTTACATCCGGGAGATAGTGGGTTCGAATCCCATTGTCGGTAGCCCTGAAGATGGTTTTGCGTGTTTTTCCATTTTCACATCAGGCAAATGCTGGGGCTGTACCTTAATTAAGGCCACGGCCGCTTCCTTCCAACTCCTAGGCCTTTCCTATCCCATCGTCGCTATAAGACCTATCTGTGTCGGTGCAACGTAAAGCCCCTAGCAAAAACAAAAAAAAACAAAAAAAAACAGATCTTCTAACCCACTATTTCCCGATTGCAATCTTACAACTGCGCGACCCTAAATGCAAGGCCAACTAGCTCGGTCATACCGAATTATCTTGCTATTAGTACTGAAATAGAGGCGTTAAAGCGAGGTTTGTACCTTTCCAGCAGAAAACGCAATTCCGGAGTTCAGCACTGGACTCTAATCTTGTTAGATGAACGGTTATCACACTCTAGAATTGGGTTTGGTCGTTGCAAGGACCAGATTCCTCACATTACTGTAACTATCCCAATGCTAGTAAATGCTGGGAAAGCGTGTTTGAATTCTCTAAGTACAGTAGCCTACATCCTGGGAATGACAACCACATATTTCTGTTTATGGTTTGTTTCAAGAGCTTTATTTCGAGGTTGATTACGTTGTACAAGAAGACAACTTTTGTAGGTCCATAGTAATTATCTTAACCTATCCTAATGCAGAATACTGTACTCAGTAAACAGGTGCCAAATGCAACGGTTTCCTTTATACATTCCAACAGGAAATTCGAAGATGAGGTTGGTAGATGCAGAGTGGGTCTCGGCCCATAAGTGGCCACAGCTGGTCCGTGGTCCAACAGCTCTGCACACTGACCGGCCAACCGAGCAGAGGAGGAGTGGCCACGGCTCTACCGTGGCTCTACGCCTCTGCATTAGGGTGACGGGACAGGGCTGGACCTCACGGCTGGCCCCAACCGTCGGCTGTTCTGAGAATGGTTTTCCATGGTTTTCCATTCTCCTGCACTAAGGCGAATGCCGGACAGTTTCTAGTATAGGTCACGGCTGCCAATCCCCTCACCTTCTCCGAGCACCTCCTTTATCGTCAAAAATCTCCCGGCCTGAGAGACGGCGTCACCGTCTAAGAGGCCCGCCTCACCCTTCAGGGGAGGAATGGAAACATATTAGTAGTAGCAGTCGAAGATGAAGAAGTAAAGACCAAAACTAAAAGGGAGAGTGTGGAATGTATAAATAATAAAATATAATAGGCCTATATAAATTAGGACGATAATAATAGTACTGTCCCAACACGATGCATCTTTTCATGAGTCAGGAGATGTTTAAAGTTATTTTATCGATTTATCACGTTCGGGACCCCTGGACCTAAAATTATATAGGGGTCCTTGACATAGTTTTATAAATGTATGCATGAGGGGTACTCTTTTTAATAACAACCACGAAGTTTGTTTAATTATAATATAGGATATAACATAATAACAATCAAATACAGTACACGGATATCTTTATTTACAAAGTTGCACAGCTAATCATCGACTTTGCCTTGCTTTCAGCGGTACACATTATTCATTTATCACATCTCAGAACCAATATTGTTTAAGATTGCATTTTCTATGGTCATCAATGCGAGAGAATTAAGCTTTTACTGGTGTATAAGGCTTCGAAGTTACTACTTTTTAAAAGTGTATGTTTGGTCTTCATTTCGAGGACTGATTGCATCCCCAACGGTTCCACCATTAGAGGTCATAGAAAGCCGGAGCGTCGCTGAAGGGGTGTACTAGCGAAATAAGGAGCGGAATAGATTGCGGGATACACACACCACATTCCTGTGGTTTACATTGACCTTAAAATTGTACGTTCCCTTGCCTACGATTATAAAGTAATGTAAACGTCTTCGTCAACTACATTTGTTCCCTAGTATCTTAGCCAGCGAACTCATGTATAAAGAAGGCGCCTCTATATTGAAATAGTATCAATACATCTGACCGTAAGATAAATTATTCGGGGGGCGATGGGCTGCCTGACGCAAGTGCAATACACAGATATAACTTGAAAACAATATTCTCTCACCCATGGGTAACTAATGCAAATGTCGAGCTAGAATTATTATTATTATTATTATTATTATTATTATTATTATTATTATTATTATTATTATTACGGTACTTGTATGTATGGCTATGAAGTGGTACATCCATCCTATTACCATTCTGGAAGTTACAGTGTGTTTTACAATTATGGATTACAAATTATATATATGAAAGAATGAATTATAATATTCATTTACAGGTATTTACATTAACTGAACTCATATAAATATTTATGTACAGCACATATGTCATGACATAACCTCACAAACAACGCGTTAGAGAATATTCTGTATATTATAATCTATGTATTAGGCACTCTAGAATTTTCAAGAAGGTAGGTTTTTGTAATGTAGCTTTCAGGAAGCCTAGCCAGGACATACATAAGGAAACGATCTTGACGGTGACGGGGAGTTATTGTTCAGTAGTGTTATGGTGTAGTAAGAATATACCTATATCTCGTGTTGAGACACGCAATTGTTGCAGTCTCCATATTGAAGTGACAGTCAGTTGTTTTCAAAAGGGCGGCATTGTGATGTGAGTGTTTTGTTTGTGTCAACAGCAGTGATTAAGGTTATGTGCGTGTTTAATTTGTAAATAGATGTGAATAAAAATTGTACCAACTGACAGCATCTCTTGTGCGTCTTTGTGGATAGTTTAATCACTACAGTCGGCTGTCCCGAGAATGGTTTTCCATGGTTCTTCATTCTCCTCACTAAGATGAATGCCGGAACTTCTGTTTTATAGACTACGGCCGCTCCCCTCTCGCCTCTTCGCAACACATGTCCTGGCCGGGGAGAGCGTGTCACCCATCAGAGTACGGAATGATAACATTTTGGTAGAAGTAGTGGCGAATGCCGGGTTGTAGAAAGCCAAAATATCATGTATAAAATAGGGTTTAAAATGAATAACATATCTCATTAATATTATACATAATATGTTTATTCTCTGTAACACACTAACGTCGAGACCCAGTGTATTAGAAGAACATGGTGACACCATGCTGGAGGATATTTATGAAGATTATTAAAATCGTGGCTTTATAGTAGACTATATATATATTGTTTTACGTCTCACCGTCTTATGGCGACGATAGGATAGGAAAGGCTAGGATTGGCAAGGAAGCGACCGTGATCTTAATTAAGGTACGGTCCCAGCATTTTCCTGGTGTGAAAATTGGAAACCATGGAAAACCATCTTTAGGGCTGCCGACAGTGGGGTTCGAATCCACTGTCTCCCGAATACAAGCTCACAAGTACGTGACCCAAACCACACAGCCACTCGCTCGGCAAATAACAAATTTACTAGTCACTAAGTGCATTGGAGGTAAATCAAATCTATATATATATACAAAATAAGAGTTTTGTCTGTACATTGCTCAGAATTTAAAAAAAAGGATGGTATTTCTGTATCAGTCGTGTCCACAGTAACAAGGAAATGCATTTTTTAATTTTCCGTAATTTCTGTCTGTCTGTCTGTCTGTCTATATGTATGTATGTATGTACAAGCATCACCAGAAAACGGCTGAAGAGACTTTTGTAAAAATTGGTATTCAAAGTCGGGAATAAGTCGCTACAATCTAGGCTATAAATAATTTTATTCACGGTGAGTGAAATGGTAGTTTAGGGGAAGGCCTAACATTGAATTCTCAAATATTTATGTTATTAATGGTCGTATCTTAATGAAAATCGGTAGACAAAGCCGGGAAATATGTCGCTACAATCTAGGCTATAAATAAGAGTATTCACGCTGAGAAAAATGGTAGTTTAGGGGAAGGCCTAAAATGTAATTCTACCGAGCTCGATAGCTGCAGTCGCTTAAGAGCGGCCAGTATCCAATATTCGGGAGATAGTAGGTTCGAATCCCACTGTCGGCAGCCCTGAAGATGGTTTTCCGTGGTTTCCCATTTTCACACCAGGCAAATGCTGGGGCTGTACCTTAATTAAGGCCACGGCCGCTTCCTTCCCACTCCTAGCCCTTCCCTGTCCCATCGTCGCCATAAGACTTATCTGTGTCGGTGCGACGTAAAGCAAATAGCAAAATGTAATTCTCAAATATTTATATTATTAGTGGTCCTATCTTAATGAAAATCTGTATGCGAAGTCGGGGATAAAGTCGCTATAATCTAAGGCATAAATAATTGTATTCACGTCGAGTAAAATGGTAGTTTAGGGGAAAGCCAAAAATTTAATTCTCAAATATTTGTTATTAGTGGTCGTATCGATAAATACTACATAACTAAAGTTATATAGTATTAAATTTCCGATCATTTATGTCTTATACATTATTACTGTTATGATCACAGATATATTCATGAATTTGGGTTTTTGTTACTAAGTCTATATCACCGCCGGGTCACAAGAAGACTGGTAAACAGAATTTAATGAAAATCAGCATGTAAAGTTGGAGAATAATGAATTACAGTCTACGCTATAAATATTTTTTAAGACGCCCTAATATCACAATGTCGAAAGAAAACTAAATGTGAAGACCTACAATATAGAAAGCTCATAAAATTGATCAACAATAACATAACGTTGACCGTTGTTTGTTGTGATGTGCTTTGTGTCTTCTGTTGCCACTCATCTCCGATAGATAGGATTACTGCTACGTACCGTTTTTTTTAAATTTTCTTTATGTCGCACCGAAACAGATAGGTCTTATAGCGACGATGAGATAGGAAAGAGCTAGGAGTGTAAAGGAAGCGGCCTTCGCCTTAATTAAAGTACAGCCCCAGCATTTTCCTGGTGTGAAAAAGGTAAACAACGGAATGCCATCTTCTGTGCTGCCGACAGTGGGGTTCGAATCCACTTTCTCCCGGATGCAAGCTCACAGCTGAGCGCCCCTAAGCACACGCCAACCCACCCGGTCGTACCGAATGTAACAACCTGTCTGAATGCCATTCCCCTGGTTCATAAATTTTCTGATACTACTGGTACGTAATACACTGGTTCATCATAGCATTCGAGCTATTCAACCGCTACTCTGAGGCACTGCTTGGAATGGGCAGTGTGCATATTTAACGGAATAAGGGCAGAGGAGTGTTCATGGCTGTCTGCGGCCTGGTCATTCCAGCTTTGGAACTTTAGATCGTTAGATCGGCACTGTAGTACGCTTACTGTTCGTTAAAAGTGAGAAAATGTGCAGTTTTTTATTTGATCGAGTATTTCATATGATAACATTGCTTTTGATCGCTACATTCCTACTGACGTTTTTTATAATGACCTATGTTGACTTCAGTTAGGAAAACCACAAGGTCAGTATTTCTGAGTATCCCGTAGTGAAGCACGGGTACATCAGCTAGTTGCATAATAATTTTAAATTATTTGACTAGCAAATGGCAAAGAAGCGTTCTGTTCAAGAGAAAATAGACTGTCACAACCTAGACTTAAAATAAAAAGTAATGCCACAATTTTATAAGTTATGGGAGTTTAAATCTGCAGTTCACTGTTGGCATGTGCGAATGTGGACACTAGGAGCATCTAACGTGATTGGCTTCGACAGCTTCGAAGCATCGATTACTTTTATTGACAACCTTATGGCTGAACATATCGTTTCTTCCAGACATATTAATACTGTACGTTCGTGACACGTAAGGACACAGAAGAAAATCCCAGTATTTGTCATAAGTCATAAGGCACACGAGTTTGTGGAGGAAGTGAACATAAATTTAACAAAGGGGGATGTGGACAAAGAAAACCTTTGGAACAGTGCTCAAAGTTAGCTTCATTGTGAAATGTCTTCATCGTCAACACTCTCTCACAGAGGACAGAACTATATAGCTCTACACACGGCTGTACAAGTAATGTGACATTATCAGTCAGTGGCAGATTAGCTAACAAGCTGTTTATCTGTTTTCAAGAGACACAAGGCACTTTCGGTGAAATGTATCAAAGAAACTTAACGCAATAATATGTCGAAGCATCATTCACGTGGAAGTAAGTTAAAGTGGACTAAAACGACGAAAGAACACATGAGTTTTCTAACTTCAGTCCTTGACAAATATGTGTATGTGAGAAGAACCTATTGCTTTGTGATTTCTGGCCAGGACATAAAGATCGTACTGTTTGAAATGGAAGTTTTCCGAACAAAGATGTTACGCTCACGATATTGGCAACGAAGACAACAAAATATCGCAAGCCTCTTGATGTAGGCCTATAGCCTACTTTTGTATGCAATATAATCTTTATATTAGAAGGATCGTTGACTTTTTAAAGATCACAGTGTGGAATACCACAAGTAACACGAACGCCATTTCATTGTAAGAATTCACTCTGTGATATACGAGTACAATCAACTTTCTGTACCAAAGTAGAACTACTGCTACTACTACTACTAAACGTTTTCATTCCTCCCCTGAAGGGAGAGGCGGGCCTCTTGGACGGTAACGCCGTCTCCCAGGCCGGGAGATTTGTGACTGTGAAGGGGATGCACGGAAAAGGTGAGGGGGTTGGCGGCCGTGGCCTATACTAGGAAATGTCCCGGTATTCGCCGTAGTGCAGGAGAATGGAAAACCACGGAAAACCATTCTCAGGACAGCCGACGGTTGGGGCCAGCCGAGAGGTCCAGTCCTGTCCCGTCTCCCGAATGCAGAGGCGTAGAGCCACGGTAGAACCGTGGCCACCTCTGCTCTGCTCGGTTGGCCGGTCAGAGTGCAGAGCTCTTGGACCATGGACCAGCTGAGGCCACTTAAGGGACGCAACCCAAGGGCCGAAACCCACTCTGCATCTACAGACGCAAAGTAGAAGTCTATGATGGAATATGTTTGGCTTTTGATATTGGACTGCTTGAATGCGGAAGTTTCGCTGAATTTGAAAAAATGGCTTTAGTCAGATGTGTATTGTGCTCATTTCCACTTTGCTGTGACTACTTCATTGAAATCCCACATCTGCACACTGAAGGCTGAATAGTTATGCAGCACTACAAGGTCATTGTAGACAAGTTTGTTGTTCAGATATCGTAATTATTTTTAGTAGAGGTTTGTGACACCTGTTTATTGGAAATATAGCTACATTATATAGTCACCACACTGAAATATCTGTATCTATGGTTTTCTTGTACTGTAACTTTTTTACTTTGCCTTGTTTTTGTGTTGCAAAAGTTGGAAATCTCGTTTCTAAATTATTCGACTCACTGACGGGGAATTCAAACCTTCTGCATGGACTAAGAACGTCTCGGATAGACAAGCCACTAATTGAATAAAGGAAGCTGGAATACTATGTGAGCGATTGGATCTGGTCACATGTTTTAGCGCAAAGTGCACACTTGGCGTTTTCGTTACAGTACGTGGTAATTTCAACCATCTTAGCAACAAAAATTCATTCTAGGTATTAAAAGTATCTTTACCGTATACATTGTGTTTAGTAATATCTTGAAATTTCGATAGAACTGGTTTGGGTCCGAGAACTAGGACTAAATTTACTTCCTCTACGACTTTTAAACTTTAGATTTATCGCAATAACTCATGCATTGTAGGTAAATACCATCAAAACATACTGTTCATTAACAACAGTCCACTTCTATGGTGTAGTGGTTAGTGGGATTAGCTGTAACTGCCCGGGTTCGATTCCCGGGAGGAGTTTCGATTCCCTCATCAGCCATCCTCGAAGTGGTTTTCCGTAGTTTCCCAGTTCTCCTCCAAGCAAATGCCGGGATGATACCTAAGTTAAGTCCAAGGCCGCTTCTTCCCCTCTTCCCCTTCTATCCCTTCCAGTCTTTCTAACCCCAACTGTTCAGCATAGCAGCGAAGGCCGCCTGGGCGAGGTACTGGTCCTCCTTCCCAGTTGTATACCCCGACCCAAAGTCTCACGTTCCAGGACGCAGCCTTTGAGGCGGCAGAGGTCATATTTCTCGCTGAGTCTGGAGGTTAAACGATTTAAGAAAGAAATAAAGAAAGTAAATAATAGCACCCAATACAGCCAGGGATTCGTAAAAAATCCATGAAATGTAGTATACATACTACAGAGATTATAGTAGCATCTAATACATAATACAATGGATGTTCCAAAGGCAGTAATCAATTCTTCTTCTTCTTCTTCTTCAGGATGAGATGTTAAAGTGATAAAACAGTAATGAACAGTTAATGAAGCTAAATTTTACCTATCTTGGAAATGGAGTAACCTTTCCCTTAATGGAAAACGCTTTGAGATGAATATTCATTTAGAAGTTAGAATGGATAGTTTCTATTTGATCGATACATTTCGTATTGGATACAATGAGACTTACCTTTACAATATCCGGAGCATCTTCTCGTATCAATGTCCCCAGAGTATGTTTCTCCTGTAAATAAAACAAAAGATTAGAATATGTGTATTATATTTCTACATTTGGATTAAGGCTACTAAAATAACTAAACTTATACCAATGGCTATACACCTATGTTTTAAGGTCGGAAGCAGGCGTCATGGGACAACTAAGCTCTATTGTAAATAGTGAAGAATAAGATAAACGTTTGTCCTGGACAGTAGCGTAGCCAGGATCGCCCAATGGGGGGGGGGGGGTTACAGTTACAAAATTAAGATATAACATAATGAAACTGCTTGTGCGTGTCTGGTTCGCGCATGTATGACTGTCATAAGGATACGCCCCAAGGGCTCTGAACTTTGGAGCGTGGGTTGGCGACCACGGGGCCCTTAGCTGAGTCCTGGCATTGCTTCCACTTCCTTGTGCCAGGCTTCTCACTTTCATCTTCCTATCCGACCTCTCTTGGTCAACTCTTGTTCTTTTCCGACCCCGACGCTATTAGGTTTGCGAGGGCTAGGGAGTCTTTCATTTTCACGCCCTTCGTGGCCCTTGTGTTCCTTTGGCCGATACCTTCATTACCTTTGGCGCTTTGCTATACGAGGAATGGTAATTTGTGTGTCCAATTGAGAAGCTTTCTTGCTTGCTTGCATAAATATGTTTATGAACTCCTCTTCTGCGTTTCCTCTGATCTTGATAATTCTGTCCTCCACAACATTAGCATATGAAAATGCTTTTGCAATGTCCAACTCTTCACTTTGAAAAAATCTGCTAAGAAGAGCACTTACATTAAATACTTGATTTAGTATATGTAGAGCATTAGTGCAGGCTTCTTTATTATTCCATTATACTATATTTTCAAGAACTGCAACGACGGCATCAAACAGTTCTAGAAATACTGCAGTTGAGTCATGGCGCTCCACCCATCTTGTTAGACACAATGCTTTAAGCCTAGTTTTGTCACTTTCAGGAACAGTGGCATCTATCGATTCTTTAAATGCATTTAACCTTTTAGGAAAACTAAGAAATGAACAAATATTCCCCACAGTACCCAAACAGTTTCTGATTCCTTGGATTGAGCATGCATGGGTTATAGCAAGATTGAGAACATGCGAACTGCAGTGCACGTACAAAGCCAACGGGTAGGTCTCCCTTATTATCGCTTGGACGCCATTAAACTGCCTACTCATAGCGTTAGTTCCATCATATCCTTGTCCTCTTAAATATTTTAAGTTGACTCCTATCTTCTTAAGCACATCAATTATTTTGGCAGCCAAACCTCTTCCAGCGGCGTCAGTGATCGGTACAAACTGGAGGAAGTCCTCCCTGAGTGTCTGAGAGTCAGGGTTGACATACCGAACACAACGTGACATTTGTTCCATTCCAGAAATGTCACTTGTCTCATCGGCCATTATAGTGAAACACTGTGATCTGTTCACTCTGCGCACGATGTTTTCAACAATAAAGTAATTGCATACGTGAATGATCTCGTTTTGAGTTTGTGGGCTAATGTACATAGCATTGCGGCTGCTTGTAAGCAAATGAGTTTTTAAATCCTCATCCCCATTTCTTGCACGAAAATGAAGGAAAGTACTAAAATTTTCATCATTTTCAGTAGGCTCTTCATCATTCAATATAATGGGTCCATCGTATCTATGTCCTCTAAGGGGTAAACCTTGGCGGCCACACAAAATGATAGTTTCGATAATAGGAATAATCTTCTTTCTGTTGTCTTCAATTTCCTTTTTCATGTTCTTCTTACAATTTACTTTTCGTCGCACCGACGTAGATAGGTAGATACGTAGATGGGACAGGGAAGCAACCATGGCCGTAATTAAGGTACAGCCTCAGTATTTGCCTGGTGTGAAAATGGGAAACCATGGAAAACCATTTTCAGAGCTGCCGACAGTGGGGTTCAAACCCACTATCTCCCGAATGCAAGATCACAGCTAACTGTACGGCCAACTCGCTCGGTTTTACGTACATGTAACCATGTAGTTACGAAAGCATGGTAAGATAGTTAACAACTAAGTGAACTAATTTGAATGATTATAAAGTGAGTAATTCATCTAAGAAGAGTCGAATATCGGTATTATTTTCATTTTATTTTCAAAATCCACTTGGTGGCTGCGTAAAGACAAAGAATACACTATAACAACTTCGTTAAATATAAG
Source organism: Anabrus simplex (assembly GCF_040414725.1). NCBI lineage: Eukaryota > Metazoa > Arthropoda > Insecta > Orthoptera > Tettigoniidae > Anabrus > Anabrus simplex. The sequence continues at coordinate 227,035,954 of NC_090269.1, read as the reverse complement.
GATTTTTTTGTAAATGATAAATCCATGATCTTTGTCTGGCGAATATAAGTGGTGTCTGAATGAGTGTCAGAAGAGAATCCCTGAGCGCTTTGAGGTCCTTGGTACTGATGTTGAAACTCGTCTTCTTAGGGGTTGTCCCTCTTGCACCGATCATGAGACCCCTCACTTCTACGTCGTCAAGCTCGTATTTATTGTTGTTATATGGCTCTGTAGGCAGGTAGATATACTTCTTTTCTCTGTCTACTTCATCTGGTTGGTCGTACAGTAACAGATTTGGCCTAATCCAGCTTTAAAATCTAGTTCAATTTGAAGTTTAAAAACATAATTTTCGAAACGTTTGTACTTGACAAATGGGAGCATAGTATGACCCTGCTTTGAGAACAATAATGTCCTTTCTCTATGTACAACAAATACATTACAATGCGGAGTACATTGTTCTTTTAGTAACTTGACTTGCGGTGCGGAATATGAAGCGTCTATTAACGAGTGTCAGTTCAACTTCAGGACAATGTCAATCGGAGTGTTTCTATTGAGGCGAGAAGATAAACAAAGCACCGTCACCGTTTCAAAAATCTTTTCTGTTTCGAAGCATCGATGTAGTTGACATGTACGGAAGGACTGAGCTTCTGTTCACGCGACACACGGTACACGAAACGTTGTGGTGTCGAGGCATAGAGACAGCTGATTGAGTCGGCGGTGTTTCGAAACACACACACACACACTACGACCAAAGGGCCGGCGCTGCAGTCATGCAGACACTGAATCACCTCCATACTGACTTTGCATATTCCAACAGTTAATAGACATTATCTATTTTCTATTATCTATTATCTATCTATTTTAAGCAATGTTTATTTAGTTTATTGTTAACTGTCAGTTTATATTTATTTTCTTTTTGTGAAAGTTCCATGGGGGGGGGGGGTTCTAACCCCCAGTAACCCCCCCCTGGCTACGCCCCTGGTCCTGGAATATAACACTGCTTAACGTCTAGGACAACGCCGTTATCAGTGCCGGTTTTCAAAGCGTGCTGCGCGACCCACCCGTTGTCCGGCGTGACCAAATAACAATTAGGAAATGTGAGTGTGAGATGTTGGACAAGGTCACGGGGTTTTACAGTCGATGCTTATACACCCGTGCATAACAGAGGCGTAACCCACGGAAATAATGCTTGCCCATTTGATATGGTGGAGAATTATATGATGGGTATTAGTCCCTACCGTACCTTAATTCTTATTTCAGCGGGCGAGTTGGCCGTGCGCGTAGAGGCGCGCGGCTGTGAGCTTGCATCCGGGAGATAGTAGGTTCGAATCCCACTATCGGCAGCCCTGAAGATGGTTTTCCGTGGTTTCCCATTTTCACACCAGGCAAATGCTGGGGCTGTACCTTAATTAAGGCCACGGCCGCTTCCTTCCAACTCCTAGGCCTTTCCTATCCCATCGTCGCCATAAGACCTATCTGTGTCGGTGCGACGTAAAGCCCCTAGCAAAAAAATAATTCTTATTTCTGCATGTTTTTACGTGGTCTATTACGCCTATTGCGCCCTTGTCTTCGAAGACGGCATTTTGTATTCACCATACATAATCATTAGCTACTACACCATAGGCTACCTTTTATTTCTTTGTTTGCTAGTCTTTCACTATTGTCACTGTCTCCTTTTTTATTTTAGTTTTTATAATTTTGCAGAATTATAATAATGTTCTTTTGGTCTTATAAGTAAGTAAGTAAATAAATAAATAAATAAATAAATAAATAAATAAATAAATAAATAAATAAATAAATAGCATATGAAGACTTTATAAATGAAGCAATTGGCTAACATGTCTCTTTTATGTTTAGAATGCATGACCTCCAAGAAAGGGCTACTAGTAGAGAGTTTATTGAATTGTGAGTGAATCAACCGTTCTCAGAACTGGAGTGCTCTAGCTTATTACCTAGGCGTGTAAACTGTGTGTTTCTTTACACTAAACAAGACCTGTTTTATCGCTCAGCTATCGCTCCTTATCACGGGTATTACTGTATTATAAACCATGGAGAGTAACTTGCTACAAATTTTTCCTCTTTCATTTTACACCTGGCAAATGTCTCAAACTGGCAGTTGCAGAGCAAGATAGTGAATAAACCAGATCTTATAAACCTTTCTTTGAGACGTCATCTTTGTTTTCTCCTTGCCTCCATCATTTATGTTCTCTCAGTCGCAGTTCGAAAGTTGTTACAGTTACCTTATTTATTTGCTAGTGTTTTAACGTCATACTAACGCGTCGAAGATTTTCGGCGAAGCAAGGATGGAAAATTGCTAGGACTGGGAAGATAGCGTCCGTGGCCCTAATTGAGGTACAACCCCAGCATTAGCCTGGTGTGAAAATGGGACGCCACGGGCTGCTGACGGTGGAATTCGAACCCACCATCTCCCGAATGGAAGCTTACAGCTATGCGAACCGTATCGCACCGCCAGAGTTACTTTCAAACCAAACATCTTAATGATGTGGATTATAGGACAGTGTTTAAACACCCAATTTAAAAGTACTTAACACAAAGAAAACAATAGACAAAACGTCATAAATACGAACAATTACACCAAAAGCAAAATAGCATCAACACAAAAGAACAATATTTGTTCAGAGAAATAGAGAAGGCCTGCTGCCATTTCTTGATGGATACAGTACTTTTGTATCCATCTCTTGGCACAGGCCAGAGTAAAGGGTAGCTTCCACCGAAGTCCCAGTCTCATGCATGGCTGTGACAATATGGAAGCTGCTGGGGTATGGGTGGTGCCGAGTAATGACATTCAGAGCACGACTAGTGCATGAGTGTTATGAAAGGTGTTGCTCATAGGGTCAGTCGTGCTGCAATAGCACTTTCTGACCCAGTGAGGAAAGCAATGGCAAACTACCTCACTTCTCGTCTTGCCTAGTACACCTCATTTTGGTGCTGCCATTGGTTTTTGCGGTTTCCTTATAACCACATAACCTTTGGTGGTGCTATTTGAGGATCCAACCAGCCTCTGGGCTGATGACCTAACAGACAGACAGACAGAAATAGAGATAAGAAGATGAAACAGTTCATGTACCGGCTCAAAAGAGACACCATAATTTAAAGCAAGCAAGTTTGTTGTTTTAAGTGACTGTTAATTAATGTAGTAGAATATCTATCTATAGAGGATATAATAAAAATACTGGCAAACTTTCAAGGGTGGAGAAGAAAAGTAGATTATTTGAACTTGGGTTTGGAAATGCCTAGTTTCTAAGTTATGTGATTTTCAAGTATGAAATGAAATGTCGAATGGCCTTTAGTGCCGGGAGTGTCCAAGGACAAGTTCGGTTCGCCAGATGCAGGTCTTTTGATTTGGCTCCCGTAGGCGACCTGCGCGTCGTAATGAGGATGAAATGATGATGAAGACGACACACCCAGCCCCCATGCCAGCGAAATTAACCAATTATGGTTAAAATTCCCGACACTGCCGGAAATCGAACCCGGGGCCCCTGTGACCAAAGGCCAGCATGCTAACCATTTAGCCATGGCACCGGACTTCAAGTATGATTTTAGTGTATTCAAGTATGGTTCTTTTCCGGAATAATAATACATGTTGTTGCCATTCGTTAAAACCGATATTGAAAACGTGTACCCTCTGTCTGTATACAGGCCTCAATTCATCACCTTATCAACTTCTAAATAAGCTCTGACATTCATCACGGAATTTTGATTATTTGTTAAGCTTCACTAGTCATTCAGCTCAGTCAAGATACGTAGATACACATTATAATACAACAGTGCCTTGGATTCAGTTCCAAACAATGAACGCATAGCAAACACCAAGTTCATACTAGACAAACTGTTAACCCAGAATTTAAGCAAACCCGGGCCCATATTGATATGACTTATTTTTCTTTCCTACATGGAAGGAAGTTATTAATGAAATTTTGTCCCGGTTTATTTTACACTCGATATAAATAAAGTTAACTTTTTGTCTGCACACGCTTGTTATTTTCCGACTCCGACGATATTACGTACAGCGGCCTAGGGAATATTTCATTCTCTCGCCCTTCATGGGCCTTCTTTAATCTTTGGTCGATAGCTTCAGTTTTCGACGTGTCGGACCCCTTCCATTTTTAAATCTCTGATTAATGTTGATCGAGGATGGTTGCCCAGTTGTACTTCCTCTTAAAACAATAATCACCACCACGACCACTCTCGGCTGACTTATTATTTTTTTGTTTATAAATTGCTTTACGTCACACCGACGATGGGATGGGGCAGGGCTAGGAGTAGGAAGGAAGTGACCGTTTCCTTAAATAAGGTTACATTTGCCTGATGTGAAATGGGAAACCACGGAAAACGATCTTCGGGGCTGCCGATAGTGGTTCGAATCCACTATCTTCCAAATACAAGTTAACAGCTACGTAAACCATACCACTCAGTTCAGTTTTTATCTGTCCGTCTGTTTATAACCACATCACAGAAAAACTTATTGATATAATTTATTGAAACTCCTGCCCCTGTGAGTGGGGACAGTAGAATAACACCCACGGCATACTCTGCCCATCGTGAAAGGTAACTAATAGGGGCCCCAGGGACTATTAACTTGGGGGTGTGGGTTGGTGATCCGGGGGCCCTTAGCTGAGTCTTGGCATTGCTTCCACTTGTGTCAGGCTCCTCACTTTCCTCTATCCTATCCGAACTCCCTTGGTCAACGCTTGTTCTTTTCCGATCCCGACGGTATTAGAGCATTCGACGCCTAGGGAGTCTTTCATTTTCACGCCCTTCGTGGTTTATGTCTTTCTTCGGCCGATACCTTCACTTTTCGAAGTACCGAGCTCGATAGCTGCAGTCGCTTAAGTGCGGCCAGTATCCAGTATTCGGGAGATAGTAGGTTCGAACCCCACTGTCGGCAGCCCTGAAGATGGTTTTCCGTGGTTTCCCATTTTCACACCAGGCAAATACTGGGGCTGTACCTTAATTAAGGCCACGGCCGCTTCCTTCCCACTCCTAGCCCTTTCCTGTCCCATCGTCGCCGTAAGGCCTATCTGTGTCGGTGCGACGTGGAGCAATTAGCAAAGCCAAAAAACTTTTCGAAGTGTCGGACCCCTTCTATTTTTTTTCCTCTCCGATTATTAATAGAAATTGGTTGCCCAGTTGTACTTCCTCTTAAATTCCTCTGTGGTAGAAACCACAATAACACATCTTGTGATCTGTGTCTGTGCACTAAGTCTAATTTCGTGTGTATATTGCTAGCCTGTGCAGCCCTTGTAAGGCAGACCCTCCGAGTGTTGTCGGCATCTGTTATTGTAGTGAAGGATAGTTTTGCGTGTGGTAAGTAATGGAGTGCAGTCGAACGAAGGCAGGTGATGTAGGAAATATTAGATTAGGAAATGAAGTCTTAAAGGAAGTAGATGAATATTGTTACTTGGGTAGTAAAATAACTAACGATGGAAGAAGTAAGGAGGACATAAAATGCAGACTAGCACAAGCAAGGAAGAGCTTTCTTAAGAAAAGAAATTTGCTCACTTCAAACATTGATATCGGAATTAGAAAGATGTTTTTGAAGACTTTTGTGTGGAGCGTGGCATTGTATGGAAGTGAAACATGGACGATAACTAGCTCAGAAAGAAAGAGAATAGAAGCTTTTGAAATGTGGTGTTACAGAAGAATGCTGAAGGTGAGATGGATAGATCGAATCACGAATGAAGAGATACTGAATCGAATTGGTGAGAGGAGATCGATTTGGCTAAATTTGACGAGAAGAAGAGATAGAATGATAGGACACATCTTAAGACACCCAGGACTTGTTCAGTTGGTTTGAAGGAAGTGTAGGTGGTAAAAACGGTAGGGGTAGACCAAGGTATGAATATGACAAGCAGATTAGAGCAGATGTAAGATGCAATAGTTACGTAGAAATGAAAAGGTTAGCACAGGATAGTGTGGCATGGAGAGCTGCATCAAACCAGTCTATGGACTGATGTCTCAAACAACATGTTAGTTGCAGGAACGTTGGGGACAACGCACACTTACCTAGTCCCCGAGTCAACGGAATTAACCATTACGGTTAAAATATCCGACCCGACCGAGAATCGAACCCGTGGCCCTCTGAACAGAATGGATCTAGGCTGACCATTTAGCCGAGGAGTCGGACAGCCTTCAAATGAAACATCAACGTCGAGTTCTCACGCACAAAAACAGACTAACTGGGCCTAAATAGACGTAAGTAATACAGATATATGGAAATTATGATTTTTATATTTTTTTCACCATTTGCTTTACACCGCACCGACACAAATAGGTCTTATGGCGACGAAGGGATAGGAAAGGGCTAGGAGTGGGAAGGAAGTGGCTGTTACCTTAATTAAGATACAGCCCCAGCATTTGCCTAGTGTGACAATGGGAATCCAAGGAAAACTATCTTCAGGGCTGCTGACAGTGAGGTTTGAGCCCACTATCTCCCGAATGCAAGCTCAGAGTTGTGCGACCCTAACTGCACGGCCAACTCGCTCCGGTAATTATGATATTTAAGTGGTAGACTGTACTCGGTTGTGGTTGTGATTATTGCTATTATGAAGGGAAAACTGTTAATCGATATTGGGAAAGAAGAGTTTCGATTTCTAGAACAATGTGATGTCGTAAATTCTTGTTGTCAATACGAGGTGCTCTTTTCAGATACATTCCCAATGGAGGTGAGCTGCATGTACCTTTTTAACTAGATACCAACCCTCTTGCCAATCTTGAATTTCTGACAGTACCGGAAATCAATCAATCAATCAATCAATCAATCAATCAATCAATCAATCAATCAATCAATCAATCAATCAATCAATCAATCAATCAATCAATCAATCAATCAATCAATCAATCAATCAATCAATCAATCAATCACCTGAATTTAAAGCTGTCACTCAGATGGCAGATTCTCTATCAATTGTTTATATAGCTTTTCCTGAAACGTTTTCAATGAACTTGGGCATTTATCGAACATTTCCTTTGATTATTTATTCCAATCCCTAACTCCCCGTCCTAGAAATTAATATTTGCCATAATTTGTTGAATTTCAACTTCATCTTTATATGTTGCAAAGTTTGGGCTGGGAAGACTTGGGAGAAAGGAGACGAGCTGCTCGACTAAGTGGTATGTTCCTAGCTATCAGTGGACAGATGGCGTGGAACGAGATCAGTGGACGAATATGTTTGAGTGATGTCTTAAAAAGTAGAAAAACTCACAATATGAAGATAAAGCTGGAATTCTAGAGGACAAACTGGGGCAAATATTCGTTTATAGGTTGGGAGTTAGGAAATGGAATAACTTACCAAGGGGGATGTTCAATAAGTATTCAATATCTTTGCGATCATTTAAGAAAAGGCTAGGAAAACAACAGATAGGGAATCTGCCACCTGGGCGACTGCCCTAAATGCAGATGAGTAGTGATTGATTGATTGATTGATTGATTGATTATGATCTTTTCTATTTTTAAAAACTCCGCTCAAGCTTATTCGTCTACTAATGTCATTCCACTCCACGTCTCCACAACAGTTCGAAACATAGTCGAGCATCTAGTCTCCTTACTCCCAAGTCTTCCCAGGGCAAATTTTGCAACATTTTCGTAAAACTACTCCTTTGTCGGAAATCATCCAGAACAAATCGTGCTGCTTTCCTTAGGCTCTTTTCCAGTTCTCGTATGAAGTAGTCCTGATGTTGGTCCCATACACTGGAAACATACTCTCACGCCCTCTCCTTTACATCCTTACTGCAACTCTTAAATACTCTCATAACCGTGCGAAGAGGTATGTAACCTTTCTTAACAACCTCGTTAATATGATTACCCCAGTGAAGATCATGCCTTATATTAACACCTAGGTTCATACGATGTTCCCCATGAGATACCATCACCCCATCAACACAATAATTAAAACGGAGAGGATGTTTCCTCTTGGTGATACTTACAATGACTTTTCATCCCATTTACCATTTATGAAATACGAATATGGCTAGACAATCCCTAATAAAATAATATCAGAAATATTATTCTGAAAGCGTAATATGAAATGAGCTATACTTATCACGTAGGTAATTCATTTTCTCTGAAGATGAATTTTTGAGAAAGGCAGTCAAAGGTAACTCAGGCGCCATCATGGTCTACGAGATTCATAGCATGATAGCTCAATGAAATCCTTACTGAATTTTCATAAAGGCGGCCGCAGTTCGAATCCTTGTCAAAGTACATAAGAAAAAAACATATACATCACATCTCTGTGGTTCGGATTTCCCTTAAAACGATAGATTTCGAAGGTTAATAGTACCAAAAAAAAAAAAAAAAGGCTTGGTTTATGGATTAGCATATTAGTTTTTAGCATGGCTGACCTGGATTAATATCCAGCTCTCTCATAGCAGATTTACGTTCTGGTATGAGGAGTGAAGAAGAATGGTCTTACAAGGAGAGTCTGCAGCGTGCTGGACACCAATTTTGTCGAACTTTTGCGAGGTTAATCTACATGGTCACAAAATAAGTAGCCAACCTATTTGAAAATTCTTTCGATGGGCTTTAATTTTCGAAGTTTAACGTTTCGATTTTCAAACACAGTTTTAAGCCATCATATACGCCAGCATAGTCATATAGTCACATGCAATATTAACTGATGTTTGAAAACTGAAACGCTACAATCTTAAAAATTCAAACCCATTTGGCAGAATATCCAATTAGGTATTGATTTTGTACCCATATATACTATATTAATCTTTCAGAAGCTCGACAAAATCGGTATCCACCACCCTGTAGACTCCTCTTGTCAAGCTCGTAAGAATAAACGAGATAAAAATAGGTGGTGATTGTTGTCAGGGAGAAATACGATGGTATTATTGTCTCAAGTAAGGAGGGAAGGGAGTTAAAACCTCCGTAGCAACCATACTCGACTTTCTAGTCCGGCATTTTCCCTGACTTTATTTATTTGCGAATGCTGAGATGAAACCTAATATAGAGTCCTTGGTCACTTCCTTTCCAATAAATTAGAAGTGAACACACTAATAGAGACGACGTACCCAAAGAGTTTACATATTAGATAGTCTTCATATGGACGAAGTAAACAGATTTTTGCCCCTTAAAATACTCTAAAATAAGCGAACTGGCAATGGGTAAAGGCGAACTTAGTTCGCTATGTTACAGCAGGACATAAGCTTGATTTACACTCAGTAACTCGTGGAATTTAGAAATAATAATAAACAATGTTATTGGCTTTACGTTCCACTACTACTTTTCGGAGACGCCGAGGTGCCAGAATTCAGTCCCGCGGGAGTTATTTTACGTGCCAGTAAATCTACCGACACGAGGCTGGCGTATTTGAGCACTTTCAAATACCACCGGACTGAGCCAGGATCCAACCTGCCAAGTTGGGGTCAGAAGGCCAGCGCCTCAACCGTCTGAGCCACTCAACCCGGTAGAATTTGGAAATGAAATACATGGTGCCGTAATTCACTTAGCTAACAACAAAAGTGGTTACTGTACCGGGTTAATTCCTGCGAGCAAAGGGGCCGGGTTTAAAATTAAACACTTTATTTTGCTTATCGTCAATGTTACGAATAAGGAAAAATCTGTACCTACTTCTCCTTCAAGGGCCTTCATGTCCTGCGCCGGTAGTGACTTAAGTGTTTCTACCACCGAGCTCGATAGCTGCAGTCGCTTAAGTGCAGCCAGTATCCAGTATTCAGGAGATAGTAGGTTCGAACCCCACTGTCGGCAGCCCTGAAAACTGTTTTCCGTGGTTTCCCATTTTCACACCAGGCAAATTGGGCTGTACCTTAATTAAGGCCACGGCCGCTTCCTTCCCACTCCTAGCCCTTTCCTGTCCCATCGTCGCCATAAGACCTATCTGTGTCGGTGCGACGTAAAGCAACTAGCAAAGTGTTTCTACCACTGTAACATCGTAGAAGATAAGAAAGTGTTTCTCTCAGTTATCAGAACTATTTTGAGTTTATACAATAACGCCCAAATAATGGAAGTATTGCTCGTAACTTAGAGAGCTGTGCTCTAAAATTCTAAGATTCTGGCAACATAAGATTCGTACAAAAGCAAGCAAACTTCTAGTTTTACATAACTGGTGATAACACAGACAGCATAATTCAAAAAATGAAGGCGTTTGGAAGTATGCTAGATCACTCAGCAGTAGAACCATAATGATTCGATTCAATAAAATCAACGCGATTCGTAAATGTGTGATGGAAAATTGTGTTGAAGCCGCTTTATAGTGTAAGATGATTTATACTATTTTGCAGCTTACACATTTTCAACTCAACTTAAAGAATATACAAGATGTTCACTGTGAACACAACACATTGCACACTGCACACGTACCGGCGACACAGATGAAGAGCCCCAGCGCCACAAGGGCGGCCGTCTTCATGATGTTGGATAGCTGAAGAGCATACACTTCACAATTTCACTTAGTAAGGCAGGCAGTCATGCAGTCACTAACTGAGGAGGCCGCTGATGCAGGACGTTATATAGCCTGTGGAGTGCCGCGACCAGAGTCCAAGGCGGTCCGTGGTCCAGCTCACAGATTCCCTTTTATCACAGGCACCAGAGAAATGCCCATCACATGTAAGAGCTGCCATAAACCGCGATACTCAGTATCTCGGAAACAATGTTCTTAAAAGTTATAGTCCAACTATCGGCTGATTTGTCTATCCCATTTAAATGTTATATTCCGCAACATGGACATGTGAACAATTTTCTTATATAGAAGCCTTCCAAAACCAGTTTGGAGGGTTCGAAGCCAGCTCAGCCCACTGGTATAGCCTGGTAGATTTACCGAGACGTAAAACCAGTCATGCGGGACACAATTCCGGCACTTTAGTGTCTCTGAAAAACCGTAAAAATAGTTAGTGGGACATAAAACCAACATTATGTTTACTATTATTATTAATATATTTTTTTTTCTTTGTTCGTATCGGCCTACTAAGGACCACGTTATTTCTGCTGTCTTCTTTGGGCTTTGGTCTTTGCCCAGTGCTCCTTCATTCATTGCCGGTATTGTTCTTTACTTCCCTCCGTCCACTTCTTTCCCGTCTACAACTTTGGCCTTTCTTGAAAACCCTGGTGGTCTTTTAGTTTCCTCCTGAGTGTATTGCGTTCTTGTATATCTTCATAAGTGATGCCCATCTCCTGTGGGTCCCTTTCTACCTCCTTGAACCCAGTTGGCAGAGTCTTCCCATATTTAAAATAGGTAAAGATCTGGTTCGATATGGATATGGACTTCTTGTTGTAAACGTCTTTGGTCAGTTGATAAACCATTTCCATTTTATTCATGCGCAACGCAAACGCTTCTTTTTCAGCGATGTTTGGTTTTATCCGCTGACTAAGATATTCAAACTTATCTGTCCGTTTGATTGACCCCTGGTGTACTTTTAGCTTTCTTGGTGGTGTCTTGATGTTAGTTATGAATTGCGTTTTCTCCAAAGAGAAAATTATTATTATTATTATTATTATTATTATTATTATTATTATTGTTGTTGTACCGGGTGTACACCTCCTTCCCGTTGAACTGTGTGTCTTCTAGAAGGCCATCTGTGCCATGAATCTTGAACTAATGTAAAACTATAGATACTTGGACCTTCAAAAATTAGATGTCCCTACCATCGGCCTATGTGTCCCCTCTGGAAGGATTAAGTACAATTAGTTCTTGAGGGAATTTCAGTTTTTTTGAAGATGGCAAACCTTAAGTTGGTGAAGATTGTTTTCTTCATGTGTTTAAGCTGTCAACCCTCCTATTGCTTCCTTCTTCCTTATTAACCAGTTATTAACCAATCAGGAATTTTGTGTATATTTGCTCTAGCCAATTAAAATTGGGAGTATGTACAGTAATCCTGGCTATCTGAAGAGAGTTCTGGAAACATCTCCTCGGAAATTTTATAAAAGCTGGGCGCTTTAGGGCCTATTGTCACCTTCATCCCTCCGGTCCAGTGAGTGCGGCGTGTTATCAAAATCAAAAATCAAATCAAAATCTCTTTATTTGCAAATGAGGTGTCTACCTCGGTGGCAAATGGTACACTAAAATACATTATTGTCAAGCACTAAATTTTAAATTAACAGGAGACGAAGAAAATTTTCCTAGAATACAATATTATACAATTTACGCTAATAATTTTTTCTATTAAACACACACATCATCCTTAATAAATTTATATTGTTTACAAAATTCTACTTATAATATCTTACAAACATAGTCAACTCATATACAGTACGGTATGTGAAATTACTTCTAATAATACTATACAACTGGTATAAGATTAAAATTAACATTGAATTTATTTACATATTTATATTTTACCCATTTTGGAACCTAAGTATTAGGAGGCAGGGGCTGTCTGCCGTCGTTCGGAAGGCCCAACTACTGAAGGTAATGGAAGAAATGTCTTAACACGTGATAGCTACAGGTAGATAACTTGACGGGAATGTTTCAAACTTCTTTAATTTTATGTAAAATTCTAACTTAAAGTTTTAAATGTAGATTTTCAGCAAGTCTGAGGAATCTGTTAAAATCCTTGCTGGGAAGCATGTAAGTTTAGGGAACAAATCACCTTCTATTGATTCCCATTCATCGAGCTCGATAGCTGCAGTCGCTTAAGTGCGGCCAGTATCCAGTATTCGGGAGATAGTAGGTTCGAACCCCACTATCGGCAGTCCTGAAGATGGTTTTCCGTGGTTTCTCATTTCCACACCAGGCAAATGCGGGGGCTGTACCTTAATTAAGGCCACGGCCGCTTCCTTCCCAGTCCTAGCCCTTTCCTGTCCCATCGTCGCCGTAAGACCTATCTGTGTCGGTGCGACGTAAAGCCAATGGCAAAAAAAAAAAAAAAGATTCCCATTCAACTTGGTATGAGGTGAATACATTTTCTAAAACTCTATATTCTTAACTCTCTTTCGGCATTTCATATTTCTCATTTAGTCATCCTTCTTGGTCCAGCAAGTTTCGAGCCATAAGCCCCTTTAGGGTTTTAAGTGTTTTTTCTAAAAGGAGTACAAGTGTTTCGCCTGCTAGCCTTTTGTCCATGGCCGTTCGTGTTAAACCTTTTTGATTTTCCCCTGTTTATTTGGTAATTGTTTATCAACAAGTGTGTAAAAGACTTGAGCAGAAGTGACTGTAGACACAGTTATTGGAGTTTGTAAGGCGTAATATTGTAAGAAGCTTGTGCCTCTTAGAGGCTGGATTACAGTAGCCTTTCGGAGCTCAGTCTCCTGGAATTCGAATGAGTGGAGCAAAGATGCTTTTGTAAAAGTGTACTGGTTCAGAGTGATTATGCTTATCCCTTGTATGTTATCATATGGATAATTCTCTCTAATTTTGTACCTGATTTTTGAATTTAAGTCATTGTTGTCGTGGGATCTGACGAGCTAATCATTATATTGTTGTTCATTCAGATTATCTATCAAATTTTAAAATTAAACAAAACAGTAAAGAAATACAATTTTAAGTTAGTGCTTTAATTTATGCTCTGGTCTTTCCCCGGTCCGACCATTCACCCCGGCTCTTTCTTATCGCTCTCTGTTCCACGATTTCCCCCTGTGGATGGGGGCTGTAGCATAATATCCACGGTATGCCCTGCCTGTCGTAAGAGGCGACTAAAAGGGGCCCCAGGGACTCTGTACTTTGGAGAATGGGATGGCGACCACGCGGGCCTTAGCTGATTCCTGGCATTGCTTCCACTAACTTGTGCCAGGCTCCACACTTTCATCTATCCTGTCTGACCTCCCTTGGTCAACTCTTGTTCTTTTCCGACCCCGACGCTATTAGGTTTGCGAAGGCTAGGGAGTCTTTCATTCTCACGCCCTTCGTGGCCCTTGTCTTCCTTTAGCCTATATCTTCATTTTTCGAAGTGTCGGATCCCTTCCATTTTTGCCTCTGATTAGTGTTATGAGGATGGTTGCATTGTTGTTCTTCCTTTTGAAACAATAATCAGCACCACCACTACCACCATGTTCCACGATATTTCCGTAAACATTATTATTATTGTACCGGTTGGTACACCTATACGCCGCACATTTGAATTTTCCGCCTTAAAGTACTCCTCTACAGCTGAAACTCTGAACTTTAAAACTGAATTAATTCAACCGTTTATCAGAAGATGTCACTGAGTTAATTTCGAATTGTTTTTGTTTACTAATTATCAAGAAGTGTGGACATTCTCTCACAGATGTCTCTACCAAAAACTAATCATGCACCCTGGTGCGAAGTGAAGGAACTTTTCTTGAAGATATTTTGTAATCATAAGTTTGTTCTTTACTAAATGTTGTTCTTTCATTTGCGGGTTGGCAATATTAATCTTTCTTTCGGCCAGTTTTGAAATTAGCCAATCGTAAATGTCTGTCATTAATTTTTGGCCAATAGCGTCTTTCTTCCCCATTGTTGATGTGTAACTGTAAGCTATCCAATAAACGACTGTGGGTGCGTCTTAATCATTCATGAAAGGTCTCGAATCTTCCCCGAGAGTATAAAAACGGCTGATTTTCCTGGCTCTCAGCCACTCGTACAACATCTAGCTTAGTGTATGGAAGTATAGCAGGAGGCGGGAAGCGCCTCTTTCATCCACCAGCAGCTCTTCTACAAGGTAATGGCCTTTTAACATCTTTAATTCTTGCTAGCTCAGCAGTTTAGCCCTCGGGGAAGGTCCGAAACTTTTTCAATGTAACCTACCTTTCGAAAAATGTAACTTAGTGTCGGCTTATGTAAAAGTTTCTTATTACTTTAACTGTAAATCGGGGATGGAAAGTGCTTTACCCTCTCGAGCTCCCCTTCTTTTTGAGTTGAGGCGACTACGTTTTCATAACCGATTTTCTACTCTTAAGGTATTAAAGTTTTCTCACACGAGTCACCTCTCTAGTTTGGGAATAGCCCCTGTGTTATCGGCCTAGTGCCCCTTAGGTTTTATAAGGTTTCATGTAGGAGTGCAAGCAACGCCTCCATTCATCTTGGTATTTTTGGGCCATTTAATTAACCTATTATTTTTCTTTTAAGACCCTGTAGGCTGGGTACGAGATACCCCTGTTTAAATTCTTGTAAGTTGTGCC
Source organism: Anabrus simplex (assembly GCF_040414725.1). Taxonomy (NCBI): domain Eukaryota; kingdom Metazoa; phylum Arthropoda; class Insecta; order Orthoptera; family Tettigoniidae; genus Anabrus; species Anabrus simplex. The sequence continues at coordinate 227,020,914 of NC_090269.1, read as the reverse complement.
TCGATGGCAAGTTACTGTAAAGTCTGGTATTGCCTTTAATAGGCTTGAAAGACTGAGAGCGGGTCAACTCTTTCTTGTGTTTGAGAAGTGCTTCTGGGAGGCTTGAGGTTAAAGTTTGGAGCAAGTGCTCCTTGAATGAGGGGTTTTCTGCCCTTTGGTAATTTGTAGTTGTGAGCTGAAAGCTCAGTAATGGTAAACTTGGGGCTCGAAGCCCAGAATTTGTAAAGACCCCTTTACTTGTGCTTTCGTTTGTAATGTTATAATTGTACCTGATTTTTCATTGTTATTTCACCTAGTGAATATTTGTTAAACCATGTTGTCTATTGAAAACATAACCTTTATTTAAATTTTAATTAATCTTTCGGCCTTGTAGTTAGACCAATTCCAGCCCGTACCTTTCACCTCTGCTGATCTACGGGTGGCCCCGTAACTATTATTATTATTATTATTATTATTATTATTATTATTATTATTATTATTATTATTATTATTATTATTATTATTATTATTATTATTATTATTATGTAATAGTTTCGAAAACACATCCTGTTTTGATATAATAGCAGACCATATTATCAAAGGTTGATATCCAGAGCACCTAGACAGTCGATAACTCCCTCAGCCTTGGATAATTCTGCTGAACCCCCTTAGAGGACCATCCGTTAGTACGTGCTGCATTATTTGAGGCGTGTAAAAACATTCGCAATAAGGACTCTGGATTTCCTTCCCTCTGTGCAGCTAAAACTCACATCTATCTCGATTGGTTTTTATTCGGTTCAGTGACGATTATTTAACATACATCACATTTGCCTTAAGGTCGGTATTATACGCGGATTGAGTCGAGTGTTACAGTCAACCTTTCCTGACGTCAACCCTATCTGGTGGGATGTATTCAACATTGCGTGTTTCTGTAGTGGTTGTTAGTGTGGTGTGTTGTGTGAAAGTGAAGATATGTATTAAGACGAACATAAACACCCCGAGCGACAGAAAATAACCAGAGATGGCTAAAATACCAGGCCTGGCTGGGAATCGAACCTGTGTCCCTCTGAACTGGAGGCCAAACGCTGACCATTCAGCCAAGGAGCCGGATTTAACGATGCCACTGAATGTTTGAAATAAAATCAAAGTTCTGTTTATTCGGTTATAACATAAAACGAATAAACTAAAGTAGCCTGTAGCATTACACGATAGGATAATAACGCTGTCCCTTTGAAGTGGTCACATATCAATTTGTCCTTTACCTGTTACCCACCACGATATTGAAAGGTTTTATATCATAGCCAGATAATTTCCGCATTGTATTTATGCGCACATTAGCTTCCAGGTCAATAGGTTAAGAACAGAGTGCCCCAATAATTCAAAAATAAATATAAATAAATGCCTCGTAAGGAGTACACCTAATGAAAAAGTCTTTCGTCCGACAATAAAACGTCTAAGGCAAAAGTGTCTAATAAAACTCTTCTTCTGCTTTATCTGGTTACCCTCCAGGGTCGGTTTTTCCCTCGAACTCAACGAGGAATCCCACCTCTACCGCCTCAAGGGCAGTATCCTGGAGCTTCAAACTCTGGGTCGGGGGCACAACTGGGGAGGATGACCAGTACCTTACCCAGAAGGCCTTACCTGCTATTCTGAACAAGGGCCTTTGCTGAGGGATGGGAAGATTGGAAGGGATAGACAAGGAAGAGGGAAGGAAGCGGTCCTGGCCTTAAGTTAGGTACCATTGCGGCATTTGCCTGGAGGAGAAGTGGGAAACCACGGAAAACCACTTCCAGGATGGCTGAAGTGGGAATCGAACCCACCTCTACTCAGTTGACCTCCCGAGGCTGAGTGGACCCAGTTCCAGCCCTCGTACCACTTTTCAAATTTCGTGGCAGAACCGGGAATCGAACCCGGGCCTCCGTGGGTGGCAGCTAATCACACTAACCGCTACCCCACAGAGACGGACCTAATAAAACTCAGAAGTCTAAATTAATGTATGGTCTAAAGGAACATGCTCTAATTAAGAAAAGAAACTTACAAATAGCTATGTATGTTGGGTAATCAGCCCGAAGGCTGGTTTGATCCTCTGCAGCTTCGCCAACAGCTGTCATAAATAGCCTAGGCGTCACTGAAGAGGCGTACTAGGGAAACGAGGAGTGAGGTAGTTTCCCGTTGCTTTCCTCACCGAGCCAGCAGTTGCTCTTACATATCAGTCTGCCAAGCCCACTGAAATGTATGCACCAACTGACCCTATGAGCGATATTTTCACACCATTCATAACAGGGACTGGCTGCATAAGGAATGGTATTACTAGCATCACTCATACCTCAGTCACTTTCATATTGTCAAAGCCAAGGATGAGACTGTGACAGGTCAATGAAAGTAACAAATTTGATATAGCCCATACCAGAAGACATAGTGCACTGTAAACACTACATCTCGCCAGCAAAGGCATCACAAATAGCTAATAATGGAAATAATTTCGTAGGCAATAATATAGACAATTGGTAGGGAACGATAGTGATTAAAAAAAAAAAAAAAAAAAAAAAAAAAAAAGATTTTGTGCAAACTTTCATGTGAAAATTAATATTGTGACGATCTACTGTACACCTTAACGTCGAATAAAGGCTAAATAATCTTGACACACAGCTACCAATAAAAAAAAAAAAAAAAAGAAGATACTTAAAGCTTATTTGCTCTAATGGAAAAGGATGCAGGTAGTGCTTTTCTGATGGGATCATGTTTGATGATGATGATGATGCTTGTTGTTTAAAGGGGCCTAACATCGAGGTCATCGGCCCGGGATCATGTTTAGAAATGACAAAAAGCATATAAAAATGAAACGATACCTGAAGTAACAGAGAGGAGAGGTCGTTCCTTTATGCTTGCGAGGGATCCAGCAACCTGCCCCAAGAAGTATTCTTACCGAGCGAGTGGTTGCGCGGTTTGGATCACGTATCTGTCAGCTGGCATTCGGTAGGTTCCAATCCCACTGTCGGCAGCTCGTTTCCCATTTTCACACCAGGAAAATGCTGGGGCTGTACCTTAATTAAGGTCACGACCGCTTCCTTCCAACTCCTAGGCCTTTCCTATCCCATCGTCGCCATAAGACCTATCTGTGTCGGTACGACGTAAAGCCACTAGCAAAAAAAAAAGCTTCCTTCCCACTTTCCAGCCCTTTCCTATCCCATCGTCGCGGTAAGACCTATCTGTGTGGGTGCGACGTACAGTAAAGCAAATTAAAAAAAAAAAAAGTATTATATAGAAGACTAGCATTTGTACCCGTTCTTCGCACAGGAATTTTCAGTGGAATACAGGTTACCTCAGAAATGTATGCGAAATAACATGGCTCTATTTACACGTTTAATGCAACAGGTTAAAATATTTTCGTACGAAAGCGCGTGCCAGTAACGTGAAATATGTTGAAGCTGAAGAAAGTCGAGAGCGAATGATGATTTCCGAATTTATTGTACTATACAGTTCCCGGTCCGAAGTTGTGCGAAATTCTCCATGACTCCCAGGTTACATATTGTATCTCTGACCACTGGCGTGGCGCTCTGACATTGATGATACTTCCCTTAATATCTGTCTATCAGAAAGGGTAAAATGACTCTTAAGTTTTATCCGTTTCCCACACTGATCTCTATACATGGATCGCTGATGGCAGCTCTCCGCTGCAGGAGAAAGTACGCCAAGTTGAGCGCGCGGTTCGCCATGTTGGCGTACCCATCCTAGAGCTCTCCTTATGGGGAAGCAATGATAATATAGTCAACTTTAAATCGCAATTAATGGCGCGTTGGAATAACTAAAAATATAGGGACATGTTCACTCAAAGGATAAGGACATTGGGATCACTGACACGTCGTTCCGAGGTCAGTAAATCTCCGGGATAGCAATAAAAATTAGTGTATAATAACGGCCGACTAATATTAACTTAGGTGCTGAATACATGCAATTAACGATCGGTAACACAATACGAGTGAAAATCAGTTTCTGGAAACATTGCTGTAAATTGTGTACGTGTATGTCACGAAATTATGCATTCTTAAAATGATGTACCTATAAACGTAGCTCACTATACAGGCCTAGATTCGACATACCATAATCGGTGCTTGATAATGAATTCCTGTTTCCTGTTTCTATGAAGTAACGCGCAGTTTATCAAATTAAAACATCATTGAAGCAAATGTACACATTCATAAAACCGGCAAATATTCAAAACTTGTCTATATATCACATTACCTGCAGCTTAATTTACTATTACAGACCTCTTTAATTAAATTCAGCTACCAAAGCAATATTGATGGTCATCATCAGAAATATGTAACACCCGTTAAATGAGCCCCAAATACCACAACTAGTATAATGGGATAGCCTAAAACACCCACCACACTTTGCCTTCTCCCACCACTCCAGTGTCTGAAACCCATAATTATTACTGATGTAAATAAGGTCTAGAATTCCTCCAGACTTCATTTTCTAAGGTTGTTATAAGGTCACGCCAATTATTTCATCAAAACCGTCAGTTTAATTATGACAAATAAATAAAAATATAAGTAAATCTTTACTTGCAGTTAATGTTCAGTAAAATTGAATACAGTTGGCTATACATCACTTCTAAAGCGTGCAGTTTGTCCATTCTTATCTAAATAGTCTCCCTAAACGTGATGGGTGCAGAGAACAGCTGTTTTAGAAGGCTTCCAAGTCTCCCACCTGATACTCCTAATCCATGATCTTAAATGTTTGGGTTTCGAGAAAGGAAACCTAGAAAAATTGCCATTTTGCTCCCAGAATATGCGAAATAAGATACAATATACCTAAAACTCAAAACACTACCCTAGGAAGATTATTATGTACAGTATAAAACTCACCGACGAAATGATTTCTCCTTCTGCTGATCGTTTCTGTTTGTACATCCATAAGCTGAACACTGCGGTATGTTAATACCCGGTAGGATGCTTCTTCATTCGGATTTCACATAAATACATGCACATTTAAATTTAATTTTGTAATTTACAAGCAGTGTCCGCCTCTGTGGTGTAGTGGTTAGTGTGATTAGCTGCCACCCCCAGAGGCCCAGGTTCGATTCCCGGCTCTGCCACGAAATTTGAAAAGTGGTATTGGAACGGGGTCCACTCAGCCTCGGGAGGTCAACTGAGTAGAGGGGGATTCGATTCCCTCCTCAGCCATCCTGGAAGTGATTTTAAGTGGTTTCCCACTTCTCTTCCAGGCAAATGACGGGATGGTACCTAACTTAAGGCCAAGGCCGCTTCCTTCCCTCTTCCTTGTCTCTATCCCTTCCAAACTTCCCATCCCCCAACAAAGCCCCTGTTCAGCATAGCAGGTGAAGCCGCCTGTGCGAGGTACTGGCCATACTCCCCAGTTGTATCCCCGACCGAAAGTCTGAATATCCGGGACACTGCCCCTGAGGCGGTAGAGGTGGGATCCCTCGCTGAGTCCGAGGGAGAAACCAACCCTGGAGGATAAACAGATTAGGAACGAACGAATTTACAAGCATACTACAAGGCAACAAACCTAAATTCATAAAATACACTACTATTTCTTTTGAAATAACACAGCACAGAACACCCGTGGAACTACAATCAAGGGGGTTGGCGTCACTGAACTAAGCATAAACAAAGCTAGCGCGCTCCTCGTGGTCTATTCAATGGGTCTATTGCACGGTGCGCTCGCTGCCATCTTACTACGCCAGTCATCTTCTATTCGGCTTACTGCTACGCAAGCCACCAGCCATTCATGTATAGAGATCAGTGGTTTCCCACCTTGAAGTGACATGCACGACATGCACTACGGGAGTTGGAATAAATATCCAAATGCTCGTAATCATCTGCGTTATTATCTGTCGTACGATAAATGAGTATTTGGCATAGAGGAACGGAAATAATGTATTTTTAAACTTTGTATACAATCTTATGATACATCTGATGTTAACGGAAATATTTAAGAAAAATCTGCCTATAAATACCAACTCCATGTGATTACCATGACATCATATGCATCTGATAACACAACCTGAGTGAATAGAATCCAAATACGTAGTTTGGTTGAAATAAGTCCAGCAGTTTTTCACTTTTAGAAACAGACGGACAGACAGACAGATAGACAGACAGACAGACACCAAAGAAAAATTTCTACCTCATGTTACCTCGGTGTTTAGATACATTAGGTGGGCTTAATTTTCAAGCCGAGTGAAATATGCATCCTCTGCTTTTCTCATGTTAGGGATCCTCCAAATAACTGTACTGTACTCCCCTGTGGGTAGAGTAAAAGGATGCATTATCTGTATCATGGTGTCTCACTTCATGACTGGGTGAAAAAGGGACAGCATTTGATTGGTGACCTAGTGTCCTCGATTATAGCTTTCAGATAGAATGAATTCGGTGTAGCAGCGGATATTATTATAGCTTTTCTTCAAATCTGTATTAATCCGTTGGACCGACAGAATTTGAAGTTTCTCTGGTGGTATAAAAGAAGTTGCGAATTAGTCACCTTGCAGCATTGTCGAGTTGTCTTTGACATGAAATGTAGCTCCTTTCTCCTGGTAGCAACGCTGAAGAACCTCATCAGAGAATATGAGATGTTACTTAAAGGATCTGCGGGTAAGTTTAAGTTCTTTTTATATCGATAATTGCATCACAAACGTCTATGGTGGGGAAGAATTAAAAGGATTCATAGAATTATCGACATGTATACTGAAGAACGGAAAATTTAATTTGAGGGGATGGGTGGACGGCCTCCTTGACGAAACAGAAACAGCGGTACTTGCGGTTTTTCGGAGGACACGATCAGGTGTGGAGTGGAAGTAGAACGACTGAACGTGATGCCAATGAGGAAAAGGGGGCTCCTCGCAGTAGCACACAAGTTTTCTGACACTATAGGGGACTGAACCCCCCAGTACTTCAACCCAGAATGATGATGCAAGAGGCATAGTTGGCAGGTGGGGGTGGGGTAAAGAATTACCCGAAAATCTGGGAATGTCAAGCGGGTCAACGAAGTGGGATGTTTGAGGGAATTCCGCATGGATCGAAGGTTACATTTACTTGACTCGACGGCCGATATGTCATTGCATGTGTTTGTAGACGCTAGCAAAGAGGCTTTCTCAGAATGCATCTTTTTGAGGGACGAAAATGAAGACTTAAGTCACTTTACATCTGGTGAATGCCAAATCCAGTGACTCCAAAGTCAGCAACCACTATACCAAGGCTCGAACTCTTGGCAGCAACAATCTCTACTAGACTCTACCGTCAAGTGGTGGAAGGAAGTGGTGTATTGAGAGATATCAAGAGCTATTTCTGGACTGATTCGATGGTAGTACTAGCGTGGCTACAAAGGAGTGATAATTGGGGAGTATATATTGAAAGAAGGAAATATGCCAAGTATCTGATCCAAACGACTGGCGGCACATACCAGGGAATCATAAGCTTGCATATCTTCTCTCCAGAGGGTGTAATCCACGACGACTAGTCAAGCGTCGATGTGGGAGGGTTCCAGTTGGTTTTTAAGAAAGCATGTGAAATGGACTCAGTATAGAACGGAATACCCCCAGGAAGAGGTAGAGAAAGAGATGTGTGGAGATAGTCTGCCTATCATTAGAAGAAAATTTCACGGAAAGGCGTATGTTTTTCAGTAGTTACACTTTGATAGTGACGACAGTGGCGTGGGTTTACCTGTTCATAAGAAATTTGATCCAAACTGTATGAGAAAGTATTCTCCGAGAACTCAGTGCTGTTGAGATCAAAGCAGCGGAATATGAATTGTTTAGAATTATTCAGCAGGAAGGTCTAGATAAAGAAAAACTGAAAAAGTGTTTCAAAATAATGAGAGATATAAAAGGAGTACACCATGGACGAGATAGATAACGTAACATACAATATTAACTACTTAGTAGAATGAATGAAAGTACGGGAGCATGTTGCCAGAGGTCTCCCACACGTGCACAGAAAAGGGGCGTGAGGTCAGTGCGACTATAGTGCCTAATGTGTCTGGTCCCGCAACACGAGGAAGTTGAAGGTAAGGGACAAAACAGAGTGTGCCAGTCACCGAGCTACGGTGCACTGTGGTGGTGTTCTTCATTACAACATCATCCGGAGACAACATCTGGATGACTTCATACGGGGAAGAATCATTAGAAAACTGGAATAAGGGCATCGTTTCACGTGCATGGGGAGAGATCCGATCCACACAAGGACTGCTGACCAAAGGAGAGGAGTTGGACGACCACGGTCAACTACAGCAACAGATGACCGCTAAGTTGTGCAACAGGCAAAAAGGGACCCACGTAAAACAGCGGATGCAATTTCAACCACATTTAACAGGACTTCAAGACACCCAACCTCACGCTTCACAGTGCCACGGCGATTGCATGGGTGTGACCTGTTTGCCCAACGAACATTACGTTGTGTTCCGTTGACACCCGCACATCAGCGGCGCTGTTTCCGATGGGTCCAAGAGCATCAGGACTGGACCGACGAGAAGTGGGGTCGCGTGCTCTGCTCAGATGAGAGCAGATTCACTCTGAGTAGTGATTCTAGACGTACCCTCATCTGGCGGGAGATGGGAACACGTAATGCAGCCTGGAACATGGTCGAACGTGATCGTTTTAGCTGTACATGTATTATGGTGTGGGGAAGCATAATGTGACGTGGGCGTATCGACCTCCAAATTTTTGAACGCGGTACACTCACCAGTCAACGTTATGGTGAGAGTGTACTCCTTGCACATGTGCGTCTTTTAAGGGGTAAATTCGGCTCTGACTTCATTTTTATGGATGACAATGCGCGACCACATCGAAGAGCCCAGGTGGAAGAGCTCTTTGAACGGGAGAATATTCGGAAATATGTTAATGCATGATTACACTTTTATCGATCATTTTACTGAGCTTTTTATAAGCAGTTGGGACTTAGGGTTTGGAGAATGTAGATGTTGCTTTAATGTAATTTTATTTTTATTGGTAGGCACGTCGACAGAGCGCGCGTCTCCAAATACGTAGTCGGAATATGAGTGTGGGCAACGCCAACCGACAATTGGACGGAGTTACTTGTCTGAACTTTATATTTTATAGTAGGCTATAGGCTGCCCTTAGGAAGAAGGTGAACAGATGGCGGCAAACATCCAGCTTCTGAAAAATAACAATTAACTGCTGTTAGGCGCAGGATAACAATCATTCCAGGTCACTGAAATAAGGAATGACTTCCAGTAACACAAGCAGACTTGATCATCTGAATGCGACTGTATGCGACGAATACGAAGATGGGAATGGCTCCGGTAGGAGATCGGGCCGTCAGAAAAACGCATCTGTCGATCTCCACTCCTCCCATTTTCCTGTACGTATCGAGAGGCGTTAAGAGCCATTGTTCCGTTATTTTTGGTTGAAAATAGTAGTACCCATTATATTGATGAGACTAACATTAAGAGATATATTTATATTCCCTTTTTTGTTCGAGTCTTCCTCACAACCTCCCTTTTCTTGAACACAAAATACTAAATGAGTAGCTAATACTAATTATCCTTACCTTTAACTTAAATGTAAGGGTAGCGTGCCCACCTCTTACCCGGAGGCCCCGGGTTCGATTCCCGGCTAGGTCAGGTTACCTGTTTCCCCTGTGGGTGGGGGTGGTAGAATAAAACCCACGGTATCCCCTGCCTGTCGTAAGAGGCGACTAATAGGGGCCCCAGGGGCTCTGAACTTTGGAGCGTGGATTGGCGACAACGGGGCCCTTAGCCGAGTCCTGGCATTGCTTCCATCTACTTGTGCCAGGCTCCTCACTTTCATCTATCCTATCCGACCTTCCTTAGTCAACTCTTGTTCTTTTTTGACCCCGACGCTATTAGGTTTGCGAGGGCTAGGGAGTCATTTTTACGCCCTTCGTGGCCCTTGTCTTCCTTTGGCCGATATCTTCATTTTTCGAAGTGTCGGATCCCTTTCATTTTTTCCCTCTGATTTGTGTTACATAGAGGATGGTTGCCTAGTTGTACTTCCTCTTAAAACAATAATCACCACCACCACCTCAGGTTACCTGGATCTGAGGGCTGGTTCGAGGTCCACTCAGCCTACGTAATTACAATTGAGAAACTATCTGACGGTGAGATAGCGGCCCCGGTCTGAAGAGCCAAGCATAACAGCCGAGAATATTCGTTGTGCCGACCACACGACACCTCGTAATCTGCAGGCCTTCGAGGCTGTTGCGCCGTGAGGTTTGGTTGTTTTTAAACTTAAATACCAAGTTTCATGAAATTCACCCAGCCATATTCACGCGATCCTGTTTGCAGAAAAACGTCACAGACATAAATGAAAGTGAACCAGACATTGACCGTTATTTATTATGTACGATTGGCTGACGTTCATGGGGCTTGAAAGATGAGAGAAAAGAGTCCAGAGCAGCTAATGGCAAATCTTAGATCGGAGCTCTTTGGTCTCCACGTATGATGTGCCGCAAAAGTTAAATTAACGATTACGAGGTACACCACAGCACCAAGCCGATTTGCTCCCAACTGAACATTGCCCTCATAGCGATGCGGTCCTTTGTCTCGAGGGCAAGTAATCAAAGTTTGTATAGATCAATAGGCACTAGACTCAAGTTACATGTGCAAACAATGGCGCTCGTCACAGATAGAACAGTGAGGATAAGATTTATGACGTAAACGAATATACAAAGAGAGAGATTAACGAAAATGATAGAGATGGGTTAAGGGGCCCATAGACGTGCAATATTATTGCGCAAAATAGATTGTACAATATACTGCTAGCTGCCCACAGACATACAATATTATTGCACAACAATCGGGTTTGTGCAATAAATAGAATCGTGTGGAGATAATATTGCTGGTTGTGCAATATATTGTGCAAAATCGCTCATAGACGTACAATATGTGTGGCAATATATAGTCATTCCATGCCGGTATTTTGTTTGGTGAACACTCTTTTCTGTATCACAAAGCCGCTTCACTTCCTTCCGGAAGTTTGTACGTAGAGAACTGATTTTTTAAATAACTTCTTGCTTGTCGGCGTTGGGATATTTTTCACGATATTTCTCGTTAAGCACCTCGTTCTTTTCACCTTTTTAAACTCGATTATGGTAATTTTTGCTCTTAACGTCCATAGAGCCGGAAGGCTTCGATAAGCTCCAAAAGAAACGTTTTCACCACCTGTTTGTCTGCCATCACGATACGTTCTCCCCCACTTGTTGACACCAACTGGCGGGAGGACGTGATATTGCACAATATTGCCAACACACAGCACAGTATTTTGCGATTTGCGCAATATATTTTAAACTGTTTTGATTTCGTACAATATATTGCACAACCTTTCAATATTAAATACACACTATCAATTATATTGCACAAACCCTGATATTGTGCAATATCGCAATAATATTGCACATCTATGGGCCCTTTTACATTTCGATTGTTAGGAAGGCAGGCTGTTTCATGATAATATTTATTTAATTCATCAATTACTGAGCAAAGAGTAATAATTCTGATACACGCTGGAAGTTCAAAGGGCTAATAAACCAATGTGTTGGTTATCCATTTCACAAATCCGTAATAATTAAGGGCCCCATAAACGTGCAATATTATTGCGCAATATCGAGGTTTGTGCAATATAACTGATAGTGTGTATTGAGTATTGAAGGGTTGTGCAATATATTGTACGAAATCAGAAAAGTTTGAAATGTATGATTTCTCCGTAGCGCAACGGTTAGTGTTATTAGCTGCCGTCTCGGGGGCTCGGGTTCGATTCACGGTACTGCCAGAAATTTAAGAATGACAGGAGGGATGGTATGTGCGCAAATCGCAAAATACTGTGCCGTGTGTTGGCAATATTGAGCAATATCCCGTCCTTCCGCCAGTTGGTATCAACAAGTGGGGAAGAACGTATCGTGATGGCAGACAAACAGGTGGTGAAAAAGTTTATTTTGGAGTTTATCGAAGTGTAGCATGGCCTTCCGGCTCTAAGGGACGTTAAGAGCAAAGATTACAGTAATCGCGTTAAAAAAGATGAACAGAACGAGGTGCTTATTGAGAAACATCGCGAAAAATGCCCGAACGCCGACAAGAAAGAAATTTTTAAAAAATCAGTTCTCTGCGTACAAACTTCCGGATGGAAGTGAAGTGGCTTCGTGATACAGAAAAGAGTGTTCACCAAACAAAATACCGGCATGGACTGGCTTCGCATGTTGTACGTCTATGATCGCTTTGCACAATATATTGCACAACAATTAATATTATCTCCACACGATTGTTGTGCAATAATATTGTACGTGTGTGGGCAGCTAACAATGTATTGTACAATTCATTGTTTTCATGTTGCTTTATTTTAACGACGATAAACGCGATTTGAATGCATTGGAGAGCCATCACTGGTGTACTCAGTGATCGTCACATGGCAAAGTTCATCTTAAATCCAAGATAATCGCATTGTGGTCCGCTCGGTAGCGCTATTTGGTTCGGAATATTGGTCAACAGCGATAGAGAGTTAGCCTCCGGATTCGTCGCACCGACACAGTTAGGTCTTATGGCGACGATGGACAGGAAAGGGCTAGGAGTGGGAAGGAAGCGGCCGTGGCCTTAATTAAGACACAGCCCCAGCATTTTCCTGGTGTGAAAATGGGAAACCACGGAAAACCATCTTCAGGGCTGCCGACAGTGGGATTCGAACCAACTATCTACCGGATGCAAGCTCACAGCCACGCGCCTCTAACCGCCTCTCATAGAGGTCACTACAAAAAACTATGATCATGCACCCTGGTGCGAAGTGAAGGAACTTTATTTGAAGAAATTTCGTATTCATAAGTTTGTTCTTTACTAAATTATGTACATTCATTTTTGGGTTGGCATTATTGATCTTTTCTTTCCGCCAGTTTTGAATTCAGACAATCCCTAATTTCTGTAATTAATTTTCAGCCTATCACAGGCTTCTTCGATTTTGTGTGTAACCTTTTCATCTACCAATAAAATTGAGAGGGTGTGGCTTAATTATTCATGAAAGGTCTCGAACTTTCCCCGAGGGTTTATAAACTGCGGATTTTCACGTCTCTTGGCCACTTGATCAACATCTAACTAAGTGTATGTAAGGCAGGAGGTGCCTCTTTCATCAGGCAGCAGTCCTTCAGCAATTTAATGGCCGTTTAACATCTTTATTTCTTGCTCGCTCCGCAGTTTAACCCGAGGGATAGGTCCGAAACTTTAATATGTAACCTTCTTCTCTAACATGTAATTTTCTGCCGGCTAATGTGAAAATTTCCTAAAATCTGCAATTGTAACTAGGGAATAGAGAGTGATTTACCCTCTCGAGCTCCCCTTCATATTGGTTTGAGGTGACTACGTTTTATAACTGGTTTTCTTCCTTTCCGTAATGTCTTAAATTATTCTGATACGAGTCACCTCCATAGTCTGGGAATACCCCCTGTTTCATCGGCCTAGTGCCTTTTAGGTTTTAGAATGCATATCTAGGAGTGCAAGTACTCGCCTCCATTCAATTTGGTGTTTCGGGCCATTTACTTAACCTGTTCTTTTCTGCTAAAGCCCAGTAGGTTGGGTACAAGATACCCCTGTTTCATTTCTGTAAGTTATGCCTTGATGGCAAGTAATTGTAAGGTTCTGATATTGCCTTGAATAAGCTTGAAAAACTGAGAGCGGTTCAGCTCTTTTCTAGTGTTGTAAAAGTGCCAGGGGAGGCTCGATATTGAAATTAGGAGCAAGTGCTCCATGTTTTAGGGGATTTCTGCCCTTTGAACAAATTAGTGTGTTGTAATGTCGAGCTAGGAGCTCAAAATTTTAAAACTAGGGATTTGTAGCCCAAGAGTGTTAAAATTCTGAAATCTTTGATCCTTCTAAGTCTTGTTTCCAAATTGTTATTTCACTCAGTGAAACTTTGTTATAATTTTGTTGTTTCTTCTGAAAATATAACCTTTGTTAAAATTTTTAAATTCACTTTGACCTTGTAGTTAGACCCATTCATCCTGGCACCTTCTTTCACTTCTGCCTTCCACAGATAACCCCGGAATTATTATTATTATTATTATTATTATTATTATTATTATTATTATTATTATTATTATTATTATTATTATTATTATTATTATTAATTACACGATAATAGACTCGTGTCCTCATCCCGAGGTGGTGAAATACTGTTCGATATTTCATGTCGTACGATGCTGGGATATGAAAAATCTCTATTGACACGTGCGATGTTTAGCTGACAAAATAAATTAAACTCAGAAATGATTCGACCAATAGAGTTCCACGTTCTCTGTCATTTGATAAATTAAAATGGTCTAAATTGATTCCAATGGCATCGTATCATATCGCTCACACAAGTAGATTAATATTATATACTATAATATTATTATCATACAGTATTAGTAATAGTAGTAGTTATTGTTGTAATATTTTCTAATGTTGTAGATGGGAATATCAGTGTGATATTATTTATGCAATGCAATGAGGAACTGGGTGACCTCTGTCTTATAGTCCTGCGTACAGTTTTCAGCCCTTCATTAGAAGATACTGACAACGTTACCCCTTGTTCTTTCCTAAGAAGCACACCACCTGCCTGTCGGCCAGTGTACCCTGTGGTAATTTTTACCTTGTAGATTTATTTTATTTTATTTTATTTTATATTTCAGCTTTACGACGCTAATTCTAAAATATTCTATCTAGAATACATTTTCTTTTGAAATTGAGATCCGTCTTGCTGTGCGCTCAAGTTTGAGCACACTGCGATGCCTTGTTGATAAAGTGATGAAACTAAACAGCTTCTCTAACGCCTTCTATAGTCTAGGAATTTTTGCTATTTTCTTACGTCGCACCGACACAAATAGGTCTAATGACGACGATGGGGTAGGAAAGGCTTAGGACTGGGAAGGAAGCGGCCGTGGTCTTAATTAAGTTACAGCTCCAGCATTTGCCTGGTGTGAAAAAGGGAAACCACGGAAAACCATCTTCAGGGCTGCCGACAGTGGGGTTTGAAACCCCTATCTCCCGGATGCAAGATCACAGCCGCGCGCTCTTAACCGCCCGGTGGGAAGGAAGCCACCGTGGCCTTAATTAAGATACAGCCCCAACATTTACGTGGTGTGAAAATGGGAAAGCACGGAAAACCATTTTCAGGGCTGCCGACAGTGGGGTTCGAACCCCCTATCTCCCGGATCCAAGCTCACAGCTGCGCACCCCTAGCCGTACCGCCAACTCGCCCGGTCTAGGATATTCTAAACCACTCAAAGTAATAGGCCCATGAGATCAAAACATTTAGCTTCAAAAACCTCCGTTCTTTTCAGACCCCGACGGTATTCGGAATCGAGGCCTAGCGAGACTTTCATTTTCACACCCTTCGTCGCCCTTGTCTTTCTTTGGCCGATATCTTCATTTTCCGACGTGTCGGACCCCTTCCATTTTTCTCTCTGATTTGTGCATATAGAAAATGGTTGCCTAGTAGTACTTCCTCTTAAAACGATAATCGCCACCACCTCAAAAACCTCCTAACTGTAATGTTTTTATTTCTTGATTTAAAATATTCATAGAAACACTAGTATTCAAAGATTCCGTTTACATAATTTGAAACACACTAAATCCGTATGAATGTTATTTTCAACAACGTGAAATATTTTCTCCCTCTACTATAAAAATTCACTGGATGCAGATGGAAGGTTTAAATAAGGTCACGATATTTTATTATATGGGGAATTTAGATGGTACGCTTACAACGTACTAACTCATATACCTGCCTTTTCCGGAACATTTTACAGGCTCTCTTCAACATTGTTACCAGAAGAGATCCACAACGATATCGCTGATGTGGCGTGCCCTTCTCTCACTAACAATATGTATAATGCTATAATCTCTGTTCCCCCCCTGCAGGAAGGCAGGAGTGATTACTCATTTAAACGGAACACAAGAAATAACAATGCACCGGCCTAGGAGGGTTCATTTCATTCGTGTTAGTTGAGCGTATCTCCCATATGTTTGCTTTACACACACACTTGTAGGCCTGTTTACAAGCAAACATGGGATTCTAACTGCGTCGGTTCTACTGTCCGACTCATGATCAGATAGCATTCAGTCAATGAGCACTGGATAGTGAGGACGTTTGTTCTTAGCAAAACAAAAGCAACGCCATCTCCATACAGACCATGAAGGTCCTTGGAGAATTAGAAGATAACTTCTTCACTGAATGGGATAGAGTGGTAAACTCTTTACTAGCTAGATTAGGCAGTCCCTTTTTACGGATCATTGTGTTTAGTCGTATCTTGTTGAAAGGAAAGTGACGATTGCCACCGTGGTCCAGGGATTAGCATGGTAGCTTACGCCCTGGCTGGCTCATATTCACTTCCCGATTTTAGTACGAGTTTAAGAATTGTTTAGGGTACTGAAATGTGTTCACTTACTCTCAAGTAACCGGACCGAGAAGAATACTGAATTAACATTCAGCCATCGGGCAACCTAGAGATGATTTTCCGTACTTTCTCCTTTCAAATGATGGGAAGCCCCTAGTCCACATCAGCTTCTATCTCAATCTATCCGTTCGGCCATCAGCATGAAGTCTGGCTGGATTCCCAAACAGCACCACCAGGACTATGCTGTTATAGGAAAATCATAACAACCAACGGCGGCACTAAAGTGAGGCGTACTAGGCAGGATAGAAAGTGTGTTACCGAGCTCGATAGCTGCAGTCGTTTAAGTGCGGTCAGTATCCAGTATTCGGGAGATAGTAGGTTCGAACCCCACTGTCGGCAGCCCTGAAAATGGTTTTCCGTGGTTTCACATTTTCACACCAGGCAAATGCTGGGGCTGTACCTTAATTAAGGACACGGCCGATTCCTTCCCACTCCTAGCCCTTCCCTGTCCCATCGTCGCCATACGACCTATCTGTGTCGGTGCGACGTAAAGCAACTAGCAAAAAAAAAAAAAAAAAAATGTTTGTTAGTTTGCCATTGTTTTCTTCACAGTGTCAGCTAGTACTACTGCTGAAATCTGGCCTTCCGAGCAGCACTTTTCCATAATACCCAGAGGCAAAGTCGTGCTCCGAGGGTCATTCCTCAGCTCAACCCATACCTCAGCAACTTCCATACTGCCACAGCCACTATTAAGAAACTGATATTTCTGTGGTTGCTACAATTTGCTTTGGCCTGTCCAAAAGAACGATGTAAAATTACTGCAACAGGCTACTTCATCCCAATCCCTCTCCCCCGCCACCCCCCCCCCCCCCCGGCACTTAACGCCCTTGAAAGGGCTTTGGCCTGCCCAGCGACCGCTGCTCAGCCCGAAGGCCTGCAGATTACGAGGGGTTGCGTGGTTAGCACGACGCATCCTCTCGGCCGTTATTCTGGGCTTTCGACGAGACCGGGGTCGCAATCTCACCGTCAGATAGCTCCTCAGTTCTAATCACGTAGGCTGAGTGGACCTCGAACCAGCCCTCAGGTCGAGAGAAAAATATCTGACCTGGCCGGGAATCGAACCCGGGACCTCCGGGCGAGAGGCAGGCACGCTACCCCTACACCACGGGGACGGCTACTTTGTCCCAATAACACCATTAATTTCAATTACTATTGATCAGCGGTTTTAGCCCTCCCGGTGGCAATGATCATTAAGGCATCAAGTCTGACACTATGACTAGCCGGTTCAAGTCCCATTGGTTGATAAAGATTTTCATCATCACGATGTTGACCGGCAGGGTAAGAGAAGTGGTGGTATACAATTTTTAATTATAAGATTGCGTGGCAAAAGCCTCGTTTCAATCTTAAGCCTCTCATCAGTGCTCGTATGGAGTAAATGAAATGTCGTATGGCTTTTAGCGCCGGAATATCCCAGGACAGGTTCGGCTCGCCAGGTGCAAGTCTTTCTATTTGACGCCCGTAGGCGACCTGCGCGTCGTGATGAAGACGAAATGATGATGAAGACAACACATACACCCAGCCCCCGTGCCGTAGGAATTAACCAATTAAGGTTAAAATCCCCGACCCGGCCGGGAATCGAACCCGGGACCCTCTGAACCGAAGGCCAGTACGCTGAACGTTCAGACAACGAGTCGGACCTCATATGGAGTGAGGGCATATGATGCTGTTGATGGTGATTCGTCCGTCGGATGGAGGACGTTAAGCCTTGAGCTGACCCCTTGGTGCTATTCGACAGGAGAAGGCTAAGTGCCGGCATCGCGTTTCAACCCTATTCCTTCCTACTATCATAAATCACGTCATTCACATCATCTCCTATCATCATCACAATTATACCTCTGCCTTGTCTTTTCAGGATGTCGGCTGGAGTCAGAGGACATTTGCTACTTCGAGCATTTCGCACAGTCCCTGAAGCTCTGTAGTGGTTTTCTATCAATTTCATCACTCCATATGAAGAGAAGAAATTGTCGAAGTATATTTCCACATGGAGAGAATCAGACCCATAAGAAAGTAAAATTCATGACTACGCGAGAACCAACGGTAGAGCTAGGGATGTTAGTATTCTTTCCGCCATACATTTCCATGTTGTTAAGATATCCATTACTAGAACACAACATTAATATTTTGTATCCGACCGTTTTGCAGAAGTGGTGACCATAGTAGGGGACCATAGACTCGTCAATGCTAAACTTCTTGTGGAAAATTCCAAACTGCTGCATATTTTTATTCAGTTCATCATGTAGTGGAGCAATATTCCCTAATTTATCACCCTCCTTCAGCTTTGAGACATCCATCACATAAAAAAAAAAAAAAAAAACATGTATGTTACCTAGAACTACAGCAACGACAATATCAGTACTTGTCTTCAGTACGCACCGAGTGGTATCCAGTTGGTAGGAGGATTCCAAAGAACTGCGCAACAATTTTTGGTTACTGTGAACTGTTCTCTTTTCTGCACTGCATACAATTGTGTCACTGATGCTATGTCCGGCTCCATGGCTAAATGGTTAGCGTGCTGGCCTTTGGTCACAGGGGGCCTGGGTTCGATTCCCGACAGGGTCGGGAATTTTAACCATCATTGGTTAACTTCGCTGGCACGGGGGCTGGGTGTATGTGTCGTCTTCATCATCATTTCATCCTCATCACGATGGGCAGGTCGCGTATGGGCATCAAATCAAAAGACCTGCACCTGGCGAGCCGAATTTGTCCTCGGACACTCCCGGCACTAAAAGCCATACGCCATTTCATTTTACTGATGCTATGTTTTAGCCATGCCTTTGCTGGCAGGACCTAGTGTTTACAGTGCACTATGTCTTCTGGTATGGGCTAGAGCAATCTTGTTACTTTCATTGATCTGTCTCAGCTTTATCCTTGGCTTTGACGAAATGAAAGTGACTGAGGTATGAGTGATGCTAGTACTGCCATTTCTTCTGCAGCCAGTCCCTGCTATGAATGGTGTGAAAATATTGCTCATAGGGTCGATTGGTGCATGCATTTCAGTGGGCTTGGCATACTGATATGTAATAGCAACTTCTGGCTCAGTGAGGAAAGCAACGGGAAACTACCTCACTCCTCATTTCCCTAGTACACCTCTTCAGTGATGCCTAGGCCATCTATGACAGCTGATGGCGGAGCTGTTGAGGATCCAACCAGCCTTCGGGCTGAGGACTAAACATACACATACATGTTTTAGCCTAGGTAGTATTTTATAAAACAAGTCTGCTGGGTCTAAAGGAATAGGTTGTGGATAATGGTCTGACAGAGGAATTTTAGGGAATGATCTTGTTGGAAAGTGCCATTGAAATCAGAGGTTGTTTTCCATTATGGAATCTGATACATATCTCTTTCACTCTTCTTTGATGCGGTAGGACCAGCACCACTTGAATTTTCTCTTTTGTTAGCATTAACCATCAAACTTCCACAGATGTCTGCTGGAGCAACTTTGTCTAATCCGTTATCGTCAAAAATTTCTTCATTAGTTTGTTTGTCCAACCCTTGTCCCGTTTCCCTACGGGGTCGGGTATGAGGTGAGATGAATTTGTCGTGGCGGTTTTTTATGACCGGATGCCCTTCCTGATGTCAACCTCATCAGAGGAGTTAATGAGATGAAATGAATGACGTGATATATGATAGTAGGGAGAGGGTGAAACCCGGTGCCGGCACATAGCCTACTCCTGTCGAATAGCACCAAGGGGTCTGCTCAAGGCTTAACGTCCCCATCCGACGGACGAATCACCATCAACAGCGTCATATGCCCTCACTCCATATGAGCACTGCGGAGAGGTTTGGAATTTAATCCAGGCTTTTGGCACGCAATCTAGTGATTAGAAATTGTATACCACCACCTCCCCTACCCTGCCGGCCAACATTCTGATGGTGAAAATTTTTTCGACCAACGGGACTCGAACCGGCTAACCTCGGTGTTAGACCGTTTTTAGACTTCAGCGCCTTAACGATCATGGCCACCAGGCGGGCTAAAAAAAATTTCTTCATTAGTGACCCTATGAAAAGCCTTGTATAGGTCAATGTTGAAACAGTTCATTTGAAATGCTGTATCTTGCTGGAATCCTGCAAGTTGAGCCTCATTGAAAAAACACATCCAAAACCCGACCTGTCTTCTATCAAACCAGGTAATAATTTGCCAGTCGTGTCCAATGTAATCAGAAAATTTTCCAGAGCTTACATGCAACACATATCAAATTCACTTGTTTGTAATTATCCGCTTTATGTTTCTTTATGTTTACTTTACTTTGTACACTGGGGCTACTATAGCAACTCTCCATTCATTTGACATAGCTCCTTCACGCAAACAGTAATCGGTAGCTGTTCGAATGCGGGTACCCATTTTTCGAAACAGTAAAATCTTAAAATGGTATAAAACGATACCTGTTGTAGCAGAGAAGGGAGATTCTTACTTTATGCTTGCCAGGGACCCTCCTGCTCGCCTTTCTCTTTCGGGGGTGGGGGGGAAGCTCCGAATCCATCTACCCCGTGTGGCGATTGACAATCTACATCGCCTCCGACATGCTGTTAAATCCAAGGAGAGAAAAAGATAGCAGGGAGGATTGTGAACGAGTGATACTGAAGGAGGTATCCCCATGCTCAGTATGCTACCAGATCAGTTCAGTGATGAGGTATCATAGCGGTATAGTCGGGTAATAAGTGTCAGGAAAAAACCACATAGGCAGAAATAGAAACATTCCTACATGTAAAACATAACAAATACATGTAGCACATTCAAGAATGTGGGCTGGAAAAGTACAGGTAATATTCTCAGTTAGGAACAGGCATCGTTCATAAGTCAATATTCATTCCAAGCCGGTCCAGTTTCTTCGGGGGATCAGTCCTTCTGTGCACTGCTGTAACTAGCGCGGGTCTTGCTGATTACCAAACCATGCCGCGAGGGATCCTAAGAGCTGCTGCACAGCTTGATTTCCTTGGCATCCCTGGTAAGCATTACCCGTTACCGGAGAATGCCTGCCGAGGCGGCGGCCTACTGGAGGGGGTGGGTACTAGGCGTCGGGCCTCCTTCCTCTTTGCCCGATCCGTGACTGTAAATTGGGCAATAGCGATGAGAGGCCGGATGCCCCCCCCCCCCCCGCGTAGTTGGCGCACACCAGTGCCACCCTAGGTGCCGTGCGGACTGTGTGGTTGTTATCACTAGAACAGCGATTGCAGCGTACCTGGAACCCACAGCTACGCTGTTGGTGGCTCCACATCATAAAACGGAAACACTGCAAGAGCTGTAGTGCGGGACGTTTAGGTCTCACCTGACTGCCGCTTCCTGACGAGGTCTTCTCCTGATTGGTTCCTTGTTCGACTGCCTTCCTGGGAGCAGTCATGGACTCTGGCTGTCTTGTCTTATCCTGGTTGCCGTCGTCTTCTTCTTCCCAGTATGGGGGTGGTGACTGCTTCTGGTGGGCGGTCTCTTCTCGGCGGACGATGAAGCCTTGTCCTGGCTGTGGCCCTCCTCTCGGCTCGGTGACAGCGAGGGCATGGGTAGTCCCGCTGCAGTGCCGGCTTCTTCTTTCTGGCTTGTGGTGGCGCCGGCGGTTGCTGGATGCATGTCCTATGGGGCACACATGGATGTCTGCATCGTGAAGCTGGTGCTATCGGACCGTGAGGCCTGGGTAGTACCCTCCCTTTAAATAACAAGCATCACCAAGCTTTGGAAACCTGTTCAGTATCAATCTACGTATCCTTTCACTCTTTGGCCTAAATTTTGTTCAGGATTATTCCCACTCCCGCTTTTCCTGCCGACGTTCGGGAGATAGTGTGTTCGAACCCTACTGATGCATGGCCTAGGCATTTTGTCAGCGGTATTTTAAGATAGTTACCGAGTGAGTTGGCCCGCGGTTAGGGTCGCGTAGCTATGAAACTGGATTCGAGAGATGACGGATTTGAATTCGACCGTTGGAAGCCTTGAAGATGCTTTTCAATGGTTTCCCATTTTCATACAAGAACCCACCTACTTGCCTTTAAGAAGAATTCTTACTTATATAGAAGTTTTTTCCTTTTACGTCTCACCGACACAGATAGGTCCTATGGCGACGATAGGATAGGGATAGGAAAGGGATAGGTATAGGAAGGAAGTGACTGTAGCCTTAATTAACGTACAGCCCCAGAATTTGCTTGATGTCGAAATGTGAAACCACGGAAAAACCATCTTCCGGGCAACCAACAGTGGTGCTCAAACCCACTATCTCCCGAATACAAGCTGGCAGCTACGTGGCATTATTATTGTATTATTAGTAGTATTATTGTTGTTATTATTATTAATACGGAAATACCGTGGATCACAGAGGTGTAAGAAGGTGCGGGCATGAACGGGTGGACAGAGAAAATATGAAATCTTAGTTTTAAAATAAAATTTGAAATTTTACTTCTTCCATTTTTCTTTTTCCAGCTTTTAAACTTTGTTAAACAATAACAAATAACAGTTGGATAAACAGAAGGGGAGCTCTTTAGCTCTTATAACAATAGTTATTTGAAACCTAAGGAAGATCAGATACAATAGACATAATGATATTTAAAGAGATGTTAGGTAGCTCATGCGTTACACTATTACAAAGAGCACTACTGCTCCAGTTAATTACAAGTAAGAGGACGGGACTCCAGAATTTACCGCATTCGAGAGAGCATCTTTGCCCCACACAATTAACCAGGAGACTACTCTCCAAAATTTACAAGATTCAAGCCTCTCCAAGGTATAATCTAGCTTTTACATTAGGTCAAAAGCAAACAGTTTCCACTGTCTCATTCGCTCGACAGTCTTACATTTAAATAAGAATAGTTAAACATTAACAGAGGCCATTCTACCTGGCCTTAGTGAAGAAAGAAAAGATTTAATATGTCGGCCGTAAACGAAAATGTTAGGAGGCGAACTCTTGCATTCCTTTGAAGTTCACTTGAAAATTCTTAAAACCCTATGTGGGCTTATAGCTCGCAGTTACAGAGGCTAAGCCTATACTACGGAGGTAACTAGACGGAGAGAAAACTTTAAATTACAAAAGGAAGAGAAATTTTAAAGTTTACGAAATCATAGTCACCCCAATACCAAGTTAAATGAGAATTAAAAGAGGGTTCACAATCTTTATTCCGTTAGTTAGAATAAGGTCTTTAGACTTGTTTGAAAATTTACATTGAATGAGTTTTACATTAAGACAGAATTTTGAAACCTTCCCCTCAAGTTAGTTATCTGAGACTATCACATGATTAAAAGATGTCTGCCGTTACCTTGAGCTGGTGGGCCTTCTGACGATGGGTGAGGCTTGCCCCATGCCTCCGACACACTCAAAACCTCTTGACTGGAGCGATTGAAAATACAACATGGCCCAAAAGGTCCCAGGTTTTATAGCGGAGAGGAAGGTACCAGAACTCTCTGGGCCAAAGCCCTGTACATACCGACAATTTCTATTGGTTAATAAAATAAAATATTCCTGATTGGCTAAAATTTTAAGCAGGCGGGAAGAGATAGAAGTGCTAATAACTTTGGAAAACCAAAACAATCTACAAACAATTCAGTTTAGAAAACTTATGAATACCAAAATTCTATTGAAAATTAATTGTCCATCCTTCGCACGGAGAGGGTGTACCTCCGGTACAGCTATTATTATACTGAACCATATCATAATATGCTTAAATTTATTTATTGTAACACTGTTGCGTAACTGTATTTAAGCGTTCAATATAGTCGCGCGGAATTAAAGAAGAAACCCTGGAAGGCCATGCCATAGGTTGTGAGAACCCTGTAGCGCTCTGGTAGAAATGAAATCTTCTAGCTGGACCTGAGCCGTAAGCCGTGATTTCTATCATGTAGACCCCAATAGCTGCGTACCCAAGTGCACAGCAAACTATGGAGGAGGCAAGATTTAAACGAGGCGATGTACCGAACAGTTATACATGTTGATTCCAGGGCTGGAATCGCCTGAATTTTAATAGATTAATCCGCTACTAGGTCGAATTTTACAGATTTGACACCACATATTATAATTATAGAGTAACAGGAGTTGATGAAACTATTTACTTGTGCTAAACTGAGAAATATGCGTATAACGGGAGTAGCCGTTAACATCTGGCAAGCTCGTACAAATGGAAAGGGACTGTTTGCTAGTGGTCTCCCTTGGAGCTGGCGACCTCGAGAGACTATACAATCTGTGGTGGGAAGGGAAGGGCCCTCCTTCTACTTTCGAACGCCAAGTGTGACGTGTCGTGATTCGCGAGCCGACAAGACAATTGCTTTGTGAAGTTTTGTTAAACTGAAATAGAATCGCTGTGATTTAGCTCACAAGAGCTACTGACGGTATGCATTTATAAATAATATTTAACGCGTACGCGAACCGTGTACTTAACGTGTGCGAGTCGTTTAAAATATAACCACTGACAATTTTGTGCCGCGTGGATCGGACTAATATTTGTGCAGAGGCTATAGGCAAATAATAGCCAGTGCTAAGGTTGTAATCGTGCATTAGTGCACGCTAAGCGGAGAAGTAGATGGTCCTAACTTAACAGTTCCAGATACGATAGACATCAAGGAGACAGCAACCGTGAAGTATCCAGGAGTTGGGAAGAGGACCCTCATCCCTGTGCTGTGTACCGTAGTCATTGACTAAGCACGCATGACATAGCAGGTATGTGATTCGTCACTGATGGCGAGGTTGCTGCCACGTGAAGTCCTTTTGTTCTATAAGCATGTGAAGTCACATCTAGATGCACTAGTCTAGGGGCCAGTTAGACAAGTAAATTAATCTTTAAATGTAAGCCAGAGTGGCATTTGTTTTGCTCATTTGAGTAAAGTTGAATACGTTTCAGGGCTGCTTGCATTCCAAGTCCCCGAGCTAAGTGTTGTATATATTTAGATGGGAATAAGGGGGAGAATAGGTTAGATATAGGTGTGTGTTATATTAATTTGTATTTAATTCTAGTGTGTGTTGATTTTAGATAGGGCTGTATGGGCAGATTCTTCATAAAAACGTAATGGGCTGTACGCCATCAGGATCGTAATATAAAAGAGGATCAGACCAGAGACAGTATATGTTAGGAGTTTTTATTGAATGGTGCATGAATTTCAGCTGTGAGGAGACGCGATGGGAGATCTATCAACGTCGAAAGTAGAATAGTGTCTTTAAGTGTGGTGGCAGGCAAATTCACGAATGTACCGGGCGTCGAACCGAGGATTATTCATATACGAGGCTAGAGAATTGCCGATAGATATTTACGGGGCTTAGATGACAAGAGCTAGGCAGTGAAAGCAATGATGTTTTATTTGGATCTATGATATTAATGTGTTAATAAGCCAGCCTATTTAATAACGAGATTATGTAAGGCTGTGAGCTGTAAATTGCTGGTCAGAATTGCGTGCCGTTCTGAAGCACTGTGAATGTTGTCCAGGGCCGACGTACTATTGTTCTTCCCAGCTAAAAGCCCCCTTGATTCAGTTGTAGGCTGAGGGCCGAAAGAAGAATTGAAATTTGTTACAAATGATCCCGTTATATTCGTGAATTCCCTGACTACAGAGCCCAGTTAGTGGAAGTTATGTTGCCAAGCAGCTGATCTTCCCTGTCGTGTCAGATGCTATTGTTATGTTGTATTTATGTGTGAGATATGCGATGTCCAATGACCGGATGTTTGGTTCTTAATCTAACAGCTCTATCAACTTGAGTGTGTGTATTATTTTGCAGGTGTTTTAATTTATTTATCTTGTGATTTGTATTGTTGTGTCCAGTGTATTTTGTTGCGATGTTGTATTTTGTTTGTTAACTGGGAGACATAGTCCGATGGCTATTTTTGAGAAGAAAAGTTCTGGCCTTATCCGTGATCATGGGTCGGACCTATGTAATTAGTATCTGTGTTTATTTTGGAAGGGTAATTCAGACGCATCCTGAACAAGTGTTTTATATATTTGCGTCCAAGTGATCGGAATGTATATATGTAATTTAGGCCAATTAGTAGTGTATCGGGTATTACTATCGCATATCATGAACGGTCAGAAATCGAGCCCTCGAGCAAAGAACTAGGGACTTAACGAAGCAGGCAACTTAACTAAATAAAACGTAATTCAGACGTATTCCATGTAACGAAAACGTTATTTAAATTTCTTGGGTTCGTTACCCGTTTTATTTACAAACGTTTTGTTTAATAATGTTAATTCATGTAAATTTACGTGTAAATTTTCCTTGATTAATACAACCAATGGTCGGTTGTTCACTTGATTTATCATTTTTATTTAGTATGATTTCAGTTCATGTTTTTAGTTTAATAAATCCATTTTACCCGATTAATTGACTAGATTGATTTGTGCGTATTACCTGTCCATACACTTTGGTGTATTTTATTAGTTAGATATTTTTCTTGCCCACACCCGGACGCACCCCGCGCTTCTACCCCTGAGCTAGGCCGAAATTAGGACAGGATACGTACGGTACAATGCAGTGCACAGTATTCCACCACAATCTAAGCAATGACAAGCCAAAAGAAGAAGCCGATATTTATATTTCATGGTTATAAGTTTAGAAATCACACACTTCTGCAGGATGGAATTCGACGTCGGAATTGCGCATTATTTCTATGTATGCATACTGTGTTATATTAAACTCAACGATAATAATATTGTATAGTGGGAAGATCTTGTAACCATGAGCAGGAAAAACCAAATGAACAAAAATTAATAGGCAATGACTAAATAATTCCTTAAAGAGGACATTCCTGTTAATCAAATGGTAAAACTTTAAACACACTGATTTGACGTTTGCTGTCTCAAATTGTTCCTATTCCATCGTACGCTTCTTCCCAGTCTTCTTTCTAGACGTCAAAGTGGGTACATCTTCCATCCACAATACCGTAAATAAAATTTTAGACGGTCTCCTCGAAATATCCGACATGAGTGAGTGGCATCTGCTGTAAATGGGAAACTATGTGTTATTGTGGTAAAGGGTGGAGTTGTGTTACTTCAAATACTTTAATATGACAATACCGGACAGCTAGCTGTTTTCAGCGAGAAAGTCGATGGCGCACTGCCGTGTTGTTTATAATGTATCAGTGTTTGTCAGTAAATAATCTTACAGTGCAGTTATATTCCAAGAAAAGTGTTATACGCTGAACAAATTACCCAGTAAGATAATAGGCACGGGAACTAATAAGGACCGCAAGTATTAAAAAGAGTAATGACCTGCATCTGTGTTGAGGTTGCATTCTATGCCCCTTATATTAAGAAAATCAATTAAATACAGATAGACCTCGTTATACGCGATAGTTACGTTCCGCGGAATTGCCGCGCATACCGAATTCGCGTAAATTGGGAGTCATTTTATATGTAAAATATAGGGTTAGGTTTCCGTTTACTCACACATTAAGTTTAAAATAGCAGAGGTTCTGAGTATTAAAAGAAAACATTATTATGCTTTGAAACGCATTTTAATGCAAACTTTAAACAGTTTAAAATTTAACACTGAAACTCACAATAATATAACTAAACTCTGCATACAAGCTCTTGGCTTTCGCTTGAATAGCAGCTCCAGATAGAGGCATGCGGTGTTGGTTCTAAGCTCAATCCAATCCATTCTTTCCATCGCTTCCGAGCGAGATTTGGTCACTCTAGTCACACGTAAGTTAGCAGAAGACTGAGCAGCTTTTCGAATTGATTCCACATTGTCATGAATAGTTCTCACATTGGAGTAACTAAGTCCCAAAGCACTCTGAATATCAACAACATGCTCACCTTTCTGATAGCGATCCGAAACTTCTAACTTTGTTTCTAACTAATACGACTTTGGTACACGTTTCTTTCCTTCGACAGGCGCACATTATTTCCTTTTACCCGGAGTTTGAATACGAAATATGTGAAGTGCAACTTCACCGCTCTGCTGATCGGAACTGACAATTCACGTCTCGACAAACACGACAGAAAATGCGCGTAGATTGCGCTTGCCGCGTTTAACCTTGGTGAGCAACGTAGTGTACGGTACGTTACAG
The DNA here is from genome assembly GCF_040414725.1 of Anabrus simplex. Taxonomy (NCBI): domain Eukaryota; kingdom Metazoa; phylum Arthropoda; class Insecta; order Orthoptera; family Tettigoniidae; genus Anabrus; species Anabrus simplex. The sequence continues at coordinate 226,992,550 of NC_090269.1, read as the reverse complement.
AGTTCGGCACGCATGGGTGTACACGCCTTAAGGCATTACAGCTTCTACATACTGTTAACAGATATAAGCAATATGCTTAAAATCAAAATCGCGTATATGCGAAATCGCTGATAACGAATCCGCGTATAACGGGGTTTACCTGTACTCTACTGAAATGTTAGTGGGACGTAAAACCAATAATATTAACAAATAGGAAACTCTAGTATACTCAAACTTGAGGATCCACATTGTTAAACAGTACCATAAATTTCACAATCGAAAACTTGTGGGACTGTAGCGTAATGGTTATCGCGGTAGTCTTGAAATTGAAAATTGAAGGCCATGAGTTTCGAATCCAGTCACCTTTTTTACTGTAAGGCAATAATAATAATAATAATAATAATAATAATAATAATAATAATAATTTTTATTACGTCCCACTAAGTACTTTTACGGTTCTCGGAGACGCCAAGGTGCAGGAATATAGTCCTGTAGGAATTCCTTTACATGCCAGTAAATCTACCTACACCAGGCTGAGGTATTTGAGCAGCTTCAAATACCATCGGACTAAGTCAGGATCAACCTTGCCAAATTTGGATTAGAAGGCCATCGCATCAACCGTCTGAGCCACTCAGCCCGGCATAAGAAAATTGTATCAGTGTATTACAGGCATAGGCTTGAACACCAGTGTGTATGGTAATTCTTCGTGCATAAAATTGTGAAAGAGACTTTACGAAATTCTGAACACTTCTTCCTTGTCAGGAATATCGTAGTTCACTCAGGTATCCCCAATACGTGTTATATGTATTATGTATTTCTGTGTTCAGAGGTTAAACAGAAAATTCAAAGTACAGCAAGAGTGAGATAGCAGCGTTTGGAGGTTTATGAAGGAGGCATTTCATATTTTAAAATTTCATTCTTAATTATTATGATTATTCAATTATTTTAACAAACATATTTCCAATAAGTGTAGTGCATTCCTCTCAACTGTAGCACAGACAAGTATGCATTTCACACCAACACGCTAGATGTCACCACCGTCGCAGTTCGCACTCCACTCAATGCTGTTGAGATAGAGCTGTCCGATATTGGTGTATTAAAGTATTTGGTCACTTGCAGGCATATTGGGAACAACACAAATATCTAGTCCCCGAGCTAACGAAATTAACCGTTTCTTAAGATTAAAATCCCTCGTCCCTGCCGGAAATCACACCCAGGGCCCCGAGGACCGTAGGCCAAGACACTGACCATTCAGCCACGGGTCTGGACTAATTTCCTTCTGTGGGTGAGGGCGGTAGAATAACATCCACGGTGACCCCTACCTGTCGTAAAAGGCGGACAAAGGGGGCTCCAGGGGCTCTGAACTTTGGAGCGTGGGTTGGCGTCCACGGGGCCCTTAGCTGAGTCCTGATATTGCTTCCACTTACTTGTGCCATCCGACCACCCTTGGTCAACTCTTGTTCTTTTTCTACCCCGAAGGTATTAGAGCACCTGAGGCCCAGGGAGTCTTTCATTTTCACGCCCTTCGTGGCACTTATCTCCCTATGGCTGATACTTTCATTTCTCGAATTGTCGGATCCCTTCCATGTTTTCCCTTTGATTAGTGTTATAAAGTGGATGGTTGTCCAGTTGTACTTCCTCTTAAAACAATAATCACTACCACCACCATCTGGACTCATTCACAGTTTTATTAGTCGGAGGTTTAATTAAAAAGAGTATATTTACATTTATAATCAAGGTATTTCTGACCACTAAGTGGTGAATACACTTGTATGAAAGTATCATCTTTTGTTTCATGTATTAATTTCTTCACTTTAGGTTGTAATGTAGTCTCGCAAGGTAATGTCTCAGACATGGATATTTTCTACGGCTTTTACTTTTCTGTTTGTAAGTCGGATAATCAATAAACACTGGAGGCACTTTGCTAGAGTGTCTTACCTTTTGTACTTGTACTGAAATCATATTGCCTATAATGCAAACTGCAGACGTTGGAATAATTACTTGGTGACCACAGAGATCTCTACATATCACCCTGTATGGAACACTTGTGTCTAGCGCCTGACAATGTGAAGCCACTCGGCTACGCTCGGGTGAGATCTGTCGGCTATACTCGGCCGTGCTCGGGGAGATCTGTCGACTATACTCGGCCGTGCTCGGGTAACATCTGTCGGCTATATTCTATTGGCGCACATTAAGATAGTAATGGAATATCAGTGTCCAAATATTAGGCAATACCCTCGTTACAATTACTAACTAGTATATTTGTTATGGACTCTGCAATATTGAACTTTCCGATAGCAATGGGACACCAGTATTCAAATATTACTACAATATGATAGAAGCTTGAGACATGTTTCGGCATGAGAGATGTCGACAGAGATGAACTGGGCGTTGAAGTCAAGCTGGCTAAGAAACTACTATGTATTCTATTCAAGGGATTGGCAACATTTTATAGAATAGTCTCCCGGTTTCGTTATATTTCACTTATTCGCTAACTGGAAAGCAGGTGGCAAAATTTACATTAGATGCCATTGAAGCAGTCAAAGAACATGGTTTTCAAGTTTTACGAGTTACTTTACTTCGCACCGACACAGATAGGTCTAATGGTGACGATGGGATAGAAAAGGGCTAGAAGTGGGAAGGAAGCGGTCGTGCACTTAATTAAGGTACAACCCCAACATTTGCTTGGTATGAAAATGGGAAAGCACGGAAAACCACCTTCAGGGCTGCCGACAGTGGGGTTCTAACCACTATCTCCCGAATACAAGCTCACTGCTGCGCGCCCTTAACCGCACGGCCAACTCACTCGGTGGTTTTCAAGTTCTTCGAATAGTAACCGATAATTGACAGGTTAATGTTTCAATGTTTGAAACATTAAGTGGGGGACGTGGTACTTTTGAAGCATGAAATAACACATCCATCCGATAATGGAAGGTCACTATTTCTTTGTTATGAATCTAGTCATCTTTTGTATCGCTTCTGACAATTGTCTCTGATTTTCTTATTGCAGCTCTGCATTACCTTCCTCGAAATGAATTACTAAACTGCTCCAGTCTCATGAAAGACAAATTCACGAGAGAAATATAATGTGACACTTGTAATGATGGGCTTCCACAGTTCTTTTTAGAAATATTTTTAAAGCCACTTTTAATTAACATTGTCACAAATTATTTACAGAAGTGCGAGCGATTTATAAAATTCAATAGAAACCTCTCAACAGGAAGATTTTAAAACTTAAGTGAAATCTATGAAACATACTCAGCATTAATGTGGTAACTTTTTATTCATTTACCTACTTTCAAAAACCTTCGCATACTGGAGTTGCATGGTTGATTTAAGAAGGTAGTGTAGAAATTAAGATTTGTAAATATCGGTGTGAGCTATGATGGGATTTAAGATTAAAATAATTTCTACGAACTGTGCGCATTTGAAAGTTGAGGAAGCAGGGCAATGTAGGGAGCTTAACTACAAACGTGGTGGGTGATTGTCGAACAATATTAGCTTGTCGACACGGCTGACTTGATGCGTCGCTCTAGGGCGCAGCGAGGGATCCAGTCGGCCGAGTTTCCGACTACCATCAGCTGCTTATCTGCCGGCCATATTGTATTTCATAGGTCACGGACCGAACTTAGCCGAGTTACTCCGAGTGGCTGCACATTGTCAGGCGCTAGACATAAGTGTATGGAACTGGCTTTCCTCCATTTTTTTAATCAGTACTGGATCCACCTTCAAGATAGCGCCTGTTGTGCAATTTAAGACGCAGAAATTCACCACATTAAAAAAAGGTTCATTAACAAACTAGATATTAAAATAACAAATGCGTTCTTGAAAACTTTATGAGTAGACCTACTACTGCGAAATTACCCTAGGTCCTTGAACAGTGTAGCCTATATTATCTCCAACTTCTTAAAAGCACTATTTTACCTTGGTAAAATTAACTTGCACGAGACAGTAATTATACCATCAAATAGAGGTATTTCGACTGACTAGTTATACAGAAGGAACGTTCTTATAACATTTTGCTGAAATCTTTTGTGGAAAGCTTTAATACTTGCGAGTTTGCCTTATACTATAGGTTAAATTAGAGTATCACTATCATACCAACAGACCAGTTCATTTTGTCTAAACATGCAAAGAAGTTATATATTATTTAAGATGCCTTCATAAGCTATTTTCAAAAGTGTGGCTCGGTGACGTTAAAATATCCCACTTTTATCAGACATTTTCCCCCTTTTTCCCACAATTCCTTAATTTCGTCGATTTTGTCCTCACCAATTGGAAATTTCCCTGACAGCACTAACCGCTACAAAAATAAATGAGAAACGTCACCCGTTAATCATAATGACCAATCCACTATATTTTATTTCGGGTATAATTATACATTTTATGCTTATTAGTTCGTATTCAGTTTCGTATGGAGCTTATAACATTTTATTTACTTAAAAATATAAGAGTTTATTTCTTAATGCTATATTAAGCTAGTCGGAAAAAAGATGAACTATTCTCATTTAATTGTTGTTGGCAATATGGCAAGCAGATTGGTGCCATCTACATAGGCATAATTCGTGGGTGGCAAGAGGAGGTATTTGTTGTCCCCCCGCCCCCACCAATATTTTTAAGGAAATCAAATTTTCGTAATATTACAGACATAGAAATACATATTTAACAAGTACGTTTTTCGTTACTCTGTTTAATTTAGCTTACTGAAACAAAATTATCATTGCAAAATTGTACAGGCTACCTATATATTGACAGAAATAATTTTTATTATTGTCCAATTTTTCCTCCCCCCTTCAATTATAATTAAAATGTCGCTTCAGCAACCTGTGAGAGGTATTTCCATGCGTGCGGCGTTTAAAAATTACTGCAGGAACACGGTCGCCCTGGCGTTCTGGCTATCAGAGGGACTACTGATGTTGCCTTTTCAAAAGTAATTAATTACTTGAATTCAAATCGAAAGAGAAGACTTAATTTTGTGTAAAAATTCGATGTGATCAGATTACGTAAAATAAAGAAAAGTAGTATTTTGTCCATGTTGTTTGATTGATTCTCACTTTTACGGATAAAAGCAGGCCGTCTACACCTCACCCTGTCTGGAAGTAGCAATCCTCCATTTTTATTTCAGTACTGGATCCATCTCAGTACTGCACCATTACAGATATTTTATAAAATATATTTTACTCAAAATCTTTGACACATTTCTTTGCTAGTGTAATTAGATCTACTCTAGTTATATGTGGATGCTCTTTACTTTACAGGGGTTTGGTTATTAACTTAAAGTTATTAAGATACCGTAGAATATTAAAGAAATGATAGAGAATATTAGCAATAAATTTATGTTCGAAAATTTCTCTCGAAAGGGAAGACGCAAGGACTCCCTTCCCCGGCAATCTCTGCACCCCACCCAATTAAAATGCTCAAACTACGCCCATGGCCATCTATAAGTAGATTGCCTACCATAATTAGGTCTAAGTGTTGCTGTTTGGCCTGCTATCGCTAGCTAATGCTCAGGCGTGATTCGCGCGTTTATGAAAGATGGATAGTTTTGTGTTCTTTGTGAGATAATTGGGAAGGCTTGTTATGTAACTTGTGAAGTGGGATGTCACGGGAACGACGACGACATAGTAATGAATCGTGAAGTGATAATCCTTTGCGCCAAGTAATGCCCCTTAATAGCCAGGCATGTGAATTAGTACGGAGAACTCATGAGTTTTACGAGAAAGAAAGGGAATTCATACGCATATATGGCCGTCCCTCTGTTCATGCAGATCAAGTTGTGGAACACACTTGTCAAACATTATTGCTTCTAAAGCGTACTATTTTTCAGAAAGGTGTTCGCCTTCAGGAAAGAAGGGAAAAGTGACTGGAGAACTTAGCTGTAGCGGAGAAGGGGCTGATAGTGGGGATGTTTTTCTTAGCACTCCTGGAAAGAAACGAATTAAGCCTTCTCCTGTAAAAAGAATAGCTTCTTTTCAGACTGGTGCAATACGAAGACACGACGACTACATCAGGGAGGAATGCCCTACAGTATGAATAATTACAAGTCTCCCTTAAATCGGCATAGCTTTTCTACGGGCTAAAATTCCCTTAAGATTAGTACTACAAGCCATAGATTTTAGTTATTAGAACGTAAACGAAAGAAAAGTATTACTTGAAAAGTCGCACATTGTGATGGCTAGGAGTATTTTTCTTAATAAACTTGTGATATGGTTGGATGAGACGCAGGCTAACATCTTAACGTTTAAGCTACCACGGCAGGGAAAGATTGTCGTATAATTTAAGATTACAAATATAATTTAATGTTGAATATACTTCAAAAGTACCTGGGCGGAGGTAGATTCTAACCACGAATATATGGACACTATCTCAATGATATACCCACTCGGCTCTCAGTGACGTACACCAAGTTGAATCTAATAATATATGTGAATTCAGATAAACTCCAAGTTGTTCCTATATAAACAGATAGATGGATTATTCATTATCCTTTCTAATTAAAGTAACAAATGGCGTATTTATTTCGCTTGAAGATAGAACACATTGAGTAATCACGCAAGCGCTCGTTTTCCATTAACCCGGGTGAGTTGGCCGTGCGTGTAGAGGCGCGCGGCTGTGAGCTTGCATCCGGGAGATAGTAGGTTCGAATCCCACTATCGGCAGCCCTGAAAATGGTTTTCCGTGGTTTCCCATTTTCACACCAGGCAAATGCTGGGGCTGTACCTTAATTAAGGCCACGGCCGCTTCCTTCCAACTCCTAGGCCTTTCCTATCCCATCGTCGCCATAAGACCTATCTGTGTCGGTGCGACGTAAAACCCTTAGCAAAAAAAAAAGTTTTCCATTAATATGTTTCAATCGAAAATCTTGAATATCTGGAACATGTTCGTTCTTTAGATTGGTTTAAGAAGCTCCTGAAACAGTTTAATGGCCTTACTGCCATTATTATGCACCTTACCACTTTGTCATTATGGGCAAGACCCATACTTCGAGTGCCCGTAAAGAACTGTTAGTGGAATGGGTACTGAAAAGAAATATCCCAGCGCATATTGGTATGACCGAATTAGTTTTGTATGCGTTGGTGAAACAAACCAAAACAGTTTCACTGACGTATTTAGTCGATGAGGTATAGGTTCATAGGATACCGCCGTACCACTGTCATTTCAATTTCATTGAGTTTGGATGGGGTGAATTAAAACATTACGTATGCACAAATAACAAGTCCTTCACAATTACTGAAGAGGAGAGACTGTTTCGAAAAGATGATGTTCGAGAGGATGCAGCTTCGTGGAGGAAGAAAGCAATGTCGCTAAATTAACTCAGCGTGACAATAGATGGCATTAGAAGTGACTGTAAGGAGTTGATGATTTTTCTCGACGACGACGATGACGGGAGCAACAATGATAATGAAGGCGACGGTAGTGATGGCAGTGATCTGGAGAGTATCGAGCTTCTACCAATGGATTGGTGAGCTGAAAGTGCGGTTATTGTCGGCCGATTTCATTTGTGTTGCGAATCATCGTGATGAAACTGAAAGTTTTTCCCTCTTGTTTCTAAAATCCCGCCGTGTCTGTTATTATGGGGGCAATATTACTTGAGGCGCCATTGCAATGTGAAGTCCTCCTCCCTTCTCCTAACAAATTGTTTTTGAACAACATATTATAGCAGAGGTCCTACTCATCCTTAAACTAAACTACCAAGTTTCACGAACATCGTCCAATCAGTTTTCTCGTAATCCTGAAACAGACAAACAAACCGAGCATCAGCTTGATATTCAAAAAGCATAGTCAGAAAGACGATTTTGTGTGCTGTATATAGACGATGATAAAAAACACGTCACTCTCCATATTTATCAATGCTGTACTTCCAGCTGTGGTACGTACTTCACATAGTTAAAAGAAAACTAGCTGAATTTATTACTGCTCATAATGCCCATATTTTATTATTTAGACATTTTTATTTATTTGACTAGTATCGTTATTTAGAAGCCTCAAAACTGTTTTCCTATGAAATGTAGTACGCTTAACTTTACTGCCTTGCGGGATAAAAACTCTGTTCGTTGTTATGACTGGGAGTCGCATACATAACGTTGGAGAGACGGTCGCCAGGTCCAATCAATTTCGAGGGGGAAAGATAAGAAATATTCACTAATGAAGGTTCGACTACGCATTAGATATCCAATGTCCTGCAAAGGAGAGTTAGGAGATAACTTACGACCTTTTGGAGGAGAATCAAGTCAAGGATTCCAACCGAGCTACTAAAAGACGTTCATTGATAAGCTTTCTTATAAGATATTGTATTTTAAATACTTTGAGTATCATTGTATAATATTTCTATATATACTTTGCTTCAATGGTTCATTTTTCAATATTAGTCTACAGTTTACTCCATTTCTTGAAAACTGTTCGCAAACCGGGATTGTGTTGCTCTATTTATTGAACATACAGGATGTCAAAATTCAGTTCTCAAACTTCTGGGGTTGATAGAAGAGAACCAGATATTTTTTTATTGAATATACTCCATTCCTAACCCTTCTTATGAAAGTAGGAGACTTTGGGACTTTTCAGATGCGGTGCATGGGAAATAATCACCACTAAAAATAGACAATTCTATAACAATAATGGAGTTGAGGACCTTAATTATATCGCCAGGTTTTTGGAAATGAATGAATGTAATTTGCAAATGTAAACGTTTTCTAAAAACTAACGACTGCACACGTATAGTCCTCAGTCCGTTTCGGCTCATGCACGTGACACTTGATTTTCAGTTATGTAGTAATTCCGTTTTAATTAGTATAACATTTCTTAGACATATAAGCTCAGAAGAATTTGAAGATATTGAGCTGATAGGAATTTTCACTAGGGAATTAAATTGACTAATGGATATATGAAACCAGTAGGGGCTCTTTATAAAATTCCAATAGGGCACTAAACTTTAATTAAATAGAGAGGTAATCCCAGTGGGAACAAGAATAGTTCTGCTACAGAAATAACTCCTGAATCCGCAAGCGTAACAAATGAGACCACCATAAAGGCACCTGAATATCATAAAAACAGGTTTACGACAGGGAGATTGTCTGTCACCACTGCTGTTCAGCTGTTCTTTGGAATATAATAATAATAATAATAATAATAATAATAATACTAATAATAATAATTGTACCGGCTGGTACACCTCTACGCCGCACATTTGAATTTTCCGCCTTAAAGTACTCCTCTACAGGAGAAACTCTGAACTTAAACAACTGTTTTCTCAGAAGATGTTACTACCGTAAATTTTGTGATTACGAAGTTGTCAGTACTGTGTGGAGTTCAACTTGTTTTGTTTTCCATTGATCAAGAAGTGTGGAATTCTCTTATTGAGGTCTCTACTAAAAAACTATGACCATGCACCCTGGTGCGAAGTGGAAATTTATTTGCAGAAATTTTGTATTCATAAGCTTGTTCTTTACTAAATTTCGTTCTTTCATTTGTGGGTTGGCAATATAAATCTTTTCTTTCCGCCAGTTTTGAACTTAGCCAATCCAGAATTTCTGTAATTAATTTTTGACCAATCGTGTCTTTCTTCTTCGATTTTGATGTGTAACTGTAAGCTACCCAATAAATGCCTGTGGGTGTGTCTTAATTATTCATGAAAGGTCTCGAATCTTCCCCGAGAGTATAAAAACTGCTGATTTTCCTGTCTCTCGGCCACTCGAACAACATCTAGCATAGTGTATGGAAGTGTAGCAGGAGGCGGGAAGCGCCTCTTTCATCCGGCAGCAGCTCTTCAACAAGGTAATGGCCGCTTAACGTCTTTATTTCTTGCTAGCTCAGCAGTTTAACCCGCGGGGAAGGTCCGAAACCTTTATTATGTAACCTATCTTCAAACATGCAAATTGCCGTCACTTTTGTAAAACTTCATATATCTTTAATTGTAAATCGGGGATAGAGAGTGCTTTACCCTCTCGAGCTCCCCTTCATTTTGAATTTGAGGTGACTACGTTTTCGTAACCGTTCTTCTACTCTTCCTTAATGTGTTAAATTTATTCTGTATACGAGTCACCTCCATAGTTTGGGAATAGCTCCTGTTTCATCGGCCTAGTGCCTCTTAGGTTTTAAGAAGTTTCATGTAGGAGTGAAGATTTGCATTTTGGGCCATTAACTTAACCTATTATTTTTCTACTAAGGCCATTAGGTTGGGTACAAGATACCCCTGTTTCTTTGTAAGTGTGACTTGAGGGCAGTGAATAGTAAAGTCCGTTGTGGCCTTTGATAGGCTCAGAACATTGAGAGCGGGTCAGCTCTTTTATTTGTGGTAAATGTGCCTCTAGGAGGCTTGACATTGCTAGGTGGGAGCAAGTGCTCCATGTAATTAGGGGATTTCTGCCCTTTGGTAATATGTGGTTGTGAGCTGAGTGCTCAGAAATTGTAAAAATTAGGGCTTGTGGCCCAGAGTGTTAAAGTGTCTCTAAATCTTGGCTTTCCTGGTCTTGTACCTGCTTTGACTTGTTGTCATTTGTTAAAATCTGAAGTTTTATGTGAAAATTGTTAAGTTTTGCTATTTTTGAAAATATAACCTTTAATGCAATTTTATTCAATATCTCAGCTTTGTAGTTAGACCCATTCCAGCTCGCAACTTCTTTCACCTCTGCATTCCACGGGTAACCCCGTAATAATAATAATAATAATAATAATAATAATAATAATAATGAAGAGATTTTGTGAGGAGAAGAAGAAAGGAAAACCATCATCAAGCTAACAAGTTCCAACGCGCTCTGTAAATGGGCATAGCGAAGAAAGAAAGAATAATAATAATCATAATTGTTACGGAGATCTTCGTGGAGCGGAAAGAGGTGAGAAAAGGTGCGGGTGTTGAATGGGTCTAACTACGATATCAGAAATTGAATTAAAACTTTCAAAGGTTATATTTCTTTTCCAAAAACAAACTTAACAATCCTTTTCACTGAGTGAACACAACAACATTACAGGTACAAATAACAATCTTGAAACAAGACTAAAAAAATCCAAGGTTAGTGAATTTTACAGATTCTGGGCTTCAAGCCCCTAGTTTACAAATTTACAATTTCAAAGTGGTATAATTTAGGCAAGGGCAGAAATCCCCAATTTCAGAGCACTTTACTCCAACAAATTTACAGCCTTCCAGAGGCACTCCTCAATATTACAGTAAACTTAGAAAAAAGCTCACAGCCTCTCCAACATTCATCCAATTTTAACCGCCCGCTTAAGGCAACATTGCAAACCCTTACACTCTCTCGCCTCTCTAGGCCAAATTTACAATGGAAAATACTTTTACAGGGGTATTTATTATCCAACCTACTGGGCCTTCATGGAAAAAGATCAGGTTAGATTACTGGCCCAAACACAAAATGAATGGAGGCGTACACTTGCACTCCTAGATAATGAAGAATAAAATCCTAACGGGGCTCTTGACCCAGAGATACAGGCTAATCCCAAGCTACTAAGGTGACACGAATAACAGTTAATTTAATGCACTAGGGAAAGGACGAAAAACAGTTACAAAGTCGTAATCACCTCAAACCAAGTTGAAGGGAAACTCGAGAGTGTAACGCACTCTCTATCCCCGACTTACAGTTTTAAGAACTTATGAAATTTTACATGAAAAGGAAGAAGTTTAAATCGAACGGTTACATAGTTAGAAATTAGGACCTTCCCCTCGTGTAAGTCGGTGGATGTGGTTACAGAGAGATAAAATTGTTGGCCATTACCTGGGCTGATGAACTGCCTGGCGAAGAATGAGGCTCCCCGCCTCCTGTCTTAACAGACACTCTTAGACATTCGGCGATCTAATGACAAGGTAGCCAGAGCAGCCGCAGTTTATATACACGAAGGGAAGGTTCGAAAGGATTCTGGACTAATCCGGACACACCCTCTCAATTTTATTGGTTAATTCAAAAGTTACACCCAAAAAAGCAAGAAGAAGCCTGTCATAGACTGAAAATTAAGTACAGAAAATTAGTGATTGGTCACATTCTAAAACTGCAGAATGAGAGAGAAGTGTTGCAAACCTTGAAATATATAAAAAAGCAAATGAAAGTAGATTTACTTGAGAAAACCTATAAACACAAAATTTCTTTCCATACAAACTTCTGTTACCTTGCACCAGAGTACATGACCATAGTTTTTGGTAGTGACATCTATGGGGAAATGTCCAAATTTCTTGAAGTAAAGGAACACGAAGCAAATAAATCCAGTCAGTTTAGGCAACTTCACAATAACACAGTTACTAAATACTTCCGTAGTGACATCTTCTGAGTAAAGTTCCAACTTCATGTAGTAGCAGTTCACGTTTGGGTGGGTAGATAGAGTTCTTTAAGGCGCACCTTTTGAATTGTCGGTGTTGAGGTGTACCTCCCGGTACAACAACAACAACAACAACAACAACAACAACAACAACAACAACAACAACAACAACAACAACAACAACGACAACGACAATAATAATAATAATAATAATAATAATAATAATAATAATAATAATAATAATAATAATAATAATAATCTTTCTTTCTTCTTTCTTAATCTGTTTACCTTCCAGGGTCGGTTTCTTCCTCGGACTCAGCGAGTGATCCCACCTCTACCGCCTCAAGTGCAGTGTTTTGGAATATGAGACTTTGGGACGGGGGATAAACTGGGGAAAAGGACCACTATCTCGCCCAGGTGGCCTCACCTGCTATCCTGAATAGGGGCTTTGTGGATGGATGGGAAGGTTGGAAGGGGCAGGCAAGGAAGAGGGAAGGAAGCGGCCTTGGCCTTAAGTTAGGTACTATCCCGGCATTTGCCTGGAGGAGAAGTGGAAAACCACGGAAAACCACTTCGAGGATGGCTGAGGTGGAAATCGAACCCACCTCTACTCAGTTGACCTCCCGAGGCTGAGTGGACCAGGTTCCAGCCCTCTTACCACTTTTCAAATTTCGTGCCAGAGCCGGGAATCAAACCCGTGTCTCCGGGGGTGGCAACTAATCACGCTAACCACTACACCACAGAGGCGGGCAATAATAATAATAATAATAATAATAATAATAATAATAATAATAATAATAATAATAATAATAATAATAATAATAATAATAATAATAATAATAATAACAAATGTCATGTGGTCTTCGGAGAGGCCTGGTGCAGGTCTATCGAAGTTGACGCCTATGCGTTGACCTGTGCCATAACTATGATGAATTTAAATGTTGAAGATGACACACACACACACACACACACACACACACACACATTCACAGCCCCTAATAATAATTTAATAATTTCGTGCGGCTATTTCTAGCCGAGTGCAGCCCTTGTAAAGCAGACCCTCCGATGAGGATGGACGGCATCTGCCATGTGTAGGTAACTGCGTATTATTGTGGTGGAGGATAGTGTTATGTGTGGTGTGTGAGTTGCACGGATGTTGGGGACAGCAAAAATACCCAACCCCCGGGCCACTGGAATTAACCAATGAAGGTTAAAATCCCTGACCCAGCCGGGAATCAAACCCTGGACCCTCTGAACCGAAGGCCAGTACGCTGACCATTCAGCCAACGAGTCGGACACACAGCCCCTGAATAATTGGAATAAAGGTTAAAATCCCTCACCTGGCCGGGAATCGAACCGGCGACCCTATGGACTAAAGGCCAGCAGGCAGACAGAATATATAATGAGAGAATGAGACAAGGATAACCCGAAGAACATCAGTATTGGAAGATCCAAAGACAACGTAATTTGAAACTGCCTGGAATTCGCTGATGACCATGCTCTCCTGTCCAACAACGTTCAGAAAGCCCGACAAGGAGTTAAATCACAACAGGAAATAGTGCAGAAAATCGGCCTAAGAATATCCTTCGAAAAGACAAAAGTCATGTTAACTGACCCACCGCTCGTAAGTAAAATAGCTATAGATGAACAGGAAATTAAAATCTTTTATAATTTTAAATATTTAGGAGAAATAATAACATAACCTCAACAAAAAGCAGACCTGGCATAATAGAATAAATGAACTGACCAGAGCACAATATATTACAAAGAACACATTTATTGGAAAAAGCCTCTTAGCAGCCACACCATTAAAATACTATAAAACAGTTACACAACCAGAAATAATATACGCATATGAAACCATTTCCAATAGGTACAACTAACTCTCGGTAGCGTAGCCAGGAAGAACCAAGGGGGGGGGGGGGATATATTTACAAAATTATGATAGAACATAATGAAGGAGCTTGTAAGAGTGTGGTGTGTGCGTACATGTGTGTCATAATAATGACACGGATACAAGTGAATGATGTTGATATTCAGATTGCAGTACACTTCACAATCTTACATTGAAAACCAGAACAAGAACAATGTGATCAAAGACAACGGTTTTACAGCGAACAATATATTCAGATTACAATCTAAAATTCAAATTAAGAGGCTTCTTAAAAATAGATTCGAGAGATCTGTTGGTTTTACAATTCTGTCTCTGTGAATGTTCAAAAGAGCCAACACACTGAATCGACTTTCACTTATTATTGTTAGTTTCAGATTATTTTATCCCCCAGTAACTCCCCCTTCGCTATGCCCCCGAGCCTTACGAATATTGAAAGAGCTTATATTATAATAATATGCATTTTATTTTATTTACATAAGCACGAAAAGTTAGCAGTTGGAGCGTGAGACTTTGGGTCGCTGAGATACAACTGGGGATCAGGACCAGTACCGCGCCCAGGCTTTGCTCAACAGGGGCCTTGTGGGGGATGTGAAGATTGGAAGGTATAGCCAAGGAAGAGGGAATGAGGCGGCCGTAGCTTTAAATTAGGAGAAGTGGGAAATCACGGAAAACCCACTTCGAGGATGGCTGAGGAGGGAATCGAACCCCTTTTACTCACAATGAGAGGCTATGGCGCATGGTTGACCGATTCAATCCACCTTTGGTACACGTGTAGGGCATGACCAAGAATATGACAGGTGCAAGTAGTAAGGCGTAATTCTCAGCCTTTCCGATAAATTAATTAAAAAAATGCATTGCTCTTATGTGCAAACTATATGCGAATAAGGCAAAGAGCTCACTTTTGAATCAATTCCATTAAATCATATTTTTAGCGGTGAAGGGTTTTTGAAAAATCGTACAAAAATGCAAAAATACGGCAAAAATGCGCAAGATGCCGCAATAATTATTGTTTCCTCTGCTTCTATGACCAATATCAGCCTAGTTCGTGCAGTAATTCGTCGCGCGAACAGCACGATAGTGAATACAAAATAGGGTAGAATAAGTTGTACAAAATAGTGGGAATAAAATTATTAATTCTTCAAACAGCAACTGTACTGATTCGAAATTGAACATTATTGAAGACATCTTAATTTGTGAGAGAGACGAAATATTTGTAAACATCGTCCATCGGCGGGATTTGATCCCGCGACCTTGCACTTACGAAGCGGAGATATTGCCGCTGCGCCACGAGCTCGTTGTCTTTTTCGCAAACATAGCTTGCACTTAAGTGCACTGGAATTTTTCATTAATTAATTTCTTGGAAACGGCTGAGAATTGCGCCTTACTACTTGCAACTGCCATATTCCTGGTCATGCCCTACACGTGTACCAAAGATGGATGGAATCGATTACCCATGCGCCATAGCCCCCCCCCCCCCCCCCCCCCCCCCCTTGTCAGTCGACCTCCCCAGGCCGAGATGACCCCGTTCCATTCTTAGTACCAATTTTCAAAAAGTCCAGTCAGAGTTGGGAATCGACCCCGATCCTCCGGGCGTGTCAGCTAAACATACTAATCACTGCACCACATAGGCGGACTAATACAATAATTACGGTATCTTATTTTCTACATTGTACTTACAAAATCAAGTTCATGGTACTTATACTTGAGGACTGCACTCTCTTACCTCCCTTTTATTTAAACTTTATTACCCAGTTCATCAACGAAAACGTCCGGCAGTGATGTATGGTCTGTGCGTAAGGCGTTAGAGTTCAAATCCCAATAGCGCGGAGCATTTTTACTGAGTAGCAAATGAATATATCTACGAAGATTGGAATTTAAATAGTGGCAACTATTTATTTACAACATATACACAAAGTTACATGTTAGCAACCTTTACTGTCCTTCAATGTAATCACCAGCGTTGTGTATAACCCGTTGCCAGCGATGTGGAAGTAGTAGTATACCTTCAGCAGAGCCTGTTCTGTTGATGGTGCGAATGGAGCGATCTACTGCCTGTCGAATCTTTGCAACAGTTCTGAAGTGAATGCGAGCTCACGAATCGTCTGGTTTCGATCACTGTCCAGTAACGTGGCAAGAGCGTGTGCACTTCTTTTTCACTGACGCTCGTAGGACGACCTGCCCGATGAATGTCCGCTACAGTTTGCCGACCATCGTTGAAGGATTTTACCCAACGTGCCACTGTTCTGTAAGGCAATACAGATTCCCCGCAAGCCTCTTGAAGACCTCGATGACACTGTCGCGCTGTACGACCTCTGGCACATTCAATCTTGATCCAACTCCGTTGTTCCTGTTTGGAAAACATAGTGACAACGTTACGCTAGACCGCGATCTCAAGTGACTGTATTTCTCTCGCTTGTGCGCACGCAGGTGATGTGGGAAGGGCGAGTCCATTTGCTCTGAGGTAAGGTAGGTATGTAACCAACGTGTGCTATCAGCGACAATATTAGATTCCGTTGCATAACGTCTCCACAGCAGTGTTGCCACTATTTAAGTTCCAATCCTCGTATATAGTATTGTAAAGAGAAGAAGATTTGTATGTATATTTGTTTGTAATCGATAAACTCAAAAACAACTGAACCGATTTAAAAAATTCTTAATAATAATAATAATAATAATAATAATAATAATAATGTTATTTGTTTTACGTCCCACTAACTACTTTAACGGTTTTCGGAGACGCCGAGGTGCCGACATTTAGTCCCGCAGGAGTTCGTTTGCCTGCCAGTAAATCTACCGACACGAGGCTGACGTATTTGAGCACCTTCAAATACCACCGGACTGAGCCAGGATCGAACTTGCCAAGTTGGGGTCAGAAGGCCAGCGCCTCAACCGTCTGAGCCACTCAGCCCTAAACATTATTTCACCTGTAGAAAGCTACATTACCAGTGAGTAACATGGGCTGTATTTTATTTTGAAAAAATTAGAGATCCCTACGAAAATTGAAATAATGTCATTGTTTATGGGTATGTATGTATGTATGTATGTATGTATGTATGTATGTATGTATGTATGTATGTATGTATGTATGTATGTATGTAACCCTTTGGTCCACTATGAAGGATACCTACCTTCCTTACCTATCAGCAATTTTCATGAGATCTGTCTCTTGAGTCGTTTCGGGTTCTTCGTCACTTGCTGAGGTAAAAGGTAGGGTTCAATAATCCTAATCTGTCTACTCAAATGAAAGGTCTATTCATAAAATATTCCTATTTATTTTGGAAAAATTTACTGAAGAAACTAATAATTTGTAATTCATGTATAATTCGGACTCTATCTTGTCCACTTTACACCACAATCATTTTTTTACACAGAGGGGCGGAACGCTGGTTTGAGCCTTTTACTTAACTGCCTGATGGGCATCCTTACTAGAAACCATTGTCTCAATTATTAAATAAAGAAAGGAAAGTCTGGAAATCCTTAAATTCGGCTTCCATGTGAGACTACATGTACCATCATAATGATTCTTGATGGTCCAGCCCTCGTAACATGAACTCTGGACTCTGGGTATAATTAAGGTAGTCCAATCGGTGCGTGCCACACAGTAGTTATACGGCATGGACCCTTAATTGGATCGATGTGACCTGCGACTATGTCATGGACTTCTAAGTTACTTTAAAGTCATTGTGGATGATGATCGCAAGGATAATGATGCTACAGTGGCATATGACCCTAATCTAAGTCACTGAGATTGATGTCCCCATGAAAATTCAAGTTTCTAAGCTGAAGGCTAAACACAATTAAGTTACACCGGTTGATGACCAAAGTTTCCACTTTACTAACCCCAGCACATTTACTGTTCAATTAATCAAAGTCAAATAATGCAAAAGCAACAACCCTCACAATACTTTGTGGCAGTAAAATCCATTACCTTCGAATATGTCCCCTTAATCGTTACGTTAACATTTAAATATTCCCAGAAAAATAAACTAAGATATCCAGAATGCATCTTCAAGTTATTCGCTTAGTTTAACCCTGTAATGCCCGGCGTGACAAATTTGTCACACGACTTTCAGATGCTATCAGAAGCTATAATACATCTCTTTTATTCTTAATGCCCAGTGTAGCACATTTGTCACTCAGTCGTGAACACACTCTGGTGGTTATTTTCTTCAACTGTGGTCCGGAAATTTCACGCTATTTTATTGAACTCAACCGGTCGCTGCTGTGAAGGAACTTGACACGCAAGGCAAGTTTGTTATTCTTACTGTTTCTATAATTTAGTGTTTTCCATACATATAAAGTTGTATTATGAAAGTGTAACGTTCATTAAAGAAAAAAATGTACTTTGGGAATGCACTAGCTCAATATGTGTAGCTGCAGGGCCATTTCAGAATCTCATGTTACAAATATGTAACACTGGGCAGTGGAGGGTGTTTACAATGAAGGGCGTGTGTTATGCATTGATGTTCTTTGTTGTCTGTCCTGTTGAAATTGGGTGATTATTGACCATCACGTATACCATATGGAGTGAAATATGGGATAATAATAATAATAATAATAATAATAATAATATTATTAATAATAATAATAATAATAATAATAATAATAATAATAATAATAATAATTTCCTGTTATTTTCAGGTTTCCCTAGAACGAGGTGAAGATGGTATCTGTACATCTTTTGGCATTTGATATTATTGGAGCTGTCAATAGTTGGATCAAGTACAGGAAGAATTGCAAAAGTCTACAAGTGCAACACATTCCATTGAGAAAGATTCGGACTGGAATTGCATGTGCCCTTGTTTCAGCTGGCAAAAGCAAATCAAAGCGAGGACGGCCTAGCAGAGACGATCTGTCAAAATCTAGGAAGAAAGCAGCTACAGCAATTCTTCCAGTTACTAATTGCCAGAAAGGCAAATACAAGCACTGGCCAATAAGGAAAGACACAAGATGACGCTGCAAGATATGCATCAAGATGGCCTCCCACATTTGGTGTGAAAAGTGTAGTGTATTTCTCTGTTTGAACAAAGACCGGGATTGCTTCAGAAGGTTCCATGTGTAGATAGCGCTGGAAAATTATATTCACCGTGAAAATTGAACTGAAATTGAAAATGCTCCTTTTTATGCTCATTTTAATGTTTTTGTTTTATATGCTCCATTATTCTAATTTTAAAGCCTTTTTCCTGTTAAAATGTAAATAATTCATATCAAGCCACTCTTTAGGAAGAGAATGACTGTACAGGACATACATTAGGAGTTAAATAAAAAAATATATATTTTGAATTAAATCTATCGTGTACCTAGTAAATGCCCAGTGTGACAAATATGTTACATTAAAAATAAAAGGGTCAACAAACTGAAATGGTACAAAATGCATAAAATGGAGTAAGTTGAGGCTATAAGATTAGTTTTAATGGAAACATAATTTTTATATCATCATACAGTTGGTTTGGGCATTACAGGGTCCACAATACTTTTTTGGCAGTAAAATCCATTACCTTCGGATATGCCCCCTTAATCGTTACGTTAACATTTAAATATTCCCAGAAAAATAAACTAAGATTTCCAGAATGCATCTCCAAGTTATTCGCTTAGTTTAAAGTTATTTCATAAATACGGTTTCTACTGAATGTAATAATTAAATAAATTTAAAATTTAATGAAAGCTCAATGAAAAATCTATCTCTACGGACGAATGGTTTCTTTCACACGTCCCTACTCAAATTCTGACGCAGTTATATTCAGTTCATGTTTAATGTTTATCATCTATTGTTATTGTGCAGCTGGAATAAAATTTACAACATTTATTTCCAGTATTATATCTTGTTTCATGACATCACCCGTTAATCTAATCTAATCCTAACCATTATTAATACTTGGATATCCCTAATTATCAAGTACAAACCATAAGTAACTCTCCGTATCATGTAAGACGATTACGATGTCATATCTTGTCATAACATATCATAAAGTTTGTGTACCCTCACAAACAAAACAATCATCACTACCACCACTCTATATTTTGGACAACCTTGAAATTGGCTAACCTCGCTCATTATACTCTAACTTCGTGGTTTCAAATATACATTACAATCTCAATTAAACAAATTCACAGTATCTAATAACCTACACGTTATTTCCGGATGAAAATTTCAACTAGTTCCCGCAATGAATGATCACCGCTGCCAAGAATGCAGTCTCCTTTCAATACTCTACACAACTTCCGTTATACTAAACTGTCCCCTATCGATCAGCTGGCGGCATTGAAACACACACGACCCTCGCTATGTCTGTCAGTTTCGACATGAAACACATGTCTATCGTCATACATGACTGGCCTGTAAGAATGAAACCCGTTTACTTTGCAAAATAGAACAAAATACGATATTCTGACCAAACAAATATGCACATAGATTTACTTTTAAATGCCCCACAATAATTGTACACGTCGCAAATTAATACCGGAGTGGATTCTCGCACTCTCCTTTCCATCCCAAACATATAAAATCTTCCTCGGGCTCACACCAAAGTCCCGGGTTCACTACAGGCTTCCAATCACCTGATTCGCAAATCCCATCTAACTCATACGACAAATCTAACCTCTGGTCTCAATCTCGACGACTCTCACTGACAAAAGAGCTGGAATAGAAATCCTTACTAGAATCCACGTCTAATAACGCACAATACTTTAATAATGAACAACTTCGCATAAAATGATCTCGTATTTTTTTTGCTAGGGGCTTTACGTCGCACCGACACAGATAGGTCTTATGGCGACGATGGGATAGGGAAGGCCTAGGAGTTGGAAGGAAGCGGCCGTAGCCTTAATTAAGGTACAGCCCCAACATTTTCCTGGTGTGAAAATGGGAAACCACGGAAAACCATCTTCAGGGCTACCGATAATGGGATTCGAACCTACTATCTCCCGGATCTCGTATTTTAAACCTGGATTTTCACAAAAATGACTGACACATTTTACTGTTATTATTGCCACTCAGACACGGTTTAAACGGACATAGAATACGTTACACTTCGTGACAAAATTCACCGATCTGCATTACTCAACACTACACACATCGCTTCCATCCGATTGAAAATGGGTAACCACGCATCCCTTTCGCAACAATTCCATCAAAATTCCAACTGAAAATTTTACGTCGAATAAACATCTTAATTTGACATCACAAAATATAGGCAGTAAATTTACAGAAATGTCGATCTACTTTGGACGTGGTAAGACTTCGAAACCCTCATTAATAACTTTTTACATTACACGGCGCTCGCAATACTTTTAAAAATGTATCCAAGCAGAAAAAAACGAATGACCTTTTCGTCATATTCTGACATTCACAAAGAAACATATAGGTGACCAACTGCGTCATAAATACCCATTTCAAATATATATAAGTTTGACATCATAAAATAAGATATAGTAGGCGGTAAGATGGCATGTCACCTACCTTATTTTACGTCAGCGTTCATCTTTGGGCTCACCTGCGACCCTCTGTCATTTATTTAGCCATTTTTACATTTCTGGCTGTACATAGCATTTTTCTTCCTGTTTCCTCGAAATAAAGCACAAAAAAAAAGAAATGCCCTTCACTTGTCATTTTTGTTGATCGCACCCGACTGATTGTATTTATAACGCGCACACGAATTACTTTCTTTGCCTCTCAAAAATGTATAAATACTTCTTGGGTTCCTTGACCGTCCTTTTTATACAATTACTTCTGCTCCACATGGAGTCAAGGCCCCAGTCATATCGGCTAAAATCTTTTGGTTGGACTTAGTCTACTTCTTGTCGATCGATTTACAGAACAGTTCAACCCTCTGTCTCCAGCCTCAGTGATACAAATGCAGGGGTTTCAACACAGCGTCCCTTTTTATTTATAGACAGTACCCCCTCTCTCTGGGCATTTTCCCTTTGCCGCCAAGAAAATTTGCGTAACTTTTCGACTTAAATGAACTGTATTTAAAAGAGTTTTGGATGTAATCACATACTTGCTACGTTCCTAACGGTAGTGTTCATGGACATTTAAAATTTATTCTTATTAAATTAACTGTTTAAATGACCTCATTTGATAGGCACTATTTTTTTGTCGACTTAGTGTGGATAAACTCGGCACGCGCGTCCTTCTGAAATAATCCACACAGATGGCTTAGCAGTCTCAAATCCGTCTTACTAAAGACCAGATGTCTTATAGATAAATACAGGACCCTCATTATATTGCGTTCATCACTAATTCTTTCATTTAATTATATTTATTCAACATAAACTTTCTTCTGTATCCTTCCACTGTCGACACGTGCGGATGACGTCACGTATCATCGCGTGGGAATGAAGGTAGCCACCCCCTTGCCACGTGTCACTTCCGTGATATCAAGAAATGATCAAGCTCCTCACTACAACTGACATGGGGCCTCATGTAGTAACTTTCATACTTAAAATTCTTAGGGCACAAAGGTCATGGGTTCAGTATGTATGTATGTATGTATGTATGTATGTATGTATGTATTACACCTACTCCTAAACACTGGGGCAATTTCAACCAACTTGGTACACTTATGACTTAGTATCAGGAGACAATCCGCGTGGGGGTAGCATAAAAATAATCGAAAATAGTGTCAAATCCATATTTTTCATTGTTGAATCCACTGCTTTTGGGGTCGCAAGGCTGATTGGTGACAGTCTCAATGCCAGTTGGAATCGTGTACATCATATCTATAGCGCGGTTGTCACTTATTTTTTGGAAGGATCAGCTACTTCCCATTCAATTCGAGCTTCCGCAAGGATACAGTTTTACTCAAAAGTTAAATAATCTAAAACTTAAAATCAAACACCACTAAATGAAAATTACTATAAAAATTCACTTTACATATAACTAACTGGTAATAAAAATCTTAAAGGTAAACATTCAGAAACTATCCAAACAACGCCGGGTACTACAGCTAGTCTTTCAGCGACAGAGTACCAAGAAGGTGAAAGGTTCAGAGCACGCGATAGGAGCAGCTGAGTAGATGTCATGGATGGCTTCAGAAACTTAGAAGCAAATACACTTAAGAAAATGGAAATTGCAATACCATGAAGGCATTGGTAGTTTGTGTTGATTTTCAAGATATGGAACGGTGCCATGTAGGTATGTAAACGATCAAAGTTTCAGACCCATTGGATTGTTGCTACAGGTCTCCCCACGTGATTGGTCGCGGAGGAATCAACTCCAGTATACGGACTCTGGTGTAGCGTAGTTCTTGCAACCTGTGCAGTGAAGTGTTCCCCGTCGAACATGCCTCGACGACAGAGAAGAGCACCCTATCAACAACTGTCGCCTTTGAGAGGGCTCGGATAATTGGGCTGTGTGAGGCTGGATTATCGCTAAGAACTGTCGCTGCACGTGTTGGCCGACAGGCATCTACGGTACAGCGTGTATGGCAGCAGTGGTCAAATTCAGGTACCCACACTCGTGGACCTGGCACAGGCCCAGAGCGACAGACAACTGTGAGAGAGGATCGCCGCATCATTCGGATGGCCCGGATGGAACCCCATGCAACAGCAGCGCAAATTCGAGCAGCTGTGGCACCCCACGTTACACAACAAACAGTTGGTAACCGCCTGCGTACAGCTGGCTTACGAGCCCGTGTCCGTGCAGAAGGTGTTCCATTGACCCCACAACAGCGACGTGTAAGGCTGGCCTGGTGTCGAGAAAGATCGACGTGGGTCGACGAATGGCATAGGGTCGTCTTTAGTGATGAATCGCGCTTCTGTCTTGCCCGCAGTGATCGCCGGAATCGTGTGCGCCGACGTACCGGGGAGAGGGGCCGCCCAGATCTTATTGTCGAGAGGTACACAGGACCAACACCAAGCATTATGGTCTGGGGAGCTATTGGTTTTAATGTGAAATCACAATTAGTGCTTGTTGAGGGGACTATGACTTCTCGACAGTACGTTGATAGGGTACGCAATCCAGTGGTTGTCCCTATGATGGCGAACATTGCTAATGGGATGTTTCATCAGGACAATGCCCGGGCTCGCACTGCATGCATCTCCAGAGAAGCTCTCCACGACATCACAACATTAGAATGGCCCGGATCTCAGTCCTATTGAGCATGTGTGAGACATGATGGGTCGACAACTGGCCAACCGTCCTCAGCCACCCACAACTCTGGAACAACTGACCGGTGCAGTGCAGCAATCATGGGCCACAGTACCTCAGGAAGCGATCCAGAGCCTTATTGACTCCATGCCTCTACGAATTCATCAATGTATTGCAGCTCTTGGTGGGCACATCCTGTATTGATTGTTGTCCAAACTTGCGGTCAGAGGGACATAAAGGTGTAATCATCGAATCACAACCGAACACTCGTCCTGCATGTTCAATTGCAGCAATGTAGCACCACTCCTTCTGGGTGTTGCAATTTCCATTTTCTTCAGTGTATCTGAAATATGGCGGAGGAGAAAATATGAACTAAGGAATTCTGAAAAACGTCAATGTCCAGGAAATGGTTCAGAAGGAATACGATTTGAGTAAGGAAAGTTGTTCAAGTGTTGAATTGAAAATGGTGGTAGAGCCTGTGAGGTAGGCAACCCGCACAGCAGGGCCAATGACCTACTTTTAAACAAACCGACAGAGAATCTTCCCTGTAACTCAAGCGATCTATAATCATATAATCAAATTCAAACAGTTATTTTCATAATTAATTTTGATCCTAGTTACTCGATAGTGGATATACGGGGTTGATTCTGCAGAAGTCAGCGCGTAGGCAGGATCGACCGATGGGGGGAGGGCCGTTATAGTTACAAAATTATGATAGAACATAATGAAGTGATACGGATTATCAAAAATCCGGATACTTCGGAAAAGCTAAAAAACAAATACTGTACATCTATATATATAAAATAAGAGTTTTATCTGTACATTGCTCAGAATTTGAAAAGAATTGTATTTCTGTATCGGTCATGTCCACAGTAACAAGAAAATGCATTTTTTACTTTTCCGTAATTTCTGTCTGTCTCTCTCTCTGTCTGTCTGTCTGTCTGTCTGTCTGTCTGTCTGTCTGTCTGTCTGTATGTATGTATGTATGTATGTATGTATGTATGTATGTATGTACACGCATCACGAGAAAACGGTTGAAGAGAATTTTATGAAGATCGGAATGTAAAGTCGGGTGATAAACCGCTACAATCTAGGCTATAAATTATTTTAATCACGCTGAGTGAAATGGTAGTTTAGGGGAAGGCCTGAAATTTAATTATCAAATATTTATGTTATTAGTGGCCGTGTCTTAATGAAAATCGCTAGACAAAGATGGGAAATAATTCGCTATAATATAGGCTATACACGCTGAGAAAAATGGTAGTTTAGGGGAAGGCCTAAAATTTAGTTGTCAAATATTTATTTTATTAGTCGTCGTATCTTCACGAAAATTGGTATGCAAAGTCGGGGAATAGGTCGCTATAATCTAGGCTGTCAATAATGTTATTCGCACTGAGTGAAATTGTAGTTTAGGGGAAGGCCTGAAATGTAATCTATATATAAAATACGTGTTTTGCCTGTGCATTGCTCAGAATTTGAAATGAATAATATTTCTGTATCTGTCATGCCCACAATAGCAAGGAAATGCATTTTTTACTTTTCTGTAATTTCTATTTGTCTGTCTGTCTGTATATATGTATGTTTGTACACGCATCAAAAGAAAACGGCTGAAGAGAACTAAATGAAAATCGGTATGTAATGTCGGGTGATGAACCACTGCAATCTAGGCTACAAATTATTTTATTCACGTTGAGTGAAATAGTAGTTTAGGGGAAGGCCTGAAATGTAATTCTCAAATAATTTATTTATGTTATTAGTGGTCGTATCGATAAATACTACATAACTAAGATAACTTTAGTTATGACGTATGTTAGTAGAGTTCTTAAGAAGTTATTAATTTTCCGATCACTTATGTCTGATACATTGTTACCGTACGGCATATAATCAGAGATATTCATGAGTTTGGATTTTTGTTACTAAATCCAAATCAGCGCCGAGTCACGAGAAAATGGTTAAACAGGATTTAGTGAAAATCGGTATGTAAAGTCCGAGAATAAAGAACTACAGTCTACGATATAAATAAATTTGTAAGACACCCTAATATCACAGAGTCGAAAGAAAACAAATGTGAAAGCCTGCAGTATAGAAAGCTCATAAACTTTATCAACAATAACATTACAAAGACCATTGTTTGTTGTGATGTGCTTTTTGTCTTCTGTTTCCTCTCATCCTCGATAGACTGGATTACTGCAGCGTACCGAGGTTTTTTTAATTTGCTTTACGTCGCACCGACACAGGTAGGTCTTATGGCGACGATGGGATAGGAAATGGATAGTGGTGTGAAGGAAGTGGCCTTGGCTTTAAGGTACAGCCTGGTGTAACTGGTGTGAATATGGGAAACCACGGAATACCATCTTCAGGGTTGCCGGGAGTGGGGCTCGAATCCACTATCTCCCGGATGCAAGCTCACAGCGGCGCGCCTCTAACCACACGGGCAACACGCCTGGTCGTACCGACTGTAACAGGCTGCCTGTATATTGGCGGGAAGTAGCTGGGGAGTAAGATAACTTTCTTCTTTAGCATGCCATTCCTCTGGTCTATACATTTTCTGATACATCTGGTACGTAATACACTGGTTCATCATAGTATTCGAGCTATTCAATCCCTACTCTGAGGCACTGATTGGAATGAGTAGTGTGCATATTTAACGGAATAATGACAGAGGAGTGTTCACGGCAGTCTACGACCTGGTTATTCCAGCTCTGGAACTTTGGACTCTTCGATCGGCATCGTAGTACTGTTCGTTGAAAGTGAGAAAGTGTGCGGTTTTTCATTTGATCGAGTATTTTATATGATAACATTGCTTTCAATCGCTACATTCCTACTGACGTTTTTGTAATGACCTATGTTGAATTCAGTTAGGAAAACCACCAAGTCAGTGTTTCTGAGAATCCCGTAGCGAAGCACGGGTACATCAGCTAGTATTATATAATATACTGTATTAACGTAAGTTGTGCAGTAATACCATTTTCCAGTTGTACATAAAATATAAGAACACTCTGTTTTATGCACTAAAATATTATGTGAGCCTTTCTGTTTGACATTTGTGTAGCGTTTGAGCTCAGCACGATCACGAAGACGTTTTACTAACATCAGTTCTGCCAGTGTGGTTTCAGTCTGGGATTCTAAATAGTCCATAAGTTTGTCCAGTTGCATTGTTGCATCTCCATGAGTCATTGTTTCTTCTGATAGAGCGCCGGTTTCATTTTCGAATTCTCCACCACTCTCGTCATTACCTGTCGAAGAACAAGAGGCGATAATTTATTCATCTGTCATTATGCCGTAGCTTGAATTAAAGTCATTTTTCAACAAGTAATTTACGTCGTTCATATCTACGTCCGAGCATCCGGAAATAGGTGCAAATGTGTCAAGGATCTCAGAAGAGTCCACGGTTTCCCGTTCTCAATTTCAGGCGAATGCCGGGACGGTACCTTTGATAGACCGCAGCCGACTTACTTCCAATTCCTGTCCTTAACTATTCTTAGCGGAATAGACATTCAAGAAGAATCGACCCCATGAAAGAAATACTGTAAAAGTAAATTTTTATTTTATTTTTTATTTTCGATCCGGATAAACCGGAGAACCGGATTAATGAGGGCCGGATAAACGAGGTTCTTGTGTATGTGGTGTGCGCATGCATGAGTTTCATTATAAGGACACTGATACAAGTGAATTATGTTGATATTCAGATTGCACTACACTACAAAAACTCACATTAAAATACAGAACGAGAAGAATATGATCAAGATCAACATTTTTACGGCGATTGGTATGTTCAGATTGCTTCTTGATTCGGTGCTTCTTAGAAAATAGATTCAATTATGTTTCTGTGAATGTTCAAAGTAGCCAATCCATTGAGCCGACTTTTATTTGTTTATTGTCAATTTCTTTTGTAAAACGTTCATGTGGGGGTAGGGGAGGTGGGAGGGGTTTCTAACCCCCAGTACCCCCCCCCCCTGCTACGCCGCTGCTAACACTGCACAAATAGACAGATTACTCAAGATTGAAAGAAGAAGAATCAAAACGTGCACAAACAAATCTGCTAAGAAAACGGACACTGGAGACTTGTTACTAATGAAACAGTCTACAAGGTAATGGAACCGGTAATGAGCTCAATCAGGAGGAAACGAATCTCATTCCTAGGACACTTACTCAGAACACCGGGAAACAGGATCATCAGAATAATAGTTTCAAAATTATGGAACATAAGATAGGTTACAGAAATCAAGGAAGATATGAGGGAACTACAAAATAAAATACAAGATTAAACAAAACAGACAAAATCAAGAAACTCACAGACAAACAGAACAAACTACAAACCAATGTCAACAAACGGACTATGGGACGGGTGATTTCAGATAAAGAATAAAATTCGAATGAATGAAGAAGCATAGGGACTGAAAGAAAACCGAGAAATGGGCCGATGACCAAGATGTTACACCCTTTAAACCACAAGCGACTTAAACTGAAAAACCTGTTTTTATAAAATTTAATAAAGGAGTGTCCACCTCTGTGGTGTAGTGGTTAGCGTGATTACCTGCCATCCTCGGAGGCCTGGGGTCGATTCCTGGTTCTGCCTAACATAAGACCACGGCCCCTTCCTTCTCTCTTCCTTGTCTATCCGTTCCAATCTTCTCATCCCCACACCCACAAGGCCCCTGTTCAGCATAGCAGGTAGGGACATCTGCGTGAGGTATTGGACCTCCTCCTCAGTTGTATCCTCTGACCCGATGTCTCACGCTCCAGGACACCGCCCTTGAGGCGGTAGAGGTGGGATCCCTCTCCCAGTCCAAGGGTAAACTGTAAACCGGGAGCGAGTGAGACCTATGCCTGCTTCGAGTTCTGAAATTTGGAGCTTTGTTTTATAATTTACTAACTCCAATTGTTCAAGATGTAGCTTCATTTTCTTCCTTCGGTACTTTTTTTTACAATTAGCTTTACGTCGCACCGACACCGATAGGTCTTATGGC
This sequence comes from Anabrus simplex, assembly GCF_040414725.1. Taxonomy (NCBI): domain Eukaryota; kingdom Metazoa; phylum Arthropoda; class Insecta; order Orthoptera; family Tettigoniidae; genus Anabrus; species Anabrus simplex. The sequence continues at coordinate 226,963,359 of NC_090269.1, read as the reverse complement.
GACGATGGGATAGGAAGGGCTTAGAAGGTGGAAGGAAGCGGCCGTGACCTTAATTATGGTACAACTCCAGCATTTACCTGGTGTGAAAATGGGAAACACGTAAAACCATCTTCAGGACTGCCGGCAGTGGGGCTTCGAACCCACTAACTCCCGGATGCAAGACCCTAGCCGCACGGCTAACTCACCCGGTTATGGTAATTTTGAAGATACTCAGTTTTGGAAAAAAAAATATAGGCCTATGCGAATTTTCCAGGCTCCATTCACACGTAATCTAATATTTTTCTCCGAAAGCAAGTGATTCGATTAAGCATGCGATGAAGCTGAACAAAGTCGAGACAGAACGGGGGCGACTTTCGAATTTATTGTACGGTACAGTTCCTGGTCCGAAGTTGTGTGCAAAATTCTCCTTGCTTCTCAGTTAAATATTGTTTTTCTCTGACTGCTGACGTGGCGCTGTGACTGAATGCTCATGAAACCCATCGTTGATAATACATCGCTTATTATATGTTCTATCGAAAAGAGTAAAGTGGTTCTTTAATTCTTCCCGTTAACCCACCTTGAAGTGACGTGCACCAAGTGTACCAAGGAACTTGGGCTAAAAATTCAGCTTTTCTTAAGCATCGTTGTTATTATCCGTCTTACGATCATAATCTAACGGAAATAACATTTTTTTATATACAGTCTGTTGATAGATTTATGTTAACTCTAACGCCATATGCACCCAATAACACAATCCTGAATAAGTAGATTCGAAATATGTCGTTTGGTTGAAGTATGTCCAGCAATTTTCCAGTTTTAGGAACATAAACAGACAGACACTATGGGGAAAAGTCCTTTTGATGATCAGTATCAAGGACATTTTGCTCAAATAATGAATATACAGTCACGTGAGCCTTACAAGTTTATGTATGTAGATGATGATAATGATGATGAATGTTGATGTTAATAATCATCATAAACTTCCAGGTATTCTCATGTTTTCTCGGTTTTCAGTTACATTTGGCGGGATAAATAACCAAGCGGAGTGAAATATTATGCATCCTCTGATTTTCTCCCGTTATGGCTTCTTCATATCACTATTCAGCACTTTCCTGCAGGATTCAAAAACCACTATCTTGTGCAGTTCAACGCAGATGTTCTACCTGACGTTTAGGTGATGAAATGTACAATGCGATTGGCGAGAGAGATGTGATAATTCTCGCACGACTATTTTAACAACGACAGCATATATCTGATTAGCAGACACTTTTCTCAATCTGTTCTTCCTAATAAAACTAGTTCCCAAAACTGTTGTCCCCAAAAAATACAATTTCCCGAGTAAATCACTTGCAAGCACCTTTGTTCCAAATTCAATAAAATATTATATTATACCCATCGGCAGTTAAGTACATTTTATATTGACGGAATTTGGTAAAATATGTTTGAAATGTGGGACTCCATGATTTCTTGACGGCGAAATCGCACTTTCCTGTGACCAAGTTATAGTTGGTTTAGTATTGTTTCAATGTCTGCGTTTTTCTTTTGTGGTTATGTTAAAAACTAATAAGCACTTAGATGAGGGCGTCCCATAACAATTTGTGGGCGATTATACTAACCTTCGGAAAGGTAATTACAGCATCAGGAAAAGATTTGAAATTGCTGGCTGGATAACTTCCAATGGAGCACAAACGCTAAATCACGCATCATTTTCCCCTCTATTTTATTGATAATTACCAGTTCAGTTGCCCATCATTGATGGGAGGCAAAGATTTCCACACAACATAGCTCAAACAGATGTACATTTAGAACATGTCATGTAAATGCTGAAGTGGGGAAACATCTTTCTCATTGAAAACCTATTGCTGGACTTCTAATGCCGCTCATTATACTATACGTCGCCCCGATATATGTTCAGTTGATTAAAACTCACGAATACCGTTTTGAACATCGTTCGTTTTTCATATATGGCGAGTGCCACTTTTAAGATCCACATAGTCTGTGCACTAAAGCATGTAACTTTAACAAAGCTGGAAAGCTGTGTCATTACATTTTTCTGAGAATTCAGCGCTAATAATCTTATCATTGTTGGCAGTTAGTATCCCAACATCGGTGTGTACAGGCAAACATCGCGTCTGTCTCTCACCCGAGGGCATAAACCAGGAGTTTGTCCAAATATTTGACCCTTGATTAGTAAGTTCATGAGAATTTTTAATTTCAAGTGAAATACGAAATATACAGGGTGTATCCGTCATGATGTTACAGACTTTCAGGGGTGTTGCAGGACGGCAAATGGATCAATTAGAGATAAGGAACCATATTCCGAAAACGATCGAGTCAAAAGTTAATCAAAATTCTACTCATTTAAGTCCGTTTACCTGCACAAGTTTCACAAGCTGCTCCCTTCACAACAAATGTTCGAAACAGCGTCAGCCTGCGTCAATGCAAACATGGCATCATCGCAAAATTTCTGCGGGCCGCAGTGGTGTAGTGGATACGCCGTTGGTCTACTAATCCCTAGTTAACGGGTTCAAAATCGACTGAGGTCGGTGGCTTTTAAGGGTGTTTAAAGGTGACAACCCCATGTCGTTGACTTCTGATACATTAAAAAATTACTTCGGGATTAAATTCCGACACACCGGCGTCTATTAAGAACGAACGGACGTTAAACAACTTGAATTATCAATAACTTTTGACTCGAACGTTTCCGGACTATGGTTCCTCATCTCAAATTGATCCATTTGCCATCCTCCAGCAACTCCGAAAGTGTATAACATCCTACAGAAGTACCTTTTACTACCCACTCGACACGTTATATTGATACGCCCCCTTCTTTCGTCCCAACAAAAAACATGGCGGAGCTGCTTTCCAGTTTCTTCAAAGATGGCCGGTTACGTCATCGGTCTAAGTCGTTTGTAATTTCAGTACTTCGCAAGTATTAGTCACCTCATCTACCTGGACGTTATCCTTACGACCAGCTATCTGGACATACTGCTGACTGAATACTTCTGCCTTCTGTAAATTTCTGCTTATACACTCCCCTTGTTCATTAATGATTCATGGAATATCGTTCCTGGTACCCATTTGTGCCTTAAAGTACCTACAAATAGCTTTCCAATTTTCACTAAATTCAATTATGCTTGCCGTCATGTTATCCTTAACTGACTATTTTTCGCCAAATTTGATTTCCAAGTAAGTTCCTTCAATCTTTCCTTACGTCTATAACCATATGTAACTATCGTATTTCTTTCTAACTTGCACCTCTTTAATTTCTTTATTTCTCTGTTATAATATAAATGGGCTTTTACTGTTTACATGTACATTTTTCACACTCCTTAACTATTGATTTAAACCAATCCAATAGGCCGTTTACATTTTTATTTACTAATCTGTCATTCCCGTTACGATCTGACGTATGTCTTCATATATCAATAGGATTGTATGTGTATGTTCAGTCTTCAGCCCTAAGGCTGATTGGATCCTCAACAGCTCTGCCATCAGCTGTCATAAATGGCCTAGGCATCGCTGAAGAGGCGTACTAGGGAAATGAGGAGTGAGGTAGTTTCTCGTTGCTTTCCTCACCGAGCCAGCAGTTGCTATTACATATCAGTCTGCCAAGCCCACTGAAATGCATGCACCAACTGACCCTATGAGCAGCATTTTCACACCATTCATAGCAGGGACTGGCTGCAGAAGGAATGGCATTACTAGCATCGCTCATACCTCAGTCACTTTCATATTGTCTAAGCCAAGGATAAGACAGAGACAGATCAATGAAAATAACAAAATTGCTCTAGCTCATACTAGAAGACATAGTGCACTGTAAACACTAGGTCCTGCCAGCAAAGGCATATCAATAGGATTAAGACGGATTAATTCTAAAAAGCAGCATATTCAACGAAGGCGACTGAGCAGTACAGCTGGTTAAGAACTGAAATAACCCGCTACAATGACCTTCCTTTCTGTGTCATTCCTCACATAACTGATTGTGTTATATTATAATTCTACGTCAGTGTCAGCTTCACCCCCTTCCAGTTCTGTACAGCCAAAGCACATCAAGATGCCTATTATCTTTAGAGTCGAGCCTCACACTACATATCTCTGATCCTGATCCCACACACTTCTGCCAAGCCAATATAAAGTGAATCTTGCGTTTTTGTAGTCGTGGTTGGACGTGCTCTGTGACATGAGGAACTGCTGCGGGTAAGAAGATTATGGTCTGATTAATGCTGGTGGCCGAATGTTAATTGATGACCCTTAAGTCCCGGTTGTTCTCCAACTGTTTGTGATGCACATCCTGTGTCGAGACGTGACTGGACTTTAGTGAGTTATATTCCTCTAGAACAACTCCCCGCCAGAGTTAATTATTGTTACATACGGTATATTCACTGGACTTGCATTAAAGATTAAAGTGAAGTGGAGTACGGTATTCATTTCCTTCTTTGATTCTTTGTCTTATGAAGAGGAAGTGATGTTACACAAACTAATGAGTCACAACGTAGTTGAAGTACGATTTGACGTATATCTTCATATATCAATAGGATTAAGGCGGATTAATTAAAAAAAGCAGCATATTCAACGAGGGTAGCTGAGTAGTACGGCTGGTTAAGAACAAATGTAAGTAGATTTACACTTTGTTGATTTCCATATTTACTTTATGCAGTGTGATGTGCTGTAACTTGTATTGCTCCGATTAAGGTCAGTACGAGGCAGGATAGCTCTGGCAAAGGACGTATTCTTTAAGAAAGAAGTCATTGTGTTGACCTTTGGTAAAAGCAGCTGAGCAACAAAATGGCAAAGTGATTAATATGGAGTCTGGACTCTATGGAAAGAGGAAATAAGGAAAATGGGAGCATTTGAATATTGGTTTCGCCCAGAAGAGAAGATTTAACTTAACGGTGAAGATAATGCTCTTAAGAGGTTTGGAGAGAATTGGCGAGAAGTATTATAAGAAGAACTGAGAGAAGAAAGAGCTATCAATCAATCAATCAATCAATCAATCAATCAATCAATCAATCTGCATCTGGGCTGTCACCCAGGTGGTATGTCAATTGTTTACCTACATTTTTCTAAATATTTTCAAAGAATTTGGAAATTTATCGAACATTTATCTTGATAAATTAGTCCAACACCTTATTCCTGATCCTATAAATGAATATTTGTCCCAGTTTGTCTTTTTGAATTCGAATTTTTATCTTCATTTTCCTACTTTTAAAAGCCTCACTCACCGAGCGAGTTGGCCGTGCGGTTGGACGCGCACAGGTGTGAGCTTGCATCCAGGAGATAGTGGGTTCGAACCCCAATGTCGGCAGCCCGTGATTTCACATTTTCACACCAGGCAAATGCTGGGACTGTACCTTAATTAAGGCCACGGCCGCTTCCTTCCCATTCCTAGGCCTTTCCTGTCCCATCGTCGCATAAGACCTATCTGTGTCGGTGCGACGTAAAGAAATAAGAAAAAAACCCTCACTAAAGCTTATTGGTCTACTTATGTCATTCGACGCCATATTTTCACTAAAACCTCGGACATACTGCTTAGTTGAGCAGCTCGTTTCCTTACTCCCAAGTCTTGCCAACCCAAAGTTTGCAAAATTTTTGTAACATTACACTTTTGTCGGAAATCACCAAGAACAAATCGTGCTGACTTCTTTTGAATATTTTCCAGTTCCTGTAACAAATAATCCTGGTGTGGGTCCCATACAATGGAACCATATTCTAACTGGGGTCTTACTAGAGACTTATATGCCCTCTCCTTTACTATTCTCGCAACTTTTAGTGATATTTGGTGTTACAGGGCTGAGGAGTAAGGAGGGAGCTCTCCCAGTTCCGGTAATACTGCCAACTGAATGGAAATGAAATTTGAATTGAATCGATAATATGATCTATCTATATGAAGTTTCTAAACCGTTATTATCTTAAGCCAACAACTGTGTCACACACACACACATTATATAACATTTCCCGATGCGAATCTTGTTCCTAGCATGAATTCTATAGTTTGGCTTTGCTGTGTAAACAACAACAGTACTAGTACGTATAATGTACACCAGATGTCACACAGCGATCCATAAGCGTTTCATAGATTGTGTTTCAAAGGTTGCCAGTACGAATCTCGAAGATAACCGAGGTCGACCTATTCAGCACTAGGGAGCCCAGGTGTCACTAAAAGTTGCGCGAACAGTACATACTTCCTACAACCGTTAAATGCCCCCATAATCATGTAAAGAGATCTGTATCCTTCCTTTAGAACCTCGTTAATATAATTACCCCAATGAAGATCATTTCTTATATTAACATCTAGTTACTTAAAGTGATCCCCATGAGGGAATATCACATCATCCCAGTAGTTAGGACTGAGAGGAATTTTCCTTTTGGTGAAACTTACACCTGACTCTTCATCCCGTTTACCATCATCATTGGCTGCTGTCCACCTCACAATATTGTCGACATCTTTTTGTAGTCTCTCACAATCCTGTAATTTACTGCTATATACGGTATAAAATCATCCTCAAATAGCTTTATCTTTGATCGCAGTTATTTACCCATATCGACCGAGCGAGCGGCGGTGTGGTTTAGGGCACGAAACTGTCAAATTAATTATGGCCACGGCCACTTCCTTTCCACTTCTAGCTCTTCCCTGTCCCATCGTCGCCATAAGACCTTTCTGTGTCTGTACGACGTAAAGCCAATTGTGCAAAAAGTAATGTTATCTGGAATGTCCTTCGCGGAACTTGTTTCTGCCTTGAAGTATCTAAACATATCCTTCCATTGTTCCTACTTCCTTCGTCGGAGGTGTCTTCTTACAGATATCATGAAAGATACGACAAAGAAGTCACAGTAGTCATCAGTTGATAGATGACACCATGATACAGTATGTAGGATACATTCGACAACAACAAGGTTTACTGACCTTAGGACGATGTGTAGGTAATATAAACTGTTAACAAAACAGAACACCATACTTGATTGACCTAATAATAAATGTGGCGGGTACTTCCTTTGAATGTTCCAGAGCTATAGAACGATCTCTTGCACATTTCTGGCAATTACACCAGTGAAAAACATGAAATGAACCTCCATTAATTCACAGTTCCATACTCTTTATCAATCGCCCGTTAGTTGATGGCTTGTTCCAAAGATCAAGAACTTATGATCTGACGTTAACTGTTACGTAACATGCAGACACGCGGAAATGTCAACATTAGTATTAATTATCTATGCATTTTTAGAATTTGATTTCAAATCTGCTCTACATCATGGAGCACTGACGCAAATGCTTTACTTCAAGGAGCAACCATTTTACCGTTACGTTTCTCTTCCCATAGTAGCGGCCGAGGTGAGTGGCATTTTAATGGTGTTTGCATGAGACAACTCTGTACCGAGTGGAATGGCCACGCGTGTTAACGCGCAGAACCAAGCTCTGCCTTCGGAATTAGTGAGTTCGAACCCCACCGTTAGCTGTCCTGTGGTCACAGTCGATTCCTTCCATCTTCTTTGAAGGATATGCAACCGTTAAAAACATGTCCTATAATTTTCATCTCAACTCATCCCCGAACCCGTATCAATAAAACGGGACTAATGGATAGACGTACATACACAAATGGGACAACTCCGTGTGTTTGGCTCCCGGTATATTAAAAGAAAACTCTTGCGAGAGACAACGTCAGCATTCTGATGTCCTTTAAATTCTGTACCAACTGCAGAGAAGTTAATCAAATAACATTATTATATTATTATTAACCCTGACGAAGTTAAGATTATATTTTATATCCTCCACTTAATGAGTTCTAAATGAAACACAATATTACTAGTAATAACTGTACATGGGTTTTATTATTATTACTAACCTCAAGACCATTCTACAAATTCGTGAAAGCAGGCACGCGATGATTACTTTTGTGGACTCCAAATAGGCATATGACTCGATAGACAGACCGACACTTTTCCGTGTACTGGAAGAATTCCAAGTAGATAGGAAAACAAGAGAATTGACCATGCAAACACTAACAGGAACCACTTCAAAAAATTCTTAGGGGAATTGTATGAACCATTTGATGTCAAAACAGAAATCCGACAAGGAGACGGGTTGTCCCCTTCATTGTTTAATCTTCTTTTGGAAAAGGTGATTAGGACTTTGGAAAAAAAGTTAAAGGAATAACCCTTGGCAGATTACGTGAAAACAAATTGGCAGGGTTGACCCATAACAGACAGGAAGCGATTGCATCCATTTAAAAACTCCATGAAATTGCATCCAAAACAGGACTCCACATCTCATACCAGAAAACTCACTATATGGAAGGATCTCTTCGGTACCTAGATGGACAATCAATGAAAACCCAACATGACAAAATATCTCAAGTGTCTAAATTCAAATACCTGGGAGAAGTCGTCCAACCTTCAAGACTGAATCGTGAAGCAAATAAAGAAATCATCTCTAAACTACAAAGAGCATACAGACTCACTTGAACCGATATAATAAAATATAGGCCTACATATCCCGAAATGCAAAATTAAGGCAATACAACACTGTAATCTGCATCTGAAACACTGATCATTGGGGGCATATCATTGATTAAAGATGTGGAAAAGCAAGAAAGAACAATCTTAAGGACAATTTTTGGACCAGTCTGTTCAGGGGGAATCTGGATGATAAGGAGATCTCATGACCTGTACCTTCACTAAGAGAAAATTTCAGACACATTTAGGAAAAGACGTTTGAAATTTTACGGACATATTCCCAGAATGAGTAATCAGAGATTGACCAAAATAATTCTGAACCTTGCCCTATCAGTGAAAGTAAATAAATAAATTGGCTGTTCGAAACTGGAAAAGATCTTCAGGAAATAGGTATCACAGATGATGTTGCGTTAGACAGATGTATGTTCAGAAAATTAGTCGACAATCACCACCTTACACACTATTCAAGCACTACCACCAACAAAACCTGGCCAGAAGATCGCAAGAAAAGCCATAGCGAGAAGATGAAAAGATTTTGTTGGGAGAAGAAAACAACAAACGACATCAGCTATATAAGTTCAATCGCGCTCCCTAGTCGGGCAAAACGAAGAAATACTACTACTACTACTACTACTACTACTACTACTACTACTACTACTACTACTACTAATAATAATAATAATAATAATAATAATAATAATAATAATAATAATAATAATAATAATAATAATAATAATAATAGTACTGGAAGAACACCCACTCCGTGCATTTAATTCAAGCGCCTATTAGAAGGCCATCTGTAATATAAACTCTGAAACTGCTAGTGGAAGACGTTTCGACGTTTATCGTCAGATGTCTATACTGTCGACTTATGTGCGCCCTCTGGTGCGAGGATGAACAATCAATTTTCAAAGCAATTTTGTGTATCATGGTTTCCTAAACTGAATTGTTTGTGGATTGAGGTATTCTAAGGTTTATAGCACTTCTATCTCTTCACGCCCGTTTAAACTTGTAGCCAATAGGGAATTGTGTACATTTATTTTACTAACTATCAGGACTTTTTTTATATGTACTGTATTTGATTATCCAATGGTAATTGTGGGTTTGTCCAGGGATTCGGCCCAGATATTTCTGGAACCTTCCTCTCCGCTATAATAGCTGGAACCTTTTGGGCCATGTTGTCTTGTGAACGCTCCAGTCTGGCAGTAGAGTGTGTTCATAGAGGAGGCAGGGGACGCGCCTCGCCAATCTCCAGAAGACCCTCCAGCTCAAGGTAATGGCAGACATCTTTTAATCATATAATCGTCTCAGTAAGCCAGTCCGAGGGGAAGGTTTCAAAATTCTCTCGTAATGTAAAATTACTTTTCTAGATGTAAATTTTAAAGCCAGTCTAAGGAACTTAATCTAACTTAGGGAATAAAGAGTGGAGACCCTCTTGTATTCCCCTTCAACTTGCTATTGAGGTGACTATGATTTTGTAATCTTAAAAGTCTATCTCTTAATTTTGTAACTTAAAATTTTCGCACCATCTAGTCACTTCTATAGTATGGGCTTAGCCTCTGCAACTTCGTACCATAAGCCCACATGGGGTGTTAATGATGTTATACTGAATTCCAAAGGAGCGCAAGTGTTTTAATTTTGATTTCCGGCCAATGACTTTAACTTTTTCTATTTACTAAGGCCAGGTAGAATGGGCACTGATTACCCTTGTTTAAGTAAACCACTATTATTCATTTCCTTTTTAAATGTAAATCAGACTGTTGAGCAGATGAGAGAGTCAATACTGTTTGGTTTTGGTAAAATATAGATTGTGCCTTTAAGAGGCCTGGATCTTGTAAATTTTGGAGAATAGTCTCCTAAAGAGTAATTGTGTGGAGCAGATCGCTCCTTGTAAACGTAATAAATTTTGGAGCTCAGTTTTCTTCTGGATTTATTATAGGTTGCAGAATCCTTCTGGATTTATTTGGTGCCTTTGTTAAATTTATAACTAGGGCCTTCAAGCTCAGGTTGTTAAATCATGTTGTCCGATTGTTCTAGACTTTTCTAACATTGTTTCTCGAGCTGACGAGCTAAACTTTTGTACCTGATTATTTGTTATTGTCTAAGAAAGTTTAAAACCTCAAAATTAAACCAGCTTAGGAAATAAATAAAATTGCAAGTTTTATAAATTTAAATTTGATATTTTCTCTATCCACCCATTCACGCCCGTACCTCCTTACACCTCTCTCCACCACGGTATCCCCGTAACAATAATAAAAGTCACTTTCTACCAAAGCCAAACGCTGTCACCGCCGCACAGTCGTTCTTCCAGAAGCAGCGCTCTATGCGACTGAGACATCATCAACCATCAACATCATAAACATTGAGAGAATGGAGCGGCAGATTGAGGAAAATATTTGGAACTAAGGTCCAAGATGGTATCTGGATGTGCAAAGGCTTGGAAGAACTATATTCACTGTACGAACAACTCGCTTCAGTAGCACGGAAAACACGTATGAATTTCTATGGACATATAGCACCAATGGAAGACTCTCTATTAACCGAGAAAATTTTGCTCATCATCAGTGAAACCAGACAAACCAAAGAATTGTGGCTAGTAGACACCCAAAAGAATCTCTCAGAAGACAATATTGACCCACTAATTTGGATCACCTGAAGTATGATGTCTATAGCCCACCCTGCAATGATATTCTTCTGCTAGACTATATTGACACAAAAGTTGACATTTAATTCTCTTGTTACCAGACTGTACGACAACCATGCTCCCAGACAATTTATGAATATTAGTAACCCGTGGCTAAGTGAGGAAATAAAAAGTATTATGGCTCTCCGTGACGCATGTTGCCGAAAGTACAAGAGAACTCGCATTGGATGTGATTTCGAAAACTACCGTGTGCTTAGGAATAGAGTCAAGCAAGTCCTAAGAAAGCAGAAATATAAATAAACACAAGTAACGTTTTGAACCATTTTCGTTCACTGGGTATTATCAGAAGCAAGGGATGGAACCCATTGTTCCCCGTGACGAGCTTAGTCCATATTTATCAGAAGATAGAATTCTGCCCAATCCAATTAACCAGCCAGACGTAAATGCGTACCAATCATTCAGTCCATCACCTAATAACTCACGTTTTACATTGCAAGCTGTCTCTAATAAGGAAAATGGAATCTTACTGGTTCGACTCTTTAACTCTCAAGTATTTTACATGTTATTTAAATAATTGTTGGCAGCGTTGATCAGGTCCTGATAGGATTTCAGAATGGAGAACTAGGAAAGTAGCACCCCGCAGGGTAATGTTTTGGGACCACTACTTTTTTCATTGCACATCAATAATTACATCTCACGTACACTAAAATCATGTTGTTACCACTTACGCATCTCGTAGATGCAGATGACCTTAAAATATATAGCCATTGCAGAATGAACAAATTATGAGATGCGGTGCAAAACGTAAATGCTGACTTAAAACTACTAAGTGAATGCGCACGATCAAATAGGCTTCTCATAAACCTATCAAAAACACAAGCAATCATTGTCGTTTTCGGAAGCTCCTATGTGTGATCAATTGTACACGCATTCCACCTCTGCTAATGAACGATAAAATCATTCCTTAAAGCACAATGAGAAGCCTTGGCGTGACCATCAATGAAACTCTAAATTGGACGAAACATACCAAAAATGTATGTCAGAATGTTTTTGCTTCGTTTCATCCATTGGGAAAGAAACAAAGACGTCTTACCAGTCGACGTGCGACAAAGGCTATCCTATCCTCGACTACTGCGAAATATACTCGTTATTGGCGCAAACTATGGAACTGCAGCGAGCTTTGAACTGTTGACTTAGATTTATTTTTAACTTGAACTATATGGGTACCAGGGCATGCAGGTATAGAATGAAATGAAAAGGATGATAAACTGGCCAGGAAGGGGCAGAAACTCATTTTGTAGGCCTAGAACCTGTATGCGGGATTTCCTATGGACAAGTCCGACACTACATAGGAGAATGGGTACAAAAGAAACAAATGGAGAACTGGAAAAATACTCCAGGATGTAGGCTTGAAAAGGAACTGATAAAAGGACCAAAAGAGAAGCATACTACAGAACTGTTGAAAGTCAGCAGAGAAAATATAAGATGGGTGGTAGGACAGTTGACAGGACACTGCCATCTGAAAAAACACCTGCATAGAATTGGAGTAATAAGAGACAATATATGTAGGGAATGCAATGAAGCAGAGGAATCAGCTGAACACATACTTTTCGAATGTGAGGCGCTGGGTAGAATCAAACTCTCCACTCTAGGGCTACCAGGTGAAGAGAGATAAAAAATCCAAGAAGACCAATTAAGAACAACCTGCAGCTTTGTGAAGGGAACAGGCATATCTAGGTGGGAATGAAGGGAAAACATGGTAGCAAAAGATCTTAGAGGTCAACGCTAATTGGGAACTAATATTTAGAGGCCCCATGAAGAAAAGAAGAAGAAGAAGGAGAAGAACGTAGCTATGATGTGCATATAACTCCTTACTATCAAGAACTTCACTGGATAAAATCTGACAAAAGACGTAAATGTCACATACTTGTCTTAACACACAAACTCCTACACAGCAACTCGCCTCAGTACATTTATCTATTTCCTCTAAATTTAAATTTCTCTACCCCTTTCGTAACTGTAACACGCGCTGGCACTACTACCATTGCTATTCCTCTTTATAATTCATCTCTGTACAATAACAATTTTACTGTGACCGGCTCCAGACTTTAGAATTTCCTACCAGTCATTGTCAGGGACAGTGCTTCCTTAACTAATTTCAAAATACCTTGCCGAGATTACCTGTTGAAAGTTGCACTGTACAGCTGGGTATATGAATGGCAAAGGACTCACTGTTTATTCTGTATATTCTGTATATGTATACCTAGTTGATAGTTGTGTAATATATAAATATATTATATAACTTCTTCTTTCTTCTTTTTCTACCGCCTTTCCCACACCTGTGGGGTCGCGGGTGCGAACTGTGTCGCACATGTGGATTTGGCCCTGTTTACGGCCGGATGCCCTTCCTGACGCCAACCCTATATGAAGGGATGTAATCACTATTGCGTGTTTCTGTGATGGTTATTAGTGTAGTGTGTTGTGTGAATATGAAGAGGAAAGTGTTGGGACAAACACAAACACCCAGTCCCCGGGCTAGAAGAATTAATCAGAGACGATTAAAATCCCCGACCCGGCCGGGAATCGAACCCGGGACCCTCTGAACCGAAGGCCAGTACGCTGACCGTTCAGCCAACGAGTCGGACATATAAATATATTATATAACAATAAAAATAAATAATAAAGTAATATGTAATTAGTAAACCCGTACGAGTAAGAGTGTTAATTTAATACAAGTCTGCTAGGTATATAATATAATATAATATAATATAATATAATATAATATAATATAATATAATATAATATAATATAATATAATATAATATAATATAATATAATATAATATAATAATAATACACTGACTGACAGAGCAAATGCAACACCAAGAAGGAGTGGTCAGAACTTTATGCCAATTGCAGGGTACACTGACGTCACTGAGGTATGCTCATGATGTGAAATGCGCCGCTGTGCTGCGCACGTAGCGAACGATAAATGGGACACGGCGTTGGCGAATGGCCCACTTCGTACCGTGATTTCTCAGCCGACAGTCATTGTAGAACGTGTTGTCGTGTGCCACAGGACACGTGTATAGCTAAGAATGCCAGGCCGCCGTCAACGGAGGCATTTCCAGCAGACAGACGACTTTACGAGGGGTATGGTGATCGGGCTGAGAAGGGCAGGTTGGTCGCTTCGTCAAATCGCAGCCGATACCTATAGGGATGTGTCCACGGTGCAGCGCTTGTGGCGAAGATGGTTGGCGCAGGGACATGTGGCACGTGCGAGGGGTCCAGGCGCAGCCCGAGTGACGTCAGCACGCGAGGATCGGCGCATCCGCCGCCAAGCGGTGGCAGCCCCGCACGCCACGTCAACCGCCATTCTTCAGCATGTGCAAGACACCCTGGCTGTTCCAATATCGACCAGAACAATTTCCCGTCGATTGGTTGAAGGAGGCCTGCACTCCCGGCGTCCGCTCAGAAGACTACCATTGACTCCACAGCATAGACGTGCACGCCTGGCATGGTGCCGGGCTAGAGCGACTTGGATGAGGGAATGGCGGAACGTCGTGTTCTCCGATGAGTCACGCTTCTGTTCTGTCAGTGATAGTCACCGCAGACGAGTGTGGCGTCGGCGTGGAGAAAGGTCAAATCCGGCAGTAACTGTGGAGCGCCCTACCGCTAGACAACGCGGCATCATGGTTTGGGGTGCTATTGCGTATGATTCCACGTCACCTCTAGTGCGTATTCAAGGCACGTTAAATGCCCACCGCTACGTGCAGCATGTGCTGCGGCCGGTGGCCGGTGGCACTCCCGTACCTTCAGGGGCTGCCCAATGCTCTGTTTCAGCAGGATAATGCCCGCCCACACACTGCTCGCATCTCCCAACAGGCTCTACGAGGTGTACAGATGCTTCCGTGGCCAGCGTACTCTCCGGATCTCTCACCAATCGAACACGTGTGGGATCTCATTGGACGCCGTTTGCAAACTCTGCCCCAGCCTCGTACGGACGACCAACTGTGGCAAATGGTTGACAGAGAATGGAGAACCATCCCTCAGGACACCATCCGCACTCTTATTGACTCTGTACCTCGACGTGTTTCTGCGTGCATCGCCGCTCGCGGTGGTCCTACATCCTACTGAGTCGATGCCGTGCGCATTGTGAAACCTGCATATCGGTTTGAAATAAACATCAATTATTCTTCCGTGCCGACTCTGTTTTTCCCCCAACTTTTATCCCTTTCGAACCACTCCTCCTTGATGTTGCATTTGCTCTGTCAGTCAGTGTAATAATAATAATAATAATAATAATAATAATAATAATAATAATAATAATAATAATAATAATAATGTACTTTTAGTTATAACAGCAGTACCTATGCATGGCGGAATGACGGGATGTATCATTCATTTCCGGCTTTCATTATGTTTAATTGAAGGTAAATTAAGACACTATTTGTATACCGGTACCTATTGTGTAGCATACTGTGAGATTTTTCTTTATTATTATTATTATTATTATTATTATTATTATTATTATTATTATTATTATTATTATTATTTTGTGTGACTGAATGCAACTGAATTCAGGATACTGTAGTCTGGATGCAGGCCTTCTAAGTCAGACCTTCTGTGGAGCTGCCGACAGAGATGATACGTCTTTATCTGAAAGTAAATAATTTTGAAATTACTGTATACCCGATAACAATTAATTCTATGAAGCCTTAACCATCGATCTAATACGACTGTGGGAAACTCTCGGGATAATTTCTAAACCAACAACTGTATATAGGGTACTGTTCTTTGTTAATAATTCTCAGGAGATTATTCCTCTAACCAAACAGAACTAAACCTTATAGCACTACGGCTTACACTACTGTCGCTCATCCTGGGAGCTTGACACGTGGGCAGTGAGATGAATCCTCTCGGCCTTTATTCTTGACTTTCTAGACCGGGGTCACTATTTCACTCTCAGATAGCTCGTCAGTTGTTCTCACGTAAGTTTAGTGGACCTCAACACAGTCCTCAGATCCAGCCAATAATCCCTGACCTAGCCGAGAAACGAAACCTGCCTTACTACCCTTCTAGATAGCGGGGCTCTAGGTTTTTCCTCTAATTGCGACATTTTATAGTGCTTGTGCAGCTGTCAAAATTTCAATACAAATCTACTCGAGGTACTGATAATTACTTATTAACCTATGTCTGTTAGGTTTTAGCAAGTTTTACATTTACCAGATTTTGGACAAATCTAGTACAACTTTCTTGTTTTTAGTATCATTGTAGTTAAGAAGAAGCATTTTTCTCGGTGTATTCCACCCATAAAAAATCCACTACGAAAATAACTTATTATTACTCTGACGACGAGGACTATGAATTTTAATTTTGTTTCTTACACTTTGAGGTTATCGTAATGACAAAGAACCGAATATCTCTAGCAGTGTTCTAGAATAAATTATACCGGGCGAGTTGGCCGTGCGCGTAGAGGCGCGCGGCTGTGAGCTTGCATCCGGGAGATAGTAGGTTCGAATCCCACTATCGGCAGCCCTGAAGATGGTTTTCCGTGATTTCCCATTTTCACACCAGGCAAATGCTGGGGCTGTACCTTAATTAAGGCCACGGCGGCTTCCTTCGAACTCCTAGGCCTTTCATATCCCATCGTTGCCATAAGACCTATCTGTGTCGGTGCGACGTAAAGCCCCTAGCAAAAAAAAAAAATATATAATTGATTTTGCTACGAGTAGATAGCTAATGCTTTCATATTAACATGAATATATGGCTAGTGGACTCGTAACTGGTTTCTAGGATGAAATAGAGGTGATGCCGTAGGATGGAAATTGAAGCTTTCAGTGAGCGGATGTCCCAGTTAATGATGGTTCCATTCCATACATACTGTAGAAGCGTCTCATCGCTGTGAGCGAGTAGCTTTCGTCGCTCAAAGCATGAGCCCTGTGACTTGGATGTCTCACAGCTTGTATTTGTTCATATTGTGCGGGATGTCTTCTCTTCATTCACTTCGTGAGGCGCAGGGGTATCGAATTTGATAGTCGGCTAGAAAATGAAGCCCTTCTTGTCGCCGGGTTGGAAGACGATCCTGTGGAATTTCCTCGTTCGCTATCGGTTGTAAAATTGTGAACTCCAAAGTCCCCAATAAATGTATATTGGGACTAGTGGCCGTAAGACATTCGCTCTGGAGTGTCCCTTGCCAGTGCTACTGCGTATGCGAGACTGCGTTGTGACGTCGCTTGAGGGAAGGACCACGGCCGTGACGGCAGGAGGCTGGAATGATGGACGACAATAGGGATGTACTGAAACACTACTGATAGATGTCTCACGAGTGGCACACGGTATGCGCTTGTCGATCGTCATTTGTTCCTCTATGTTTTTAATGGAAGTATAGCCTAGTTAATTGATGAAGTTGGCTTGTTGCTTGTTGTTTTAAGGGGCCTAACATCGAAGGTCATCGGCCCATCATCATCATCATCATCATCAACTGATGAAGTTAAAGTTTTAATATATCGGAATGCCACTAAAGAAAACAAGAAAACGGTTTTGCCTGACTGTTCCGCTATTCCAAAGTTCCAAAATCAAGGTCAATCTTATTCATACCATCAAGACTCAAGGAGAACGCTGTACCCGATATTTTCATGGAGATGCAGCGGCACCTTGGAAATAATCCCGAGAGCAAGAAGATTTATAAGTAGGGAAGCAGCCAAGACACCGCCAAATTTGAAGTATTTATCTCTCTCTTGTGATTTGAAAGACGGTCTTGAAACTCGTGCGCTGAAGGGAAATTCAATTCTGTAGTACTGGATGTAGCTTCTGGTACTGTAGTCGTACCAATATGATGCTTTATGTACACCTCAAACATAATATAGTATATATTGCGCATGTTTTTAAAAGCCTATTTGAACTTAAAGAATTCAATCTTAACAAAAAATAGAAGATGAAATAAAAGAAAAGGTTGTTACTTGTAGTCCTTCCCTTTCAGTCAACTCGCTTCTTTCCGAATAATTTTCCACCCCTTTCCTTCAATTCCGCTTTCAAATCCGCAATCGTCATTGCACCTATATTATTACGCATCTCTTTAAAAAATCAGCAGAATATGGTAACTTCATTTTCATGCATTTAAAGTAACAGTTTCGAGAATCTTAAGGAAAATTTTAGGACCACAGAAAAATGCTGATGGGGTGTGGAGGAATAGAAAAAAATAATCTCTACAAGCACACTGTCACCATGCGAAAGCGAAGGCTAAAAATCTATGGGCATCTAGAAAGAATGGATGAGAAACGGCTAACTAAGAAAATATTCAAGTACATCACTGGACTGAAAGCTTCGACGAAGTGGTTAGAAGAGGTAAAAAGAGATGCAATAGAAAGTGGACTTACAATGGATGTGATTTACAACAGAAAACAATTTAGAAGCCGAGTAGACAGCATCAAAACATTCCAGGAAAAACCACCAAAATGTAGACCCAAACTGGTCATATCTGAGAAAGAAAGGAAGATCAGAAGTGAAAGGATGAAGAGGTTCTGGGAGAAGAAGAAGCAGAAGAAGAAGAAGAAGAAGAAGAAGAAGAAGAAGAGAAAGCCTTAAGTTCAATGCGGTGCATTGGCGGCCAAATTTGGAAACAAGAAGAAGAAAGTAACAGTTTCGTTTCGATTATCATAAATTTAGAGTACAAGATGGCGTCAGCGAAGGATGTAAGTGAAGATAGCTCCCGGTTCTCTTGCGAAATAATCGGGAATAAATGTGGTGTAAACAAGAAGCGAGTGAAGAATGGTATCCAGTGTGAAAAGTGTTTAATTTGGTACCATTTTGAGTGTATATGTAGTGCTGGTTTTGCTAAAAATGAAGATACTTGGACTTGTGTTAGCTGTGGCGAGAGCAATTTGAATAGCGGTAGCAAACCTAGGCCTACAACGGTCAACGAATCGCTGGCGTCTCATTACTTGGAGGATGGAGGTAATGATAATGTACTTGTAATTCTCTCTTTATTGCAACAGGATTTACAAGCATTAAAAGCGGAGAATGAGATTTTAAAGGAAAAGGTACGTTTACTGGAATCGAAAGTACCGGTATCAGTAAACACTCAGAACACAGGTGGCTCCGAGAATTCTAGCGCGTGGTGTTAAGTTGCTTCAGATTCTAGGAGGAAAAGTGTACAGTTTAATAAGGACAACTTTGTAATTGACACCAAAAATAGATTTTCAGCCCTGAGAGAAGTAAGTGATACGCAAGGTATCCGTATAGGAAGCAGTCAAACGTATAGCGCAAAATCCGTTACGAGAAGCGGCAAAGTTAGGCCTAAAATCCCACACAGTGCACCGGCGAAAGTGTCGAACATTCTTATATTTGGTGATAGCCAGGCGAGGGGAATTGCGGAGAAAATGGTCAATGAAGATATTGCAGCATCGGCAGTCATCTATCCTGGGGCCCCAATGAAGAAGGTATTGGAAAACACGGAGCTGGCGGCAAGAAATCTCGGAAGTCGTGATGCAGTAGTGATCATCGGCGGGACGAACGACGTAGCTCACAACGACGCTAAGAATGTTATTTCTGAACTTTAATGTACACTAGGTAAGCTGACTCACACTAACATCTTTGTAGTGAACGTGCCCCACAGGCATGATTTGATTAGAGACTCGTGTGTGAACATTGAAGTGGACAAAGTTAATACAGACATGGTTAAAATTTGTAAACATTTTCGTAATACACAGGTAATTGATAGCAGCAGTTTCGAGAGACACTGTTACACAAAGCATGACCTTCATCTAAACAATTCAGGTAAACGAAAGATAGCAAATATTGTTCTAGATTTTATTAATCATAAGATATTTACTGTAAAAAAGGCAACTCCCTTGAGTTATAATACTGACCAGGAAAACTAGTAGAAAGAGCCAGCTGTACTTCAAGCTGGTTCAGCCAACTAGAAAATGAAACTCAGGAAATTAAAGAATTTCAAGTTACCCAATTGCAACAGTCAATTTTTAGGGAGGAAGGGGGTCTGAGATTGCTCTTGGTAAACTGTCAGAGTGTAGTAAATAAACAATTAAAATTCGATACATTGATGGAATCTTATGAGACTGATGTGGTGATAGGAGTGGAATCGTGGTTGAGAGAAGGGGTGGGTAATAGAGAAGTATTTCCAGAAGGGTACACAGTCTATCGTAGAGACCGAGGAGATAAAAAGGGAGGGGGGGGGGGGTGTTTATTCTGGTGAAGGAAACATATTGTTCACATGAATGGTTTACCGATGAAAGGGATGAAATATTAGGGATAAAAATAATTTGTGATAATATGAAGGAGGTGGGAATTATAGGAACATACAGGCCTGGAAGAGAGGAAAGAGACATGGAAATATTTGAGAAAATAATAGATTATACTCATAAAAACCATAATAATGATGTGGTAATAATTGGGGGAGATCTAAACTTGCCTGAGGTTGAATGGAATGGAGCTGCAAGTGAAGCCCATGAACAGAAACTGGCAAATAAGTTAATTTGGGAGGGAGGATTTACACAAGTAGTACAAGAACCGACTCGTCTCAATAACTTACTAGATGTATTCTTGGTTAAACCATGGGAAATTGTTGATAAAACTGAGGTAATTGAAGGAATAGGTGACCATAAGGCTGTAATAATGGATGTAGGACTGGTACCAAAAAGGCTTAATAAGAGGGTCACACAAGACAAGAAATTGTACAGAAAAACTAAAGTTGATGAATTTAGGACTTACCTTAAATCACAATTCAGTTGTTGGATAAGTGAAGGGAGTAATGTGGATACACTTTGGGCTAAATTCAAAGGAATCGTTTGGGAAGGAGAGAAGAGATTTGTACCTGTTAAGAAGGGTAAAATGACCTCAGACCCTGTTTATTATACAAGGGAAATAAGAAAATTAAAAAGAAAATGTAGAATAGTAAACAGGAAAATCAAAGAGGCTAGGGAGAGTAGAGAAAGTAGAAAACAGCTAATGAGGGAACTGAATAGAGTGAAAAAGGAAGCAAAAGAGAATTATATGAATGGCATTCTTCAAGAGCGTAATGACCACAAAGGGAAATGGAAAAAGCTGTATTCATATATCAGGAATCAAAAAGGAAAAGGAATCCAAATTCCTACAACGGTGGGAGAAGGGGGTGAACACTATTTAACAGATGCTGAGAAAGAAAACCTCTTTAGTAGGGAATTTAGAGATTCAGTAGATGATTGTCAGGAGTTGGAAACCGAAACAGAAGTTACAGAGGGACAGACACAGAGGGAAACAAGAAGCTTCTCGTTCACAAATGAAGATATTTTCAGTGAAATCCAACTGCTTCAGCAAGGAAAAGCAGCAGGAAGTGATCAAATTACTGGGGAGGTGATAAAGACAATGGGGTGGTACATAGTGCCTTATTTAAGATTTCTCTTTGACTACCGGTATGTCATAAATAATAGTGTAATACCAAAGGAATGGAAGGAATCTATAATAATACCAATTTATAAAGGAAAGGGTGATAAAAGGAAACCAGAGAACTACAGACCAATCAGCCTGACCAGTATAGTTTGTAAAATACTGGAGAGTTTAATATCAAAGTACATCAGAGGGATATGTGATGATAAAAATTGGTTCATGAGGAGCCAGTATGGATTTAGAAATAAATTTTCTTGTGAGGCACAACTAGTGGGATTTCAGCAGGATATATCAGATCAATTGGATTCAGGAGGCCAGTTAAATTGCATAGCCATAGATCTTTCCAAAGCCTTTGATAGAGTGGAACATGGAATATTATTAAAGAAATTGGAGGGAATAGGATTGGACGTAAGGGTTACACGTTGGGTAAAAACATTTCTAAATTCAAGGGTTCAGAAAGTCAAAGTAGGAATTAACGTATCGCAGGAAGAGAAAGTTTGGAAGGGAATTGCACAGGGTAGTATAATCGGTCCGTTACTTTTCTTAATATACGTAAATGATTTAGGGAACAATATAACATCAAAAATAAGATTGTATGCAGATGACATAATTGTTTATAGGGTAATAAATACCATTGAGGATTGTTCAGAATTACAAAGGGACCTTGAGGGTATCCAACAATGGGTTGAAGAGAATAGAATGAAGGTTAATGGAGGCAAATCAACTGTTACAACATTTACAAACAGGAGTTTTAAAACTGAATTTGAATATACTTTGGATGGGGTAGTTATCCCAAAAGATGGCAAGTGCAAATACTTAGGTGTAAGATTTGAAAGTAATTTGCACTGGAAGGGTCATGTGGATGACATTGTTGGGAAAGCATACAGATCGTTACATGTCATAATGAGGCTACTTAAAGGATGCAACAAAGAATTAAAAGAGAAAAGTTACTTAAGTATGGTTCGTCCATTATTGGAATATGCAAACTGTGTTTGGGATCCTCACCAAGAATACCTAATAAAAGAAATAGATAAAGTAGGGCCCACGAGAGTTGAAGTCTGACGTTTAGCGCCACCGGCGAGAAAAAGTTGACTAACGCTGCTCGAAAATGGCCTGTTGCTATGGCAACGATAACAGAGTTGCAACATTTTAGGACGCTATCACCACGTGGTTTGGCTTGCTCTCAGTCACTTTTGTCATTCATATTCTGACTGATTTCTTTTCTCGATGAAGTATCGTCTTCCGATTGTGTTTATTATACCGTAGATTATTTTTTTAATTGTACAGGTACCGTTAACAATCGGAGTTAAATAATAAAAAACTATCAATGTGGGTAGTGTTGTTATATTCTGTGATTAACATGTGCATTTGTTGAGGTTATTGCCAGAAACTGATGATTTTGTTAGTGATTATGAAATCTTTTATATATATCGATAATGTCGTGTTCTGTCTTAAATGCTGGAATTACTAACACGAGCTTAGGAACCGGTTAAGGTAAACGAATTGTATTAGGCCTAGGCCTACATGTTTTATTAAACACTCAGCCTGTCTGAAAGGGTGGTAGGCTGCAAATGGAGGTAACTATGACAACGCAGCGTACTTCGTAGTTACAGCTTTCGCCGCTCACCTGTCAGACTTCAACTCTCGTGGGCCCTACTATAGTGTGCAGAGGAAAGCAGCAAAATTTGTATCAGGGGATTTCAGGAGAAAGAGTAGTGTGTCAGAAATGTTAAACAAACTAGGGTGGGAAACTTTAAGTAAGAGAAGGGAGAAAACTAGACTTATAGGCTTATATAGAGCCTATACAGGAGAAGCAGCATGGAGAGATATCCGTGAGAGGCTTCAGTTGGAAAATAATTATATCGGCAGGACTGACCACAAATATAAAATTAGAAGGAATTTTAGCAGAAGCGATTGGGGTAAATTTTCATTCATTGGGAAGGGTGTGAAGGAGTGGAACAGTTTACCAGGGGTAGTGTTTGATCCTTTTCCAAAATCTGTACAGATATTCAAGAAGAGAATAAACAGCAACAGAGAAAATAAATGAAATGTTAGAGGGCATTCGACCAGTGCAGGTTAATGTAAATAAAGAATGTGTGTGAATAAATTAATTCCATCCCCTGGTCTAAGGAGTTTGGACAGCCAAAGTAGGAGACTGCCTGTAGAGGTGAAGTACAGTGGGGACTTCGAGGGCCCTGGGACCGCTACGGTAGCTGTGAAGGCCCTTCAGGAACTCTGAAAAGTGGTGGTAAAAGGGGCTCTGATTAAGACGCAGCAGGTCGTTATGTTACTTAGGTTTCAGAATGGGTAAAGAAAAGAAAAAGTAAATAAATGCAATGTAAATTTTAATCTTATACCAGTTGTACAGTATCATTTGAAGTAATTCCACATACTGTATATCAGATTACTATATTTGTAAGTAGTACAGGAGATATTATAAGTAGAATTTTGTAAACAATGTAAATTTATTAAGGATGAGCTGTGTGTTTAATAGAAAAAATTGTTAGCGTAAATTATATAATAATGTATTATAGGAAAATTTTATTCTCTTGTTAATTTAATATTTAGTGCTTTACAATAATGCATTTTAGTGTACCATTTGCCACCGAGGTAAACACCTCATTTGCAAATAAAGAGATTTTGATTTTGATTTTAGAAATACTGCATATAAGTCTCGTCTTCGAGCATACAACCACAAAACAATCAAACAAAACAATCGAGAAGCGGAAAGCGCATACCGTATATTATCATTACGCTGCCTAGCGGACAAGTTTTGCTTGATATATCCCTTTAACGAAATATTCGCCAATACGTTTTAGGAGGACACGTCCTCCTTTTCTCTCTGACACAGTATATCGCGGCCAGGGAAGTCCCTGGGTATTCGATACTGAACACTTCAAACTGGAACTCAGTTTAGACTATCGAAGCAAACTTTAATGAGGACACGTACCCCTGACATGACCTTATGGCATTCTTATCTTCGCAATGCGACATATAGCGGTTCGAAGTGCGATATATTGCGTTGAGACTTAGTTTTATCTTCTTCCTATCCAATAAAACGATACTCATATTTGATTGTCAGAACAAAGAAGGACGATGTACTTGGTTATTTCATGACGATACCAATAGAAATATTCATTTGTTTCAAATTCCTGCTAGTCATACCGAGATAAAATGTTCCTAGAATAAGAACAAGAATACGAAAAATAAGAATGTGATCTTGGGGTCAGTACTTAAGTCAGAAGAAAGGAGTGACGGTAGTGGTGAAAGACGGCTTAAAGGACAAAGCTACATTTTTATTATCCTCAAAAGACGAGAGTATAGTAAAGAACGGCCCACACCATCGCTCCAGGAGTACGGTTTGATAAGGCTTTAGGAATTATACCGGTCCAATGACCTAGATATTACGCCTTTTGGAACAACAAGCATCTTCATGAATTATACCATCATTTTTGTGTTGTACAATTTAGGTAGAGTGGTAAACTATGCGTCAAAACCAAAGGACGTGATTAAATGGTAAGAATATTTTTGGCAATATAGGCCTACATGTATTATAATAGAAATTAACTTTCAACCTATTAGGTCGTGTTCCGTACATATAGTACACTAGCTGATGTACCCGTACTTCACTACGGGATTCTACATTGTATACAGAATTCTAGGTCAGGTAGTGTACAGGTTGTGAGCAAGATTGTATTAAATTGTATAGCACTCTCTTAACGTTACCCTAGAAACGCAACGGGGAAGTCACCAAACGTCTTTTCTCATATGAAGACTGGGTCAGGGAATTTTCATTGCAATGGTAGCGGGGCTACCATCAGTCACAATCAGGTTGGGGAGTTTTCATTATAATGACAGACACTCACTCTCCACCAGCCTTTTTTTTTCTAGGGGCTTTACGTCGCGCCGACACAGATAGGTCTTATGGCGACGATGGGATAGGAAAGGCCTAGGAGTTGGAAGGAAGCGGCCGTGGCCTTAATTAAGGTACAGCCCCAGCATTTGCCTGGTGTGAACATGGGAAAACACGGAAAACCATTTTCAGGGCTGCCGATAGTGGGATTCGAACCTACTATCTCCCGGATGCAAGCTCACAGCCGCGCGCCTCTACGCGCACGGCCAACTCGCCCGGTCCAGCCTTTTTTACATCCTCAGAAAGACTCTCTTAGTGGTTTTCCCAACTGAAATGAACTTAGGTCATTACAATGACGTCAATAGGAATTGCCGATTAAAAGTAATGCTTTCATATGAAATACTCGATCAAATGAAAGACTACACATTTTCTTACTTTTAACGAACAGTGCTATGCTGCCGATCTGACAGTCCAAAGTTCCAGAGCTGGAATGGCCAAGCCACCGACAGCCGTGATCCGTGAACACTCGTCTTTTTTGGTGGGGAGAGGGGGGGGGGGGGGTTGGTCGAATAGTGAAGAGTCACAAGGCAAAAACTATGCCCTTTTAATAATCTGTTTCCTAGGAGTGCCTGATGAGTCGAAAAACCCCATTCATTACACTGGCGGCGGAAAAATCTATCTGACTTGGAGGCACTTTTTTCCTCCAAGCCAGAGGAGAAACCTCCTCTTCACAGCTAATTTGGAATAAAATGAATGCAAAATTTAATAAAAGTGAAGAGGAAGAAGTTTTTCTTAAGAAACGGCTCTTTACAGAGTTGACTTTTGAGTTATTTAGTGAATTGTGGTGCTATAATTTGGAATAGGTTTAAATTGTAATTCTAGACTAGGTCATAACACTACTACTAAGTGAGCCTCTGCCGTAACTGTGCATACAGCTAATTAAAAACAGCGCGTCAGAGTAGCGATCGAATAGCTGAAATACTATGATGAACCAGTGTGTTACGTACCTGCAATATAAGAAAATGTATGAACCAGAGGAATGGCATGCTAAAGAAGAAAGTTTTCTAACTCCCCAGCTATTTCCCGCCAATATTCAGTCAGGCTGTTATACTCGGTACGCAGTATTAACGCTATCCACCGGAGTTGAGTGGCACCATAAGAGACAAAGAACATCACAACAAACAATGGTCAATGTATTGTTGATCAGTGATATGCGCTTTCGATATTGTAGGCCTTCACACTTATTTTTCTTCCGACTCTGAAATACCACTCTTTTCATAGTCGGTACGGTAAAACTGAATAAAACATAAACGGTCGGAAATTGTACCAGCACAAATACCAGTATTTAAAAAATAAATTTTAGCCGCCTTCCCCTAAACTACCATTTTATGTAGGGCGAATAAAATTATATGTATATAGGCCATACTGTAGTTTCTTATTCCCTGACTCTATAGACCGATTTTCATTCAATTCTGTTAACCCGTTTTCTCGTGGCTGGGCGTTGATATGGACTTAGCAACAGAAATACAAATTCATTAATATCCGTGTTATCAGAGCCGGTACGGTAAAAATGTATAAGACATAATTGATCGGAAATTTAATTCTATAGCCTATAACTTTAGTTATGTAGTATTTATCGAGAAGACCGCTAATAATATTGTACCGCGAGGTACACCTCAACACCGCGCACTCAAAGCTAGCGCCGAAATGAACTCCTCTATTAGTTTTGACCAATTGGTTTTCACCAGTGAAAATGAAGCTACACAAACTTGGAACTTTAATCAGTAGATGTCACCACCTAAATATTGAGTAATTTTGTTATTGTGCAGTTTCCTAACCTGAGTGAATTTCTAGTTTTGTTTGACATTCATCAAGAAGTTTGGACATTCTTCTACAGATGGCACTACTAAAAACTATGGTCATGCACCCTGGTGCAAGGTGGAAGAACTTATCACTTAAATAAGTTTTGTAGTTCTAGTTTTTTTTTAACTGATTGGTGTTCATTTATTTTTGGGTTGGCAATATTTCCTTTTGATTTCCGCCAGTTTTGAATCTAGCCAATCCCTAATTTCTGTAATTAATTTTCCACCCATCACAAGTTTCTTGTTCGATTTTGAGTGTTGCCTTTTGAATTGATCAATTAAATTGAGAGGGTGTGGCTGGTGTAGTCATGAAGGATCTCGAACCTTCCCTGAGGGTTTATAAACTGCGGCTTTCCACGCTTCTTGGCCAATTGATCCTCGTCTCACTAAGTGTGTGTGTGTCAAAGCAGGAGGTGAGTGGCCTCTTTCTTCGGCCAGCAGTACATCTACAAGGTAATGGCCACATAATTTCTTTCTTCTTGCTACCTCCGCAGTTTAACCCGAGGGAAAGGTCAGAATCTTTAACTATGTAACCTACCTTTTTAAAATGTAACTTCTTCCGGCTAATGTAAAAGGTTTCATAAAATCTTTGACTGTAAATCGGGGATAGAGATTGATGTACCCTCTCGAGCTCCCCTTCATCTTGGTTTGAGGTGACTACGTTTTGTAACTGTTTTTCTTCCTTTCCGTAATGCATTAATTTACCCTTATACGAGTCACATCAGGAGTTTGGGAATAGCCCCTGTTTCATCGTCCTAGTGCCCTTTAGGTTTTAAGTGTTCACATCTAAGAGTGCAAGTATTCGCCTCCATTCATTTTGTGATTGGGTCATTTATTTAACCGTTGTTTTTTTAATGAAGGCCCAGTAGGTTGGGTATTAAATGCCCCTGTATAATAATTTCCCAATTGTAAGTTGTGCCTTAAGAGGCCATAAATTGTAAGTTGATGTTGCCTTGAGTAGGCTTGGAAAACTGAGAGCCTGTTTGCTCTTTTTCAAAGTTTTTGAAAGATTAATGAATGCCTCTTGAAGGCTAAATGTTGTAATTTTGGGAGCAAGTGCTCTTTGAATTAGGGGATTTCTGCCCTTGTATAAATTTGTACACTTTTGTAAATTTGAGCTAGGAGCTCAGGAAAAGTAAAGCGAGGGCTTGAAGCCCAGGATCTGTTAAAACCACTAATCTTATCTTTCCTAGACTTGTTTTATGATTGCTACTTGTACCTGTAATATTGTCATGAAAAAACTGTTACGTTTGAAGTTCTGAAAATATAACCTTCATTTTAAGTTTTAAATTCAATTCTTAACATTGTAGTTAGACCCATTCACCCCAGCACCTTCTTTAACCTCTTTTTGCTCCACGGATAACCCCGGAACAAATATAAATATTTGAGAATAAAATTTTAGGCCTTTCCCTAAATTACCATTTCACCCAGCGTGAATAAAATGATTTATAGCCTAGATTGTATTGGCTCATCCCTCCACTTTACATACCAAACAGACAGACAGACAGACAGACAGACAGACAGACAGACAGACAGACAGACAGACAGACAGACAGACAGACAGACAGACAGACAGACAGACAGACAGACAGACAGACAGACAGACAGACAGACAGACAGAAATTACGGAAGTAAGAAGTACATTTCCTTGTTACTATGGACGTGACCGATACAGAAATACCATTCTTTTCAAATTCTGAGCAATGTACAGACAAAACTCTTATTTTATATATAGATGTTGAAAAAATGTTAAGTACACAACAAAAATGGCCAACCAGATACAAGCGGGATCCGAACCCACAACCTCCCGATTCCTGGGTGATCTCGGCAAAATAGTAATGTTACGAAGATGTTGCATATTTTGGGCTGGGAAGACTTGGGATTAAGAAGACGAACTGCTCGACTAATCGGTATGTCACAGGAGAGGTGGCGTGGAATGACAGTAGACAAATTTGACTGAGTGGAAAAGATCTTCATATGAAGATACAGTTGGAATTAATGTGTATTGGGGCAAATATTCACTTGTAGGAAAGGGAAGTAGGGATGGAATAATTTTTCAAGGAGAATGTTGAATACATTTCCAAGTTCTTTGAAATCGTTTTAGAAATACTATGTACAGTAAACAATTGATAGGGAATCTGCCACCTGGGCTACAGCCCTAAATGCGAAAATGATGATTTATTGATGGGTTGATTAATGGAAAGAGTGGCATGTATCGTTATTACTGGAACTAAAAACAACTGTGGTGTTGGAGGTGCTCTTTGATACAAGTGTAATGGACTAGTATAACTTGGAAACAATTCTCTAAACCATGGGTAAATATTGAAAATATCGAGCTCGATTACTATTGTAACGGGGATCCCGTAGAGCAGAAAGAGGTTAAAGAAGGCGCTGGGGTGAATGGGTATATCTACAATATCAAAATCAATTTAAAACTTGAACTGAATGTTGCATTTCTTCCAAAACAACAAACTTAATAAACTTAACAACTTTTCACTTAATAAATTTTCACATGGATAACAATAATATCTTAGGCACAATGCCAAATCAGGGTGGAACACCCCAAGAATAGAGAATTTAACAAGTTTGGACTTCAAGCCCTCGATTTACAGTTTCTGAGCTACGAGCTCAAGTTTACCAAATTTTACAATTCAAAATGAGGAGTAATTAAGTCAAGGGCAGAAATCCCCTAATTCAAGGGCACTTGCTCCCAAAATTGCAACATCTAGCCTTCCAAAGGCACCCTTCACTATTACAAAAGTTTGAAAAGAGCTTACAGACTCTAAGTTTCTTCCAGCCTACTCAAGGCAACATTACATCAAAATCTTACACTATCTGGCCTCTCAAGGCACAGTTTAGAAATTGAAATAGTTTTACACAAGGTTATCTAGTACCCAACCTACTGAGCCTTTGCGGAAAAAGACCAGGTTAAATAAATGGCCCGAACACAAACAGAATGGAGGCGAACACTGCGCTCCAGATAATGAACTATTAAAACCTACAGGGCTCTCGGCCGATGAAACTGGGGCTAGTCCCAAACTACGGAGGTGGCTCGCATGGAAATAACTTTAATACGTTACAGGAAGAAAACAGTTACGAAAACGTAGTCACCTCAAACCAAGATGAAGGGGAGCTCGAGAGGGTAACTCACTTCTATCCCCGATTTACAGTTAAAAACTTTATGAAATTTACATTAGCCGAAAGAAGATTTACATTTTAGAAAAGTTTCTTACATAGTTAAAGATTCTGACCTTCCCCTCGGATAAATTTGCGGAGACATCAAGAAATATAGCATTTTTGTGGCCATTACCTTGTAGATGTTCTGCCGGCCGAAGAAAGAGGCGCCCCGCCTCCTGCCTTAACACACACACACATACAAAGACGACGATCAGTTGACAAGGAAACTCCAAAAGCTGCAACTTATATACCCTCAGGGAAGGTTCGAGAGAATTCAGGACTAATCCAGACACACCCTCTCAATTTTTATTGGCAAATTCAAAGTGAAAAATAAATGCGGGATTGGTTGAAAATTAATTACAAAAATTCATGATCGGCCAGATTCAAAACCGGTGGAAAGAAAAAGAAGTGTTGCCAACCCAAAAATAAATGAACATAGATTCAGTTATGAAAACCTAGAAATACGAAACTTCTTTATGTTATAAGTCCTTCCAACCTGCACCAGAGTGCATGATCAGAGTTTTTGGTAGTGACATCTGTGGAAAAATGTCCAAACTTCTTGATGTATAGCGAAACAAAACAAGGAGAAATTCAATCAGTTTAGGAAACTTCACAATAACACAATTACTTAGTATTTCAGTAGTGACGTCTTCCGATTAAAGTCCCAACTTCATGTAGTATCAGTTTCACTTTTTGGTCAATAGAGGAGTCCATTAAGGCGCTTATTTTGAATGAGCGAAGTTGAGGTGTACCTCCCGGTACAATTATTATAATAATAATAATAATTATAATAATAATAATAATAATTATTATTATTATTTTAATGGAGCTGGAATGCGAAGTTTGCATGGAAAAATATATTGCCGGTATTTTATTTAGTGTTCTTTAGATAAATAAATTAAGTGGCTATCATCACCGAGTGATCCGTCTTCAAGGTTAATTAGTTAGCACTGTGGCTTTTGGTCTATGGTGCCCCGGGCTCGATTGCCGGCCTAGTCGGGTACTTTCAAGCTTAATTGGTTAATTCCACTGGCTTGGGGGCTGGGGATGTGTGTTCTACTTAATATTAGAATAATTCATCTTAGGTTGGGCGCCAACCTCAGAGACATGCAAGTCGCCCATAGGACGTCTACTAGGGATAAAAGAAGGGAGCTGTGCTGAGTGGCTCAGACGGTTGAGACACTGGCTTTCTGACACCAACTTGACTAGTTCGATCCTGGTTCAGTCCGCTGGTAACTTATTTGAAGGTGCTCAAATATGTCAACTTCGTGTCGGTAGATTTACTGGTACTTAAAAAAAGAACTTCTGCGGGATTAAATTCGGTCACCTCTGCGCCTCCGGAAACCACAAAAGTAGTTACTGGGACGTAAACCAAATACCATTTTAAAAAATTAGAAAAATTCTGCACTAGGCCTCTCCGGAGGCCATACGCCATTATTATTATTATTATCACTAAGTGAGACTATTTTATGAACTTTCAAAATTATTTTCCGATAATTTTTAAAATTTGTTTACTAGCTTTTACTTTTAATAATTGTCATTTATTTTTCAAAATAATTGGTTCTTAAAATTCTCATCACTACGCCACGACCTCTTGCGTTTAATAATTGTCATTTATTTTTCAAAATAATTGGTTCTTAAAATTCTCATCACTACGCCACGACCTCTTGAGGGGACGTACTCCTTTACACTTTCTGAAACGATGCTATACAGGAACACTTCATGGAATATGTGTGTTTTTATTGTAAGAACATCCCCAGTAGTGTAGAATAAGTTTGATGTCTTTGGAAGCATTGGAGAGGTAAGAAATACGTTATTCAGCTCTGGTAAGGCTACTGGTTTGTTGCAGATCTCTCGATGGGATGTTTATCGATTACTGGAGTGTAACGATTACTATTTTAGTTCAAGAAGTTAGTTGAGTACATATTTTAAAATATAGCGGTTACAAGCACAAATTACTAAACAGTATTCTTCTTCTTCTACAGCCTGTTCCCACACCTGTAGTGTCGCGGGTGCGAATTGTGTCGCACATGTAGATTTGGTCCTGATTTACGGCTGGATGCCCTTCCTGACGCCAACCCTATGATGGATGTAATTACTATTGCGTGTTTCAGTGGTGGTTGTTAGTGTGGTGTATTGTCTGAATATGAGCCAGAAGAATTAATCAGACTCCTCGACCCGGGCGGGGTATCGAACCCGAGACTCCCTGAACCGAAGGTCTCAAAGCTGACCATTGAGCCAAGGAGTCGGACAAATTACTTACTAAAGAGTATTCGTTGCAAGTAATTCGATTATTTTTACTCAGTTACTTTGGATACAGGAACAGTTCAGAGAAACACTTGTCCAATTAACTGCTTTGGGTATATTAAATTTCTGACAGTACATACGTTTTTCCAATTTGCCTTTGTACATTGACACTGCGTACGCATGCACTTGAGTGCAGAATCGGTATGTATGCGGTCAAAGAGTAACTACGGAATATTTCCTCACAACGATGGTAATAGCAATCACATACAAACAAATACGAAATACTGCTTACCATCATTGGTAAATTTGAAATATTTCAGAAATGTCCGTTGTAAAGTTAATTAGTAGATATTCTAAACTGTGCAGTTAAACGATCCTCGTTTGGACTACTGAATAAAATCTTTACCTGCTTTTCTCAGGGTTAGTATTTAGACAATTTGTGCGTTGGGCCTGCTGTGGGATAGAAACCTAAAGATCATTCTGCCAGTCTCGGGTTCAACCTTCGACTCGTCCAAGGAGTTTAATCCTGGACTGAAAACTGGAACAGGGTTCACTCGGTCTAATGTCCGACTCGTTGGCTGAATGGTCAGCGTACTGGCCTTCGGTTCAGAGGGTCCCGGGTTCGATTCCCGGCCGGGTCGGGGATTTTAATCTTCATTGGTTAATTCCAAAGGCCCGGGGGCTGGGTGTTTGTGCTGTCCCCAACATCCCTGCAACTCACACACCACACATAACACTATCCTCCACCACAATAACACGCAGTTACCTACGCATGGCAGATGCCGCCCACCCTCATCGGAGGGTCTGCCTTACAAGGGCTGCACCCGGCTAGAAATAGCCACACGAAATTATATACCCGGTGTAATGTGAAGAAATTAGGAGCTGTCTGATATGGGAGGCAGCGGATCCAATCAGAAAACCAAGCAATACGTCACACTGACTACTTGGCAGGCAATCTGCTTACACAACAGTCGTCTTGGTAGACCAAGCACCGAGTGAGTTGACCGTGCGGTTAGGGGTGCGCAGCTGTGAGCTAGCATTTCGGAGACAGATGTTCGAAACTCACTGTCGGCAGCCCTGAAGATGGTTTTCCGTGGTTTCCCATGTTGACACCAGGCAAATGCTGTACCTTAATTAAGGCCACGGCCGCTTCCTTCCCACTCCTAGCCGTTTCCTACCACATTATCGCCAGAAGACCTTGCAGTGCCGGTGCGACGTAAAGCCATTCGTAATTTTTAGGAATAAACAAAGAATATATTCTCATACTTTATTGTATTTTATTTACCTAAAATTCGTAGCTCATGTGCCTAGGATATTTTCAACACTGCACTGCTTGCCTGCAGGGCTAGAACTGTGGATGTTTCTCTTTATAATTTGCTTTGCGTCGCACCGACACAGATAGGTCTTATGGCGACGATGGCGCAGGTAAGAGATAGGATTAGAAAGGAATCGACCATGGCCTTGCTTAAGGTTCACCCGCAGCATTTGCCTGGTGTAAAACCACTGACTTTACAAAATTTGAAGTTGGAATTTCTTTTGAAAACCTGGTGATTTGACCGTCTAAATTGAAATTGCGACCAAAATTTGGGATACCATTAAAAATCTCTCTCTGATCCCCGAGATAACAACGGTTATTCTACGACACTTAGGAACAAAGTTATACAAGAGCCGGAAATATGGAAGTTTCCTAATTTGCTTCATATCGACTTCTTAATGTAAGTTACGATTCATGATGTGGTGTATTTCAATGTATAATGGTACCATTGCTGTGGACGTCGGAAAATAAAAGTAGAGGTTACATGGTGTGTGAAGTTTCGAATATTACCAAAAATTTTGAAACATAACCATGTTCATCTTCAGAGACTTCAACTTCACAAATTGTAAATGCACGGAATCATACGCCTTACAGATGCGTGCGTACCGCCTGGTACGGATTGATACGAAGTGATACGGTTCGCGCATGCTAGTATAACTAGCCATCCATGGCGCTAGGGGACCAACGACCCTTGACAACAGGCTGAAAAACTTGTAAAGGTTTTATTAACAGAGTTGACAATGAAAAAGAACGACTTCCTTCTTAACAACAACAAAGGAATGAAATAAATAAAATAGGACACTCGCGTGGATTCCGCTTAGTCTAGTGCTTTAAAAAGAAGTGGTGATTTTGATGCTTATGTTATGACAATTGACTTTACGTTCTCAAGGAATAACTTGCCCACTACGATTCCATTCATCTCCTACTGTAGTTATCATCAGTCAATTGGGAATTTACTATCTAACATGTCCTTCATTTCACTCAAGTCAGACTTGCGTTGTGCGACATTGTCACAAGAAGCCAGCGGCACTATCCCTCACTGTTGCTGCCTGCATATTTTAAGCGCTGTTTGGACAAATTATAATTGTTTGGTAGAATGAAATAGTAACATGAATAAATAGGACATTCGGTGGATTTCGCTTAAACAGTCTACGCGTGGTGGAGGAAGGCTTTGAAAAGAAGTGACGATATTGATGGTAATGTTATGACAATTGACTTTAAGTTTGCAAGGAATAACTTGCCCACTACGATTCCATTCTTCATCATATTACAATTAAGTAATAAATAGTAAGACCATAAGAGCCCCGTGACTCAGGCGGCAGCACGCCGGCCTCTCACCGCTGGGTTCTCTGGTTCAGATCCTGGTCATTCGATGTGAGATTTGTGTTAGACAAAGCGGAGGCGGGACAGGTTTTTCTCCGCATAGTCCAGTTTTCCATGTCATCTTTCATTCCAGCGACACTTTCAATATCATTTCATTTCATTTCATTTCATCTGTCAGTAATTAAATTAATCACTGCCCCAGAGGAGTGCGACAGGCTTCGCCAGCCGGTACAATTCCTATACTCGCCGTTAGATGGGGGCTTCATTCATTCCATTACTAACCCCCAGTCGAATGACTGGAAACAGGCTGAGGATTTTCATTTTAAAAATAACCGTACAAGCGGTTTCTTTGGTTTTTCTCTTCACAAATTGCTTTGTGTCGTGCCGACACTGGTAGGTCTAATGGCGACGATGGTACAGGAAAGGGCTAGGAGTGGGAAGGAATCGACCGTGGCGATTAAGGTACAGCCACAGTATTTGCCTGGTGTGAAAATGGGAAACCATGGAAAACTATCTTCAGGGCTGCCGACAGTGGGATTCGGTCCCACTATCTCACGAATGCAAGCTCACAGCTACGTGACTCAAATCGCGCAGCTTAATCCCGTGGTAATTGATGCTTGATATAAGTGGAAGTTCCTCTAGAAAGGAGAAAGTACAGTCGCATTTAGGCCTATAAATAAAAAAATCATTAACATGTTTGCGTAGTTTCATTGCTATAAAAATTACATTCGTAAATTTTCTCCGCTACACGGAAAAACCATAGAATCATGAAAATGTATTTGGCTTAGAAGACGAGAGAGCAAGTTCATATCAATAATTCTGTGCTCTGAGTTAAGAAAACTGTGCGTTTATTTAGGCCTACCTACGCAATCCCGCCCTTCTTCCGCTGCATCCAATACTGTATAGAGTTGGCAATCGATTTGAGGAACGAGACGATCCGCTCAATACAGGCCTTCATAAACTCCTTCCGTCTTACTAATAAAAGGTCCTTATACAGTTGTTTAACTCTTGTATAGTTATACAGTGAATAAACCCTGTATAAGCGTTTTGCATTTACGCATTGTACTATACAGCACGTATACACTCGTTCCAAGGCGTAGGAATATCTTCCTGCAGTTCACTGACGTATTTTGGACGTTCACCGCCTTTATGATCGCTTCTGCTGGTTATCTACGAGCAAAACTTTCCGGAAAGTCGCACAGTAGCAAGGCATATCGAAAAGGCAGTGGCAACACTGAGACAGCTGGAAATTGGCTTATACTGATATCAACATTTCTTCAGCTTGCTTGTGATATGAACGCAAAAAAAAAAAAAAAAAAAAAAAAAAAAAAAAAAAAAAAAAAAAATGGAAAAGATCAATAGCTCCTAACTGGGATAGTACGGAAAACGTAAGCAATTGTAATTGAATCGGCGAGTTGAAAAGGTTACACATTCCAAAATCCTTACTTTTCAGGAGAAAGGAAAACCTGTTTTGTAGCTAAAAGAAAGCTTTGATCAAAAAAGTTTCTATTAGGCATTTATACATCATATTTCTGTGTATTCAACTACAAAGTATGGAAATCATATTACGTACGGTTTTCAAGTTATGCCATTTTTTATCTCGAGGAATATGTCCCCTTTTATATGTACTCAAATTTGAGAAAGATCTTTGTAGAGGCAGATAGTGTATAATAAACTCACAATATCAAAAGTCTATTAAGCAGTAACATATTATTACACAAAAATACGCCCAACCATCATTTCTTTTATAGTTATTCATTGTCATTCCGTCTCTTTAAATTGTTTTACTTTACGAAGCTGTCTAGCCTCCATAACCTCTGAATGGTGTATGTCTTCTATGTTTAAAATATCGTGAAGATCATCAACGTTATCGTCCATTCTTTCAATGTGTGTTCAATAATAAATGGATAAGTCGAATATTTCTCCACGATTATATTACTGTAGACAATAAATACCACTAAAATAAACTGCTCACTCGTTTCTTTTTCCGCTACTCGCTGCTATACAACGCTTATACAAGGGCCCTGGTCTGTATAAGCAATTCAATGAATAGCTATAACAGATGTATACACAGGAGGCTTATGCACGGTTTATTAGCAACGAATTTCACATAAACGGTGTATAAACCTTGTATAAAAGTTATACACCGTTTATTAGTAAGACGGCTTGTCTTTTACGTCGGCGCGAGTAAGATTTGCTTAATCACCGGCGGGTTTCAACGTGGTGAACAACCGTTCGGTCAAACGGATACGGCATGCATAGTACTTGGGAAAGAAAGCTCTTTGGCGTGTTTGCCGTACAAGAAACTGATCCTGATCGGTTTCTGTGGCATGCCCGGTGAGAGATCTAAATATTTTCCACATTAGTGTGTGTTGCTTAGCGAGAAACAGCTCGTGTAGAAATTCGTTACCGTCTCGGATAGAACTAAACGCAAGTAAGCAAGCAAGCAACGTATTCTTCGCACGATGCTAACATGAATTAGTTTTTGTGCTGGGGATCTATCTGGAATGAGGGTCATCAGTTTCCTGACACCATTGTAACCATGGCAATTGGCAACCAGTATTCTTCTATATACAGTGTACCGTCACTCTGCTCTTTCTTCCTATAACTAAGAACCAATGGCGGCGCGTGACTTTCGTCACTGGGGGTTCAACAGAGGGAAAAATCCCCCCTTCAATATCTCCTCTCCCCCCCTGTCACCTGGGCCATGACTAAGTTCAAAAAATGGGCATAACGGTGAACATAATGTGCATGCCTAAAATCTTCCCTGATGAGAACTTGCACCCTGAAAGGTGACCACTCATTACATTTGCTCCATCGTAACCTTGTGAAATCAACTTATCTGGATAATCCACAACTTCGCTCAAAGAAAATTTTAAACACTCTGCTATTGTCTTAGCATCATGACTAGAGGGTGAGAGAATCCTTCAACTGGCTTACCGTTGGGAAGAACGATGACAAATTGTGCTGTAGTTGATATATCGGTGTTCTCATCTGCGATTACCGAAATGAAGTGCGCTGTGGTGATTTATTTTTTATTTTTTATTTTCTCACAACAGATTTCATACATGCACGAAAGCGAATCATTCTGAATGTCTTTCGAGGTGCCTTTGAAAACAGTAGCTTTGGACAGATGGTCTCTTAATGCAACGTCAATTTCAGAACTAAAATTAACGAGGCCTTGAAATATGCCAGGATTCGATGATTCGCTTATTTCTTCATGCCCACGCAGTGCCATCTCAAACGCGCCACAGAGCTTTACACAGCACATAACGATCTTTCCGTACTTCATCGTTGTCTCTTTCCACAAAATACCTGTAAGCACAGTGAAATTACTGACGGTTATCGTGTCTTCCCAGGAGATCGAATTGTAACTGGGCAAGCATATGAAATTTAGAACTTTTGTATTTCTTTACTTTTTTGGGACAAATGTCCTAAATGTACCACTCCGACTTTGGTCCAAGTCCCTTCGCCTTCATCACTCATGATTCATAAAAAAGAAACAAATCAACATGTTACTAATTTCGCAACCACAGATCCACTCGATTCTTTTATATATAACCATTCTGAATTTATGCACGATTTCATTACTTTTACTTTTAGGATGTCCGGCTCCATGGCTAAATGGTTGGCGTGCTGGCATTTGGTCACAGGGGTCCCGGGTTCAATTCCGGGCAGGGTCGGGAATTTTAACCATGATTGGGTAACTTCCCTGGCACCCGGACTGGGTGTATGTGTAGTCTTCATCATCATTTCATCCTCATTATGACGCGCAGGTCGCCTACGGAAGTCAAATCAAAAGACCTGCACCAGGTCTCGCCGGAGACCACACGCCATTATTATTATACTTTTAGGATGCCTCGTTATATCAAGATCAGGCATTGGACGTCCGGCATCCTTAATTTTAATCTTAAGTTTACGCTCAAGAGAGAGAGAGAGAAGAAAAGTTTGTCTTCTTAAGTATCATATCACTGTTCAAACTCATTATGTAGCTCCTTACCTTTCCCTAGAACAAAGATTAGGGACGCAACTACAGTGCACAAAAATACACACACGGACAAAATATTGCAACTTCTTTATGTCCTAAAAATTAAGTTTCTGAACGGCACAACAGTACAGAAAAACGCTCACACGCTTGCACAGCGTACAGTAATATTACGAATTATGATAACTGTTGCAAAAATTTCTAAACACTAGCATCAGACTTGAAAAAACACGAGTAAACTTTAGGGATGTATGTTCGCACTGTTCACAATGTTGGTAACATAATTTTAAGAACTTCTATGGCTAGGCAGTTAGCGTTTTCGTTGGTATTACATTCCCGCTACTCTTTGCCTCAGTGATTTTTAAGTTAATTTTCTCTCCAAAAAGTAATTATTCCAAAGAAGGCAAATGAATAGATGTTTAGTAAGTATTGATGTACAGTATTTGGGAAAAGGCATCACTTGGAATTTGACAGTTTAATGTGACTGCTGGTAGTAATGATGCTCTTCAACACTAGCGCTAATTATGTACACTACTTTCTGCTACGTAGATGAATTCCTGCAAGAGCAACAGATGGCAGACACATACTTACCCCGGACACCCCCGACAACACGACTTGAGAGAGTGGCATATTGCGCATGCGTAAACCACGGATATCTGTTTCGGCGATATCCTGGTCTTGCCTACGTGCAGGCCGATGTCCCCCCGCACCTCGCCACTCCCTTCACCGAGGTAGGGACGGAGAGTACGCCTTCCAAGGGGGTTCATTTCAGACAAGTATCCAGCCACGGAACGTGCGCAGTTCACATGAATTGAAAGCCAGTACGAGTATATTACGGATAGATGGGCTAAGCAAGAGCTTCGAGGTTGACAAGGGAGTTATGAATATTAAGTAGTTGAGTACAATTTGATATAAACTGGAGGTTCATTGCTCCATTGCGCTATACCAGAAACCGCCGCTGCTAAGAACGTGAGAAAATTTCGTATCAAGTGAGCCCCGTTTTACTCCACAGTCAAGAATTAAAATCCTTAAACTGGCCGAAAAACGAACCCACGGCCTTGGGATAAGAGACAAGCACGCTACCTCTATATCACAATAATAATAATAATAATAATAATAATTGTACCAGGAGGTGCACCTCTACGCCGCGCATTCAAAACGAGTGCCTAAAAGAACTCCTCTATCAATCAAATGTGCAACCAATAATAAAACAAGTTAGAACTTTAATCAGATGTCACCACCAAAATTAAAAATAATGTCTTTGTGATTACTTGTAAGTCCGTTATGATTTACTGGCCAGTTTTCTTCCTCCAGTATTACTCCGATTAACATATGTTTTTCTTCATTTATTATTGTACATTCGAAAATAATATGTTCTATAGTTTGCTCACCTGCAGTACAAGGACACATTGGATTGTATATAATTTAGGATCTGTATAAATATGACTTGATATGGTCATGTCCTGTTAGCATAGTCCTTAAATATGGATTGAAATCTAACCTTATTTTTAGTCTGTCATGTATGTTGGAAAAGTATGATTTTGTTATATATGTATGTATGTATGTATGTATGTATGTATGTATGTATGTATGTATGTATGTATGTATGTATGTATGTATGTATGTCTACCCGTTAAGACACGAGTTTGTTAAAAAAACGAGTGAACGAGTTTTATAATTTCCAAACGAGTATCTTAATTACCATTATAGGTGAGTTGCATACGACTGTTTATGCTCGACGATAATTACTATAACTCTATTTTTAAAATATGCATAACTTTCTGTCTAGATGTCGCTTGACAGTTGAGTTTACTGAACAGAGCGCAGAGCGCTTGCGCTGGGTTATTGATATTCC
This sequence comes from Anabrus simplex, assembly GCF_040414725.1. Classification (NCBI taxonomy): domain Eukaryota; kingdom Metazoa; phylum Arthropoda; class Insecta; order Orthoptera; family Tettigoniidae; genus Anabrus; species Anabrus simplex. The sequence goes on along the minus strand of NC_090269.1, from coordinate 226,922,283 downwards.
GTGAGTGGATCAGAGACCTTGACAATGTCATATGTTTTCAAAGCTTTGATAGAAGGTTATCATAACCTAGCTTTATTTCAAATACAAATGGTTATTGTACAGTTGGTGAAGTGAATTTGCGCGAATGTGCCGTGCGGTTGAGGAATATTGGAAGTAGAAGGTGCATTGATGTTAATATGTTAATAAATTATGTTAATATGTGTGTCCGATATGTTTGATTTTGGAAACAAGTGAAAAGCTAGTGCGTTGCTATCCGTACTTAATTGGTCAAACAGTTGCATCATAATGAAAATCTGAACTCTGATTGGTGGAGAACCTGTATCATAATGAAACTTGAACTATCATGAGCCTCATTACGATTCAGTTTTCTGGTATTTAATATTTATATTTCGGCATCGTTGAGCATAAAAATAAATCTAATACTGGCATTTGAACTCCGAGATCCGACTTGAGGAATACCCGTAAGTGCAGTGTCGCGGTAATCCAGAACAGGCAAGATTGGGGATTGTAGTCTACCAGTTGTGTTTTAAGATGTTTTGGAAATATAGTAGAGTAGTGTGTGAGAGGAAAATGGGATTTTTGAATTTTATGGCATGTATTTGTCATTTGTTCAATTCAATTTAGCGTCTCAGTCATGGTAACACCTAAATTTCTTGTTGGCGTACAGCAGGGGACGGCAGTATATTTTAACATAATTGAGGATACAGATCTACTTTTTAACGAGTTAAGGTTTCTTGGGTACAAAATATTATAGTGTGAGTTTTGATAGGATTTATTAAACAATCAAACTCCATGGCATTACAGCCCTGACGGACCTTGGCTTACCAAGCGACCGTTGTTTAGCCCGAAGACCTGCAGATTATAAGGTGACGCGTGATCAGTGTGACGAATCCTCTCGGCCGTTGTTCTTGGTTTTCTAGACCGGGATCATCCTCTCACCGTCAGATAGCTCCTCAATTGTAATCACGTAGGCTGAGTGGACCTCGAGCCAACACTCAGGTCCAGGTAAAAATCCCTGGCCTTGGCGGGAATCGAACCCGGGGCCTCCGGGTGAGAGGCAAGCTCTCTGCCCCTAGACCGCGGGGCCGGCGTTAGGACTTATTAACAAATTGTTATTTTTGGCATAGTCACTGAGTCGTCGTAAGTCAAAATTTAATCTGTCAGTGGCCATGTGTATGTCTTGTGGGACAGGAGTGATGATAAATCTGAAGATCATCTACATAATGGTACTTACTATATTTCAGTACGTCCTGTATGACGTTCACCTTAATGACAAATCAATGAGGGGCCCAGAACCAACCCCTGCGGTACAACTAATGTCTATTGAGCTATCGTGTACATTGTTTCAACTGATACTCGTTGCCGGCGGTCAGTGAGGTAGGATCTAAAGCGTTTAAGATGCGTCATATTAAAGTTGAGACTACGGAGTTCGTGCAGTAGTAACTCGGGTCTAACTTGTAAAAGGCGCTGCTTACGTTTAGTAGTATTGCTACAGTTAAATATCGTTGGTCTTTTGCACGATACCGTCTGTAACTCGCAGTAATGCTATCGCTGTACTATGTCCATTTTTTAAAGCCTGATCGAAAAGGATCGAGGAGGAAATTCTGGGTCAGGTATTCAGTGATTTTTACATGCATCAGACGTTCAAATGCTTTTGAGAGGGGTGTGAGAATGGACACTAGGCGGTAATCTGATGGAGAATAGGCCTTATGTGTCTTTCTGAAATATCAGGGAATACTGCATTGGTCGTCAGCCAGGGTAAGAGGGGCGGGCAAATCATACCTGCCTCTTCGGAGCATGTTTGACATGCAAGTTCAACATTAATGAGCTGAAGTGCTGAATGGACTTCTTGCGCCCTTAAACAGCTATCTTCCTCCACCGGGTTTGAACTAGTGGTCTTAGAATCCGGAAGGCGACATTCTACCACTGATCTAAAGAGGAACATGTGGTCTACGTCGTACGATTGCAAATAAAGATTAAACGGCCATTAATTTATTCTGAATTCTGGTGATCTATCATCTATTGAAACACTTATTATATAACATGGAGACTTTTTGATATGATGTGTTCACTCACGAGAAGATTTATCGAGAGTATTGAACAAATTTGATGATGAGAGTTGATTTTATGACACCAAACCCATTTCATCACACAAAATATAAGAAAAATACCGATAAAAGTCCATACTTTTACGCTAGCTTTGCAATTGATAAATCAAGAGCTGTTATGGCGCAATAAATAAGCCACGTCCCCTGCCCCTTCAAAAGCTGAATCAAGGAGTTCTCTATCACATGGCCACTTATTCATGTGCAGCATCCAAATGCCCTTTGGAGACCAGAGTGTCAGCATTATGCTGACTTGTCTGCATGGTGAGCACGGCTTAGGGAGATGATCAGCGTCACTTTCAGAGGGAAGACAAGGATTATAAGAAAATATGAGATTGAATGATAAAAACTGAGAAATTATATTCCCATCGTTCCTTTTATCCATTGTCTCCAACCAGCCTCACCGAATCATGTTAATATAGGGGTTTCTGTATTAAAATGACCAAAATCAAGGATATTTATAAGAGAAACAGCGTAAGAAAACGTGTGTAAATGAAGCTGATTAACAAAAGGACTTGTTGCTCATACTTAATTTTTTCCTAAATCAATGATATATTTATTATAATTTTTTTACGTCGCACCGACATAGATGGATTTTATGGCGATGATAAGATAGGAAAGGGCTAGGAGTGGAAAGGAAATAACCATGTCTTTATTTAACTTGGTGTGAAAATGGGAAAATCACACACAAAAATCTTCAGGGCTGCCGACAGTGGAGTTTAATTAAACCCACCACCCCCGAAGTTAATAAAAGGTAAGTTTGTAAGTTTTTTGGAAGTCAAAGCAAACTGCCTTTTTTTTTTTTTGCTATTGGCTTTACGTCGCACCGACACAGATATGTCTTATGGCGACGATGACACAGGAAAGGGCTACGACTGAGAATGAAGCGGCCGTGGCCTTAATTAAGCTACAGCCCCAGCATTTGCCTGGTGTGAAAAGAAAGCAAATTAAAGAGCTATTTTTTAATTTTTTTTTTTTTTTTTTGAGATTTCAAATGATCTGCAAATATCTGACCATCTGTTATGAGTAATGGAAAACACTGAATTACACTTTAAACACAGCAGTTTCATTGTCGTTCTTGTACTTCTTTCATTATGAAAATTCATTGCGTAGCTTAACATTGAACTTTTACTTTAGTGTACTTTCATGTGCAACACACCACAAAACCTAACGTTTTAACTCTTAAAGCAAACGCCATCTAATTGTTAACTGTTGCAGTCTGCTGTAGAGTTCGATCGAATTCAAACTGACATAACACCTGATTCACAAATCAGTTTCAGAATTTAATATTACCAGCAATCACAATTTTAGGGCTACTTCATTCAGAGCACAGCTGTGATAGAACTGACATAATTGCAAGACGCGGAACCTATACTTTTCGGTGAAGTCTAAAAATAGCTCGGTGGGTCGGTATGGGAAGGAAGTAATAAAAATGAAGAAGCACTAACGAACAGGGACAAGTATGCCTACCAAAACAACGTAATACAATAATAAAGGACAGGTAAAGTTTTGCTAATCCCAGCAGTTTTAGGAACTGTACGTACACAGAACAATGTGGCAAGGATAACAAAGAACCTGCATAGAACAACTAAAGGCGAGAAATAAAAATAAACCGATAAGGAAAACTATGATATAACATCTGTGAACAAATAATGCATTCCATTTGTTAAAATACATAAAAATTAGCGGCATGCAGTGAAGAATAAACAAACATCACATTATTTCATCAGATAATGAAACACAAGGATATGAAACACGGCAACTGTGATAAAATCAATTAAAACTCGACAATTAATACAACATGTAAAAGTTCACGTCCTAGTTTCCACCTTGTACTGGTACACTGGTGTACCGCTCGGTTGTGGAACATTGTTAGCAGATATTGCTTACCCTGAAAGCCCTCTCTCTGCCCAAGAAATGTGGGCGGGTGTCGGTCATGTGAGGGATTGAAGGAGATAGATGTATGTGATTCTTGAAGGTGGTAGGCGAAAGGTGCCGGCCTTGGATAGAGATTTATTACGTTAGGGTCAGGAATGTATTTCTTATTGCTTGTTGATAGGCATTGTTAATTAAGTGTACTTTTATTTATTTATTTATTTATTTATTTATTTATTTATTTATTTATTTATTTATTTATTTATTTATTTATTTATTTATTTATTGACGGACGACTGAGTTATTGTTAGCAGATAGTCCTGGCGTTTGTAGAATGGATCGATGGTAGTGCGGTGTGGGATAACGCACTATCTCACGACAACCTGAGTAGCGCTGCTGGAGCTTGATATTTTAAGACTTCCTTTAATGGGTTATCCCACGAAAACGTAGTTCACGGACATCAGAGATGGCGTAAGCGGTCACAAAGGACTACAAAAAGTTCACTCTCTCAGGGAACCACACAATTGTTGAACGTGTTCCTGCGTTGCCCACCTTCCCCAGAAGTGGCTTTCCATCTTTACTCCTAAAATTCATACGCCTAGTTTTCCTTTCTCCAAAGGTTCCCTTGATTTTCCTAGGTACAAATTCTACCTTTCCTACAACGATACATTCAGAAGGCAGAGAATGATTTTCCGTGGTTTTCCATTCCCCTGCACCAAGGCGAATGCCGGGACAGTTTCTACAATCATGCTCAGAAATTGAGGATAATGCTGATACATTGTGAAACAACGCTATGGTGGGCGGTTTGCGGTTTTAAATCACCTCGGGGTATGATCATGTGGTGCATTTGACCTGCGGTCGTCGCACCGTGGCTCTGGCAGCAGTCTAAATACGCAGAGGTGTGTTGGTGCATGTCAGAGTATGGTGCAGCGAGTAGGTGTGCAGATGTTTTCAGACGTGCTGTTGGTGACTGTGTGGTGAAAATGGCTCAACGAACACATACTGATGACATTACGAGGGGTAGAATAATAGGGCGACTGGAGGCTGGTCAAACACAGCAGGTCGTAGCCCGGGCCCTCCGTGTTCCACAAAGTGTGATCTCAAGATTATGGCAACGATTCCAGCAGACAGGAAACGTGTCCAGACGCTACAGTACGGGACGTCCGCAGTGTACAACACCACAAGAAGACCGATATCTCACCATCAGTGCCCGTAGACGGCCACGGAGTACTGCAAGTAGCCTTGCTCGGGACCTTGCCACAGCCACTGGAACACTTGTCTCCAGACACACAGTCTACAGACGACTGGACAGACATGGTTTATTCGCCCGGAGACCTGCAAGGTGCATTTCACTGACCCTTGTTCACAAGAGAGCTCGTAAAGCCTGGTGTCAAAAACACAGTACATGGTCATTGGAACAGTGGTCCCAGGTTATGTTCACGGACGAGTCCAGGTATAGTCTGAACAGTGATTCTCGCTGGGTTCTAATCTGGCGTGAACCAGGAACCAGATACCAACCCCGTAATGTCATTGAAAGGGACCTGTATGGAGGTAGTGGTTTGATGGTGTGGGGTGGGATTGTGGTTGGAGCACGTACACCCCTGCATATCTTTGACAGAGGAACTGTAACAGGTCAGGTGTATCGGGACGACATTTTGCACCAGTATGTCTGCCTTTTCAGGGGTGCAGGGCCTACGGCCCTACCGAGCTGCCATCGTGGAGGAGTACCGTGAAACAGAAGATATCCGGCGAATGCAGTAGCCTGCCTGTTCTCCAGACCTAAACCCCATCGAGCACGGCAGGGATGCACTCGGTCGACGTATCGCTTCAAACCCCTAGGACACTTCAGGAGTTCCGACAGGCACTGGTGCAAGAATGGGAGGCTATACCTCAACAGCTGCTCGACCGCCTGATCCAGAGTATGCCAACCCGTTGTGCGGCCTGTGTACGAGTGCATGGTGATCAAATCCCATATTAATGTCGGGGTACATGCGCAGGAAACAGTGGCGATTTTTAGCACATGTGTTTTGGGACGGTGGACTTAGAGATATGTTTCGTTTGTGGTCACTATGTGCCTATGCTATTAACGCCAGTTTTGTGTGGTGCCACGTTGTGTGGCACCACAATATGCAATTATCCTTAATTTATGAGCATGAGTGTATAATCAGCCACGGCCTCACCCACTTCACGTTCTTCGCAAATCATATCACCAAAACAAACCTCCCTGGCCTGAGAGTGGTGGTGGTGGGGGGGACTTTTCTTTTAAGAGGAAGTACAACTAGGTAACCATCCTATCCCTGGCCTGAGATACGGCGTACGGAATGAAAACAGTTTAGTCGTAGTCTACATCCTTGCACTCCACTTTCAGCCATTTTCCCTCAGCAATTCTGCACTGCTGTTTGCATTTTTGTACTTCTACCGTTCTTTAGTATCTCCTGAATTACTACTTGATTCTTACTTGAATATGAATTTCTTGAAAAACTTTCTTCAGCAGACCTACTGATCTCATCCTTCAGGTCTATTCACCTTTCATCTACTTCAACCTTTCCATTTAGTCATTGTGCAACATGTTTCTTGAAACAATCATTCATTCTCTTTTCCTTCAACTTGCCTATATCCCATCACCTTGCATTACTTCGCTTCTTCAGTTTCTTTAAGTTCAGATGGCATTTTATGACCACCAATTTGTGGTAAGAGTCTATGTCTGTTTCTGGTAAGATCTTGCAATCAACACCTGGTTTCTAAATCTCTGCCTAATCATAGTGAAGACTACTTGATACCCTTCATTTCCAGCAGTAGCACTAATAGCACCACGAAGGTAACCAATCACTACCATATTACTGCAGCACTCTGCCAGTCTGCAAGCTGTTAAACATGTCGAGAATCAAACAATCACTACTGATCTGCATTAGGGCAACCGCCCAGTTGGCTGATTCCCTATCTGTTGTTTCCTAGCCTTTTCTTAAATGATTTCAAAGAAATTGGAAATTTATTGAACAACTCCGTTGGTAAGTTATACCAATCTCTAACTTCCCTTCCTTAAAACGAATATTTGCTCCAATTTGTCCTCTTGAATTCCAACTTTATCTTCATATTGTGACCTTTCCTACTTTTAAAGACACCACTCAAACTTATTCGTCTACTAATATCTTTCCACGCCATCTCTCCACTGACAGCTCGGAACATACCACTTAGTCGAGCAGCTCGTCTCCTATATCCCAAGCCTTCCCGAACCAAATATTGCAACATTTTATAACGCTATTCTTTTGCCGGAAATGAAATAGCGTATGGCTTTTAGTACCGGGATGTGTCCGAGGACTTCGGCTCGCCAGGTGCATGTCTTTTGATTTGACTCCCGTAGGCGACCTGCGCGTCAGGATGAAGATTAAATTATGATGAAGACGACACATACACCCAGACCCGTGCCAGCGGAATTAACCAATGATGGTTAACATTCTCGACCAAGCCGGAATCGAACCCGGTACCCCTGTGACCAAAGGCCAGCACGCTAACCATTTAGCCATGGAGCCGGACTCAGAACAAATCGAGCTGCTTTTCTTTGGATTTTTTCTAGTTTTTGAATCAAGTAATCCTGATGAGGGTCCCATACACTGGAACCATATTCTATTTGGGGTCTTACCAGAGACTTATATGCCCTCTCCTTTACATCCTTACTACAACCCCTAAACACCCCTATAACCATGTGCAGAGATCTTTGTCCTTTATTTACAATGCCATTTATGTGATTACTACCCCAAATGAAGATCTTTCCGTATATTAACACCTAGTTACTTACAGTGGTCCCCATAAGGAACTTTCACCCATCAACTCAGTAATTAAAACTGAGAGGACTTTTCCTAGTTATGAAACTCACAATCTGACTTTTAAGCCCGTTTATCAACATATCATTGCCTGCTATCCATCTCACAACACTATCGAGGTCATTTTGCAGTTGTTCACAATCTTGTAACTTATTTATTACTCTATACAGAATAACATCCTCCGGAAAAATGCTTATCTCTGATTCCACTTCTTTACTTATATCATTTGTATATATAAGAAAACATAAAGGTCCAAGGTCAGATAAAGCTTCGCCTACTCTAATTCTCTGAGATCTATTTCCTAGAAATATAGCATCCCATTCAGTCACTCTTTTGTCTAGTCCAATTGCACTCATTTTTGCCAGTAGTCTCCCATGATTCACCCTATCAAATGCCTTCCACAGGTCAGTCGCGATTCAATCCATTTGACCTCTTGAATCCAAGATATCTGCTATATCTTGCTGGAATCCTACAAGTTAAACTTCAGTGGAATAACCTTTCCCAAACCCCAAATGCCTTCTATCGAACCAGTCATTAATTTCGCAAACATGTCTAATACAATCAGAAAGAATGTTTTCCCAAAATTGACACACAGTATATCTCAAAATGACTGGCCTGTAATTTTCAGCTTTATTTCTATTACCCTTTCCTTTGTACAAAGGGGCTACTATAGCAACTCTCCATTTATTTGGTATAGATCGTTCATGCAAACAATAATCAAATAAGTACTTCAGATATGGTATTATATCCCGACCCATTGTCTTTATCCCCAGAAATCTTACCAATTCCAGCCGCTTTTCTAGTTTTCAACTTTTTTACGGTATCTTATTGTAAATGTCGTTGTTATCGTAGGTAAATTCTAATACTTCTGTGGTATTAGTTGCCTCCTCTGTCTGGACATTATCCTTGTAACCAACAATCTGTGCATACTGCTGACTGAATACTTATGCCTTTTGAAGATCCTCACATACACACTACCCTCGTTCATTAATGATTCCCGGGATGTCCTTCTTGGAACCTGTTTCTGCCTTAAAATACCTATACGTACCCTTCCATTTTTCACTAAAATATGTATGACTGCCAATTATGTTTGCCCTCATGTTATCCTTAGCAGACTTCTTTGCTAGATTCAATTTTCTAGTAAGTTCCTTCAATTTCTCCTTTTCCACAGCCATTTCTAACTCTATTTTTTTCCAACCTGCACCTCCTTCCTAGTCTTTTATTTCTTTGTTATAATAAAGTGGGTCTTTACAAATTCCTTACCACCTTTAAAGGTACAAACCTGTTTTCACATTCCTAAACAATTGCTTTAAACCCATCCCAGAGTCTCTTTCTATTTTTATTTGCCGCTTTAACAGTGATCATGTTTACTTTTTTAAACTCCCTCATGCCTGCTTTATCAGCCTTGTGGTACTGCCTAATAGTCCTACTTTTAAGACCTTCCTTTCTATCACATTTATTTTTAACTACGAAAAAAACAGCTTCGTGATCACTAATACATCTATTACTTCGGTCTCTCTGTTGAGAGGGTTAGGCGAGATACTCTGATAATATCCAGTAAGTTATCCGATTATTCTTGGAAAAATAGTATTGGGATGTAAAAAAGGCAATGAATTAGGATATCGTATGCAAAAAAGTTTGAATTTAATATATATAGCAATAAGTTACTTATTAATGAACACATTTATCAGAGTATAACGTGACTAAGTTTAGTCTCGTTACACTTCCAGCTTATTTTGTGTGTGTGTGTGTGGTGGGGGGGAGATGTTGCTTTAAGCGTAATTTGAAATTTGTGTCACAATTTTAATTAACTATTATTCATCTAATGGCATTCTCTACCTTCCCCTATGATATGGTAATTTCCGCTCCTTGCGAGTCTTAAGTTACTTCTACTTCCCTACACTGATTGCTCTTGCATGATATGGTGTATTTCTTGTATTGTTTGGGGATGCACTCGCTAGCCAGTCGGTGAACTAGGTGATTTTGGGGTCATGTGATTTGATTCTTGCCGTTGGCCATGATAATATTGCCGATATTCAGATTCTTATTGCTCGTAGTACAAGTTGGATGTATTTTAGAATGACAACGCTTCTTGATCCTGGTCTTGGTCCATGGAAGGAATGCGGTAACGTAACTATCTTATTTCTGGTGAATTATTTTAATCTTGCAAATGGCAAGTTCTACCTTTATATGAGATATGCTTGGGAAAACTGCCATATTCAGTACGTGGTTTTGCATGGCCTTCTAACCCCAACTTGGCAGGTTCGATCCTGGCTCAGTCCGGTGGTATTTGAAGGTGCTCAAATACGACAGCCCCGTGTCGGTAGATTTACTGGCACGTAAAAGAACTCCTGCGGGACTAAATTCCGGCATCTCGGCGTCTCCGAAGACCTTAAAAAGTAGTTAGTGGGACGTAAAACAAATAACATTATTATTATTATCTTTGTTAATCAGTTTATCCTTCAGGGTTGGTTTTCTCTCGGACTCAGCGAGGGATTTCACCTCTACCACTTCAAGGGCAGTGAGTCTTTGAGTATGGTGATGAAACTGGTGAGGAGGGCCATTACCTCGCCCAGGCGGCCTCACCTGTTATGCTCAACAGGGGCCTTGTTGGAGGATGGGAGGATCGGAAGGGATAGACAAGGAAGAGCGAAGGAAACGGCCGTGGCCTTAGGTGCCTGGAGAAGAAGTAGGAAAATACGAAAAACCACTTCGAGGATGGCTGAGGTGGGATTCGAAACCCTTCTACTCAGTTGACCTCCCGAGGCTGAGTAGACCCCGTTCCAGCCCTCGTACTATTTGTTTTCAACTTTCATGGCAGAGCCGGGAATCGAAACCGGGCCTCTGGGAGTGGCATACATTAACCACTACACCACAGAAGTGGACTAGTACTATAATGCTACCTATATGTTTATGTTAGTGCTGAAATCCGATTTCTTACTTTACTAATGCTGAAAGCCCGAAAATGTAATGTTATTCTTTAATAGGGGAATCAGTCTAGAAGGAAATGTTGAAAGTGATGTGATATCTATCCAGGTTCGTTGTTATCCTAATACTATGGGTTACAGTACATTGCACGTATATAAAAGACGCCACTTACAAACTTGCTTGCTATCCGCGAATTTCTGCGGCCACAAAAGTCACATTTTTCAAGAATGATGACATCTACACATGGTAGATTGTCTGACTGTGCTGTTTTGAACCTTTCTTCTGTCATTTCGAAGTTATTCGCGATCATGAATAATAAACAATAGGCTTTTAGCAACGGCTGATGCACAATGGCTGGTAGAGCTCCATGCGGTACTGGATCGTGACGTCACAGCGCGCCGCTTACGTCAGAGGCCGTTTCACTCGCCTTGCGGAAAGGCACAATTAAATATTTTTTTAATGGTAGAAAACAAGGCAACTTACCACAATGTAATACGTTTACGTACTATTTCATTGGTGTACTTTTCAAAAACAAAATATTTTGAAAATGATGCATGTTCCCAATTCTGCCTTCCAGGTAATTTTATCTATAAAACCTAACATGGCGGAGGGGAACGCCTCTTTTGCTTACCGTATTGGGATCCTGGTTGAATACAATTACAAGTTTAATACCGTTTGAGAAGTTGTACTTGACTATGTATTCCTTATTGAATTTTTGGCCTATTCCATCCCTCACTGAGTAATTTCGACTCATGTGGTTTTATTATCTGCGTTTAATGTAATTACTATTTAGGGGCCTATATCTAAACTATTTACGTCTCTCTGTTCATATTGGTCATATTTTGATTATTATTTCCTTATTTAACCCTTTGCTGCTGATTTTAATAATTATACCGGTATATTATTTCTTTAATTTCACTGGGCATTTTCCTGTTTGAGGGAATATCATTTCTCATATTTATTGCTCATAATGAAATGCACTACGATTGCGAATTGGATTTACCTGTAACTACTTATGCTTGATTACCCAACCTATTTTAGGTTATTATTTTAATGTTAATGGATTTTAATTTCTTAGAACACTGTTATGCTAATTGAAACCGTGACCTTGTAAACTTAAGTTCTATTTGTTGTTTCGCCTAGGTTTTCCCCATAAACATTTGTCTTTCGTTTCCTTTCCTTCGAAATGTGCGTATCATTATGCCGGTTAAAGTTGTGACCATAGCATTAACTTGGTATGGTTTTAGATTATATGCAATACCGATCAGTATGTAATTCCACGTCAATTATTCTCGTTTTCAGCCCAGTGTGTACTGAGAATTCTGTTTCCATCCTATACCCTTGATTGAATATATATATGTGTGTGTGTTCTAAGAAAAGAAAAGGAATTGTTAATTAGTAAAGTTGGTTTAATCCAAGTATATTAGTACAATATCTCGTTCACATTCTTTCGCGTTTCGGCATTAGATTTAATCCGCTCTCTGGAGGGTCCTAGGTTTTCCACGTTGTATTGAATTATCTCTCTGGCCGGGTCACTGCAAGTTAAGTTAGATTTTCTTATTTGGTTGTGTACTTGTAGTGTAATTAATTCTGAATTGTGTTTTGTCTTGAGTGCATTCGGTCCGAGTTGAAATTGTAATGCAATGAGGGCTATTTGGCGGGCTAGCCCAGTGACTATCTAGTCATATTTTATTGTATTACACAGAGCATAAAATGTGTGCACTGAGGATTCTGTTTCCATGTCATACCCTTGATTGAATATATATATATACACTGTATGTGTTGTAAGAAAATAAATAAAAAATAAAAAATAAATAAATAAATACACTGACTGACAAAGCAAATGCAACACCAAGAAGGAGTGGTCAGAACTTTATGCCAATTGCAGGGTAGACTGACGTCACTGAGGTATGCTCATGATGTAAAATGCGCCGCTGTGCTGCGCACGTAGCGAACGATAAATGGGACACGGCGTTGGCGAATGGCCCACTTCGTACCGTGATTTCTCAGCCGACAGTCATTGTAGAACGTGTTGTCGTGTGCCACAGGACACGTGTATAGCTAAGAATGCCAGGCCGCCGTCAACGGAGGCATTTCCAGCAGACAGACGACTTTACGAGGGGTATGGTGATCGGGCTGAGAAGGGCAGGTTGGTCGCTTCGTCAAATCGCAGCCGATACCCATAGGGATGTGTCCACGGTGCAGCGCCTGTGGCGAAGATGGTTGGCGCAGGGACATGTGGCACGTGCGAGGGGTCCAGGCGCAGCCCGAGTGACGTCAGCACGCGATGATCGGCGCATCCGCCGCCAAGCGGTGGCAGCCCCGCACGCCACGTCAACCGCCATTCTTCAGCATGTGCAAGACACCCTGGCTGTTCCAATATCGACCAGAACAATTTCCCGTCGATTGGTTGAAGGAGGCCTGCACTCCCGGAGTCCGCTCAGAAGACTACCATTGACTCCACAGCATAGACGTGCACGCCTGGCATGGTGCCGGGCTAGAGCGACTTGGATGAGGGAATGGCGGAACGTCGTGTTCTCCGATGAGTCACGCTTCTGTTCTGTCAGTGATAGTCACCGCAGACGAGTGTGGCGTCGGCGTGGAGAAAGGTCAAATCTGGCAGTAACTGTGGAGCGCCCTACCGCTAGACAACGCGGCATCATGGTTTGGGGCGCTATTGCGTATGATTCCACGTCACCTCTAGTGCGTATTCAAGGCACGTTAAATGCCCACCGCTACGTGCAGCATGTGCTGCGGCCGGTGGCACTCCCGTACCTTCAGGGGCTGCCCAATGCTCTGTTTCAGCAGGATAATGCCCGCCACACACTGCTCGCATCTCCCAACAGGCTCTACGAGGTGTACAGATGCTTCCGTGGCCAGCGTACTCTCCAGACCTCTCACCAATCGAACACGTGTGGGATCTCATTGGATGCCGTTTGCAAACTCTGCCCCAGCCTCGTACGGACGACCAACTGTGGCAAATGGTTGACAGAGAATGGAGAACCATCCCTCAGGACACCATCCGCACTCTTATTGACTCTGTACCTCGACGTGTTTCTGCGTGCATCACCGCTCGCGGTGGTCCTACATCCTACTGAGTCGATGCCGTGCGCATTGTGTAACCTGCATATCGGTTTGAAATAAACATCAATTATTCTTCCGTGCCGACTCTGTTTTTCCCCCAACTTTCATCCCTTTCGAACCACTCCTCCTTGGTGTTGCATTTGCTCTGTCAGTCAGTGTAAAATAAATAAGTAAACTGAACACAACATCCTGATAACAGCTGTGCAAGAGACCAGATTCCTCGATCAAGAAGTGATAGAATCACAAGGTTATCGGATCTACAAAGGGCAACCCGGTGAAAGAGTGATGAAGAATGTGCCTCACTTGGGTACAGGCTTCATAGTCAGCAGCAAAATGATCAACTCCATCATCTCCTTTTCATCCTCAAATGGAAGAACGTCCACTATAGCTTTTAAAACTCTCAACAAAGCATACACAGTTGTTAACTTCCATGCACCTACTAATGACACCAACAGGAAAGATATTGAAAATGTGGAAACCTTTTGGAGGGTACTCGAAGAAACAATGGACCGGGTCCCAAAACACCACATAACTATTTTAATAGAAGACTTTAACGCCCAGATTGGCAAAGAGAGAAAATTCAAGAACATAGTTGGAGATTACCCAGCCCACAAGAGGACCAACAGGAATGGAGAAAGGCTGATTGACCTGTGCAGAAATTACAATTTAGTCCTCAAATCTACAGCTTTCAAACGCCTTCCTAGGAAAGGCATGACTTGAAGATGTCCTAACCCAATGCTTGGGGAATTCCAGCTGGACCACGTAGCCATCAGTAGAAGCAACAGCAAAGAAGTGCTGAATGTCAAAGTATTGAGAAGCGCAAACATTGATTCAGACCACTATCTTTCTTTCATCAAAACAAATTTCATCCCTCTTAAAAGCAGCAGGGAAAACCACTGCATCAAGTCGCGAATTCCAAGGTTCAATCCAGCCAGGCTGAAAGATAACAATAACTTCACCGAGACCCTGGCTAAAAACAAAGACAAAAAAGATTGGCCCCAACTACAGAAGGCACTAATAGATGCAGCGACAACCACCATCCCGGCAGTCAGAAAGAACAAACATCCATGGTGGACAACTACTTGTGACAAAGCAATAGAAGAGAGAAAGCAAGCATGGCTAAAATGGAACCGTAACAAAAGTCTGGAAAACCATAAAGACTTCTTAGAAGTTAGGAAAACTGCTACTAAAATTATCAGGAACACCAAGAGGCAGTACAATAAAAATATCATTGAACAAGCAGAGAGGGATTTTCAAAGAAACAACACTAGTGACTTCTACCAAACTTTTAAATCTCAAATAACACCCTACTCAGCCCCTACACTTCACCTTCGGGGAGATGACGGAAATCTGAAAATGAACAATGAAGAGTGCACCACAGTTCTAGCAGAGTATTTCAACAACCTTCTAAATTCAAGGGAACCCAAGGAGAAACTGCATTTCGAACCTCAGAATGTTACTAAGTCGGACTCTCTCCCACCAACAAAGGGGAGATCAAGAAAGCCATTTCAGAATTGAAATGTAACAAAGCAGCGGGCGAGGATGGAATCATAGCAGAGCTCTGGAAATACGCTGATGAGGAGTCAATCCAAAGTATCCATGAAATCATATCAAACATCTGGGTGACAGAAGCGTTACCTAGCGACTGGACCTCAGCTATCATCCACCCGTTACACAAAAAAGGCGACAAATCAGATCTCAACAACTACAGAGGGATTTCCCTTGTATCAGTGACGTATAAGATACTCTCCAAAGTATTACTCACAAGAGTAGAGGCTCAACTAGACTCCTGCATCGGAGAGTACCAGACTGGGTTTCGCAAGTCAAGGTCATGCGCCGAACAAATCCTGAACCTCAAAACCATCATCACTTACAAAAACCTAAGCGCCTCACCCTACGTGGCAACATTTGTTGACTTTCAGAAGGCCTACGATTCAGTAGATAGAGAGTCACTCTTCCAGGCACTCGCTGAACTGGGACTAGATAAGAAAACCTTGAATCTAGTGAAAGCAACTCTTACCAACACTACTGCCAGAATCAAATTCAGAGGGGAACTGTCCCAGAGATTTGAGATCAAAACAGGTGTTAGACAAGGGGATGGCCTATCTCCAATCCTCTTTAATTGCCTACTTGAAAAAGTCATTCGTGAGTGGACGAAAATGCTACAGGATGACTCTGGATTGAGAATTGGCTACAAGAAAGACAAGTTAACAGTCAACTGTTAGCCTTCGCAGACGACCTTACACTCCTGGCATCCAGTGTGGAGGAAGCTATCCATCAACTATCCTCTCTCGACCACATAGCAGCTAAAGTAGGGCTGAAGATCGCCATCAACAAAACACAGTTTATCACCAACATCAAAGATGCACCCAAATCAATCCCACTGGGGGACAAAACAGTACAAAGGACTAACTCCTTCAAATACCTTTTGGGGATCATTGTTAAGTATCTAGGTGTTAATATAAGGAAAGATCTTCACTGGGGTAATCACATAAATGGGATTGTAAATAAAGGGTACCGATCTCTGCACATGGTTATGAGGGTGTTTAGGGGTTGTAGTAAGGATGTAAAGGAGAGTGCATATAAGTCTCTGGTAAGACCCCAACTAGAGTATGGTTCCAGTGTATGGGACCCTCACCAGGATTACCTGATTCAAGAACTGGAAAAAATCCAAAGAAAAGCAGCTCGATTTGTTCTGGGTGATTTCCGACAAAAGAGTAGCGTTACTAAAATGTTGCAATGTTTGGGTTGGGAAGAATTGAGAGAAAGAAGAAGAGCTGCTCGACTAAGTGGTATGTTCCGAGCTGTCAGCGGAGAGATGGCGTGGATTGACATTGGTAGACGAATAGGTTTGAATGGCGTCTATAAAAGTAGGAAAGATCACAATATGAAGATAAAGTTGGAATTCAAGAGGACAAACTGGGGCAAATATTCATTTATAGGAAGGGGAGTTAGGGATTGGAATAACTTACCAAGGGAGATGTTCAATAAATTTCCAATTTCTTTGAAATCATATCGGAAAAGGCTAGGAAAGCAACAGATAGGGAATCTGCCACCTGGGCGACTGCCCTAAATGCAGATCAGTATTGATTGATTGACTGATACCTAGGAGAATGGATAACCCCAAACATGAATGAAGATCAGGCCATGAACAGCAGATGCATCAAATTGGAAAATGCCTACCACCTATGTAAGAGTATGTACAAATCCAAATCCCTCTCCCTTAACCTCAAAATCAGGCATTACACTACCGTCAGTACTATACGCCTCAGAATACCTAAACATGGTAAGAAAAGGGCAACTTAGAAAACTGGAGCTGAAGGAAAGGAAGATCCTGAGAAAAATCATGGGCCCCATTAAAGAAGAAGGCAAGTACAGAATCAGGCACAACAACGAACTGTACCAACAATTGGAGAGCATTACAACATCTATGAGGAAGAGGAGATTGAACTTCTACGGTCATGTCATGAGAATGGACAATCAGAGGCTCACCTCCAGAATCTTCCACACCATCTCTAGAGGGAAAGCGACTAATGCCAAGTGGGCAAGACTCGTCAGAAAAGACCTTCAAGAATTGGACATTGCTCCCAGTGAAATTTATGACAGGAATAGGTACAGAACGTTGATCAGAACATCAAACTCTCTCCAGTCACTAACAGAAAAAACAGTACGTCCGGGAGGAGGTGTGAAATGGACTCAGGAGCGAAAAGACATTCACAGTGCAAGAATGAAGGAGTACTGGTCAAAGAAGAAAGCTGCTAGAGATAAGAACCACGTGGTCCATAGCAGGCCCAAACGGAACTAAAAAAATAAATAAATAAAAATAAATAAAAAAACAAAAAAAACAAAAAGGAATTGTTATTTAGTAAAGTTGGTTTAATCCAAGGAGATTAGTACAATTTCTTTGATTCATTCGTAACAGGTGATGGTTTTTTGGCAAGACCATATCCTCAGTATGCATTGGCTAGAGCTCATTGTCTACTACCAAATTTCTTTTTATTTTTTGCTGTGGGTTTGACGTCGCACCGAATGAGGTATATCATTTGGCGACGATGGAATAGGACAAGTCTAGAATTGGGAAGGATGCGTCTTTGTCTTTGGTTAAGGTACAGGGCCGACATTTGTCTGGTGTGAAATTGGGAAACCACCGAAAACCATCTTCAAGGCTTCCGACAATGGGATTCGAACTTAAGATCTCCCGAACGCAAGATCATAGCAGTGTGAACCTAATCGTATTGTCAACTCACTCGGTTATTGCCAATGAACGTACAGGGAGTCATGGTGGTGATGGTAATTGTTATTATTTTGAAGGGCAGTTCAACAAGGAAACCATCTACTTTTAACAAGAAGAAGAAAGGAAGAGTTCTGACCCTTATGTCGATTAGTACGTACTTCTTTATTGATACGTAATATTAAAATATGGGTCCGTCTCTGTGGTGTACTGGTTAGTGTGATTAGCTGCCACCCGCGGAGGCTCAGGTTCCATTCCCGGCTCTGCCACGAAATTTGAAAAGTGGTACGAGGGCTTGAACGGGGTCCACTCAGCCTCGGGAGGTCAACTGAGTAGAGGGAGTTTCGATTCCCTCGTCAGCAATCCTCGAAGTCGTTTTCCGTGGTATCCCACTTCTACAGGCAAATGCCCGGATGGTACATACTGTAACTTAAGGCCATGGCCTCTTCCTTCCCTCTTCCTTGTCTATACCTCCCAATCTTCCCATCTCCCTTACAAGACCCCTGTTCAGCTCAGAAGGTGAGGTCGCCTGGGTGATGTACTGGTCCTCCTTCCCAGTTGTATCCCCGTCAGAAATCTCACGCTCCATGACACTGCCGTTGAGGCGGTAGAGGTGGGATCCCTCGCCGATTCCGAGGGAAAAACCAACCTTGGAGAGTAAACAGATTAAGAAAGAATGAAAGAAGGAAATATTGAAATATGCCACGTTACTAGATTTTCTACCTATGTTGTCTGTCGTGTTCGCATTCGGCATCCTTGCTATAGGGACCGTGCGTGACAACAAATTTTCGACCGCAGCGCCCCTAGCGGAAGAGACGATTATTCATCGGTAGGAGAAACACCAGAATAACATCAGCTGTCGTTGTTTACTTATTGAAATATGTTGTGAATACGTATAATTTGAATTAATCAGCTATGTCGAATGCTGTTATTCTTGTAGGTTTTCAGAAAATTATGTGGAGTTCTAAGTATTTTAGGAAATCTACTTTGAGGAAAGGAAGAGAGCTTAATGATAGCCATCACATATATCAGGTGGAAGAAAAACTTTCAAAGGAAGTAGGCCTATCTGGTGTATGTTTGAGAGAGAGAAATGTTAGTCAAACCCCATATAATATTAACATCAAGGTTAGAATTTTTTTTAAATCTTTATTTAGATCCTTTTAATGTTTTATAAATTTGTAATAATCTTAGTTTTAACATTATTAAACATATAACCTTAATGTTCAGTTCAACTTTTCCGGTTACGTGAACGAATCCGATCCACGAAATGTCACTATTATTTGTCCCAAATGGAAGATAATAATTGTTTTTACTCAAATAAAGTGTTAAATCTGCGGTAAATTCAGAAAAAGTACGAAGTATTTTACTTGTAGAGAATTATATGGATACATACTTTACTACCGTACCTTAACAACTATTTTTTCTGCTACGTCGCAGCGCTTCCGTACGCGTTTTGTTTGTCTAACACTTTCGTGTGTAAAATTGTCAGAGTTTTTGAATCACATTTTGAATTATCACTGGGCAATTATAAATGACAAAATAGTACATTTACATTTCCCTGGCCATGTAAAAATGGTAAATAATCAGTCTGAATACCTATACTACAAACAGTTTGGGGAGATTGTGATTCAGGAACAGAATTCGTGTTTTCTTGCATTTCACTTTGTCTCCCTCTCCTCCTCTTGTACCTAACTGTCAGTTTCCTCCGTATTTCGTCCTCATTAGTTCTTCCTACCGGGCGAGTTGGCCGTGCGCGTAGAGGCGCGCGGCTGTGAGCTTGCATCCGGGAGATAGTAGGTTCGAATCCCACTATCAGCAGCCCTGAAGATGGTTTTCCGTTGTTTCCCATTTGCACACCAGGCAAATGCTGGGGCTGTACCTTAATTAAGGCCACGGCCGCTTCCTTCCAACGCCTAGGCCTTTCCTATCCCATCGTCGCCATAAGACCTATCTGTGTCGGTGCGACGTAAAGCTCCTAGCAAAAAAAAGTTATTCCTGGTAATATATGCAAAGTAGGCTTATATCCAGGGCTATCAGGGTCTCTGGTAGGTGTTCCATCAATGAAGTGTCGGATGCAGATTCTGAATTCCTGGCAGGAACCCACGGTTTTCCATCAAGTGTTGAACGTTTTAAAGATGTTATCCATGCTTCCCTTATGATCTTATGGGCAGCTGCGGCTGGAAAACGAAAAATAATTCGTTCCTGGTGGGCTGTTTTAGTAGGTGTAATTACAACCGTACTCGGAACAGTTCACGTGACATATACTGCGTTTATTGGTTCTATGAGTTTCGTTCATGCTTAGAGAATATGCTGAAATAACCTAATCAGAACGTAGGCTACCTCAGTAAGCAATGTGAACAGTCAAAGACTTACAGCTAGTAAGATTTAAAAAAGAAAAAAAAAACACTATTCACTAACTCGATGGTGAAAAATGCTCCTACCGCTCCTACCAGTTACTTCAGATTAAGCCACCAGATGGCAGCAGTCGCTATACGCACGGTCCCTATAGGCCTACTAGATGACAGAATAAAGCGAATCTCTCTCGGGCGTTTATGGCTGAGTTTTAATGAATTTTCTCGGCTGTCGCCATAGATTTTTTTACACGCCGACACGTACGACATGGAGTGTCAGCACAACTTTTCTCCGTCCTAAAAAAATTGACTACCTCCCCGCTATCTTGGGATTCGGAGGCCGTCACTCTTCTACTATTCCACAAAGGGAGCTTATGTGCTGTTAAAGGAGTAGGTTTGATAACCCTAAACTTTCGGGACACCAATGTTATTTCAGAGAATGTTTGAAGATGTAGCAACGTATGACACAAATATATGTATAATTCCCTTATCAACAAGTGTGCTTACAAGTTCCAAGTCATTATGACACCGACCACTAAGAGAATCTCTGTTCGTTCTCGCTACTGGTCAGTGTCGGTTGCTTCCTTGTTGCTGATCCGCACGTGACCACAGTTGTGAAATATTTTATGTAAACAAGTAGAGAGGGTCAGTGGAATCAGCCTGGCTGGCCTATGTGATAACACCGTATGCGGCACTCTGGACAGTCTATTAATGTGCGCGTACATTCGCGACATTCGTTCAATGAGCTGTAGAACTAGATTCTACCCATCTGAATTAGTTCAGGGCTAACAAGGAGGGGCCAGACCCTGCACCCAACCGATTTCAACGAGCTGCAATGTACTCAACAGTACCTCGTGTATAAGGGTTTAGCTGAATACGCTTTCGTTTTCGAAAAAAAAGAAAAAATGGTCAAATGTCACGACGCAGGATCTGCTTCCTACAAAATGGAGGTGATAGAACTCTAAAAGACGAACACATTTTACTTAAACACGTCAGGTCCACAACCAAAGAATTCCCGAAAAACTGATGAATTCCCCATTCCAATGCAACGCAGATATAGGCCTACTTGGAGAGCTACACCGCGGTCAATCGGAGCGGTAGCCGAGTGGTCACCGTACTTGCCTGTGAGCCTCGGCGATATGAGTTCGAGTCTCGTCGTAGCTATGTCTCTTGTACAAAATAAATTAATAATTGAAGAAACCTGAAGATAAAAATGGTGACAAAAGTGTTAAGCAAATTGCAGTACACTTTATTTTCTACCTGAAATTAATATAGGCCTAAACGTTCTCACAGTTACTGCTGGATCTCTCCCCCCCCCCCCCCCGCTCTCTCTCGCTGCAGTTTGCCTAATATATTTATTTTTATTTCTTAATCTGTTTGCCCTCCAGGGTTGGTTCTTCCCTTAGATTCAGCGAGGGATTCCACCTCTACCGCTTTAAGGGCAGTATCCTGGAGCGTGGGATTTTGGGTCGGGGGATACAACTGGAGAGGGGGGCCAGCACCTCGCCCAGGTGGCCTCACCTGCTATGCTGAACAGGGGCCTTGTTGGGGGGGTGGAAGGATTGGAAGGGATAGACAAGGAAGAGGGAGAGAAGCGGCCGTGGACTTAAGGTAGGTACTATCCCGGCATTTACCTGGAGGAGAAGTGGTAAACCACGGAAAACCACTTCTAGTATGGCTGAAGTGGGAATCGAACCCCCCTCTACTCGGTTGATCTCCCGAAACTGAGTGGATCCCGTTCCACGTACCACTTTTCATATTTCGTGGCAGAGTCGGGAATCGAGCCCGGGCCTCCAGGGGGTGCCAGCTGATCACACTAACCACTACACCACAGAGGTGGACTTAATATTTTTATTCGCATTTTTATCTTCACGTTCCCTCAAATAATAATGTGTATTGTACAAAAATATCGCTACGATGGAACTCGAACTCACATCGTCGATGCTCCTGCACAAGCACGCTACCACTCGTTCACCGCCCCGCTCGGTTGCGCTGTAACTCTACAAGTAACATATATGTGTTACATTGGAATCGGGAGATTCATACATTTTTCGGAAATTATTCGGTTGCGGACCTGACATGTTTATGTAAAATGTTTTGCCTTTTAGTGTTCTATTACCTCCACTTGGACTGAAGGAAACGTCATGATATTTATCCCCAGTTTTTTCGAAAACGAAAGCGTATTGAACTAAACCCTGTCCACGAGTTACTGGTGAGTGTCCGTCAACAGGTACATTGAAGTTCGTTGAAAACAGTTGGACGCAGGGTCTGGTCTCTCTTTTTAAGATGCTGTAGTAATTGTTGCCCATCCTAGTATAAATGTTATGTTATTAACGTCCCTTCAATCTCAATAGATTTGAACATATGACGTAGTGCCGAAATTTTATCCCGGGTAAAGGTTCTTTGATGTTGGTGTTTAAAGGGGGTGCACAACTAGGCAACCATCCCCTCGTAACACTTTAACTAGAATACAAAGAGAAGAGATCCAACACTTCGAAGTATGAAAGTGTCGGCAGAACGAACAGAAGGGGCACAAAGAAGACGAAAGTGAAAGTCTCGTTAGGCGTCGTGAACCTAAAACCGTCGGGGTCGGAAGGGAACAAGATTTGACCTAATAAAGATGAAAGTGAGGAACAAGCAGGCAAACTTGAAGTTTTATGGAACTGTTGAAATAGTGATCATAGCAACCAGAACCAATATTCCTACATGCATTGGCCGGGATTCGAACCGCTGCCACTTGGATGATAAGCTAGTGATTATATTACTCGCTATCATGCCCCTCGAAAGTGAGGAGCCCGGTACAAGTGAGTGGAACTAAGGTAGGTAAGGGTTATTCTGCCCGAAGGCAGGTCCGAACCTCCGCAGAGGTGTTCCTGAACCGGAGTTTACGTGCGGTAGGGTGGCCAGTTCCTTTCCGCTCCTCCATTCCCTTACCCCCCCACCAACAGCGCGTGGCAACCCATCCATCTCCTGACCACGCCCAATGTTGCTTAACTTCGGAGATCTCACGGGATCCGGTGTTTCAACACGGCTACGGCCGTTGGCAGTGGAACTAATATCTCCTTTTATTTGCTAGAGGCTTTACGTTGCACCGACTCAGGTAGGTCTTATGGCGACGATGGGATAGGGAAGGCCTAGGAATGGGAAGGAAGCGGCCGTGGCCTTAATTAAGGTACAGCCCCAGCATTTTTCCTGGTGTGAAAATGGGAAACCACGGAAAAACATCTTCAAGGCTGCCGACAGTGGGATTCGAACCCCTATCTTCCGGATGCAAGCTCACAGCCGCACGCCCCTAACCGCATGGCCAACACGCCCGGTAGGAACTAATATCGGACTCAACTAGGGCTATGTGATTTCCCAGGTTGAGAGCCTCTGTGGGCTGCATCATTAGTCGCCCTTTACGACAGGCAGGCGTTACCGTGCGTGTATTATATGCTCTCACCCATGAGGGGAAAAGGGGTTCTTGAACGTCTTATACATCACTGTTTAAAAATATATTTAGGGATATTTAGTTTGGCTCATTCCTTTGGAAGAATGAGGGAGAATATGGAAAATGCGTTAAAATCAAATAAATATATTGTATACTTTTGGCAAATAATATTGGAGTTTTACTTGGAATGGATGGTAATCAACCGAGGTTGTTGGTTGCGTAGTATGAGCTTCGTTTCGGGAAGTGGGTTTGAACCTCGTTAACTTCAGTGATTAGCGGCCACCTCCGGAGGTCCGGGTTCGATTCGCGGCTCTGCCACGAAGTTTAAAAACGAGGTACGAAGACTGGAACGGGGATCACTTAATCTTGGGGGTTTAACTAAGTAGAGGAAGGGGGTTCGATTCCCACCTCAGCCATCCTCGAAGTGAATTTGCGTGGTTTTCCACTTTTCCTCCTGGCAAATGCCGGGAAGTTATCTAACCTATGGCCACGGCCACTTTCTTACCTCTTCCTTGCCCATCCCTTCCAATCTTCCCGTCGCCCAACAAGGTGAGGCCGCCTGGACGAGGTACTGGTCATCCTTCCCTGTTGTATCCCCGACCCAAAGTCTCACGCTTGAGGCGATAGAGGTGCGATCCCTCGCTGAGTCCGAAGGGAAAAATGACTCTGGACGGTAAACAGATTAAGAAAGAAGGAAGGAAAGATAAATAAATAAATAAATAAATAAATAAATAAATAAATAAATAAATAAATAAATAAATAAATAAGAAGAAGAAGAATTGTTACCGTGTTTTCGTGGAGCAGAAAGAGGTGAAAGAAGGTGCTGGGTGGAATGGGTCTATCTATTATATCAAAGACTAGCTGATGTACCCGTGCTTCGCCACGGAATTCTACATTGTATACAGAATTCTAGATCAGGTAGTACAGGTTGTGAGCAAGATTGTGTTAAATTGTATAGCACTCTCTTAACGTTACCCTAGAAACGCGACGGGGAAGTCACCAAACGTCTTTTCTCATATGAAGATTGTGTTAGGGAATTTTCATTGTAATGATAGGCCCGCTTGCCTACCATCAGTCACCACCAGGTTGGGGAGTTTTCATTATAATGGCAGACACTCACTCTCCACCAGCCATTTTACATCCTCAGAAAGACTGTCTTAGTGATTTTTCCAACTGAAATGAACATAGGTCATTGCAATGATGTCAGTAGGAATGGCGCGATTAAAAGCAATACTTTCATATGAAATACTCCATCAAATGAAAGACCACACACTTTCTCACTTTTAACGAACAGTACTATGCTGGAATTCCAGTGCTGGAAAGACCAAGTCGCAGACAGTTCTGATCCGTGAACACTCTTGGTCTTTTTCTGCGGTGCGGCGGGGAGAGGGGGGGGGGGTAAGGCGAATAGTGGAGAGTCCCAGGGCAAAAACTATGCCTTTTTTACTAATCTGTTTCCGAGGAATACCCGATGAGTCGGAAAATCTCAATTCACAACAATGGCAACGGAAAAATCTATCTGATTTGGAGGCAATTTTTTCCTCCAAGCCAGAGGAGAAGCCCCCTCTTCACTGCTAATTTGGAATTAAATGAATGTAGAATTTAATAAAAGTGAAGAGGAAGAAGCTATTCTTAAGAAACGGCTCTTTTCAGGTTTGACTTTTGAGTTATTTAGTGAATTGTGGTGATATAATTTGAATTAGGCTTAAATAGTAATTCTAGACCAGGTCATACTACTACTACTACTACTACTACTACTACTACTACTACTACTACTACTACTAATAAGTGATCCTCTGCCGTAAGTGTGCATACAGCTCATTCAAAACAGCGCGTCAGAGTAGGGCTCGAATAACTGGAATATTATGATGAACCAGTGTGTTACGTACCGGCAGTATCAGAAAATGTATGAACCAGAGGAAAATGAAAACCTACAACCTGTTTTCCAGTCAATGACCGGGTCAGGGATGTAATGAATGAAGCATATATATAGGTTGTTAGTACGATGGGGTCGCCACTCCCAGTGATATATTAATGACTGATAGATGCTTTGAAATGAGAATGGAGAGTGTTGCTGGAATGAAAGATGACAGGGAAAACCGGAGTACCCGGAGAAAAACATGTCCCGCCTCCGCTTTGTCCAGCACAAATCTCATGTGGAGTGCCCGGGATTTGAACCCCGGTTACCAGCGGTGATAGGCCGACGCGCTGCCGTCTGAGCCACGGAGGCTACATGAACCAGAGGAATGGCATGCTAAAGAAGAAAGTTTTCCAACTCCCCAGCTATTTCCCGCCTATGTTCAGTCGGGCTGTTATACTCGGTACGCAGTAGTAATCCCATCTATCGGAGTTGAGCGGGACCATAAGAAACGAAGAACATCACAACAAACAATGGTCAATGTAAAGTTATTGTTGATCAGTAACAAACAATGGTCAATGTAAAGTTATTGTTGATCAGTGTTATGCGCTTTCGATATTGTAGGCCTTCTGAAATACCACCCTTATCATAGTCGGTACAGTAAAACTGAATGAAACAAATGATCAGAAATTGTATTGTCTATAACTTTTGTTATGTAGTACTTTTCGATAGCACCAATAACATATGTACCGGTATTTAAAACTTAAATTTTAGGCGCCTTCCCCTAAACTACCATTTCATCTCGGGCGAATAAAATTATTTACAGCCTAGACTGTAGTTTCTTATTCCCCGACTCCAAATTCTGTTAAACCATTTTCTCGTGGCTAGGCGTTGATATGGACTTAGCAACAAAACTACAAATTCATTAATATCTGTGTTATCAGAGCCGGTAAAAATGTATGACATAATTGATTGGATATTTAATTCTATATAACTTTAGTTATATAGTATTTATCGATAGGACCGCTAATAATCTAAATATTCGAGAATAAAATGTAAGGCGTCCGCCTCTGTGGTGTAGTGGTTAGCGTGATTAGCTGCCACCCCCGGAGGTCCGGGTTCGATTCCCGGCTCTGCCACGAAATTTGAAAAGTGGTACGAGGGCTGGAACGGGGTCCACTCAGCCTCGGGAGGTCAACTGAGTAGAGGTGGGTTCGATTCCCACCTCAGCCATCCTGGAAGTGGTTTTCCGTGGTTTCCCACTTCTCCTCCAGGCGAATGCCGGGATGGTACCTAACTTAAGGCCACGGCCGCTTCCTTCCCTCCTCCTTGCCTATCCCTTCCAATCTTCCCATCCCTCCACACGGCCCCTGTTCAGCATAGCAGGTGAGGCCGCCTGGGCGAGGTACTGGTCATTCTCCCCAGTTGTATCCCCGACCAAGAGTCTGAAGCTCCAGGACACTGCCCTTGAGGCGGTAGAGGTGGGATCCCTCGCTGTGTCCGAGGGAAAAGCCGACCCTGGAGGGTAAACAGATGATGATGATGATGAAAATGTAAGGCCTTCCCCTAAACTACCATTTCAATTGGTGTGAATAAAATTATTTATAGCCTAGATTGTAGAGGCTCATCCCCGACTTTACATACCGATTTTCATTAAATTCTCTTCAGCCGTTTTCTCGTGATGCGTGTACAGACAGACAGACAGACAGACAGACATTACGGAAAAGTAAAAAGTACATTTTCTTGTTACTATGGACATGACCAACACAGAAATACCATTCTTTTCAAATTCAGAGCAATGTACAGACAAAACTCTTATTTTATATATATAGATTAACTTAAAACTTTAAAAATGAAGATTATATTTATTTTCAAATCGCAAACTTAACAACAATGTATCAGGTGCAATGACAGTTTTGATATAAACGTAGAAACCCCAGAATAGGGAATTTAACAGAGTTGGGCTTCAAGCCCCTAATTTCCAATTTTACAATATCGCCAGTTAGCGTTTACATAGACAAGGAGAGAAATCTCCCAAAAGAGAGCACCTTGTTCCAACCGGTACAAATTTTACAGCCTTCCAGAGGCACCCTCAATGTTACAGTCAAGTTAGCAATTTCAGAAAAGAGCTTACGTGCTCTCCAACTTTAACTAAGGAGACTGCGCTCCCAATTTCTTACAGCCTACTCAAGGCAAAATTACACAAAATCTAACACTTTCCGGCCTCTCTAGGCCCAACCTAACATTTACAATTTGAACGCAGGGATATTGATTACCCAAACTACTGGGCCTTCATGGAAAAAAGAACAGGTTAAATTACTGGCCCAAACACAAAATGCATGGAGGCGTACACTTGCGCTCCTAGAAAATTAAGTATAAAACCCTAATTGGGCTCGCGGCCCGGTGATACAGAGGCTAATCCCAAACTACTGAGGCGACTAGAATGAACAACTTATTTGGAAATTTACAGGAGAAAAACGGTTACAAAATCGTAGTCACCTCAAGATAAATTTAAGGGGAACTATAGAGGGTAAAGCACTCTCTATCCCCGATTTACAAATTACTTTATGAAATTTTTACATTCGCCGAAAGAAGGTTTACATTTTAGAAAACAGGAGGTTACATAGTTAGAAATTAGAACCTTCCCCCTCCTGTAAGTCTACGGAGGTAGCTAGAGAGGCATATGGCTGGCCATTACCTTGCCTGGCGAAGAATGAGGCGCCCCGCCTCCTGTCTTAAAACACACACTCTCAGAAATACGGCGATCAAAAGACAAGGTAGCCTGAAAAAGCCGCAGTTTATATACCCTAGGGGACTTTTCGAGAGGGTTCTGGACTAAATCCGGACACACCCTCTCATTTTATTGGCAAATTCAAAAGTTACTAGAAACGTATTATTGGCTGGAAAAAATTACAGAAAATTCATGATTGGCCACCTGGCGGAATGAGAATGAAGTGTTGCAAACCTTGAAATAACAAAATAAATTCAAGTTAATTTAGTTGAGAAAACATAATAACAAAAAGCTTCTTTAAATCAGTAATTCTTTTAGCTTGCACCAGAGTGCATTACCTCAGTTTTTTTGTTATGACATCTATAGAGAAAAGTTTAAACTTCTTGAAGTAAACAAGCGCAAAACACATAAATACAGTCAGTTTAGGCAACTTCAAAATAACACATTACTCAATAATCTAATGGTGACATCTTGTGGTCAATGTCCCAACTTCCTGCCGTAGCTGTTTCACGTTTGTTAGAGAGATAGCGTTCCTTCTTTTAAAATTACGGGGTTGCGGCGTACCTCCCGGTACAATAACAATAATAGATAGGCTACATAGCATTTCATTATAGTGTTAATTGTCCATAAATGTATTTCAGGACTAGATAATGCATTGTATACTTATTTTCTTCAGAATCTTTAACTCGTGCATCTGTTGGTGCAATTTTAACATACTAGTACATAATTCAATATACGCTGTGTAAATTAACATGTTAACGAACTGAAAATTTTAGCTGATTTTGAGCTTATACATAAATTGACGCTTCATTTGTGATGATCAATGAATCTGCTTCTATTTGTTTAAATTAACTTGTCGGAATGAGTAGATCACAGGGTATAGCGGTGGCTTTCTGAGCCAAAATTGGCGAGTTTGATTGCGGCTCATTTCAGTGGTAGTGTAAGGTGTACAAAAACGTCACCTTCGCGTGAGTAGATTAATCAGCACATGCAAAATATTCCAAGGAGGAGCATTTTGGCACATCGGGGTCTCCATAAACTGTGAAAGTAGTAAGTGGTTGCATGTTGCATTACGTTGCACCGACACAGGTAGGTCTTATGGCGACGATGGGATAGGAAAAGGCTAGGAGTGGGAAGGAAGCGGTCGTGGCCTTAATTAAGGTGCCTGGTGTGAAAATAGAAAAACACGGAAAACCATTTTCAGGGCTGCCGACAGAGGTATTCGAACCCACTATCTCCCGAATGCAAGCTCACTCCTGCGCGCCCCTAACCGCACGGCCAAGCCGCTCGGTGCCAATAAAATTATTATTTTGCTTGAGTTGCTAAATTACACTTAGTTGGCAGTCTACATATATTTATTTCTTTGAATACGGGGAGAAGTTCTTACATATCTACTGTATACAATTGTTTGTCACTCATCCATAATTGAACAAAAATCAAGCAAATATTTTAACAGCTCACACATTTAGTTTTACAATCAACAGAGACTGGATTTTATAGGATATAAGAACACAACTTCGTCTTTCATTTAGCAATACTTTTTAAAATATCCCATTGTTAGCTGAGATTTACATCACCTTTAACTGACCAGGACTTTTTCTACGTAATTGTATTGGTATTTTAAAAGGTACACTTTTTGGAACATTCTTGCTCCATTATAATGGGTCAGCCTCATTGTCGGCATTTTCCTGATCCCTTTTAATTTGCCTTGACTAGTCTTGACTACTTATTCAATAATACCAACTCATTTTCAGTCGTTTGTACCCGATTTTTGAAGCAGTTTGACAAATTTGTTGATTAAGTAATAATGTCACATAATGTTGCATTGTTTACATTTGCTTCATATTTGTTATTCACAGTAACTGGAGTATTTGCAGCATTATTTACATATTCCATAGCATCCTCGGATGTAATTTTCTTCCTTCCCGGCCATCCCTTACGTTTCTTCACTAATTGTTGCGATCGGACCACTACAAATAAATGTTGCGACCATGTGTAAACCACAAGCACGGAGGAAACAAATGGTAAACATAGAGCAGGCAGGGAGTAAAAAATACAGGGAGATGCCTTGGAGCTCTGACAATGAGAGTGAAGCCCAGTGACAGTGGTCTACATAAGGGGCGTGGTCGTAAATAGGCGCGAGAACGCATGCTACTTTTTGGTAGTCAAATCTATCACAGCTCATTGAAGTGAATACGGTGTACGCAAATTGTAATTGCAGGAATTTTCACATGCAAACACTGTACGACATACTAAAATGTAAAAAAGATACTAATATTTAGTTGTAGCTTATACAATGTCGTGTTGTGCATACGATTGCAAGAATCGGAAACCCAAAAATATTCCTGGAATAACATTTCACAGGTAAGATTCTAAGTATGGCTTGTAATATGTAGTACAGTACATTATATTACCCTCCATTTTATTTCGGAGTCTCAGAAGCACCGTCCACTTTTTGTAAGAATTTTTAGGTTAGACTTGTTTCTCGTAATTTTTTCCTGAGGTTTCCTGTTCATGAAGAAAGGAGAGCAGAGTAGATTAAGGCCATTAGAAGGGAAAATTGGATACCTTCTCCTTGTTTCTTTCTTTCTTAATCTGCTTACCCTCCAGGTTGGCTTTTCCCTCGGACTCAGCGAGGGATCCCACCTCTACCGCCTCAACGGCAGTGTCCTGGAGCTTCATACACTGGGTCGGGGGATACAACTGGGGAGGATGACCAGTACCTCGCCCAGGCGGCCTCACTTGCTATTCTGAGCAGGGGCCTTGTAAGGGGATGGGATGATAGGAAGGGATAGACAAGGAAGAGAGAAGGAAGCGGCCGTGGCGTTAAGTTAGGTACCATCCCGGCATTTGCCTGGAGGAGAAGTGGGAAACCACGGAAAACCACTTCCAGCATTGCCTGACGTGGAAATCGAACCCACCGCTAGTCAGTTGACCTCCCGAGGCTGAGTGGACCCCGTTCCAGCCCTCGTACCACTTTTCAAATTTCGTGGCAGAGCCGGGAATCGAACCCGGGCCTCCGGGGGTGGAAGCTAATCACACTAACCACTACTCCACAGAGGCGGACTCATGGTAGTCACTAAAACAAATTATTTCAGTCCGATCCCGGACATTTTTCCCTAGCTCTTTTCTTCTTTATCTGTTTACCCTCCAGGGTCAGTTTTTCCCTCGGACTCAGCGAGGGATCTCACATCTACCGCCTCAAGGGCAGTGACCTGGAGCTTCAGACTGTGGGTCGGGGGATACAACTGGGGAGGATGGCCAGTACCTCGCCCAGGAGGCCTCACCTGCTATGCTGAACAGGGGCCTTGCGGAGGGGGGGGATGGGAAGATTGGAAGGGATAGACAAGGAAGAGGGAAGGAAGCGGCCGTGACCTTAAGTTAGGTACTATCGCGGCATTTGCCTGGAGGGGAAGTGGGAAACCACGGAAAACCACTTCCAGGATGACTGAGGTGGGAATCGAATCCACATCTACTCAATTGACCTCCCGAGGCTGAGTGGACCCCGTTCCAGCCATCGTACCATTTTTCAAATTTCGTGGCAGCCGGGAATCGAACCCGAAGCTCCGTGGGTGGCAGCTAATCACACTAGTCACTACACCACAGAGGTGGACCTTAGCTCTTTTTCCCTGAAATATTTTCTCCCAAGACTATTTTTCCTTAGTGCATTTCTACCCCGAAGCTTTTCTTCCCTAAAGTGTTTTCTCCATAGACTATTTTTCCCAGCCCAATTCTGCATTCCTTTCCCTCGCAAAATTATATTATTTAACAAGTACATTTGCTTCCTCGGAAATAGTGCGAACATTTTCAATTGGAATGTCAAACAAATATTAGATTATAACCTCATCTCAGGATGGCAAAACAGTAATTTACTATGGACATGTATTACACGACATATTCCAGAGAGGAGAGTATTGGACGTGTAATGCTGAACAACTGCCACGGCTACAGGCTCTGGAAATACAATAAGTGCAGTGAAAGAAGTAATCCATGCTGATGCTTGCAATAAGGAGCAAGTTCGAGCGGAAATTACTTATAATCACTTAGAGAGAAGAGCCAAGGAACATCCTGAGGTGACCCATTCACAACTGATTAGAAAAGAACTGTATCCGGTGCTTTACCCAAAACTTAAATATAACTCTTAGACGGAAACGTAGAAGGAATCAACTACCTGAACCGAAAGCACTGAGTGATTTTAGGGAAGTACCCGACCGATATTTAAAAAAAAAAAAAAAATGAACGGAGAAGAAGAGGAAGATTTAGAACCTGACGAAGAATGAGTTTTAGAGTTTGGAAAGAGAAGAACCGTGGAACTTCTACTGAAAGCATTTACTTAAAATTTTGATTGTACCTTCAAGATATAGTTACTCATTTTCCCATTTTTGTACTTTTGTCGTCAGAAAATCCGAATGAATATATAAAGGTTTTCCAAGCAGTGAGACGTGCTGCAGACGACTTTTCATGCAACGTCCCGCCTCCTCCTTCTCCTCCTCCCCCGGCCAGAGTTATGTCCTAATTTCAACTTGCCGTTATCAACTCCGCACTCGCAGCTTTTCCTGGTACCGATATCTCCTGGTGTTTTCCCCATTTCTGCCAGTCAGGATACAGTAAGGTACAAAGTGATGGACTACAACGAATGTGCAATGATCCCAATGATGGATCATAAAGAACTGGAACTCATTTCATGCTAGTTCAAGATTTTTTAGATCCATATGCTTGTTGAAATACCTGAAGAACTTGGTAATGAAATGGCGTATGGCTTTTAGTGCCGGGAGTGTCCGAGGACATGTTCAGTTCGTCATGTGCAGGTATTTTGATTTGACGCCCGTAGGCGACCTACGCGTCGTGATGAAGATGAAATGACGATGGAAACGACACATACACCCAGCCCACGTGCCTGCGAAATTAACCAATGATGGTTAAAATTCCTGACCCTGCGGGAATCGAACCCCGGACCCCTGTATCAAAGGCCAGCACGTTAACCATTTAGTCGTAGAGCCGGGCAAGAACTTGGTGAAACTGCAGCATAGTTCAAGACCACGCACATCTCTGGTAGACCAGGAAGAGGAAGAAGACTCTGTTCTTCCCAGATTCCTTCTACAACACTGGAATTGTTATTAAATGACAATTCATGGTGAACATTGCACCGATAATGTTTCCGAAGGATGGAATAACATGTTCCAGTCAGTTATAGGAAGACATCACCCTTCCTTATAAAATAACTCTCACACAGATCCAAAAAAGAATAGAGTGACATTGAAACAGGGAGAAATCAAGTATTCTAGGACAAACAACAAGAGTAAAACCGAAAAGGAGGGGGCTACAGGTGAAACAAATAATATCGGTAGGTCCTATTTTTGTGAATTACACCACGCATAAAGAGGGTGAATAGATCTTAGAATATTTAAGAACGCTGGGTCATCATTTCACACTGTGAAACATAATATCTATGCTGCATGTGAAAACGTTTTATATTTGGTAATACATTTCGGTGAAAATAATGTATGCGTTTGTTACTGGATGAACGGGCAATAGGGAAAGAATGTATTGAGGGTATTTTATTTTGGGTAAAGTGCTAGTGGGGAAAGGGGGTCCGGCGGAAAATATTATTTTGGGACTGTGTGCCTTGGGAAAATTTTCCAGGAAAAAATGACCGTGAATCATTTCGGTCACGCTGCTATCAGCTTATGTTCGGGAGATAGTGGGTTCGAACCCCACTGTCGGCAGCCCTGAAGATGGTTTTCCGTGGTTATCCATATTCACACCGGGTAAATGTTGGGGCTGTACCTTAACTAGGACCATTGTCGTTTCCTTCCTACTGCCATAAGACCTACCTGCGTCGGTGCGTCTTAAAAATAAAAACATGTTTGAGTTTTCCTTTAAGTAATTGCATTTGCAGAACCCTTGCATAAGTCAGAAGTATGAAAATAGCGCTCGCAAAGAGAACCTCAAACGCGAGTAAAACTCAGCAGTTCATATTTCTCACCAAAATTTAAATAAATAAAAACTCTCTAAAAATGTTAACTACGTTCATGAAGAAATATTTAAAGATAGCACATTTTGTATAGGTTAAATTCAGTTGTTTTATTTTCTAAATGCTTGATTTCCTAATGGTATTGATATAATGACTTGGATGTTTCAATCTGTTTAAATTTGAAATTTGTCAAGTTCTATTTGATTTCCGTGGTGGAGGTTGAATCGCTCTAAGACCCCCCCCCCCCCCGTACGGCCTTGTCCGAACCCATGTCCATATATCAAATTTTTATTTTTCAATGTGTGAGGAATGTGTCGTGAAAGTTTGGCCGTAGCTTATTGTTACTCCCTGTATACGTACCGTATTATAGGCCTATAGTCCGACTCGTTGGCCGAATGGTCAGCGTACTGGCCTTCGGTTCAGAGGGTCCCGGGTTCGATCCCATTCGGGTTGGGGATTTTAACCTTCATTAGTTAATTCCAGTGGCCCGGGGGCTGGGTGTTTGTGCTGTTCCCAACATCCCTGCAACTCACACATTACACTATCCTCCACCACAATAACACGCAGTTACTTCCACATGGCAGATACCGCCCATCCTCATCGGAGGGTCTGCCTTACAAGGGCTGCACCCGGCTAGAAATAGCCACACGAAATTAAATTAATTATAGGACTATACAAGAACTGTAATATGTATATTACAAGTTGTTTTACGTCGCACCGACACAGATAGGTCATATGGCGACGATGGGAAGGAAGCGGCCGCGGCCGTAATTAAGGTACAACCCCAGCATGTTCCTGATGTGAAAGTGGAAAACCACAGAAAACCATCTTCAGGGCTGCCGACAGCAGGGTTCGATCCTACTATCTCCCGAATACTGGATACTGGCCGCACTTAATCGACTGCAGCTATCGAGCTCGATCCAAGAATATATTTGTTAGAATCAAGTAGTTTTAGACGTAGCCCAAATCTATATAGAGAACATCAACTGTAAAATGTTGATTATAATTAATACTTATTTCAGTATTCCCAAGTTCTGCCTTTACATCGTGTTTCTCGTTTTGAAAGTCATTTACTACTGCTAACTACAGGTCATCGAGCATGTCTGAGAGCAAAGCAAATACTGACGTACACACGACTGATCTCATTGTCAGCAAAAGTAAGTTAAAACAGCAAATACTCTGTTCACGTTTTATTGTGAGACATAACTGTGGGTATCTCTTGGGTCGGCGACCCTCATGACCCCCTCACATCCACTAGGCGCATGGCCACAAGTCTCCAAGCGAGATAATTCAGCCGGGGTCCTTCAACTTCTTGATTATATCAGTCTCTTTTGTAAGTGATTCCACTGAGGAAATGGAGAAACGTTAGCAATTCTATTTATCGTAAGAAGTCAATTTGAGTAGATCGAAGATAAAAAAGGTTTGCATAAAGAAATCATAATAATAATTTCCTATTTTCCATTTTCCTGTGTGGAGCATTAATCAAAACATATATTCTGTACGCGTGGAAATTAGTTCTCAGCACCATACACTAACACATATAGGTAACGTAAGGGTTATTCTGCCCGAAGGCAGGTCCGAACCTCCGCAGAGGTGTTCCTGAGCCGGAGTTTACGTGCGGTAGGGTAGCCAGTTCCTTTCGGCTCCTCCATTCCCTTACCCCCCCCCCCCACCAACAGCGCGTGGCAACCCATCCAACTCCTGACCACGCCCAATGTTGCTTAACTTCGGAGATCTCACGGGATCCGGTGTTTCAACACGGCTACGGCCGTTGGCTGTAACACATATAAATAGGCAGCTAATTGTGGACATACATTATTCCAGAGCCATTCCGGTCCGACCATCTGGATACCGTCCTGTAGCCACCATTCTGCGGTCCTGCATATTCACACCAGTCGCCAACGACACCAGAGTCAGCTGCCAGCCTGCCTGCCACTGTGCGGGCAAACGCAAATTGTCGGGTTGTCCCGCCTAACCAGCACAGCAGCCCAGTAGCCTAATTCACAAAAGAGCAACTCCAAAAGAGCTAAAACATGTCTTACGGCTACTTGGTCTGCCTTCCGCTGGTCTAGGTGGCATACCTAACGTCCACCGCGGGATTACCGCCACCTGGCTGGTAGTTAGGTGTCACTTCAGCGCCAGGCGGCGGCCCCAGGCCCCCCATTATTTTTCCAGTCGACTAGCGGCCAACATATCCTGCACACGTAGCTGGGTTCGTTAGCCGGTCCCACTGTGAGACTCGCCGAAACCTAACGGTGTCAACATAACCTTGGCTCACAGTGGTAAGCCGTTGCGCGGTTCCTTGTGTCCACGCTCAGGCGTGTTTGACCCCCCCCCCCTACAACCACTGCTATTTTTAGTAATTAGGATATGGCTGTAATATTGCGCAGGTATTCGTGAGGTTCCGCCCCACACCTTTCTTGCACGCCTCCTGACCTCGGCAGGAGTCACTCCTTTATGTTTTCAATTAAATTGTAGTCAAAATGACGAAAGTCGGTCCGAAAGTTTCGGTCAATGTTTCTATTAAGGGTAAGCACGGGCCAGAAATGAGGGCCACATCCCGCCATACGACAAATGAGAGCAGGTCATCAGCGACCCCTTCTCCCTCTAGTGCAGCGATGACGTCATCGCTCCGGCAAAACCGCCGCACCTCGCCGGCCAACTCAAACCCCGTACGCGACAGCCCCGAGAGCCCTGATGCCTCGCCGAATCCAACTACTGACCCACCAAGTGAAGACGCTGGCTTCATCCTAGTGGAAAACAAGAAGAAGAAGAACGACGGTACGAGCTCCCCACCTCCTACCCCTATCAAGCTCACGACCAACCGTCAACCAATCACTACCAGGAACAGATTTTCCCTGTTTAACTCCCCCTCAATGGACACTCCCTCCTACACTAACCCGATAGTCCGCAAACCCGCCTCCGCCATCTCTGCCACCCCCAAGTCCACGGCCAACCCTTTAACGACAAGCGTCACTGCTCAACCCTCAACCTCAGCTACTCCTGCCACCCCCGGGGGCTCGTCCCCTGCCACGGCAACTGCTGCCCAGCCTCAGCCTAGGCGCATCAATATTCCGCCTGTCTACATCAGGAATGTGAAAGACGTGAATAACCTCATCGCTCTTCTACGTGAAAATGAGATCGACTACAGGATGAAAGTTCTTCACGACGGGGTGCGAGTTGACACGCGCACTAGAGAGGACTACCTGCTACTGACGGAACTAGTTAAGCATTACCAAGCTGAGTTCCACACTCGTCCTCTCCTGGAGAAACGTTTCAGGAAGGTAGTTATCAGAGGGCTGCACTCCACTAACGTGACAGAGGATATCAAGGCCGAACTCACAGAGCTAGGCTACGTAATATCTTCTGTAGTTCAACTGACGTCCTACAGAACCAAGCAGAAAATGCCGCTGTTCCTCGTCACATACGACGGGACCAACGCACAGGAGAACTCCGTGTTTGATATCAAGCACATCCAAGGAATAGCAGTGAAGATGGAACGCTTCCGGGGAACCCAAGGCCCCGTTCAGTGTTTCCGATGTCAGCGGT
The DNA here is from genome assembly GCF_040414725.1 of Anabrus simplex. NCBI lineage: Eukaryota > Metazoa > Arthropoda > Insecta > Orthoptera > Tettigoniidae > Anabrus > Anabrus simplex. Next base: position 226,884,346 of record NC_090269.1, on the reverse strand, counting down.
TCGGTCACGGCACGTCAGGCTGCCACTGCTTAGTCAGGTGTGTGATCTGTGGCCAGAACCACCGGGCAGGAGAATGCCCCAGGAAAGATGACAGGGAACAGCGGCCGACCTGCGCCAATTGCGGCGAGTCGCACACAGCTAACTTCAGAGGCTGTAGTGTGTATCGCCGCATTATAGAATCCAGCTATCAACGTCTTCCTGGCAATAAGAGACGTGAAGCGGCACCTATTGACCCACAGCGACAGGCCTGGAGAAGGGATGACGTCACATACTCTCAGAGCATGGGATCGAACCCCGCACCCAGCTCCTCTACCTCCACTGCAATATTCTCTGCCACAGAATTCCCCTCCCTCCCCTCTACCTCTACCGCCACCCCCTCCCCGTCTGAGGGGGGTTTCATAGATATCCTTAAACTTCTGTCTGACCCTACAATCAAGCCACTCTTCTCCCTCCTCCACTCCACTCTTCTTCGACTTAAAGCCGCGACTTCCAAGTCAGAACAAATGGAAGTCATAATGAGTGCAGCCCTCCAATGGTTTAGCAATGGCCCGTAGACCGAACGCGAGACCCCAGCAGTTAAGGATCCTTTATTGGAATGCGGACTCGATCCTTGGAAAGATGACTGAGTTAAGTCAGATTGCCAAGGAGATGTGTTTAGATCTCATCCTCATCGGGGAAACTAAACTCAAACCTGTAAACCGGATCTTCCTTCCTAACTATTCTCTCTACCGTAACGATCGCCCTGGTGATCGTGACGGTGGGGGAACAGCTATCTTCATTAAAAACACCTTAGTTCACACCCGCATACCCACTCCAGCCGACCTTCGTACCCTAGAAGCCACCCTCGTTGAGGTTGAGACCAATAGAGGACCCCTAACCGTTGCCTCGTGTTACCTACCGCCCAATGTAGAGTTTTTCCCGGCCGACCTCGACTCAGTAAATAATGGACGTCCTAGAATCATCCTAGCTGGGGACTTCAATGCGAAGAATCCTAGATGGAAGAGCAGGGTTTTCAACGACCGTGGGAAGAAGCTTGCCAGCTACTTGGATAGACATCAGTTACTCTCCCACCCACCCGATAAATCCACCCACTACCATTACTCCGGCCTACGTCCTGACACAATAGACATCGCTATCTCCCGTAACCTCAATATGTACCCTAATCTCTACACCCAAGACCCACTAGACTCCGATCATTGCCCCGTCCTTCTCACCCTAGACGCCACGCCCCTTTCCGACCCCCCCCTCATCCCACTACATAGAAGGAAAATTGACTGGCAGCTTTTCAGGACCACACTCGCAGAGAACATCACAGGCAATCCCAGCATTCGCTCTTCGGAAGACATAGACGTCCAAGCTGAACTAATTGCCACAGCTATTAGGAATGCAGCTGAAACTTCCTCCGTGGGACCGAAGACCAGACCCCCGCTACGGCGCCCGCTCCCCTCTGCAGTACTCCAGCTTCTGAAGCTCAAGAATAGAGTTAGGAAGCTGTGGCACGTCACCAGGGACCCCAATATGAAGATCTTATGGAATAGACACCGGCGAAACATTAGAGTACTAATGGAACACCATCGCCGAGCTGCATTCCAGTCGAGGTTGGCCGAGTTAAGCTCTACGGATGGCTCCATTTATCGTATGGCACGTAAATTTACAGGTGAAAGGACAGGCATACCCCCACTGCACGGACAACGTGGAGTGGCCCACTCAGACAAAGACAAGGCAGAGGCATTCGCAGACACGTTCGAATCTACGTGTTCTCCGAATGAGGAGCCAGCAGACGAAGACTTTATAGATGAGGTCGAGGACAGCCTCCTCGAACATGACGATAATGACCTTCCTAGGGACTTCAAATTTGTTTCTACCAGAGAGGTAGTACGTCACATCCAGCGCCTGAAAAACAGGAAAACCCCCGGCCTGGATGGGATTTCATCTACCTTCCTTAAGAATCTCCCTAAGAAGGCCATTACTTTTCTGACTAAACTTTTCAACGCAATATTTCGCTTTGCTCACTTCCCAGCCTGCTGGAAAGTGGCTAAGGTTATAATGCTGAGAAAAGGAACAGCTAACCCGACGTTCCCACAGAACTACAGACCTATTAGCCTGCTCTCAGTTATCTCCAAACTGTTTGAGGCTATTCTCCTCTCCCGCCTACAGACTGTAATAGACGACCTCAATATCGAACCGAACGAGCAGTTCGGCTTTAGGAAGGGCCACTCCACCACTCACCAACTACTACGACTGACTGAGGACATTACGAAAAACTTTAACGACAACAGGTACACAGGAGTCTGTTTTCTTGACGTCGCTAGGGCATTCGACAAGGTCTGGCATGACGGACTAGTATATAAGCTAAGAACCCTTGGTTTCCCTGGGTATCTCACAGCATTAGTCGCAAGTTACCTCAGCGACCGTAGCTTCCAAATCTCCGTAAACAAGGAGCTATCGACAGCACGCCCCATCACAGCCGGAGTACCGCAGGGTGGGGTAATTTCCCCAGTGCTTTTCAAAATCTATACCTCCGACATGCCAAAACCTGAGAATGTCAATCTATATTTATATGCTGACGATACAGCTCTGTCCGCGGTCTCATGGCAGGCCCCGAGAGTCGAACACCACCTTCAGACAGCGCTGACCACTATCGAGCCCTGGCTCGAGAAGTGGCGCATCAAAATTAATGTAGGGAAATGTCAGGCCACGCTCTTCACGAAGAGACGCGGCAGACTGGCGGGCGGTCTGAACTTCTTTGGTGAGGTAATCAGATGGTCCGACAGCGCCAAGTACCTGGGGGTCACCCTAGACCGCGGACTGACCTACCGTCAGCATGTAACTAACATTTCAGGCAACGCCCATGCAAGGGTATCAAAATTATTCCCTCTGATCTATGCTGAAAACAGCCTCACACCACAAAACAGGCTCCTCCTGTACACGACGATGGTTAGGCCGCTACTCGAGTATGCCTGTCCTATATGGGGCGTGGCCGCTGATTGCCACCTGAGTAGGCTGCAGTCCGTTCAGAACCGGGCCCTGCGGCTTATTACGGGTTGCGATCGGTATACACGTATCACCCACCTCCACGACCTGTGTCAGATAGACACTGTTAGGGTGAGAATGATAAACCTAGCCAAGACAATCTACAGGAAGGCCCCACTAAGTGGTAACCCTCTTATTCACAATCTAGGCTCCTACGATACTCGCGGCCTCAAACACAAGAGACCGCTGGTACTCGTAAAGTAAACTTCTCCGCGCACCTAGCGCATTTTACTTTCTCTTCTACGTGCCTAGCACCACTACTGTACAAATAACTATGTAACACAGCGTTCACGCGCCCGGCCATACTCTGGCCAAAGATTGTCTAGATTCTCACCCTAACCCCATTCACCAGCAATTTTACAGCCATGGGATTAAATATTAAAGACATAGCGCTCAAGACCGGTATCGGTCGACGGGCTAAAAAGTTCTCGCATTGAGCCTACGGCTCAATGCATCGAACATGGGGATGGCATGGCACATACATTATTCCACATTGATCACCAAAGGCTAAGAAGGGATGAATAAAGAAGATGTGTCACGGTTGAAAGATAATGACGGTTAAGAGAAAAAGTGACAGAAGGTGACTGAAAAAAAGTAAGCGGAAGAAATACTAACACATATCGAGACTCTGTAATTGGTCTCTAAGCGTCACCAGATTAAAGTGGTGGCGCTTATTGTTTTAACAGAAGGAACGAGTTCATTTGTTTTAAACTAACTAAAATCAGAAAATGGAATAATTCCTATCTTTCAAGGAATGAGGACATCGGAAGAAAGAAGAGAAAGGCATTATAATGAAAGACTCCATATACCTAACAATAAAGCAGCATCAGGGTTGGAATGAAACAAAAGTTGACCAAGGGAGTTCACAAAAGAAGCATGAAATTGAGAAGCCTTTGATGGACCCTTCCTTCGATGACCTGAGTGGATGGAGGTGTGATAATGAAAGTCTCCTTTGAAATCGGATATTGTCGTTTATTGTCGGGGTCGGAAGAGGAAAAGTGTTGAACAAGAGAGTTCAGTTAGGAAAGATGGAAGTGATTGATTGATTGATTGATTGATTGATTGATTGATTGATTGATTGATTGAGAGATAGATGGATTGATTGATTGATTGATTTATTGATTGATTGATTGATTGATTGATTGATTGATTGATTGATTGATTGATTGATTGATTGATTGATTGATTGATTGACTGATTGATATGAAGAAATAATGGGGTCTCCATTGAGTCCGGTGTCTTTGTGTGATGCTATCCATATTTTACCGAATGAGAGCGACCATAAATTACAATTTCAAATTCCAATGTTTTCTCGTGATGTACATCTTAAAATTGAATAAAACTAGCAGCTGAAAATATTACATTCCTTTCCAATGTACTACAGAGTGATGAGGATCATATATGATTATGGAAAAATAAGAAGACTGATTAATAGGGTACTGCTTTTGAAGATCTCAGAAACTTGTACACATTGTCGATAGCTGCAAAATTTTCAAATTATCAATATATTTCCTATATCTTTCCAAAATAAAGTACTTGCATTTGAGATTTAATCGAAACATTGTATAGTAATTGTTGTTACGAAGTGATATCGTTTACATCTATTCCTTGTGTAGTTGGGAACCCCCACAAACTCTCACCTTCGGAGCGTAGGGTGATGACCACGGAGCCATAGCCGCGTCTGATATTGTATCCACTTACTTATGCTGGTCTGTTTCTGTATATTTTCTATCCAACCATCATTGGTCAACTCTTGTTCCTTTCCATTACGACGGTATTGTCTCTCAGGATAAAGAAGTCTTTAAGTTGCTCTTCTTCCGTGGCTTTTCACTTTCCTTTGCCAGTATCTTCATTATTCGATGAGTCAAAAGTTTTTTACTTTTGTCCTTAAGACTATTAAACATTAAAACCATCTCTTTTTTTAGAGGCCTTGTTTAAAATTGAATCCTTTGAGGCAATATGGCAAACAGTTTATAAATAACTGAACTCAGTATTTATAATCGTCTAGCGTTATGCTCTTGACAACACGTATTCTTGAGCTCAGGCAGAAGCAAACGTCATCCAGCGTCAAACATGACCAGTTGTCGGTAACCCAGAACGTATTCTAATTACAGTGGAAGCAGTTAAGAGTTCATCATGGAATAATTGTTGTTTAGCGAAGATATGACGTCATTAGCTCAGGGTATTTTCTTGATTAAAAAAGTTGTTGTAGGTCATTAATTCATTTACTGTGCATCAAATCAAGGCCTTGAAAAACGATCAAATTCCATCATAACTTAGTAATCGAATAAAACCACTATCTTCATATCATTAAGTTAATTATTTCTTCACAGAAGACGAACTTCAATATAACTGGTTAGGTGGCCTGGTGAGGGGCAAATATTTTACAAACTTATGCCTCTGTAAATCGTACACATTAGCATTTTGCGATGTTACTCTCATTTAGTGTGCATTATCCTAACCAATGAAACTGTCAAAATGTGTATCATGTCATTCTAATATTAAGGCTAAACTTGGAACATTGTGGAAGGAAACGGAAAGACATACCTCTAGGTTATTAAGAAGATTGTTTGTTTCTTTCCATTACTCGAAGCTGAAGGTAATTGTTGCGCAATGTAACCTGTGATGAGATATGGGTACACCACAATGCCCCTGAATCGAAAAGGTCAAGCATGGGGTGGCATGTAAAAGGAGAATCAGCTAGAGTTAAGTCAAAAACCCGTTTGTCTGCCGACAAAATGCTTACGACCGTCTTTTGAGATGCTGAAAGTGTTGTGTACATCGATATTGTACTTGAACGACGAATTATCCATGCTTCGTACTACTGTGAACCTTTAGGTAAGTAAGTAAATAAGAAAGTAATTTAAGTAACTCACTTATTCACCATTAAGCACTCTCATGCAATAACTCGACAACTAGATAAAGCAACAACAAATAAGATCACAAGCGATGAAGCTATAGAAGTCAGAGGACTAATATTGGTCAAATGGAGCCAATATTACAATGAAGCGAACCTACAAGCCTTTATTAAACAAAAGACCACATCCAGCATCATAAGATGGTCAAGGAGGAAGAACAACAAAGAAATTAAGAAAATAGAGGACGACTTTGGAAGGAACAACTCTAGACACCTACGCAAGGGCCTCAAATAACAGACGACTCAGTTCGTGCCCGCTACCATACATCTTCAGAGAGCAGACGGATCACTGTGCCTCAACGATAACGAATGCACGAAGACCCTAGTTGACTATTTGCAAGAACTCCTAAATGCCGAAGAACTTGTCCAACGACTTCCAGTCAGAGAACCCTAACACCAAACAGATCCCTCCTTTCACATACTAGGAAATCAAAGAGATCATAGAACTCCTCAAGAACAACGAAGCCTCTGGAAAAGACGGGATAGTAGCAGAAATACTGAAACAAGCCGGAGAACACACCTTCAGGCACATACACTAAGTAATCCTGGACATATGGGTTAGTGAGCGGCATCCGTATGACTGAACCTAAGCCACTATCCATCCTATCCACAAGATGCTTGTTTTCTAAATGGGCCTACATCTAGGTAATCCACCCCGATCTACAAGGAAGGAAGCAAAATAGACTCCGGCAACTATAGGGGAATATCACTTCTTGCATTAAACCTGTAAGATATTCTCCAAGATTCCAGAATGGCATAAAACGCGGCAGCTGGACAATGAATTAGGGAAATACTAAGCAAGGTTCAGAGCATCGAAGTGCTGTACCGCAGAGATACAAAATCTCAAGACTACTCTCCAATATACCAAGAAAAGAGTCGACTTCCAAATGGCATACGAATTAAGACGCAACGACAAAACCAGTAGGTTGGTGTAAGGCGCCCTGCACACCGTCACTTCCAAAGTAAAGTTTAGAGGACAGTTCTTGGAAAATTTTCTAATCAAACAGGGGTGAGGCAAGGAGACGGTATCCCATGCACATGATGTAACTGTGTCCTGGAACATACGAGTTCCTGCCAAATTTGCCATCTGAAAAGCAAAAATGCATTTTTCTGGTATTAAAAGACCCTCAATTATCTCGAAACTACATGCAGTTACCGGATTTTGAAGAAATGCTGTTCAGTTACTGAAGTCAAACAAGGCAGCTTCCAAGCATACATCAATGGAATTACATGGAATGATCAACAATCATTTGCAAGAGGCCTTCCTAATGTCTTATAATGACTGATTTTGAAATTCACGCCCTATTTTATTACAGAACATTATTTCTGTCTAAATCTGGATACGCCAATCTGATACGAATGTCCACTCTTGTATACATCCATGCTGTTTCAACAGAGGCGGCGCTACAGCAAAATAGGTGGCTGCCTAGAACGAACGACTTCCTTAATTTTTCAACATAAACACTTGGAATTATAAAATCCATTTCATTCCGTTGTAACTTATTTATGATAAGAACATAAATTTACTGTATTATGAATCTATAAATATAAATCATAGCCTTATAGAAAATAACCTAGTGACGGAGATGTGGAGACAGCATGTTAGTGTTAAGGCGTCTTCAACAATGAATTCACATCCTGCCACGGCTGCTCACCATCGTTTTCATCTTCCCAGACGTCGTGACAACAACAACAAATTAGTTATCGGTATTATAAAGAAGCAATCATGGTAAAATTATTGATTAAAGTCATTTAAAAAGGTAAACATTAGAGTCGAAGAAAGACTGTATCTTATTCAGAATTGATCCCCTGTACGAGAAATAAACGCAGTATTTCTTTTGGATACGAGGAACAACAGTGTTTCAACTTTTCAATACGTCAGAGCTCTGAGCATTTTTATACTTCAACAATGTACCTCAAAAACCAGTTAACTACCACTTAACAATACGAGAATAGGTACTTAGTTCAGTTCATTACATTTGCTAGAAAACATGCGTTTCAAATAAATAAATAAATAAATAAATAAATAAATAAATAAATAAATAAATAAATAAATAAATAAATAAATACATTTTAAGAAGTCCGCATGTGTGGTGTAATAGAGCAAAGCAAAGTCATCTCCATACAGGCTATGAAGGCCCTTGGAGAGGTGGAAGGTAAAGGCTTCCACTATCCATAACCTCGGCACTTGATGGGGTAGAGTGGTTAGCTCTACGCCTGGCCGCCTTTGCCCCCAGGAATTAACCTGGTACTCATTTTTGGTGTGGGCTGAGTGAACCTCAGGGCCATGCGCACCTCCGGAAGTGGAAATCTCGTTTCTTAAATTTTACGACTTCCTGACGGGGATTCGAACCCACGTACTTCCAGGCGAACCCTTGTGTGGTGTAATGGTTAGTGTGATTATCTGCCACCCCTGGAGGCCCGGGTTCGATTCCCGGCTCTGCCACGAAATTTGAAAAGTGGTACGAGGGCTGGAACGGGGTCCAATCAACCTTGGCAGGTCAGCTGAGTTGAGGTGGGTTCGATTCCCTCCACAGTCATCCTCGAAGTGGTTTTCCGTAGTTTCTCACTTCTCCAGGCAAATGCCGGAATAGTACCTAATTTAAGGCCACGGCCAATTACTTCTCTCATTCTTGTCTATCCCTTCCAATCTTCCCATCCCCAGCCAAGGTTCCTTTTCAATATAGCAGGAAAGGCCCCATTAGCGAGGTACTGGTCTTCCTTCCCAGTTGTATCCCCGACCGAAAGTATCACCCTTCAGGACACTGCCCTTGATGCGGTAGAGGTGGGATCTCTCGCTGTGTCCGAGGGAAAAACCAACCCTGGAGGATAGACGGATTAAGAAAGAAAGAAAGAAAGAAAGAAAGAAAGAAAGAAAGAAAGAAATAATTGATCTGCACTTAGTGCTGTCGTCCAGGGGGCAGATATGTTTACATTTTTCCCGTGAAATATGTATTAAAAGTTGATGTATCATGATATCCGTGGCCGCGAATGATCGCGACAAAGGCAGGAAATTCGAATCGTGGCATTCTAAAATACAAAATAACAATACGAGAGTAAGTACTTAGTTCAGTTCATTACATTTGCTAGAAAGCATGCGTTTCAAATAAATAAATAAATAAATAAATAAATAAATAAATAAATAAATAAATAAATAAATAAATAAATAAATAAAAAAATAAAAAGTCCGCATGTGTGGTGTAATGGTTAGTGTGATTAGCTGCCACCCCTGGAGGCCCTGGTTCGATTCCCGGCTCTGCCACGAAATTTGAAAAGTGGTACGAGGGCTGGAACGGGGTCCAGGCAACCTCGGGAGGTCAGCTGAGTAGAATTTCAAGGGTAGTTACATGGATCAATGCGTATATTTAAACTGAAAAACCAGTGTCAGTCCTGTCAGACAATGTGAATTACAGTGCCTTGGGTAAAGGTAAGAATGCGACCCGGACTCATCAAGCTCCCTCCACGTCTTCATAAAACGGCGAGTATTAGAGCCCAGTAATAGAACTTGGCCATGGTGCCACCGCTTTGCACTGCTGCCACATTTAGATGAAATGCAAGCGTTAGTTAGCTCTGACCTAGCTATTTGGTAACATCCAGTTTGGGACAAGGAAAGGCTACATCTTATTCAGAATAGACTAATTCAGTGAAAATGTAATTTTTACGACCGCATTGTAATCGAAATAAACTTTCAACGAAGATCATGTTCAGTACACATCGAAGATATGTTAAGTAAAAAGACTTTGCAACTTTGCATAATATTCTCGACCCCCACCATTAGATGCGAGGTCGACTAAAGTCAACCAGCAGAGGTAGACGCGGAGAAGCGAGCCATCTATGAACCAACCATCAGCTACTATCAGCTACTTCAAATCAGAGGGTCCCGGGTTCGATTCCGGCCGGGTCGGGGATTTTAACCTTCATTGGTTAATTCCAATGCTCGGGGGCTGGGTGTTTGTGCTGTCCCCAACATCCCTGCAACTCACACACCACACTTAACACTATCCTCTACCGCAATAACACGCAGTTACCTACATATGGCAGATGCCGCCCACTCTCGTCGGAGGGTCTGCCTTACAAGGGCTGCACCCGGCTAGAAATAGCCACACGAAATTTAAAAAAAAAATTAAAGACCGGGCGAGTTGGCCGTGCGCGTAGAGGCGCGCGGCTGTGAGCTTGCATCCGGGAGATAGTAGGTTCGAATCCCACTATCGGCAGCCCTGAAAATGGTTTTCCGTGGTTTCCCATTTTCACTCCAGGCAAATGCTGGGGCTGTACCTTAATTAAGGCCACGGCCGCTTCCATCCAACTCCTAGGCCTTTCCTATCCCATCGTCGCCATAAGACCTATGTGTGTCGGTGCGACGTAAAGCCCCTAGCAAAAAAAAAAAAATTAAAGCTACTTCAAAGAATCATAACAGAGCTGACAATTCTGACTAGTGTTGGCTACTGAATGCATGATTCGAAGCAGTGTATCGATTCGTTCAAGTGTCCGAGTGAATCGATTCACAGGAATGGCGAGCTCACGGCACACGATTCAGCTTACTCCCAGCGGACAGTGCTGAGTGGCGCACTCACTGGACGTTGACGGGGAGCCGAGCTTCCTCTGCAGCGCGACAGTGAATCATGGCACATCGAAAGAATCGTGAACGAGCACGGCTCAGTGAGACACAAGATACACACGGCTCTTTATCGGCTCACTGGACACTGGCGGGTGGCGGAGAACCGAACTTCCACTGCAGCGAGACATACAGTGAGCATGGTACACCGAAAGAATCGTGAACGAGCACGGCTCAGTGAGACACAAGATACACACGGCTCCTTATTGGCACACTGGGCACTGGCGGAGAGCCGAGCTTCCGCTGCAGCGAGGCATACAGTGAGCCATAGCACACCGAAAGAATCGTACGCAGTCGCGGATCAGTGAGACACACACACGGTTCATTATCAGTACACTGGACATTGGCGGGGAGCTGAACTTCCTCTGAAGCAATACATACAGAGCCATGGTACACTGAAAGAATCGTAAGCTATAAAGGACTCTCGAGCTCAGCTCATTTGAAAATAATACCCACTTGCATTCACTGTCCTCTTCTTACAGGGAGGTTTAAATAATAGATGGATTTATTTGCAGTGTTAAAAGGTAGTCAAAACATAATTCTAAAGTAGCTAGTAAGTGGGTAGGCTGTTAGGTTATACTATTTATTAGTTTAATGAATCTTGGTATTATAACATAGTTGAAATTTGACAATTAAACTCGACTCTAGCCTGCCTTATGACTATGAGTCATGCTCATGACCACTCAAAAGTACCTGTTTTAAGTTGGGAAGAACGGCTCAGTATTCTCTCATTTCATATGTCACATCGTTGCACAAGACTTCAATCATATGTGGACAGTATGTGAGCCGCCGACTGACGCAATAACTTAACGAACTGTATGTTGAATCTATACATAATATGACGATTTAAACAATCCTCAGCTGATAGAAAAATACACATTTTCAAAAATGACTGAGCGAGTTGGACGTGCGGTTATATCGCGTAGCTATGCGCTTGGAATCGGGGGATGGTGGGTTCGAATCCCACTATCGGCAGCCGTTAAGATGGTTTTCCGTAGTTTCCCCATTTTCACACCAGGAAATGCTGGGACTGTACCTTAATTAAGGCCATGGCTGCTACCTTCGTAATCCTAGACCTCTCCCATCCTGCGTCGCCGGAAACTTTCGATGTATTAGAGTGACTAGCATTTTTTTCTAAGGAAGGAGTTCATAGTATGAAGACCAGATGGCAGCAGCGAGCACTGAATGTTGTTGCTGCTGTCTTACCAGTACATACTACACAGATGCAGTAGGAGTGGTGACTAATGTGCCGTGAATCGGATCACTGTATCGATTCAGTAACGTGAACGGAATCAAATGAATCGATTCAGTAAAATTAATCAAATGTCCCATCACTAATTCTGACTACTAGACTAGAGTGTTTGCCCCGTCGAGAGACTAACTTATAAGTAATCCCTTGCAGTGTTCAGTGGTGATTGTTAAGAGCGTGTCTTCTGCCTGCAATGGCTTTGTTGTTGCTAAAGGGAGAATCACTTATGATGGAGGACAAATATTGCTGTGTTTTTGAGGACTTGTTAAAACATTTCTCTAGCCGAACTATTGGTGCTAAGATACAAATCATAGAAAATGGTAGACCTACTCCCAGTATATCAGCTATGGTAACAGAAAGAATAGGCAAAGTGTTTCGCTTTAATGATTCCTGGTACACAAATTATACATGGTTGTGTGGCTGAAGGAAATCGGGTTCCTTGTATTGCTGACCTTGACTGTTATTTTCAACAGATACGAATGTTTGGACACCAAAGGGAGTTTGTGATGTACTAAAGAAACCACATGGACAGTCTGTAGGCCATGTTAATTCCAAAATAGCTTTACCTGAAGTTCAGTAGCATTAGTATAGAGGAATCTCCAAGCCTTGCCTTCAAAATTAATCGGGACAAACAAATTGAAAAACAACAAACACAACAACAACGCAAACGGGTATATAGTTAGTTGTCTAAAGGCGCGTCCAGACTTGTAACAGAACATCGTAACGTAACCGCGTCGCGCTCCTGTCTGGACGGTACTGCGTAACCTCGTCGCGCAACCTTAGCCCGCAACATGAACGATACGGAACGAGGTTCGCTGCGTTCCACTGCTTGTCGGTTTTCCCGCGTCACATCAAAGAGCTGCGCGCGCGGAAGTTACAGCAAGCTTGGACGTACACAGGACCTCGGCGCGTAACACACATTCGCCTCTGTCTGCTTGATCAGTAAAAATGTTGTGGACCGAGCAAAACACACTGCATTTTATTGAAATGTATAGAGCTAAGGAAATGTTCTGGCTAACTAGCCATCCCAGGCATTTCAACAAAATTTTAAGGAATTACCACTTTTCCCATCCACTCCAATCTCCGGTTCACTCTACATATTCCCAATATCCCCATCATGCTGCACAACATAATGTTCATCAGCTGCCGAACCCATCACATTTTCAAGGTTACACCGTTTCAACACCCACTCCTTCAGCTTCTTTATCCTCACCGAATACTACTACTACACCCAATTCTTTTCACTCCAACTCCAATCTGTCCACTGAGTCAAATACAGTAACCAATTCCCACGATGTAGATATGGATTTTCAGGACTTGATTAGATTTACAAAGTAGTGTTTCTGTGTTGAATAAGCAATTAAAATAGATAATGTTTGATGTATGAAACATAGAATATCCCAGCAATAAATTCCTTACTTACGTTTATATTTTCGTTTAGTGCTTCAATCAGAGCTTGACACATTCCGGTACGATAACACTAATCGACTGTTTGGATATTTTGAAAAGATACTGCAGACTAGTGTTTGAATCACCGGTTGCTAGAAATCGTACTGTCACTGCCAGTCTCTCTTGCACCGAGATAGCCTCTCTGAATATGGTATCCTTCTTAGCGACTTTAGGCCCTATCAAATTGATGAGGTGGGATCTCTCGCTGAGTCTGAGGGAAAAGCCAACTCTCGAGGGTAAACGGATTAAGAAAGAAGGAAAGACATGTATTATTATTATTATTATTATTATTATTATTATTATTATTATTATGGAATTTCCAATATGTTTTCATGTAATAAGATACGTATTTCTGTTTCATTGCTGTCATTTTTATTCAATTAATGTGAGTATAGCTATGCAGTATAACTTAACCTCTACAAATGATGTTATGGCAGTAAATACATTGCAAAAATTATGTTGAAGATAACTACATTAATATTTTGCCCATGTAAACTGTGGTTTATTGCGCGTTTCTCTTTAAGACTGTACCCCGCTGCTAGTCCAACAACTACAACAGCTGTTTGTCTTTCCTCTATGTTAAAACGAAATGCTATCAAACCTTGCCAAATCTTTTCAAATCTTATCAAACCTTCAGCAATGTTGAACAGTCTTTGACAAGATTTGACAAATTTCTTGTGAAATGTTGAACTGACAGGAAAATGTAATGGTGTACAACACGCATAAGACAGTGGAATTTCCTGCCCCAGAAGTTCAGGCGTTGTTATAGATTAAATTTATGAATTAAATATAAGTCCGCACATTCCTCCACAACCTCCCCGAATTATTCAGATCACGAAATGAATGAATGCAATAGAAAAACATGGAGGGGAAAAAGAAGGAGAAGTCTGCAGAGAATTACGACTTTCTTTCAAAAATGAAATGTGTATTTCGGCCAGTTCAGTCACTTCACCGTTGTAAAATCTTATATAGGCCTACTGTAATAATATAATATTGTAAAACTAAAGTACAGAAAACCGTCGTCAGGCCTGAAAATCGCTGAGCAAGGTCGGCTACAGTCAATCACTTGTTTTTCACTTGATGAAAAACGTGTTTAATAATTGTTTTACTATGCTTTCACTTACCCATATTACCGGGCGAGTTGGCCGTGGGGTTAGGGGCATGCAGCTGTGAGCTTGCATCCGGAAGATAGTGAGTTCGAACCCCACTCTCGGCAGCCCTGAAGATAGTTTTCTGTGGTTTCCCATTTTCACACCAGACAAATGCTGGGGCTGTACCTTAATTAAGGCCACGGCCGCTTCCTTCCCACTCCTAGGCTTTTCCTATACCATCGTCGCCATAAGACCTATCTGTAAAAAAACCTACCCATATTGAAACATTTAAACCTCCGACTTGATTGCCTAAGCAATAATACTCTTGCGCGGAACTCGAAAACAAAAATCAACACAAAGCGTTGGAAACGGAAACGACGCCTTGGTCAGGTTTAGCAAGTAAAATGTTTATAATGCCCACTAACTGTCTGAAACTTCATGTCAGCCAGCAAATTTGAACCACCATGTGTAGTTCTACGTGAATATAGCTGAGTTTGCCACCATCGCCTATGTTTCCGTTTGGTTGCATAATGCAAATAAATATAGGCTGCTGCAGCTAAGTCCATCTTTCAAAGCTGCACTGTCTCAACTGGCGGAACGCTGGTAGGTTACGTGTTACGACCTGCGGCGCGGGGTAGAAAAGTTTACCTCGCAACCGCGGTGCGTAACATTGCCCCGTTTAACCTTGGCGCGCGACGTGGTTACGTTACATAGTTAGGCGCGCATGTCTGTACCCGCCTTAATAGATGCTGTTTGTTTCCTGGTGTAGCTGACATTTAGGGGCCAAGCAAAAGTCTTTTCCAAGCAGTGCACAGACGAACATTCATAAGTTTCATCAAATAAAAATGAAGTTAAAGTTAAAATGCAGTGAACTGGTGATGTGGAAATTGGGAAACAGAAATCATACTGAGACTGTATTGTGAAGTACTTGATACAATAGTTCGACTTATAACCTACCTATTTATTTTCCGAACCGAATATGCTGGAATTTATTTCTCTTTTGGATTGACTTGTTTGAAACATAGATTGACTTTTCCCCTGCTCGGCCATTCGAGTCTCAGGTTAAAACATAATTATGGTGGCTACTTCAACGTCCTACTTCTCAAAACTGAGTTGTCAGCCAACCACGCATCAATAGAGTTTAAGAAGTCCTGCATACTGGAACTTCATGAATATTTAACATGTTTAGGATTAAATGTGGCATTACCTGAAGTAACCAAACTAGGTTCTTTAATTTTTACTATTCCGCCTCTGTCGAACGATCTTTCCCGGCAATGGAACGGATACAAGTTACTGTATTTAAGAAGTACGCAAACACAAGAAAAATTATCAAAATTGTCATTAATTTCAACTGAGAAGGACCTCCTGAAAAGCTGTTCGAACAATCCAGGTCTCCACGATTCTGTTATAGACATTTTTGCTACCAAAAAACGTCTGATAGAGCTGTGCTACAAGAAGTAATATATGCAAATGTACATATAGGATTGATTTGTGTAAGTTTAAAAATGCACGCTTCTATTAATTTTAAGTTTTCATACCCATAAATTGTTTTTATTTATGTTTCTACAAACTAGTGTGTTAACACTTTGATAAGGGTCACTCGCCACCACTGATCTGTAGGCCTACTGTGATTTAGCCGTCTTGGCCATTAAAGGCTTCACCCACATTGTTAGAAATCACCTCTGTAGTACTGCATACAAGGAGGATTACCTCCAGAAAACTCTTCATGGTTATACTAGGTACATGCAAAATTCAATATTCAAATGTTATGGTATACTTTGTCAGATTTAGGCAGCCCATCATTGTAGGAAGTACAAATACATTTTTTTTAAAGAGAAAAGAATGACCAACAGATATTCGAGGGATTCGAACCCACAGGGTGGTCGTAAAAATTAAATATGCATTGAATTAGTCCACGAACGGGTGACTTGCAAGCTCTCTACAGCTATTACGACAGTAGTGTCAGATCTGTAACTTATAGATCCTTTCCAAAAGAACAAATATGACCTAGGTCACCATAGCTCAATTGGATAGTGGTGGTGATTATTGATTTAAGAGGAAGTACAACTAGGCAACCATCATCTATATAACACTAATCAGAGAGATAAATGGAAGGGATCCGACACTTCGAAAAATGATGGTATCGATCAAAGAAAGACAAGGGCCACGAAGGGCGTGAAAATGAAAGACTCCCTAGGCCTCGAGTGCTCTAATACCGTTGGGGTCGCAAAAGAACACGAGTTGACCAAGGGCAGTTGGATAGGATAGATGAAAGCGAGGAGCCTTGTACAAGTAAGCGGAAGCAATGACAGGACTCAGCTGAGGACTCTGTGGTCGCCAACCCAAGCTTCCAAGTTGAGAGCCCCTGCAATTGGATAGAGCATACGACTTGAAATCGAAAGGTTGTGGGATCCAATGCCAATGGTGTTCGGTTGGCCAGTTTTGTTCTTTACTGAACATTTCGTGTATAAATAACTTTACAAACAACGCCTGGCAATAATAATTTCTCTTCGTGTGCATTAAGGTTACCAGATTATTCAGATAGCAAATAAAGAACAATTTGATCCCTTACAACAACAACAACAACACCGTAGCCATTTAATTAATAAAAGAAGACATCAAGGATATGTGAACCAATAAACAATAATAAATACTCCAAGGGTGTAAAACATTTATTACAAGCCAATAATTAGTTAACTTACAATTCACAAGTATTTGATACTGCCATTTTAACAGTTTCTCTTTCAAGAAAATATTTTTGTGAAATTCCTTTCGAATGGATTCCATTTTATTAGAACCGGTGGAACTCTGTGATCAGAACCAAAGAGTACAGACTAGGTTTTAAATCTTTGATCAAATCCGCACGTTTTTAACAACGGTGCTATCGTCTTAAGCGCGAGATTTTAAAAGAAAGTGTGTTTTTGAAAAACGGAACATTCAGTGTACGGTTTAAAGGGTGCACCTTAAGTGGAACAAAATGAAAAATAAAACAACACATTGTTCCGGGTATAGCCGCACGTTTGGCAACACTTAACAATGATCGCTAACACAGGAAGAGGTGAGTTATGGTATTACGACCATATTACGTAACCATGTTGCGACGAGATATTTTATACTTAGATATTGGTTATCAGGTACACTACAGATAGTTCTAAAATACTTATCCACATGAATATTGTATCACTGTTTTAATTCACAACAGCCAACGAATAATAGTATAATTGGCGTAGGTCTATTGCCTGCATTAGTCACACAACACATGTCCATTATTTGCATGAGTATCAATATAAATAATAAATATACGGGTATAGGCTTATATGAAACGGCTTTTACGATGGCCTTTCTTTCAGGTTCACATGTATCTATTAATGAAATTGTTTCACTTTCGTCAGGGGAGGGGCGTATACATTTTGGTAGTTGAGTGGAGCATCGTCAGCAAGTGTTCAAAAACTCCTACCCTAGACAGTCTTTCGATATGCAATTCCTATATTGATCCTGGATGTAGATTTACCATACACGTCTTCTTGTTCTGCCACTCTTCCCCCACACTCTGGTGGGATCACGGGTGTCGTAGACTACATGTTAACCCTGTTTTACGGCAGAATGCCCATCCTGACGTCAATCCGTGGTGGTTGGTAGTGTGATGTGTTTGTATGAACAAGAATATGTTGGACTCAGAAGGCCAGCGCTCTACCGGCCTTAATAGTTTATCATGTTTTCTATCTTTGCTTGGATTTTTATGCGCTAAATGTCTTGGTATGGGATTTTTCTTCATTTAGGAGGATACCATTGATCTGGAACCAACATTTTCTGTCATTAAGAGCATCGTTTGAGTATACTACTATTTCTTCCATGGTCTTATCGCTGTCTTGAGAACAGAGGCACAATGACCACGCGACTGTGCGACACAGGTTGACATGTAATTGATAATTCAGTTATTTAATTGTAGCTGTAGCTAAATTTTGAAAAGTTCATATGAACTAACTTACGGTATGGTGTTGACTAACCTCCCATTAATTAGTGACCACTCGAACATGATGTATGTCTTAATTCTTAAGACTGATTTCATGTAATTATGCAGACTTATGTTGAACTTTGACTCCATTTCTGCCTATATAATACTGTCCTTGGATTTCATAATCCGAGAGATTCATTTTTCATAGTGAGATAAACAGCCTGCAACATCATAGCTGACACACGAAGATAGAGAAAATCGCGCCACTGCACAGATTTGTTTCAAAGTACAGAACATCAATTTTTATAACCCATAAAGAAAAGAATATTCGACAACTCAGCGTCGTGAAGTTCGATATTACTGTTCAACAACTGCTGTAGAGGACTAATTCTGTCGCGGAAAATAGTGAGCTTTTTTAACTGACATTTAGCGAATAACATTTCACCCAAGTCCAACCCGATGAAACATGTCTGGGAGGTGGTTGTGGTGATTATTGTTTTAAGGAGAACTACTAGGAAGCCACCATCTCTTAAAAGTAATCAGAAGAGGAAAAAGGATGTCTGATCCCTAGAAAAATGAAGGTATCGGCTATAGATAGAGAAGGGCCACAAAATGTGTGAGAATGAAATATTCACCCTGGTCTCGCAAACCTAATACCGAGAGCGTCGGAAGAGAACAAGACTTGACCAAAGAAAGTCAGATAGGAAAGATTAAAGTGAGGACACTGGCACAATAATTAGAAGACAAAGCTAGAGTCGTCATGGTTGCCAACCAACGCTCCCAACCTGAAAGCCTTATGGAGTTCCCCTTTTAGTCGCCTCTTACGATAGGTAGGGGATACCGTGGATGTATTCTATTCTCAATCTGCAGGATAAATACATCTGTATAGAGAAGGGCAGCGGAACACCGTTTGATCTTACAGGGGCTTTCAACTTCGGAGTGAGAAAGGTGGCTTAGTGTAGAGTACCTCCCACTTACTATTTGTGGCTCTTCGCTGTCACCTTTCCTATCTAACCTCCCTAGGTAATATCTCATTGTCACGCCCTTCATGACCCTTCCAGGCCTTTTCCCGATACCCTCATTCTTCAAAAGGACGGAACTACCCATTTTCTCCGGTCGTTACCGATACTGCAAAGAGGTTGATTCCGGAGCCAAGTGATTAACATGCTAGCCTTTGATCCAAGAGTCTCGGTTTCGAATTCTGGCCAGATCAGTATTTTAATCTGCATTGCTTATTTCCTCTGGTTCAGGGAATGAGTGTGTGCGCATCTTCAACATCAGAATTCTTCCTATATAGGTCCCTACCTTCGCATCTGTCAACTCGAAGGTAGACCTGAACCTGGTCTCCCCAGAGACCATTCGTGTTATTATTATTATTATTATTATTATTATTATTATTATTATTATTATTATTATTATTATTATTAGATGCGAAAAAGACCAGAAAACTGATCACGCAAAGCTCACTTACAAGTTGTGCATTTCCGTCTTTGCCAGGCAGTCTTCAATTTTTCTCTCAGCGGGTCGGTAGATGCAGAGTGGGTCTCGGCCCATAAGTGGCCATGGCTGGTCCGTGGTCCAACAGCTCTGTACTCTGACCGGCCAACCGAGCAGAGGAGGGGTGGTCACGGCTCTACCGTGGCTCTACGCCTCTGCATTCGGGAGACGGGACAGAGCTGGACCTCACGGCTGGCCCCAACCGTCGGCTGTCTTGAGAATGGTTTTCCGTGGTTTTCCATTCTCCTGCATTAAGACGAATGCCGGGACAGTTCCTAGTATATGTCACGGCAGCCAACCCCCTCGCCTTCTCCGTGCATCTCCTTCACCGTCACAAATCTCTCGGGCTGAGAGACGGCGTCACTGTCTAAGAGGCCCGCTTCCCCCTTCAGGGAAGGAATGAAAACATTTAGTAGTAGTAGTAGTTCTCTCACCATGGTTCTTCGTTCTTCTGTCCACTTGGCTCCTGTCTTCTTGTGGTTTCTCTCTGACTCTACTTCCCACTTGCTGATTTTCGTTCTACCGAGCTCGATAGCTGCAGTCGCTTAAGTGCGGCCAGTATCCAGTAATCGGGAGATAGTGTGTTCCAGCCCCGCTATCGGCAGCCCTAAAGATGGTTTTACGTGGTTTCCCATTTTCACCCCAGGCAAATGCCGGGGCTGTACCTTAATTAAGGCCACGGCCGCTTCCTTCCCATTCCTAGGCCTTTCCTATCCCATCGTCACCATAAGACCTATCTGTGTCGGTGCGACGTAAAGCAAATAGCAAAAAAAAAAAAAAAAAAAAAAAAAATCGTTCTATAGCACGTTCGGTCTGCGATGTCGGCCACTTTGATTTCTAATATTTCCAGGTCTTGGCGGATTTCTGATGTCCACCTATTTGTTTTGATGTTTTCTGTTACCGTACCTCTAGTAAGGTTCTTATCAGTCTGTTTTCTGGAAGGCGTTTGATGTGTCCGTAAAATGTCAAGCGTCTTTTTCTGATGTCGGCCGCAAGGTCTGAGAGCTCCTCGGTTTTTGTATGAGATTGCAGTCGGTATCCTTCGTCAGTCAGTTTTGGGCCGAGAATTTTTCTGATGATTTTATGTTCCTCTTTCAGGATGTCTTCGAGTACTGTTTTTCTGTAGAGATCCAGTATTTCACTCGCGTATAGTATTTCAGGTTTTATCACGGTGTTATAATGTCGAATGTTGGTGAAGATTGGGAGGCCGAGGGCTCTTTTCATTTTCTCGATGCGGACTTCGAGGGCCTTCTGTTCTTTTCCTGTTGGTACTACAATTTCTCCGAGATATCGTAACTCAGTTACTTTTTCGATTGTGCCAAATTTCGTGTTCAAATTCGTTTGCAGTGGTTGCACATGACATTGGTTTTCGAGAAGGAGATTTGTAGGCCTAATTTTTCTGAGCATTTCTTGAGGGTTTCGATTTGGCTGATTACCTTTTGTTCGTTTGTTGCGAGGATCGCGAGATCATCTGCGAAAGCGAGACAGGATATTTTTACATGTTTTCTTGTCATACTTAATGGTGGCCAATTTCCTTGAGCTTTTAGAGCTTGTTCCCATTCTCTCATGATTTTGTCCAGGGATATGTTAAAGAGTAGTGGGGAAAGTCCATCTCCTTGTCGGACACCGGTTTTTATCTGACATTGTTCAGATATATTTCCCATGAAATTTCTTTGGGAGGTTGTGTTGGTGAGAGTTAGTCTGATGATTTTTTGAGTCTTGTTGTCCAGTCCGTATTCACTCAGTGTTTGGAAGAGGGATTGCCGGACAATGGAGTCGTATGCTTTCTGGAAGTCCACGAAGGTGCAGATTGTGGGTTGTTTTCTGGTGTGTCGTAGTTTCAAGATCGTTTTTAGACTGAGTATCTGTTCTGCACCGGATCTGTGGGGCCTGAAGCCCGCTTGGCATTCGCCTATGAGTGCTTCTAGTTGTTCCTGTGTTCTTTGGAGGAGGGCTGCGGAAAGGATTTTGTATGTGACTTGCGACTTATTATTATTATTATTATTATTATTATTATTATTATTATTATTATTATTATTAACCGCTCTTTTAAATTCATTTGTTAAAACACCCGATCTGAAGCTCATTATGGCGCAGTAGGCCTACATACCAACATTGTAAAGGTTACAGAATATTTATAAAACTCACTAATTCACAGCATTATTACAAGTTTTTAACATCAAAACAATGTAAGTACAATAATATAACTTACATGACTTGATCTGAAGAACAATTTATTACACATACAGTATATTAATAACAAAAAAATATGTATAGGCCTATAACGTAAAATTATATTGTAATTGCATTTATTTCCTCTTTTACAAAACTTCCTTCCGCTGAAGGTAGCCCCATATGACTCAGTATACTCACTAACAGAAATATTTCATAGTGCCTAATGACTATAGCAAATTGTACACAAATATATGGACTGAGATGGTGATATAAGATTTGGTTGGATTTCTTCAGCACCGTCACTACAATCTCATCTCTAAGACAGAATGGTAACCCAAATCTCTTCCTAAAATCTTAAAAACTACTGAGATTTGGTTCACTCTGAAAGGCCTATTTGGTAGATTAAAATGGAATTTCAAAATTGACATGCAGGCAGCATAAATGGCATCAAATTGAAATGTCTGCACACAGTAGCTGATGCCAACAACAGCAACAATAACATTGAAAGTGCTTGTATTTGGTAAAAATCCATATTGATACTGGTAAAAGAAATTATTATATAGACATTTTAATGATCTATCCTAATTATGTACTCCAAAATTTTCGGATAATTGGAACAGTATTGATAGACCTATATTTGTTAAAATCAGTACTATCACCTGTTAAAATCTCACATATGACCCCTGTGGCTCGAAAGAACTCATATTCATGACATTACACATACAAAAAGAATTATGCTACAGAGAACTGACCTGGGTGAGTTTTGGAACAAATCTATTAACATTCCCGCTTAGTACAAGAGACACACGAGACTGATTGAAAATAATTAAATACACACATTCTTCCCCATGGTGAAGTAGTAATTTGTAAACTGAGTTTTTCCTACTTAGACTGCTGGATTGTTAACTTTTCATCTGCAAGTTAATAAAAAATAAAATATTGAGAAAATGAATTGATGAGCATTATTCTATCCAGAGTTGAAGCAAATATAAGTATAGCTTTTAACCCTTGAAACTTGCACTTACATGACTTCCATCGGTGTTACTCAGTCTTTTAAAACCTAAGGAGCAGTACAATGTCAAAAACAGTTGCACAAACCACTAAGTTATTGGGCTTAATTATATTGTAAACTCTATGAATATTATGTGGGACAATGGATCAATTTTTAATATATAGCAATAAATATAAAAGCATATTTTTAATACCTTCAGAAATACAGTTACAGTGAAACCTCATTAGTGTGTTTCTCATTAACATGTTATCCCGCTTAGTACATCTTAAATTCAAAGTCCCGATTCTCATTGTATTAAATCTATATAAAAATACCTCACTTATCACGTCACAAATTTTCGCTATTACTGCTTAGTAAGATCTCATTTTTCCTAGCTCTGGAAATGTTATTTGTCATCCCTTGTGAAAGAAACTTTATTTCTAACTCAGATAAGAGCCATTGTCGCAGTTTCATGATTACGGAAAATGGCCTTAAATTCCCGAACTTCACAGGATAAGTTGCACCTTCAGGCAGCTAGCTGTTAGCCTCAGGAATGTTCAGTTTCGCTTGTCGGTTAGAAGCGAGATTGCTGAATAACACACTGAGCCTATTATTTGTGCCTTGGTACCTATGTCAGCTTAAGTTCCCAGTAAAAGACCAACCTTGGTTGACTCCAAGTGAATTTTATCTTTGAAGAAATGTATCATATGGTACATACATTAACAGTACGGTATATTTATTATATGAAGAATGAATGGTTGTGTTGATTTTTTAAAATACACATTTATTCTCATTATATACATACAAATTTTTATATGTTAATTAAGGGTTGTTTTAAATAATTGAATGATTTTCTTTAAATATTTCATAATTCTACACTGTAAGTGAGCATATGAAATATAATAGATCTAACTGGTTGCAGTGTAAAGTCATGTTGTAATTTCTCCCTTGTAACATAATATAACTTAGGTGAGCATATTCTCCTATAGCAATAAGCAAACCAAATAAATAAATAAATAAATAAATAAATAAATAAATAAATAAATAAATAAATAAATAAATAAATAAATAAATAAATAAATAAATAAATAAATAAATAAATAAATAAATAAATCTCTATATATAAAAGAACATGTCCTGACTGACTGACTGACTGACTGACTAATTCATCATCACCAAGGCAAAACTACTGGACATAAAGAAATGAAATTTTGAGGATTTTTAAAGGAGATTCTAATCTCCTTTAAAAATAAACATGTATTTTTTTGTTTTTGGAAAATCCCACAGGGAGGGGGTGAAAAATGATGAAAAAGGTGTTGAATGCCTTTACTAAGGATACTTATATCTCGGAAACTGAAGATATTACAGACCTGAAAATTGGTATTTGGAATCTCCTTTAATAATTAGGAAAAGCGTATTTTTTATTTTAGGAAACTCCAATTAATGGGGATTAAACAGGAGTGACAAATGGGATGAATTTTTAGAAAGACTATATCTACAGTACATCTCAGAAACGTAAAATGTTACAGACGTAAAAATTGGTATTTGGAACCTCCTGTAAAAGTAAAGAAACATAGGTGATTGGTTTTTAGAAACTCCACTTAAGGAGAACTAAAAAGGGGGTGAAGTTTTAAAATAAGCATATCTACAGTATATCTCAAAAACTTAACATGTTTCAGAAGTGAGAAATTGTATTTTTCATCTCTATTAAAAACAAAGAAACATGTACTTTTGGTTTTCGAAAAAACAATACGTGGGTGGGTGGGGGTAAAAATGACTGAAAATGGGGTTGAATTATTTCTGTTAGGGTACTGATATCTCAAAAACTGAAGATGTTACAGACGTGAAATTTGGTATTTGGAATCTCCTTTAAAAATGAAGAAATACGCATTTTTTGTTTTCGAAAATCCACTTAAGGGGGGGGGGAGGGAGAATGAAAAAATTAGTTGAATTATTTGTATGAGGATACTATTATCTCAAAAACAAAAGATGTTGCAGATGTGAAAATTGGTATTTGGAATCTGCTTTAAAAGTAAAGAAACACACATTCCTTTGATTTCGGAAAATCCAATAAAAGGAGGGGGGTTAAATGAATTGAAAAATCAACTGAATTAATTGTATGAGGATACTTACATATAATAAAAACTAAAGTTGTTACAAAAGTGAAAATTGGTATTTGGATCTCCTTTAACCCTCTACTGCATAAATTATTTTTCGTTTTCATTTGGTGAAGAATATTTCAAGCTTTAATGTTCAACATACCATGTGTTTAGTGTTCTAGATAGGCTATAACAGCAATTCCTGTGGAATATTGGATGAGATAGTTTGGTAAGTACTATTAGCCTTCAATCAATAGTTCCTTTTCTGTAATATGATCTATAAACCAATCTAATGGAACATCCCTTATTCCAACTTCTTCCAATTTGTTTATTAAAACACTGCAATCAGATGTAAATGCTTCTTTTATATCTATAAAACACTTGATGCTAATTTAATTGATTGTAAGGCTTCTTGTAATTTAAAAGCAATTTCTTCAGAAGTAGGCCTACTCTATCTTCCTTTGTGGATTGGTAGAGTATCAGCCTCCAGATCACGAGATCTTGGGTTCAAACCTGGGAGAGGTATTAAGATATTTTAAGGGTGGAAAAAGTACATTTAACTCTCCATTTAGAGAATGTTAAAGATATCTGGTAACACATTTGGTGTTCACTTGAACACTCAGCTGTAGTTCACTCAACTGAGATTATCAGGTGATTCGAGACAGGTCAAACTTGGATGACAGTGTCCCATGCTCATAAGTTGTGATTGCAATTGCAGTTGACTTGTGGTTTATAAGAATATGTTTGAGGTGCTGATTACAAAAATGTTTAAATTAAGTGCCATCGCCAATTAGACTGTAAGCTATGAAGATTCGATATTCCACTCACAATGTACCATTCCTAACATGATATCGTGACTTTAGTAACTTTAGTTATCATAAACATTTTTTCTCTAGCTAATGTAGCAGTATATGCTATGTTTTATTATAAGCTATAAATTTGATTTTTGTTCCATATTGAGGTGCAATTATAAGAAATAAATTGACATTTTCAAAACAATGTATTGTTTGTGGTGTTACCAATTTCTTACCAAGTCACGTTACTCTCACTGTCAACGTAATCGTGTGATGATGAATCCTGCAAATATAGTGAGCGTGATTGTTAGCCATTACAAACACAAAAGAAGACCCACAGAAATTATAATAAAGGAGAGAAATGCAGCTGCACTCATCATCAATGTGATAGATGAAACAGTGGCCACCAATGGTAATAATATACATCACAAAAATATGATAGGCTATAATGAAGAATATGAATATGCAGAAGACTTGTCTGATTGTGAAATTATTATGGATGATCCTGAACCTGACAGTGAAGAAGAGTTGTTAAGAAGTGATGGAAGCCAGTTGTCTGCTTATCTGCCAAGCCCATCAAAGGGGAAGAAGTGGGGTGATATCTTTTGAAAAGGCAAAGGAGATCATTGCATTCCAGGATTATGGGAAAACTAATAGATTAAGCTTCAATACAGAAAAGAAACAATATCATATGGTGTAAGACATAATCATCTATGATATTTACGTCACATGGTAGAGAAAGTCTAGCGCTCAAAACTTCACATGCTTGACGATTATGTAGCTGAAAAATTCAAGTTGGTGAGAACTATTCTAGACGCTAATGTTCACAACAGGGATATTCACACTTGGGGTTTGGAAAAGGCCCAAGAAATAGGACTGACTTCATTCACAGGACCTATCCATGGATGGGTTGCAAGGTTTAAACAGAGACATCATCTTGGCTCACAGGCAATAACAAAACGTATAAGCATTAAAACCTGGAATACAGATGGTGACATGAATGAACGATATGATGTGTTTTGCAAATGAGGTAATGTCCTTTATGAACATCATAGAGCATGTACAGATTTATAATACCGATCAAAGTTGTAAACGGAAAGAACGTCACTCACTGTGAACTCTGCATTTCAAGGGAGAGAAGTCGGTAAGAAGTTCGGTGCGGAGTGTTCATGCAACAACTCATTCTCACACCATCCAAACTGTTACGTTGGCAAGTGGATACGTGTTTCCAAAGATATTGGTAATTTACCAGGAACCTATAAGTCAGTTTGGAGTGCAAGATGTCTACTTTCCATATGCAGCAAAGGAGTCTCTTCTTCAGGTTGATTCGCTCGGAATATATTGTAACAGAACTCATATCGATGCTATCCGACCTCAAAACATGGTGTATACAGTCAAGACCATCCCTCCTGAGTGCACACCTTACTTTTAGCCACTTGATGCCCTATTCTTCCGACAGTTCAAGGCAGTGATGGAGCGGATTGAAGGTCACAGTAACTTTGATGACTATCAGTTCACACCATCGTCAAGTGATTCAATTTCGTTGCTGTTATGGTATTCTACACAATCAGTTCTGTTCTCCAGTCTTTGCAGACTTTGCTCGGTACTCCTGGACTGTAGCTAGATATGATGACTTCAGACAAGAGAAGTTTTAAACACCATCCAAATGTATTTTTGATGTTCAAAAGCAGTGTGACTCGGAAGACCTCTTAATGCGGGCATTCATGAAGAGCTCTTACAGTAATAAGCAACTCTTTTTCTGGCACTTTATACTCTATGGACATGTTCATCCTTGTAATCTTTTGCAAAGAGCTATCAACAACCCATTTTTTGAACTCGGTGACTGAACTTGCGCATGATGGTAAAGTGCAGTGTAACTGTCAATGGCAAATATTGTACGCATATTTGTAATGTAGCCTAGATCTAAAATGATTACATGCAAACCAAAACTTTTTTGCAATTTCATTCAGAAATTGTGCTAACTCCCTTGTCAGCTAATCCTACTCATTATCTGTTACCTGGACAGAATGAAAATGACAGTCAATCCTTCAGCTGTGGATATCAAAATCAAATCAAATCAAAATCTCTTTATTTGCAAATGAGGTGTCTACCTCGGTGGCAAATGGTACACTAAAATACATTATTGTCAAGCACTAAATTTTAAATTAACAGGAGACGAAGAAAATTTTCCTAGAATACAATATTATACAATTTATTCTATTAAACACACACATCATCCTTAATAAATTTATATTGTTTACAAAATTCTACTTATAATATCTTACAAACATAGTCAACTCATATACAGTACGGTATGTGAAATTACTTCTAATAATACTATACAACTGGTATAAGATTAAAATTAACATTGAATTTATTTACATATTTATATTTTACCCATTTTGGAACCCAAGTAGCATAACGACCTGCTGCGTCTTAACCAGAGCCCCTTTTGCCACCACTTTTCAGGGTTGAAGGAGTATGATTATTATTTATTTACCATAAGTCTGTGCAGTAATATGGAAGGTCTAGAGAAAAAGGGTGAACCCCACATACATATAAAATGTTCCCTAGAAGATCCTTATTGACCCAGACTGTTGGACCACTTAGTCAAAGTGTCACAAAATATCATTTTTTTTTTTTAATTCGTTAGGGCCATCTATGGACCACGGTGCTTGTGTTTTAGCTGTTTCTTGAAGTCATCGTCGTTGTTTGCCACAATTGGTGTTCTTAGCGGCTGGTTTGGCAGCTGTTTTCTTGTTGGTACCTCGAGCTTTCCTGATGGCCCAGTAGTCCTTCATTTTCCGGCTAAATTCAATCTTACGTTCCTCAGACCATTTCCTGGTCTCGTCTTTTGGTCTGTGGGTAACTTCTGTGAGGGATGTTACAAAGGATTTAGTTTTAAGAGTTGTATGATAGTTACTCCGATCAGCTATGTCGTTTTGATTTATGTGGAGTTCCGAAAGGTCCTTCTCCACTTGCTTCATCCACACGAACCCAGTAGCTTTGCCCTTGTTAGCAGCCTTGAAGATCCTATGAGATAATCTATTTGAGTCCATTCTGGATAGGTGTCCGTAAAAAGCCAGTCGCCTTCTTCTGATGGCATCTATGAGATTTTCTTGGTGTTTATATAGCTCACGATTTGGTTGATACCATCGGCTTCCATCTGGTAAAATTCTTGGTCCCACTATCCGTCTCAGGAACTTTCTTTCTTGTACCTCGAGGGCTCTTAGTGGGGTCTTCTTAGTTAAATATAGACACTCTGCTGCATAGAGGACTGACGGTCTCATTACTGCATTGTAGTGTCTTAGTTTGACATTCATCGACAGATTTTTTGAAGCATACAGCTTTCTACAGGCATGGTAAGCCTTATCTAGTTTGAGTCTCCTGTGTTCAAGAGCCATTGTTTCGCTGAGGTCCTCTGAGAACCATTCCCCAAGGTACTTTACACTTTTGACTCTCTTGATGTAGATATTATCACTGACTCTCATCTTTCCAGGGGCATCTTTGATGTTAGTAACAAACTCGGTCTTTCCTATGTTGATCAAAAGACCCGTTTTAGCCGCTATTGAGTGCAGTGTTTGGAGCTGAGTAGTAGCCTCCTGTATGTCATTTGCCAATAAAGTCAGATCGTCTGCAAAGGCTAGGCATGGTATCCTCAGGTTGTCTGCTTTAATCCCCATCCGTAATCCAGTGTTCTCTGGAAGGAATCTCATCCACTCTCTAATTATCTTTTCCAGAACGCAGTTAAATAATATACATGAGATGCCATCTCCTTGTCTCACCCCTGTTTTAATGGCGAAACTCTCCGAGAGTTGTCCTCTAAACTTTACTCTGGCTGTGGTATTGTGCAAGGTTGCTTGCACCAGCCTGTTGATCTTGTCGTTAAGTCCTAGTTCTCTTAATGTATTGTAAAGAGTAATTCTATCTACTGAGTCGTATGCTTTCTGGAAGTCGACAAATATAGCTACCCATTGTCGAGCTCTTGATTTGCTGTATTGAAGGATGGTCTTCAGATTTTGTATCTGCTCGGTACAGGACCTCGATGCTCTGAACCCTGCTTGATATTCTCCTAACTCTTTATCCAACTGTCTTGTGACATGGCGTTCCAGAATCTTGGAAAATATCTTATAGGTAACAGCAAGGAGTGATATTCCTCTGTAGTTACTGGGATCTGTTTTGCTTCCCTTCTTGTGGATTGGATGGATAATGGCTGACGTCCAATCATCTGGGAGCCTCTCACTAGTCCATATGTCCAGAATTACTTTATGTATGCTCCTGAAGGTGTGTTCTCCGGCATGTTTTAGCATTTCTGCTACTATCCCGTCTTCTCCAGAAGCTTTATTGTTCTTGAGTAATTTAATTACATCTCTGACTTCTTCATACGTTGGAGGAGGGATAAACTCAGTATTGGGGTTAGTTGGTTCTGTAACATGGAGACGTTCAATAGGTTCTTCTGCATTTAAGAGTCCTTTGAAGTAGTTAGCTAGGGTCTTGGTACAATCGCTGTCATTAAGACACAGCGATCCATCTGGTCTCTGGAGATGTAAAGCAGGGGAAGCGAATTGGGTTGTTTGTTGCTTGAGGCCCTTGTATAGATCTCTAGAGTTGTTCCTTACAAAATCCTCCTCTGCTTGCTTAATCAGTTCCTGGTTGTGCTTCCTCTTGGCCCCTCTTATGATGCTCGACGTAGTTTTCCTCTGTGCAATGAAGGCTTGTAAATTAGCTTCGTTCTTATGTACATTCCATTTGATCCACGCTAGCCGCCTAGCTTCTATAGCTTTATCACATTCGCTGGACCACCACGGATGCTTGTTCCCTTTAGGTCTATTGGGGATTGTTTCCTGAGCCGCTACTGTTATGGCATCCCTAAGTTGATCCCATTTTGTAGATGTGTTAATCCTGTTGGTATTATGAATCAGCCTCTCTTGGTAACTAGTGCTGTCTTCTTTGAGTTTGGTGATATCAAACCTAGGGATCTTCGTGTTTTTTGCTAACATACCCGTGGTCTTTATTAGTGGTTTCAGGTTCGTTTTAACCAGAGACAGATAGTGATCAGAGTCAATGTTGGCTCCTCGTATCACTTTGACATTCATAATATCCCTGTGGTGCAGCTTGTCTATTGCTACGTGGTCAATTTGGAATTCACCCATCATGCTATTTGGGCATCGCCATGTCATTGCCTTTCTGGGAAGGTGTTTGAAAGCTGTAGACATCAAAAGTAATCCATACTTGGTGCAGACACTGATTAAGCGTTCCCCATTTTTGTTGGTTCTCTTATGGGCAGGATATCTTCCGACAATCTTCCGGTATTTCTGTTCTCTACCGATCTGGGCATTGAAATCTCCTAACAATATAGTCGTATGATGATTTGGTACTTTATCAAGGGTTTCTTCAAGGGCATCCCAGTACTGGTTTGTCATTTCTGGGTTTTTCCTGTTAGAGTCATTGGTAGGAGCGTGGAAGTTAATCATTGAGTATCCCCTATTCTTGCATCTGAAGGAAAGCACCGATGTTCTATCGTTTGGTGATGAAAAGTCAAGTATGCTTTTAACCAGTAGATGGTGTACTGCGAAACCAGTCCCAAGGAATGGTACATTTTCCATTACTCTATTACCAGGTTTCCCTTTATATATTCTATATCCTTGAGACTCTATGGCTTCTTCGTCCGGAAACCTAGTCTCTTGGAGAGCTGCTATACTGATGTTCTTGTCGTTCAGTACATCAAGTGTATGCTTAAGCTTTCCGGTCTTGATCAAGGAGTTTATATTGATTGTGGCTAGATACGTAATATTTCGTTTCAAGTTTCGTTTAGATCCGACTGGGTCACATGAAGGTGTAGGTCCCCCAGAATAATTTATAATTTTACTTTTGTAAAAAATTGTGCTTACTAATGAAGTGCTTACCTAAGTGTAATAGAGGTTGCCTAGCAGAAGTAACATACAGGCTTGCTCATTTCTTCTAGAAGTATGTTGATTCAATTTCCTTTCAGGAAATAAAAAATTTGGTAACAAGTCATCCACTTCTGGAGAGGTACTTGGCCCTGGTATTCACTCAGCCTATACCAGAATGATGGATGTCTTGATTATCATCTATGATAACCCAATAACCTTCATTATCAGAAGCACTCTGACTACTATTAAAGTCCATCCACCACAAAAAACCAGAGAAGTTTCCCTAAACTAATATGCCAATTTTAAATCAACCTAAGATGAATTCTATTTCTAATAGGCCTAACTACATTGTTAATTTCAATCAAACGTAAGCAAGATGATCACTCTATGAGAGATACTGCATAATGTGTTTTCAAAATAACAACTTTTTGAGTGTACATGTTTTTCATCATTGTACTGCTTCATTTGGTCAACACATTTTATAAATTTTAAGATGTCATATTAATGTTTGTAATTGGCTGAAGGGTAAAAACATGTACCAGATTTGCATATGATTAAGTTTATCACTTGATTTAAGCATTAGTCGTTTATGTATTGAAAGGTGGGTCCATAACTAAAATTCTTTAAGAATAAGAATTCAAGAACTTGTAAGTCGATACGGAAACATCATGAAGTTTCTTGTATGCAACAGAAGCATAATTCTCCACTGAAAAGAATTCAATAAGAACACGTTGCTTCAACAAAATGTCTGTGTATGTCATAATGTTTTCACCAATTATGCTCATGTGGGTCCAGGTCCATGGCTAAATGGTTAGCTTGCTGGCCTTTGGTCACAGGGGTCCTGGGTTCAATTCCCAACAGGGTCAGGAATTTTAACCATCATTGGATAAATCCGTTAGCAAGGGAATTGGGTGTATGTGTCATCTTCTTCATCATTTCTTCCTCATCACGACAAGCAGGTTGCCTACGGGTGTCAAATCAAAAGACCTGCAGCTGGCAAGCTGAACATGTCCTCGGACACTCCTGGCATAAAAAGTCATCCGCCATTTCATTTCATTTTGCTCATGTGTGATGTGGTTTATGCACACCACTAGGTATTTTGATAGTCATTGGATGAGAGATTTTTTCTTACCAGTTTCATGTCCACATTTCACATATGATATCATTGAAGTTCTGTCCGACTCGTTGGCTGAACGGTCTGCGTACTGGCCTACGGTTCAGAGGGTCCCGGGTTCGATTCCCGGCCGGGTCGGGATTTTAACCTTAATTGGTTAATTCCAAAGGCACGGAGGCTGGGTGTATGTGTTGTCTTCATCATAATTTCATCCTTATCACAACGCGCAGGTCACCTACGGGAGTCAAATAGAAAGACCTGCACCTGGCGAGCCGAATCCGTCCTGGGATATCTCGGCACTAAAAGCCATACGACATTTCATTTTTCATTGAAGTTCTTACATAGGAGACAAAGTTTTTCAAAACACCTTTATATATTTATTGTTTTATTAGTTATTTTGTGATGAAGTAAACTAGCTGATTGGGAATCTGCCAACTAGGTGACAAACCCTAACTCCAGATCAGTGGTAAATGAATGTAAAAATGGCTAGTGCATATCAACACCTCTGACTGAGCATTCTGAACATTTGTTCATTTGTGACATTTGAATAATTGGACTACCTAGTATCTTTTCATCCTCCTTTAACATTAAGATGCTCACATATTTTCTTCTAAGGTATAGTACTCTTAACTAAAGACTCAGGCTCCCAGAAATTTTAGGAACATCCTCCCTGTATACACTCCTATATCAGGAGGTAAAAGAGAATGAGTGTGGTTGTGACCTATTCTATCCTTCATTGAGTAAATAACTTCACAGTCAATTCCTTTTAGTATGCTACACTATTTAGCCACTGACATTCTTCTGTTGTATTAGTAGAGCTAGGAGCTGGAATAGGAGGCATCTCCGATGCCATGTTGAATTGTAACAGAACCACCTCATAGGTAACAATGGTGCCAGCAACCTAAACAGGAGACATAAACATGTAATAAATTCTAATGAAGATTTAACCATGTATTACTAAGTCAATTAGATCTCTGATGATCTTCATCATCATATTATTTTCCCCATGGATCCTCTGAGGCCTCAAACAAATACTTAAAAATGTCTCAGTGACTTCAATGACTTTATTTTCAATTACTCTTGTAACTATACTATGATATCGTTTTATGAAAGTCTTATTCTATATAAAAATTCCATGTGAGTTGGTTATGTAGTTATTGAGTATGGGTCATATACCTGTAAGCTTATGTTTGGGAGATGGTGGGTTCAAATTCCACTGTTGGAGTCCGTGAAGATTGTTTTATATGGTTTCCAATTACCCCAACAGAAAAATGTCATGACTTTTTTCTTCATTAAGGACATGGTTGCTATATTCCCAGTCGTATCCCATCATCACCAAAAATCTTTTCATGATAGTGGAATGTTAAAACTTTGTAAAATGAAAATAATAGAAGATTGTAACAAATCTGATATGTTGTCAACCATATCTTTATGTGGCAAGTTACTGATTTCCATAGGTTTTTTAACACTGTATTGTCCTTGGCGAAGGAACCCAAATAATGCATTGAAAAGTAACTTATACGGTACCAAGAACAAAAATATATTTGATACTTTAGTTTATAGAGTGAAAGGGAAATTGGTAACATATTTTTCGTTCCTATGGCAAAACACAAGAAATGTATGTTTTTCTAGTTAAAGTGCTTGGATATTTAAGTATTGTTCTAAATATGGTTTATTTAAGTGTGTTTCACAAAGATGTCTTAAAATTATGATAACTGTGTAACACTTGTCTGGTCAATCTTTCTGCATGGTTATGAAATGTGGACAATGAAGGCATAAGATAAACATTGCATCACTGCCTTTGAGACATAGTGTTGTTGGCAGATGTTGTGAATTGCATGGACAGCCAGGGAAATAAACTATTTTGTCATCAGGAAGTGGAGGTGGAAAACTGTTTCCATAAACATGTTAAACTACAATTGTTTGGCCATGTTATGGACAAGCTGAGTGGTAATATGAGGATCAACCTTAGGATGGTTCTGAAGTAGAATGAGACTTACGTTACATGGTACATTAAGTTAGGTTTCGAGTGGACGTTAATTTCTATGCCTGTTATATATATAAATGAATATATATATATTTGATACAAATGGTTTCTATCCTGTGCTTTGGAGTAAAAAATTGCACTAAGGATTAACAAGATTGTACCCCACTTAAATGAATAATGCTCCTTTCTTTATAGAGATATGTGTCACCTCAGAGAACCATGTGAAATTCAGAGCTTTTAATTAATTATTAATAAATTAAATGCCTAATACAAAATAACTTATTAAATAATTTTTGTGACTGATAATGATACAGTCCTGTATTTATTATATGCCTTATCACAGGGAAATTACCAATAACTGCTGGAATTTCCCTTCATATATTTAAATAATTTATCGTAAAATAGTACTAATGGTTTTGTTATATATAACACAATCCAAAGAAACTTACAGACATTATGAAAGTCCTTGTAACTGAGAAGAAGTTAAGTCCTGTGAGTGCCACCTCATCAGTTGTTAGTTGTACCAAGAATCTCTGCACCTGAATAATATTGGAACATATCACTATTTTAATAATTAATATTTAAAATTTAGCCATATAGCCAGCACTCTGGAATCTTTATATGTATGTACAGGATTGAACTACTGAGAAAAGAAACCAGATATGTTTTAGATTGAAAATATAAACCAATAATTCCAATGCATAAATTATGCATGAAATTTTAATATTTATGGATATATAGTTTAAAATTATAATAATACTCATTTGGAAATATTAATATACTTTAAAGAAATAACTTGTTAGAATTACAAAGATATTAGTTCCCATCATAGGTGTAATTTGACCATTTTGATTGGGGTGGCAGGGCACCAGGCACCATGGGCCCCTTTTGAGCAACCCTTTTGTGCAACCACAAAATTATTCCTACTATAGTATTCTCTTTCTATCCTTTAATATTCTATATTCTCTGTAAAGAACATTTGCACAGAATTCAAAAGTAGACCTACTTCAAATTTATTTACTATTTGGGCTGTTTTTATCCATAACAGTAAGAATCAAGTAGACAACACAGACAAAACCAAAGAATTTTACAATTTTTACATAATCTGATCACATCGTATTTTTACACAAAATGAAGTCTTCTCTTTCAATTTAAATTAAAGTCATTCATTATTTTTGAAAAAACAACTTCAGTACTCCTTTTGATTGCCTAAGAGGATAATCTCTCCTGGGTGATCATATTCCTGTATTTTTAAATGCCCCAAGCATTAAAAATACATCTCACAAGTTGCTGAATTCATTGGAACTGTAAAAAACAAATGAGATAGTTAAAAAATGAGACTGAACACACTTTTCAAATACTTGTCTACAAAAACAATTTTAAAGACAATTTTTTTCATTGATCTGAATTATACAGAGTAACAAAAAACGTACAGTCTACTTGTAAATTATGTATTTCTATGTCTGTAATGTTACAAAAATTTGGTTTCCTTCAAAATATTGAGGGAAAGGGGGGTAACTGCCACCCCTAACCACCCCCAAATTACACCTATGTTTTCCATCCCCCTGTGATTAGCACAGTAATTTAGCTGCTGGCTTTCCATCCAGATGGCCAAGTGTTGAATCATGATGGATCCCTGTGTGAAATTTTTTCCTGAATAATTATATGGCATCGGAAAGGGTATAAGGCCTTAAACCCTTGGCCCAAACCCAAAATGAGCCAGAATGGCTCCAGCAATTCCAGAAATAAAAGCTGAAGAAAATTCTCTTTACACTGAGGATATGTATATTACATCCATTCTCTTCCCTACAAAAATTGCATTTGTTACAGTTGATTTGCAGACAATATTCCCTATATTATTTAATTTAATTTCCAGGTTGAACCGTGTTGTACTTGTACGCAACCTGAAAATTAAATTAAATAATTCTTCACACCGTGGAAGCTTCACTTCTAAGAATATTCCCTATAATTTTGTTCTCTGTAGATTTTTAACAGTTTATAATTAGAACAAGGTTATCAACATAAGCCAACCAACTTATTCTCGAAGTTCAGTTACATATGTATATGTTGAGTTCCCAGCCCAGAGGCTAGTTGGATTCTCAACAGCTCCACTATCAAGTGTGACTGAATGGGCATTCTAAGAAAATGAGTAAATGAGGTAATTTCCTATTGCTTTCCTTACCGAACCATTAGGTGCCAGTGTATACTAGCATCAAAAAATGTAAACTCACCTTAAGATAACTTCAGTTCTTATTAATACCAATATAGTTGGTCCGTTATTGGACATTATAAATTTTCCAGCTAACTCATTCCTGGTTGCCAGCGTTTCACCCCAGTGTGCTAAGTTGGGTTCATTAGTTGGTAAATAGAACACCTACCAAGACGCATGGCTAGTGCATACTGTGGAGGCCACTGTGTAGGCTACTTGGAGCCACCGGCAGTGCCAATGCACCATGAGAGACTTTGTCTCATTTTCAAAAATTGATGTCTGCCTGGCCATCAGATGATATTTATTTGACAGTAGATTAGTGATATTCCAAATGACACATATTTAAAATGAAAATATAAACATAGGAATCCATTATACACAAAATGACATAATATAAAGCATTTTATGCTTAAAATAATGGAAAACAAATTCTTTTAGAGCTATGCTGTTCAAATTCTGTGCTTATCTATGTGCCCTCCTTTAGTCCTGATTACTGCTTGGCAAATAAGTGGCATTCTTCTGATTAGGTTTTGCAACATCTCTGTGGTTATAGTTCACCTTGCAAAAGGTACTGCCAGAGATCTTCACAACCGTTCACAAAAGATTGTTTTGACTTATGGTTGAGTCCATCCTACAACAACTTGAAGGGAAATAAATCAGGTCACTACTTGTAGACATCCTGATGATTTTTTGTTTCTTACATACTTGTACAGCTTTGACATGTGGTTCTGGGTTGTTGTCCTGCTGCAGAACAAACCCTGTACTACTGTACTACTCAGTAGAATGTGGTGATGATACTGCTCCTTCCTCAAGATACCTTCCATTCTCATCAAATCTCCCACAGCATTGTTACCAAAACAACCCCAAACCGTAATGCTGCCACCCCTATACTTCACGTTTGGTGTTAGGCAGCATTCTAGTATTCTTTCTCCTGGGCAATGGCAGACATACTGAAGATAATTTGACCCAAACTTATCAAATTTTGACTCATCAGTCCATAGCACTTATTTTCACTGGTCTTTGGTCAAATCCTTGTATTGTGTGGTCCATTGAAGTCTCTGAGGTTTATGTCTGCATGTTAAAAGAAGACTTTTTGGCAGATACACCTCTGCACAATCCAGCAATGTGTAAGCGATATTCCACAGTTGACAATGACACTGGTTTTTCAGTAGTTCCATTGATTTCAGCGCATATGTCCACAGCTATAAGCCTTCTACTATGCTTGCTCAAGATCACAATGTATTTATCTTCAGCCCCAGATGTCCTTCTAAAATGTCCACTGTGTACTTGATCTTTATGGGTGCCTGTTTCTTCTCTTTATTTCAAAGCAGAGAGAATGCCATATTCACAAATTTTTGCAACACTCTTCTTCTTTCTATTTTTTATCATATGGCTTTTAGTGCCTGTGTGTCCGAGGACATGTTAGGCTCACCCACAGGTGATATGTGCATCAGGATGAGGAGAATGATGTTGATAATGAGGTAGAGAGAGAGAATGAAACTTGGTGTCACCATATAGTCTACTCCAGTCGAATAAAACCAAGGTTCTGCTCAAGGCTTCGCGTCTCCATCCGACAGACAAATCACCATCACTCCATCTGAACACTGCAGAGTTATGGAATTGAATTCAGGCTTTTGGCATGCAATCTAGTGATTAGAAATTGTATACCATCACCTCTCCTACCCTTCCGGCCAATATCCTGATTGTGAAATTTTTTGACCAACAGGACTTGATCTGGCTAACTATGGTCTCAGACCATATAGACCTGATGCGTTAACGATCGTGGTCACCAAGTGGGCTTATCTGATGGTGTGACCAACCAACTGTCTTTTAGGCTTATGCCATAGCACACTTTTCTTCACTTATGCTAGATTTTCCCCCTATTCCTGCAAAGATTGGAGTAGTGCTGATGAGAATTCAGTGTTGGAAACAGTTTAAACAAACAGAGACATTCAAAAAGGAGGGAAATATTTTATATTATAGCAAACAATAGCTAGCAGAACAAGTCATATATAGTTAGACTAGTTGTTACCCACGGCTTCACTCACATGGATTTTGTAATTTGATAAAAGTAATCATTCACCGGGCGAGTTGGTCGTGCGGTTACAGGAGCACGCAGCTATGAGCTTGCATCCGGGAGAGAGTGGGTTCAAATCCCACTGTTGGCAGTCCTGAAGATGGTTTTCGGTGGTTTTCCAATTTCACACCAGGCAAATGCTGGGGCTGTACCTTAACTAAGGCCACGGCCACTTCCTTCCAACTCCTAGCCCTTTCTTCTCCCATTGTCGCCATAAGACTTATCTGTGTCGGTGTGACGGAAAGCCACTAGCAAAAAAAAAAAAAGTAATTATTCCTTGCTACTGCACTAAGACATTATCTAAAAATCCCTAAAGTATAAAAACTCACCAAAAAATTGAGTTTCATTTACCCCAGAACCTCTTTGTAAACCACGTATGTATTATAGGCTTTTGGGGCTAAGATGACCAGACTAATGACAGAGCTAACTCTGGGACATGGGACATAGAATTGTATATGTGAGAAACAGCCCTCTCTCAAGTCAAAAACAAAATAGGTGTTTCTTTATTTTTATAGGAGATTCCAAATACCTATTTCCATATCTGTAATATCTTCAGTTTTTGTGATATAAGTATACTCATAAAAATAATTCATCTCCTTTTTCACCCTTGTTAAGTGGCTTTTCTGAAAACAAAAAATCCCACACTGTAATGTAAATGTATACCCAAAATTTAATTTATTTTTATCAAGTAGTTTTGGCTTGGCAATGATGAATCAGTCAGTCAGTCAGTCAGTCAGTCAGTCAGTCAGTCAGTACATGTTATTTTATATATATAGATGGGAGGAACAAGAAAAGGAACACAAAATAGGATGGACATAAAGGTGGGTCACTGTGTAAAGAGGGAGCAACAGAAAGAGGACATAAGGACATATACGAGGGTCGAGTCATAAGTCATGGCCACTACTTTTTTTCTCATGAACAGAAGACAACATGGAAAATCTTAGATATGCATTTGGAAATATAGGGCATGTACTTATGCATAGTGCCTGAAGACAAATTCTGACTTCAGGAGATTCTCGTAGGGAGGTGACAGAACACAGGCCATTGGTAAACATTTTTTTTATTATGCTATAGACAGCAAATACACAAGGACAGGTCTTCACTGGTTACAGACCTTCGAAATAATCACCCAAGGTTTCCACTGTGCGTTGCCAGCAGTGGGGCAGGCGCTGAATACCATTCGCTGCATGTGTATCGCTAACGTGTGACATCTCTCTCCGAAATGTTGTTACGATGTCCTCTTTGTTAGCAAACTGCTGTCCACGTAATGGCTTCTTGACTTTGGGGATTAGATCATAGTCACATGGGCTCAGATCAGGCAAATAAGACAGGTGTGGAAAAACCTCCCATCCCGACTGTTGTAAGCGACGCTGAACGATGGCTGCCGTGTGAGCTGTCATGTTATTGTGTATTATTATGGCGTTGTCCAAAAGATCTGGATGTTTAGTTCACACTGCATGATGCAATT
This sequence comes from Anabrus simplex, assembly GCF_040414725.1. Taxonomy (NCBI): domain Eukaryota; kingdom Metazoa; phylum Arthropoda; class Insecta; order Orthoptera; family Tettigoniidae; genus Anabrus; species Anabrus simplex. The sequence goes on along the minus strand of NC_090269.1, from coordinate 226,843,732 downwards.
GGTACAACAAAAAAGAATTGTAATAAACTGCATTGACAGTGTGCCCCTCATGCACTGGATGAAATGAAATGTCGTATGGCTTTTAGTGCCGGGATATCCCAGGAAGGGTTCGGCTCGCTAGGTGCAGGTCTTTCTATTTGACTCCCGTAGGCGACCTGCGCGTCGTGATGAGGATGAAATGATGATGAAGACAACACATACACCCAGCCCCCGTGCCATTGGAATTAACCAATTAAGGTTAAAATCCACGACCCGGCCGGGAATCGAACCCGGGACCCTCTGAATCGAAGGCAAGTACGCTGACCGTTCAGCCAACGAGTCAGACATGCACTGGATGACACACAAGAACACCTTGAACATCGTATGCCAGGATGACCATAACCTTATTGGGCGACTAATTTTGTCAAACTTTGTGTCTGCGTGGTGACCCTTGACGATGCCATTGACTTGACTGTCTCTTCAGTTCAGGCTAATAACCACGTGCTCATGTTTCATTGACTGCAATAATGCAATTCAACATGGCTTGTCCTTGCTGAAACCTCTCCAGATTGATGCGACATATTTTGTTACAAGTCCACTTCTGTATCTCAGTTATGTGACGTGGCACCCACTTTACACAAAGTTTATGCATCTGTAGGTCCTTGTGTAATATGCGCTGTATTGTTGTCTCTGGTAATGCTGTATGTTCTTGCAATTCCGCTAGAGTCCAGTGCCGGTCCTCATGTAAACACTGATCGATCACCATTATCTGTACATTTTTGTCCATGGACACTGAACGGCCTGGGCGAGGCAAATCGGCAGTTGATACTCTACCCTATTTGAACATCACCCACCTCGCCACTGTTCTATAGGGCATGGCATGCATACCTAATGCTTCCCGCAGCTCTGCATGGCATTGGCGTGAATTTCTGTCACAGAGAACTGCTATTTTAATATACAATCATTGCTCCTGCTTGTTGACTTCCATTTTGTGATGTTCTCACTCACACACTGAACCTGGGGGCATGCTTGGACCCACACTGTTGTTTACATACACCATCTAGTGGCATCATACGCAAGTACATACCATCATACATTTCCAAATGCATATCTTAGATTTTCCGTGTTGTCTCCTGTTCGCGAGAAAAAAAATTAGTTGCTATGACTTATGACAACCTACGTATGAAAACACAAATGGACAAGGACAATCTCCACATCTTCATACAATGTCGCTTTCAAATTTATAGGCTCTCTCCTCATCAATCCCAGTTCTTTACATTAATCTCTTCTCAGCCCCTGGCAAGCTCATTTCTACTCCCCAGCTTCATCAACACTCATTGAGGGGCCATTTTGATAGATCTTCAGTTTTGATGCAGGAAGTGTAGGATAAGAAGAAAGCCAGAAAAGTACAGGAAGAAACATAAGCAACAATAAGAACAGGAGTTAGCTAGTAATAGATGATTTCAACAATGAAGCCAAGAGAGTCTTTTAAGTTTTGTAAATTCTTTGGTATAGCAATATAACAGAATCCAGGTTGACGTTTGGTGCATGCAGACTGAAACTTATACTGTAAGTATTAATCTCCAGCTACCTACATTGTACCTAAATAATAATTAAATATATTTTAGTGTGTAATAGATCAGATGGACAAATGCCTGCAGCAGGAAGTAGATGAGAAATCCAATAAATATCAATTAAGTAGCAGTTTCAGAATATACAGAGAATTTCAGAGGTGTGTTTAAAGTTTTTGATGCTAGTGTATATCAATCAGCCAAGCCCACTAAAACATATAAACTAACTGATCATACAAGCCATACATTTGCAACATTTCATAGCAGGGACTAGCTGTTCTTTTTTATTTCTTTTCTTTCTATTGATTTCTCTACATCAGTTGATTCTAAAATTTTTAGGTTCATAATAACTTTAGTACATCCAGATTTTTCCTCAGTGCCCAAAATCAAAAGATATCCAAAAATTGCAAATGTTGACAATTCTATTCTTTGGAGATATCTGCACAGCCTTACACTCCTACTCTGCCTGTGGATTACAAATTGACTGCATATGGTAAGAACCTCTTGCAGACCATCCCTGACCACCAGCAGCTCGTGGAGAAGACCAGGCTCGAGTGGAGGAGTGGATCAAGCTGGAGTTTGATATGATTCAGCAATCTGGCACTTAGCATTTTGGTGTTGAATTTGCTGGTTAAATACTGGACCACTGCCAAAGATATTGACACTTACATAGAATTCAACACAAAAATGCCTGTCATATATAACAGGAGATTTCAACATTTATTCTCATCACAAAAAAAAAAAAAAAAAAAAAAAAAAAAAAAAAAAAAAAAAAAAAAAAAAAAAAAAAAAAAGGGATCTTATGAGGAAACAATTCACTTTAGACGTCATTTCTACTCAGACACTGACTACGCTGACTAAGACATTCATAAACCTCACTTTCACTGGCAACATATTGATTGAACTTAAGCCTTACGTGAGTTACTTCTCATATCATTTGCCTGTCATAAACAACACTGTTCTCCAACATTCCTTTTCATAGATTGCCATATTATCCTCTACTACATATATTAATCTATAGTCATTGTAACGTTATAATTTTATTCAATAAATATTCTTGGTGCATCAAATTTGATCTACTTCATTTCTATCAGACAGATATATTCTATACTATAAACCTTGCATCCATATCTATTATGCAGCCTGTCCATTTTTTTTTTTTTTTTTTTTTTGTAAATACTTCTTCATTTCCTAGTATATAGTCATGTTTATTCACTGTCTTGAATTTTTTTTAAAAACCTTTGTTTCAGTGAGCAGAACATACAGCTATCAATAGATAAATACCATCTCTCCAAGTTAAACATCCACATTGTTGAAGGATTACCCTTGCATTTTGTTGATAGTAATGAAGAAGTTAGAATGATGGAAAACTATCAATGTTTGAGTGTGAAAGGTATGTAAGTATTATTAGGTATGGTGTCTATTCAGGGCAGAAATGCATTGTGACTCTTTACACATGCCAGAAAGATTTTCTGCTTTATTGAAATTTGTGCAGTGTATAAAGAAATTCCAATCTTTTCTATAAGAAGAAGAAAGGTAACTGCAAGGAAGTTGAGAAGATATGGAGATTGTCATTGTCCTTTTGTGTTTTCATGTTTATCTTTTCTCCATTTCCATTGCTCAATCTTCTGATGCTGACCTGTCACTGTGTATGACCTATTCATGTTCCTATCTGTTTATACATGATTTGACTTTTTTTTTTACTTGCTTATTCCTTTCCTGTATTTATTTCTATCAAACAGGATAATATTTCTTCTCTCTCCATTCAAAAATCATCTTTAATGTTCGTTTGTTATCGTCTTACCTCAGTGCAATAACTTTCTGTTGGTACTGAATACAGGACAGTCTTGGGCTCTTTGCTATAGTCATGTACACTGGCTGCACATAATGAAACTGCACACACTTTGAGCACCAGATATATTATGGACCAATAGAAATAGACCGCTTCATTGAAGTCTCTCAGAGGCCTGTGAACAAAATTATAAAACATTAACCCCATAGCAAGTCATTTTATGATTAAAATACATTTTTTTTTAAATTGGAAGCTTTGAAATTCTTTGGCCCTTAGTTTCATGCAATATAGACAGGAAGTGTCTGATAACCAGAGTTAGGATTTTTAGGTGCGCATCTTTTCTTGTTAGGGTAAATTAAAGCTGTTTTGAAAAGATATCCCAGTGTGAAATTTTATTTCTAGTTGTGTAAAGAGGCATTTTTCACACACCTTTTTCCCTATTTAGAAAGACTCCTCTTAAATGTCTTGTGAAAGTCCCTCGTGTTATTCTTTTGGAAGTTTTGTTCTATTGCAGCCAGTTGTTCTTTCTCGAATTTTCTTTTTTCTCCTCTTATGATTTTTGCAGTTGATTTTCTTTGTTCTTTGAAGCTGTTGTAATCTTCCTCTTTCTTTGATGAGTACCACTTCTTCCATCTTTGTAGTCTGAGTGATATTGCCTGTTCACATCTTTCATTCCACCATGGATGTTTTTGTGATTTCTTGAGTAATGCTGTTTCTTTGGCTGCTCCTATCATGGTCTGCTGCATTTGCTTCCATTCAGTTGTTTCAATGTTCATCAGTTCTTGGTACTTGTTGCTGTTCTGTTTTAGCTTTTGAGTGTCGAATCTTAGTACTCTGTTGTTTGTGCGTTTCTTCTTGCTGCTGGGAATAAACTTTATCTTTATGATCGTTAAATAGTGGTCTGTTTCTATGTTGGCTCCTTTCTTAACTTTAACATTCATGATTTCTTTTTGACTTCTATGGGAGATTGCAGCGTGATCAATTTGATATTCTCCTAAGAGTTTGTTTGGTGATGCCCACGTCGTTTGTTTCCTAGGAAGCTTCTTGAAATGAGTGGACATCAGTTTCAAATTAAAGTTCCTACAGAACTCTATAAGTCTTTGCCCATTTCTGTTGGTTCTTCTATGAGCTGGGAAATCCCCCACTATTCTCTTGTAGAATTTTTCTCGTCCTACCTGTGCGTTGAAATCCCCAAGTAGTATTTTCACATGATTATCAGGAATTTTTAATGTCACCAATTCTAATTCTTCCCAAAAGTCATCTACCTTTTGTGGGAGTTCGATTGTCATCATTAATTGGCGCATGAGCATTAATGAGGGTGTATATTTTCTTTGCACACTTAATGGTTATTAGTGAGAGCTTTCCATTTGGAGACTGGAATTCTATAACCAAATTTAGAATCCTTTTATCGATTACAAATGCTGTTCCTAAGTGTGGCATATTCTTCATGATCCTTATCCCAACCTTGCCTTTCAGGATTCTATAGTTGCTTGATTCCATTGCGATGTCATCCGTGAATCTTGTTTCTTGAAGTGCCATGATCAGAATATTTTGCTGGTCCATTACGTCTGTAAGTTGTTTAAGTTTTCCTGTTTTTGGGAGTGAATTTATGTTCAGCGTGCCAAAAAAGTGTTTCCGTTTAGGTCTTAATTTTAGTGTATTCATTATGGATGCGTGTGATGGCAATGGGTTTCCTAGATGCTCTGACTCATCTATGCATGGTGGTTTGGGCTCTCCAGAATCCGATGGCCCAAGTGCACTGCTTGTAGCAGTGGTGGATTTCTTCTTGAGGCTGCCACCTGGAGTAGTTTCCGTAAGAAATGTTTCCATCATGCGAGTTAATGGGAGTTGTTGGGGGAGCCGACCGGGGTCAGCTCAAGATACCACTAAAGTTGTAAGCCTTAGGGTTGCTCCTTTCCAGCAGATGTGTCTGGATTGTAGCTCAACTGTTGGGGATAGATTATTCTTCACCTTCAACACTGTTGAGGTTATGTATTCTATTTCTGTGAAAGCTGTTGGTCGCCTTCTTCGTCTGTAACCCAGACAGGGGCCCTTACAGGGTGCTATCATCTGGAGCCAGATGAACCCTGTTTTTATTTACGAGGTGTTACTCCTCCCCCTCCTCCTTCCTCATCACTTGTGAGATGAAGCCCCGGGCTTGGGACCAGCACTGACGGAGTTCAAAGTTCTTTAAAAAGCCAAAATTTGTAGTAATTAAACAAGCAGGAATTACACTCAATAAGGTGAACCATCCAGCCTTCAAGAGATTTCTTGAAAAATACAGGAAGATATGAAAGCCCGATGAGAGTACTTTAAGAAAAATCTACATGGGGCCTGTTTACCAAAAAAACCATACAAAGAATTAAGGAAAAAGTGTCTGAATGTGATGTGGGAATAATTCTGAATGAAACCTTAGACTCAATGGAACAATATGTTTTGAACATTTTAGTTTTTCCCTTAGCAGGGGGAAACATTAAGCCCATGTTGTTAAAAATGTATGAGCTGCAGAAAGCCAATGCCAGTACGGTAATACAATCAGTTATGGACTTCTTTCAAAAACTCTGGCCTACTGGTATCGAGTTTGAAAAACTTTTTGTGGTTACGGACCAAGCTTCATACATGGTTTCAGCTGTTAACCAATTGAAACCTTTATTTCCTAAGTTGAAGCATGTTACATGCTTGGTTCATGCCCTTCACAGGGTTTGTGAATCAATAAGGAACGAATACGACATCGCAAATCAATTCATCTCTGCCCTGAAGAAGATTCTACTGAAAGTTCCGAGTCATGTTGTTGCCTACAGGGAAACCACTGGCCTGCCCCTTCCAAATTTCCCGGTCATTACACCCTGGGGATCGTGGATTGAGTGTGCTGCTATGTTGTGTGAGAATTTTGACAAAATTAGAGAGTTTGTGCTTTCTTTGGATCCAGCCCATGCAGGTGCAATTTCCTAGGACAGCAAATTTTGTTAATAGAGAAAATACATAATTTGCAGACAGAACAATATTGTGTCCATAGTTACAAATACCTGACTGCAGTTATTGAATGATTAGAAGAACAAGGCCTGGAAAAGGAAAAACAATGGGGTATTTTTACTTCCGTGAGGGAGCAGTTAGATGGCTTTGTCAAAGACAAACTTGAGTCTAGTGTTCAGAAGAATCCAGACATTGAGGAATTTGCCACATCTGTAGATTTTCCATTCTGAGTGAATACTAGGTTTGCCCCCCTAGTTTCTGCGGATGTCAAAAGAAGCTTTAGCATCTACAAAGACATTCTATCTCTTAATAGAAGCAGACATACTTTTAAAAATGTAGAGATGCTTAATGTCTTGAAGTACAACAGCTTCACATATTTTCCTTCTTTTGACGAGTGATAATTTGATGTACTTGTTTCAATAAACTAGAATAGAGGAAAGAGAAATCATTGAATTAGTTGAATAAACCAGCACCTTTTGTCCCCTTCTCACCTTATTTGAGCACCTTCTTCCTTCCCTTTTTCATCTGAAATTTGCACCTAAAAATCCTAAGCCTGCAGTGGTAACCATTGTGAAATGTGTGGCAGTGTGAGTGTAATTACGAAGCGTGTTTTTTAAGTAAAGTCTGTTTTGTTGTAGACACTAGTAGTTCACCCACATATCGCAACGAGCATGTGCATTGTGTACCGGCATGCCTTGGAAACAACTGTGCTCAGTTTCAGCTCTGTAGCTAACCTGTACCGTTCTGTTCTGTGCTTTCAAAATGTTTAAGAATATCAACTCACCCACCATGTGTGAGATTTGGTCATTGATATGGTTTTTGTCAGCAAGGAACCTGTCTGCTGCAGAAATTCATCGACAGATTTGCAAAGTGTACGGTGATACTGTTATGAGTGAAAGCAAAGTGCGTAAGTGGGTACGACAATTCAAAGATGGCCATAACAACGTCCATGATGAGTACCGCTCCGGTCGCCCTTCTTTGATTACAGACGATTTGGTGTCTTTCAAACAAATTTCCTGACGTGTCAAGATCAGTGCTTTACGACATTGTTTCTGAACACCTAAAGTTTAGGAAATTGTGCTCCTGTTGGGTCCCGAAACTCCTAACAGAGGACCACAAAAACCAAAGATTTGAGTGTGCGATGAAGTTCTTAACTCGTTATGACAAAGAAGGTGACGGCTTCTTGAGTCAGATTGTAACTGGAGATGAAACATGGGTTTCGCATATCATGCCCGAATCAAAGCAACAGAGCATGCAATAAAGACACACACACACACTCGCCTGTAAAGGTGAAGGCCACACAGACTCTGTCCCAGCGCAAAATCATGGCGTCGGTGTTTTGGGATAGGCATGGTGGTTTGTTGGTTGACTTCATGCAACGAGGAACCACTATCTACGCAGAAGCATCCTGCCAAACCCTGAGAAAGCTATGCAGAGTGATTCAAAACAAAAGACGTGGCATACTGACAAACGGAATTGTCCTTCTCCATGACAATGCAAGACCTCACACTGCAGGTCAGACCCGCGATTTATTGGACAGTTTTGGCTGGGAAGTTTCAGACCACCCACCCTACAGTCCCAATCTTATGTCAAGTGATTACCATCTGTTCCACCACCTCAAACATCACCTCAGTGGCAACCATTACAATGATGACGACAACAACCTGAAAACGGCAGTGAACTCTTGGTTATTGGAACAGGCGGCAAGTTTCTATGAAGAGGGTATTTTAAAATTGGTTACGAGGTATGATAAGTGTTTGAACAAACTTGGCAACTATGTCAAAAAATAGAGTGAAGTATGTACTTTCTGAAAATAAATTTAATTTTTTGAAATAACCTTTCGTTGTGTACTTATTTTCAAACGGACCTTACTTAAAAAACACGCCTCCTATTTGAGCTTATGATAGAACTGGTTAAACTGCACTTGTAATAATGGCCATTCTAGGATACTGTATTTGCTGGAGTTGTTATGGAACAACCAACTTCATGATAGCTGGTCCTAAGCCTGGCTGAAAGAGTAGAAGAGCAAAAGGCCTGAGAAAAATTCTTAGGATACTACAATACCATATTTTCTTTGCATAATTAACACACTTTTTGCCAAAAAGTACAGCAGAAATCACCAATTTTTTTAATACTCCACAGCAATAAAATATGATTTTTCAAAGGCTATACAATGTAAATATCTACCAACTCATTTTAGTGCTGCCTTGCCCTCCATGATGATCTCTCTTTCATATTCTTGAATACATGAAAAAGAGAACCATACATACTGCACTACTGTCTCCTCATTCCTACATATACTCATTCTTACAACACTGCATTTGATGAATGTTTCCCTGTTGAAGTCATGATTAAATTATTTTGTGTGACTTCTTCCCAGATTTAGGAGGCGCAAGATGGCATTCCAAACCTTCCTTCACTTCTTGGTTGACTCATTAATGAATATTAGATAAGCCCAACTTCTATTTGTTACTAATTCTTCCACCCTCTGACTAGATCACCTTATCCACCCTATTCCCTTCAGACAGCATGCTAGTCTTCTGTAAAGCATAATCTCAAACTGTTGAGATTGGATAATCAAAGAGGAAATTCTGAGCAAATCTATTGTTTCTTTCAAAATCAACAAAGATCAATCAAAAGTTCATAACTCAGTGTCATGACATGAGTACTTAACTAGGTAATTTTTTTTATCATGGGCTGGGGGTCTATCTGGAATTAGCATGAAGAGAAAAATGTAGATGGAAAACTGACACCATGGTAAACATGGCAACCAGTGTTTGTCATTTATCTATCCTACTAAGTCTTCATCATCTTCCTCCTCATGTTACAAGGGTAATCCCAAAAATGAGGTCTCCTATTTTTTAAAATAAATACTGAGCTCTGTTCGTGTGGCTGTTGATCACAATATTGTGAAGAGCGTTTCCTACACTCACATATGAACATGCGCATGCCGCACTGAGGCACTCAGTCTTGACTTGGCAGCTGTTGAGAATGGAGCTCCCGTTGGATGTTACCGCCAAGTGCGAAGTGCGCGCAGTTATTCGGTTTTTGAACGCAAAAGGTACTGAACCAATTGAAATCCATCGCCAATTGATGAACAAAGGAGCGGGAGACCATCAATTTCTGTCAAGACAGTCGTGAACGTTGAGCAAATCATGTGTGAAAATCGGTGGATCACCCTGGATGATCTCTGCGCTTTGGTTCCTGAAGTTTCCCGAAGCGTCGCTCACAGAATTTTAATGGAAAAGTTGAAATACCGGAAGGTGTGCTCAAGATGGGTTGTGAGGTGAAAGATGTGGTTCAAAACTTCCTGAACAGCATGGCGGTGAGCTGGTATGACATGGGCATACAAAAACTGTCACAGCATCTACAAAAATGCATTGACCGAAATGGTGATTATGTAGAAAAATAGCTAAATGTTCAAGCTGTAAAGTGATGCAAACCATTGTAGAAATAAACATGTCTATGTATTTATAAAAGGATAGGAGACCTTATTTTTGGGATTACCTTTGTATTACCATGAGCCAGAACACTGCCTTCTGTATACAACAGGTACAAATAGTGCTGTGTTTTAAGTTTCCTCTGTCTTTAACTGGCATTCATATAGATCACAGCAAAGCACTTTACACACGGTAACGTCACTGAAAGCAATCAGTTTTCATGATCTATGTATATTAGGTCAGAAACATAATATTATATACAATGCTATAAGAATTCAAGCTCATTTCTTTGCAAAAAATACTTAATTGAACCTTTGCAATCCTGTAATCTAGTACAGACACTCACACTGCACAGAAAAGCATAGATTTGATGATATGAACTCACTCTCTCATCTTTTAAGCAGAAACACATATCCATGACCTTCAAATTTTCTGTGTAGTGGACAAAATCCTTTAGAGGAGGGTTACTGAATCAAATTTCTGGGAGTGAGGATGTGATCAGTCGAAAATAAGAACACTGTATAATTTTAAAGTTACGCTTCATAATGAAGTCATGCTGTACGCAAATGGATGTAGACCTATTTCACAACATAAGTGTAAGTCACAATGAAAACATGGGAACCAGCAGCAGAATTTTTTTTCACATTCGATCCATTTTCATTACTAAAATAATTTCATATTAGGCCTAGCTGTTGAAGTTATTATGTATATATACATAGAAAAAAGAACATGAAATTAGGAAAAGTCCTCTCAGTTTTAATTATTGTGTTGATGGGGTGATAGTACCTCATGGGGAACAATGTAAGTACCTAGGTATTGGGGTAATCATATTAACCAAGTAGTTAAGAAAGGTTACATATCTCTTCACATGGTTATGAGAGTTTTTAGGGATTTAAAGGAGAGGGTGTATAAGTCTCTGGTAAGACTGCAGTTAAAGTATGGCTCCAGTGTATGGGACCCTCACCAGGACTACTTGATACGAGAACTAGAAAAATTCAAAGGAAAGCAGCACGATTTGTTCTGGGTGATATGCGACAAAGGAGTAGTGTTACTAAAACAAGAAAGATCATTATATGATGATAAAGTTAGAATTGAAGAGGACAGATTGGGGAAAATATTCATTTATAAGATGAGGAGTAAGGGATTGGAATAAATTATCAAGGGAAATGTTCGATAAATTTCCAAGTTTGTTGAAAATATTTAAGAAAAACCAAGGTAAACAATTGATAGGGAATCTGCCACCAGGGCAACTGCCCTAAATGCAGATCATTGATTGATTGATGGATTGATCCTCATTCTGTATTCTTCGGTGGTGTCGGCCCTAACACGCTGTGTTCCAGGGATGTGAATATTATGATGTGCAATAAATTATAAATAACATTTGCAGTACATGCATCAGTTTGACTTTTGTGATGCCATAAGGCTGGAACAATGAAGTCAAGTTATGTAAATGTCAGCATGTGAAAGGATGATGAATTTTCAAGAATTTTTGTTACTAAAGTAATTTCATATTAGGCCTAGCTACTTAAGTTATTAAATATAGGCCTACATGGATAGAAAAATAATAACATGAACTTGGGAACCTTGTGGAGAAGAGGGATCTTCAAAGGCTAAGAGAGTAAACCCCAAAAGAAAATCCTCACCTGTGTTAGGCCTAGCAAGTCAACAGTTGAGTATGAATATACTGCTTTCAAACCTAAAACAAGCCTCAGATGGAAGAATAAATTAAATACCGGACATGACAGTTCTTCTTGTACCGTCCAAATTTATGATGGCCAAAAGCCTGACACGCATCGGAGATACCAGATGACACAAAACCCTCCCAAGAAGGAGTGACTGAAAATTGGTACACTCAATATCCTTACTCTTACCAACAAATATGAAGAACTTGTGGATCTTATGGAGAGGTGTAAGCTCAAGATATCGGGGTTGAGTGAAACAAAATGGAAAGGATATGGGAAGAAGCCCTTGAGAAATGTATATGTGCTGTACTGGAGTGGGAACAATAATGAATCCAAAAATGGAGTTGGCTTCCTCCTTCATAAAGATATAGACACAGAGAGAGATGTCAAATATGTGAGTGATAGGATCATCCAGATGAGACTAGGTGTTGGTAATGCACATCATACTCTCCTGCAAGTATATGCAGCACAGACAGGATGTACTACAGAAGAGAAAGAGCAATTCCTTATTGAACCTTAGGAACAAATAACAGAGGAGAATACAATCATTATGGGTGATCTGAATGCCCAAGTTGGTAAAGAAAGACTAGACTGTGAAAACATCATTGACCCCCATGGCTATGGTAACAGAAACTCTGAAGGAGAGAACCTGATTGATTTCTGTGTGCGAAACAACTTAACCATCCAGAACACATGGTATCAGAAGAGGGACAGCCATAAAATAACAAGATACAGCTGGGATGGAAAGCTCAATACTATGATCGACTTCATCGTTACTGATAGAAAAGCAGTTCAGTATGTTACAGATATTAAAGTCATACCCAGCGAGTGCCTAGATAGTGATCATCAGCTATTAATTACCAACCTAAAAGATGTTCATGTACCCAAAATTAAACAAAAGAAAATGCCAAAGATTAAGACATGCCTGTTGAAGGACATGGAGAAGAAAGGAAACTATGAAGCGAGGATAACAGTTAAATTACCCAAAACTGAGAAAGGTGGGGTAGAAGAAGAATGGTCCTTATTCAAAGAAACCCCTTGTAAAAGAAGCCACGAAAATTTGTGGAAAAACAAGTGCCACACCAAAAGAGAATGAAACACCTTGGTGGAATAACCGATGAAGACAGCAGTAAAAAAAGAGAAATATACTGAAAAGAAAATTTGACCTTGAAAAACAGAAAAAGGATAATAGACGAAATGAATTAGAAATTGAACATCTAGCACAGGAATATCGGAAAAAGAAACTGGCTGTAAAAAGACTGATCCAGGAAGAAAAGGAAAAGTACTGGGATGACTTTACTACAAGGATAGAGGAAGACTGTCAAGGAAGTAGGAAACTACTATACAAAATAGTAAACAGTAAAAGAAATGAATATATAAACATCCTTGCACTGGAAACAGATGATGGTAGCTTAATACAAACAGAGGAAGGGATCAGGGATGAAATGAAGAAGTACTTCAACATGCCGTTAAATGGAGATGGGCTCAACACCACCACCAATGATTGTAGTGTATATGAAGCCAAAAACAACAAATAGCCATTAACATGGCTTGAGGTAGAAACAGCACTAAAGAGCATGCAAAATAGGAAGTCCCCAGGCTTTGATGATCTCAGCTCAGACATGATAAAGGCAGCTGAAATACCAGGCTTGAATTGGCTATATAGAGTGTTATCAGTGATTTGGGAAAGTAACAAAATTCCAGAAGATTGGAGTAAAGGAGTCATCATCCTACTGTTCAAAAAGGGCAACCAATAGAAATGTGGAAATTCCAGAGGCATCATGCTGTTGTCACACTCACTGAAGCTGCTGGAAAAGATCATAGAAATGAGACTTATGAAGATAGTGGAACCTTTGCTTGAGGAAGAACAACACGGGTTCAGGAAAGGTCGAAGTACTGTCGATCTTATCTTTGCAGTAAAGATGCCGACAGAAAAATACTGGGAATACGGAAGAAATCTTGTGATTGCATTTGTGGACATTGAAAAAGCATATGATAGTGTTCCTTGAAACAAGGAATGTCTGGAAGACCTAAAGGTGCCAAAGTAGGCTACTTAACTGACAAAGTCAAGATGCTATACCAGAAGTGCTACAGCTGTGTCCAGATAGGCAACGGACGATCAAAATGGTTTGAAACAAAGAGAGGTGTTCAACAAGGAAGTGCTCTGTCACCACTCCTGTTAATAATAGTAATGAACAAGGTCATCAAATCTATCAAGAAAATGGACAGTGAACCAAACGCCCTGGTATTTGCTGATTTATTTATTTAATCGTATGGTGATTATAACTACAAATTCATAGGTCCAGGTCCAAGTGTTTCAGCCACTTTACAGCACTTTCTGAAAGATGAAACAGGTCGCTGGGGCTTCCGGAGTACCGGTAGGCATGATGATGTGCTTTTATGGCGAGAGACAGAAGCTGAAGTTCAGAAGAAACTTAATGAATGGAACAACACATTTAAATATTTTGGACTGAAGATGAGCAAAACAAAGACAGTGGAAATGACCATCAACAGGGAAGGAACAAGCTCAAATATATTTCTGGAAGTGAATCGGCTTCCCACTTCAAGTACCTCGGAAGCACAATCTTTAAAGACAACATTGTTAGGCAGGAAATACTCAGCAGGACACAGAAAGCATCGAACTTCTACAGTCAAGTCAGAAATCTTCTCAGGGACTGCAAAATACCACAAAAAGCAAAAACAATCATGTACCACACTTACTTCGTACCATTTCTCATGTACAGTTTAGATACATGTACCCTACTAAACAAAGACTTCAGTAGAATCCAAGCAACTGAAATGAGATTCATTAGAACCATGAACCAAACTACCAGAAAGGACAAGATCAGGAATGAAGTGAATAGGAAAGTAGCTGTTATTGAGGTTCCTATTACCAAAGTCATAAAGAAATGCAGACTTCAGTGGTATGGGCACATAATGAGAATGAACAGGGAAAGACCTGCCAGAAAATATTTCTACCTTAATCTTGTAGCAAGATCAGATGTGGAGGAGAGAGGATACAAATGGGAGGATGTACTGGAACAGAAGATGTATGAAGACAGAAGGAGATGGCGTGCGCTTGTACACCACACCTGGGAAACTGGAGTTGGGAAATGATTATGATGATGATGATGATGATGATGATGAATAGTAACAATTACTGTACCAGTCTGTTATTTTGTATGATTGATTTGTAACTCAGAATAAATTAAGCATTTCAGTTGCGAATGTAGTTCATGCTTTACATGTAAATTATATCGTACTTGTCTAAAAAGTATGGTTTCTCCTTTTATAGCATATGGCTTTTTTTGGTGTTGGGAGTCTCCAAGGACAGGTTTGGCTTGCCAGTTCTGTTGCTACTTTCCTCTCGACTGCCCCCCCTGTGGGTGGAGGCAGCAAAATAACACCCACGGTATCCCCTGCCTATCATAAGTGGTGACTAAAAGGGGACCCAAGGGCTATGAACTTTGGAGCACGGTTCGGCGACCACGGGGCCCTCAGCTGAGTCCAGGCATTGCTTCCACTTACTTGTGCCAGGCTCCTCACTTTTATCTATCCTATCTGACCTCCCTTGGTCAACTCTTGTTCTTTTCCGACCCCGACACTATTAGGTTTCCGAGGGTTAGGGAGTCTTTGATTTTCACGCCCTTCGTGGCCCTTGTCTTTCTTTGGCCAATACCTTCATTTTTCAAAGTGTCAGATCCCTTCCACATTTTCTCTCTGATTAATGTTACATAGAGGATGGTTGCCTAGTTGTACTTCCTCTTAAAACAATAATCACCACCACCACCACTTTCCTCTCTACTGCTTTCTCTACTAGTTTTATTTGTATTGAAGTAATCTGTTATGGTCACTTACCTCATACTATTGAGAAGCTGGAAACAAACAAAGTACAAGTTGCTACCAAATGACAGCAAAAGTATCTTAGAGAGACAACGATCAACTGTTCTAGTGAGCATGGCCAATGTATTATAGTCTTCTCTCACTTGACGCCAGAATGTTTGAGTCTGCATCTGTAAATTTTAAAAACAATGACTGGCATGATAGTCAAAGCAATCTTGGAAATAATCATAGGTGACATGAAAAGGCCTACAATCTTAGTATATCATTTTTAACAAATGAAGTTATGTTGGTAAGAAGAAAAACACAGAGAGATGCTCCATTGTATTTTATTTTTTGCTCCAACTGTTTTGATGCCTTCTTTCCCAGGAAAATATACTTAAAGTACAGCAGCCTCCCAAATGGATCTGTTGGTTAGTACTACTGGTACACGAGAGCAAGCAATCATCAGAAAGGTAAGTATTTACATTCTATTATTCATAGCATAGAAAGTTAAAGGTCTGAATTGTTGTTGTAGGTTAGAAAACCTAAAAGGAAACTGTATAGCCATAAATCTAACTTGCATTATTGAAGTGAAAAGGCAGGAAAAGCAGGATTTATAGTAAAGTTGCTGCCCGTCCAGGATTGGCCAGGATTGTTCTGTAAGTGAATTCTTGGACTTCAGAAAAATTTGAAGAAACAAGACCGAAGGCTGCAGATATGTGGATCTGGAGAAGAATGCCCAAAACAAGTTGAAATGACTAAAAGTTAAATGACTTCATTTTAAAAACTATCAAGGAAAAACAATTCTACTGAATGTGATCAAGAAGAGGAAAATTAAGTCCATTTGTCACATACACAGGCACAACAGTCATCTCCATTTAATTATTGAAGATAAAGTTCTGGGGAGGAGAATGGGGGGTGACCAAGAAATTATATATTAAAGGTATATTCACAAATATCTATGACGTGTCAGTGTCATGACGTGGTAGTACTGTGACATACCTGATGTCTCAGTGATTGCTATCCACACCTATCAGTATTGTTTCAGTTCAGTGATTGTTGAGATATCAAAGTTTACGGATGTGGAAGTTGGTGGCTATTGCTATAATTCTAGATGAAGAGGAAGAGAAACAGCATCATTTTAAATAACAGAAGTGGGTACATGAGGCATGGCAGAATAAAAAACATGATGGCGAATTTGCTACCCTGCACAAGCAACTAATTGATGATGAAAATATTTTTTTTGAATATTTCAGAATATCTGAAAATTGTTTTAACATATTTCTGAGTAAACTGGAAGTTAATTTATAATGACAAGACACCCGCTGGAGGAAGGTGATAACACCGAGAGAATGGTTAGCAGTTTGCCTGAGGTAAGTGAATAATACAGTACAAATACAATTAAGGAAATATTTACTTAACCACACACATTGAACTTATGTACAAAGATTTGTAGTACATAAGTTTATTGAAAATCTTCAAAAAATTAGTCAGTAAGGAATTGTCTGTCTGTGCTGTTTGGTAATGCCATATATGGAGATGAGTTTTGTTGATGATCTTGAAATGGTGATGTATTTTTGTGAAAAGCTGGAGTAGGAAATAGGAGAGATGTAGAAGTTGATGAGGAGGAAACATCTTTCAAATGAAATGATTTTTCATGGGAATGTTGCTCCATGAGTTTTGTTTTATTTTGACTTTCCCCAACTGAAGATTGCCCCTGAGGATAAAGTATACAGAAAGACAATATGAATACAGTATTAAAAGTAATTGTGAGTTGGTTAGCACACTTGATAAAGTTTTCGGATATGGAAGTTGGCGGCTATTGCTACAATTCTAGATGAAGATGAAGAGAAACAGCGCAATTTTAAATAACGGAAGTGGGTACATGAGGCATGGCAGAATAAAGAACATGATTAAAACATTTGGGAGATATGGTTCTTCAGGATTTGGATGGAATATTTCAAGGCAATCACTGCAATTTCTTTTATTAGTAATTGATTGAGGTTAAATGAATTGCAGAACTGGATGAAAAAGAGAGGAATGGTTTCTTTAGCACCAACCATTAATCCTATGACTCCCATATCATCCAACTGGTATTGCTGTTGATAGATAGAAATGGTTGGTTCATATTTTCTTTTCCTCATGTAACTCATTGGGTTGTGTTTCGGATGTCTCAAATCTGATTGTTGGATCTATTACAAAGCCCTTTCAGTGGTCTTTGGAGGCTATCATGTCAATTCGATGGGTGCTGCTGGTAATAGAGAGAATGTGAACCTCCTCGAAGTCTGTAAAGCCTGCCTCCCTTAACACTTGAGCAAAGACAGATTGTATTTCATGGTGCCTAATATTTTGTAGAGCTTCTCCATGTGAGCAATAACCGAGGACGTGAGCAAGAGTTTCTACCTCATTGTGGCAGCGGTTAGTGTTCATGGTCATGCCTGGAATAGCTCGTACTACCGCTAAGTTACCTATCATTTTCAAGGCATCACAACATTCACTACAAGATAATCCTTGAACGTGACAAAAAAAGGATAACTCCTTTCCCTTTCTGTGGGAGATCGCACCCTTACCAAATTCAACTTTTCTCAACTTTGTTCTTATTTTCCGGGGGTCTAAAAAGCCATCCTTTTTATTTAATACGCTGTTATCTGGTGTTAGACGAAGCCTTTTCAAACAGTTGAGGCTTTCTTCTTTGGGTTCCTTGTATTTAGTATGTAAGGATCTCTGGAATTAAAGAGTATTCTAAGGGCATTAATGCATTGAAGAACAACCTCCCAATGTGAATGGAATAGCCCTAGTCCATTGAATTTCCTAGGGCTGTATAGCATGGTGTCCAGCATACGAGCAGAAACTTGTAAGATTTCTTTCAATCTGCATCTGATCATTTTATCTGAATGTTCAAGGAATTTTACAGGGATTTGCTCAGAGAGAATTGTTTCAACTGGTAAATAAGAGATGGACAAATTGGGGTATTTAGAATACAGAATTTTTGATTAGTTTGTAAAAGAGGTGCAAAGCAAAGGAAAGTCATCTCCGTACAGGTCATTAAGGCCCTTGGAGGAGGGGAAGGTAAAGGCTGCCACTATCCGCAACCTCGGCACTTGATGGGGTAGAGTGGTTAGCTCTATGCCCGGCTGCCTTTTCCCCCAGGAATTAACCTGGTACTCATTTTTGGTGTAGGCTGAGTGAACCTCAGGGCCATGTGCAACTCCGGAAGTGGAAATCTCGTTTCTCAAATTTTATGACTTCCTGACGGGGATTCGAACTCACGTCCTTCTGGGTGAACCGAGCACGCCTTTACTGCCTCAGCCAGGCAGTCCCTTGTAAGAGAGGTGAGGACAACAAAGATTCTAGCTTGTTTTTTAGATTAATCATTGAAGCTTGAGAGTTGAATGTGATAATACTCTCATAGTTCACTCCCAAGTATTTGATTGATTCTCCCGGAGAGAGATATACTCTTGATGTCTCTTCCATAAGTTGAGATATCTTTACCAATGAGCTTACCTTGAACAATATTTATACATACTGACTTGGCCAGATTAATATCTAAACCAATCTCATTGAATCCTTGAATTGCCATTTGTGCAAGTTCGAGGGCAGATTGTTTATGCTGATGATGATGGTATCATCCGTGAAGCCTAAGCCAGTTAACGACTTAAGGTAAGGTGTTATGGAAAATCCATATCCTGTTGCCACAGGTTCCCCATTGAGTTCTTCCAAGATATGATCCATTGCAAGATTGTATAATGCTGGAGATAAAGGAGATCCCTGAAAATTGCCTCTTCAAAGTGGTATTGGCTTGGTTTCCAAGTGGTTACATTCAATTTGTGTTTGATTTCTTTCTTGTAATGAGACTACCAGAGAAGAAAGCTTTGAGGGACCAGCAGAATTTTCCATTCTTCTAAGATGTTCATGGCCTATGTTGCTGAAGGCTTTATGAATATCAAGAAAAATGATAGTAGCATTGCTGCTATTCTTCTTCGCACATTGTGATATCGACTGCAATATGGATGTGTTCAGTATTGTGCCAGGTGAATTTGTGAAACCTCTTCGGAGCTCATTAAATACTATGAATTTCCTTAACCTCCGGTTGACTCGCTCGATCACTCTTCTGAGGACTGAAACAATTGTGATTGGCCGTCAGTTTGAGCTTGACATCTCATCTCCAGATTTAAATATTAATACTGTTCTTGCTTTGTTGAAGCAAAGTGGTACGTGTGATGTCTCTAACATACAGGTATCTATAAGAGCAATTACATCAGCAACCACGTCTTCTCTGACAACTCTCATTAACACATGATGAGGTCCGAGTGATGTATCAACTGCTATTTTCTGAATTGCTGATAGAATTCCCTCTTTTGAAACGATGTACTGTTATGTATCATCTAGAATAATTCTCTCAGAATCAGGTAATTGCTTTGGAGAGAAACTTCTGATACAGTCATTACTCACAGAAAAATATGGGGAAAATGATTTTCTATATCCTGAATAGGAATTTTGCATTGCGGTCCACTATTACCAAGAATACAGTGAACAACTTTCCTCCTTTGATTATAATATTGATATTGCGTTAAGTGGTATTCGTATTTTGCTTTTCTCTTTGTTCTATTGTGCTTTGTTTGCCTTTCAGGGATTAATGATTTGTCTGAATATTTAGGTCCTTCCTATTTTTCCTCAGGTCATAATACCTGTGAGCAGGGTGCTTAGGTCCAGGAAGAATATCAATAGCTTGGGCAAGGAATTGTGTGAAGTCATGTACTCTTTCTGAAAACTGATTATCACCCATATTTTCCTTGAATTTCCTTTTCCATTCTGCAATTCCTGATTTTAATAGATTAACATTTGAGTTTGAACAGGGAGGATTATCTTTAACTGTTGAGGAAGAGGGAGAGGATGTTGACGATTCAGAAGCGTTGACAGAAATGTTTGTCTGACGAGATATAAGCCTCAGTTGTTGAACATCAGGATGAGATTCGCTTATGTGAATGCTAACACCTTTTTTTCCACAAAACTTTCTTCCACAAAACTGACACTGAAGTGATTGGGACGTTGCATAATGGGCTCAAATTGCAGGCAAAATGTATAAGGCTGAATGCATTTCCTTTGTCAGCACCTCAGATGAATTCTGTGCAGACTAAGCTCATTACTAATGTAAAAGTTCACTGATGTATAACCTCTATGCTGTAATTGACCTGATAAGTGTATTTACTGTCCCTGTGGAGAGCTTTGGATCTAGGAAGGGAAAATGACAGCCTCCTAATCTTAGAGCATTAATACACAATCGAAGTTCCTAATGGAATGGTTCATTGATGTATAATCTCTAAGCTATCCTCTTCTATAATATTGTAAGTAGATGTTTCCTTACTTTTTGTAGTCTAATATGTTAGACAACACCTCATCGTCTGTAGGGGATCTTGATACCAACTAATATCTGTGGCTTTTGTGTTTTAACTGGTGGAATCTTTGTCTTTGTATTTAAAAACATGCACTCAGCATACAGTCCATCTTACTGTGATTTCAATAAGAAGAATCAAATACTTCAGATTTTGCTAAATTGAAATAATACGGGCTTAGAGTCTTCCAAGTTGGAGCACACCAGCTAAAAATGTGTCAATGGGATGAGGTGTTGATGAGGTATTGGCTTCGTTTTGCTTTTTGCTAATCAAGTACACCATTAATTTTGCAGAACCACTTTGATGGAGAGCCACTTTCTTTCCTGATGATTTCCGTGGAATTTCAGAATTACTTTTACGCTTTGTAGATGGTGGCAAGATTTGAAACTCCTGATTCAGAACCGATTCGGTGGGTTCCACTTTGTCATCCTGTTTGGTCTTTTGTATGTCTTCATGTTGTTGTGTATCAGCATTGCTTTCTTCTTCTTCTTCTTCTTCTTCTTCTTCTTTGTCCTGTTGACTGTTTGTGTTTCCTTTAGTTACCCTCTCCTTGAAATATCTCTTCAAGAAGCTCAACTGTTCAGAATACTTGTAAAATTTTATCTGCTTTGCCCTCTGTCCACTTTTCATTGCAGTTCTCTTCATAGATTTCCTATAATTGTCTCTTTTGTTATTCTAACTGATTTTGCAAGAAGTACCTAAAAAGAGATTTGAGAAGCATTAGTTTATTATTATTATTATTATTATTATTATTATTATTATTATTATTATTATTATTATTATCATTATTATTGTATATTATATACCGTATATGTATGTATGTATATGAATAAACTGTAATGAAGTTTTTTCTTTCTTTTTATGTACCGGTACCTAGCCATGGGAGATTCCCTAAAAACTATTTTGTTTATTTACTGCTTCTGGGATAACACAGTGTCCAAGATTGTCACGGATACTTGCAAGATAATAAGAGAAAAATCTCATGAGTGACAATGCTGCGAAATCCCACAATACGAGGGGCGTTTGAAAAGTCCGTGCAAAAATAAAAACTACTTGCGTTTTTGGGGTAAACCTTTTTTATTTTTCGACATAGTCTCCTTTTAGGCTTATACACTTCACCCAATGATGTTCTAGTTTATTGATCCCTTCCGAATAATAGGATTTGTCCAAGTCCGCAAAATATCCGTTAGTGTTTGCAATCACCTCCTCGTTTGAATAAAATCTTTGTCCTGCCAGCCATTTCTTCAAATTGGGGAACAAATAGTAGTCCAAGGGAGCCAAGTCTGGAGAATAGGGGGGATGTGAAATGAGTTGGAATCCTATTTCCATTAATTTTGTGACCACAACTGCTGAGGTGTATGCTGGTGCATTGTCGTGATGGAAAAGGACTTTCTTGTGGGCCAATCATGGGCGTTTTTCTTGCAGCTCGGTTTTCAAACGGTCCAATAATGATGAATAATATGCACCTGTAATAGTTTTACCCTTTTCCAGATAGTCGATGAGGATTATCCCTTGCGAATCCCAAAAGACAGTCGCCATAACCTTTCCGGCTGAAGGAACGGTCGTCGCCTTTTTTGGTTTAGATTGTTGTTTGGTCTCAGGAGTATAGTAATGTATCCATGTTTCATCCACAGTGATGAAACAATGCTTAAAGTTCTCTGGATTCTTCTGGAACAGCTGCAAACCATCCTTGCAACACTTGACACGATTCCGTTTTTGGTCAAGCATGAGCAATCGCAGCACCCATCTTGCGGATAGCTTTCTCATGTCCAAATGTTTATGCACAAAATGATGTACCCATTCAGTCAAGATACTCATAGCACTAGCAATCTCACACACCTTAACTCTTCTGTCATCCATCACCATATCATGGATTTGATCAATGATTTCTGGATTCGTAACCTCCACAGGCCGTCCAGAACGTTCAGCGTCACTTGTGCCCATATGGCCAGTCCGAAAATTTTTAAACCACTTATAAACTGTTCTAATCAAAGGTGCAGAGTCACCTAATGTTTATAAAGTTTCTATTTAGTCTCCTGAGGCATTTTGCCTTTCATAAAGTAATGTTTAATCACCACACAAAATTCTTTTTCGTCCATTTCTTGAAAATCACTTGACTTCCTTGATTCACACGAACGCCATACACAAAGAAATACACCAATATTGCTGAAACTTGGTGTGCATTATTTCAAGAGATGCTACTAACTAAACATGACCTCGATATGCGCCTGTGGTGCCATCTCTTGAACTTTGCACGGACTTTTCAAACCACCTTCGTAGCAACGTGGAAATGTGTGGCTAATGACCTTCTTACACATTGGAATTTCCCAAATTGTTTGAAAGCCTTGGGTGGCAAGCATACTACCACCCAAGCTCCCTCAAATAGTGGATCCCAGTACTTTAACTACTAGAAAACTTATTCAATTGTCTTGTTGGTACATGTTGATGCGCAGTACGATTTTGCTGCTGTCGATGTTGGTGCATATGAAAAAAACAGTGATGGTGGAATTTTTGGAAGTAGTAATCTAGGCAAAGCACTTCAATGAGGCACATTATCTATACCAGGAAATGGTGCATTGACAGGCACATCTAGTGAGACTCTGCATGTCATTGTGAGTGACGAAGCATTTTTTCGAAAAAGATATTTAATGCGATCATACTTGCGGCAAAACTTAGATCATTCTAAACGTATATTCAACTACTGCCTATGCCATGTCAGAATGATTGTTGAGAATATATTTGGCATTTTGGCCTAAAAATTTATAATTTATAAGAGGCAAATTGAGGCCAAACCATAAAACGTAGATTACATAATACTTTCAACCTTTATTCTATGTAATTTAATCAAAAAATATAATCCAAATATGTTTACAAGCAAAAGAACAACTACAAATGAATATACAGGAGACACAACACTTGAAAATTTGCCTTTGTAGGGTGGAAATGCAAGAAAAGACGCCTTTCATGTACGAGAAGTGTTCAAGGATTCTCTTCAGATGCTGGATCTGTTCCATGGCAAGAAGAGAGAATCAATACATAATGGAAGGTTATCAAAGACGGTGATAAACTAGGAGCCAGACATGTAAAAATATTGTGTGTACTTCATTAGTAAGAGCTAATTGGTTGAGGAAATGCACAGAACTGTAAGAAACCCAGAGTAATTAATATTGATAAAATTGTATTTTGATGTAGATTGTACTCTCTATACATGATCTATTCAGTAAATTATTAATCGCTTCACTCAATATGTCAAATTGAAAATACAAATAGCTTATGAATGTACAATATGTAAATACAATGGGTGCTTACCATCTGCATTCACTTTCTTTCTTATTTTATTCCAAATATAATTTTTGAAACCACTGTCCATGTACTTCGGTTATGATAAATCATAAAGAACAGGATGATTGCAAACCGGTTCAATAAGTTGTTCGTCATTCATTTTGTATTCACAAGTGCATACAAACTTTGCAGCAGAACACGTCCGTAAAACAGGAAAAATATAGTTGGCATAATACTCAATATCGCGGAATGGATACTGCACTGATACCAACACAGAAAATATGGCACTGAGCCAGACAAGTGTAGACACGACAGTCAAATCCAGAGGAACAATATAAATCATCACTGGCACTGATGCAATTTCATGGAAATGACACGTCATGGTACTGACATGTCACGGATATGTGTGAATATGCCTTAAAAGAACACTGTTGATGAAATAGGTTGTGATCTATACATAGACATCAAGAGGATGGTAGTGGACTGTCACATATGGTTGCAGTGATAAGACCTTACATTTAGATGATGATAATTATGTGTGTAAGTTTGAATTTAGAATGTTAAGTAAAATTATTATGGACCAAAATGCCAAATATATAATATTGCCTTGTAAACCATTGTTAGCTTAATATAAATACACTATTTTATTACTTTACATAGAGCTGAGATTGTGGTGTGGGAAACAATAGAGTAATGTTTGTATGTAAATAATTTTCTTAATAATTTCTTAAGGAAAAATGGCAAGTTCAGCATTGATGGTGAAGAAACTAAAAGATTTTGCTTTTATAATAAAGAGAGCAAAAAGAAAGAATTTTAAATTTGGGGTCTGTTCTGTTATATTTTTTCCATAAAGTATGAAGGACAATGCACATTGAAGATTCATATGGAATCAAAAAGTCACAAAAAATACCAATACAGTAGAGACATTATGAAACGTGAATATCAGGTTTATTCCTGCAGCCATCAATGCATTTTTCATGAGCAAAAGCACAGATGAAGATGTAGTTATAAAAGCTGATATAGTTTCCATATTTCACAATTTTAAGTATAGTCAATGCTACAACAGTCCAGACTGTCAAATTGAACTATAACAAAAAATGTTTTCTGAATGCAAGACTGCTGCTAACATAGCACATGGAAGGACCAAAACAACAGTAGTTGTTCAAAATTTCTAACAGAAATTTGTTGTAAAAGACTTGGATCATTACATGCATCTAATGTAGGAAACATTAAAACATTTCCTAATGCACTTCATTATTTTAACTCAAAGAATGGAATTTGCCAGAAAACCATAGTTGGAGATAAAGAAAAGCTCAACCAACATCTTTAATGCTATAAAAATCACAGTGGCAGATTAATTAAAGCTTAAGTAACTTAGTGCTTATTGTGCTGATAATGCATTGGTGAATTATAGGGTACGCAATTCAGTACACGTAAAACTACAGCATAAAATTACACATGTTGTAAAAGCACATTGCAACTGTCATGTTATCAATAACTGTGTGAAATATTGTTGCAGAACTCTCTCATATGACATCAAAGCAGTTGTCATAAAATGTTCATTGAATTCAGTTCATCTGCTATCAGGACCAAATGTCTTAAAGAATTTGCTAATTATGCTGAGGTAGAATATAAAGAACTTCTGCAGCATGTACCTGTTGGTTGTCACTGTATCCTTCTATTAGCTGTCTTGTGAACTGCTGGCCTGTTATTGTCGTACTACTTGTTGAGAGGAAAAGAAAACTGTTCCAACTGTTCCACATGGTTGCAGTGATAAGACCTTACATTTAGATGATGATAATTATGTGTGTAAGTTTGAATTTAGAATGTTAAGTAAAATTATTATGGACCAAAATGCCAAATATATAATATTGCCTTGTAAACCATTGTTAGCTTAATATAAATACACTATTTTATTACTTTACATAGAGCTGAGATTGTGGTGTGGAAAACAATAGAGTAATGTTTGTATGTAAATAATTTTCTTAATAATTTCTTAAGGAAATATGGCAAGTTCAACATTGATGGTGAAGAAACTAAAAGATTTTGCTTTTATAATAAAGAGAGCAAAAAGAAAGAATTTTAAATTTGGGGTCTGTTCTGTTATATTTTTTCCATAAAGTATGAAGGACAATGCCCATTGAAGATTCATATGGAATCAAAAAGTCACAAAAAATACCAAGAAAAAAATCAAGATCAAACCATCAATGCATTTCTCATGAGCAAAGGCACAGATGAAAATGTAGTTATAAAAGCTAATATAGTTTCCATATTTCACAATTTTAAGTATAGTCAATGCTACAACAGTCCAGACTGTCAAACTGAACTATAATAAAAAATGTTTTCTGAATGCAAGACTGCTGCTAACATAGCACATGGAAGGACCAAAACAACAGTAGTTGTTCAAAATTTCTAACAGAAATTTGTTGTAAAAGACTTGGATCATTACATGCATCTAATGTAGGAAACATTAAAACATTTCCTAATGCACTTCATTATTTTAACTCAAAGAATGGAATTTGCCAGAAAACCATAGTTGGAGATAAAGAAAAGCTCAACCAACATCTTTAATGCTATAAAAATCACAGTGGCAGATTAATTAAAGCTTAAGTAACTTAGTGCTTATTGTGCTGATAATGCATTGGTGAATTATAGGGTACGCAATTCAGTACACGTAAAACTACAGCATAAAATTACACATGTTGTAAAACCATATTGCAACTGTCATGTTATCAATAACTGTGTGAAATATTGTTGCAGAACTCTCTCATATGACATCAAAGCAGTTGTCATAAAATGTTCATTGAATTCAGTTCATCTGCTATCAGGACCAAATGTCTTAAAGAATTTGCTAATTATGCTGAGGTAGAATATAAAGAACTTCTGCAGCATGTACCTGTTGGTTGTCACTGTATCCTTCTATTAGCTGTCTTGTGAACTGCTGGCCTGTTATTGTCGTACTACTTGTTGAGAGGAAAAGAAAACTGTTCCAAGATAATATGGGAGTTAGGTGCTCTGCATGACTTTGATGCAGATTCTTCTCAGGCTTCATAGACTTCCAAAGAATTATTTGTTCTTTCTGCAAAGCATACTTTCCCAATTTGATGCTTTTTTTTTTTTTGCTACTGGCTTTATGTCGCACCGACACAGATAGGTCTTATGGCCACGATGGGATAGGAAAGGCCTATGAGTTGGAAGGAAGCGGCCATGGTCTTAATTAAGGTACAGCCCCAGCATTTGACTGGTGTAAAAATGGGAAACCTTGGAAAAACCATCTTCAGGGCTGCCAACAGTGGGATTCGAACCCACTATCTCCCGGATGCAAGCTCACAGCAGCATCCCCCAAACCTCATGACTAACTCACCCGGTGATGCTTTTGTAGTCAAGTTGGAGAGTTCTTTGTGTTGTTCTGTGCCACAACTAGAAATATGTTAGGCGACAAGTTCTATGTTACTAGAGTTAGTGCTATGTTGAATAACCTGGAGTTAGCAAGCGAGTTGACTGTGCGGTCAGGGTCGCTCAGCTGTGAGCTTGCATTCAGGTGATATTGGGTTTGAACCCCACTGTCGGCAGTGCGGAAGGTGATTTTCCATGGTTTCCCACTTTTCACACCAGGCAAATGCTGGGGCTGTACCTTAATTAAGGCCATGGCCACTTTATTCCCTTTCCTGTCCCATCGTCACCATAAGACCTATCTGTGCTGGTGCAACGTAAAACCAGTTGTAAAAAAGAAACCTTGGAAAATTATGAAAGAGCTTTGAAGCAGTTGTATGCTACTTCATAAAGCAATGCATTGCTTATCTGAAGAAGAATTATGATTTTAGTGAAAAGAGCCTTTGCAATTACCATGTGAGTTGTTTATCATAAAAAAGTGATACTGTAAATTTCATTTATGATGTAATGAACTTACACTAGATTCTGACAAGATGTACAATGACTACTGTGATCCAGCTCTTAATGAAGATTCATATGATAGTAAAATATAGGTAGAATTTTTCCACAAACTTGAAAGCGCTGATGAACTATTGAAGTTTGTTTTGTTTTGTCAATTCCAATAAGCAACGCATATGCAGAGAGAACGTTTAGTACTATGGGTAGTCTTTTAACCAAGGACAAAAACCAAATGTCAAAGTAGACAGATCTACTATAAGTTTAGAAAATTAGTCGACAACATTCGCTTTAAACATCATCCAAGCACTACCACCAACAAAACCTGGTCAGAAGATTGCAAGAAAAGCCACAGCAAGAAGATGAAGAGATTTTGGGAGAAGAAAACACAACGTCATCAGCTATATAAGTTCAATCGTGCTCCTTAGTTGGGCATAATGAGGAAAGAAGAAGAAGAAGAAAAATACAACAACTGAGAGAGCAGATGCCTGTCAACTCTGCACAATTTATTACCCTGTCTTTTAATCATCAACACATAATCATGGTGGGAATAGAAATTCTCATGTTCTGTTAACCGCTGATTTCCGTGCTTTCAATCACTGAAGCCAGTTGTTGCAAATTGTGATGTCCCTCCAAGAAATTTACCTGGAGCACAAAACCAGATCGTTGGCTGCCGGAATAAACCTGATATTCACGTTTCATAATGTCTCTAATTAAAGGCTTTCTTTCGAATAGCACTTTTGTCAGAAATTACTAATTATCTGGATAAATCTGCATAGAATCTCACAAATTTTCCTAATTCTGTTTCACTCCACTTTTAGCATAGTAGTCTCTAGTAACATTATTCATAAGACAAAAATAAGGCTAATTGTTTGATTTAAAACTATTGGTACTAGATCATCTTCACAATTTTCACGTACTGTTCCAACAGCAGACCAATGGAAATGCAACTAAAACTAGGCATACACTCATCAAAGTTTTCTGTGCCAGTACCATCATTTTTATTTTTGTCATTGCATGAGAGGAAATTGTTTTTCTAGTTTGGATGCTATAGAAAAACAAGTTTAATTTTGATGTCTTGATACACAATTTACTTTCCCTTCTCTTCTTCTCTTTTGCTAATCTCCGACAATTTGCGCCACTCACCACAATCATTTTCGATCTGCCATGTTGCATATAAAACAATTGTGCTCCTTAGTTGGGCATAACGAAGAAAGAAGAAGAAGAACAAGAACAATCGTTGGCTGCAGGAATAAATCTGATATTCACGTTTCATAATGTCTCTACTGTATTTAAAAGCTTTCTTTTGAATAGCACTTTTGTCAGAAATTACTAATTATCTGGATAAATCCACATAGAATTTCACAAATTGTCCTAATTATATGTAATCTCAGTTGAATACGGACCAACAACATGGAATTCATAACCCTTGACAGCCATGTTGTGTACGTAATGTGAAAAACACTTAATAAAACTCTCCCAAAATGAATACATGGCTTTCACTTCCACGTACTTCTGCAGAACTCCTGGTATTATGGGCCGCTTGAATAAGTTGCAGCCCAAAATCATCTTGATACCCCTACGCAAAACCAAGGGGCTGTGTTTGAACATTGTGGTTGTGTTTATCATATTACCAGCTATATTACCCCGCGCTGCCCGGGCATTTTATTGATTGTTTACTTTTAGGTATTTTATTACCTGTTAATTATGTGTGAAGATAATTTTTGTACATTTTGTTATTGTAACATTGACTGATTAAGAACTATTTTGTAGTTTAAAAGTTATTGTTATGTGTTTAATTTCAGATTATTTTGTTTCTCATTAATTAAACTAATCTCCGTAATTTTGGATGTTTTCTTCAACACCACTTTTTCGCCATGCCTAAGCAGCTGAACTGGTTCTTAAATGGCGTCCAAAGTGCCACAATACAACTCAGCAACCATGGAAACTATGGATTCAATGCTAATATTGGTCGTTTTTGATTACTTTTGTAGGTCATTCCCTCCCCTAGATTTGATAGAAGGTGTTTTACTCCTCCAGTGTCCAGCTCCATGGCTAAATGGTTAGCGTGCTGGCCTTTGGTCACAGGGGTCCTGGGTTCGATTCCCGGCAGGGTCGGGAATTTTAACGTTAATTGGTTAATTTCACTGACACGGGGGCTGGGTGTATGTGCCGTCTTCATCATCATTTCATCCTCATCACGACACGCAGGTCACCTACGGGTGTCAAATCAAAAGATCTGCAACTGGCGAGCCAAACTTGTCCTCGGACACTCCCGGCACTAAAAGCCATACGCCATTTCATTACTCCTCCAGTATCTTTTCGAGATAGTAATTCGTATTTGTACAAAGTTTGGTTGAGAACTATTCTGGAAGATACTATACATGTGTACATCTACAATTCTGGTAATTTCCTCTTTCAAACCTTTTACTTTTAGGATTTGTATTACCTGTTTCCAGTATTTTTTTAGTTTTCTTATTTGAGATGTTGATTGATTGTTTATGAACCAATTTTAGTTGAGAGCTATGCTGGAATATAACACATACATCCATAGTCTTGGTCATTTTGGAAATTCCTTTTCTTCAAACCTTCTCAGCCTCCATTCCGATTGGGCCTGAACTATGACTTAAACAGAAACCAAAGTGTCACGGTGTTGGAAGAGTCCTGCCCCCGCAGTCATTTTTGTTTGTTTGTTCCTTTGTTTGTGTGTGCGTTTGTTTGTTTGA
Organism: Anabrus simplex; assembly: GCF_040414725.1. Classification (NCBI taxonomy): domain Eukaryota; kingdom Metazoa; phylum Arthropoda; class Insecta; order Orthoptera; family Tettigoniidae; genus Anabrus; species Anabrus simplex. The sequence continues at coordinate 226,813,184 of NC_090269.1, read as the reverse complement.
AAGCTATGCTGGAACATACAATCCATTCACCCATAATCTTGGTTATTTTGGATATTGACGTTGCCATGGTTACTGCTGATCATTTCTTCATCCATTTCCTAGAGCAGGAAAGTGTGATACCAATATCTCCAAAACAGTTGGTTTTAGGCCCTTAAAACATGGTTTTCAGGGCCCATTGGGCCTAACTGAGTTTTGTTCTACATGTCGTGAGGCTCAAAATGAGCTTTGTCTCGACTTTGTATGGCAAATTGAATATTTCGCCTATATTAGCCTATGATAATGTGCCAAAAGGCATGGGCTCATGGGGAGGAGTATGATGATATGAGTGAAATTATGCTTGATGAAGTGAAAAGGATGGTAAATAAATTCCATTGTCATAAAGCAGCAGCAGGAATAGATTAAATTAGACCTGAAATTTTGAAATTTAGTGGAAAGGCAAGGATGAAATGACTTTGTAGAGTAATAACATTTGCAAGAATGCCAGTAAGGTACCTTCTGATTGGATGAAAGCAGTAAATGCATCTATCTATAAGCAAGGGAACAGGAAGGATTGCAAGAACTATCGAGGTTATTTCATTGATCAGTATACCAGGCAAGTTGTTCACTGGCATCTTAGAAGGGAGGGTGCAATGAGTGGTTGAGAGGAAGTTGGATGAAAACCAGTGTAGTTTTGGACCACAGAAGGACTATGAGAATCAGATTTTTAGTACGAGCCAGGTAATTGGTAAGTGCTTGAGAAGAATAGACGGTTATGTTTGTGTTTCATAGATCTAGAGAAGGCATATGACAGAGTTCCGAGGGAAAAGCTGTTCATTGTACCGGGGACTATGGGATTAAGGATAGATTATTTACAGCAATTAACCCTCCGCCGGGCGCGCGCGCCTTCTTCACGTGGTGTGTGGAGGGGATGAGCGCCATTTTCTTGTTAGCCCGCCTATTCCTTCAGTGGAGTGTCTGCTGTCGTGTGTTGAAGACGTGATTGTTGCAGCTCCATTTGGCGCCACACTAGAAACACATTTCCTTTCCAATACACCACTGGTGCACTGAGTGTGCCGCGCGCCTGATCATGTAAGTAAAACTATCCAAGTATCTCTGTTACTTTTTTGTCTTTATGTTTACTTCTATCACTGATAAATTTTGTGGCAATACTCTTTGCTTCATATTTAGGATTTATATCCAATTAGCACGGCCTATTTGTCATACATTAAGCTCTAAAGCTTGTTAATCAAACACATTTGAAATTCTTGCCGTTTCTATGGACTTATTATAAATCAGTTCTGCATTTCATTATGTAGATGAAAACATCTTTTAGCTCTCTGTAACCTTCAACTCGGTGGTGAATTAGGAATATCATACTTATAGTAGTAATTTTTTCAGGTCGGTGCTGATTGATGACGAGGCTATCCGCGAAATTCTAAACAACTTGCAAGATGATCAGCTAGTTGATTCAAGCAAAGAAGATAGTGACAGTGAATTTTCTGATGCAGAGAATGGAGAAGTTCAGTTTAGTGACCACCAAACTGACTCAGAACAGAGTTGTGACGATAACGATGATGATGTTGGTGAGGCTGTACCAAGTTTATATTTTGTAGGAAAAGACAAGGAAACAAAATGGAGGAAAACTGATTTTTCTACTGCAAGCAAGACTAAACGCAAAAACATTTTGAAGAAGAAATTGCCCACTCCAGTTCAAAGGTACAGACATATAAAAAAGGAAATTGAGGCGTTTTTACTCTTCATAGATTCTGATATGATAGATGAAATTGTTAGGTGCACTAACTTATTTATAACTGGTCATAGAGATGAAATTCAGTTCTCACGAGAAAGAGACGCAAAGGACACAACGAGATGTGAAATGATGGCGATCTTTGGTGTCTTGTATTTACTAGGCATGAAGAAACTAAGCCACACTAATGTCGATGAACTTTGGACCGCAGATGGGACTGGAATTGAAATTCTCCAAGCTTGCTTGAGTGCAAAGAGATTTCTCTTTATTCTTCGCTGTATTCGGTTTGATGACAAGGAGACCAGAGCTGAGAGACTGAAGACCGACATTAAGCTCTAAAGCTTGTTAATCAAACACATTTGAAATTCTTGCCGTTTGTATGGACTTATTATAAATCAGTTCTGCACACTAGAAACACATTTCCTTTCCAATACACCACTGGTGCACTGAGTGTGCCGCGCGCCTGATCATGTAAGTAAAACTATCCAAGTATCTCTGTTACTTTTTTGTCTTTATGTTTACTTCTATCACTGATAAATTTTGTGGCAATACTCTTTGCTTCAGGTTTACTAATAACTGTAAAAAAAGCTACTGGTTGAGTGAGTACGTCACTGTAGATGAGAAACTGGAACCGTTTAGAGGACGATGTGGATACATACAGTACATTCCGAATAAACCGGCTAAATACAGTTTGAAGAACTTTGCACTCTGTGATGCTAAAACCTTTTACACCAGCAAGTATACTGTGGCAAGCAGCCAGATGGCCCTTTCTCTGTAAAAAATACGCCATCTGCAATTGTCCACAGATTAGTAGACCCAATCAAAGGTACTAACCAAAACCTGACTATGGACAACTGGTATACAAGTGTGCCTTTAGCAAAGGAGTTACTTGAAAAGGGCATAACTTGTATTGGAACTCTTAGAAAAAACAAGAAAGAATTACCAGCTGAATTCCTGCCCCAAAAATGTAGAGAGGTAGGATCATCAGTCTTCGGCTACCAAAAAGATTTGACTCTAGTTTCTCAAGTTACTAAAAAGAACAAAGTTGTAATATTACTCTCTACCATGCATGACACAGGCACAATCGACGAAGCCTCAAGTAAGTCGCATATCATTCTAGACTATAATGCCACTAAAGGAGGAGTGGATACTGTGGATCAGATGTGTGCGTCATACACAGTGGCAAGGATCACGAAAAGATGGCCGTTGGTGTTCTTTTATGCTTTGATGAATATGGCTGGTATAAATTCTCAAATTGTTTTTCAGTTCAACGAGAGCAACCCAAAAGACAGGAGGAGGATTTACCTCAGGAATCTAGCTCTTCAACTGATGAAACAGCAACTGAGTGTCCGCGCGATGATGCCAAGCATACCCCTAGATGTAAAGACATTTCTCATCAGGTACCGTGCCGAAGTTGTGGAGGAACCTGTGAAATATACCAAGAAAAAACAAGGCAGATGTCAAGCTTGTGGACGAGCGAAGAATGTCAACACGACCATAGTGTGTGATCAGTGCAGGAAGTTTGTATGCAAGAAGCATGCTACGATTAACTATCTCTGTGAAAGTTGTGTTGTTGTGAGTAATGATATCTAAAGACTAGAACGTTGTCTCGGTAACCTATATTATTAATTGTGTAAATAATACGATGGCCAAGTTATCGTAACAATGTATCAGCAAATAAATAAAAAGAGTTTTTAAATTAAAATATATGAATTAACTATTTAAGAACGTCCCTAAATAAAAATATTCAGGTATAAGTAAACAAGAAACCAATTTTAACCCTCTCAAGTTACAAGGGAAGGCGCGCCCAGCGGAGGGTTAAAGGCATTTATGTTGAAAATTGGGCCGCAGTGAAAATTGATGGTGGAATGGGTTCTTGGTTCAACATACTTAAAGGGGTTAGACAATGCTGTAATCTTTCACCTTTGTTGTTCATAGTTAACATGGGTCATTTACTGAGGTATTAAGTGGCAGTGAGGGATTCAATTAAGTGAAAATGTAGTAAGCAGTTTGACCTATTCCAACAACTTGGTATTAATGGCAGATTGTGCCGAAAGCCTGCAGTCTAATATCTTTGAACTTGAAAATAGGTGCAATGAGTATGATATGAAAATTAGCCTTTCCAAGTCTAAATTGATATCAGTAGGTAAGAAATCTACAAGAACTGAATGTTAGGTTGAGTATAGAAAGCTGGAACAGGTAGATGATTTCAAGTATTTAGGATGTGTGCGCTCTCAGGATGGTAGAATAATAAGTGAGATTGAATCAAGTTGCAGAAAAGTTAATGCAGTGAGCTCACAGTTGCGATCAACAGTATCCTGTAAGATGGAAGTCAGCTCCTGGATTAAACTATCCTTACGCCAGTCTATTTTCTGACCAACTTTGCTTTATGGGAGTGGAAACTGGGTGGACTCGGGATATCTTATTCATAGGTTAGAAGTAACAAAAATGAAAGTAGTGAGAATGATTATTGGTACATACAGGTGGGAACAATGGCATGAGTGTACTCGGAATGAGAAGATAAAGGCTAAGTTAGGAATGAACTTGATGTATGAGGCAGTACGCATAAACCGGCTTCGGTGGTGGAGGTAATGTGAGGCAAATGGAGGAGGATAGGTTGTGAGGAGAATAATGGACTCTGTTATGCAAACCCATTACCTTTAGAATATCCCCAGAAATCCTATCATTTCTAGCTGCATTTCTAGTTTTCAACTTTAGTATCATATTGTATCTTCTTTATCATGAATGAATTTCAGAACTTTGTAAGTACTAGTCAGCTCCTCATTATATCCAACAATTCTTTTACATACTTCTGTAAATCCTTACATATACTTTCCACTCTAATTCAGCTGTCCTTTCCCTTATTTACCATTTGGAACCTCTTGAAACCACGTTCATGTTCCTTGGCCATTACTCTAGGCTAATAAACTGGGATGTGCCTTACGAAACCCACACCATGAAGTATGAAGGAAGAAACATAATCATGTTCATTTGTAAATTGTTGTGTTAAGTACCAATAGTTAATATAGCATGGCATGGCAAAATGGCATGATATGACCAACTTGTCTAGTAAATAATGAGTGATCTTGGTGTTGGTGATCGATACCTATATATGCTAATACCTACTATCATATTTCCTAGCAATAAGGGCATAACATTAGGTCCTGCAGGGCCTGCAACATACTGTAGGTGGGCCTGGGCCATTAGGGGACTGCGCAAAGTCCTCGCAAAAAAATAAAAACAATATATATCTAGCCTAATGTTACACTGCACGGAAATGATCAGGACGGTTTTGTAGAGTCATTCAAAATAGTTGTTTGTAGGAGTTTATTGTACCGAGTGTAACACAGCACAGCAGTAAACAAGTAAGCCATCTCTCACAACATCGCGACATGCTGCTCACAGAAGACCTGCACCAAATTATTGAAAACATAATTACAACAATGAAATTGATACCAAAATGACATATTTTACTTTTTTATGTGTAGTGCACCTGAGATCATATTATGCACTAATTTTGCTGAACATTTAACTTTTATCACATATTTATTAGGCAACAATATAAAATGCCAATAAGAAGTTGGTGTAGTAGCAGTCAGTCAACTCAGTTTCAGACGAGCTCTCTCTACACAAAGTGAATAATAGACTCGGCTTATCAGTTGTGTGGTTTGATATTTTTCAAACTTTATTTGAACAGTTTTTGATTAAATTTGTTTTTATTTTTGTTCTTCTTTTGTAATTAAATAAATTATTATAACCGTGACTTTGTTATTGATTACAGAGTATAGTTCTGTAGGTACTGAGAAATGAAACCAATTAAGTACGAACATCTAACTGGTTCACGGTTGCAGCTCAGCAACTTAACCGTTAAACCATAGATGCAATCAAATAAAACCTATTAAACATTAATTTTATTAATCTTACAATAACAAATAGCTTCTTTGTTGGCAATATATTGCATTATTTCTACCTGCTGTAATTAAAATTATACTAGTCATTCATACATTTTTCAGTTTTAGTTTAGGTGGAGCCCGAATGTTTATTTTGGCATCATCTCAACTACTTTCCTTGTAAATGGTACTAAGCAACATCTACAGGATGGAAATTTAAAGAAGTACAGTATGGACTGACCTTGTTGGTAACTGTAGCCAAGTACTGGTTGAGAGCCTGGAAGTGATCAGCCAGAGCAACACTGATCAAGATGATGAAGAGATCCATGTAGCTCCATGAGAAAGTTTTGATAATATTCATAATTGCTAGCAGGAATCCTTTCCAGTGTGAGTATCCAGTAAGTACGAATACAAAATGGAAGTTGTAGATGAAGTAGGCTCGCATCACTCCAAGAAAATCATTGTCTGTGCAATGCAGGGCCTTAGCAATTGCTCGAGTATTGGCTAGCACATGTTCCACTGAAAGTAGAATAAAAGATTCATGGAAATTAGGCACTATACACTGAGAAATTTATCACCATTGTACTTTATTATAATTTTACATGACTATTGATATCATGATCATGGCCATGAGACTTCTAGTTTTACTTGGAATCTGAACCACATGGACATGAATTTTTATTTAAGAAATCCCACATGCATTTTCCAGGGGAGATGAAGAGGACCACTGATCTATTATTTAGTACTATATCTGTCAGTCTGTCTGTCATCAGGCAATTGGCTGGTTGTGCCTTCCCATAGCACTTTCAGAGGCTATACAAGATATACCAGAGAACATGATGAATGAGGTAGTCTGTAATTGTTTTCTTCACTGAGTCAGAAAGGGCTACTGCAGGATGACTGATCCTATGAGTAAAGTTTGCATAGTGTCGAGATGAATTAGTCAAGCTCTGAATGTCTTTACTCAGCAGCATCCATACTATTACAGCCATAAAAGAGGCTGAGCCTTCCATGGAAGCTATGTTTTTCTCTGGCTTATAATAAGAGACAAATACAAATTTGAGAACAGTGATCTGATATGAAAAGATATATGTACTGATTCAGTTCATTTAACATAATTAAGATTTAAAATATTTTAATGAATTGTCAATATGTAGTTGTATCTAAATATATTTCATAAGTCCTGCAACAACAAAGTAAATTTATTTTGCTTTTAATACAATAATAGAGAATGCAAGTTGAGCCATGTTGCAAGTTTGTACCAAGTAAGCACAAATCATTGTCCACATTCATTAAGACCTATTTTTTCAGTGCTGTTTAATAAATCTACACCATAAAGATCAACAGGTTATTTATACTCTTCCGTGAAAGCTTCTGGTTTTAAATATCCATCATATTTGGAATAAAACATAAGAATTTCTAAAATTCTAACTGGCATGAAATGCGGTACTTCAAATATTGTAATAATTAATTTAAAGTTGCTCTTTTACTCACCTAGAGCCAAAAGAAGGACAATTCCTGTGTACAGCCTAAAATGGGGCTTGAGATTTGTCTTTCTGTAGTAGATTTGAGTCTTTTCAACTTTTTCCCATTCTTTTATCAACAAGGGCCAGTGGGTTGCTAGCCGAAGGAAGAGTAGAAGTGTCAGCAGTGTACTTGTAGAGAATGCTGTATACACTGAAAGATATTAATTATATTGAGAAGCATTAATGGAAAGTGTCTAATATAAGAACTTTTATATTTGGAGAGTGATCAAAATGACTGTGTCCACCTTGTATAAAAGACTACAGTGTTGTGAAGTTAATATAGGTGCAGTACATTAAATTGCCATGAATGACTGGACACCGCTATGTGCTGGCTTAATTGGAGGTGCTACAGTGTCGATATGATGTAGGTTCATCCTTTGCAGCTATCACAAGAAGAATTTCCACTAAGTTTCAGTAGATGTCTGCAAGTATTTTCTTATATACCTCCTGCAGCTTGGACAAGAGTTCAGTAGTCGTTTTTGGGCAGTCTGATCTGGTTGTCAACTGGAACTATAACTCATCCCAGAGATGCTTTGTATCAGGGATTTGGACCAGCTATTCAATTTCATTCTTTCCCCTTCTGACAGACTACTTGGTTACGGCTTTACATTTATAAATCAATCATCAATGATGTGAAGGCTCTCGCCTAGGTGGAGGGTTCTGCATCAATTGTTTACTTAGCCATTTCTTAGTCATGTTGAAAATAAAAAGGGCCAGTTCCAAATTGTTGCCACATGGTGTATTTAAAAGAATTGCTCAATATTGCTTCATAGGCTTCAGCATTCACAGTTTGAGGAGCTAAAACTAGTGAGCCAAGACCAAACCATGAGAAACATGCCCTTATCATAATGTCTCCTCCACCAAATTTCACATTCGAATCAATGCATTTTGGCAAGTAGTGCTCAACATGTAGCATGATTTGTTATTCCACATAATGTTTTTCCATTGACCTAGAATCCACAGGTGACATGTATTGCTCCACTGTACTTGGCAGTGAGTGTTTGGTGAGAAGATATATGCATGACTGTTCTGTGTATACAGTAGCAGCGATTAGCCCCAATCTCACACACACACATTATGCAGAAAAAGTAAATTTTAATTCCATTTTATCTGTCTGAAACAAGCCTAAAACAAGGAACTATGGGAATGATAAAAAATGCAATTTATTCAAACCTTGTTGTGTTTCTGCCTAGTTCTTTCCTTTAATTTCTGTACAATAATGTCATTCGTCATGGCTAACCAATTTGTACAACACCACAGGAAGTAGTGAAGACTCGTGTAGCAACGTGTAACATGTGCAGTGAGGAAGAGTAGTGGGGCACATTAATTGGTTTGGCAGTCTCACCCAATTATTGTGTCTGTACAATTCTATCTAGTCTTTGTTACTTTGTTATTGTGCAGACCAACATTAAATGACTTTTTAATTATATAATCATGCTGTAATTCTATGTAATTTTAATACATGTGTAATTGTTCCTTTGGTGAAAGTTTTATTGTATAGTATTGAACTAAAATCTCAAAAACTGGTTGGTAGACTGTGAACCCTTACATTTTTGTCAAAATTCATGTAGAGAGCAGTAAAAGCTTACCATTTTTTTTAGCTAATCTCCTTTTAACTTTGATGTTAACTGACCTCCCCCCTCCACACTCCCTGTGCTATAATGCCTAGACCCAGGTATTTTTTGTTGTTTAGAAATTTTTGTGCCTCTCAATTTCTAATTCAGTTCCCAATCAATGCCACTCTGTGTACATACATAATCATAGAGGTGGAATCAGGCCTCATCTGAGAAGAATAGTCATTCTGTTAGTTGCTATTTACTACTGAATGAAATGGGATATGGAAAGAGACAGGTAAATAGGAGGGGGTTCAGATAATATATCCTCAGACATATTTCTATGTTAGATTGTCATATTGTTCCCATGCTGAAAAGAATTTCAAGAGTATCAGAAGGCAAGGAACTTACATGAATTGTTGAAAGTGAGGCCTGTCTGAGTGAGTTGCAGGCAGTAGATAACAGTGGTAAGCAGAGCAAGGCTCACTGTGCAGTAAGTGTATAGTGAGCGTAGACTGTGCCAACAAAACCTGAAAAAACAATAAGTAGAAGTATTTGTTAATGCAATAATTAAATTGTATTTGAATCCTCTCTGTTCATCTTTTAATAATAATAATGTTATTTGTTTACGTCCCACTAACTACTCTTTTACAGTTTTCGGAGACGCCGAGGTGCTGGAATTTAGTCCCGCAGGAGTTCTTTTACGTGCCAGTAAATCTACCGACACGAGGCTGACGTATTTGAGCACCTTCAAATACCACCGGACTGAGCCAGGATCGAACCTGCCAAGTTGGGGCCAGAAGGCCAGCGCCTTAACCGTCTGAGCCACTCAGCTCGGCTGTTCATCTTTTGGCTACGGTACTGTGGTGAAAGGAAATGTGAAATTTTAAACTGTGAACTTTTACTGATAGATCATATAATATTTAGTAGGTTCATTCCTGAAAGAGATATTGGTCACTGTGTAATATTCCAGATGTCACAGTGTAATTAGGTTAATTTTATTATGTCTAATTAATTCAGCAAAGGAATATTTGTATGTCATGATATTTATCTTTATATGTAATTTTATTATAATCCATATTTGATCATTTGCTCACTATCATTGCATTACTTTGTAACTACGACTTTTAAACGAGGGTTGAATATCCTTATATTAGATTCTTGCGATATTCGATAAAATTTAACTGCATTAGATTTTCCTATCTTGCCACATCATCGAGGAAGAAGAAGCTACAAATTTAGACCTCAATTCCTGGGAAGAGCTGGCACGTGTCCAACCATTCTAACAGCAGCTACTGTGTTCCGAACTGGGTAATTCAAACTAGTCACTGCCTACATTTTCAAAGGAGCGTCCTATTGCCATGGATACTAAGTGAGATGGCTAATAGGAGAACAGTTGATATCATCATTTCGTCCCATTATCTTCGATGTCAGGAGTAGAGAGAGACGTTTCTACTTAATGGTGGAGAGAGCAAAAACAGATGCTCAGAAGCAGCGAGTCAGGGAATTGGTAACAGCCTTAATCCGTAGTAATCCACGGTCTGCTGTTACTGGTGACACTTTGTTGCATCTGTGCGTCTCCCATCTAAATACTATTAAGAGCTCCTACTTCCAGGATGATAATCAGATTATATTCCCGAACATGGATGTTATCCGTCTTCTCCTGGAATGTGGTGCTCCTGTGAATGCACGCAATGAATCTCGATCCACACCTCTGCACGTTGCAGCTAATCCGTATAATTTCTACAGCCCTCTGGTGCAGCTGCTACTAGAACATGGTGCCCATTTGGACCAGCCCAATCGTGCTGGAGACTGTCCTGCTCTCTTTGTGGCTGTCAACCCGCCGAACAATGTACATCTCGTCAATTATGTCACTTTGAGGTGTTTGGCTGCCACGGCTGTCTGTAAATACAAAATTCCATACCGTGGCCAAATCCCAGCCACACTGGAGACTTGTACAATTCCATGAAGAATGAAGCGGGGGAAGAAAACAACTTAAGGAGACATCAAGAAACTTAACTGTAGTGATCAGTCAATCTTTTACGTTTCTGTACACAAAATGTCCTTTTTGCTGCTAACGTTCTCTATGTACAGTAATAAGAGAATATGGCCTTTATAAACTACTTCAAGAAGTGTGTTGCAACAACTGCTAAAGCATAAATAATAGATGGTCTGTTCTTCTGTGTTTGCAAATATAAATAATTATCTTTCTAGCACTCCTAGTGTGCACCGACTATCTTATTGAAACTAGTAATGAATTATTGGCAGAGAGAAAGCTACCTGTATAAAGTTCCAATTATATTGTAGTAAATATAAATAAGAACATCTATTCATTTCCCCAGTCATTTGAGATAGTATTTGTCTTGATGTAAATGTAGACTGGGGTTAAATTTAATATTATTAAATTTTAGCTAATCCTGAGAGTAATTGATTAACTTAGTAAATATATGAATTTAACTGCTTCGTTTTTAATTGGGTACCGCTGGACATAATGGACGAAGATGTTATGTTTACTTGAGTGTTAGTGGCAGCTTAATCCTGCACCAATGTATTAACTACCTATACAGCATATATTGATTGTTCACATGACAATGATAATATAGTTAGTCAAGTTTACCATTGTTTATATTATCCCTGTAATTAGACCTGTAATTAGAGCCAGTAAAGTTTATTTAAGGGCATGTTGGAGCTCCTGGAGGGGTTATCTAATATTTCACCTTAGGTCTTATGACTTGTCTTATGGCTGATGTCCCATAGTGGACTAGTCTGATAGTTTATCACTTCTTCACTTCGTTACCATGATGTGGTATTTAGGAATTTCTGAATGATAGGTGTGCAGCCACTCTCATCAGGAAGTACGAATAGCTCTACTACTAGACCAGTTTGTACCAGTCTAAAACAATAGACAGCATTAAACTAGCTAGAAATAAAACTACGGGATGCGCTTTCAGTAAAGTTGGAAGGATTATTCATTCAGTATCCTCTCTGCATAACCCAAGGGGTTTTCTCTAACATTGATTCAGGGCTCATCTCCAACATATGAGATAAAGCATAACAGGGAGTGGTAGTTCCGAAGCCATCATCCAATTAGTGGTTGGTGCAATTGGCAAGGCAGGATTGGTACTTGGCGGCAGATGGAGGTATCACAAAGACAACTGGTAATGTTCCAGCTACAAGGACGAAGGCGTTCCAAGGACCAGCAGAGTAAGGCCACATGGTGAGCAAGTGGGTTAAAGATATTGCAAGTTTCCACGAGGTACAGTAATTTGATTTTTATTAAATTCATTACAAACTTTAAATTCATTTCTTGTAAAACCGTCATCATTTTTAGTCAGTATAATAAATGTTATTTTCTTGGTTCACTTAAATCAATCTACATTAATTAGCATTTTGATTTCTAATTCTCCTGCTTAATGATTAGTGCACTGTCATCCCATCCCTGGGATGAGATTCTACCCAAGCTTTCTTATAAATTATTTGTTTTTAGGTCATAAACTTAAAGACTGGTGCCCAATTTTAGCTTTGATAGTTGCATTTTTTTGCTCAACTGTTGGGCAGATTGAGGGAACAAATTAAATAATAGCTCTCCATTGGGGAGGGGGGGGGGAAAGGGGGGCTAGTCACAACTGTGATGTGGAATAATAATTACTAGTGAATGAAAACTGAATATAAATATGGAAATTTCAGTGTTATAAGGATGAATAAGATATGTAAGAATTTCCAAGAATTTGCTCATAAAGACATGATTGCTTATGTTAATGCCTGATTTCTACCATCATCTTCAAAGTGGTCAACCTGGGCTTGAATATAGTGATTTCAGAAATTTTTCACGGAAGTCTTTGAATTCCATGTGTTTAGCACCTCCTGTGATTCTGCTTGGATCTCTTCAGTTCAGTTGAAATATTGCCCTTTAAACAAGAGTTTTATTTTAGAGAAGATGTAGGTGTCATTGGCCTTGGTACCATACTTGTTCTGGTGCGATATTCAAAATCTTAGAAATTCAGGGGTAGCATCTTGTATACTAGAATCAACCAAAATGATCCCCAAACTCCAAACTCCATGGAACTACAGCCCCAAGGGCCTTGGCCTATGAAGTGACTGCTGCTCAGCCTGAAGGCCTGCAGATTAGGAGACAACGCATGATCAGTGCAAACAATCCTCTCTGTCGTTATTCTTGGTTTTCGAGACCGAGGTCACCATCTCACCATCAGATAGCTCTTCATGTTAATCATGTAGACTGAGTGGACCTTGAACCAACCCTCAGGCCCAGATAAAAATTCCTGACCTAGCTGGGAATCAAACCCAGGGCCTCCATATGAGAGGGAGGCACGCTACCTTTAGACTGCGGGGCTGGCCAGCCATAAATTAAAAAAGGAATAAAATAGCAGTAAGTTTTGCGATTTCCCAGAAAGTGACATTTTTATAATTGCATTTCTCATTTTCTGTTAGGGTAATATCTGAAGTCATCCTTGGTTTGCCCTTCATCCCAACTGAGTCTATTCTCTTTTGTTTTTCTTAACCAGTCTTTCAATGCTTTTAATTTTAATGACGTATTTCTCCTCTTTCATCAATCTAATTTGTTTTCTATTTCCTAATTCATTGTTATTAAAACAGCAGAGTTTTGCATGCATAAGGAAACATGAACTACAACTCTGGATATAATAGTACTTGGCGCATATAATATTACTTTACTCTTAATACTGTATTTTCACTGTGCCACCATAGCTCAAGCTGAGAGAGTGCTAACCTTTGTGGTGCAGGAGCAATTGAGTTGTCCAGTTGCAAAACTCTTTGTGTCCACCATCGTACAGTTTTGTGTTAAGATCACCATTTCGTTTGTACAAACAAGCTACATCAGCTAGTGGAAACAAACTAGAGAAAAATGCATTTATTCCTTGCTTATTCAATAGTTAAAGATCATGATACTTACAGCAAGTACATACTGGAAAAAGAAAGTCAGTTTAATTGTGTAATTTCAACTGAAGAAACTCAACATTACCTACGAGAGAGTTGTGTTGCTTGAAGAAAATATTGACATGTTTATGTACAAATGTTATTCATTTCATTAGTTCCCTTTAGTGTTATTTCTCTTTCTTTACTTAAAATGCAATTTGGCTGTTTCTTATGAGTATTAAACAGGGCCTATAATCTCTTTCTGGAAACTTATGAACCAAGTTTGAGTTTAGATGCTATTGTAATATAATAATGCCATTCATATCCCATGAAACATTGATCACCAATGTTGACACTGGTGCAAAACTTGTTAAAACTTCCAAACTGCAGCAAAAGTCGCTATCACAACCATTGTGAGATGGACAGCAGGCAATGGTATGATGATAAATGGTGTTAAAAGTCAGGTTGTCAGTTTCACTAATAGGAAAAGTCCTCTCAGCTTTTATTACTGCATTGTTGGGATGAAAGTTTCTTATGGGGATTATTGTAGGTACCTAGGTGTTAAATATAAGGAATGATCATCATTAGGGTAATCACATAAATGGGATTGTAAATAAAGGGTTATGGGGGTATATAGGGGTTGTAGTGTGGATGTAAAGAGAGGGCATATGTCTCTGGTAAAACCCCAATTAGAGTATGGTTCCAGTATATGGGACCCTCATCAGGTTTACTTGATTTTGAGAACTGGAAAAAATCCAAAGAAAAGCAGCTCAATTTGTTCTGGGTGATTTCTGACAAAAGAGTAGCATTACAGAAATGTCACAAAGTTTGGGCTGAGAAGACTTGGGAGAAAGGAGACGATCTGCTCGACTAAGTGGTATGTCCAAGCTGTCAGTGGAGAGATGGCGTAGAATGACATTAGTTGACAAATAAGTACGTAGATATGTAGATAAAGTTGGAATTCAAGAGAACAAATTGGGGCAAATATTCAGTTATAGGTAGGGTAGTTAGGGACTGGAATAATTGACCATGGGAGATGTTTAATAAATTTCCAAATTCTTTGCAGTCTTTTAAGAAATGGCTAGGAAAACAACATATAGGGAATCTGCCACCTGGGCGACTGCCCTAAATGCAGATCAATGTTGATTTATATTGGCTGATGTATTTCTTTGTATTTACATAAACTGTATTGTGAATACTTCATTTTCATTTAGGATCATGATGGAGTATTTTTGTAATAATTTTTAAGTTGTAACAGTTATTGTGCAACTCTCAGCAAAACAAAATTATAGTCTTTTGTTGATTCTGAAGATATTGTTTATTTTTACATGATGAGTTTTGCTTAGTTACCAAGCATTTAAATTATTTTGATCAGGGTAATCATTTTTCTTGATAAATATTGACACATTTAAATATTTATCCTTTCCTTCTGGTTCCTATCACGTAAAGCAATAGCACTGGTGAATTGTTGAGGCTAGTGATAAGAAGCCCCTAGAAGAAGATGGAAGTTGATTAACAATTAAAAATACTTCCAGAATGATCTGGAGGTGGAAACTGCAAGAACCTTCCGAGGGCCTATATATACAGTGATCCCAGCAAAGCCAGGTCAGTTTGTCTTGAGTCTTGAGTCTTGAGTGTGTTAGTTTAGTTGCATATGTTGTAGTGATTCAAAATGGTCTTGAATGTTGGACCACAGTTAGTGGCATGCGGTGACTGGGGAAGTGAACTGTTCTGGAATAAGGCTGCACTGAGAGAGGCGTATTGGAGAGCAGGAGTTGACCACTCTGGAGTGCTGTGTGATTACCTGGGTGTGTGCTGGTGTATGTTACGATTGTGAATAAAATATGTGGTGAGTGGAAAACTCGAACATGAGTGAACTTGTAATAACGGTATATAGTAGTCTAATAAATTTTGTGGTGAGTGGAACATACTACCTCTCTGTGCAGTAATTTTAGTTTTGAGGAGCATGATTACCCACCACAGTAGTATTGAAATGTTTGACTAAGAAAATGATTGAAAATACTACCTGCATTTACTTACCGGAGATCAGCAGTGTTGTCTGAAGTTATACCATGAACTGGCATGAGGGAGAAACACTGAGCAGCCACAAGCACTGAACGAATTGCAGAATGAAATGAGCCATCAGAACTGTAGCTTAGATGTTCAGGTGTAACTGTGATCTTAAATTCACAGTAAATATCCTTTTGCTCTGGAATCATAGTAGAATTAATGCATATTTGAATAAAATTAATTTTTACATCTGTTTAAGGTAATTTATAAATTCATGAAGTTATCTTTCAGTACATTGGGCAGTATAGTATGTTTCATGCATGCCATTGGCCAGACGTAGGTGAGACAAAATGGGAGACCTCTGTGATTTTCAATGAAAGCAGAATGTTGGAGCACAGTTAGTTGGAGCAAGTGTATTGAAGACTGCCAGTGTGCAACAGTGTCCAAGGTCATGAAGACATACACAGCTGATGGCAAGACATCATCAGCAAACAGTATTAGTGGATGTAAACCAATCCTCAGACCTCAAAACTGAAGAATATTGAAAATGATACAAAGAACCATAGATCTAATGTAACACAAGCGATGTTGGAAATCAGTCAGCATCTTGAACAACCTGTTTCTGCAATCACAGTCCAACATGCGGCAATTTCCCAATCTCTGATCATTTCCGAGAACATGTTAGCACGATGAAAATGCTGCTAAAACCATAAAGTATGGACCAAAGATGATTGTAAGAGAAGTAAATGGTTTGGTGAGTCATCCTTTGCCTTGTTTCCTTCAATAAGTTTGGATTATGTGTGGTAGATGCCCAAAGAAGCTTATGGATTGGACTGTCTACTTCCTATGAATAAACATGGAGGTGGCTCTGTGATGACACAAGCTGTAAATTAATGGTGTTCAAATGGTCTACTTTTTACTCTCTAAAGGTGAATTGCAGCCATGGATTCAAATGCATCCTTTACATACAGCTGTTGTTTAACAAGGATGCCATCTTCTGAGATATCAATGCCCAAATTCACATTACTAGCACTGTTCAGGCATGGTTTGGTGAATATACAACAACACCCATGACCTGCCCAGTCATGCAACTTGAATATCGAGCATCCGTGGTCCATTGTAGAGCAGAGCATTGTTCACAGAAATGAGTTTTGCACTTCATGATGAATGGTACAAAATTCCTCTGGAAACAGTTTGTGAGTTGTATACATCCATTCTACGACAAATTGTAACTATATGACAGATGCCATTTTAATCATGTTTGTTCAAGTGTTTCCATTATGTTTCCCTTATTCTTATAACTGCCTGTATATCATATAGCCTAGAGATGCAATATGCATTCACGAATGTTCTATGCATCTGAGCATATTACCGTAAACAATTTACTGGAATCCGAAAGTCTGAGGCAAATGCTTTTCTTACCACCCAAAAGTAAGCTTTCCATAATATTGTGCACGTGAACTAGACATTGTGTGTTGCTTGCAATAGTATCAACAACAGTGGGCTTTCACCAGCTAGAAGTGAGATGATTTCCTCGTGACCTATGTGACATGACATATCATGTCTATTTGAAGCACTTTTGTTAATGTAATTGCTGAAGAATAAAGAGGAAACCATGAGGAGAGTGGAAATCAGACCTAAATAAAAATCTTCCATTAGTAATATAGAGAAACATACAATAAAAATGATTCAAACATTAATAATGTAAAATAGTTAAATCCATTAGTTATTAATAGTTATAAATTTCATTGTGTTCCGTATTGAAGTGTTATATGTTGAAATTTGTATTTCGATATGTTGCATACGAGTACAACTGGTGTTCTCTTAAAGGGCTTCTTTAGCATGATTCTATAGATCAACATTACATTCAAACTGTTAGTTTTTATATAATTAAATTTTGTATTGGTATTACTACCCTGGTGCAATAACAGTTGTCCCAGTTCAAGTTGTTGTAAAACTGAAATGAACAAAATGCCTTACCTTCAAATTTCAAGGGAACTTTATACATATGTTTAGAAGGGATATCTTCTGCAGGCTATATGATTACACAAAAAAGTAATTTAATAATGTTATTTACAAATACATCAAATAAACACCAGAACGGTTAACAATTTTGATATTTTGTGCTTGCATTCTGGTATATAAAGGTAGCTGTGTTGCCAACATACATTAATGAAACAAAGCAAAATTAATTGCAAAAACCCCAGATTGTTAAAAATAGAGAAATTTATTTCTGTCAATAATGCAAGTTTAAAATGTCTTGTCATTAAAAGATATAATAGTGATGGATATACTGTAGTGGCAAAATGGCTTCATTGTTTTTTGCTAGTTGCTTTACGTCGCACAGACACAGATAGGTCTTATGGCGACGATGGGACAGGGAAGGGCTAGGAGTGGGAAGGAAGCGGCTGTGGCCTTAATTAAGGTACAGCCCCAGCATTTGCCTGGTGTAAAAATGGGAAACCACGGAAAACCGTTTTCAGGGCTGCCGACAGTGGGGTTCGAACCTACTATCTCCCGAATACTGGATACTGACCGCACTTAAGCAACTGCAGCTATCGAGCTCGGTGGCTTCATTGTTAATTCAGGGTGTTGTCTATATTATATTTCCCATATGCTGTATTCTAGTAGTTGACTTTTGACTTGTGCTTGTTACATGCATCACTCTAGTATGAAATTGAAGTGTTGTGTCTTTGACATGTTCCCAACAACCAGCCCACCCTTATTTCTCTACTTATCAGGGGGAATGGATTTTTTAGCTCCCTTCTCTTTTGAACACCATTGCCCAGTATCTCAATATCAACATTCCACAGTGATGTGTGGTCAGGGGTAGCGCACTGCATTATGAATAATGAACGCTAGATTTCGAGACCCAGTATGGCGGAATCATTCTGAATACTAAATAACTCATTAAGTCAATACAGTCATCTTCTTCTTCTTTTCTTAATCCGTTTGCCCTCCAGGGTTGGTTTTTCCCTCGGACTCAGCAAGGGATCTCATCTCTACCACCTCAAAGGCAGTGTCCTGGAGTGTCAGACTTTGGGTAGGAGGAATACAATGGGGTATGATGACCAGTACCTTGCCTAGCTAGCCTTATCTGCTTGCTGAACAGGGGCCTTGTGGGGTGGGAGGGGGGATGGGAAGATAGGAAGGGATAGATAAGAGAGAGGGAAGGAAGTTGCCGTGGCCTTGAGTTAGGTACCAATTCGGCATATGCCTAGAGGAGAAGTGGGAAACCACGATAAACCACTTCGAGGATGGCTGAGGAGGGAATCGAAACCCCTTTACTTAGTTGAACTCCCGAGGCTGAGTGTACCCCATTCCAGCCCTCGTACCACTTTTTAAATTTCGTGGCAGAGCCGGGAATCGAACCCTGCCCGCCGGGGGCGTGGCAGCTAATTACACTAACCACTACCCCACAGAGGTGGGCCAATACATTCAGTGCGTATATATGTATACTACATTGCGCCTACTAAATCAAATTCATGGCATTTACACTTGAGTGAATGGATCTTTTTAGCTCCCTTTTCTTTAGAAATTCATTACCCAGTATCTCAATAGCAACTACTATCAATCAATCACTACTGATCTGCATTTAGGGCAGTTGCCCAGGTGGCAGATTTCCTATGTGTTGTTTTCCTAGCCTTTTCTTAAATGATTACAAAGAAATTGGAAATTTATTGAACATCTCCCTTGGTACGTTATTCCAATCCCTAACTCCCCTTCCTATAAATGAATATTTGCCCCAATTTGTCCTCTTGAATTCCAACTTTATCTTCATATTGTGATCTTTCCTATTTTTAAAGACACCATCCAAACATATTCGTCTACTGATGTCCTCCCATGCCATCTCTCCACTGACAGCTCGGAACATACAACTTAAATACAAAGTATGTTACAAGTGTTATTATCTTTTATTTCCACCTATTCAATACAAAGAGATCTTTTTAGAAATTAAATATTATTATAAAATGTTATTATAAAATGTGAACTTTTGACATGCAGCTTGATACTGCAATTTTAGCCTAGGACATTCTAACAATTTGTATGTTTGGACAGACACCTACAATAACATCATCTTTTTATGACTTGTAAGAGCAATCAGGATCCTGATTTTTCACCATACAGGTTTGAGTTTGAGGCTGAAACATGTCCCTTAACATTTTATAATAATATTTAATTTCTAAAAAGATCTCTTTGTATTGAATAGGTGGATATAAAAAATAATAACACTTGTAACATACTTTGTATTTACGTACATTTCAATACAGACCTAACATGAAAATTATAACGTGTAACATACAACTTAGTCGAGCAGCTCATCTCCTTTCTCCCAAGTCTTCCCAGCCCAAATTTTGCAACATTTTTGTAACGCTACTCTTTTGTTGGAAATCGCCCAGAACAAATCGAGCTGCTTTTCTTTGGATTTTTTCCAGTTCCTGAATCAAGTAATCCTGGTAAGGGTCCCATACACTGGAACCATACTCAAGTTGAGGTCTCACGAGAGACAAATATGCTCTCTCCTTTACATCCTTACTACAACCCCTCAATACTCTCATAACCATGTGCAGAGATCTGTACCCTTTATTTACAATCATATTTATGTGATTTCCCCAATGAAGATCTTTCCTTATATTTATACGTAGGTATTTACAATGATTCCCAAAGGGAACTTTCACCCCCTCAATGCAGTAATTAAAACTGAGAGGACTTTTCCTATTTGTGAAACTCACAACCTGACTTTTATCCCCATTTATCATGATACCATTGCCAACTGTCCATCTCACAACATTATCGAGGTCATTTTGCAGTTGCTCACAATCTTGTAACTTATTTATTACTCTGTACAGAATAACATCATCTGCGAAAAGCCTTAACTCTGATTCCACTTCTTTACTCATATCATTGATATATATAAGCAAACATAAAGGTCCAATAATACTGCCTTGAGGAATTCCTCACTTAACTTTTACAGGGACAGATAAAGCTTCACCTACTCTAATTCTCTGAGTTCTATTTTCTAGAAACAGAGCCACCCATTCAGTCACTCTTCTGTCAAGTCCAATTGCATTCATTTTTGCCAGTAGTCTCCCATGATCTACCCTATCAAATGCCTTAGATAAGTCGATTGCAATATAGTCCAATTGACCTCCTGAATCCAAGATATCTGCTATATCTTGCTGGAATCCTACAAGTTGGGCTTCAGTGGAATAACCTTTCCTAAACTCAAATTGCTTTCTGTCAAACCATTTATTAATTTTTGCAAACATATCTTATATAATCAGAAAGAATGCTTTCCCAAAGCTTACATACAATGCATGTCAACGTCCAAGAGTCTTGAGGTAACACACTGGAGTATGGATGCTGAGCACTGGAGTTTGAATCCCAGTAGGTCAGATAATTTTTACTGGATATTAAATGAATATAACTTTGAATGATAGAGTACCAAGAATTTAAGAGGAAGAGAGCAACCAATAGGAACAAATTAGAATCAAGAGCTGAGTAGAAGGTGTCATGGTGGTGACATGGATGGCTTCAGAAACTTTCAACCAAGTATCTGAAATATGGCGGATGTGAGAACATGAAGAAAGCCATTCGAAAAAAAGAAAAGAAAAAAAAAAAGACAATGTCAAGGAAATGCTTCAGAAGAAATACTATATCAGTAAGGGAAGTTGTTCAAGGGTTGGACTGAAAATGGGGGTAGTGCCCGTGAGTATGCAACCTGCACAACAAGGGTCAATGACCTACTAAAAAACCAATATAAGAGTTCTCCCTGTATTTTAGACAGCAGGGGTAATGAGTCCAGTTTCCCCTCTGGGGTTGGCTGACCTCTGCCTTCGACGTGTTTCCAACCACTAGCCTGCCCTTGGCCCTACATTTATGAACAGACCAGAAATCCAAGATTTGGTTCTGGTTACTGATCGGTTGTAAGCAATCACATGCTCATGCATGCGCACTACTGTGCACTTGGACTTCGCGTTATTCATTGTGAAGTAATTTAAATCTGTCGCTCATGTGATCTGTATTATTATCGTTGTATTGAAAAAGTTGTTATTTAATTATTTAATATTTATCCTAGTTACATGACTATATATATATACGAGCATGATACTATACAAGTTCCTCTTATGTTATAACCAGGAGATATTTATTTACTTAGCAAGTATTGTGAAAATGCTTTAGTTCCTCTCTCCTGATAGTTCTCAAGCCTAGTCCTAGGTAAACGTTAGCAGTGCACCCGCTACGTTCAGATTCAAATCCTCTTATTTAATTATTATGATCTGTGCTGCTTTCTTTACAGACTTACTACGTTTAACAGTAGATCACAATGCCAGGATTCTGATAGCAAGGTGCCACTGTCATGTGGGTTTAGTCTTACCGGTATGTACAATATATATTTGCTTAAGAAAATTCAGACTGTGGTACATTAAACTTGAAATAATTACTTATATTAGAAAAATTGGTTCCTTTAAAGCGTTTGTTCGTTTTAGTTCATCACGGAGTACATAAGGACATAAAGAGAGAGGATGGATGTTATATCACAGCTGAAGGGTACGACAGGCCACAAAGAGTGTTTTACTCAGACTGGTACTGACGAGACAGCCAAAAAAATGCCCATAACAAAAATATTATTATTATATTAAATTTTGATTCTAATAAAGAAGAAATATAAAAAACCCGAAAATAACTGGACAGATTTTTGAACAATAATGGAAAACACGGGACTGCAAAATGAAATGGCAAGGTAGCACATGGGTACGTGAAAATAAATATGCGAGTCTTGAACACGGGTATGTGGAAAGAAATTGCAAGGGAAAAGAACAATTTTCCTGTTAAGACACAGAGTACAAAGTAGGCTTGAATGTGATAAGAAATGACTGTATTATGGGGTAATGAATAGATTATAGTATTCTTAACTGTGCATTCTAGACGATGAATGATGGAAAGAGGATCCCTGAGTGTATTAGCCGATGAATACAGGAATGAAGTTGCACTTCAGGGGTAATAATAATAATGGTGTGTGGCCTCCGAAGAGGCCTGGTGTCGGTCTTTCAAGTTGACGTCTATAGGCGACCTGCATGTCTGTGAAGATGGGGCCCTACCTATGATGAATTCTAATGATGAAGACAGCACACACACACACACACACTCAGCCCCTGAGCCATTGGAATTAACCAATGAAGTTTAAAATCCGCGGCCCGACCAGGAATCGAACCCGGGGACCCCTGAACCAAAGACCAGCACGCCAACCATTTAGCCATGGAACCGGACACCTCAGGGGTGAATACAAATATAGAGGTGAACGTAAGATATATATGAAGCAATCCGTCACTCTTCTGTCTATGACGACCGTTCACTGAATCGAGCGGGGATTGGACAAATTGAGTGGGTGGGGAGGATATATAATCATTTTGTTAATTCACTGTGAACAATACCGAAATACCTTCCTAACAATGCGGAAGCGTGATAATTTAACATGTACCAATCAGAAGCCATAATCAGATCCTAACGTTCTGGTATGCGGAAAAAAATGTGTAGTAGAGCGTGTTGAGGTTTAGAATACGCCAAATCCTGTAGATCATCTCTTTCACTACCTTCAGCTAACCCTTGATTCTTTGGAAGTTAACTTCTGACCCCCTATCTCACATGTACAGACATGGACGTAAGTATTCGTACAGTGAAATGATTGTAAATGACTTTTACCTCGATTAATAGTTTATGTGAATACTCTTTTCCCTTTGGGTAATATGTATGAGATTTCTCGTAATACCACAGATCAGCAACAAGTGCAAGACCGTCTTTTTGTGTGAAAACGAGAAAAAGTTACGCGGTAATGCCCAGATCTGCCAGGACAGAATTTTCGTACAGTTAGCTGTCAACAAGGAACAACGAGCAAACTAGCAGTCTCCCACACTCAGTCTCTCTCAGGTTCTGACTGCATATTAAACGAGCTGTACTGAGTGACTGATGGTATGCAAGTGCTTGGAGTGGGTCGAAAAGGAAAAGGAAACTGCAGTCGAAATGAGGTGGCTGAGTGTCTCATGAAATAGTGAAGGGAAATCGTACTCCGAAATTGCAAACATCGTTGGGAGAAGTCGTTCGACTGTGCACAGTATAATTAAGCGATTCAAAGAAACGAACGTGCTAATAAAGAAAGAAATATTAGGTCACCCACAAAAGCTGACGACCAGGGAAACGAGGCGTGTGATGCAAATGATCAAGAAGAATCCTAAAATCTACATCCACTGGGATAGCTACTTTTATTGGAGAACAGTTCGGAAAGCAAGTGACTCCACGGAGAATAAGGCATCTACTCGTGCAGGATACAGAGGTACGGAATCCAGAAAGAAGTCCTACTTAAGCAAGAAGTATCAGAAGAGCAGATTAGAGTTCGCAAAATCTTATGCAAAGAACCTCGCTTCCTAGAACAGCATTATTTTCTCGGACGAAAGTAAGACCTGTTTCATAACAATGGAGGCATTTAGGTTTGGGAGAGGCCCAATACTGCTCTTGATATCCAGAATTTTCAAGCTGCTGTGAAGCATGGTGGAGGTGGTGATACGGTTTGTGGTGTATGACCGCGTCTGTTATCGGAGAATTAGTTTTCACAGATTTGCTCATTTACATATTATCGAAGAAAATTTGAACAAGAGTGTAGAGGTACTTGGTCTGGGAAACGGAATAAACGATTAATTAATAATTAATCTATCGCATGTTTTCCGGGCATATTATCCTCCATGCACATTAATCGCATATTTATTCACATTCTTCCAATGCCTCTGCGAATTACACAACTGGCTTATATTATTATTATTATTATTATTATTATTATTATTATTATTATTATTATTATTATTATTATTATTATTATTTCTCATATCCTACATATCTTTCACATATTCTCTATATCGTCCTCAATTTCAAACACATGTACCGGTACTTAATATCCGCACTATTCACATACCTTCTAGAATATATTATGAAGATCCTTACCGACAGGGAATTAAAGTATAATACCTCACACACTCGCGTAGCTTCTAAGTCATTAGTTCACACCTCGAGTCATCATTTCCTTTCTTCACTTATCAGCATCCTTAAAGTAAAGGAGGACGTCTATAACCACGCAACATTCAATTGTGAAGCACTAGGACAATTAATAATAGGAACTTAGTAAGACCCTACCAGCTGATTCAAATGGGAAAATTCTGAAAGTCAGCCGAATTATTTAAATCTACCACATCTACGAGTGCTTCACTAAACGCACATAACAACATAGAGGGCATTGAACACTAATTCATGCAGATTCCCGGAGATAAATTTTGTGATTAACCAATAATCACCCAGAAGACAAGAAAAATAAAGCTAATAAAAAGCTATAGCTCTTTAAGACTCACGTATCTCGCTATCTACACACTATACATGACATCAAAATGCATGCTGTTTAATTTATCTACAACATATTAACGCGACCTTTGACGGATTTTAATGCTAAGATATAATTGGAATGTACTTATCGTTTCGATGTGTAGCCTGCTATCATCTGGCGATACCCACATGGATTTAGTTATCCATGACCGCCATCTGGCTCCGCACTTACTCCATGATGCACTGGAAACTGCTACCTCCAAGGCGTTGAAAATCCCACGTTGTCCTTCCGCTCAGGAATATTGATGGCACATAGGCGCGATCTCGTAGTTGCAGGTACTGGGTTCAAGGGGGCACTCACATACATGTGAACACAAATATAAGTCGAGTTAATCGAAGTAATGTTTATCTCACTTCAAGATAAATGGGATAATGGTAGTGACCACTCATAGGCTCGAGGTGTACTACCACAAGTAGCAATTAATATCCCTGAAGATTGCCACTCGCGCCACCTTTCATTACAGAGAGCGATACTTGATAATTTGTCTATCCCCAGACTGAGCGTCACTATTCAGTTTACTCATCCTTGGCTAATTTGACTACACTTATTTGATAGTGTTTATAGCCTCTGGTAGCTGCACACGAGCTAACTATAGCACTATGATCTTAGTTTTCCGTAATCACAGACTTACTACACACTGACGAGTACAGCTAGTATGACCCGGTCTCTAAATTAAACTCAATTATTTAACCAGTATAGAATCTCACTTATAATATCTTGTATTCACTTGATCACAAGAGAAGTACTTGACAACTCACATAGTTGTTGTCGATACCACACACACGTATCACACAATGCCTGTAGATATGTTCACAAAGAAACACATCTGCACAATGACGTGAACCACACTAACCATAACATAGA
The DNA here is from genome assembly GCF_040414725.1 of Anabrus simplex. NCBI lineage: Eukaryota > Metazoa > Arthropoda > Insecta > Orthoptera > Tettigoniidae > Anabrus > Anabrus simplex. The sequence goes on along the minus strand of NC_090269.1, from coordinate 226,787,295 downwards.
ATAAGCTGAAATGTGCAGGGTGGAACGCCTTATATAGTCGACTAGTGGAGTTAGCTATGGAAAGAGAACGCCCCTCCCATTTTTACATATTCGCTCCGTTAGTAGTCATCTTCCAGATTCGAATAGATGCTCAAGTTTTAGCTCTTTACACCCTCTATCTACTGGACTGTTTTCATTCAAATCGGATCGTGCGGTTCATACTAATTACTAATGACTCTTTTGGATTTCAAGCGCGCGGTTTGGGGATTATGGGGACTCCCAGCTCTGAGTTAAGAAAACCCCCATGGGCCATATGGTATTTATCACTACGATGCTGTCTTAAGTAGTGTCATTAATGCGTCGAGAAGTGAAGTAAATCATATTTTCACATCATTAAATACTGCAAATTATGCAGAGTTTATTGATCATTCTTATGTAGTTTTTCGGAGCTTGTGACGAATTACGTTATTATTATTATTATTATTATTATTATTATTATTATTATTATTATTATTATTATTATTATTGGTGAGCCCTCGAAATTTGTGTGTTGGTATCCAAGAAATAGGCAGGGAAGGGATGGTAATATACAGTTCTTAGGTTGAAAGCCTGTAAATTAGCCACGCCTTTTGACACAGGCAGCATCTTAAACCTAGCGTCATATCGTCAGCTCTCTCGCAGGATAGAGAGGGTAATATCAAGGTCACGCTGTATGCAGAGATTATCTCTTTCTCCTTACGCGTAATTAGTGCTCTGACCTCCGAACTGACATAGAGTCGTTCGTATGCCGGACAGGGCAAAACATACTATTTGCAACCAACTATTTCATGAACTGATGCAGAAAACGGCACATATATCTTACTGGACTTCCCGACATGTCTAGTGACGTGGTATTGAACGGTTTCTATACTTTCAAGTTACCTTCATCCAAGTATTTGTTTGTACTGAGAGTTCTACACTCATGTCCATAAAAACAGAACAGCTTGAAAGACTAGAGATAGCCCATTCATATTCAGAGTACATGTTCATTAGCATGTTCTGCAGAAACGATTAGCATTCCAGTCACCTAGGTTTAGCATGTGTCCTGTTGCTCAGTGGGCACTGGGTCCTCCATGGGCACTGATAACTTGTTCCATGCGTGGTAGCATCGACGGGTATAAGGTGCGAATGGCGTCCTGGGGTATAGGACCAACCATGCTGCATTCACCTGGTTCCACAGTTCGTCTTAAGTGGTCACAACGCCACACCCGTTGTTCCACCACATACTACATATTTTCGATTGGTGACAAGAGCTGCCAGGGCAACAGTCTGATATCCTGTGACAACAGGAAGGCACGTGTTCGTGTAGCAACATGTGGTCGCACATTGTCTTGCTGAATATGGTGTCTGGAGCATAGTGCAGAAAGGGTATGACTACGGGTCGCAGGATGTCATTCACGTAGGTCAAACTGGTCTCAGTGTCCTGGACACGCACTAACTGTGATCTGTGATTATACCCAATAGCACCCCACGCCATAAGGCCTTGAGTTGGCGCTGTATGTATTGTGTGAATGCAGTCAATGTGATGCCTCTTACCCTGTCTGCGGCGAACCAAAATGCGACCATCATTTTCAAACAAACAGAACCCGGATTCATCCGAAAACCCTATCTCCTGCCATTGCTGTCCCCAGTGACGCCGTTCTATGCACCATTGCAGTCTAGCATTTTTATACACATTAGTCAAAGGTAGGCGGAGAAGTGGACGATGCACAGGTAACCCAGACCGTAATAAACGGCGACGGACTGTCACTCCTGATAGTGTACCATGTGGTACACTGTTCCCCTGTTGCGTCAGAGTCGAGGAGGACGCAGATCTGTCCTGCAATGCCATTTGGATGTGGTGTCGATCATCTCGGCGGGTGGTATGGATGGTGCGACCAGACCCATCTCGTCGTGTTCTACGGCCTTCTGTGAAGAATTCTGTACACACCCGTTGCACTGCCAACACACTTCGTCCCACACGAGCAGCAATTTCCCGGATGGATGCATCACGTTCTCTCATGCCAAAAATGCGCCCTCTTTCAAACTCACTCATTTGACGGCACGGTTCTCGCATACATTTGAGAGGCATCCTGCACGTCAGCTCAAGTCACCCTGATCCATTACCTTCGGTTTACAGCGACAACGAGAGCCGCAGGCACATTTTACTCATCGGGGGTGGTGCGATGAGATATCGATGTGAACCTTGAACCTGAGGCCCAACATGGCTGAAATGCTAATCATTAGTTCAGAATACACAAATGCTGATGTTCTATGCATATGGACTTCCTATCCCTAGTCTTTCAAGGTGTTCTGGTTTTTACAAACATGAGTGTACAAATAAAAGCTTTGGTTGTTTCTTAGTTGCCGTACGAATATTCAAGTCCATGACTCTACTGTATATCAATAGATTTTAGCCATAACTCATTGAAGTGTTCCTACCTCATCACATCCGGAAAACTCCATATTTGATATAGGCTTCCGTAATGCTTACAGTTATCATAGGGGTATTCCATCGTTTGGGGTTCGATGTCAAACCTCCGAAATCATTGCAAGCGCTTGTTGGATATTTTAACACACACACATACATGTGCAGGTAATGGCGATTCTTTTCCTCTTAACGTAATTTCTTTCTGCGTTCACAAACGAATAATTTAATTATGGCATCTGAAGTTAACACGATATGAATAATTCCTATATGGGTAGATGATTATAGAAGTAATGAATTTAAATCATAAAATGTACACCAGAGTCTTATAACGGACGTCGTTTAGACATCACTAAGTAGTGTCGTCGCCACGAAAAATTACTGGATGAAAAATATAAAATATACAGGAACTCAAACAAGAAATGTAATGAAGTAGTGTACGAACGATGTTGGGCTACTAGAATATTCAGGATTCGGCCGGAGATGGAACATTTCCGTTTACCTTCCAGAAATCGCGTGGAGAAACTAGACGAAGGGAACAACAGAGGAAGTGCCACGTGATGTCCTCGGGCGAACTGGGGGGTTCCCCGAGCGGTTTTAGTCATCCCTTTCAGGTAATACCGAAGGGGCTGTGACAAGACTGACAGTCTCTTGAACACGTAGCAGTATTATGAGTTGCTGTTCAACATCATCGGGCGGCCATAGGTCGATGGCACGGACGTGTGAAATGTGAGCGTATGGCAAGTGTGAAAAGTAACGGGCAACAATCCGAGCTGATGGCGGCAGAGTAATGGCAGTACTACTCGTTATAGGAGGTGTTGCGATGAATCCCGGTCCTGGACCAGTTGGATCAATCGGCTGGGAAGACATGGAGAAGATCAGAAACATAGTCGGAAAGACCTGTCAGGCTGAAAAACTAGACACCTTATCCACGAACAGTATAACGAAACGAAGGAGATAAACTAGCGTGTTAAAGAGGAACTGAGAATAATAACAGAAAATATTGTGCAGAAAGGAAGAGAAATCCTAAAGACCAAAGCATAGGAATTAGAGGAGGAGTTAAGACAAGTAAAGCGCCAAGAAATTAATGTCAACCAGGAAGTCAGGAGGGGAAATATTTTGTATAAGGTGTACCAGAGAATGAAAATGTAAACGAGACAGTGAATAAAGCGTTGGACGTACTAAAAAACTGTGTGCTGTATTAAACTGCGGTGAAGCGGACATATGCGACGTGCACAGTGCGGGTAGAGTGAATGGGGCAGCGACCAATTAAAGTTGTCGGCTTTGAAGGCAAATTCAAATTTTAATTAACACAAGGAACTTAAAAGGAGAAAACATGTGGGTCAAGAGTGACACGAATAAATAAAGATACCATGACGGAGCAGAGAATTCTACGTTTAATATAAGAACACCAAGGAATCCAGGGCACATGGCATACACATGAGAAATTGAAGAAAACGTTGATACGTTCAACGTCTGCGCAATCTTTCAGCGAAACCGATTTTTGTATATTTTCAACGTCAACTAACACTTCCTCGGGTGACATCACATTTTGTACAAGCAGTTCTGTGCCGACAAAACCATCGCTTACATCATCCTTGACAGGCCGATTAAATCAAGTTAAACACCCAGCCGAACAACGCTGAACGGTCGAGTATCTTGGAATGGTACGTGGAAGGTAGAAGGACAGATGTCATTTCAGTTTTAGATATATTGATGACGTCCGAAACGGGGGAGGAGCTTACGGTCAGCTGTTTCCAATATGGCGGCGAGATAGTGACGGTATGTAAACACGACAGTGATCGGGAGTGCGTCTGTAGAATGTATTAAGTGTTCAAAATGTCTTTGGTGTCGTATGCGCAACTGTTGAGAGTTGTCGGAGATTTCACGCGTCCATTAGTGGAAGGGGAAGAATTTTTTTTTTTTTTTTTTGCTAGTGGCTTTACGTCGCACCGACACAGATAGGTCTTATGGCGACGATGGGATAGGAAAGGCCTAGGAGTTGGAAGGAAGCGGTCGTGGCCTTAATTAAGGTACAGCCCCAGCATTTGCCTGGTGTGAAAATGGGAAACCACGGAAAACCATCTTCAGGGCTGCCGACAGTGGGATTCGAACCTACTATCTCCCGGATGCAAGCTCACAGCCGAGCACCTCTACGCGCACGGCCAACTCGCCCGGTGGAAGAAATATTCAAGCGTAATTACTTGATATGTGTAGGTAAAAAGTTTGAAACAGAAGATGAAACTGGTGTTGTAGCGTTGTGTTTACAATCATCCCACATCGATTCAAAACCGCACAAAGTTATTGTTGTCTTGAATAAGGGGGTGAAAATGTGAAGTGCAGCTGTATATGTAAAGCGGGTTTGTCAGAGAAATGTTACCGTTGACACGCTAATTCACCTTAACAGTTAAGCTACTGTAATTTGCCACTATTAGAGGTTATGGAGTAATTTCTTGTTGATTTGGTCCATGCCAAAACCTTAGCCAGGTGACGGGGGAGTTACCTGTTTTGCAAACTGTAATCTTGGGGAAGAAAGAAAATAATAATTCTACTAAGTAAATGTTGCAAAGCAAATAAATCCTAGGCTTTATACAGGCTTGTGTTGGAACAGCCCACATAAACTTAATGTTCTTCCATTTTTACCATCAGCACAAAAGTTAGAACTTAGAACCGACAATAATAAGTATAAAAAATTATAACTACCTACAGAATATGCAGAGCAAAGTTGGAAAATTATAATTTAAGAGTACTATAACCTCTACAGTCACAATTGTTTGGGGTTGAGAATACTTGGTTTGTCCAATTCTACCAAATAATTAGGTTATGGCTTCTAATTTATGATGGCCGGGCGAGTTGGCCGTGCGGTTAGGAGCGTGCAGCTGTGAGCTCGCATCCGGGAGATAGTGGGTTCGAACTCCACTGTCGGCAGCCCTGAAGATGGTTTTCCGTGGTATCCCATTTTCTCATCAGGCAAATGCTGGGGCTGTACCTTAATTAAGGCCACGGCCGCTTCCTTCCCATTCCTAGACCTTTCCCGTCTCATCGTCGCCATAAGACCTATCTGTGTCGGTGTGACGTAAAACAAACAGCAAAAAAGCTAATTTATGATGGCAAAATACTACATATTTTCTTTCATTGATAGAAGTATTGTATAGGCAATTTAAATGCAGTGCTTAATTACTACCAGTTAAAGATATTACTCACATGTAGATAGTTAATTTACTGTCTGCTGTTACACATATGAAGAAGTTTACAAAGAGCAGATTACATTCTATGTGCGGCACAGAAGTATTAGGCTACAAGTTTATCAGTATTTTTGATGTAGCTAAATCTTTGTGAATACAAATTAGAGACAATAACATTAGAACTTCAGTCTATGTCACGCAACATTAGTACCATGGTTACCGCTTGCATCGGCAATATCTACGCGCGGTATGACTGTCCTATGTTTATTTTTCTCGCAGACGACTTGCACGACTCGCCGATGGTTCCAACCACTGTACTTAGGAACTAAATGGTACTGAGCCCTGAACCACAATTACATTTGTTTTCACATAGGTTAGGTTAGGTTAGGTTAGGTTAGGACTATGTTTAATTTTATCGCAGGTTAGGTTAGGTTAGGTTAGGTTAGGTTATTTATTTTTCTCGCAGACGACTCGCGGTTAGGTTGGGTTAGGTTAGGTTAGCCCTGGACTATGTTTATTTTTCTCGCAGACGACTCGCACGACTTAGCCCTGGACCACAATGACGTTTCTCTTCACATTAATACACCACGACATTCTATGTCGCTTACTGGTCACGAAATGATAGGATTGATAGAAGCAAAGCCTACTACTTCTTTCTTCGTACATAGCGGATCCAGTCCATCTGGCCACTGTTGATACAGAAAACATATCTAATTATATTGATATGGCATCGTGCGATGGATGTGTTATTAATGTAACAAGTTTTTCAGCGAATTACAAGAACAACTTCAATGATTTACTTCAATTCTATGTACGTCACAATTTGATTTCAAATAGCAGAGTATGTGAATGGTGTGGCCGTCACGTCAAATTATTAGTGAATGAGAAGTTCAATCGTGTTGTTTTTCGTGTCGTCGCCTAACCTCCACTACATTAAGGTTGGTTCCATTTACATACATTCTTCTTCTCTATTATACATTGTTTATCATTCAGGTTACATTTCCTTGTGATTTTTTCTTCCGGTGTCGGGAACGCTACGTACTACTAATAATTAGGCCTCTATTTCTTTTTTATATTCAATCACAAGTCGCGCGGATTTAAGCCTCTATTTCGTACTCATATTTAAGCATAACTAGCGCTATCTATGGTTTCAAGTGTTTAGAATCGTAATTACTGCATCGAAACGTCTCAACTATTTCATCACGTTGTTATATAATCGTGGCTGGCGTTGGCACGAATGGACTCTGCATCGCCTGCAGATTTGCCCTATGAAATGTCACTACCATAGTTCAACATAGGCAGATATTCTTACTCTTATTTGTTTCATATGGTTATTCTTTGACATTGCCTCACTCTTAGGTCTTTTCATCGCGTAAGTTGGTCATAACTTCTGTCTGTATTAAATTATGGGAACGACATTTCACTGGACTAGCCTTCAACCAATGGCAGTGTCCATTCGCCCACCGTCAGCCATGATTACTATGATACAAACTTGCGTGACAAGGTCTGAAGTTTTACCCAATAACCATCAATGAGTACAATAAACAGTACCGGTACCTACGCCATGGAAAGAAGTCGTCTTCACGAGAATGCAGACTGCACACTGTCATGAATCGCGTTTTCCAATTGACAGCGCGGAAACCCATCTTTCTCTCTGCACTTTTTGTACAGGAAAGTAGTGAACAGATTTCGCATCCGTTTTATACGATTTGCAACCTTATACAGAGCAGTACCTCCTCAAATTTGACAATTTTCTTTCTGTTTCCATCACGACGTCAATGCTTCGCCATGTAAATAAACCTCACCAGTCACTATGTTGCAGCTTCAACATTCTACCGCGTGGCTGCGCTATCCAACTTTTCTGACGTCAATAGCGTATGCAGTAAGTTTAACCCTGGACATGATCTTTTAAAGGAGGCCAGGCAAAGAAAATGCCTGGTCGTTGGTCAGAAAGAGAGGGGTCCTTAAATAGAGATTTAAAAATGCATTGCTTTCATAGGGTTTTCAATCGATTCTTTTAAACATGGATCGTTTATAAATAGGACAGTTTTTACTGCAATGATTAAATAATTAAATGCGGATATTATTAACGGTGTGCCCAGATAACACACTCATGTTTTGAGTAAAAGTGTTATTATTCCGTATTAAACTTTGAATTGACAGACAGGTGGGCGGAAAATCTTGAGCTGCTGTCTGGTAACGGAAAATGTTTATATCTGTGTCATCTATTGTCAGTAGCACATTGACTAGCAGTACCTGAACAAATATAAAACTAATTGAAATCTTTTTATATCCATCATATTTTAAACAGCAACATTTTTCCTTTCCTCTTCATTAGCACCAAAATCCTAATAATACTGTTTGGTCATTCCAATAGACAAAAATCACTGTACCATGTGCCTGAAAATGTCTCTTATTAAGTGCAGTACCTATACTATTGTCATATTTTAAAATAAAAATTATTTACAACCCCCTTACGTCCTTAGGTGCAATTGAGGTGATCAGAGCATACGACCGGTGTACAGGATATTATCAACATGAATAAGGAAAATACGGGAGCATAAAATATGAAGCATTCTTACACACCTTTGGGTTTGGGTGCCACTCTAACGAGCAAAGTGGTTCCTCTCTTTCTTCGTGTTTGTGGTTGAATATTCCATTGCAACTGGGAAGATGGCTCCATGATTCCAAGACCGTTCTAGACATGAAGAAGAAAAATATCAGATACAAAGAGAAGTGAAATATTCATAATATTGTACAACACATTTGTACTTTACTTGTTGAAACTATTGAATCTTCCGTTCACAGTTAAATTCAAATAATCCACAATAAAATATTTCTATGTATTTAGTTTCTAGTTTCCTTTCTTCCCTTTTCAGCTCTCCCCGTGTGGGGGGGGGGCGGTAGAATAACACCCACGGGATCCCCTACCTGTCGTAAGAGGCGACTAAAAGGGGCCTCAGGGGCTCTGAACTTTGGAGCGTGGGTTGGCGACCACGGGACGCTCAGCTGAGTCCTGACATTGCTTCCACTTACTTGTGCCAGGCTCCTCACTTTAATCTATCCTGTCCGACCTCCCTTGGTCAGCTCTTGTTCTTTTCCGACCCCGACGCTATTAGGTTTGCGAGGGCTAGGGAGTCTTTCGTTTTCACGCCCTTCGTGGCCCTTGTCTTCCTTTGGCCGATATCTTCATTTTTCGAAGTGTCGGATCCCTTCCATTTTCCCCCTCTGATTAGTGTTATATAGAGGATGGTTGCCTAGTTGTACTTCCTCTTAAAACAATAATCACCACCACCACCACCTTTTCAGCTCATTTCTGTTGGTTTGAGGTCACATTTTGGATTTTGATTGGGGGTTTATGGTCGAATATCCTTCCTGACATCAGTGATTTTTCAGGTGAAAGTTCCACCCTGGGTTCCACCAGGAATTATCTTCGACCGTCTATGTAAAAACTCAGTAGCTAAATTATCGCGCTATTTATGACTCCATTTTCCTTGCAGCTGTGCTAGTACGTCGGAAAAATTCCGACATATGTTTATTGTAAAAATAGCACGCGATAACGGCAGTATGTAAGCTTTTAGTAACTATAGAGTAATATCATACACAGGGTGAAGTCGAACTCCACCGACAAACTTTCGGAGGTTGGTCAGTGATACTTTCTGAGGTGGCCGTGGTGGTGATTATTGTTTTAGGAGGAAGTACAACTAGACAACCTTCCTCTATATAACACTAATCGGAGAGAAAACATGGAAGGGATCCGACACTTCGAAAAATGAAGGTAACGGCCAAAGGAAGACAAGAGCGACGAAGGATGTGAAAATGAAAGACTGTCTAAGATTCGCAAACCTATCCTGTTGGCGTCGAAGAAAACAAGAATTGACCAAGGGAGGTTGTATAGGATAGATGAAAGTGAAGAGCTTGACACAAGGAAGTGGAAGCAATGCCAGGACTCAGCTGAGGGCCCCGTGGTCGCCAACCCCACGCTCCTGGGGCCCCTTTTAGTCGCATCTTACGACAGGCAGAGGATACCGTGGGTGTTATTCCACCCCCCTTCCCACACAGGGGGAGATACCTTCAGAGTATATTGGTATAAGGGACCCGTGGCCTCCGGTGGTTCGTTAGAGAGTAATTGCATTTCGTTTGGTTTGTTGCCCCAGTTAACTTTGTACCTGTATTGCACTGAAATAATAAATGCTAGTTTTTGACAAACGATGGGGTGTCAGAATTTTGTCTCGCAGAATTTCTTTAACGTGCCGGAAGCTAACGATACCATGATCATGATGATCGATATTTTGAACAAAACCCGTAAGGGAACAGTACTGCATTTGTTATGTACTGTACTGTACAGTGCACTGACAGAACAGATTGAGCACACTGTGACAAAAGTGTACATGTTTCGTCTGAGGGTTGTTGCATTACTCCGTGTTTATTGTTGTGCGTTTTGGTTATTGCGTATAACAGGCTTTGCATTGCTCTGTGCTTCGTGTAGTACGTCTTTCCCTGATATGAAGGTATGTTCACACAAAATTGAATGATTGGAGTAACAACTCAAATAAATCGTAATTGCATTATTACTCTCTAATGAGCCACCGGTTACCATGGATCCCTTCAGAAGGTATCCTCCCCCTGTCGGTGAGGGCGGTAGAATAACACCCATGGTATCCCTTGCCTGTCGTAAGAGGCGACTAAAAAGGCCAGAGGGGCTCTGAACTTCGGAGCGTGGGTTGGCGGCTATGGAGCCCTTAGGTGAGTTCTGGCATTGCTTCCACTTCCTTGTGGCAGGCTCCTCACTTTCATCTATCCTTTCCGACCTCCCTTGGTCATGTCTTGATCTTTTCTGATCACGAAGGTATTAGGGCACTCGAAGCTTAGGGAGTCTTTCATTTTCACTCTTTCTTTCTTTGGCCGATACATTCATTTTTCAAGTATCGGATCCCTTCAATTTTTCTCTCTGATTAGTGTTATATAGAGGATGGTTGCCTAGTTGTACTTTCACTAACAATAATCACCACCACCATCAGAAAGTATCCTTGAACAACCTCCGAAAGCTTGTCGGCGGAGTTCGGCTTTACGCTGTATATAATGTAACATTCAATGGTCTTTATATTATATTATTTCCTATCAAGACGAGGCGTTGCTGAACGGAAAGCTATAATAATTCATCTAACCGCACATTCAGAAGGTAACAACAGACTGTCTTCGTGTAGTAAGGTATTAAACAAAGAAAAACGAAGAGAAATACACTTTTTCATGAAAAACTTTCCATTGATATAAGTTGCTGTAAATGCGCGCGCGCTCTCTCTCTCACAGACGCGAAATATACGACTCAAAGCAGATCGCCTGTGTTCCATCGCGACATAAAAAGTGTCGTCACATTTCTGTAACGACAAAATTGCATGTACGACATTGTACTATGAAGATCTTTTAGTACCTTGCAGCAGATTCACAGAGCAATCACAATTCATGTCACAGAATTTAAGAGAGTCTGAGAGAAAAGACGAATATTTACAAAATGAATTATTCATTTGAAATGATGGAGTACCTCAGCTCTGCCACGAAATTTGAAAAGTGGTACGAGGGCTGCGACGGGGTCCACTCAGCCTCGGGGGGTCAACTGAGTAGAGGTGGGTTCAATGCCCACCTCAGCCATCCTGGAAGTGACTTTCCGTGGTTTCCCACTTCTCCTCCAGGCAAATGCCGGGATGGTACCTAATTTAAGGCCACGGCCGCTTCCTTCCCTCTTTCTTGTCTATCCCTCCCAGTCTTCTCATCCCCCATTAAGGCTCCTGTTCAGCATAGCAGGTGAGGCCGCCTGGGCGAGCTACTGGTCATCCTCCCCAGTTGTATCCCCCGACCCAATGTCTTACGGTCCAGGACACTGCCCTTGAGGCGGTAGAGGTGGGATCACTCACTGAGTCGAAGCAAAAACCAACCCTGGACGGTAACCGGATTAAGAAAGAAAGAAAGAAAGAAAGAAAGAAAGAAAGAAAGAAAGAAAGAAAGAAAGAAAGAAAGAAAGTTAAATATTCTCCGTCTACCGCTTTTCCCACATCTGTGGGGTTGCGGGTGCGAACTGTGCCACACAAGTGGATTTGGCCATGTTTTCCGACCAGATGCCCTTCCCGATGCCAACCCTGTATGCAGGGATGTAATCACTATTACGTATTTCTGTGGTGGTCGGTAGTGTGGTATGTTGTCTGAATATGAAGAGGAAAGTGTTGGAACAAACACAAACACCCAGTCCCCGGGTCAGAAAAATTCATCAGACGCGATTAAAATCCCCGACCAGGCCGGGAATCGAACGTGGGACCCACTGAACCGGGGGCCTCAACGCTGACCATTCAGCCAATGAGTCGGACAAAGAAATAATAATAATAATAATAATAATAATAATAATAATAATAATAATAATAATAATAATAATAATAATAATAATAATAACGCCGGGCTGAGTAGCTCAGAAGGTTGAGGCGCTGGCTTTCTGACTCCGACTCCAACTTCGCAGGTTCGATCCTGGCTCATTCCGGTGGTATCTGAAGGTAATCGAATACGTTAGCCTCGTGTCTTTAGATTTACTGGCACGTAAAAGAACTCCTGCGGGACTAAATTTTGGCACCTCGGCGTCTCCGAAATACGTAAAAGTAGTTAGTGGGACGTAAAGTAAATAACATCATCATCATCATCAATAATAATAATAATAATAATAATAATAATAATAATAATAATAATAATAATCATAATCATAATAATAATACCCGCCTCTGTGGTGGAGTGGTTAGCGTGAGTAGTTGCCACCCCCGGAGGCCCGGGTTCGATTCCCGGCTCTGCCACAAATTTGAAACGTGGTACGAGGGCTAGAACGGGGTCCACTCAACCTCGGGTGGTCATTTGAGTAGATATGGGTTCGACACCCACATTAGCCATCCTCGAAGTGGTTTTCCGTGGGTTCCCACATCTCCTCCAGGCAAATACCGGGATGGTACCTAACGTAGCATGTACCCGCGGCTTCGCCCGCGTTTATTAATTCAACCGTTAGATGTTGTAAACCATTTATTTTAAAGGAAAATAGAAAGTAAAATTATTTAATAACTTACATCGTTTTAGTATAAATTGCATAAAATACATTATTTTATTTTTGTACAGTTGTCAATGGGAGAAGCACCGTTTTCGAAGGACTGCTACAACATATAACGATTGTCCATGTCCCTGACTGACGCACATGGCAAAACTGAAATACGTCAAAATTAAAATGGTATATCCGAAGGGAGGATTTGAATCCGAGGAATGAATACTACTTCGCCTGCGGCGTGTCCAATCTTTACGGTGACTCCAATAATATTCGGCATCGGTTTCTTGAGAATCGTATTCCTTTGCAGAGGGAAGGAGGATTCATATTCCTGAGAAGGATAATCGGTGCCACAATCGTCCGCTCCAAGATATTCGAGGGTACTCCAGTTGACTCAAAGTTATTCAAAAGCTCTGTCGTTTAGTCGACAGTCCCATCTTTATTACATGTCGTGATGATAGAGGGGTAAATTTGTAGAACACCGAATAACTCTTGTAAATATTCCTTGTTGATGTCGTTGATAGCTTCATTTCCTGGAGCAAGAATTGCTCTTTGACGCAGCCATGCTTGATCGGTGAAATGCTGTCTCTAACTGGTTCAATGAGAAATTAACTCATGTAGAGAAAGATACAACTGCCTTTTAAATTGCGTTGTAATTTTTGAATGTTGTTCTTGTTGTAGTTTCTTAGGTGTAATGTTTTTCGTTACTTATGTTTGAAATTTTTGTTGCCTTCTGAGAGTAGCTGTGAAACAAATAGAAGGTACGCCCGTTGGTTGAGGCATAGGATATGTCTACGAAATCCCTTACTTTTCGTAAGAGGACACTAAAAGTGGTAACCCTAGGTTCTAAACTTGAGACCGCGGTACCCCTACCCATGTCTGACACTGCTGTCACGCACTTCTACCAACTTTACCACTTTCAGCGTTCTATCTGGCCTCGCTTAGACAACCCTTGTAGTCCCAATAGTATTTGGCTTGCGAGACCTAGCCAAAATTGTAATCTTCATAGCTTCCTGAACACAAAATATTTGTAAAATACATGCATGATATCCCAAACTCTTGCTGTGATCGTACCCCAACGTTGTTAGGTTTGTGAGACCTAGGGAGTGAATTTGGTCTGATTTTACGACCGAATGTCCTTTATGACTCCAACGTTGTGTCGAAGAATATATTCAATAATTGTGTGTTTCTACAGTGGTTGGCAGTCTTCTGTGCTGTGTGCTATGAAACAGAACGCTATGAACTAAATAATACTATTATTTATTTTATGTACCAATGACTACTTTTAAAGTTTTAGGAGACACTGAGGTGGCTTAATTTTGTCCCGTACAGTTGTTTTTACGTGCCAGTTAATCTACCACCTTGAGGCTTCGTGCCTGACCACAATGAAATAACGCTTCTACTGTTTGAGGTAATCAGATCGGCACAGAGCTAGAGGCCGTCAAGCTGGTTACTCAGTCATCACGTGCCCATCTCTATGGTACTTTTGAATTCTATATCTATTTATTATTATTATTATTATTATTATTATTATTATTATTATTATTATTTTGTCTGTTTTGTATCGTCCATGTCTTCTTCCTCTTCTATTGTTATCCCTTAACACGCCATTTTAAATTTTTTTTTGCTAGTTGCTTTACGTCGCACCGACACAGACAGGTCTTATGGCGACGATTGGACAGGGAAGGGCTAGGAGTGGGAAGGAAGCGGCCGTGGCCTTAATTAAGGTACAGCCCCAGCATTTGCCTTGTGTGAAAATTGGAAACCACGGAAAACCATTTTCAGGGCTGCCGACAGTGGGGTTCGAACCTACTATCTCCCGAATACTGGATACTGGCCGCACTTAAGCGACTGCAGCTATCGAGCTCGGTACACGTCATTTTAATGTGATGCGATACGAATCGCTTTATTTATTTATTTACCGTTATTTTTACATTTTCTCACCTTCTCAGAGACCATAGCAACCTCTCCAGATCCTGTCTGCGGCATATTCTTATAAAATAAGTGTTTGATTTGTCTTTAGATATCCTATATTTGTCATGTCGTTGTGAAAACAGATCTTTACCTGCATAAAAATTCATTTAAGAATACGCCTGTGTTAACCATTTCAGATCTCTGAGTGCCGTAGATTTGGCTGGGGATCGTACACATACACATAGACAAACACTTCCGGATATTGCGGATTGAATATGGCTCCTCGTTTCGGGGACCGAAAATGGCTTCCCACGCCATGGACTTAAAATGGCTCCTTGACATGTGTTCTCTACCTAACTTATGTACGTTGCCTAGCGACAGTGAATCCATGCATTTAATCCCGGTGACAGCACGCTGGATTGTCATATCCCAACACACGTTTCCGACGGTTTTTCGTTCATAACTCACCAACGAAAGCGAAAATTAAAAATCCGGCTTCGAGGTGCATTCGGACCCCCTTCCATCTTCCTATGTTCAAAATGTCATATCTCTGCGTGCCGTAGATTCGGCTGGGCATCGCGCGCGCGCACACACACACACACACACACACACACACACACACACACACACACACACACACACACGCTCTCTCTCTCTCTCTCTTCCTTTTATTATTATTATAGATGCCAACAACAATGACAAATAGCCATGGCACAGAGTGCCAATGTTTTTGAATGACCATCAAAAATTGAGTATCTCAGCTGCGATCGTACCCGTGAACTTGGGATCATGAGTTAAACACTTACCAGTGAGCCACTGTATCAGCTAACTGCAATCAATATAATAATATCCGAAACAGGTAATATTTATAGAAGAGTCCTCGGGCTCTATATAGCCTAAATTTAATTCGAATAGGCTTATGTCTTCGATCGAGCGAGATGGCCGTGCGGTTAAGGTCCGTCAGCTGTGAACTTGCATTCGGGTGATAGTGGGTTCGAATATCACTATCGGCAGCCCTGAAGATGGTTTTTCATGGTTTCTCATTTTCACACCACGCAAATGCTGGGGTTGTTCCTTTATTAAGGCCACGGCCGTTTCCTTCCGACTCCTAGCCCTTGACTACCCCATCGTCGTCATAGGACCTGTCAGTGCGACGTATATCAAATTATAAGAAAGTTGCCTTCTGCTTAAATACCAACATTTATGTCAATCACTGCTGTAGATTAGATAGATAGATAGATAGATATGATTTATTTTAACTGGCAAAGTTAGGGACACGTGTCCCTGTCTTACACTTAACCAGTGAAATACATAATTAACATAAAAATATATAACATACTGAATAAATGAAAAAAGAGACTGAAACAAATTACTACGGTACTATGATCCTGCTGTACATAAAAATAACTATTATAATACACAATATAAATTAACATTTTGCTTCCTGCGAAGAAATTAACATACAATAAAGAACGAATTACAATTTCAATAATAATAATAATAATAATAATAATAATAATAATAATAATAATAATAATAATATAGATAAACCTACTAATATTTACAATTAATTTGTCCAATTCCAGAAATATATCACATTGACGAATGTTACAGTTTTCACGTGTTTACTGTGGGTGAAAAACATTGCAAAATGGGGATAGGAATAAGGATAACTATGCAGGAAACCACAGCTGAGTACTTTCTAACACTATTGATGAATAATAATAATAATAATAATAATAATAATAATAATAATAATAATAATAATAATAATAATAATAATAATGTCTAATAATGATAATAATAAGAAGAAGAGGAGGCATAAGAAGAAGAATAAGAAGAAGACGAAGAAGAAGAAGAAGAAGAAGAAGAAGAAGAAGAAGAAGAAGAAGAAGAAGAAGATTGTCACACTACGAGCTCGTTTCATAGAGATATTTTGAACACATACTTTTAAATCTTCCGTGGTTTGATATCCCTCTGACTTCCTGCGGAAGGAAGTTCCATTCACGGCTGGCCACAACAGTGAAGGACTTGTTGTAGGTTGAGGATTTATGCTTAGGAATAGTGAGCAATGTCGAGCTCAGTGCTCTGGTGTTTTTATCATGTTCAGAAAGGCTATGAAATCGTTCATACAGGTAAGATGGGGATTGTAAGGTAAGGATTCGGTGCAATGAAGTCAGGGTATGCAGCTTGCGTCTGTCTTCAAGGCGTAGCCATCCGAGGTCGACGTAAGACTGGGTAACATTGATAGATAGATAGATAGATAGATAGATAGATAGATAGATAGATAGATTGATAGATTAGGTATAATACTTCCAAAAACACACACACAAAACAGCGAAACGAAGGTGGAATTGATCATCATACATCTCGTCCGAGACACAAAAGAAGTAGGTATTAACCGAAAACTCGAAGTGTACAGACAAAAAGAGGAGTATATATATCTAAACTGTGCTTAGTCGGCATGTGGACTAAAGCTGTGTTACATACCTGCAGTGAGCGTTGATAAACGGCTACTGAGTGGAGAGTTTCAGAACGATGTTGACAAAGTGAAGAGTTCATTAGCGGCTATTGATGTGTCACACCTACCGGTAACAAACATTTGTCACCCTCTTTTGTAAACATTGGCTGTAAAGGTGTGTTTCTCTTAATTACTACGTCCCGCATTATAATGAGGAGAGGACTTTTGTTCTGTCCTGGTTAATTAGGAGAGTGCGAGTTCGTATCCAGGCAGTTCGTGTTTAGGAAAGGTTATTCTAGTAAGGCTCAACTTGCAGGATTCTAGCAAGATATAGCAGATATCATAGATTTAGGAGCTCAAATGAACTGCATTGCTGTTCACCTTCCCAAGACTTTTGAAAGGGTAGATCATGGAAGACTACTGACGAAAGTAAGGGTCTTTGGACTAAATAAAATAGTGTTTTAATTGATGGATAATTTCTAGAAATCAGATGTCAGAGAATTAGAGTGGATGAAGCATTATCTGATCTGGATCTTTATGTTTTATTATATATACAAATGATGCTAGTAAAGAACTGGAATCATAAGACTCCTTGTGGATGATGTCATTATTATACGGAGCAATAATAAGTTACAGGATTGTGAGCTAGTGAAAAAATACCTCGAAATGGACAGCAATATGATGGTAAAGGAAGTGAAAAGTCAGGTTGTAAGCTTCACCAAGAGGAAAAGTCCTCTGTGTTTTAATTACGGTGTTGCTGGAGTGAAAGTACCTCATGGGTGCCACTGTAAGTACTAGCTCCTTTTGTGGATCAGTGGAAAAATGTCGGCCTCCGGATCCTTAGTTTTAAACCCATCAACGGTAGTCGCATTTTTGAAGGGTGTAAAACGTCCGTTCGATACCCCATGTCGTACGATATCGGCATGTAAAAGGTCTGTGGTGACACATTTGGTTTTCAACCGACAAAATTAATTAAATCTCAGCCAAGAGCGATTCGGCTTACACTGCCATCTAATAACGACAGAGTAAAACGGAACATAAACATTGACGAGCAGGCAACCTGATGGCGTCAAATTACAATGCCTGCATAAGTTAAGGCCATACGATTATTATTATTATTATTATTATTATTATTATTATTATTATTATTATTGTAAGTACCTAGGTGTTAATATATCTAATGCGAGATCTTCACTAGGGGGATCTTTTTCCTGGTAGTAGGCTACAAAAACCTGTAGAATCGGGGATTTAGCAAAATTTTGTTCGTAGTTTTATATAAAACGCCTATCGCTCTAGTCAGGTGAATAATAATAATAATAATAATAATAATAATAATAATAATAATAATAATAATAATAATAATAATAATAATAATAATAATAATCCGCCTCTGTGGTGTAGTGGTTAGTGTGATTAGCTGCCACCCCCGGAGGCCCGGGTTCGATTCCCAGCTCTGCCACCAAATTTGAAAAGTGGTACGAGGGCTGTAACTGGATACACTCAGCCTCCGGAGGTCAACTGACCATAGGGATTTTCGATTTCTACCTCAGCCATCTTAGAAAGCGGTTTATCGTGGTTTCTCACTTCTCCTACAGGCAAATATCGTGATGGTACCTAACGTAATGCCACGGCTGTTTCCTTCCTTCCTCCTTGTCTATCCCTTCCGATCTTCCTATCTCCCCACAAGGCCCCTGTTCAACATAGAAGATGAGGTCTCCTTCGTGAGGTGCTGGTCCTCCTACCCAGTTGAATCCCCAGACCCAATGTCTGACACTCCAGGACACTCCCCTTGAGGCGGTAGAGGTGATTCCGAGGGAAAAACCAACCCTGGAAGGTAAACGGATTAAGAAAGAAGGAAGGAAAGTAAGTAAGTAAGAAAGAAAGAAAGAAAGAAAGAAAGAAAGAAAGAAAGAAAGAAAGAAAGAAAGATAATAATAATAATAATAATAATAATAATAATATATAATTTTTATGGGGTATGACTTCCGGATAAACCTGGTGCAGGTCTTTCGGGTTAATGCCCTATAGGAGATCGGTGTGCCCTTGAGATTGGGCCTTACCTAAGACGAATTCTAGTCTTGAAGACAAAACAAACATCCATCGTCCGTGTCAGAGGAATTAACTAATGAAAGTTAAAATACCCGAGCCAGTCTGGAATTGAATCTGGGACCTCTTGGACCAAAGCCCAGAAGGCTAACCATATAGCAATGCAGTCGGATGTAACAACAATAATGTTTATTTTACATCCCAGCGACTACTTTTACGTTTTACGGAGGGGCCAAAGCCGGAATTTTTTCACGCAGGAGTTCTGTTACTCGCTGTTAAATCTACCGACACGAGGCTGACGTATTTGATCACCTTCAAATACATCCAGACTGAGCCGAGATCGAACCCGCCAGCTTGGGGTCGGAAAGAGGATGCTCTTATGTCTGATCTACTCAGCCCAGCGGTCTGGTGTGTGGCTCATATACATATAGCACTTTTGTAAGATTTCCAATGATTTAAAAGAATGGTGAAATGTATGTATTAAATTTAATTTTAACTACAGTATTTTAACTACAGCCTGTTTCCAGTTTCAACCGGGTCAGGAATTGTCCTTCATCTAGCGGCGTGGATAGGAACTGCGCCGCTTGCCGAAGCCAGTCGCTCTCTACTGGGACAATGATTGATTGACAGATCGAATGAAATGTTATTGGAGAGTGTTGTTGGAATGAAAGGTGATAGGGAAAACTGGAGTAGCCGGAGAAAAACCTGTCCCGCCTCCGTTTTGTCCACCACGAATAGCACATGGAGTGACCGGGATATGAATCACGGAACTCAGCTGTCAGAGGCCTATGCGCTGCCGCCTGAGCCATGAAGGCTACAATTTTTAAGTACAGTATATTACAATAAAAATGGTGCAAACATAATCAAACAAAACTGTGGTACCTACGCCCATTACTGGTCTTGGCCTGCCAAGATGACTGCTGTCCATCTAGATTGCCTTCTGATGAAGTGCTACGTGGTCTGCGTCGCGAAATTCTCAGTTGTATTGGTGGCTTTCAGACTGGATCTACTGCCTCTGAGCTGGTCTGACGAGGCTGAGTGAATCCCGTTCCAGCACTCAGTCTAGGATTAATTTTTTTTTTTTGCTATTTGCTTTACGTCGCACCGACACAGATAGGTCTTATGGCGCCGATGGGATAGAAAAGGCCTAGGAATTGGAAGGAAGCGGCCGTGGCCTTAATTAAGGTACAGCTCCGGCATCTGCCTGGTGTGAAAATGGGAAACCACGGGAAACCATCTTCAGGACTACCGACAGTGGGGCTCGAACCCACTATCTCCCGATTACTGGATACTGGCCGCACGATTAAAATTCTTGTACGAGCCGGGAACTGAACTCAGGTCTCCAGATAAGAGGCAAGTATTCTTATCATACACACTAGTGAGTTAGAAAAAGAGATATAGAAACGTTAGTCAACATGTCCTTGCGGGATGGTCTATATAACAGATGGTGTTAGTATTTCTGCCTCTGGTACGAAAGCCCATTTTTAAGAAGACACATTGTTGGAATATGAAGACCACCAGGGGGCTATGATCGTTAAGGTGTGAAGTTTATGTGGTCTGACATCGTTGTTAGCCGGATTGAGTCCCGTTGGTCGAAAAATAATCCACCATCAGAATGTTGGCCGGCTGGGTAGGAGAGGTGGTATATAATTTCTAATCACTAGATTGCCTGGATTCAATTTCAAACCTCTTCGCAGTGTTCATATGGAGTGAGGATATATACCGCTGTTGATGGTGATTTGTCCGTCGGATGGGGACGTTAAAGCTTGAGCAGACCCATTGGTGTAGGCTATGTGTCGGTACCGGGTCTCACCCTCTCCCTTCCTATCATCTTACATCACGTCATTCATTACATCTCATCAACTCCTCTGATAAGGTTAGGCTAACGTCAGGAAGGGCATCCGGTCATAAAAACTCATTACGAAGATTCATCGTACTTCATAGCCGACCACTTAGAGAAACGGGACCACGCTCTGCGACCACTTGTTACGGGGATACCGTGGTTTACAGAGGTGAAAGAAGGTGCGGGTATGAAAGAGTGGATATACAAAAATTGAAAGATTGATTTAAAACTTTAAAATTGGCATTTTTATTTCTTTCCCCTTTTTTCTTTCTACTTTTCAGATGTTGACTTTTTTTTTTGCTGTACGTGGCACCGACACGGATAGGTCTTATGGCGACGATGGGATAGGAAAGGCCTAGGAATGGGAAGGAAGCGCCCGTGGCCTTGATTAAGGTACAGCCCCAGAAATTGCCTGGTGTAAAAATGAAGCCACGGAAAACCATCTTTAGGGCTGCCGACAGTGGGATTCGAACCCACCATCTCCCGGATGCAAGTTCACAGCTGTGCCTCCTAACAGCACGGCATGTTAACTTTTAAACAATTCGCTAAACGAATAACAAAATCTCAGGTACAACAATGATCTCGAGACGTAATATTATGAATTCATAGAACAATTAAACGAAATTAATTAACAATACGAGCTTGAAGCTTCAACCTTACCAGTGTGACAAGAGCGACCACTGCTCCATTCAATAATATCTCTTACAAGAGCACCTTTGCTCCACAAAATTATCTGGGACACTACTCTCCGAACATTATAACATTTCAACCTTCCAAAGGCACCATTCAACCTTTACATTAATAGCAAGAGAGTCCGTGCTCTAAAATTTTACACTCAGGAATTTATTTCCTAAAATTCACACTTTCCAGGCCTATCAAAGGCACAACCTACATTTAAGAAAATTTCACTGTCATAATTCCTCAACAGCCTGGTATCATTAACATGATAAGGAATGACATTGATTGTAACAGGGTTAGCAAGTACCCATTCTACAAGGCCTTTGGTAAAAGCAAAAGGTTAACTTACTGGCCCAAAAGCCAAAACGGAAAGGAGGCGATCTCTTGCACTCCTAGAAATTTACACTATATGCATAAAAAAAAACCCTACTTGGCCTTGTGGTCCGACGTTACAGAGGCTAAGCCTATACTACTGAGGTGACTAGATGGAGAGAAGTTACGGAAATTACAACATAGAAAAGGTTTCAAAATTAGACCTCTCGAAGAAGGACGAGGCGCCTCGCCTCCTTTATAAACACACTGTGGACTGGAGCGATCACTAAGACAACCTGGCCCGAAAATGTGCCAGCTTTTATAGCCGAGAGGAAGGTTCCAGAAAACTCTGGGCTAAGGCCCGACACCCCCCATTCTGATTGGATACTTAAATAAATACGGTAACAAAAAATTGTTATTGAATGAAAAATAAATATACACAATTTTCTACTGGCCAACATCTTAATTTGGTGGGAAGACATAGAAGTGTAGTAAACTTTAACCCACCAAAACAAAGAATAAACATTTCAGTTTAGTAAACCTGCACATGC
Source organism: Anabrus simplex (assembly GCF_040414725.1). Classification (NCBI taxonomy): domain Eukaryota; kingdom Metazoa; phylum Arthropoda; class Insecta; order Orthoptera; family Tettigoniidae; genus Anabrus; species Anabrus simplex. The sequence goes on along the minus strand of NC_090269.1, from coordinate 226,764,814 downwards.
AAAATTACTCTACAATTTTAATAGTCAATTTTCACACGAGAGGGCATAACATAAGTTTATATAGCGACATCTGTAAAAAAATGTCCAAATTTCTTGTGTTTGTTGTTGCAAACTTCATATATCAGATGGTATTCTCCAAGGCACTTAATTTAAATGTACGGGGCGGGTGTACTTCCGGTACAGACCTTGGTTCGTTATACACACCTTGCTGGAATTTATAAAGTCTGCCATTTTGGCCATAGAACAACCAAACCAAACCACATGGCGGAACAGCCCAGAAGGACTATGGCCTGCCAAGCGGCCGCTACTCAGCCCGAAGGCCTGCAGATTATGAGGTGTCATGGGGTCAGCACGACGAATTCTCTTGGCCGTTATTCTTGGCTTCCTAGATCGGGGCCGCCATCTCACCGTCAGATAACTCCTCAATTGTAATCACGTAGGCTGAGTGGACCTCAAAGCCGCCCTCAGATCCAGGTTAAATTTCTAGACCTGGACGGGAATTGAACCCGGGGCCTCCGGGTAAGAGGCAAGCACGCTACGTCTTCACCGCGGGGCCGGCATCTTTTGTACATAGGGGACTGTACCGGGAGGTACACCTTAACCCCGTGCATTTAAAAGAAAGCGCCTTGAAGAACGCTCTCTATCATATAAAAATTGAAACATCTAGCACAAGAAGCTGGGACGTTGATCAAAAGATGTCACTACTAAAATGATAGAGTAATATGTTATTTTAAAGTTTCCTAAACTGACTTCTTTTGTTTAGTTTTGGAGTATCACTGGTTGCAACAACTACTTCAAGAAATTTGGACTTATCTCCATAGATGCCTCTATTAAAGAACTGATGTCATGCACTTTGGTGCAAAGTGGAAAACTATAAATTTAAAGAAATTTTGTGTTTATAGGTTTTCTGAACTGAATTGACTTTCCTTATTTTTGATACTTCAAGGTTTGAAACACTTCTTACTCATCTCGCCAGCTTGGGAGTCTGGCCAATCATAATTTTTGTGTATTTAATTTTCAGCCAATCATAGGCTTCTTGTAACTTTTTGTCTTCCAATAAAATGAGAGCGTGTCTCCGGACTTAATCCAGAGCCTTCTCGAACCTTCCTCTCGGGTATAAAAGCTGTCGCTTTTTCGAGTTAACTTGTCTTATTGGTCGTCGTATTACTGAGTGTGCGTGTTAGGAGACGGAGGTCCTCATTCTTCGGAAGGCAGAACATCAGCCCAGGTAATGGCCACCATATTTCTATCTCTGTAGTTATCTCCGCAAGTCGACCCGAGGGGAAGGTTCCCTATATTCGTAATGTAACTGAAAATTTTCCAAAATGTAAATCTTTCTTTCTGCTCATGTAATAATTCAAGTAAATCAAGTACTTAAACTGAAAACCGGGGATAGAGGGTGCGTACCCTCTCGCGTTCTCCTTCAATTAATCTTGAGGTGACTACGATTTTGTAACTCTTTTCACCTGTAAATTGTTAATTAACTTGTCCATCTAGTCACCTCAGTAGTTTGGAATTAACCTCTGCATCATCGGGTCGCAAGCCCACGTAGGATTTTAACCTTGGTTTTCAAGGAGTGCAAGTGTACCCCTTCATGATGTGACCGTTCACAACGTCACCTGTGGTATGTCATGATATCCAAGAGATGAAATATGCCGTTTTCCGCGTCATTCTGGGATAAAAACTGCCCAAGTTAGAATTTTTAGGCCCGTTCCAGGACTCGATTTGCAGTATCCAGAGTCGCGCGACCCAGCTCTAGTTGCTGGTAATTAGCAGCAAGGCGGTGCAAGAGCGCTTGTACTCGAAGTTTTCTCACTCCAACCGCGAGCGAGATGAAAAGAGACGCGTTATCACGTGATAGAGAATCAGGTCACTAGCTGAGCCCAGAGAGTATATCCAACGTGAAAACTAACATTATACCCTGTTTTCCTCGCTCATTCAGCACTGCCAACTTATCGCATTCAGCTGTTTTATTTCTGTTAATTTTTATAAATCGCAAAATACCCAATGGATAATTAAGCGCAAATATTCATTTGAATCAGGGAATTTTACGCATAATTATGAGACCGAGAAGTGCTCTACTTAACTGACAGAGCGGTAACTACGCTGTAAACAAGGGCGCGTCTTAATGACTAACAGATGTTGGACCCTAACCGTGCAAGCGAACACAAGGAATCCCCTGTGCTCGTCATCATTCACCGCCAGAGACAAAAGGACGCTTTTAAGATTGCTTGAGAATCTACGAATATTTCAAAAACATTCACTCAGTGGAAATGAGAATGCAAGAGCTACAATTTGATATCCTGTTCGTTACTATACGTTGCGTATTAAAGGACCAACGTGTGAGAAAGGGTTGCATTTTCCCCCCACCCTCAGCATTCGGGTCTCTCGCGTAGCTCGCCTATATATTCAAGAGCTGAGAGGCAGACACTACCCAGTGCATTTTCAGTGCAACGCCAGCACGGTAGTATTTCGTCGTGGTTTGTGTGTGAGTCGTTTGTGAAGAAATAATCTTGTAATTTGAGCAGTGTAATGCAGTGATTTATTAAAGTCTGTGAATATATGTGGAAATAATCACCCTCTGAGTGAGATGTTAGCGTGTACAGTGTGCCGCTAATTAATAAAATAGGAACGGTGCGAAACCGCAATAACCGATGTCCGTGTGTAGAAGAGGTCGTACATCGAGCCTCCTATGTATCTAAGCTAATACGGCTCAGTTAACATATATAGGGACGTACTTAGCGAAGTGTGTGGAGCGAGCGTGCTCGATATAAATGTGAATTACCAAGAAAGTCAGTGAACGGCTCATTGTCGACCCAATTGAGGACAGTGCCACGTTAGAGTAATCCGTAGTGCAGTTGAGAGCTCGACTTACGGCTAAGTGCAATAGAACAGGCCTGAACTAATATCATAAAATACGAGAATGCTAATACATTAGTGGCCTAACCACTGTCGTTTCTAGGGAAACTAGTGAAATTTCTGGGCCTATAATAGTTGCCTACAAGAAGAATAGATAAATGAGAAGGGATTAATGTCGGGTTTCTGGGACATTACCGACATCGTGTTGGAATGCTCGTGCCAATGAGTATATCCAACCATATATTCAAATTGTGATGTGTAATAAACTAACGCATTCACATGAGATAACTTCCCCTCATTTACATGTCTATGAGAACGTCGACATCCAGCTGAATGCCAAAGTTTTGCCTGTGTACCGGAGTGAACGAGTCATCTAGCTGTTTGCCGAAATTTCGCCTGGTAGCAGAGAACGTCTGGAACGTCGCTGTCATGTGTGTGACCTGCCAGGAAGTCATCATAGGTCTTCGCATCGCTGATGACGTGATGGAAGCCGAGTAAACCATGGTTGCCTCCCTGTAAAGCTGTGAACGTGGTATCCAGAAGGCTGAGTTCATTTCCAAGTATTTATATCTTTGAAGGTCATGTTCCATTGTAAATATGTAGATTTTTCACATAGATGTAACGTAGACTGCAAGCACGCCATTTCAGAGGGATAATAATGATAATTTAATTTTTATTTGGGTCTTTTATAGAATACTTTCATCATTGTTTTGGGACGACCATATTTTACTTCCATCCTTGTATAAGGGTTCGATAATGCATGACGTAATTATAAGGACCTTGGCTTAATTAAGTGTGAAGCGCTGTCAAGTAGAGAGGGCTTAAATATTCTGTAAAAATGACTCCAGTTATCATCTTTCCATAGCATGTACGAGTCATCAAGATTTTCAGTAATTCACTTTTTTTTGGTGCGCTTCACCTGGTAGAGATCCCTCCTAATTAGTAACTAAGGCACCTGGAACAAGACATCGAGACAGTGGGTATCTTACATCGTTAATTAATTAGTTCGCGAATGCGTAAGGTAATTTGGACCCGTGTGGTAGGAGTTCATCATTATATATGCATCGTGGTCGATGTACCGAAAGGAGAAACGAGATGGCTGGACAGGCTGTAGCCATAATATATATTGTGAAATGAAAATGTGAAGTTCCCTTGGAATCTGTCATTAAGATACGCGAGGTGCATATCGCGATGTGAATATGTTAATTACGGCCGAATATAGGGCCGAGATTTGTGGGGAGGCCATTGTGGCCCGAGAAAAGAAGTGAGATAGATTATTTGCCGTGAAACCATTGTCCGAGAAGGCTTAGTGGACCGCTCTTTGGAAGTGTGTCACGAGCAGCTAACAGCTGGAGTTTAATGAGCCCCTTTAAACGGGGGAGTGAAGGCGTTTTCTTCAGTGAAATAGAACAGAAACAAGTGGCGAGTTTCTTTCCTTTCGGCACAGAGATTACTTGTGTTAATTTAAATAGAGCCAACGTCGCAGAGATCCCAAATGAGCATTAAAGGAAGGATCCCCCAATTTCTTTTCTTAATTACGTATAGCGTGCAGGGAATTCCAGGTTAGATATACCCCGTCTCAGAAGATCTTGGGTTCGTTCCAGGAGACAGTGAAAGTTTATGTTCACTGTTACCAACAGCGGATGGCTTGTACCATCTGTGATTCATCGTGTGTGTGTGTGTGTGAAATGTATATATTCTTGGCCAGTTATTGGAGGTAGTGCTATGATACTTTGTTTATGATGTCTGGTATTGAAGTGGCTAAGTGCTTGTCCATAGGTAGCAACGTTGTGTAAATAATGTCCTGATATATGTATTGACAAAAATCCTAATGAAATGAGCGTGTTTATTATACTGCATATTTGGCAACGTTTAACTTAAGGAAGTGTTGTAACGCGACTTTCAAAGGATTGGGAGTGTAAATTGCCTATTTCAGTTCATCCGATTCTAGCAGACTTATATCATAATTTGATACAATTTGAATATATAAATTCTCGGCAGGTAAACAGATTTACAGCGGGGTGTGTCCATACTGATTAAATATGTGTGTGATTTAATGTAAGTGTCGAGTGAAATAATTTGAGAGGAAGCGCCCCTCTAAACCTGAGATAGTGTAAATAATCCAAGAGGGAACGCCTTCTTAAGTTTGAATATTTGAACGTATAATGAAGTGTAGAAAAAGGACTACCGAACATTTAAACGTCAAGATCACCCAAATTACTGTATGTAAGGTGTTTGTATGGCATATCCATGTAAATAATATGTGTTTCACTAGTATAAGAAAAAGGACCGGTAGTATGGGTACTCGAAACCCCTGTATTGTTTCTTAATTCCAACTACTACAGTCTTATCAAATGTAGGTTGTGCCTAGAGAGGTCAGACATTGTAAAGTATTATGCAAAGGTGAAAGTTAAAAGTTGCCTTGAGCAGGCCGTAAGTGTTTGGGAGTGCAGCCTCCTTGGTAGAATTTGTAGCTCTTTTCTGGTAATGTAACAGATATTTGCGAAATATTGAGTGGTGCCTGTGGAAGGCCGTAACTTGTAACCATTGGAGCGAAGTGCTCTTGAAAATTGTGTTTTGAGAGATTTATCTCCTTGTCTATCTAACTAAATGCAAAAAAATTGTTATTTGTTGGAACCTTTATAAATTATAGGCTTGAAGCTCAAAATTGTAACTTACCAATTCTTGGTTTTCCTGTTTGTCGAGTTTGTACCACAATTGCTATGTACCTGAAATCTTGTTCTTTCACCAAGTGAAGAGTTTTGTTAAAATTTAGTATCTGAAAAGAAATATAACCTTTATTTTAAAGTTTTAAATTAATCTTTGACTATCGTAGATAGACCCATTCCAGCCCGCACCTTCTTTAACTTCTGCGTTCCAGAGAATACTCCGAAACAGGGACAAATAACAATTTACTGTCAAACAACATTCCTAAATCCTTTTGTTCTGTTAGACTTTGGGACAGGTTATTGAGAAGGGAATTTTTACTAGGAGTAAGGGATTTACGACGGGTTATCGAGATAGAGGTACGTTTTTCAGGATTTGGCTGAAAGACGCCGTGTAAAGCACCATTCAGTGAGATAATTAAGCCCATTTTGTGAGGAGTTTACATTTGTTAAATAATCTTTTTGTTTGAAATACACTGGCGGAAAAAATTCCAAACATCATGAAATAAGGGGCGTGGAACACGGAAATTTTGGCAATATATTTGTCGAAGTAACATATTTAATTGATAAAGGTACAAGACTACAGGTTAATATACGCGCGAGAAAAGCCACCATAAATGTGCCATGATGATCCAGTAATAACCGATGTAATCGCCTGACTATAGAATGCAGGCATGAAAACGTGGATGCATTGTGTCGTACAGGTAGCGGATGTCAGCTTGTGCGATGGAGTTCCATACCTGGTGCACTTGGTTGGTCTATACACGGACGGTTAATGCCGGTTGTGGATGACGCTGAAGTTGTCGTCCAATGATATCCCATATATGGCGATTGAGGACAGATCGAGGGATCGAGCAGGCCAAGGCAACATATCGACACTCTGTAGAGCACGTTGGTTTATAGCAGCGGCATAGGAGCGTGCATTATCCTGTTGGAAAACACCTCCGGGAATGCTGTTCTTGAATGGCAACACAGCAGGTCGAATCACCAGACAGACGTACACATCTGGAGTCAGAGTGCGTTGGATAACCACGAGAGTGCTCCTGCTGTCATAAAAAATTGCTCCCCAGAACCAGAACTCCCGGTGTAGGTCCAGTGTGTCGACGCCACAGACAGTTGGAACGCAGGCGCTCACCTGGCCTCCTTCTAACCAACACACGGCCATCACTGACACCAAGGCAGAACCGGCTTACGTCAGAAAAAACAACGGACTTCCACTCCATCCTCCAATGAGCTCTCACTTGACAACACTGAAGTCGCAGATGGCGGTGGTTTGAGGTAAGTGGAATGCACGCCGCAGGCCGTCTGTCTCGGAGCTGTCCTTCAAGTAACCGGTTTCGAACAATTCAGTGCGTCACTGTGGTTCAACTGCCACTCGAATTGCTGCTGCAGACGCAGTCCGCTGCGTCACAGCCGCTACTAGCGCCACGCTAATGAGATTTTCAGGAAATTTTAATCAACGCCATATTTCAGATGTATAAACACGCCTAGCAACGTTTGTTAATCTAGCACAACCCCTCCTTGGTGTTTGGATACTTTTTTCCACCAGTGTATTTTACTGTCACATGCAAATAACAGAATTTCTCGAGAATAGAGGGATATAGTGTCAATGAGATCGTCAATAAATAGGGGAAAAAGGAAGTGGACCAAGGACACCGCCCTGTGGGATGCCAGAATGTAACAGGAGCCGTACTGAACCAATCATGAGCCAGAGGCTGAGTTCTGGTGTTGAGGAAGCTGTGCAGGGGAGTTAGGAAGCGACCATGGACATTGAAACGTTCTGAAAGTTTATGGGAAAGAAGTGCGTGGTCTACGATATCGAAAGTCTTGGCAATATCAATGTAATACACGTCCAGCTTAGAACCGGCATTGAGATCAGAAGTTGAACGATGGAGAAGAACAGCCAGATCAGTTAGGCAGGAGTTACTAAGAAGAATACTATGCTGTATGGATGATATTTATGAGAAATGGTTAAAGAAAGGAGACGTTGGATAATCTTTTCAAAGTGGAGTGACAGGGTGGGTGATACAGACATCGGGCGATAGTTTCTAACATCAGAACTCTTTCCACTATTAAAAACTGGAGTGATGTTAGCGATTTTCCAATGTTCATGAAAGTAGCCAGTTAAGAAGCAATGGTTAAACAGTAATAGGATGAGCAAGAGTCGTAACTGTATTCTTGAGGAAGACAGGACTGAGGCCATCTGGACCAGTAGCTTTATTTCCTGGCTGGGAGGAAAGTAAAAATCAGACTCCTAACTCAGCGGTGGAAATATTGCTAAGATTATGAGAGGAAACAAAATCAATATTCCAAAAATCTGGGAACTGAACAGCTGCGACAAAATTAGACGCAATGTATGTATGTATGTTTGTATGTCCAACCCTTATCCCGTTTCTCCAAGGGGTTGGGTATGAAGTGAGATGACACTTCGCAGCGAATTTTTACGACCGGGTGCACTTCCTGACGTCAAGCTCATACCTAGACGCATGATTTTTTCGCATTAATTTTTGAACGATTTCGCGAGAAGCATACCAATTTTCGCATTATTTCGCGAAATAGGTATTGCCGTATCACTTTAATTTCGCGTTAATGAAATTCTAAAATTAATCCTTAAAGGTTTCATTACTATCACTGATCGTTGATTGTGGAGGTTTAATTGATAGACTGTACATACCTGGTACATACTTTTGAAGACATTTTTCCGGACTGCAGGGTCGTCTACCTTCTCGAGCGGGATGTTGGCTTTGAGTAGCATCGCTGTTGTTTCGTGAATAAATTCTATTTTTTCACTCTTAGCTTTCTTTAGCATATTTAATGAGAGTTCTATTGTTGCCTGCCGTTTCACTGTTGGAGTGCTAAATTTACGTTCTGAATGTTCCTTATTTTTAAAACAATGTTTTGAGACAGCATCCTTTTTCTCCTACTCGATACGAACATTACAAAATCTACACATTAAAATATTGCTTCCCGAAACGTATAAATCTCCACTCGCAAACTGTTTCGCTCTGCTGTGCACCGTAACACTTGTCGAGCGACCCATTTTCACTACTGTCTGTGATCACTTTCTTAATTTTACCTGACCACGAAGCCGAAATACACCAGTCAATTGCGCTGCTTGTAGGCGTCGTTAGGGATTCCAGGATTGCACAATGCCGTGAGGAGACAGGCTGTGGTGGGATTACCAGCGACCACAAGAACAACATTCCAAACATTTCGTTTGGCAAGAAGCCTGGAGCCAACCCCTTTTCTTTGATGCCATGTCTTAAGGAGATTTTCCAGAATAATAATGATAACATATTTCTTTCCTGTTGATGAATCTTTGTTCGCTCTTCTTTTTCTTTTTATACTGTACATAATCTTGGAACAAAATGTCAAGTTCGTTATTCACTCAGATTTCGCCGTAATATCGCCCTTATCGCGAAATAATTGAATTTCACTTTAAAATGGCTTTATCGCTTTAATTCGCGAACATAATACCCATATTTTCTTAACCAGTAACATATGATTCGCGAAGATATCGCAAAATGGCCTCAAAATATTTTTTGTTGCGTTTATCGTTAATGCGAAAAAATCATGTCTCTACTCATACCTCATCATAGGAGTTAACGAAATGAAATGAATGACATGATAGTGGGAAGGGGAAGGGGAAGGGTGAAACTCGGTACCGGTACATAGCCTACTTCTGTCGAAGCACCAAGGAGCGTGCTCAAGTCTTAATGTCCCCATCCGACGGACGAATCACCATCAACAGCGTTATACGTCCTCACTCCAAGTGAACACCGGAGAGGTTTGGAACTGAATCCAAGCTTTTGGCATATAATCTAGTGACTATAAATTGTATACTTGCACCCTTCCTACCTTGCCAGGCAACATTCTGATGGTAAAATGTTTTTCGACCTACGGGACTCGAACCGGCTAACCACGGTGTCAGACCGTTCAAACTTGACGCCTTAACGATCATGACCACCAGGCGGGCTACAAAATTAGACGCAAAATATTATTAATTGAAAATTTCAGGTCTATTACTGACTAAACACCCCAAGTTCCTGTTGTTTATAGGAGACTAGAATCTCTTGCTGCTACTTCCCACTTCTAGGCAGGCGGAGTTTATGTAGTCCTGATAATCCCAGCTTAGAAACTGTTTATGGTGTCTGCGAAGGCCAGAAAAGGTTTTATACCTGACTTCAGAACGCGACTTTTTCCAGTCCTGCCAAGCTTTCATTTTAGTAATTTATGAAATTTTTGGGTCACTTTTATGACATGGGACATCTGGCAGCTATTTTACGAGTGGGATCATGGTCGCGGACCACAGTACGAGTTCAGTCATAATATTTTAGGGAAATGTAGACTAGTAACTCGAAGACATGAAAAGAACCTTCAAATCAGTACCAATGGCAATTAATTGCCAAAGTCTAAGACAAATGAATATAGCATTTTCTGGATAGGAAAATACAATACAGCTAACCCAATATAATTGTACATAGGCATAATAATCATGATCTATGATCTAGCACAGTAGCCTCCACCTGATTGGTCCGGGTTCAAATTCCGACTCTGCCAAAAATCGAAAACTAGTTTGCTCTCAATCTCGTCAAGACATTTGATAAGAGACGTGGTTTAAAATCGTACTCTCCACCATCCTACAAGGGGCCTCCCTTGATTTCTGTCTCTCAAGTTCAGGCATTGCTTTAACTGAAAAAAAAAAAACATGGAGAGGCTCATCTTTAACCCATTAGTTTCCTTAAGGAACGGTAATGAGGGACGCATTCTGTAGCCTCCTGCTAGCGACAAGCTATCTCATCTGTCAGTCTCCTTTCTGCCCGCAGCCACGACTTCATTTACCGTGCGACTCAGAATTACTAAATTCTCTCACTTTGACTTAATGACTCGGGATATCATTTTCATATCTGCAATGGCATAAAAATGTACAGCACTCTATTAGTGTCATGGTCGCAAGTTTTGACGTAGAATGAGTACCGTATGATAAGTATGAAATAATGTATCTGGTCATTATGGATTTGAAATTTTATTGTTAACAATTGATTTCTTAATTCTGAATACCTTTGCGCATTTTAAAGGTGTATAGCAGATCTGTGATGTGAGAGGTAACGTACAGTACGTATGGAAAAAGATCGGCGTTAGTATTACGGGCGAAAGTTGAATATATATTTGTTCCACACAGAGTCGAGGGAGCTCTTACGGGCTCACTGGAGCCTTTTCCTTTCTTTCTTCATCCGTTTACCGTCCAGGGTTCGTTTTTCCCTCGGACTCAGTGAGGGATCCCACCTCCACCGTCTCAAGGGCAGTGTCTTTGAATGTGAGACATAGGGTCAGGGAAAAAACTGGGGAGGATGACCAGTACCTCGCCCAGGCGGTCCCACCTGCTGTGCTGAACAGGGGCCTTGTGGGGGGGATGAGATAGACAAGTAAGAGGGGAGGAAATGGCCGTGGCCTTACGTTAGGTACCAACCCGACATTTGCCTGAAGGAGAAGTGGGAAATCACGGAAAACCACTTTCTACGATGGCTGAGGTGGAAATCGAACATCCCTCTACTCAGTTGACCTTTCGAGACTGAGTGGATCCAGTTACAGCCTTCGTACCACTCTTCAAATTTCGTGGTAAAGCTGGGAATCGAACCCGTGTCTCCCGGGGGAGGCAGCTAATCACACTAACCACTACACCACAGGGGCGGACGGTATCTATATCCACGAATACAACAAGGAGGAGTGAAAGGAGAAGGTGGTGGTGGTAGTGTTTCACGTTGGTACCAACAACTTAAGGCAAGCAAGGTATAAGTACCAAAGTAGTTGGGGATATGTGGGATCTGGTAAATGCAGCACGGGTGAATATAAGGAAGCGGAGATTGTTATCAGTGGAATACTGTGTAGGAAGGTGACTGGGGATTTAAATGAGAGTATGGAGTGGGTATGTGGGAAACTGGGAGTGATATTTCTAGATCCTAATAGGTGGGTCGGAATTAGGGATGTGCGCTCAAATGGCCTTCACTTAAACTGCATTGGTACGTATAAGTTAAGAAATGTGTTTATATGGGTTATAGGGAGATACATTCAGGGAAACGGGGTGGACTAAGGAGCGGTGATAACGATACAAGTATCTGGAAGTCAAGTAGGGATGACATAAAAATGTTAGTATTGAACTGTAGAAGTATTCTAAAGAATGGAATAGAATTAAGTATTGCCATTGATGCTTTCACGGCCTGTACTTATAGACATGATATAGGCTTTTGGGCTTATGCCGTGTCAAGAAAATAAGTTGAAATTCCTTACGTTTCGCAGAGGACTTTGCTCTGCGTTATCAGAAGAAAATCTCGAGTGTCCACTAGAAGGGCTTCTCAAACAATGAAGTTTGAATATAGACGTTATAATAAAAGTGGCAATGGTACGTTCACCAGTGCGTACACCTATTAAGTTATGTTATGTGACCCTCTCAGAGTGTTTTTGATGGTTCCATCTGCTTCCGCTTCGAAATCTAGCGCTGTACCGCGACCGGGGAGCCATCTGGTGACGAATTAACGTACCATATCCACTTTTATTATAACTTCTAGATTCAAACCTCATTGTCTGAGAAGCCTTCCCCGTGGACAGTCGACATTTTGTTCTGATAACGCAGAGCAAAGTCCTCTGCGAAACGTAAAGAATTTCACCTTATTTTCTTGACACGGCATAAGCCCAGAAGCCTATGTAATGTCTATAGAATTAAGTATTTTAATAGATATACAGTATACTTACCAGATATTGTAATAGGAGTTGAATCATGGCTGAGAAATAATATAATGGATGCAGACATTTTCTCACGGAACTGGAGTGTTTATCGTAGGATAGGAATGGTAGGAGGGGGAGTTTTCATTCTGGTGAAAGAAGAATTTGTAAGCTACGAAAATGTTAAAGAGGACAAACATGAAATTCTAGATGTAAGGCGCATTTCTAAAGATAATAGGCAACTTGATGTCTTTGGAGTGTACAGACCGGAAAAGGGTAGCGTTGACGCTGATTCAGAATTATTTGATAAGATAATCAGGTATGGAAAGGGATGTGATGGTAGCTGGAGATCTCAATTTACCAAATGTCAATTGGGAAGGTAATGCGAACGACAGGAAGCATTACCAACAAATGGTAAATAACTTAATATGGGAAGAACGGCTGATTCAGAAAGTGATGGAACCAACTAGAGGGAAGAATATTCTGGAAGTGGTGCTGGTAAAACCAGATGAGCTCTATAGAGGAATCGAAGTAATAGATGGTATTAGTGATCACGAAGCTGTTTTAGTCGTAGTTAAAAATAAATATGATTGAAAGGAAGGTCTCAAAAGTACGACTATTATGCAGTACCATGTGGCTGATAAAGTAGGGACGAGGGTGTTTTTAAAAAGTAACTACGATCTGTGGAAAACAGTAAATAAAAATGTAAACAGACTCTGGGGTGGGTTCAAAGCAATTGTTAAGGAATGTGAAAACACGTTTGTATCTTGAAAGGTGGTAAGGAATGGTAAAGTCCCACTTTATTATAACAGAGAAATAAAGTGACTATGAAGGACGTACTGGCTGGAAAGAAATAGTTAGAAATGGCTGTGGAAGCAAGGGGAAATTGAAGGAACTTACTAGGATATTGAATCTAGAAAATAAGTCAGCTAAGGATAACATGACCGGGCGAGTTGGCCGTGCGCGTAGAGGCGCGCGGCTGTGAGCTTGCATCCGGGAGATGGTTCGAATCCCACTATCGGCAGCCCTGAAAATGGTTTTCCGTGGTTTCCCATTTTCACACCAGGCAAATGCTGGGGCTGTACCTTAATTAAGGCCACGGCCGCTTCCTTCCAACTCCTAGGCCTTTCCTATCCCATCGTCGCCATAAGACCTATCTGTGTCGGTGCGACGTAAAGCCCCTAGCAAAAAAAAAAAAAAAGGATAACATGATGGCAAGCATAACTGGCAGTCATACAAATTTTAATGAAAAATGGAAGAGTATATACAGGTAATTTAAGGCAGAAACAGGTTCCAAGAAGGACATTCCAGGAATCATTAATGAATAAGGCGAGTGTGAATGTGACGATCTTCAAAAGGCAGAAGTATTCAGTCAGCAGTACGGTATGTAAAGATTGTTGGCTCCTAGGATAATGCCCAGATAGAAGAGGCGACTATTACTAAGCAAGTATAAAAATTTTCCTGTGATAATAACGATATTTACAATAAGATATAATAGTTCACAACTAGGAGAGCAGCTCGAATTGACAAGATTTCTGGGGGATATACTAAAGACAATAGTCTCATCTCTGAAGTACTTATTTGATTATTGTTTGGTTGAAGGAGCTATACCAAATGCATGGAGAGTTGCTATAGTAGCCCCTGTGTATAAAGGGTCGGGTGGTATAAAAAAAGCTGAAAATTACAGGCCAGTCAGTTTGACATGCATTGCATGTATGCTTTGGGAAAGAATTCTTTCTGATTATATTAGACAAGTTTACGAAATTTATAACTGGTTCGATAGAAGCCAGTTAGTGTTTAGGAAAGGTTATTCCACTGAATCTCAATTTGTAGGATTCCAGCAAGATATAGCAGATATCCTGGATTCAGGAGGTCAAATGGACTGTATCGCAATTGGCCTGTCGAAGGAATTTGATAGGGTGGATCATGGGAGACTACTGGCAAAAATGAGTGCAATTGGACTAGAAAAAAGAATAAGTGAATGGGTTGCTATATTTCTAGAAAATAGATCTCAGAGAATTAGGGTAGGTGAAGATTTATCTGACCCTATAATAATTGAGAGGGAAATTCCTCAAGGCAGTATTATTGGACCTTTATGTTTTCTTATATATATATATATAAATGATATGAGTCAAGAAGTGGAATCGGAGATAAGACTTTTTGCAGGTGATGTTATTCTGTATGGGGTAATAAACAAGTTACAAGATTGTGAGCAACTGCAAAATGACCTCGATAATGTTGTGGGATGGACAGCAGGTAATGGTAATGGTGATAAACGGGTTTAAAAGTCAGGTTGTGAGTTTCACAAAGAGGAAAAATTCACTCAGTTTTAATTACTGCCTTGATGGGGTGAAAGTTCTTCTTGGGGAAGTACCTCATTGGGGTAATCACATACTGTAAATAAATGATACAGATTTATGCACATGGTTATGAGCGTGTTTAGGGTTTGCAGTAAGGATGTAAAGGAGAGGGCATATAAGTATCTGGTAAGAGTATGAATCCAGTGTATGGGACCCTCATTAGGATTACTTGAAGTGGAAAAAATCCAAAGAAATGCAGCTCGATTTGTTCTGGGTGATTTCCGACAAAAGAGTAGCTTTACAAAAATGTTGCAAAGTTTGATTTGGTTAGACTTGGGAGAAAAGAGACGCACTGCTCAACTAAGTGGTATGTTCCAAGCTGTCAGTGGAGAGTTGGCGTGGAAGGACATTAGTAAACGAATAAGTTTGAGTAGTGTTTTTAAAAGTAGGAAGGATCTCAATATAAAGATAAAGTTGGAATTCAAGGGGACAAACTGGGGCAAATATTAGTACCCAGGAAGATGTTCATAAATTTCCAATTTCTTTGAAATCATTTAAGAAAAGTCTAGCAAAACAACTGATAATGAATCTGCCACCTTGGCGACTGCCCTAAATTCAGATCAGTGGTGATTTATTGATTGATTGTTAGATTTTTTCATCAGTGGGACAATAGATGTGCTCGGGTAAGGTTCCAGTCGCTCAGAATTTACCACAAAACACTCGCTTCCTTGAATTTGAGATCCTTCCTATAAGCTTTCTGATGCTCATTATCATTATTAGTAATTTTGGAAGTTTTAAATTATGATCTTCGACTCTATCATGTCAAATAGAATTTCGGTAATTTTGAGGCCTTTTATTGCTCAAATGTCGTGATAATTGCCAAAGACTTTTTCGCAGTTTTTCGCAACAAAATTTTTCAGATGTTTTCTTTTTGATTGTGTTGGCCGTACACTATGGTAGCTCACTGAGACGAATAAAGTGACAGCTCACACGACGTACTAATATGCCAGAGTACCTTAATATGGAGGTGCTATTGAAACATCTAATGACGTGATACTGGGTCAGACTGGGTACATTGATCTTTCCTCTTTATAATGTCATACCGAACACTGTTGTCCCACATTTTGTCTAGAAATTAATTATATCTTAAGGCGTTCATGTTTTTGCAACACTCACTGGTCTAAGCACGATTCCAAATGTATTCTACGTCAGTAAAAATTAGAACTATAATTTTAAAAATTTGTTTGGAAATAAATAGTGGCTATTTCTTTCAGTGTTCTGTTCATCTGTAATGTAAGAACACGAAAATCGTCTATTAAATATTTGTTGGTTTTTAAGTGGTAAAATTTAAGACAGACAACGAAAATTACTATAATTATAGATATTGAGAAACACATAAATGAGCATATTTTGAATAATTATATTAAATTTTGCACACGAATCGTGTTTTAGTTATTTGAGGGATTTCCCACCGGCAGCCCTGAAGACGGTATTTCGTGCTTTCCTACTTTTCACACCAGGCAAGTGCGTGATCTGTACCTTATTTGGGGCCAGGCCCGATACCTGCCCATTCCTAACCTCTTCCATCATTCCGTCGCCGAAAACCCTTTTTGTTTTTTGGTGCGACATTAAATCACTAGAAAAAAATTGAATTTCTGAAACACAACTGGATGAAGTGTTGGTTGACTTTCGCTCTTCTAATTCTAAATAGTATTGTCTGAAAGGTCTTGAAAATGACATCAAATCAAGCGCTGAAACATGTTCCCTACTAACATACCCCCAAAGAATCATCAGGTAAACAACCCTTGCCAACTCTGACAAGATTAGAAGCCGCTGTAGGGCTACAAGCTGTGAAGCTTGTGACCATCAAAGAGAACAGATAGGAGAGCAGCAAATTGCATACTCGTCAGGCGCTCAGGAACAAAAGGAAACGCGCACACATTACGATCTTAAAAACGACTTTTCGCTTCTTCTTTGTCCTTTCTCTTTGACGACCAGCACATCATTGAGCCATATGGCGGTGGGGAGGAAGCTGCTATCCTACACTGTTTGCTTCATGTCCTGCTTTTCGACTTACTTTTAGTCCCATAATTATATTACGTTAAAACTGCAGTAGCCTGTTCCGTTCTCAAAGAGACAATGATTTTTATTGCGAATTGTAACACAGTGATTGTGCGTGCCTTCTTCTAGTGCTGTGCACGTGTTACAAGCATGCTGTGTCCTGCTGTTATACGCTCAGGGTCAAGTGTCTGTTGTAAACAACAACAATTCGCATATCGTACTTTTTGCTCTTCTATTAGCAGTGGAATGACAAAGTCCAATGACTTCGTGTAACCGAATTTACGTAAATGAATGAACGGAATGAGACGTCCGAAAGGAAAGTTCATACATTGAATGAAATGTATGTGTCCCTTTCAGGGCTTAAATTAGCACCTCACTCCTTGCAATACATTCAGTCCCACAGTATTAATTAAATAAATGCACATCTAAACATTCCATATCAATCAATCAATCAATCAATCAATCAATCAATCAATCAATCAATCAATCAATCAATCAATCAATCAATCAATCAATCAATCAATCAATCAATCAATCAATCAATCAATCAATCAATCAATCAATCAATCAATCAATCAATCAATCAATCAATCAATCAATCAATCAATCAATCAATCAATCAATCAATCAATCAATCAATCAATCAATCACCACTGATCTGCATTTAGGGCAGTCGCTCAGGTGGAAGATTTCCTTTCTGTTGTTTACCTAGTCTTTTCTTAAATAATCGCAAAGAATTTGGAAATTTATTGAACGTTCTTCCTAGGTAAATTATTCCAATCCCTAACTTCTCTTCCTATAAACGAATATTTGTCGCAATTTGTCCTCTTGAATTGCAACTTTATTTTCATATTGTGATCTTTCCTGCTATTAAAAATAGGCCTACTACTCAGACTTATTCGTTTACTAACGTCATTCCACGCCGTCTCTCCACTGACAGCTCGGAACATACCACTTAGTCGAGTAGGTCATCTCCTTTCTTCCAAGTCTCCCCAGCTAAAACTTTGCAGTATTTTTGAAACGCTGCTCTTTTGACGGAAATCACCCAGAACAAATCGATAGATCTCTGCGCAGATATACAAAATAATATCCGCATCCGCAAAAGATTATCCGCATACGAAAAAGTTTATCCGCGGATATTGTAAATATTTAACTACACTATATTACACCCAAGGTATTGAAACGGGTAGATCTGTTAAGATAATACAATAGGCCTGACACCATAACTCTATAGTCACAGGTTCATGAGGGATTTTCTCTTGCAACAACTACCGACGTATTGACCTTTTTTCATTACTTCCATTAATTGAGGTCGGGAGTCAGCTAGGCTTAGGTCAGATTTTCGGCTTTATGGTCTCAAGGCTTTTTATATATCACTATTCTCCCATACCAGTGTCAAGGGTCACCTAACCACAAGCAAAAATAATAATAATGTTATTTGTTTTACGTCCCACTAACTACTCTTTTACGGTTTTCGGAGACGCCGAGGTGCCGGAATTTAGTCCCGCAGGAGTTCTTTTACGTGCCAGTAAATCTACCGACACGAGGCTGACGTATTTGAGCACCTTCAAATACCACCGGACTGAGCCAGGATCGAACCTGCCAAGTTGGGGTCAGAAGGCCAGCGCCTTAACCGTCTGAGCCACTCAGCCCGGCACAAGCAAAAATAGGAGTAGACCTGAGTGAAAATCTATAAACGTTATTATTTATAAAGTATCAGCAAAATTATCCGCGCTACATACAGTTCGTATCCGCCAAGACACTAACTGCAGATATCCGCATCCGTGCAGGGCTCTACAAATCGAGCTGCTTTACTTTGGACTCTTTCCAGTTCCAGAATCAAGTAATCCTGGTGAGGGTTCCATACACTGGAGCCATACTCTAGTTGAGGTCTTAGCAGAGAACTAAATGTAACTTGTCCTGTTCGAATGATAATACGATGTAACATACGTGCAAGAATACATTTTAACGTACGTCTGGGGGAGTGACCAACTCTAATGGATCTCTCTGTGAAATGTTGAACTTCTTTACAACAGGTGTTCGGTCCAACTCCATGGCTAAATGGTTAACGTGCTGGCCTTTGGTCCAGGGATCCCGGGTTCGATTCACAGTTGGGGCTGGGAATTTTAACCTTCATTGGTTAATTCCGGTGGCTCGGTGGATGGGGATGTATAATTAGAATCCATCATAGGTAGGGAGGACTCCATCCTCACAGGTACACCGGTAGCATATTCAGCGTCAACTCGAAAGACCTGCACCAGACCTCTTCGGAAGCCACACGCCATTATTAGCAGGTGTTCGAATTGTCCAACATGGGGGGAAATACAGTTACATGCTCGGCACTTTTAGAGACAAATTCTGTTGGACAGGGCTCGGAACCTCCTGGTTTCGACCCATGTCATGCAGCTGCAAGCACGCGTTTCCGTAGCTTTTGTAAGGTTTCCTCTCCTCAATGATACACCTTGGATTTCTCGTGCCCGCAAATAAGAAATATAAGGAGTTTCAACATAGACTTCTCACTGACCAGCCAATGGGTCTTGAATGTCCACTCCTTCGCTGGGGCAAACATTGTCCAGGTGTTGGCGCATTCCGTTGGTAATGTGCGAGGGTGCTGGCTATTAGGCTATTGATTTAAGAGCAAGTAGAGCTGGACAACATCCTCTCTTAACACCTTTGAAATCTTGTACGGAGATGAATCCAGTGTACCTGTTGAACAGTTTATTCTATGGTATACAAGGACGTGTACGACAACCTATGTACTGCGTTTGCAGATGAACAACTATACCAATATACCGTATGCGGCAAAACAAACGAGACTAAAATGTTATTTCATTGTGCTGATACAGTATGTTTTCAAAATGTATATCGTCACGTGTCACACATTGTTTATGACGTTTCTGAGGATTATTGAACATGTTGATTAACAAAGGTTGCTGTAAGGATACAAACAATGACGTTATCTTCTAGTTCACACCCGGGAGATAGTGGGTTCGAACCCCACTGTCGGCAACCCTGAAGATGGTTTTCCGTTGTTTCCCATTTTCACACCAGGCAAATGCTGGGGCTGTATCTTAAT
Source organism: Anabrus simplex (assembly GCF_040414725.1). Classification (NCBI taxonomy): domain Eukaryota; kingdom Metazoa; phylum Arthropoda; class Insecta; order Orthoptera; family Tettigoniidae; genus Anabrus; species Anabrus simplex. The sequence goes on along the minus strand of NC_090269.1, from coordinate 226,745,132 downwards.
TAAGGCCATGGCCGCTTCCTTCCCATTCCTTGACCTTTCTTATCCCATCATCGCCATAAGACCTATCTGTGTCGGTGCGACGTAAAGCAACTAGCAAAAAAAACAAAACAAAAACAACAACGTTATCTTCTCCCGTAATTTGAGAATATTTGTAGGTGGGTCATCTGTCTTGAAAACCGACTGTTTCAACATGTTCCATTTATAGGTATTTGGGACCGTGAGATCCGGGGAACAGGAAGGATACGAAAATGGAGTTCCACGAGAAACTAGGCGATCTCCAATGTGCAGTTGTGGAAGGGCAAGTGACTCCCCCGCGGTGCAGGCTATTGTTCCATCTTGCTCTTGGAGGAGTGTTTCTTACGTGACAAAATAGGCGCATATCCCTCAGGAATGGGGTAAAATGGGGTCTCTGTAGAGTAGCTGGTTCACAGCTTTTAAGGATTCTGGGCAGCATCCTCGACGAATTAAAGGCTCAATAATCTATGACCGAATATGGTGCACCAAATCGTAACCCGTGCGCTGTGTAGTGGTTTCTGTATAACGAAATTAGGCTGTTCAAGCCCTAAAATACGAATAGTTTGTTGGTTGAGTGGTCATCAAGGTGAATATGGCCTTAATCTCAAATGGAACGAAATCTAGATTCCCGTACTATACTTGGCTGCAATACTGTAATCGGGCTCACTTATCCCTTTCTTTTAGGCGTTGAGTGACTTTAATGCTCTTTAAACATCCGCCGAGCAGACCTATCGCTCGAACCGAGTTTAAGCTTTGTTCATCTTAGATTACGCTCGAACCGAGTTTAAGCTATGTTCGTTTTAGATTACGCTCGAACCGAGTTTAAGCTATGTTCGTTTTAGACTACGCTCGAACCGAGTTTAAGCTATGTTTGTTTTAGATTACGCTCGAACCGAGTTTAAGCTATGTTCATTTTAGATTACGCTCGAACCGAGTTTAAGCTATGTTCGTCTTAGATTACGCTTTGGAGACTAACATCCATGTGGAGAAGTCATCCATGTGGAAAAGTCATCCATGTTTCTCGTTTGTGGTGGATGTTCTTAGGCGCCCTGTTGTCTAATTTCGTTGATATAAGAATAATCCTGTATGACGGAACGATAGCTAAAACTGTGCTGCAATATTCTTCCTGTGTGCAATTCACTGCGGAAGCTGAGAATACACATTTCCAACAACTTGAAAGTGGAATTTACACGTAGAGGAAACTAAGGATTCTAGGCTTCGTCCATCGTAATCTGGGAGAATGCGCCTGTCTGGCGCGGATTGAAAGACAACAGATACAGTACTCCACTGAATACATTGCTTGAAAATATCGTAACAATCTCTTTGTGGTAGTGGTGATTATTGTTTTAAGAGGAGGTACAACTGTGCAACCATCCTCGAAGGAGTTGTTAGTACCGAGCGAGTTGGCCGTGCGGTTAGGGTCGAGCAGCTGTGAGCTTGCATTCGGGAGATAGTGGGTTCGAACCCCACTGTCAGCAACCTGAAGATGGTTTTCCATGGATTCCCCATTTCCACATCAGGCAAATGCTGGGCCTGTACCTTAATTAAGGCCATGGATGCTTCCTTCCTACTCTTAGTCCTTTCCTAACCCATCTTCTCCATAATAGTGGTGGTGGTGGTGGTGATTATTGTTTTACGAGGAAGTACAACTAGGCAACCATCCTCTATATAATACTAATCAGAAAGAAAAAGTGGAAGGGATCTGACACTTCGAAAAATGAAGCTATCGGCGAACGGAAAGACAATGGACACGAAAGGCGTGAAAATGAAAGACTTTCTAGCCTTCGGAAACCTAATAGCGTTGGCGTCGGAAAAGAACAAGAGTTGACCAAGGAAGGTCGGATAGGGTAGATGAAAGTGAGGTGTCTGGCACAAGTAAGTGGAAGCAATGCCACGACTCAGCTAATGACCTCGTGGTTGCCAACCCATGCTCCAAAGTTCAGAGACCATGGGGACAATTTTAGTCGCCTCTTATGACAGGCAGGGAATACCGCGGGTGTTAATCTACCACCCACACCTACAGGGGCACGTCGCCATAATATATCTCCATGTCGGTACGACGGAAAACAAATAGGAAATAAAATGGTGTCAGAACTAATCCCAATTTATAACTCTGAGGGATGGAATGTTTTAAGACTATTTCTTACTTAAAATATAAGACGTAGAAGAGCAGCCTCACGTGAAATGTCAAACTCTACGTCAAACAGTTTCGGTGGTATAAAAATTTTTTTTTTTGAGCCAATACCCATTTAAGTCCCTTAGGAATGGAACATTTCAACATATTTTTTTAAATAAGATCTAGAACATAAAAGCGCAACTGACTTAGAAAATTCAAATTTGTGTACCAGATGGTTTTTGAGCAATGACTATTTTAGCTTGCACGTCCTTGTATCCATCTAACCCCTTGCAGGGTGACATTTTTTCAAGTTATTTATTTAACATGTAGGACCTAAAAGGCAACCATTATATGAAATGTCAAAATTTTTACGCCGGTTTCGGAGGAATGAGTGGTTCCGTTTCATACCCTCACGGGTGGAAGTTTTTGAAACCCTTTCCTAGTGAGCACGTACGGACAACCATCACGTGAAATTTGAACTTCCTACCTTGGGATATTTCGGAAGTGCAGTGATCAGCCAACGGGTTTTCGCTTTTATATCTATATACAGTTTTAATCATCTCACTATACCAGCCAACATTCAAGCATAGCTGTGCTCTGTACAAGTTTCTGTAGGCCCGTCAGGTAATGTAAAAAATGCGATTTGTGTAACTTTCTGCAGTTTCATCCTCACTGGTATGATAGCAGGCACGTCTAAATCCACGAACAGTCACGGACTTACAATATAAAGCTGGATTCTTTAAACACCTACGATGCTTTCCAAACAGCCTAAATTCTGTTAATATTTTGTACCTTGGCTGAATATTTCTGGCAGTCTTCGTACGCCGTATGCCAGAGGATGGAGATACTCCTTCTAAGGCGGTGACTTGCTTGGCTGTTAGCTACCCCGTATGCATCAATAATACGCCAAAAAGATTTAGTGGAAATAAATAATTGATGAGAATCAGTTCTATCTGCTATAGATTCCAGACAACTGGTAAGAGCTTTTAAACCTCCCATTACCATTACGTGATTGATCGTAGGTATTTGGATAATCCACTTACTTTTACAATGTGGTGAAATGTAGGTGAAGAATTTATATACCGTATATTTTCATGTTTTGACTTTTCTACCGGGGAGAAACTCTTTTATATTTTAAGGGAAGATAGATAACGTTATCAATATTTGAAAGATTGTACCTTGAAGTGTCAATATTTATTACTTCCTGTCTGATAATTAATTTTGTTATAGTAATCTTAGTCTTCAACCTTTACAGACGTATATTCAGGCGCCTGAGGCGCCTCACGAGTAATACAGGTGGCAGCGATGGGAACTATTCACGTCTTCGTGCAGCATTAGTGAACTGTGTTACTTCTGTATTGGTTAGCGGAAATTTAGTATTTTATAGAATGGAATGCCTTCAAACATGTCACACGAATTGATCCTTTCTCAGACTAGAAAGTCACTTAAAATAAACATTCCATAAAGATGGAAGGCCTTGAAAGTTATGGAAAGGACTGCTAAGGCTAAGGGTAGGAGTTAGTGTGTAATATCGTAATGCAATATGAAAAAGCGGATAAAACCGATTCTAATTCTAACTCCTGGTAAACGTCACTTACGTGTGAAGACGGTAGAATTCAACGACTTTGATGAAGATTACACGCCAAGCTTACTTGGAGTATTATAAAGTAATATAAAGTAATGAAAAGAGTATGTGTATGGAAAATTCTATGACGCATTAATGGAGCAAGAAATCTAAAAATATTAATTATATTGGTTTAGACAGCAGTGGCCTGTTTTGACAGATTTACGTACTGTCTTATTACTTATACCTACAGACTTAGCAGTACTTTTCACAGTTTTGCAGGCTTTACAGCATTTTAAAACACTGTGGGTGAGGCATCCAGTGACTTTGATGGTAGTTCGATAGAGATGGTTGACGAGTCAGTCGATACGGCAGATGAAGGAGTTTTGACGCGAAATATTCAGTTTCAGGTACTCCAGGTTAATGGAGTACTACAGGGTGTGTTTGCATGAAGTTGTGTTTTAAATAGATTATAACATTAGTATGAACAGTATAATAACATACGATCTGTATTCTGCATTAATTGCCTGTTAAAAATCTGTAATAGTGCTTTGAAGTGCGTGTAAGTACTGAATTGCTTGTACCGCAAGCAACTCCCGCAGCTGCGCTATGGATACGACACAAACATCAGTGCACTCACTCGCAAACGGCAATAACTGAACAGACAAGTACGACCAAGTCTCTAGCTATATCAACTGAGGAGCTACTGTGCTGACCACATGACACCTCATAATCTGCAGGCCTTCGGGATGAGCAGCGGTCGCATGGTAGGCCATAGCCCTTCGGGGCTGTTGCGCCATGTGGTTTGGTTTGGTTCTAGCTATGCAGATTTTCCTAGCTAGCTTTTTCGACTCCTTTTCTTAAATTGCACATATTCTTTTCCACAATTACCTTTATATTTTATTCTGGGATACATTTTATTTTGCCAGGGATTCCTCTCTCATGTGATATTCAGCTATACTTGAAACGATGACGCTCCATCAATTCATTTCATATTTCCGTGAATAAAAGTTAAAAAAAAATGGCTAAGGAATGCAGGTGTAAAGACTGTGGATGTGAGTGGGTATTGGGGAATATGAGGGAAGAATTTTAAAGCTTTAGGGAGATAATTCAACTGCTAACGGAAGAGAAGAATGAAGGTAGGTCTCCCTCAAACAATGTACAAGGTACAGTAGATATACAAGAAGGAGAGGAAGGAAGGGGAAAATTCGTGCCCGAGAGGTGGGCTAATGTTTTACGGGGAAGGAACTGAGGGCCAAGGAATCTACTTAGGAGGAGAGTTCAGAAAATATATCGGTGAGGAATCGGAATGAGTCACTGCAGGTAGAAGAGCTGAGGGAAGATGACGAACGGTGAAGTGTTACAAAGGAGGGAGAGGTAAGAGGAAAGGGAAACGTAGAGTACAGTACAGGAGAAGGGAGATGGAACAGAGTCATATGGGGAAGAAGTGATATTATGCGTACAGACATTTTCTCCAAAAGCTGGAATGTTTATCGTAGAGACAAGATAGATTCGACAGGAGGATGACTATTTATTTTGATGAAGAAATAATTTGTAATCTACGATAAATTAAGCAACGAAGGTCATTAAATTCTAGGTGTAATGCTCATTCGTCGCAGCAGCCTCATTTCCGCCTTATAGCATATTTAGAAACTACCCCAAAACTTGGGGCTGTGTAGTATAACTGCTCCAAATACTGTGCGATACACCCGTGAACCCCCATCGCACCCATACTGCATTGTTTGTTACTCGTACTAGTTAGGGAAGTACTATTAATTTGTATAGAGTCAAGGGGAGGGACATTTTTCTAATAATGAGTCTTACTGATGCTAAGATGTAGACCAATCATTCCATGCTTTAGAAATACTTTGCGGATCTTCTTAATAAAGTAAGCTTGATCAGAATCGGAAATCACATGCACTGGCCAGGATTCAAACCGCGGTGTGAAGCCACTCGGTTACGCCCTACAGATCATCTTCTGGTTGCAGAAACGGCATCTTATTATCAGCATAGAGTACAGCTTATGGCAGGGCCTCTCAAAAGCCCAAACTCTCACGCGTGCAGAGCGAGGTGCATAGGCTCTGTGCACTGTGCATCGGTACGCTTCGCCTCAACTCGGCTTGACTCGGATGGTGTAGTGTGCTGAGAGCGACGAAGCGTTTGGTGGTAGACGACGTGTTTGTCAGTGAAATAGACAAGCGCACGACAACAACATAATAATGGAGCAACCTGTTTCGAAGAAAGCAAAGACTTCCGAAAGTCCATTTCAATCGAACTGGGAACTTTCGTATTTGTTTGTTTGTTTGTTTGTTTGTTTGTTTGTCGTGACGATAACGCCAAATGCTTAATCTGTGGGACGATAATTACGTGCGTAAGAAAATCATCTATTGAAAGACACTACAACAGACTACATTCGGAAAATTATTGTGAAATCATAGGAGACGTCAGAGAGAATTAAGGAAGTTGAAACAGCTTGAAGAAGAGCATTCTATATCCACAAATGAGTTTTGTTCCAGTACTGTAGCATTTTCATTTTGGTTACGGGTTCTGCATTTTTTTTAAATTATGTTTACATTCCTCTCAAACATGTATGTGTATTTCTAATTCATTTTTTAAATTTTTTTAATAACACTGGTAACCTTGTTCCATACAACTGTGCGTCTCCGCTCACCACACGTAAACATTTCGCAGTGGGGGAGAAACAGCAGTGAAGGTGAGGAACGCGGAGACAGGCCGAACGGGGAGACAGGTGTAGGGAGAGAGGAGTGGGGGGTCTGCACTCTGGTCAACCAAGCGAAGTCGTCTTTTGCACCGTGCACAGTGCATGCACCACGCGCATGCACCCTGAGAGGCCCTGGCTTATGGCATACCGTTTTGCAGGTCTCACATAATGGTGTCCAGGATCATAACCAAGAGCAATGACGGTAGTGACGAACCCTGTGGCACGCCAACTGGCACTGGAATGCAGATTGTCCTGCAACACACCGCACTCGGCTGTTGCTGTTATCGTCCAGAAGGTGTAATTTTGAGCGCTTCCTGCCGCTACATGGGTTTGAACATGCCGACAGCGTAACACAATCACTGAGGAATACACTAGACCGAGCAAGTTGGCAGTGCGGTTAGGGTAACGTAGCTGTGAGCTAGCATTCGGTAGATGGTGGGTTCGAATCCCTTAGTCGGCAGCCCTGAAGAAGGTTTCCCGTGGTTTCCGATTTTCACACCAGGAAAATCCTGGGGCTGTAACTTAACGCCACGGCAGCTACCTTCCTAATCCAATCCTTTCCTCACCGGAAACCTTCGATGCACTCCGTTCCACGCCTTTAAATTCATGGCAAAACCAGGAATCAAACCCAGGAATCTAGACGAGCAGAAATTAACTATTTAAGATCATAACAGGAAGGCATAATAAATTATATAAATTATAAAATTCGATCTTTCCTTGGATTGAGAGTTAGAAGAATTTCTTCTTCTTCTTCTGCCAATTTGCCCGCAATGTGAAGAGTTCTGGGTACGGATTTTGTCACACATGTAGACTTGGCCCTCTTTTACGGCCGGATGCTCTTACTGACGCTAACTCTATGTAGAGGGATATATTAATGATTTCATGCTTCTGTGATGGTTGGTAGTGTCGTGCGTTGTGAGTGTATGAAGGGGAATGTACTACAACAAATACACTCAGTCTCCGAGTTAGAGGAATCTAACGCAGGGTACTATGAACCGAAGGTCTCAACGCTGAACATTCCGCTATGAAGGCGGACAGTAAGTTAGAGAGATTGAAAGTGATTGAAATGACGAGTTGATGTAAAAATTCAAGAGCAAATTCCGGAAGACCTGGCTGAGAAAAAGAAAGGCGAAGAATATGTTGTAATGCTGAAAAAGGAAACAAAATAACACTAGCACCACCATCACCACCACCACCACCAACAACAACAACAACAACAACAACAACAACAAAACTAATCACGCCTTATTTCTTTTTGTTACTGTGTTTCATACGTGTTGTTATTAAAGAATTCTGTATGAGAACTTCTCTGATCAACTGTTTTTAGTTTCAATTTCTCTCACGTTATTGATCAGCTTGAGAGAGGCAAGTGTTTACTTCGGTAAACTTCGAATGTCAAAGGGCACCGTTCTCCCCTGGCTCATTTTGAAGATATATAAGAGTATCTAAATGTGGTAACCTTGAGTCAGGAAATTTAACAGCAAATGCAAAAGCTCCTGTAGAGCAAAGATCCTACATCTCACGATTAAAAGTTATAAGAGCGTGGAAACGTTGACAGATTGAGCCGAAGTTTATTCACACAGCTAGTTGATGTACCCGTACTTCGCTATGGAATTCTACACGGTGTATAGACTGCTAGGTTAGGTAGTGTACACGTATTGTATTAAATTGCATAGCTCTTAACGTTACCCTAGAAACGCGACGGGGAAGTCACCAAATCTCTTTTTTTATGTGAAGACTGGTTTAGGGAATTTTCATTGTAATGGTAGGCCCTCTTACCTAACATCAGTCACAATCAAAATGGCATACACTCACTCTCCACCTGCCTTTTTACATCCTCGGAAAGACTACCTTACTCGTTTCCCCAACTGAAATCAACGTAGGTCATTACAATGACGCCAGTAGGAATGTCGCGGTTAAAACACATGCTATCATATGAAATATTCGATCAAATGAAAAACCACACATTTTGTCACTTTTAATCAACAGTAATACGCTACCGATCTAATAGCCCAAAGTAGCTGGAATGACCAGTCCGCAGACAGTCGTGAGCCGTGAACACTCTTTTATTTTCGGGGGAGCGGGGGGGTTGAGTGGGAGAGTGGAAAGTGCCAGGGCAAAAATGATGTCCTTTTGCACATCTGTATCCTAGGAGTACCCGATAATTTTTTTTTTTTTGCTAGGGGCTTTACGTCGCACCGACACAGATAGGTCTTATGGCGACGATGGGATAGGAAAGGCCTAGGAGTTGGAAGGAAGTGGCCGTGGCCTTAATTAAGGTACAGCCCCAGCATTTCCCTGGTGTGAAAATGGGAAACCACGGAAAACCATTTTCAGGGCTGCCGATAGTGGGATTCGAACCTACTATCTCCCGGATTCAAGCTCACAGCCGCGCGCCTCTACGAGCACGGCCAACTCGCCCGGTTCGATAAGTTGGAAAATCTCAACCCACTGCACTGGCGGGAGAAAATCTATCTGACTTGGAGGTAATTTTTTCCTCCAAGCAAGAGGAGAAATCCCCTCTTAGTCGCTAATTTGTAATAAATGAATGTAGAATTTAATAAAAGTGAAGAGGAAGAAGCTTTTCTTAAGAAACAGCTCATTTCAGGATTGAATTTTGCGTTATTACTGAATTGTTGTGCTATAATTTGGATTAGACCGAAATTGTAATTCTAGACCAGGTCATAAGTGAGCCTTTACCATTATTCCGTTAATTGTGCACACTGATCAATCCATTTAGCGTGTCAGAGTAGGGATCGAATAGCTGAAATGCTATGATGAACCAGTGTGTTACGTACCAGCAATATAAGAAGACGTATGAACCAGAAGAATGGCATGCTAAAAAAGAAATTTATCAAACTCCCCTGCTATTCCTCACCAATATACAGGCAGGCTGTTATACTCGGTACTCAGCAGTAATTACATCTATCGAAGAAGAGTGGCAGCATAAGAGACAAAGAACATCAGAACAAACAATGTCAACATAATGTTATTGTTGATCAATTTCATGAGCTTTCGAAATTGTAGGACTTCACATTTAGTTTTCTTCCGACTCTGAAATACCACTCTTATCTTAGTCGGTACGGTAAAACTGAATAAAACATAAATGATCGGAAATTGTGTTCTCTATAAATTCTGTTATGTATTACTTTTTAATAGGACCAATAACAAAGGTACCGTAGTTAAACATTTAAAGCACCTTCCCCTAAACTACCATTTCATCCAGGGTGAATAAAATTGTTTATAGCTTAGACTGTAGTTTCTTATTCCCCGACTCTATATACCGATTTTCAACAAATTCTGTTGTCCCACTTTCTCGTGGCTAGGCGTTGATATCGATGTAGCAACAAAAATACAAATTCATGAACATCTCTGTTAACATAGCCGGTAGGGTAAAAATGTATCACCGAGCTCGATAGCTGCAGTCGCTTAAGTGCGGCCTGTATCCAGTAATTGGGAGATAGTGGGTTCGAACCCCACTGTCGGCAGCCCTGAAGATGGTTTTCCGTGGTTTCCCATTTTCACACCAGGCAAATGTTGGGGTTATACCTTAATTGAGGCCGCTTCCTTCCCATTCCTAGGCCTTTCTAATCCCATCGTGGCCATAAGACCTATCTGTGTCGGTGCGACGTAAAGCAAATAGCAAACAAATAAAAAATGTATCTGACATAAATTATCGGAAATTTAATTCCATACAACTTTAGTTATGCAGTATTTATCGACAGGATCACTAATAACATAAATATTTCGGAATTTAATTTTAAGCCTTCCCCTAAACTTCTATTTCACTCGGCGTGAATGGAATTATTTATAGCCAAGATTATAGTGGCTCATTCCCCGACTTTACATACCGATTTTCATTAAATTCTCTTTAGCCGTTATCTCGTAATGCGTGGACAGACAGACAGACAGACAGACAGACAGACAGACAGACAGACAGACAGACAGACAGACAGACAGACAGACAGACAGACAGACAGACAGACAGACAGACAGACAGACAGACAGACAGACAGACATTATGGAAAAGCAAAAAGTGCATTTCCTTGTTACTGTGGACACGCCCGATACAGAAATACCATTCTTTTAAAATTCTGAGCAATGTACAATGTTATGTTATTTTATATCGACTATATAGATTGTGAGACAAAGAAAGACGAGGGAATAATGTGTTACCCTTCGTAATTCACCTATAATACTGCTTAATGTTAATAATCTACTGTATATCTATAGACAGTATATATAAAATAAGAGTTTTGACTGTGGATTGCTCAGAGTGAAGATAGAATGGTATTTTTGTATCGGCCGTCTCCATGGTAAAAAGGAAATGCAATTTTTGATTTTCCGTCATGTCTGTCTGCATGTATATGTATGTATGTATGTATGTATGTATGTATGTATGTATGTATGTACGCGCACCACGAGAAAATGGCTAAACAGAATTTAGTGAAAAGCACTATGTAAAGTCGGAGAATAAGGCATTGCAATCTAGGATACAAATAATTTTAATCACCCTGGGTGAAATGGTAGTTTAGAGGAAACCTAACGAGTAATTCTCAAATATCTATGTTATTAGAGGTTATATCGATGAATATTACATTACCAAAGTTATAGAATATACAATTTTCGATCATGTATGTCTTATAAAGTTTTACCGTACCGGCTATGATAACCTAGATATTAATGATTTACACTTTCGTTGCGTTGTCCATATCAAGGCCAAGCTACGAGAAAATGGGTGGACAGAGTTTAATGAAAATCGGTATGTAAAGTCGGTAATAAGGAACTATAGACCGGGATATAAATAGGTGAAATGGTAGTTTAGGGGAAGGCCTAATATTTAATTCTCAGATGAACTTAGATTTTTGGTGCTTAGTCCATCTCAAAACCGAACACAGTTAAGATGGAAATGTTGTTCAATTGTGTTAAATGGCAACGGTGGTGGTTTCTGTCGCGATTATCTTAAGGTTAAAAGCCGCATGGCCATCAGCCCATATCGACAAGAGCAAATGTGAAGATGGCTGTCAAAATTAGAAAAAGGTCGTGAAGAAATGATCACTTGAAGAATAAGAAGTCTTCAGGAAAGCAGGAAAAAGGACTCATTTTATATTGGATGCCCTGATATCAGAGAGTCGGAAGAAAACTAAATGTGAAGGCGTGCAATATCGAAAGCCCGTATAATTGATCAACAATAACATTACATTGGCTATTGTTTGTTGTGATATGCCTTATCTCTTCTGCTGCGTGCAGCGTGAGCTAAGAGAGTTAAAGTAACTAGCCGAGTAGAACAGTTAATAACATCTTATGCACAGTGTGTACACTATTTTATTTAGAATTCTGTATACAATTTATAATTCCGTAGCGAAGCACGGGTGCATAAGCTAGTATACCAATAAACTCTAAATATTCTAATTCGTCTATCAACCTTGCAAACATAAAAGTCGTTTCATTTTTTCAATTTCTCAAAATTCTAGGTTTTTGTTGCAACCATTGCCTTAATTAAGATCCAGCTTTAGAATTTGCCCGGCATGAAAATGCAAAAGCACGAAGGACCACGTTCAATGCTGCGGATAGTGAGGTTCAAACCCACCACTTCCGAATGCAAACTTACAACTAAGAGGCCCGCATCGCGAAACCGATACTCTCTCTAAGATTGTCTTAGATCTTATTCATAACAAGAAGTGTCTTGAAGGGCCCCGAATAATGTAATGTAGTTTAACGTTGGGATCGTCATCCTCATCTGATTATCATTATCGTCCAGTCATGTTTTCTCTCCGTCCCTCCTTGTCAGCTCTTACTTTCTTTCGACTCGATGCTACTTCCAAGTCACTGAAAATATTTCGTTCTCCCTCTGACTTCAGCACTCAATCTTATCTTCCTTGACGTTCATATTCCTCGATAGTTGCGGATCTTCACTTTCGTCTCTTGGAACTCATAAGTTCCACTCTTAAATGATCGTAAAACATAGAAACAAACCTTATGAATCCAATTAAAAAATATAAATAATATAACTACAATTTTCACCATGCATTTACATGTTCACGAAGTAATTTACTGGCCAGCATTAGTATTTGTTTTCTACATGCTGTAATGTGATCCCATCATCGCGTCGTCTGTCGATGTTTCCATGCGTAAGTTATATATTTGCTTCTGCGTATAAGACTGCCAAAATATTCCACTTTGCATAGTCTTATTAAAGGTAGGAGCTCACAGTCTACCTTTACTGTCTTTGAAACATCGATGTTGTTCATTTCTTAGACTCAAAAAATGTGGAGAATTTTCCTGTGAATGAAAGAATGCAAGAACGCTATGTAGATGATTACAACGTAATAGACGTGCTTGCAACCAATAGGCCTCCAGTGACCATGATATTCATTCTAGTTTTGCCATTCAGGAACATCTTATCATTCTTGGTCGAGTTTTGCTTTCTTTAGATACCAACAGCATCGACTTTGTGAAGTTAGCCTTTTATCTTCCTCATGCTCACTTCCGCTGCTTCGTACTCACCAGTGTGACGAAAAGTGATAGTATGTGGTATCAATAAATGATGTATTCAATGGAATGACGAAAACGATGTAAATCACAGCACAGCAATGAAAAGTGATCGACCCACGGCACAAAGGATCATCAAACAGTATACATTTCGAGCTACTCAGCATCTAAGGCAGGCAGGTATCATTTCACTGGTGGAAACTTGTCAGACCACGGAAGGGCATATGTCAGATACCCAAAACCATAAATCTCGTTAGGTTACGGCAACACAAAAACTGATGTGTTAAAATGACATTTATCAATCAGCAGAGTCAGTGGAACTTCGCCGGGCCGACCAATAGGGCCACGTCTGTGGTAAGTGCAGAGTAAAAAAAAAAAAAAAAAAAAAAAAAAAAAAAAAAAAAATTAAAAAAAAGAGAGAGAGAGAACAGAGGGGAGGAAGCTTACAATAAACAATATTAACAATATTAAAGAAAAGGGAATCAATTTAAACAAGTTATATTTCAACCATATTTCAACGGATTTTAACGGATTTTAACCGCGTTTGTTTCATTCCTCCATCTTGAGGGCTGGGTTTTGTGTTCCTCTTTATGCACATCTTTATTTACACATACCACATTGCACCACCAGAGAAACACGTAATAGTGAAAATTTCTCAAATGGTTGGTGTCAGGAAAGGCAACCGGTCGTAAAACTTGGCTACATCCATACAAAGCGCCGACCCCAGGTAAATGGGAAAAGTCCAGGAAGAATACGAAGAAGAAATTACAAAAATCATGGAATATCTACTACAATACTAATGCTATATTCCACAATACTGTACAAAATTAAGGGGTATAGAAGACATCAGGTGATTGAATGCAAATACAATGTATTACGAACTACGCTAAAGATTATTCACCGGTGACTTTTGAGAGACGAGATCAAGAGTTTCTCTAGCTCTTTCAGACGATTTGTGATACGCTAGAGATGTGCATTTCCATTTTATACGTGTAGCGATGTGACATTCATATATGTGTATCATCAGCCTAATATAATTGCTTTAGCTCAGAAGAAAGACGCACCCGCCTTGAGTGTAAACGGAGTCAAGTGAAATACTATTTCATCTCCTTGATCCCATTATGGCGAATTAACGTAAGTAGCAGAACGGATTTTGAACCCTCCTTGAAGGAAAACAGAAATAATTATTACCCCTGTGTACCTAGGGCGTTGAGAGAGATTTATAGGATGCAGGTAAATTGCCTTACAAAAACCATTCGCAATAATAATAATAATAATAATAATAATAATAATAATAATAATAATAATAATAATAATAATAATAATAATAATTGTTATTGGTTTTACGTGCCAGTAAATCTACCGGCAATGTCAATGATTCGAATATGACAGCTTCATCCTATATAATGATGAATTGTGCTGTGTCTTGCGTTACGGAGGATGTCACAACGGGGGGCAAAAGCCAAGGACACCGGGCAAGGCTTCAATCTCACCTTGGCAACGCCGATATTGGTTATTGTTCATAATTCTGCCCGAGACAGATTATACTGCTTCCACACTTTTGGTCATTTTTATTCCGTCCCTCTTTCTGGAGCTGAATAGACCATTTCGATGCCAGATGTTTGTTTTTAGGCATATGATCTTTATTTGAGCTGCCTAGCTGTGGTGGTAAAGGCGTTATCAGTTCAGCCAGAAGGATGTGGGTTCGTTTCCACGTCACGAAGTCGAAAAGTTTAGAAACGAAATTTTACTTCTGGAGAAGTACATGGCCTTGAGGTTCACTCAGGCAACACCAAATATGAGTACCAGGTTAATTCCTGGGGATAGTCCAGCTCCATGGCTAAATGGTGAGCGTGCTAGCCTTTGGTCACAGGTGTCCCGGGTTCGATTTCCGACAGGGTCGCAAATTTCAACCATCATTGGTTAATTCCGCTAGCACGGGGGCTGGGTGTATGTGTCGTCTTTTACATCAGTTCATCCTCATCACTACGTGCGGGTCGCCTCCGGGCGTCAAATCAAAAGACCTGCACCTGGCGAGCCGAACTAAACCTCGGACACTCCTGGCACCAAAAGCCATATCCCACTTGATTCTTTTTCCTGGAGGCAAAGACAACTGGGGTTAAAGTTAATCACTCCATCCCACTCAGAGCCGAGTTTAGGGATGGTGGAAATATTTATAGACCTATCCTCCATTCCTGTGCTGAAACTGCAGTATGGAGATGGTTTTGTTTTGCTATTTTATGTATTCTTTATACAAGATCATCTCTTTGCCTTCGTGTCGTAACTGGCACCATGAATCAAACCCTCGAACTTTTAATTTATCCCTTGCTAAATGGGAGGAGTCAACGCAATAATTACCATTCTTATTTAAAGTATTTCGGATTGTGGTGTGTGTGTTTATATTTCGAATGTTAGATAAAAATATAAATGCTGTTGGTAGAAAAAGTGGAACTGAGTTTGCGTTTTAGGAAAGGAGCATTATCAGTTAAGGCCTCTTGGAACCTCTTAGCTGAGTAATAATACTATAATTTTTTTTAAAGGTTCTAGCCATTCAGTGATTTCAAACTCGCACTCACATTGTCTGAATAAACATAATAATGTACTTTGATCCCGTTCATTACCAATGAAGTGTGTGTGTGTGTTAGATAAAGCCATGCTCCGCTGAGTGTCAACAGATTAGCGCTGGAAATAAAACAGTTATGTGATAATGTAAATAATATACATTGTTTATTCAGAGGCACATGCCATTGTAGTAAAATGTATTCCGTGCTATTTTTATGAATTTTCCATTTACTTCGTTTATTTATGCATGGCATTTCATGTTGTATTACTGCTGCTTTTATGGGGTGTAAAAGTAGAGGGGAGTTAATGAATGTTGACAGGATGTCTCTCAAAGCTTATGGAACAACAGATATATCTCAAGGGTATAACTTTGTTCACGTCATATTAGATTAAAAGAACTGCTTCTTCGAACTTTCTGTCTTGGAGAAAATATGGGATATCATCCTTTTCTGCATTCACTGTTATTAAATAACTCCTCCATGCATTCCACAAACTTTTAACGATATAAACCGTTTTATGACCTCACTGCACTCGTAATCTCCAGGAATCGTAGTGAATCGTGGTGGTGAAACTGCATCATTTAGAGGCCAAGGACGGCTTTCACCATCAGAGGTTTTCATATTTCAGACATTTATGAGACTGCTGAACGAATCTATACCTGAATACCAATCCTAAAATTTTAACATTCCCTCCTCAATCCGTAGGGATAACACTAGATCGACGTCTACCCTTCCGATACCCTTTAATCTCATCAGCATATAGCCATTCTTTTCGGTGTCTGATTCAAAGGTACGGAGTTCTCTCCATGTCAGTATACGAAATAGTACTGCAATGTATAAATGTCCAACCCTTGTCCATCCTGAGGTCTTGTCGAGATTTCCTCTTAAACACGTGAACGACTTGAATTCTTGTTAAAGTGAATGAGAGCATGTATGATGTAGAGCTATCTTTAGGTTAAAATGGATATAGAGAATGTTAATCATTAACAAAATCACTACTATAATGTTACTACTGTACCTAAATTAGCAGTATTATTCTATTTCCATTACTTCAGGTAGCTTTATACAATATTATGCTTATGTGCGGCCAGTATTCAGTATTCGTTGGGTTCGAACCCCACAGTCGACAGTCCTAAAGATGGTTTTTCGTAGTATGTACCTTAATTAAGGCCACGGCCGCTTCCTTCCCATTCCTAGCCCTTTCCTGTCTCATCGTCGCCATAAGACCTATCTGTGTCGGTGCGTCTTAAAGCAACTTGTAAATGTAAAATATACAATATTAAGTAATTACTTTCAAATTACGTCACTGTGTACTGTAAATGTAAGATAGGGCCGTAAGCCCTAACTTCGTCACACACAAAGGCACAAAATAAATAATAATTCTGATATTAAACATTTAGTGACTACAAATATTTCTTCTACTGTTTTGCCGATAAATACTGTGGATATGCACGATCACTGGTTATGTTTTGTAATAACTATGAGTTTTGGTGAATATGGTATATTTTTAATGTTTTCGTAACATACAGTATATCAAGTCTTAGTTGTCCACTGTATCTTTTTACATGCGTGTGTACCGTTTTGTTCAAAATGTACGCCCTCACTCATCCATTGCTAATACCGGTCCTCTAGATTGTCGAAAATGTCGATAAAAAATGTAATGGCTTGTGGCCTCCGAAGAGGCCTGGTGCAGGTCTTTCGAGTTGACGCCGTATTGGCGACCTGCGCGTCCGTGAGGATGGGGCCCTACATGCGATGGATTTTAATTATGAAGACACGGTCATACACACCACAGCTCCCGGCCCATTGGAATTAACCAATAAAGGTTAAAATCCCCGACCCAGGAACCCCTGGAATGAAGGCCAACACGCTAACCATTTAACCATGGAAGCGGACGAAAATATCGATGATCACAAGGTGCTTCAAGGACACAAAATATAACTGGATCTTCTCTCGTAATTTGAAAACATTCCTAGGTTGGTCGTCTGACCAGAAAACGGACGCTTGTGACTAATTGAGAGCTAAATAGCATATACATGCTCTTTCTAACGCATGTGTAAAACATACGCATGAGCTCTGCGGTGCATGTTTAAATTATTCAATACACAAGTTTTGAAAGCAAGTCTCGGAAGTCTCACAAAACTCGAGAACTTTGAAACCAAATCGTGCCTACAAGAGGACAGACTTGAACGATCAACAATCAATTAGCGAACAATCTATATTGATGTGAGAGTTTATAACATTGATGTATGCAAAGGTATAAACAAACGAAAGAAATGGGCCTCGAAGATTTTGAAAACAATAGACTCCCTAGGAATTACAAGCCTAATACCACCTGAGTTAGAAGAGTTGTCCAAGGGAAGTTTGATAGGAAAGTCGAAAATGGGAAATCTCTCGGCGTGGAATTTCAGTTCAAATGTTGCGTTTGAGAGTGTCAGCCTGTATCACGTAGATCATAGTAGGTTCAGTGCTTCGTCTTTCACACAGTGCCACTCCGTTGTGAACTGTATAAGAGTCTCCTCTATTAATTCACGTCTACTTCCATGGCCTCTATGTTGTTCATAATACTTCTTTTTTTGATCCAGGCAAAGTAGTGATGTATCCATTTCTTACATTTAACCAGTCTTAACTCAATATACTATTAATAGTAACAACTCCACTTTAAGTCCGGCTCCATGGCTAATTGGTTAGCGTGCTGGCCTTTGGTCACAGGGATCTCGGGTTCGATTCCCCGCAGGGTCGGGAATTTTAACCATAATTGGTTAATTTCGCTGACACGGGGGCTGGGTATATGAGTCGTCTTCATCATCATTTCATCCTAATCACGACGCGCAGGTCGCCTACGGGAGTCATATCAAAATACCTGCATCTGGCGAGCCAAACTTGTCCTCAGACACTCCCGGCTCTAAAAGCCATCTGCCATTACACTCCACTTAAACAATACAAATAATACTTTTTTTTTTTTTTTTGCTAGTGGCTTTACGTCGCACCGACACAGATAGTTCTTATGGTGACGATGGGATAGGAAAGGCCTAGGAGTTGGAAGGAAGCGGCCGTGGCCTTAATTAAGGTACAGCCCCAGCATTTGCCTGGTGTGAAAATGGGAAACCACGTAAAACCATACAAATAATACTAAGGTAAATCCGGGACAGATGCCGCTCCGGTAGAGATGCCGCATACACTGTAGCTAAAGGTTCCCATCGTTACAGCTGGATGGGAATATGTGTGGTTTTTCAGTTTCTAAGGAAGAACTACTGTCTGCGAGTGTGACGAAATTTGCTCGTATATTACGCCAATTATAGCCGATATCGTGAGGCGAGTACATGTTTCCTCCTGACAAAGTTTTTCCGTGTGTTAATTTATTGTATATTAAGTTGGTTTCAAATGCTTAAATCAGACCTTTTTAGTACAGAAGAAGTCAGAAGCATAACTGTAGTTGAGAGTAAGCTAATTTTGGGCCATGATAGCCTTGAGGTATGGCAACAGGAGGGTGCGGCGTCTCTCCCTGATAGTTGGGAGAGTTGCCCCACAACAATCCGGCTGAGATGCCTCATTGCTATCAGAATCTACAAGCGATCTGGAAACATTCAATACCATTCAGAGTGTACCGGTATTTTATTCGAATATTTTATCGTCTCACGATTCTTAATATACATAATCTATTTTTATTGCTTTCAATGGTAACATTATTTTATTATATAAGATTATATTATTTTCAGAAATAAAAATTTGCGACATGCCCGCTCAATATAAAAGTAAGGGCACTGTTAAAAGACCTCAATGTACAGAGGAAAATTTAAGAGAGGCTGTTAAAAGACTGGAATCCAAAGAAATACTGATCTGGGAGGCAGAATGATACTACAGAATTCCGGAACGAACACTGAAACTTAGAATGCAGTGAGGAAATCTGGAAAAAGGCTCTCTGGGTCCAGCAGGTATAGCTACTTCAATAATCACCGAAGTCAAAATGATATTCAAAAAAGGATGACTTTATCCGGTGTTTGAGTTACAAACAGTGGCTGCATGAATCTTGCTCTACATATAACGACTGTTGCAGCAAAATTGCCAGAGAACAAAATTTTAAGAAACAACCTGTAAAAACTTGTAAGAGGATAAACATCAGTTTTTGATTCAAGAATCCTGCCTTAGACATGTTTTCAAATTACTGTAACAGGACAGAATTATATTCATTATGATTTTGATGTTTCCTTTATATAACACGACGGCCCCGTGGTGTAGGGGTAGCGTGCCTGCCTCCCGCCCGGAGGCACCGGGTTCGATTCCCGTCCAGGTCAGGGATTTTTCTCTCGACCTGAGGGCTGGTTCGAGGTCCACTCAGCCTACGTGATTAGAATAGGAGCTATTTGAAGGCGAGATGGCGGCCCCGGTCTCGGAAGCCCAGAATAACGGCCGAGAGGATGCGTCGTGCTTACCACACGACCCCTCGTAATCTGCAGGCCTTCGGGCTGAGCAGCGGTCGCTGGGCATGCCAGAGCCCTTTCAAGGGCGTTAAGTGCCGTGGGGTTTTACATAACACAGTGAAGAATCCATTGCACATGCACGTTCATAATAAATCGAAATTAAAATATGATTAATTTATTGTTGTGAGTTATCAGATAGATTCTTTTACCATTGAATGATTATATTATATGGATATAATTGTCTTGGAGTAGTTCTAATGTGCGGTTATATTAAAGTTGAAGAAATTGGCTTAAATTTTATTTTGTCGTTAATTATTTTACTTGCGGCATCTCTCCCGAGCAAAGTCGGCATCTATACCAGATTCCAGGGAGAGACGCCGCTGATGTAACAATTCCTTTGTTCCCTCCTTTCTACCATTTACTTTCAGTTACCAATATTTCGTTCATCTCTGATCAAATGTAGATGTTTTCAAATAATGCTCGATGAATTTGCAACAATTTTTAAAGTAAATATACCGAGATATAACAAAAGACGTAAAAAGTGCGGCAACTCTACCGGAATTACCTTCATACTTGTGAAATAATCTAACCTGGTGATGCAGTTACTTAGAAAGATGAAAATTAGTTAACGCTATGAATATAGTAATTTTAAGTGAATAATTCTCTTAATTAATCCATTTCCTATGACTTTTGATTCTATGAAGTTTCAGGATATTTTGTTATTACTCTGTTTAATATATTTTGTGTACATAATTTCTACCCCCATTACATTTCTAACCCCATGGTTGCTGGAACATGCCTTCATAAAGAGCTGAAAAAAATACTTTGACGAGATTGTTGAAATTAAATATCTGGATTGTGCTTCATACGTAGGCTTACATGTCTTTGAAACTAACATTCCCGTTTACTTGTCACATGTGAGTAATTTCATCTACGTTGACATTTGAACGCATGCTTCAACGGTAAGAAGTTTCTAATGGTGTAATTTGCGTGATAAAGTGAACTCGCAGATACATTTCAGATTACGCCTCGTCAGATAGGCTAATTTTATACTTTGTTTCTCCAATTACACTGACTGACAGAGCAAATGCAACACCAAGAAGAAGTGGTCAGAACTTTATGCCAATTGCAGGGTAGACTGACGTCACTGAGGTATGCTCATGATGTGAAATGCGCCGCTGTGCTGCGCACGTAGCGAACGATAAATGGGACACGGCGTTGGCGAATGGCCCACTTCGTACCGTGATTTCTCAGCCGACAGTCATTGTAAAACGTGTTGTCGTGTGCCACAGGACACGTGTATAGCTAAGAATGCCAGGCCGCCGTCAACGGAGGCATTTCCAGCAGACAGACGACTTTACGAGGGGTATGGTGATCGGGCTGAGAAGGGCAGGTTGGTCGCTTCGTCAAATCGCAGCCGATACCCATAGGGATGTGTCCACGGTGCAGCGCCTGTGGCGAAGATGGTTGGCGCAGGGACATGTGGCACGTGCGAGGGGTCCAGGCGCAGCCCGAGTGACGTCAGCACGCGAGGATCGGCGCATCCGCCGCCAAGCGGTGGCAGCAACGCACGCCACGTCAACCGCCATTCTTCAGCATGTGCAAGACACCCTGGTTGTTCCAATATCGACCAGAACAATTTCCCGTCGATTGGTTGAAGGAGGCCTGCACTCCCGGTGGCCGCTCAGAAGACTACCATTGACTCCACAGCATAGACGTGCACGCCTGGCATGGTGCCGGGCTAGAGCGACTTGGATGAGGGAATGACAGAACGTCGTGTTCTCCGATGAGTCACGCTTTTGTTCTGTCAGTGATAGTCACCGCAGACGAGTGTGGCGTCAGCGTGGAGAAAGGTCAAATCCGGCAGTAACTGTGGAGCCCCCTACCGCTAGACAACGCGGCATCATGGTTTGGGGCGCTATTGCGTATGATTCCACGTCACCTCTAGTGCGTATTCAAGGCACGTTAAATGCCCACCGCTACGTGCAGCATGTGCTGCGGCCGGTGGCACTCCCGTACCTTCAGGGGCTGCCCAATGCTCTGTTTCAGCAGGATAATGCCCGCTCACACACTGCTCTCATCTCCCAACAGGCTCTACGAGGTGTACAGATGCTTCCGTGGCCAGCGTACTCTCCGGATCTCTCACCAATCGAACACGTGTGGGATCTCATTGGGCGCCGTTTGCAAACTCTGCCCCAGCCTCGTACGGACGACCAACTGTGGCAAATGGTTGACAGAGAATGGAGAACCATCCCTCAGGACACCATCCGCACTCTTATTGACTCTGTACCTCGACGTGTTTCTGTGTGCATTGCCGCTCGCTGCGGTCCTACATCCTACTGAGTCGATGCCGTGCGCATTGTGTAACCTGCATATCGGTTTGAAATAAACATCAATTATTCGTCCGTGCCGTCTCTGTTTTTTCCCCAACTTTCATCCCTTTCGAACCACTCCTTCTTGGTGTTGCATTTGCTCTGTCAATCAGTGTATTTTCGTACTTTACGGGTAGTAATGGATTATTAGAACACTAACAATAAGTCGTTAATTGAAAACAGATAGTGGGAACTTTGATATTGTCAGCACTACAGTGGACGCGAAACGAAACTGAATTATCGTCACTTCCACCACTTCTTTTTTAGAAAAATGATATTTGTTCGTGGCGTCGACCTCTGTAGATATTTCGCCACTACTTTCACCATATGAAATGAACCTGCGTGTAAGTGGGGTTGCGGAAGTACAGACTGTTGACCGTGAGGAAAGGAACGTTAAAGACGACACAAACACCCAGTCCCCAGGCCAGGGATATTAATCATTTACAATTAAAGCCCCTGAACCGGCCGGGAATCGAACCAGGGGCCGCCGGGTGACAAGCGGACGCGTTGCCCCCTACATCACGGGGCCGGGCTCTACCACATGTTACTCTATGTCTAACACATTTCACTGTAAATGGAATCGCCCACCCGTTGAAATGCTACAATGCTGTGGCGAGAAGAAGTCGGTCTTGTGTGACTTGCCGTTCTAAACTGTTGTGTGTTGTGTATTCACCATGTTTACGAAACAGGAACAGCGATGTTAGCTGAAAATTCTATGTATCCGTGGCCGCACAGAACGACAATGTCATGATGGTCTTTGTGAAGCATGTCGTGAAACGGCGTTACCATACAGGACACTGGAGAGGTGAGGTAGACCTTTCTATGAGAGTCGTGAAAGCTTGGCGGACATGGCTCGACTGGGACACCCTAGTGTCCGTGAAGAGGAAGGGCAGGCTCGTGCCGCACTATCACACACAGATCGACGTCAAGACGATTCGTGAGTTAAAAGACGGGATTATCGCATACGACTGTCCTATGTATTCTAAAGAAGCGTTTGAAAATGCGGAAAATAGCAAATCGATCAAAAAGTGTGGACAGTTAATACTAAATACTAATACTATATAATAACCTATAGGTACGCGGGAGGAACTGAAATAAAATGGTATGGAATCTGGAAGTAAACTGCTGATAAGAAATTAACTGAGTTGATAGCCCGTCGTCCGCCTCTGTGGTGTAGTGGTTAGCGTGATTAGCTGCCACCCCCGGAGGTCCGGGTTCGATTCCCGGCTCTGCCACGAAAATTTGAAAAGTGGTACGAGGGCTGGAACGGGGTCCACTCAGCCTCGAGAGGACAACTGAGTAGAGGTGGGTTCGATTCCCACCTCAGCCATCCTCGAAGTGGTTTTCCGTGGTTTCCCACTTCTCCTCCAGGCGAATGCCGGGATGGTACCTAACTTAAGGCCACGGCCGCTTCCTTCCCTCTTCCTTGTCTATCCCTTCCAATCTTCCAATCCCTCCACAAAGGCCCCTGTTCAGCATAGCAGGTGAGGCCGCCTGGACGAGGTACTGGTAATTCTCCCCAGTTGTATTCCCCGACCAAGAGTCTGAAGCTCCAGGACACTGCCCTTGAGGCGGTAGAGGTGGGATCCCTCGCTGAGTCCGAGGGAAAAGCCGAACCTGGAGGGTAAACAGATGATGATGATGATGATGATGGTGATAGCTCGTTTGGTGGCCTAAAACAACATGATGACAATAAATCTTACAGCCAGCAATTCAGGCTACATTCCTAGTCGGAGGAAAGCATGTAAGTAATCGAAAACTGAGATACATTACAACAATGTGTCCGCCTCGGTAGCGGTCGTAGACAAGAATCACCATATCTTTCACGTTCGTAGGGATCTAACGCATTTTTGTTTGAGCGGTGACCCGTAATGGCGTCACTCGTCGGACTGGCGCTTAAGTTCACATTCTTATTATACGGCCCACATCTCATTAAGTGCAATAATACGGTGTAAGAAATCATCTCCTTTACGAACAGAGCACTCCGAGTGAGTTTGAGCGGCGAGGATAGGAATCATGCCGGCTGCCGAAGCCTGTCGCACTTCTCTGGGGCAATGATTAATGACTGATAGATGAAATGATATTAGAGAGTGTTGCTGGAATGAAAGATGACAGGGAAAACCGAAGTTCCCGGAGAAAATCCTGTCCCTTCTCCGCTTTGTCCAGCACAAAAATGACAAGGAGTGACTGGGATTTGAACCACGGAACCCAGCGCTGAGAGGCTGGTGCCTGAACCACGGAGGCTCTTGACTACATTGAAAGACTGTAAATGTTTCACACAGGTATCACTTTTGTCTCAGTAGTAAATAAAGTTCCAACCCATATAGGCTACATAGCGATGTGACAAAAATTAGTATAGACAATACTATACCAAGTTTGGACTATTTCAGAAGCTTGTAGAAGCTTGTTCTTACTATTTATAAAGATTGACACGATGTTCAAGACCCCATCCTGAGGAACAATGGTCAAAAACAGTAATGCAGAGTGGTAAGGAAATAACACTGCACCTCCCAATGAAAACGAGACTTAATCGAAAAATGAATCCTTCTACAACCATGGTAAGGTTAACTAGGAAAGATGGCTTTGCCGAGACATGGCCTACAGATTTTGAAGTGATACATTGATCTTTATATTACTTTGTTCATGCTCCAGTACTGTAAATTAGGTCCATTAACTCAAAAAATATTATGATAATTTTGTCATATAGTGTGGTTTTAATTCCATTGCAACTGTTCACAATTTATTGAACCCGAGTTCTTGTCTGTCTGTTAGGTCATCAGTCCAGAGGCTGGTTGGATCCTCAAATAGCACCACCAAAGGTTATGCGGTTATGAGGAAACCCCAAAAACCAATGGCAGCACTAAAATGAGGCGTACTAGGCAAGATGAGGAGTGAAGTAGTTTGCCATTGCTTTCCTCACTGGGTCAGAAAGTACTACTGCAGCACAACTAACCCTATGAGCAGCACCTTTCATAACACTCAGATGCACTAGTCATGCTCTGAATGTCATTACTCAGCACTACCCATACCCCAGCAACTTCCATATTGTCACAGCCATGGATGTTGACTGGGACTTCGGTGGAAGCTACACTTTACTCTGGCCTGTGCCAAGAGATGCAAAAGTACTGTTCTTATAGATGGCGATGGTTACGGTACGGCAAAATAGATATCTTATCGTTTTATTACAATTCGCAGATTATAAGAAAGCTTTAAATTACATGTTGTCCGAGGCAAATATCGTTTAGGCTAAGAAAAAAATCCCTGTCACTACATTTTTTTACTAGTTGCTTTACGTCGCACCTACTCAGATAGGTCCTATGGCGACTATGGGACAGGAAAGGGCTAGGAGTGGGAAGGAAGCGGCCGTGGCCTTAATTGAGGTACAGCCCCAGCATTTGCCTGGTATGAAAATGGGAAACCACGGAAAACCATCTTCAGGGCTGCCGATAGAGGGGTTCGAACCTACTATCTCCCGAATACTGGTTACTGGCCGCACTTAAGCGACTGCAGCTATCGAGCTCGGTCAACTAATTTTAACAGCTTTTGTGTTCTTTAATACATTTCTTACATCCGAAACTCGCCCGTATGCAACATGGAAATGCTGTAGGGATCACCAACATTGAGTCCCAAAATGGCGGCTCCATAAGTAACATTCGTGCCCTGGCCTGTGTATATAGACCTTGGTTTCGCGACTAATTTATATTGCTTTCTATGAAGACAGTACACAGTTTTATTAGAAAAGAAAATCGTTTCAACAGTCTGTGGGAGTTAATATTTCGAGCAGAGATGAATAACTGTTTCCGAGATTGTATAGTGAAGTTGTGTGAATAAAATATGCAAATGTAGTGAATAAAATGTCGAGAAGACTAGAGCTATAGCCTACCGGTGAACGTTCTAGGTATTTCTTCATATTTATTAACTCGTTTGCATACTTTTTAAACTGGTGCATCGATCTAAAGTAACCTCTTGAAGGTACGTTACGAAGGGCATTTTCCCCAAATGAACATATTTCATTTTAAAACATGTTATACCATCTGCAACTCTGCTGACAACAGAGCTATGCTTACGGGATAGTTGATCCTTAATCAGATTTATCAACAGAAATTTCTTTCTTTTCAAAAAAAAATGAAATGGCGTATGGGCTTTTAGTGCCGGGAGTGTCCGAGGACAAGTTCGGCTCGCCAGTAGGCAGGTCTTTTGATTTGACACCCGTAGGCGACCTACGCGTCGTGATGAGAATGAAATGATGATGCAAACGACACATACACCCAGCCCCCGTGCCAGCGAAATTAACCGATGATGGTTAAAATTCCCGACCCTGCCGGGAATCGAACCCGGGACCCTGTGACCAAAGGCCAGCACGCTAACCATTTAGCCATAGAGCCGGACTTTCTTTTCAGAAACAACCGGTAACATGATTGGTGACTATCTTGTTAGAGTGGTGGAGGAAAATATAGAATGCTCTTCTTGTTTAGAGCTTCTGTCATCAGTTTTCAGCGACAGCCCATTGATTTGCCTCATTAAGGCACAAAATCAGGGAGCCTTTCGCTATCCCTCCAGAGAATTTGTGTATTTTCTGACAAATGGAACTTAACATACATGTTAAATATAAATATTATACTACAGAATTCTTGAAACTTGTGTGTTAGACTGAAGAGCTTGTAAGTTACATTTAACTGAGTTGACACTGGAAAGTATGGCTTCCTTCTTAACACATTTTCTGAAAAATGCCCAGGTGTTAAAGATACTGAAGAATTAGATCGTCTCCAAATTTAGAAATGAAATGAAATGTCGTATGGCTTTTAGTGCCGGAATATCCCAGGACGGGTTCGGCTCGCCAGGTGCAGGTCTTTCTATTTGACTCCCGTAGGCGACCTGCGCATCGTGATGAGGATGAAATGATGATGAAGACAACACATACACCCAGCCCCCGTGCCATTGGAATTAACCAATTGAGGTTAAAATCCCCGACCCGGCCGGGAATCGAACCCGGGATGACCGTTCAGCCAACGAGTCGGACTCCAAATTTAGAGAAACATTGAAATAAAATGACGTATGGCTTTTAGTGCCGGAAGTGTCCTAGGACATGTTCATCTCGCCAGGTGCAGGCTTTTGATTTAACGACCGTAGGCGACCTGCGCGTCATGATGAGGGTGAAAAGATGGTGAAGACGACACATACACCCAGTCCCCGTGCCAGCAAAATTAACCAATGATGGTTAAAATTCCCGACCCAGCCGGGATTCCAATCCGGGACCCCTGTGACCAAAGGCCAGCACGCTAACCATTAAGCCATGGAGCCGGACAGAGAAACATTGAAGTGCTGCGAATGACATCAATTAATTCTCAATGACACTATTGGGACAATACTTTAACAACCAGTTCTCGATGAACACGCGAGAAATACGGATGTGGATTTATCCGCGGATATCCGCGAAGTTAGCGTCTTGGCGGATGCAAACTGTGTGGCAGTGCGGGTAATTTTGCTGATACTTTCTAAATAATGATGTTTATTGATTTTTACTCATGGGCTGTAGAGGGACTGGTGCAGGTATCAGGCCTATTGTATTATGCTAGCAGATCTATCCGTTTCAATACCTTGGGTGTGACATTCTTGCAATATCCGCGGATAACCATTCGAGGTTGCAAGTGAAGGTAGTGAAGATGCGGAGCGGATGCGGATGTTATTTTGTATATCCGTGCAGGGCTCTACCTACAAGCCGCAATCATTTAAATTTAATCATAGCAAAGCAAAGTCACCTCCGTACAGGCCATGAAGGCCCTTGGAGGAGTGGAAGGTAAAGACTTCCACCATTGTTAACTTCAACACGTGATGTCAACACGTGATGGGGTAGAGTGGTTAGCTCTACGCCCGGCCGCCTTTGCCCCCAGGAATTAACCTGGTACTCATTTTTGGTGTAGGCTGAGTGAACCTCAGAGCCATATGCACCTCCGGAAGTGGAAATCTCGTTTCTTAAATTTTACAGCTTCCTGACGGGGATTCGAACCGAGCACGCCTTTACCGCCTCGGCCAGGCAGCCCCTTAAATTTAATCATCTGCAGTTATATTTTAAGAGGTAAGCCAATATTACAAAACTTCTGCACATATTCTCTAGTGGTATTAGAGAAAGTAAATTATGTACCTATTCATAAAAAGTATTCTTCGTACGTATTTAACGTAACAGTTAAGATAACAGTGTTCCAGCCTGCTAACATTATAGGAATAATATGTTACTCAATTAACCCTGTTATATTTGTAAGAGGTAGCAATTTTTCCTCTACCCATCATTATTTCATTAGTCATTTCGTCATTCTACATTACTTGATAACTACTGAAGTTATTTTAGTTCATTACAATTTAGCATGGGTTGCGTTTCGTCGTCTTATTCTGTGAAACACTGTTCCATCGCAATGAATGTTCTGTCGAGATAACAGCCTCAGCTCTGTGCAACACTGTTCCATCGCAACGAGAGTTCTGTCTTTGCCTACGTGATTAGTAACAAGGCCTCCGCATGGCACCTTTCATAGCGCGAAATATGTTCTAGTTCCAGAGTCGCAGCTAGACTTCGTGTTAACCCTCCACGGTTTAACACAGACATAAAAATACGGAAACTGTGAATCAAAAAGTTAAGTTAGTGAATTTTTAGGTGAGATAGGTCGTAAAATTGATTATACAGGCGTTGATTTGTGTATTCAGTTTGTGGTGAGTATATAATTTCTATTTAAACTAAGATGAAGATAATTGTTGGTGCATATTGATAAATATAAAATGTTCTGTATTTAGCGCCGAGGGAGTACTTATTGTAAACATTCTGTTCACAGGGTGTTTATTGCTCGTGATAAACAATGGTTTATGGCTGTGTACCAATTGCAAAAGTAAACTTCAGAAAGGTAGTGGAATTTATTTCCACTAGCAAATGCAGAATCACGAGAAAAATGAGTCAAAATTATATCACGTCGGGGTGATGAGAAAAATAGCATGTGGCAACCTTCCTCGAAGTCTGTAGTACGTAGTGGAAATTTTGAAAGCACGTGCTTTGGCATTTCTACTAAAACTAGCCGCATTCAATTCCAGTACTTTTTTAAAGGTATCTATCATATTTGCATGGCAAGAGTAGGCTATGTGAATACTGAAGTATTTTAAAATATACTATGGGGTATTTTCATTTTTACTAGGACGTGAATTTACCGGTTGCAATTATACGACCTGACTCGTATGAACTCTTGTTGAATTACTGGGTGATACGTTTATTTTTCTTTATTAAACGTCATAGAAATATCACTTTTCTACTCAGTGTGCTTTTATGTGCAGGTTATTCTCGTAATGCCAATTGGTATCGTGCTGGGGAATGGAGGGATAACCTGACATCTATCGGCGCTATTTGAACTGCTGCTACTTTGTCAATTTAGTACTTGAAAAGACCGCATATGCAGGTTCTGTTGAGGTTACGTCGGTAGTGTGCTTCCTAATAGGTTCGGTTGTGTTATTCTGTGGAACAGTGTCCCATCGCAATGAATGTTCTGTGGAGATAACAGCCTCAGCTCTGTGGAACACTGTTCCACCACAACCGAGTATTACGGCCACGTAACAGCTACAGCTTTGTAATTCCTGAAGCGTATCGGTATTCTGTGAAGTCGTAAGTTTCAAAAGATCTCCGCTCAGATTTATAATGAATAAAAGATCAAACAGAGGTTGGCCGATATAAAAACATATTTTTCAGTGAATAAATTCACTTCATATGATATTTGTGATCAAAGTCACTAATTTCAAAAATTCCAATCTAAATATGAGAGCCCATTCAAACTCAGAGACTCTTCAATTTCTACTGGTACCCACAATATAACGAATAGTAGTGGCGATTGGGAATTATACAGGTAAGTGGGAGAGGGGGTGGGAAAAACAATTACAGACAAGTAAAATTGCCCGGGTTAGTTAATAATTAAACAAAATAGAAGCACGAATTAGTTGATAAGACAACAGGGCTCGTACAAATTGCTTTTTTTTAAACCTGTAATTTCTAGATTCAGGCGGCTGAAAGGGAATAAAAATGTAATGTTTTGTCCACAAAGTGTGGGGCGACTGGCTGCCCCCACACCCCTGCTAATCGCCACCACTGTTTAAACGAAGGTGACTCTATCTACATCAGTTAGGGCCTACTTTGCCGTCAATGTGAAATGAAAATCCTGGAACAGACATTGGCATTATACCAATACATCCACAGGCGAAACCCAGTCATCTCAATCACCACAACCTGTCACAGGGAAACAGAAATCCATTTCTGGTAACATTCATACTGGATAATGTTTTCTTAAAATATATGGTGTTGTTCCAGTAAAATGAAATGTCGTATGGCTTTTAGTGCCGGGATATCCCAGTACGGTTTCGGCTCGCCAGGTGCAGGTCTTTCTATTTGACGCCCGTAGGCGACCTGCGCGTCGTAATGAGGATGAAATGATGATGAAGGCAACACATACAACCAGCCCCCGTGCCATTGGAATTAACCAATTAAGGTTAAAATCCCCGACCCGGCCGGGAATCGAACCCGGGACCCTCTGAACCGAAGGCCAGTACGCTGACCGTTCAGCCAACGAGTCGGACTGTTGTTCCAGTGTGTGATATTTTGTATTGTCTTCTCTTTCTTGATTTACTGAACACCGAATGTGATTTTAATGTACGGTTGTCTACTGAAATAGTAGTTCAGAGTCGGAAGAAAACTAAATGTTAAAGCCTACAATATTGAAAGCGTAAAACATTGATCAACAATAACATTACATTGACCATTGTTTGTGATGATGTTCTTTGTCTCTTATGCTGCCGCTCAACTCCGATATATGGAATTACTGCTGCGTACCGAGTATAACAGCCTGACTGAATATTGGTGGGAAATAGCTGGGGAATTAGAAAACTTTCTTCTTTAGCATGTCATTTCTTTGGTTCATACATTTTCTGATACCGTACTGCTGGTACGGAACTCACTGGTTCATCATAGTATTACGCTATTCGATCCCTACTCTGACGCACTGACGCTCACTTAGTAGTAATAGTAGTAGCAGTAGTAGTAATAGACGTATGACCTGGTCTAGAATTACAATTTAGGCATATTCCAAATTATAGCACTACAATTCACTAAATAACTCAAAATTCAACCCTGAAAAGAGTCGTTTCTTAAAAAGAGCTCCTTTTATTAAATTCTACATTCATTTTATTCAAAATTAGCAATGAAGAGGGGGTTTCTCCTCTGACTTGGAGGAAAAATTGCCCCCAAGTCAGATAGATTTTTCCGCAGCCAGTGTAGTGAATTGAGATTTTCCGACTCATTGGGCACTCCTAGGAAACAGATTAGTAAAAGGGCATAGTTTTTGCCGTGGGACTCTCCACTATTCGAACCCTCCCCCTCCGAAAAATGACTATGAGTGTTCACGGATCACGGCTGTCTGTGGCCTGGTCATTCCAGCTCTGGAACTTTGGACTGTTAGATCGGCAGCGTAGTTGTTCGTTAAAAGTGAGAAAATGTGTGGTTTTTCATTTGATCAAGTATTTCATGTGTAATAAATGCTTTTACTCGCGCCATTCCTACTGACGTCATTGTGATGACCTATGTTCATTTCAATTGGGAAAACCACTAAGACAGTCTTTCTGAGGATGTAACAAGGCAGGTGGAGTGTGAATGTCTGCCATAATAATGCAAATCCCCAACCTGAGTGTGACTGATGGTAGGCAAGCGGGCCTACCATTACTGTTACGGGGTTACCCGTGGAGCAGAAAGAGGTGAAAGAAGGTGCGGGCTTGAATGGGTCCAACTACAATATTAAGAATTGAATTAAAATTTTAACAAAGGTTATATTTCTTTCAATATCAACAAACAAATTTCCACAAGGAAAAATAACAATCAGGTACAATTTCAATCTTGAAACCAGATTAGGAAAAATCCAAGATTCAGAACCTTAACAACTTCGGGCTTTAAGCCCCTTGTTTTACAATTTTACAAATGGAAGAAGTGTTACTTAGTTAAGGGCAGAAATCCCCTAATTCACATAGCACTCGCTCCCAAAATACAAAGTCTAACCTTCCAGAGGCACTCGTTAACCTTACAAAACCTTTGAAAAAGAGCAACCAGTCTCTCAGTTCCTTACTGCCTACTCAAGGCAACATTACACCAATCTCTGGTCTCTCAAACCACCATTTACAAATTGAACTTACTTTTACAGGGGTATTTAATACCCAACCTACGGGGCCTTCATGGAAAAGAACAGGTTAAATAACTGGTCCAAACACAAAAGGAATGGAGGAGTACACTGCGCTCTAAGATAATGAAAACTTAAAAACCTAAAGGGCTCTAGGCCGATGAAACAGGGGCTATTCCCAAACTACCGAGGTGACTCGTATAGAAATTACTTTAACACATTACAGAAGGAAAAACAGTTACAAAACGTAGTCACCTCAAACCAAATGAAGGGGACCTTGAGAGGGTAATCACTTTCTATCCCCGATTTCCAATTAAAGGGTTTACGAAGTTTTTACATAAGCCGAAAGAAGATTTTAGAAAGATTTTAGAAAAATTTTGTTACATAACTAAAGAGTCGGACCATTCCCTCGGATTAAACTACGGAGGAAGCAAGAAAGAATAAAGTTAAGTGGCCATTACCTTATAGATGTTCTGGTTGCCGACGAAAGAGAGCACCCGCCTCCTGCTTAAACACACACACTTAGATAGACGACGCTCAATTGGCCAAGAAACGTGAAAAGCCGCAATTTATAAACCCTTAGGGGAGGTTCAAGATCATTCAAGACTAAACCAGTCACACCCTCTTAATTAATTGTTTGAAAATTAATTACATAAATTTTTGATTGGCCAGATTCAAAACTGGCGGTAAGAAAAAGGAGGGTTGCCAACCCAAAAATAAATGAACATAGATCAGTTATGGAAAACCTAGGAATACCAAACTTCTTTAAGTTATAAGTTCTTACACCTTGCACCAGGGTGCATGATCATAGTTTTTTGGTAGTGTCATCTGTGGAAAAATGTCCAAACTTCTTGATGTGTATCAAAACAAAACAAAGAGAAATTCAGTCAGTTTAGGAAACAGCACAATAACAAAATTACTTAATATTTCAGTAGAGACATCTTCTGATTAAAGTTCCAACTTGTTGTGTTAATAGTTTCACTTTTGATTGATAGAGGAGTTCCTCTAGGCGCTAATTTTGAATGCGCGGCGTTGAGGTGTATCTCCCGGTACAGTTCGAAAGAGGAGTTCATTTGGGCGCTAATTTTGAATGCGCGGTGTAGAGGTGTACCTCCCGTTACAATTACAATGAACAATCCCTAATGCAGTTTTCATATGAGAAAAGTTAAATAAATAAATAAATAAATAAATAAATAAATAAATAAATAAATAAATAAATAAATAAATAAATAAATAAATAAATAAATAAATAAATAAATAAATAAATAAATAAATACATGTCATTGACAATGAATTGGTTCTTGCATATCATTCTGACTGAATTTATTTGAGAAATTATATTTTGAACATTGTGCAGATAGGATCCCATTATGCTATGGTCTGGTTAACGAACTATTTTGATGTCTCCGCGCAGACGTTCTGTGGTAGCAACAACAAATAAATGTTAACATGAACACGTGCTCATGTTTACAGCATGACTGGTTTTCTCGCTGACGGCGATATAGTATAACGTAGATAACCGGTGGCGGCGATTGTGAATTAGAAGTGGGGGGGGGGGGGCACAAAAATGTATAGACAACAGAATGTTCCCGGGTCCAAGGGATATCGAAAGTGGGGGGGGGGGCGGAGAGGGCACGGGGTAGACAACAAAATAGAAAGGCATTACTATAAAATGCTAAATTTTTGGTGATCTCGGAGCGAATTTCAATAGAGAGTTGACAGTCTACCAACTTATGTGCGGTAATAATAGTAATAAAACTTTCACCAAAGTAATAATATTACACGTGTATTACAATGAGTACGCACTAAGTAACAGCACTAGGTAGAACCAAATACAGTAGAGACAATACGCGACACTCTGCGAGATATCGAGGGACAGCGATTAGAGCTCTGTCTAGCGGAGTGATCTGGAGTTGCTGATTCTGTCATAAAAGCACGTGTATTCGTTTGTGAAGTTTCTGCCGTTATTTATGCGTTTGAATTAAGTTGACATAAGTAAATAGCGTGTGTCATTCCTTCATATCTCCTGTCAATATGAGTGGAAAGATATGTGCTGCGTTTGGCTGCAATAACTGAAGTGCAGAAGGATTCGCGGTCTTTCTTCCGTTTCCCTCGTGACAAGAAAGTGCAAGTAAATACTGTGTTTGCATATATTATATTCTTCCAGTTACAAAGATATTTTAATAGTACTTCCTAAACGTCTGACCTGCGGGACCCATATTTTAACTGGCTTAAAATATAATATGCTTATTTTATTGTATTAGTGTATCAGTCAACCTTCAATACCGATGTGTTGTTGTAGGTGTGATCTGTAGGTTTTGATTTAATTCAGGAAAATGCATATGCATATGTGTGTGTGGCTGGTTGTGTTCCAGGTTACCCAATTTGGAATGCCGTAATGCATTGTCAAGCACTGAAGAAAATATGGGCGATTTAAGAAATGTACATACTTTGTTGAAACAATATGATGATGCAAATTTGCTTTACGCTAACGTAATGGCAAGTATTGGTTATAGGGAAATTTTGAGTGTTTTTGCAGCTAAATTTATAGATTTTCTTTCTGTTAGTAGGCTTCAAGTTAAAAGAAAAATTGTCCAGCTCTTAAATGTAAATTCATTGATTCATGTGTGTAAGGAATGTGCCGATATTTGTATTGACAAGTGTCCTAATGTGATGATACAATGCTTTTAAATGGGAAAAAAGACAAATATAGGCGTGAAAGTTCAGGCAGGTATGCTAAAGCTAAAAAATTAATGCATATATGAAAGATCAAGCCCTTTCACAGCAGTCCATTTCACATCTTGATTATATGTCTAATTTCAGTCTTTAAATAATAACCTGTTAAATAATTCTTCATTCATCTATCCAAAATTGCTTTAGAAATTTTGAAGTTAATATTTTAATATCTCTTTCTAGACGTAATTTATTTATCCATTTCCTTATATACATTTCCATTGATATTTGAATTTAGCGCGAATTTTCAGGCCACGCCACTAGGAGCGTCACTTGCAAATTGTCTCCCATTTTAACAAGGCTATATCCTTAGGTGTCGCGTATTGTCTCTACTGTATTTTGTAAAACTGAACAGACACAGTGACGGAGTGAGACTGCCGGATTGACGAAGGAAAGTGGGTGACCTTGGCTGAAATATACCCCTGCTGTCCTTCGTCGCAGAACACGCGGGTCTCCACTACTTGCTGTGGTGCTGTACAATTCAGGACCAAAGATGGAAAAGAGTGAAAGTTCCAGAAACATGTTTTCGAGAAAACGCTAATAATAGAGTTTCCGAGCACATTGCCACTTTCAGCTTTCTATACCAAAGGAGATAATTAATTATTAATGATTACCTGCGGCCTTCGAAGTGCAAGTATATTATATCCAATACATTTTATATAATTATAAAACAATATTTTGCTTCTATAAATTACGTTTCTTTAATTAAGTGGCTCAGCAATTAGAAAATAAACGAGTGGACAGCACAGAAGAATTGCAGCATGAGACGTTGGCACATTCATCCGTTCCCACCAAACTCAACTGGGCACATTGGACTGTGGTTCTACCTGTTCAACTTCCTACCAACTAAACTAATGACTAATGCACAAGTTACCGCCATATGCGGCATGGCTAACACATCCCCTTATTACCAACCCCCCCCCCCACATATTTCGTCACCTTCACACTTTGCCATCTTTGGTCCTCAATTCGGTTAGCCGCGACGAACGACATTGTGTGCGTATTTCCGCTAAGTATATTTCTTAATAATTAAAGCAATATGAGAAATGAATTAGCTGAAAAGACAACAGGGTATGCACATATTGCTTTCTTTTAAATAATTCCCAATTGCAGGCGGCTGAAATGGGATAAAAATGGAATTTTTTCCCACTGTGTGAAACAGTTCAAGTCGCACGGTAAATGAGGAAGAAATCACGGCCAACTAGATCTACGCTGCGTTTCTTATACTGGCCTTGACAAGCTGGTCCACGCACTGTAATTAGAGTAGTTTCATAGTTCGACACGTGGCGCTGGCAGCCTATGATTGTGCGTAGAAATGAATACTCCTCCCTGGAAAAGGTGTTGGCTTTGAATGACGAATTATCTTAGAGATATGGAGACTGTTACGTAAGTTAATATTGTTAACATTATTAATCCTAAAGGGTACTTTCGTTGATATCTGTCGGAATAATGTCGTGTGAAACAAAACTGCGAAGAGGTGCTTCAGTTCAGGTGACTTTCCTTAACTGTGAGTATTAATAGTAATCACTTTTACTTTCAAATGCGGCCGGTTTGTAGTTTTCATTTCCTCAATATTTCAGGCATCAGCCTGCTTTACCCCTATATTAATTTTAGATTGAAAATTGTAATTTGAGTATAGGATGTTGAAAAGTTTGCATAGAGATTTTGAAATTCATTAGTAGCTTCAAATCTTTTACGTTTCTAGGATGACGGTGGTGCGGTTTTACTAATTTCTTTTCGGGGTTTCTTGCTACTAGTACCCTTTTAACTAGGATAGTTAGGGAACACTGATGGAACAGAACCTTTGTTTAGTCTCCTACGTTTGTTTGTTTGTTTACTTCTTTGAAATAACGGCTACATAGGCTACCTCAGAAGAAGCAGAAATACTGTTTGGAACAAAGTTATCGCGAGAATTAGCTTTCAGCCACTCTTTGGTTTTTTCCTGGTCTGCAAGAAAATTCGTGAAATGATAGTGTCTCTTTGCTCTTTTTCCTGTTTGAGTACAAGAAGGTATACAACAATATGATATGCTCGAATATTTGCAAATACAGTTCAAAGAAACAAAATCTCTACACTACAGAATTAAAAACACTCATATTAGCGCATAAAGGAGACTTATTGTTTGGTATGAAGTTATCGTGAGAAATGGCTTTGAACCACTCATTGTATTTGTCTTTGTCTGCAGGGAATTCGTGAAATGATAGCGTCACGTTGCTTACTGTTTCCTGTTCGAAGTATAAAAAGGCACGCAACAATATCACATAATCGAAGATTTGTAAACTCAATTAAAAAAAAATCATTACTCTACACAATAAAAAGCGAATTAGTGCACAAATCTCAACTTTCAAAAACAAACATCTAATTACGAACCCATTAACAACAACAAACCTACATATGAGACTGAAAATACTATAATTACGGTACACAGCTTCCTGTCAGTATCACGGGCAGCCAGTGCTCCGGTGTCATTATGGAGAAACTTTCCAATTACAGCTTCATCGTAGGCTTCACAAGCGATTGTCAAGGCCGGTAAATGAGCTAGCTAGAGCTACGCATCAAGTAGGCCGTGAAGAAAAATAACGAGTTATTATTAGCGTCGAGTGCGAGTCAGATATGGATGAGAATGACAGCAGTACTGTATATTAGAGAATGCTCTTTGTCAGTGAACAGTAGTAAAATTCCGAACAGTGACAGTGGAAATCTAATTTTGTGTCTTTAGTAGAAAGCAGATATTGTAACAAAATTGATTTTCAAGGCAATACAGACATGAGTTCCACGAAACGTGAAAAATATCTCAGGAGAGGGGGCCAGTTCCAGATGTTTGAAAAGTATTCCTTAAAATGTTAGTCATTTGTAAGGTATATTTCTCTAAATTGCAACGCAACATGCTACATCTGTACTGAGTCATGATAACCTGTCTAGGATTTGCAAGAATACTACTTAAGCTGTAATAACAGGACGACAGGGGTGTCTGAGACTGTAGAGACAAAATATGAACCAATAAATGTAAAAAAACAAACAATAAAATATTTATGATCACCGCATCGTATTACCACTTTCTAACATACATCGAAACTTTCGGTACTCATTTAGAATTTTTTCGAGCTGTCGATACTGAATACTGGTGATTACCGGCCCAAGTAAACTCCTTGCTCATAGCATTGGTAGAATGTGAACTGTGCAGCTCTTTATGGAACAACTTGTTTCATTTTTCATCTAAGTACTTTTTAATTGGGTTACAGTGAACTATAACACTCATAAGTTTCTCTTCCAGACATAAATTAGTTTGTATTAGTACTACTATGTAAACTAAGCCAAACATAGCTTCCATTTAATATATTTGCTTGTTAATCAATGAACAATAGGGTTATTATTTTTCATGACTGTTTGGAAACTTTTCCTAAGACTCATAAATGTAATTCCAATTACCTAGCTTCTTTGATACTGGTTTCATATCTTCCTCTCTTACTCTGTACAAAGTGCTTCAAACTAATGGGTATATTGAGGGCAACGTCTACTTTAACATGTTTTCTTGTAGACTCTGATGCACGCTAATGGTAAATAAAGTTAACTGTAAGAGCTCATACAGTAAATCAGAACAATTGCAGGAACAATATTAGACCACACAGAAATAGACTTTACTCTAAATACTTTCAACGATATCCCCGTAATAAAAATAGGTAACGAGAAATACTATTCCAGTTCATCTATGACGAAAATTTTCTGTACATTTTTAGTAATATAGTACAAGCTATATCATGTTTCAATGTAGATATAATTGTTTCCGATTTCATTAAAATACTGATGTTACGTATCACATCGGCCAAACGATAGCCACAGCTGTGTAGAGTAGGATTGTGTGAAGAATTAAACGCATGGCATTGGACAGGTTTTAACCGAAAGTAATTGGACGTATTGGATGTATAATAAAGTTTGGCAATACTGTGATATGAGTAATATCATTATAGTTTGTTTGAGAGTGTATCACGATATTCCTGAGCGATCGAAGAGCCCCAAGAGCCATGCAACCAGAAGAATACATACATTTGAGGACCAATTATTTCAATGTTTATTTACTTCAAAGAGAGAGTGATATATGACATAAAAAACAGTAGCTTCACTTGAAAACAAAATAACAAGGATACACTTTATAGGAATGAGTACGAGTCATAGCCGACTACAGTTACAAGCCGGAGTCATGTAAGTTTATCAACGTGCAGCGGAGGCCAAGGTGAAAGCGCGGGACCTATTCGTGTATGTTGATGTTTAGTGAACTTCGTCTCGTGTTTCTTTTAATTTTTCACGGATATATTTGAGTATATATAACAAGATTAGTGATGGAATAAGCATACGTAGAGCATGTTATCGAAATAACGTGAAGGTTAAGTAGGGCTGAGTAGCTTGAACTGTAGAGCTGGTTTCCTGAGCCCAACTCAGTCCGGTCGTTTCGGTAGATTTACTGGCACATTAAATAACTCTTCCGGGGAAAAATTCAGGCATATCGGCGTTTTCCAAAAATCGTAAAAGTAGTTAGTGGGACGTTAAAACAATAACGTTA
Organism: Anabrus simplex; assembly: GCF_040414725.1. Classification (NCBI taxonomy): domain Eukaryota; kingdom Metazoa; phylum Arthropoda; class Insecta; order Orthoptera; family Tettigoniidae; genus Anabrus; species Anabrus simplex. The sequence goes on along the minus strand of NC_090269.1, from coordinate 226,705,394 downwards.
TAATTTGTGAAGGTGCGGACCGAATTTGGCTTATTAATAAAACGCTTCGTGTATTTGCAGATGCCCAGAAAATGTTGTGTTCTCATGTATCATAACAACTATAGCATTAAGAAAGGTTTTGCTACCTTGTTTAGGTTTCCTTCAGACCAGGAATTAAAACCAAAATAGATTTGTCATTTTAAACGGGATAATTAGGAACGTGGGAAGGATTCAGCCGTACGCAAAAAACATGTCACACAGAAAGTTTTTCGCAAGGGATAAAATTTGTGATAGTAAAGTCAACGTAATTATACTACCACCTAAACCTAATGAGTTTCTCCCTGATGCATGTCCAGTTTTTTCCAAAATTTGCCAAAATATTCGTTATCGAAAAGCGCTTAAAGAAAAAATTCTGAAGGTAGGAGACTGGGGATGTAGAGTAGGGTAAACAAGAAGATGGATGATTTGCCAAATGTAACCCATATACTCCAAATTCACCAAGATATGAATATCACTGTATATGTTAATAGTCCTCCTCTGCGAACCATGTGACCTTGCCGCGGTGGGGAGGCTTGCGTGTCCCAATGATGCAGATAGCCGAGCCGCAGGTGCAACCATATCGGATGGGTATCTGTTGAGAGACCAGACTAACGAATGGTTCATCGAAAGGGGGGTAGCAGCCTTTTGGTAGTTGCAAGGGCGGCAGTCTGGATGATTGACTGATACGGCCTTGTAATAATACTCAACATGGCTTAGCTGTGTTGATACTGCTACACGGCTGAAAGCAACGGGAAACTACAGCCGTAACTAACTCCCGAGGACATGCAGCTCTCTCTGTATGAATGATGTACTGATGATGGCTTCCTCCCGGGTAAAATATTCCGGAGGTAAACTAGTCCCCCATTCGGATCTCCGGATAGGGACTACACGAGAGGGGGCGATCATCAGGAAGATGGATACTGACATTCTGCGAGTCGGAGCGTGGAATGTTAGAAGTTTGAATCGTTGTGGTAGGTTAGAGAATCTGAAAAGGGAGATGGATAGGGTAAAGTTAGATGTAGTTGGTATAAGTGAAGTACGTTGGCAGGAAGAACACGATTTTTGGTCAGGCGACTACCGAATTATCAACACAAAATCAAACAGGGGAAATGCAGGAGTTGGTTTAATAATGAATAAGAAAATAGGACAGCGGGTAAGCTACTACGACCAGCATAGTGAAAGAATTATTGTCGTCAAGATAGACACCAAACCAATGCCCACCACAATAGTGCAGGTCTATATGCCTACTAGTTCAGCGGATGATGAAGAAATCGAAAGAATATATGAGGAGATAGAAGATTTAATACAATATGTAAAAGGTGACGAGAATCTAATTGTGATGGGAGACTGGAATGCAGTGGTAGGTCAAGGAAGAGAAGGTAGTACTGTAGGAGAATTTGGATTGGGACAAAGGAACGAAAGAGGAAGTCGGCTGGTTGAATTCTGCACTGATCATAATTTAGTCCTTGCCAATACTTGGTTCAAACACCTAAAACGACGGCTGTATACGTGGACGAGACCTGGAGACACTGGAAGGTATCAAATAGACTTCATTATGATTAGGCAGAGATTCAGAAACCAGGTGTTGGATTGCAAAACTTTCCCAGGAGCAGACGTGGACTCTGACCACAACTTGTTGGTCATGAAATGCCATCTGAAGTTGAAGAAATTGAAGAAAGTAAAGAATGCAAAAAGATGGGATCTAGACAAGTTGAAAGAAAAGAGTGTGAGGGATTGTTTCAAGGAACATGTTGCACAAGGACTAAATGAAAAGGCTGAAGGAAACACTATAGAGGAAGAGTGGAGTCTCATGAAAAATGAAGTCAGTAGGGCTGCTGAAGAAATGTTAGGAAGGAAGAAAAGATCAACTAAGAATCATTGGATAACTCAGGAGATACTAGACCTGATTGATGAACGACGAAAATACAAGAATGCTAGAAATGAAGAGGGCAGAAAAGAATACAGGCGATTAAAGAATGAAGTGGATAGAAAGTGCAAGGTAGCTAAGGAAGAATGGCTGAAGGAGAAGTGCAAGGATGTTGAAGGCTGTATGGTCCTGGGAAAGGTAGATGCTGCATACAGGAAAATCAAGGAAACCTTTGGAGAAAGGAAATCTAGGTGTATGAATATTAAGAGTTCAGATGGAAAGCCACTTCTAGGGAAAGAAGACAAAGCAGACAAATGGCAGGAGCATATACAACAGTTGTATGAAGGTAAAGATATAGATAATTTGGTTCTGGATCATGAAGAGGCTGTTGATGCTGATGAAATGGGAGACCCAATTTTGAGGTCAGAGTTTGACAGAGCTGTGAGTGACCTCAATAGGAACAAGGCACCTGGAATTGATGACATTCCCTCTGAATTACTGACTGCCTTAGGAGAAACCAGCATGGCAAGGTTATTTCATTTAGTGTGCAAGATGTATGAGACAGGAGAAGTCCCATCCGATTTTCGGAAGAATGTTGTTATACCTATTACCAAGAAAGCCGGTGCTGACAGGTGTGAAAACTACCGCACCATTAGTTTAGTATCTCATACCTGCAAAATTTTAACACGTATTATTTACAGAAGAATGGGAAAACAAGTTGAAGCTGAGTTGGGAGAAGATCAATTTGGCTTCAGAAGAAATGTAGGAACACGTGAAGCAATCCTGACTTTACGTCTGATCTTAGAGGATCGAATCAAGAAGGACAAGCCCACGTACATGGCATTCGTAGATCTAGAAAAGGCATTCGATAATGTTGATTGGACCAAGCTATTTATGATTCTGAAGATGATAGGGATCAGATACCGAAAACGAAGAATTATCTACAATCTGTATAAAAATCAGTCTGCCGTGATAAGAATCGAGGGCTTTGAAAAAGAAGCAGCAATCCAGAAAGGAGTGAGGCAAGGCTGCAGTTTGTCCCCTCTCCTTTTCAATGTTTACATATAACAAGCAGTAAAGGAAATCAAAGAGAAATTTGGAAAGGGAATCACAGTCCAAGGAGAGGAAATCAAAACCTTGAGATTTGCCGATGATATTGTTATTTTATCTGAGACTGCAGAAGATCTCGAGAAGTTGCTGAATGGTATGGATGAAGTCTTAGGTAAGGAGTACAAGATGAAAATAAATAATTCCAAAACAAAAGTAATGGTGTGCAGTCGAACGAAGGCAGGTGATGTAGGAAATATTAGATTAGGAAATGAAGTCTTAAAGGAAGTAGATGAATATTGTTACTTGGGTAGTAAAATAACTAACGATGGCAGAAGTAAGGAGGACATAAAATGCAGACTAGCACAAGCAAGGAAGAGCTTTCTTAAGAAAAGAAATTTGCTCACTTCAAATATTGATATCGGAATTAGAAAGATGTTTTTGAAGACTTTTGTGTGGAGCGTGGCATTGTATGGAAGTGAAACATGGACGATAACTAGCTCAGAAAGAAAGAGAATAGAAGCTTATGAAATGTGGTGCTACAGAAGAATGCTGAAGGTGAGATGGAGAGATCGAATCACGAATGAAGAGATACTGAATCGAATTGGTGAGAGGAGATCGATTTGGCTAAATTTGACGAGAAGAAGAAATAGAATGATAGGACACATCTTAAGACACCCAGGACTTGTTCAGTTGGTTTTTGAAGGAAGTGTAGGTGGTAAGAACGGTAGGGGTAGACCAAGGTATGAATATGACAAGCAGATTAGAGCAGATGTAGGATGCAATAGTTACGTAGAAATGAAAAGGTTAGCACAGGATAGGGTGGCATGGAGAGCTGCATAAAACCAGTCTATGGACTGATGATTCAAACAACAACAACATGTTAATAGTTGTCAGAGGTTGGTAAGTAGAAATGACATGTTTAGCTGATGGTAAATTATCAAAGTGGTCTCTACTAAATGTATATTTATTAAATTATATAAGAACCGCTTCTTGTAGTGTTAGTGTGTGTACGAATAAATCTATTAAAATGCTTCACAGTCTCACAGAGTATCGTGAGGTAAGCAGTGAAAGCACACTCTTTGTCCTACCTCATATTTTTAAGGGAACAATTCGAAATTTGCACTAAAAGGTAGAAGAGTTACTCAAAAAGTTTCGTTTGGAACTGTGAAAGCAAATTATTTCCCGTCAAGGAAGTTTCAAAGTGATAACTTAGAAAGAAGATTTAGTCATTACCGATAACTAATTAGTTGTAAATACAATGTTACTGCACTTCATGTCCTCGAAAGTTAGATGAAAATTAGGATTAAGGGTATTCTAGGGTTGCGGTGGTGGTGGAGGTATGGACAAGTGCGGTTTTGGCTGTAACCAATTATAAATGTCTGATTCCATCAAGAGAGGTGTTATTGAGCTCAATATGGAAGTAATGAATAAGGTAGACTCACTTTTATCATGTTAATATTTGGTGGGCATTTTGAGATATCAGGGGGTAATATACATTTCTGGATATGCAGTAAGAACAGTATCCAGAAGGGTAAGCTGTGACACATGTTTAGGTCTTCTGGAGAGTAATGAAACAGATGATCCCTATTTTGAAGAACTTCAGTGTCATCAGATTGTGGTGTGTGCGTCTGCAGAACAGTGGTATTTCAAGTATGAAAATGATAAAGCATTTCTGTTCTTTCTATCCTGAGCTGTTTTAGGAAGAGATGCCAATCAACAGTTCTGGTTTGAACGCCGTCATTGTGGGCGTGACAATAATCGTCTGACAGATTGTTTATTGTTTACATATTCCAATGTTGTGTTAAATAAGTGCTCAAAGAAGATAAAGAACACGAGTTATGTCAGCAGTGAGGATAAAAACACTAAGCGGAGGAAGCTGTCAACGCCCCACAATAATTGAGCTTGTGAGTACTGTTCTTAAAGTGTTTTGTTTTAATTCATGTAAAATGTGTATTTCTAACTTCAGTGAATGCATTTACTGATGTGTGTGTTTCTTAGTACCATTTTACGAAGAGTGTTCGTTTATCATAATCACCGTGTTGGTCTAAATGTACTGAATATGGGTGAAGTAATTCAAAGTCGGACACGCCCCGTTTTGTCTCGGCCTCCGCTTTACAGTTAGGTACAGCGTGGTCAAGCGTACCTTCCGGCTTTAACTGTAGACGGCTCTGGTACGAGTACAATATATTGTTCCAGTAACACACTATTATGTGCGTTATGATATGAGACTATATGAAGTCATAAAATTGAATTATATTGACAGCCAGTGGCGGCTGGTGGTTTAAAAGTTCAATGGTGCACAATTTTTACCAATGATATAATATGATTACAGGCTAATTTTCAAATCTAGATACATCAACAATACTTTTTTATTATTAAAAATAAAACAAACATTTTACATTTCTATTTTCAGGAATATTACTACAACGCATTAACATTTTTTCATCTAAAAACTCTTTTACCATATTAAAATGAAACATTTTGAGGTAGCCTAATTCCGGTATTGAAAAAAGTATCCTTTTGTAATGTGTCTGGTTTCGAAATTAAACGTCGCGTGGGCCTACCCAGTCGTTTCACCTCGGATTTTTCCTCGGCAGTCCGTTGCGGGAAGGGCCTAGACATTAAAGACTGCACCGAATTAATGATCTCGCAAAATACCACTAACTGATAAAAACGCACAATAATAAAAACACACATGCTGACACGAATGTTTACACAATGAAATCAATAAGCTACTTAGCTTGTACGCACATAACAAAGCTCACGACTATACTGAAAGAAATGGCGGTCTTTATTTTCAAATTTAGAGCCATTAGTTATGTATCCAGCCACGACCGACTTGATGTGTCGCTCTAGCCAAGGATCATATCCTGCTCTAGCTAGCTCCTTACGCAGCGAGGGTCCAACCGGCCGGGGTCCAACAGATGGACTTCCATCCGGTGTCGCTAGATGACACTCCTGTTCTATAACAGAATAACAGAATCTCACATTGAGCAACAACGGTCTCTAGCGACTTTGCTAGTAGTTGGTTACGTAGGAGCACGGCCGATTTGAAGCTTCGCTCTAACTAGCTCCTTAGCGCAGCGAGGGATCTAGTCGGCCGTGGTAGGAGGAGCCAGGTTGATAAACCTCCATTTAAGCAATGTATAAGAAGCCACGCCTATCTTTACCTCTCCTCGCGCTCCCCTCTAGCAGCCCAAAAGCACACTTCTAACAGCCCCGCGCACCCCTCGAGCAGCCAAGGTTTCATCCTACCACAGGTTGAATTCCCGCTGCAAACTCTTCGGCTCTTGCAGTGAACATCTAAGAGTACCGGCTTGTAAAGTACCCTGTAATCAATGTTTACTCTTTCAAGCTCTTGAATGGTTTGTCTTGTTGAATGAAAATACAGTACTTGAGTAATCCATATTATAAAACTTTACCTAAAATAAACGTAAACATTTAATGGGGGTAGCGCAAACCTGCAACCTTATGGAGAAACCGCCCCTGTTGACAGCCAGATTGTTTCAAAAACTGTGCGAGTATGGAGTAAATATGTCTGTCACAGTTCTGTAGTAAGCAGGATACGTTCATTATACTAAGGCCTACGAGAGTAGTTGAAGTCTGACGTTCAGCGCCACCGGCGAGAAAAAAGTTGACTAACGCTGCTCGAAAATGGCCTGTTGCTATGGCAACGATAACAGCGATGCCACATTTAAGGAAGCTATCGCCACGGGGGGTGGCTTGCTCTCAGCCGCTTTTGTGATATTATTCGGGGTGATACTGTGTTAGCTGTGTTTGTTGTTGCTGTTTTATGTATTTAACATGTTTGTTTTCCTAATATTATTTTCGCGGTTAGTTTATCTTTCGTAAGTTAATCAGTGGCTAATCGTACAGTTCTATTCTGTAGTGAACATGCGCATTTTTTGAGATTATTGTCAGAAACTGACGACTTTGTTGGCGATTATGAAATCTCATATTTATCGGCAATGACATCTTCTGTCTTAAATGCTGGAATTATTAGCACGAGTTTAGGAACGGGTCAAAGTGTATTTAATTGCATTAGGGCTACTTGTTCTATTAAACACTCAGCCGGTACGAAAGGGTGATAACCCGCAGATGATGGTAACTATGAAAACGCAGCGTACTTCGTAGTTAATGCTTTCGCCGTTCAAATGTCAGATTCCAACTCTTGTGGGCCCAGCTATATAAATCGTGGTGATCCTTGTCGCAGTATTGTGTAGTGGCACTGCCTTCGTGATGTACAGGCCGTACTGTAGCGACGCGAGAAAGCAATCAGCTGATCGTTTGGGGGAAGTTTAGCACGTGAGTTAGCTGAGTTCGCTGTTTTATTGACATTTTTAACGTTGTCCACATGTTTACTCAGGTATATTTGAGACTGAGTCGTCATCGAATGCATTATTAAGTGAAAATACCTTAATTAGTGAAGAAAACTTAGTGTGAATGCGTATTCATGTGAGACAATAGGTTAAGAATATCGCTCTGCAGTGTTTAAATTTTGTAGTTTATTTGTGTAATGTTGTATCCATAGTGAAAAATTAATTGAGTTAGTGCATGTAGTGTCTTATTAACAACCACGACGTGTAGAGTCTATAATTGAATTAAGGTTATCGGGGAGAGAAATCACCATGCTATGAGTTGCTGCGTGCCTGGCTGCAAAGCCAATTATGAACGAGAAGACTATATTGCAGTATTTGTGTTTCCTTTTGATGAAGGAAGAGTTAGGTTATGAAGAAGGCTATTCCTAGATAGAAATTAATAGTTAATCATCACATAGTTTTGTGTATCAACCACTTTCCTGAAGACCAAATCCTGAGGGAAATAAGAGTGTCTCTTCCAGACAGTGAGTTAAAATTTCTTATCATGTAAAAAACATGGGTAAAATTAGGTATATTTTTATGTAATCAGGCTTATGGCTTATTTTAATTCGATATATTTGAAAATTCAAGTCCAATTGATGTATTTTAGAAATGTATTGTGAAATAAGACTGCAGAGATTTTCCCTATCAAACTTCATATCATAGGCAATGGAACAGGGCTATTCCATGAAAATTGAATTTGAAAATAATTGCATAGCCATTATTTGCTGTTTAAAAATCTACATTTTTTAACAAGAACTGAATTTCACGATAGGGACCAGTAAAAGTTTTGATATTGTTAGAGAATAGTCTACTCGTAATCTCACTTGTAGGTACTGAATTTGTGGTACCGAAATAATTTACATCTGTAGTATATTGTATTGGTAATTGGTTGGATGCTTATTATCAGCGTGTGTGATGTGAATGTTCCAGTTGACTAGAAAATGGATAGAAATTGCAAGAATGTATCTCAAAGTGTTAGCCTTAACTCACGGAAACGAACGGATCTACGCGAGGAATAGAACGTTACGGGGAAGGATATACATTGTATGTCAGAATTAACTAATGTTTCTGAATAGTTTTTGGTTTTATAAGTTGTTAACAATTTCTTAAGTAATTTAAACGAGTGTGTTATTCTAGTGGAGCGGATGCGTATCGCCTTCATGTCCAACCCAAAGCGTGAAGTCATCAGAGCTACAGTACGGCCTGTATATCACGAAGGCAGCCGCAGTGGCAATTCCAATTCTGGTAAAATGACTTGGATAGAAGCGATTTTCCAGGTGATGTGGTGTCTGATCGCCAGCCCCGGATTCGATTCCCGGCCAGGTAAGGGATTTTCACCTGGATCTGAGGGCTGGTTCGAAGTCTATTCAGCCTACGTGATTACAATTGAGGAGCTATCTGACGGTGAGATGACGGTCCCGGTCTAGAAAGCCAAGAATAACGTCCGAGAAGATTGGTCATGGTAATCACCCGACACCTCATAATCTGCAGGCCTTCGGGCTGAATAGCGGTCACTTAGTAAGCCATGGCCCTTCGGGGCTGTTGCGCTATAGAGTAGGAAGGAGGTGGCGTCTGATCATGCTTACGTTCTGGGACCATTGTGTGGTTGGTATGATAGGTTGATGTGTGGTGTAGAATAGACCTTTATGCTTCTGCGATGTTCGTCAATCCATTTCCCTAGTTTGGAGAGCACGACTATGATGACGTACTTACATTCAAAGTAAGTTAAGATATTGTCCTCAAATTTTTCCGTTCTTGATGGTTTTTTTTTTTTTTTTTTTTTTTTTTTTTTTTTTTTTTTTGCAATTTGGTCCAATATTTCATTGTTGTATACGCCGGCGTACCCTTTGACCTACCAGAGTTGAACTTACCGGGCGAGTTGGCCGTGCGGTTTGGGGCGCACAGCTGTGAGCTTGCATTCGGACGATAGTGGGGTTGAGCCCCACTGTCGGCAGCCCTGAAGATGACTTTCCATGGTTTCCAATTTATACAGGCATATGCTCGAGCTGTACCTCAATAAAGGCCATGGCCGCTTCCTTTCCATTCCTAGGTCTTTCCCATCCCATCGTCGCAATAGACGGCCTTTGTCGGTGCGACGCAAAGCAACTGAAATAAATAAATAAATAAATAAATAAATAAATAAATAAATAAATAAATAAATAAGAGTTGAATTCCAGCAGTGGTCTTCTTAGCGTCGTTTACCATTTGCAGTATATGGAAAATACGGCCTTATTTTGTGTTCGGAGATTCCACTGGGGATGCATAGAAGTATACACTGAGCATATATAATAATGAGATGTCCTGAATGTTGGGAAAGGTTGTATTCCATAGCTGTTTAAATATATATTGTTTCTGCTGTGTAGATGGAGGTTTTTATTGGCAGTGATCTCTTCCTAAAAGTAGACATTGTTGGACAGTAGAACAGATACCATACACAATTGCTTCTGTTGTTTCTGGCACATCTGTGTATATGTACTGTATGTTGGGTATTCATCCCAAAGGTTGATTTGATCCTTAACAGCTCCACGGCCTAGGCGTTACTGAAGAGGCATACTAGGGAAACCAAAAACGAGGTAATTTTCAGTTTTTCCTCGCCGAGCCAGAAGTTGTTATTGCTTATCAGTATGCCAAACCCACTGATATGCACGCATCAACCAATGCTATGATCGACATCTTCACACCATTCATAACAGGGACTGGTTGCGTAAGGAAAGTCAAGCCCTGGGTGAGACTGATACAGGAAAATGGAAGTAACAAATTTGTTCTAGCCCATAGCAGAGGACACAGTATAGGGTAAACACTAGGTCTCGCCAGCAGAGGCATGTCTGTGTATAACAGCGTGAAATTTGGCTAGGTGAAGTGAATAAATGCCTTTATATTGGTTTCATTCCAAGGACTCTCCCTAAGATATGACGGTAGACAAAAAACCGGAGTTGGCGAAAAAGACGTGCCGTAGGAACAACGGAGGCAGCTAAGAGCATTATTTCTTAAAACAAGAGGTAAGTCGTAGGCTTTTATAGCTCCTTCGGATAATGGTGTTCTGTGGGGGTAGGGTATGGATTATGCGTTATGGGAGAGGTTGGTAGCTGCTGTAGTACATAACAATGTTGTGATACGTGAGGGTATGCTAACTGTCCTCGCGGAGGGAGGAAATGTTGAATTATTGCGGGTTCTGATGGAGGGGAAATGATGAGGGTTTGTTGACGAATCGAAGGGATAGTGAAATCGCTAGGTGGCCTGTTGACAGACATAGTCACAGGCTGTATGGTGCACGGTAAATAAAGAGGAGGTTGGCCCGTAAAAATTGTGGGGTAGGGTGATTTGTAGAAAGTGGAGGAAATTACTATCGACTTTTCCAGTTTGCAATAGAAGTAGAGACTGCATTCAAATATCCCCTGTGAATATACATGTTGACGACCACCTATTGGGATACGTTATTATGAGCCATAATGTATTTAATTTCCATTTCCTGTACTCATGGCAGTTTCTGTTACATTGACAAATGGAGTCCTCGACAATGTGTGCAACAAGGTGGGATGCACTGTGATACGTCATGAGATCCTGCACACCTGCTACATTTCAATGTTGACCGGCATTGCACTGCCGAGTGATTGAACGTAAGGCACTTTACACATTGTGGTACAGGCAGAAAGTATGGTTGAACTGGACGATGGGTTCCGTGAATATAAACGTATTCCGGTAACTGCCATGCTCGGAAGGTTAAACGGCAGACAGAGGCGGGTCTACTTCCTTCATTCTACGTTGAAGGGTAATTTTTTGAAAAGTGTTTGACGCGAATGACCAAAATTCACTTCGAATTCCTTGTAATATTTCAATTTGTTTATTATCTCATGACATATTCTCCTTCTTCCAGTTTAGAAAGCCAAGAATAATGGCAGACAGGATTCGTTGTGTCGACCACATGACACCCCGTAATCCGCAGGCCTTTGTGCTGAACAGCAGTCGCTTGGTAGTTCATGGTAACATGGAGTTTGATCTCGTATATTCTCCTTCCCTTTACATTCATGAAACTTTTACTCTCAACCTCACTCGATAACAAAATGTAAATCCTCCAAACAAGAACTATCTGAAGAAAAGATCAAAGAAAGAAAAATAATGGAAGACAGTCAACAACTCAAAGTATTAACAAAACCAAAGAGCAGGCTGATTATAAGACCCTCTTTTATACGGACACATCTGTATTTAAGGTAGCTGAAAGGATATTAAACTCATACGATTATTATTATTATTATTATTATTATTATTATTATTATTATTATTATTATTATTATTATTATTATCATTTTAATAAATAATGCTGTTCTAAATAAAATATAAAAGCAGTGAAGAGAAAATAGTGAACAATTTCATATTTGTAAAGTGTTCAAATTGAATTTTTCCGTGAATATGCAGGGTCGGAAATATTAGCCTGCAGTCTCACATTGATGTTGAAGAAGCACGGAGAGAATAAAGCTATCTAGACAACACAAGCTGCAGAAAATAACACGCACGTCTAATCATTGCTTAGTAAGGGGAAAATTACTTTTTCCCATCTTAAAAATTACAAACATCTTTTGCGCGACGCGGTTGAGGGGAGTTGCATCTTTTCCGGAGATCTGAAGGTTGAGTTTCTGTAATGGCATTGCCCATTTGGAGGCAAATGCGGATATCGGAGCCTACCGTAGGCAGGAGCCCAGGTTTTACAAAGGTGAGATTTTACTGACATTTAAGGTTCGTTTGCGTAGGTAAATATCTTCGATTACTGAGTGGGCGACAGGTGGATTTGCAGTTGTGTATTAAGATGTTTGAGGTAAGGATATTATATTTGTCTATAGTGGATTTGTGCCTGTTTGAAAATTATTAGCCCATGTGATATTGCGTTTATCTGAGTGAAGACCGCATAATGCACGCAATCGTAATCAATAATGATTTGGAGGCTAGGAAGTTTACGACTCCACATTTCCGAGTGAAATGTTAGTGCAAGAGACCGATACATCATAGAAATTAGTACTATCCATTTATTGAACATGCGAATACTATTTTGTAGTACGCTTAATCAATATAAATCTATGCGAGGTGTGTAATATGTGATTGGTTTCGAGCGTATTATCTCAGATCTGCCTCAATTACTTCATTAATGGAAGTATGTTAAATTTAAGATACATTTTTCTTTACTATTTGCTTTAAGTCGCACTGAAACAGATGAAATGAAATGTCGTATGGTTTTTAGTGCCGGGATATCCCAGAACGGGTTCGGCTCGCCAGGTGCAGGTCTTTCTATTTGACTCCCGTAGGCGACCTGCGCGTCATGATGACGATGAAATGATGATGAAGACAACACACACACACACACACCCAACCCCCGTGCCATTGGAATTAACCAATTAAGGTTAAAATCCCCGACACGGCCGGGAATCGAACCCGGGACCCTCTGAACAGAAGGCCAGTACGCTGACCGTTCAGCCAACGAGTCGGACACTGAAACAGATGTCTTATGACGACTGTGGGACAGGAAAGGATTAGAAATGGGAAGGAACCGTCCGTTGTCTTGATTTGTCTAGTGTGAAAATGGGAAACCCGGAAGACCATCTTCAGGGCTGCCGGCAGTTGGGTTCGAACCCACTATCTCCCGAATGCAAGCTGTCAGCTACGTGACCCAAACCGCGCGGCCACTTGCTCCGTTTTTCATTTCTTTTCTTTTCTTTTCTTTTCTTTTCTTTTCTTTTCTTTTCTTTTCTTTTCTTTTCTTTCAAGTTTGACTATCTTAATATAAGTTGATTCTTTTTCAGGTTTTAAATATACCAGTGAGCTATGCATATTATGGGGAATAATGTAAATAAACTAATTTCATACAATTTATAAGTTTGGATTTTCCTTTGAAATAAACATCTGAATTCTCCAATTTCTTAAAAAATGCAGTATATCGGTTAGATTACAGTAAAGAACTACAGAAATTCAGGTATCTATCTCAATATGCATCTTGCAGGTTGGGGGAAGATGGTGATTTTTCAGCAGTGGGCTTGGATATACCCCAAGAAAAAATAAAAGTTGATCATTATAGACTGAAACTTTGTTTCACTAGGTCAATTTTTAGTGTTCATATAATGCATTACGGTAGACATAAATGGGTTGAGAAACTCTTGTGGGACAACATTTTGATAGCTTGGCATCCCTTAATCTAATATTGCACTATACATAGAAATTAGAGGAACACGTAGCAAATAACGTTATTATTATTATTATTATTATTATTATTATTTGAAAAACCATTTCTAATATGACGGAGTTCGGAGTTTTAATGCAGCTCTCCCCCTGGCTGCGTTCGTGAGACTGAGTATCTTTTTTTTTTTTTTTTTTTTTGCTAGGGGCTTTACGTCGCACCGACACAGATAGGTCTTATGGCGACGATGGGATAGGAAAGGCCTAGGAGTTGGAAGGAAGCGGCCGTGGCCTTAATTAAGGTACATCCCCAGCATTTGCCTGGTGTGAAAATGGGAAACCACGGAAAACCATTTTCAGGGCTGCCGACAGTGGGATTCGAACCTACTATCTCCCGGATGCAAGCGCACAGCCGCGCGCCTCTACGCACACGGCCAACTCGCCCGGTAGACTGAGTATCCGATCAAATCAGCACTAATTTCATATCGGAGCTGAGAATACTGAGCCCGAGCTCATCAGACGGGACTTAATGCGGTGTCAACACATAGACCAAGTTGATAGATTTAGCTTTTTTTTCTAGTGTAGCTATTGAAACGAATTTGACCACGAGTGATCAGAGAGTAGAGTTAAACAGCCTAACCTAGATGAATTATCAGAAGCAATGCCAGCTCAACAGCAAATAAGATTAGAGTCCTTTTCAAGTTATGGGAAGGAAAATCGAAAACAACCTGCAACGTGTAAGTATCCGACATATTTCTCCTTAGAGTTCTTCATCATATCACAATTTAGATAGCTTTTTGCTCTGCTTTGATGACAGGAGCTATCAAGTAGGATTGGGAATGGTGGTCTGTGACAAGAAATAATCTCAGTATTTATCGTGGAATGAGAATTTCAAGCTGCCCGGACGTTTACTGGATCGATTACATATTATTGGAAGCCGAATTAAAGAAATGATGGCTAAAATCATTCGCGTGCGATATTTTGCTTAATATTTTGTAACACGCCTCCTGATCCCTATTTCATAACTCTATGATTGTTTGAGTTCATATTTGAGAATTTAAATTCAGATGACTTTCGGATCAGCTGTTTTGCTTCAGTCAATATAAACGTGAGATTTTACCATTCTGTTTCTGAGGAAAGGTCATGTGTGATTGTTATGGCTGTCGAAGTGATAAAGGTCAGGATGCCACCGATACTGAATATACAATACCAAATCAATATGCCATTATATGTGAATCTCCTTTTCAAAATATGCAGCGGAACAGTGGAAAATATTCAAGATACCATACTCAGACTCATTTGATATTCATTTCACGTAATGATTTTGATATTATGCGTGTTTTGAATAATGTGTTAAATTGAACATCTAAAAACTGATATCCTTACGTCTGTACGCATTTTTGAACAAATTTGCACAACTCATTATTGTTTGAATTCATATTTGACAATTTAAATTCGGATGACTTGCGGATCAGCTGTTTTGAATCAGTTAATATAACGGTGAACTTTTGCTATTATGTTCAATCAATCAATCAATCAATCAATCAATCAATCAATCAATCAATCAATCAATCAATCAATCAATCAATCAATCAATCAATCAATCAATCAATCAATCAATCAATCAATCAATCAATCAATCAATCAATCAATCAATCAATCAATCAATCAATCAATCAATCAATCAATCAATCAATCAATCAATCAATCAATCAATCAATCAATCAATCAATCAATCAATACTGATCTGCATTTAGGGCAGTCGCCCAGGTGGCAGATTTCCTATCTGTTGCTTTCCTAGCCTTTTCCTGTTTCTGAGGGAAGGTGGAGTGTGATTTTTGTGACTGTCGAAGTGAGAACGTTCAAGATGCCACCGATACAGAATATACAATACCACATCAATATGCCATTAGATTTGAATCTCCTCTTCAAAATCTGCAGTGGGACAATGGAAAATATTCAGGAATCCGTACTCAGACTTATTATTTGACATTCATTCTGAGTAATAATTTTGGTATTTTACGTGTTTTAAATAACGTGTTAAATTGAATTTTGAAGAAAAACGGATAATCCTTACATCTGTAGACATTTTTGAACAAATTTGATTTGATAATTTGTGATGAAGTTGAGGAAGAGGGGGTCCACCATCTTGATTTGTTAAGGGGACCCTGAATGTGGGTAGCCCTGACTGCTAGTACATAAATAAAGCATTGCCGTGCGTGATTTTAAATAATCTAGGGATTTTCCCCTTTAAATGGAATTAATACGTGGATCTGTGAACAATCTGAGCTGGATGAATAGCTTTTGGAGTGTTCTATGGCGTATTTGTGTTGTTTTGATGTGTTTGTTCCATTCACTGCAAGTGAAGTGTCTGCCACTCGTGGTGCTGTCTCATCACACATGCTCTGATACAATGCGATGCAGGACAATAGTCATATTGATTCTTTGGATATGTTTTGTTTCAAGTTGGGGGGATACATCTGGTCTTGCTGTGTGAATAAACTGACAGTTGTCACATTCAGAGCATTCTGAATAGGGAAACATACTGTAGGTTCAAGAGAAAATGAGCAGCGCTGATAGAATGTTCCAGGTTTTCAATTTTACGAAATTTAACGTCCAGACTAGAATAATAGTATATTGTGTTTTTACTATTTCCAAGGCAATCACTGGAAAATAAACTTCTCGTGTGTACCACACAGTTCATTTACATCATAACATTCCTATATTTTTGTTTTCTCAATAACATTATGAGGATTTATCAAGAAAATAACCGATATTAACCCCACATACTGTTACTTTCAGGACAAAAACCACACTCTGGGGTCGCAGATACCCTACATACATAGCACGGGTTTGGAAATTATTTGAAAATATCTTTTTCATTTCAATGTTATTTCTCTTTTAATCCGGTATTTTTCTGTTAAATATGAGTTTGTGTAATACTATTTTCAAAAATGACGTGACTACTAAAAGTGTGTTTCATCGTTACAATGTTACACATTATAAGTATTTGCTGAATAAATTATTTCAAAATTACTTTGTTTCATACAACTGTCCATATCATCACTTAATTATATATCACCGTTTGTTTTACATTTTTGTGTAAGCCTAGGTTCTGTCGTCTTTGCATTACTGAAAATTCCATGACGGTGCTCCACGCACAAGCTGCGAGAATAGATAACGCACATTGATTGTAGTTTTTTGTCTTCATTTCTAGGACAGAAAACACATTGACCAGATCTCCCTCTTGCCATTTGATTGTCCGTGGTGGGTTTCTCATATCCTAAACAACAACAAAATCGGGCTTCTAAGTTCTTCGGTAATTTTTGAGGCAGATGCAATTTCATGTTTAACTAACAAAGAACATGCCAGGCTTTTCAGGTATTTCTGTAGTTCTAAACCTCAAATTACGTTAAAATGATGCATCGTTCTACTTTAAATAGTTATTCAATTAAATATGGCACTTACATGATAGATGAAGAAGAACTGTCTTCAACAGTACATGGTTACACAAACTATATCGTGGGGTCGTATGTGATCCAAACACACAAGTAACTCATAGTAAACAAATGAAAACGTTCGACTACTGATGGTAATTCAACTATCATCTAAACACTGAAAGTAGAGTGAATAGCAGCAGCAAGCTGCAAACTAATGATGTTTGGCGCGTGCGCAGGGATAACCTTAGGATGACAGGATCATGGGCGACCCCACAGTGTAGCTCAAGGGCTAAGTGAAAAGTATGTATCGGAAAGTATACTTAATCATTTTTAATTCATAGCCTACCAATACTGGTCCGGTGCATTGGCAGACTGGTCAGCGTAGTTGCTTTCGGTTTAGTGGGCACGCTTATCGGTTCTAGAACGCACCTTATTTATTTCTCGAGCTCGGGGGCTAAGTTTTTGTGATCGTCTTAACACACAACTTCATTTAAGTACAATACATCACACTATCAACCACCACAAAACATGCAATAATGAATACATATCTTCCTGTAGGGTTTGTATGAGGAAGAGCATCCAGCCGTAAAATATGGCTTAATCCTTATTAGTGCTAACTCGAGATAATTAATGGAAAGTTCAGGAAAGAAGCAGAACAAGCCTATCGGTACTGAAATCCTAATATATATTTTGTTTTTCAATCCTGTCATTTGCGCTCTAATTCCTATGAACTATATCGGTGAATATGTATTCTTCTTGGATATTTGTGCGTTTTAACTTCAAGTTTGCAAATACAGTTGATCACAATTGCAAATTCACTGTTATAGCTTTCGTGGATCTGTTTAAGCTAACTTCTTAGGACTTTCACCTAGTCTTATACAGAATGTTCTCAAACATGTAGGAAGAAATCGGAGGATGGACAGCACACCCCAATAAAATACAAAACGTCTCTCTGAATATATAACCTAAGGTCGATCGTTTACGAATTACAACAGATTTAGTTATTAACTAGAATGTGGGAAGAGTTTATATTTAGGACTGAATCAGGCATGTCGTTACAAACATTGTAGTATTTCGCCACCGTGTGGAACAAGTTTGCCATCGATGCCTGGAATGTTGGAACGTGTCCGACAATCAATGAGGCTGCGTGTTCAGGCGTGAATTTAGGCGTATGGTGGTCATTTTGAAGATTTCTTTCACTAGTATGCACTATCCATGCAAGTACACTAACAAGGCGACAGCTACTCGACGTAGGATGTGCCAGGTAAGGCTATTACCAAAGTTAGAAAATTGTAACTCGTAAACTATCGACCGTAAGACATGTGGTCATAGGGACTACTTTTACGGCTTAGGGAATCGCCGAAGTGCCGGAAATTTTGTCCTGCAGGAGTTGTTTCGCGTGCCGGTAAATCTGCCGGTACGAGGCTGACGTTTGCTGAGCACCTCCGAACACCAGCGCCTTGAAGCGGGATCGAACCCACTATCTTGAGCGTAAATATGCAGCGCTTTAAAAACCCACTAACTGGGACACAAATCAAATGTATTTATTTATCGTACGGCTTTTATTGCCGGGAGTGTCCGAGGATATGTTCGGCTTGCCTGCTGCAGCCCTCGTAAGGCAGACCCTCTAACGAAGGTGGGAGGCATCTGCCTTGTATGGGAACTGCGTGTTACTGTAGTGAAGGATAGTGTTTTGTGTGATGTGTGAGCTGCAGGAATGTTGGAAACAGCACAAACACCCAGTCCACGAGCAGGATAAATAACAATTTAAAGTTAAAAATCTCCGAGACGGTCGGGAATCAAACATGGGGCCCTCTGAACCGAAGGTGACTACGCTGACTATTGAGCTAAGAGGGAAAGAAAAGCAAAGCAAAGTCATCTCCGCGTAGGCCACGAAGGACTTTGGAGGGGCGGAAGGTAAAGGTTTCCACTTTCCGTAACCTCGGCACTTGATGGGGTAGAGTGGTTCGAGCCAAGGAGCTGGAGACAAATCAAATAAAATTCTAGAACTACAGTAGAGAGAGATACAAAACTAAGTAACCACCTAAAAAATTGCCTACTTTGAATAACTTATAGGTAGCATTGTGAAGAGCTCCGTAGGGTTGATGAAGGAACACAATACCTGAGCTGTTGGTATCAGAGGAGATTTGCAGTTGTCAAGGCCATAAAAGAAGTAGGCCTAAAGAATTGACTATCTCCAAAGTACACGAATAATATGGTGGCAATTACCTGAACACCATACCCAACGTAAGTCCGCACTAGAAATACACTCCAATGATTTCTGTAATTCAACCGCAAAACATCTGGAATTGTTTCAGTAGTCACATCTGCAACTTTAGAGATCATAAAACGTACTCGAAACTTCATAGACAAGCATAATGGAGTAAGAGTGTGCAGAAAGCAATTAAAGCAAAGGAACAGACTTACAAAGTCTGGAAAACATCTCGAACTGCTGAAGACTGCAGGCGCCTTAAAGATCTTAAGTTAGCAGCGAAAATAGAAGAAGTCTCTTCTAAGTCTAGTTATTACCAGTTGTTAATCCAAGTGAACTTCAATTCATTTTTTGAGGAAACTGCGATCAACAGGATGTGCTTGAAGACGCAAATATGATATGTCATCTTGACAAGGCTTGTCATTGTGCTACATAAGATTTAAGATCATTTCGTCCGCATTAAAGATGAATATGTTCACCCGTTACGACAACCAAAAGCATACTTAGCAGTTGGAAGGTCTAGTTTGAGAAAAATTGCATTAAAAATGTCTACATCCATTGTTAACTTTAGCCGATTCTATTCTTGGTCTAGCTCCTGCATTCACGGTCGATGAAGTCTTACCTGCCATCTATAAGATGTAAATTAAATTTAAGTGACAGATCCAGGTGATATACTGTACCATTATATTTAACCGCGAGAATGGATATTTAACGCAGTATAAATTTTGCAGTAGGACGCCGCTTGTGAGGGCGTGATGCTATATAGAGCGCGGGAATAGAGAAGGTGATTTCCCGAGGCAAGGCGTGGTCATGTGTGACGAAGAAAGAATATGTGAGGAAGAGAGAAAGAGAGATGGAGTTCTGTCTGGGGGAGAGACCTGCCATCTTAACAGAGATTTTTAGCGGGAGCAGACAGGCCCACCACATAACGGAAATTGAGTTGTAATGCCCGTAATTGAAGGTTTCTCAGGAAAATAAAAAGATGGAAATGATGGCCAGAATTTTACGAAGCTATAGATACCTCTAGGTTCATTAACATAGAATTAGATCAATAAATAAGTAGCAATCAGAACCACCGTGGGAAGCTCTGTAGTGGCCACATTCCAGACTCAAGTTGTTTCTCGGGACTTTCCCTGGCGTCCTTTGGTGTGTTGCCTCATATAAAAGCTGAGTGATATGGGGGGAGATCATCCAGTCGACGATCATATTGCTGCCAGTACGCGTCGCACGTCTGCCTAGATTGCGCCAGAAACCTTTTGTTCAGAACAAAGACAGTGTGTAATTATTGCTGTGCGATAACTTTGGTCCAGTGGATCGGTGACTTACAGAGTTACAGGTGGTGGATTTATAGGTGGCGCGATGTTCAGATACCTATCAATGAGATCGCGTGTGGTTAATTGTATCAGCAACAAAGAACGCCGTACTTGTAGACTCGCATAAATAGCGGTAGGGGCGAAGCTCCCGAGGTGCCGAGGAAGTGTGGACAATAGGCTAAGGAGGTCTATATTTATCCTCTGATAGACTGTTGAATCCAAATTAAGCGGGCATAAAAACACAATAACCGAGTGGATAGTCTCTAGAGCAGAAAATAGTTTGTGGCACAGTGCACAAGTTAGCGAGTATTCAGTTATACGAGAATGGAGGACGAGGAATGTATATTGCAAAGTGTTAGCGCTGTATGTTAGCTCAACCTACATGAAGTCCAGAATGTTGTGTTGTGTTTAAAGTGAATATTTCATTGTAGTAAGAAGTCGAGATATTCCGAGGGAAGTGAGGTGCAAGAACTTCAGAACGTGGCTTCGAGGACGCTACCTTGAACGAGACATCCCTCAAGAAGAAGACAGCACCATGGACCAGCGGGACGGGAAGACCGGACTCCAAGAATCGACCCTGGCTGAGACCTCTACCATGATGGGCTAAAATCATGATAGCCTACCCGGAGGGAGAGAGGAGGAGATCCTCATAATGAGATAAGTGGACCATGAGATACTAGGCATGTGGTAGAGTTAAGGTGTCACGCAGAGATAGTAGAATTAAACTTGTAAATATTAATATAGGATTTGATTGTGGCCCATCAGGCTGCATATTAAGATTGTTTTGATATATCTAAGGGTAAGAGTAGTTAGATTTGTTTTTTCATCTTTATGTAAAGCAGACAATGATGTAATCTTGATAACACGGCAAGATGTTGTGTGCCATGCGGATATAAGTTGCTTGAGAGTGGTAGACGGGACATGTCTTTGTGTCGGTCGTTGGATACGTTTTCCTTTCTCTTGTATGATTAGGGTACTTGTATAATCATCCTTTCATCTTATGGGGAAGGGCAGACATATCTGCGTGATGTTAGGGGTGCATGCTAATCGTATTTCGATCATAGGCATGGCTCTATTTATGCAACTTAGATGAACGTGATCTGTAACGCGGGTGGAGACATTTATATTATTGGACTCTGTGCGACTCTGCCAGACAGGGCTTGAACCACAGACCTTAGGTGACTGTGACCTCGTCGTAAATTTGACGATATTTGATTTATCGGGGTGTAGTACGATCGTAGACTTTTGATGTTATAATTGGGGCCCGTGGTTGTTTGTCAGTGAAATCGGATACATAGTGTAAGATGTATTTCCTCACTTATTTTGTGGCTATTTTGCTTTGTTAAGCGTAGATAAATAAAAGCCCCTTTGTGAAGTTAGCTCTGGGAGCACGAGAACCAGGATACTGGCTCACAGCCGGTCGGTGTGTTTACAAATTTTTTTTGCTTAGGGCGAGTCCCTCATGGGTAGACGAAGCAGGTCAATGCACGTCCCGCACTCTGGGGGTGGCACAGCCATCTTGGTGTAGCCCGCGGGAAGGTCATCTTTTCTTTGAAACAGAGATGTTTTCTGGGGACACTGTTACCTCATTCATTCGAACGTTTATCTCTTTTCCTTTATTTTTTTTGTTGTTTCTGCATTTCTTATGGTTGCATATTTACTCTTAAGTTATCTTGCACGATATAATTATTGTGAGAGTCCATCTGTTGACACGAAGTTCTGCCTGGGGGACGTGGGTTCACGTCCGTGTAAATATGAAATTGAGGGCGCTAGAGTAGGTCATCTGAGATTATTTTTATTACTTATTGTGCTGCTATTTTTGTGTATATAAATATCCCGGTATGGGAGAAAAATTTCATAATAGCGGTGTAATCTCTGCGGGTATCCTTAATTCTACCATCATATCATTTTATGTCGCAGGCATAGGGATGCGGTTTCCATGTGGGGGAACACATCCGGTCTTTCTTGGTTCACAGATCGACAAACTTCAGCATAACGTCATCATCCAGATTGTATTTTCTTTGTTTTCCTTTTAAACTGTAGATGTGAGCCTTTGGGGCATTTATTTGGGCACTCCAGGTGCAATCATTGTAAATAATTTGAGTTATGAATACGAACTTATGCTCAAAAATTCTGATCGCTGCGCAAGTGTTCCTCATTTCGTAGTTTAATGTAATTGTATGAGTTCTCCATGATCCTCTCGTCATAAGAACCCAACTATCGACCATTTCTGCCGACTGCAGCTGAGGTGGTGCCCGTATGCAAGAACAGATGAGCAGGTAGGTATGATCCTGCAGCGTTGATGTGCCCTGTAGGGTACAATACCATCTGAAATATGGTAGTTACTTGGAATACAGGGACAGAATGGCTTAAAACATTCCTTGACAAGATAGAGGGAGAAAACATACCACCATCTTTCTGGTTATCAAGCGTCACCATTCTCACCTGGTAAGGTAAAGGTGACATTGGTGACTGTTAAAATTACAGAGCAGTTGTTTTACTGTGCAATACGATGAAGATTTTTGAACACACATCAGAAGCTCGCTTTCGAGAATTTTTTGATATTTCACCAAAAGGTTTGTCAAAAGCTATGGGACATCAGATACCATATATATTCGTTCTTCACTTGATGGAGAAATATCATGAATAGAAGCAGACCATCCATATGGCATTCATAGACCTGGAGAAAGCTAGTGATCGAATAGCACATGATCTCGTACGACTATCGTACTACTGTGTGGTTGATGGCTATATTAACTGGATCAAACTTCTGTACCGAGATGCTACAAGTTCTGTACACTGCGCTAGTGGATACTCAGAGCTTCTTTCCATCCGTGTTGTTGTTCATCAGGGAACTGCCCTCTCACCATTGCTCTTTCTCTATATGTAGACATCATAATTAGAGACATTCTTACCACCTCCAACTTGGGCACTGCTGTTTGCTGATGGCGTCATGACAGCCAGCAACACTCGGAATATTATAGAGCACCTAGTTGATTGGTGGAAGGTACAACTCGAAAGTTATGGAATGAGGCTCAGCATCAGTAAAACGTGATGTCTAGAGTTTGGTGACCAAACCAACTGTTCACTCGTGATTGACGGAATTGAATTGATAGGGTTATAGATATCGTATGTCAATGCTGACTGCGACACAATAATTACGGAAGTTCAAGCATGAGCAAATGTCACCTGGATAAATTGGCGTACGGCCACTGGATTACTATGTAATAAGAAAATCCCTCTACCTGTTACAGTAAATCGAGGGTGGTAAAAGCAATGCCGTCGAGTAAATGAGCGGGGTAAACATTAAAAGAAGTACAGTAAAAGGGTAACTCGTGTCCTCATCCAGAGGTGGTCCTGCTCTTTTCAGGCACACCCCCAATGGAGGTGAGCTGCATGTACCATTTCAATCACATACCAGCCCTCCTGCCATTCTTAAATTTCTGGCAGTACCGGGAATCGAACCCGGGCCCCTGAGGACGGCAGCTCATGACACTAACCGTTACGCTACAGAGGCGGGCAAAAGTAGTACAGTAGAAGAAATATATGTTTTGTTCTGTAATGTAGTTGGTTAGACGTTTGTCACCTGAACACGTGGTTGTAGGATCTATTTCTCTCAAGTTCACTGACCATTTATACATTTTTAGGTACCAGAGATCCAGAAACTCTTAAGGCGCTCACCAGTAAATGGAATGTTAAACTAATATTAGTACCTAAGGAAAGTGAAACCCAAGGCGTATCGATGATTATTTCCTTAACACTAATGTTCTTACGTCTCCGACCAACAATTTTTACGTTTTCGGAAATGTTGAAGAGGCGGAATCTCGTTCCACAGGAATTCTTTTACGTGCTAGTAAATCTACTAACACGAGGCTGACGTATTTGGGCATCTCCAAATACCCCAAGACTGAGCCGCGATTGAACTCTGGGTTGACCTCAGAGGGGCAGTGCTTCTACTGTCTTGAGGCTCCCTTCCACTTAGTGGAATCGAATCGAAACGAATCGATTCCACTTAGTGGAATCGAATCGAACCGAATCGTCGAAATTTCCACTCGACCGCTCACATCTATCGGAACAGAATCGAACAGAATTCGACGGGAAACTTAAAGCACACAATGGACGGTCTGATAGCACTAGCATTTTTGTGAGGAGGCATAAAATGAAGGGAGTGAAAAGAAAAGTGATCGGAGAATATTCTGGGTGCATGAAATTAACTTTTCAAGGGAGCCGAAATGAGAGTATTCAAGCTTATCCGAATTGTTATTGCGCGATGAATTTAAATCTCAGTGAATTGAAATTTCAAGCACTATTTCAGATAGTATGATTTAACAAAACAAGTCAGTTTTGCAGGTGGAAATGCTACTTCAGATGGAGTGGGAGTCCGGGATCAATCTAAAAGTACCATATGTTGCGTACTGTGGCAGGAAAAAACCGTGAATCGAGGTAGCCTCAACATTAATTAAACGCTGTGAAGTGTATTTATTTGCCACAGCAGAGCCGTTACGTATGCAGTATGGTCTGCTGGGAACACATGTACGACAGTGTCAAACGTAGGGAATGCCACTCACGAAATTGTTCAACTGTAAATATAATAAACACTTAAAGGTACTGTACATACCAAGTGATTATCGTACTGATATACTGCATGTCATCATCATCATCTGTTTACCCTCCAGGTTCGGTTTTTCCCTCGGACTTAGCGAGGGATCCCACCTCTACCGCCTCCTTAGGGCAGTGTCCTGGAGCTTCAGACTCTTGGTCGGGGGATACAACTGGGGAGTATGACCAGTACCTCGCCCAGGCGGCCTCACCTGCTATGCTGAACAGGGGCCTTGTGGAGGGATGAGAAGATTGGAAGGGATAGGCAAGGAAGAGGGAAGGAAGTGGCCGTGGCCTTAAGTTAGGTACCATCCCGGCATTCGCCTGGAGGAGAAGTGGAAAACCACGGAAAACCACTTCCAAGATGGCTGAGGTGGGAATCGAACCCACCTCTACTCAGTTGACCTCCCGAGGCTGAGTGGACCCCGTTCCAGCCCTCGTACCACTTTTCAAATTTCGTGGCAGAGCCGGGAATCGAACCCGGGCCTCCGGGGGTGGCAGCTAATCACGCTAACCACTACACCACAGAGGCAGACATACTGCATGTGAACTCCAATATAACATGATTTTGTGATGAAGTCAACAACAATTATGGCATAAATTGTATACAGGCTACAGTAATCCACCACGAAATTTATTATTATAACCTGTTTTATTTGTCGTTGCCTCGCTTATTTCCTCCAAGGCATTATTTTAAATGTTGTTGCAATAATACGGTGCTCATCGGTCTTGTCGTAAAGGAAACTGTATTTTTGAACTAAACTGGTAAGTTTTCCGTGTCCGTTCTAAGTAAGTTGTAAACGAAACAGAACGTCCCGATCGTTTGCAAGAAACAGCTGACTTCCTAGCAGAAGCTGATACACATTTCCCGCCAAATGGTCGTCCGAAAGATCCCGATCATCTACGAAGTTACACGGATCTTGATAATTCTGTTACCGGGCGAGTTAGCCGTGCGGTTAGGGGCGCGTGGCTGTGAGCTTGCATCCTGGAGATAGTGGGTTCTAATCCCGCTGTCGGCAGCCCTGAATATGGTTTTCCGTGGTTTACCATTTTCACACCAGGCATATGCTGGGGCTGTATCTTAATTAAGGCCACGGCCGCTTCCTTCCAAGTCCTAAGCCTTTCCTATCCCATCGTCGCCATAAGACCTATCTGTGTCGGTGCGACGTAAAACCACTAGCAAAAAGAAGATAATTCTGTTCGATTCCACTCCGCTAATCGAAAACTATTCTTGGCAGGGAATCTTGTTCCGTTCGGTTCGATTCGATCCGTGGCGATCGTTATCTCTATTGTCGTATGCCCCCCAACAGGTGAGACGCCAAGGGGTGAGTGGAATCACCTGATGCCTAACAACAGTACTAAAAACAAAAGGGATTGAAGTTGGTAATTTATAGGCGTTGGGTAAGTTAGTTGTTATGAGGTGAAACTCATATGATTTCCTATATATCTGTGTATATTAAACAGATGATGTACAAATAATATATACTTACAATTGACGTCGGTCAATTAGTGTGACGTACTAGAACTAGCCTTCCTCAGAACGGCTACTCCAAGTAAATGCAAGTGGACTCTAAAACATTAGAGTACCACTGAAATTAAAGCGATGTGAAAACAGAGTATCGTGGAGTCTGACAGAGATTCTTCAAGCTTTAAGTTGTCAACTACGATAAACCCCGAAGCACTAGGGCTTAAGTTGAGAATCAAAGTATGAATAATGAATGCCAAGAGTTAGCAACACCCTCCAAACTTGATCTACTAAGAAATGTTCTAAGTAGCGAGACCTCTTGGGGAATCGATCGCGATTCCCTGACGTGAGCGGAAGGCAAGGCCCCCAGGGCGAAGACCAATGCAATAAAACGCTTGTTTCTTCATTTACATTCGTATTTAAAGAAACTAGCAATTAATATGAGAGTATCCCCTACTTTTAGCTAAGGAATTTCTGGCTCTCTATTGGTTCTACCATCTCCCCCATACATAGCAACTCCCATGTGGCAATTCTCATTTTCATAAACACGACTACTCGGCTCTTAACACTTATCTTCATAACTTAACTCTCTCTTTTCTAAGACTTGTCATCATAAACATGACTCTGCGTCTCGTAACACTTGATTGGGGTGGCCCATTACTTTTAAGTTATATTTGTAGGACTCTTCAAACTACCCCTTAGCTTGCTATTTCCAAAAATTGGAACGTTCCTATTTAGATTGCCCGTATCGATTTACTCGTAAGACCTTCTGATCTCACAAGACTCTGTTTTCACTACATCCCTTTACACCCCAACATATGGCTGCTTAGTTAGCATAGGCCAATGGATTGAGTTTCCAGAGTAACCACTCTATACTATGTACTACTTACATTACGTAATGCTACTTAATGCAGGTTCGTGTCCCTGGGCATGAGACTATAGCCCGTTTAAACACATGTTAAAAACAAATTCGGTTCGATTCGATTCGATTCCACTAGGTGGGAGCGGGCCTTTAGCTACTCAGTCAAAGAAGATAGAATACATGATGAGCTGTGCGGCTGACAGGCAGTCAGTAGCTTTCTATCTAGAGAAATACGGCAGACCTCATTAAATATTTAAGAGTATATGTGAAGGATATGAGGGAAAAACTAACAGAGCTGAACGAAATTGGAATTCCCAATATTGATTCTCCTGTCGTATTCAAACCACTTATTCCATACTTGAATATACTAGAAGAGAAAATTCGACTGTGACTGTTTTATGAAACAAGAAACGAAGCAGCTGTTTGGGGAGAAATATATCTGATAAAAAATTTTAATTCTCTACATTTTTTAAAAATGTACTTTAATTACAATGCAGTTTAGCCTTCCAGTTTTAATCATTAGATGACTGTGTTATTCTTGCAATCTACAGGAACAACAAGTCTTCAGTAATGAATTACGCGATTTATTTTAAAAATAAGGTTTGGTAGTTTGAGGCAACTCTATCCATTCTAATTCCTAGAGTGTAATTTCAGATTCTGAGTTACACTAAAATCAGCAAGACATAACCTGTGTGGATGTGACAGCATGAACCCACGGTATCCTCTGTGTATTTTAAGAGCCCACTAAAAGAAATGAAATGGATTAATGGCGCATGGCTTTTAGTGCCGGGAGTGTCCGAAGACAAGTTCGGCTCGCCAGGTACAGGTATTTGGATTTGACTCACGTAGGCAACCCGCGTGTCGTGATGAAGATGAAATGATGGTGAAGACGATATATACACCCAGTCCCCGTGCCAGAGAAATTAACCAATGATGGTTAAAATTCCCGACCCTGCCGAGAATCGAACCCGGGACCCCTGTGACCAAAGGTCAGCACGCTAACCATTTAGCCATGGAGCCGGACACTAAAAGAATCAATCTGGGATAGTTGAGTGGGGTGTTGACTACAGTATCCCTGTCTGACAAGGAATCTACAGTATTTGAAAAGCACAATTTAGTAGATGCCAGTGAAAGCACCACACAGCTGCTTATGTTTGGGTGTTTGTTTGTCCAACCCTTGTCACGTTTCTCTACGGGATCGGGTATGAGGTGAGATGAATCTGTCGTGGCGGGTTTTAAAATTACTGGATGTCCTTCCTGACGTCAACCACATCAGAGGAGTTAATGAGATGAAATGAATGACGTGATATTTCATGGTAGGAAGGGAGAGGGTGAAAACTGGTACCGGCACATAGACTACTCTTGTCGAATAGCACCAAGGGGTCTACTCAAGGATTAATGTCCCTACCGACGGACGAATCACCATCAACAGCTTCATATGCCCTCACTCCACATGAGCACTTTGGAGAGGTTTGGAATTTAATCCAGCCTTTTGGCACGCAATCTAGTGATTAGAAATTGTATACCGCCACCTCCCCTACCCTGCTGGTCAGCGTTCTGATGGTGAACAATTTTTCAACGAACGGGACTCGAACTGACTAACAACGGTGACAGACCGTTTAGACTTAAACGCTTTAACGCCTTAACGATGATGGCCACCAAGCGAGCTCACCACACAGCTGCTCATTCAGTATATTATTTATCGTTTAACAGGCATGCATTATGAAGCTCACAGAAAAGAAAAGAAATTAAAACTACTGTACATTACTTACAATATTTAACATTTCAGAGCTAATGCGTTTACTTTACCCATTGGATTGCGTCAGGTGTCACCAATTGGAAGTTTGAGACGGAATTTTGCGCCACTTGAATTAAGTCCTAACACAATATCCTAGGTAGCCCGGATCCTGTTCAGCGTGGTCCGGACTTCCCTTGGTAAGATAAAAGCTAGAGTAGATGTTCTTTCTGCATTTAGAAATTACCACAACCCGAAATGATTCTTTGAGATCCATTTGTCTGTCAACTGGACAAGGGTATCCAAATAGTTCTCTTTAAATTTTTGCGTATGATGGATTGGTCGATAAGACTATTTCTTTGCAGAATGCTGATATCCTCATTAATATGCAAATTAGTATTGATCATGATCTTATTGTACTGAATTGTGTAAGATACGAAGTGTTTTACTCCATAACCTTCATAGTAATATTCGGTGAATGACGACATTCAAGATAAATATGCAGTTGTTGAGGATATTCATTTATACAATACTTTCAAAACAATCGCGCTATAACACATCCCTGTAGATGAGGGACGGAATACATCCACGACATCTGCCTGTAATAAGAGGTGGTTGAGAGGGGTGAAACTCCAGGGCCCCTCAATGTAGTCGAGTGACCACAAGATTTTTAGATGAATCTGGCAATCCTTTCACTTAGACTCTTCATTTTAATCCTTCTCATTTGCCATCTCTGAGTCAATTACTGTTCTCTTCAGATTCCAATAGTACTGTAATATATTAGCCATAGCTTGGGGAAGTTTTATATTCACATCTTTTTGAATGCCTTTCCCTTCCCTTTATTGATACATTCATTCTTCGAATGTCAGATCTTTACAAATTATAATTAAGTGGGGATGATTATGACGGTGAATTAAAACAATAATTGTCACCACCTCCACCACCACATTCTAGACATAGGGACTGATATGCTGTATGGTACTCGTCAAAATACTAAAATGCTTAAACTTTCATCCTCACCTCCTAGTCACTGCACATAAAGCAGTCTGATAGTTCCGTTCAAGGTTCTAACGTCTCACCCCATTCAACTAAAACAATGGGCTTTACAATAAGCCACGTCTTAGGTTGTCAAGTAACACCCCCGTATTTATTCTCTAGAGAATATAGATTTCTTTGCAAAAATATATACTTTAATTGGTTCACTATTTGAAAACGTATTTTTATCGCAGCATTGTTAAAGGGACGTAAATTTACACGGATGCCTATTCTTATAACTTTCAACAAAATCTGGTGTGCTTCTGATTTCCTGAAAGTAATAACAAAAATCTGTGAATACATGACATCTACTTTAAATTTTTTACTAGGGAAAAGAAACTGCACGACTCTTTCAGAATGTTTGGAAGGAGGAGGCCATCGAATATCGATTTATCTTATTGCATCCTTAAGTTAAAGTGGAACTGCTGACAGTCTTGTGACGTGAAATGTAATATCCGGTTCATTTCTTTGCAAGGTTCGTGTCTTCGTATTGCTTAGTTCCTTTGCTCCATACGCTCGCCTCTTTCCCTAATGTTTGGAATTTGATTGCTTTGCTTTGAGTTCTATCCAGAAACACATATTTTTACCAGCGGTTTTAATGTTCTTCAGTGACATATAGAGTAGCAGTTCTTTCCGGAAACTTATTGCGTGCTTGTGCTGAGATATTTATCAAATTAGAACGTAGAAAATTGCAGAAAGAATATATTTCGAACAAAAATTGAAAGATTCGAGGATCCACATCTGTTTTCCGTTGTTATAGAATGTTATAGAACGGAGAAGTAATGAATTTAATTTTTATTAGTCTCCCGAGGTCACTTCTGTCACTAAATCTTATCAGTAAATCATTAAAAGCTGAGTCAAACCATCATCACCGGGTCTCCCTATACTTCCCCTAGTCCACCTATATTTGGGCAGTCCGCTGTATCGGAAAGGTATAAAACGAAACATGTTCATTGGAATGAGACCGTTATAAGTGTTGATCGAATTAGAATAGTTCAAGATAAGTTTAATCTTTCCTATCCTATCTTCCTTGGTCAACTCTTGTTCTTTTTCGACCCGTAAAATATTAGAGCATTCGAGGCCTGTCATATGAGGCGAATAAAAGGGGTCTCAGGTACACTTAATTTGGGAGCGTGGGTTGGTGACCCGGGGCCGTTAGTTGAGTCCTGACATGGATTCCACTTACTTGTGACTGGCTCCTCACTTTCATCTACACTATCCGACCTCTCTTGGTCAACATTTGTTCTTTTCCGACACAGATAGGTCTTATGGCGACGATGGGACAAGAAAGGGCTAGGAGTGGGAAGGAATCGGCCGTGGCCTTACCTAAGGTACAGCCCCAGCATTTGCCTGGTGTGAAAATGGGAAATCACGAAAAAAACATTTTCAGGGCTGCCGATAGTGGGGTTCGAACCTACTATCTCCCGAATATGGATATTGGCCGCACTTAAGCGACTGCAGCTATCGAGCTCGGTTTCATTTATTTTCAACCCTTTCCCCCCAAGTCGATTTTCCATAAACAAGAAATGCGTGTTTCTTTACTTTTAAAGGATTTTCCAAATAGCAGCCTTCACGTCTGTAACATGTTAAATTTAACACATATACTGCAGATATACTCATTTTTAAAAATTCGTGCGCTTTTTCACTTCTTTTCACCACCTGAGGTGTATTTCCCGAAAAGAAAAAATGTGTTCATTTTTAAAGAAAATATACCGGCAGTTCATTTCTTTATCCGATTCCTAGAGGAGGGGTAGTGTGGTCCCAATATCTCCATAACGTAGGGCTTACCGAGTTTTGTTCTTTGCGTCAAGGGGCTTAAAATGAGCTTTATCTCGTCCTTGTATGACAAATTCGATATTTCGTCTATATTAGCCTATTATTTTTATATATCCCCCTGTCCAACCCCCCCCCCCCCCCCTCGAATTGTTTCGAAAATAAAATATAGCCCATGTCCCTCAGGGATAATGTATATTTAGATTAGTACAATAATTTTAGGGTCCGCCTCTGTGGTGTAGTGGTTAGCGTGATTAGCTGCCACCCCCGGAGGCCCGGGTTCGATTCCCGGCTCTGCCACGAAATTTGAAAAGTGGTACGAGGGCTGGAACGGGGTCCACTCAGCCTCGGGAGGTCAACTGAGTAGAGGTGGGTTCGATTCCCACCTCAGCCATCCTGGAAGTGGTTTTCCGTGGTTTCCCACTTCTCCTCCAGGCGAATGCCGGGATGGTACCTAACTTAAGGCCACGGCCGCTTCCTTCCCTCTTCCTTGCCTATCCCTTCCAATCTTCCCATCCCTCCACAAGGCCCCTGTTCAGCATAGCAGGTGAGGCCGCCTGGGCGAGGTACTGGTCATACTCCCCAGTTGTATCCCCCGACCAAGAGTCTGAAGCTCCAGGACACTGCCCTTGAGGCGGTAGAGGTGGGATCCCTCGCTAAGTCCGAGGGAAAAGCCGAACCTGGAGGGAAAACAGATGATGATGATGATGACAATAATTTTAGGTCCGCCTCTGTGGTGTAGTGGTTAGCGTGATTAGCTGCCACCCCCGGAGGTCCGGGTTCGATTCCCGGATCTGCCACGAAATTTGAAAAGTGGTACGAGGGCTGGAACGGGGTCCACTCAGCCTCGGGAGGTCAACTGAGTAGAGGTGGGTTCGATTCCCACCTCAGCCATCCTGGAAATGGTTTTCCGTGGTTTCCCACTTCTCCTCCAGGCGAATGCCGGGATGGTACCTCACTTAAGGCCACGGCCGCTTCCTTCCCTCTTCCTTGCCTATCCCTTCCAATCTT
Source organism: Anabrus simplex (assembly GCF_040414725.1). Lineage (NCBI taxonomy): Eukaryota > Metazoa > Arthropoda > Insecta > Orthoptera > Tettigoniidae > Anabrus > Anabrus simplex. Next base: position 226,672,494 of record NC_090269.1, on the reverse strand, counting down.
CCCATCCCTCCACAAGGCCCCTGTTCAGCATAGCAGGTGAGGCCGCCTGGGCGAGGTACTGGTCATACTCCCCAGTTGTATCCCCCGACCAAGAGTCTGAAGCTCCAGGACACTGCCCTTGAGGCGGAAGAGGTGGGATCCCTCGCTACGTCCGGAGGAAGAACCGAACCTGGAGGGTAAACAGATGATGATGATGACAATAATTTTAGAATCTGTACAGTAGTTTCTGAGATTAGCCATTACGTACAAACAAAGTTTACCTATTTATATATTAGTATAGAAGTATAGATACCGCAACAGTAGTTTGGAATATCGAGGATGCAATGCAATGATTAAGTTAAAGAATGTTGTTTGTTGTATCACAGAGGTACATAACCTGGAAATGTAATCGTTTACAAACTGAGATGTTTTTTTTCTAATAGCTAATGCAACTAAACAGTAATAATGAAAGGATTACAATTTCTGTTCTTGATTTTTTTTGTGCAGGTTGTCCCTTCTTCACTCTGCCTTAGTACCTTGTATGGCCTCTTTTGACAGTGTTCAGGTCTCTGATTGGCGACCACGAGGCCCTCAGCTGAGTCCTGGCATTGTTTCCACTTACTTGTGCCAGGCTCCTCACTTTCATCTATCCTATCCGACCTCCCTTGGTCAACTCTTGTTCTTTTCCGACCCCGACGCTATTAGGTTTGCGAGGGCTAGGGAGTCTTTCATTTTCATGCCCTTCGTGGCCCTTGTCTTCCTTTGGCCGATATCTTCATTTTTCGAAGTGTTGGACCCCTTCCATATTTTCCGTCTGATTAGTGTTAAATAGAGGATGGTTGCCTAGTTGTACTTCCTCTTAAAACAATAATCACCACCACCACCATCAGGTCTCTGACACGGTGTGGCATGCTTGCTATCAGCACAATGGAGTCGTCTTGAGGAAGTAGGTCCCATTTCATGTGGGCAACTCTACTGACGTCTGGGAGTGTGTTGTCGCCGAGAGTCATCAGGAAGACCGCACTCACTTTCCGCCCAGAAATATCACCCTGTAAATACAGCACGAGCCACATTGCAAAGACGTTATTTATCTCTTAGACACTGTCTAAACCCGTTGTTCAAGAGACCATGTTTAAATATTCCCGAGGACACTGTTTAATCTCAAATTTTAGGTAGGAGTGAATCATAATCTGAGGTTATGTACTATGAAACACATAATTTTTATTGTCAAGTTGAGAAGATTCCTGGAGGAAAGGTTAGTCTGACGGTCTCCTGTGGGTCGTCTGCTGCAAAAGTGCAGCAATTCATTTGAAATGTATGAGAAGGTATACGGTATAATTTAATATATATTTTAAAAACCGAGCGAGTGGCCGCGTGGTTTGGGGCGCGTAGATGTCAGCTCTTATTCGAAGATAGTGGGTTCGAGTCCCACTGTTGGTAGTCCTGAAGATGGTTTTCCGTTCTATTAGAATTAGAGTTACAGGAAGGAGCATATTTAGAAAGATTACAATATTTAGTCAAATGTTGAAAAGAAACACACTTAAAACAGCCTTGAAGAGGCAGAAGTTCCAATTTTAGAATAACTAGAAAGCACCGAGGGACACTTTTTTCTTAAACAGTCTGCAGACCCACCAGCATTGCACTTTCGAGGGGTGAAAAGTCTGCCGGTGGGGGGAGATATAGAGGAAGAAGGAGGTAGATCACGCGCAGTCTTCAAGGTGTCGGATGCTTTACTCCCTCCGCAGCAACAGGCATTGCCTCAAATTCGCTGAAAGTCTGGGGTCGGAAAGCGAAGAAAACATAGGAGGGGTAGGGAGAGAGGATATCACTTCAGTTATGGTTTGAACCATCTGCTCTTCCGAGTACTGAATTGCGAAAACTCTGGCGTAAAACTTAATATCCTGGATGAAATCAGCCAGGTTTTCGTTCAGTCTTTCTCTGAAATATAATACCTGAACAAGGGATGGCAAAGCCCTAGAAGATATGAAATGTGCCAGCAGATAGGCGTGAAAAGTTTCAATAGTACTCCGGTCGGAAATGGCCTTCACTATTTTATCAGATAAAACACCAACAGTGTACGGATATATTATTTGTAAAATCTGAGAGTGAGATAGGGCGAAAACAAGAGCATGAACCTGAAACTCAAGTAAGAAAGAAAGAAATGACATCGTTGGTTGAATTAGCAGAAAACCTAGAAATACCTTTCAAAAGAATAGCAAGTTGATGGGGTAGATTGCTGAAACATGAAAAAAATACTGGCGCAACAGGTGGAGGATTGGAAGGTTCAGTTGACACATAATTAATGAAAAATTGGGGTAGTTGTTGGTGTCCAGAAAGGCCATTAAATTGCTGTTCAGATGGGACAGTAGCGTCTTGTTGTACAGATGACAGAATACTATCAGAGGACTTGTTGTGATCCTCTTCCACATTAGTCATGTGTGGAGCTACACTATCAGTCCTCCCACTGACAGATCCAGTTAACCACCGATTAACCTTGCTAGACAACACGGAGCTATTTTGACACAAAGGTTCAGCAGGTTTAGGGTGATCATCGCTAAGTTTTAGAGACAGTAGATTCCCAACTGTATTGTTAAAAGTGAAATAGCCTAGAGCCTAGCTTGTACACGTTTAAGTTGGTTAGCTGATGGCTCACTACCTTCAAAAAAACTACTTACAGAATTAAATTCAGCTACATTAGTGGCGGTAGTGGAAAATGACTCTCCAACTTACTTCTCACCATACAATGGGACAGAAGTAAAATCAAAGACTCCTTAAGTCGTGACACATGTGTAGAAACCATACCACCAAATTGCACTTTCCTAAATAACAGCTCGTAAATGAGCACCTCATTACGGAGATACCAAGGGTTAGAAATGACGAAAATTAGCCACGGCCGCTTTCTGCCAACTCCTAGGCCTTTCCTATCCCATCAACGCCATAAGACCCAAGTGTGTCGGTGCAACGTAAAGCCACTAGCAAAAAAAAAAAAAAAAAAAAAAAAAAAAAAAAAAAAAAAAAAAAAAGAAATGACGAAATGAAGTACGAAAATTCAGAAAAATAGAAATTCTCAGAATTCAAACCGAAAATTTTGCCGAAAACAGTCTAAAAGGGCTTTGTCCAGGCCCATTCAACTACGCTGTGCTACGACTTGTTACAGTAGTTTTCGCGGAGCAGAGAGGGAAAGAAGCGTGACGGGTGAATGGCTGGACAAAGCATGAACCAAAGTTTAAATTTTGTCAACAATAAAAAATAATAAAAGCATTTCCTCCCTACTTAGAATGTAGGGAATTTAATTTAATAAGGATAAATTTAATAGACCGGTAAAATTTATTACAGTGATGATAACTCAAAAATAACACATAAACAATTCAAGGGTGATTAGTTTACCAAACCACTAAACACAAACATTCTTGGTAATTGGTCACACTACCCAACGCAAGGTAGCATAAGACAATCGCTGCTAGGGACATCTGGTCGCGAAAGGTAGATCTGTTAGGATATAGCAAGTTTGATCTGTCTCTGGTAGACTACACTACAGCCACATGGAATAGTGGGGATTCAAACTCAAAATCAGCTTGACAATTGTAATAATAATAATAATAATAATAATAATAATAATAATAATAATAATAATAATAATAATAATAATAATAATATGGCCTTCGCTAACAAGTTGCAGACTTTCCGAAGTGGTGTCATCTTGAGACGTATCTACCTATGTCAACATTTCAATTGTACTGTTATTTAGCAACGAAATTGGAATTCAATCGGATGGATGGTACGGCTGAGTTAGTTTTTTTTTGAATGGCACTGTGTGCCACCAGAGATTTTAAACATGCGAACAACGACATGGAGTGCTGAGATTTTTTAGCGTTCTTGAAAATCGACTACCTCAGCCGGAATCGAACCAGCAAACTTGGGATCAGGACTCAGTTCTTACCACTGATCCACTGAGACAGTCGTATGTATAAAGGACAGACAAGCACGTAAATGACCTAATTTAAAGTCCGGCTCCATGGCTAAATGGTTAGCGTGCTGGTCTTTGGTCACAGGGGTCCCTGGTTCGATTCCCGACAGGCTCGAGAATTTTAACCATCATTAGTTAATTTCTCTAGCACGGGGGCTGGGTGTATGTGTTATCTTCATTATCATTTGATCCTCATCACGACTCGCAGGTCACCTACGGGATTCAAATCAAAAGATCTGCACCTGGCGAACCGAACATGTCCTCGGACACTCCCGGCAGCAAAAGCCGTACGCCATACGCCATTTACCTACTTTAAAAGCTTTGCACGAGAAATCTCACCGAAATTACAGATTGTGATTCTCACCTGATGCCGGCCCCCCGGTGTAGGGGTAGCGTGCCTGCCTCTTACTCGGAGGCCCCGGGTTCGATTCCCAGCCAGGTCAGTGACTTTTACCTGCATCTGAGGGCTGGTTCGAGGTCCACTCAGCCCACGTGATTAGAATTGAGGAGCTATCTGACAGTGAGATAGCGGACCCGGTCTAGAAAGCCAAGAATAACTGCCGAGAGGATCCGTCGTGCTGACCTCACGACACCTCGTAATCTGTAGGCCTTCAGGCTGAGCAGCAGTCGCTTAGTAGGCCATGGCCCATCGGGACTGCTGCGCTATGGGGTTTGGTTTGGATTCTCACCTGACTGTTGTCCGCCTCCGTAGTGTAACGGCTAGTGTTATTAGTTACCGTCATCGGGGACCCGGATTCGATTGCCGGTACAGCCAGAAATTTAAAACTTGCAGGAGGGCTGGTATGTGGTTGAAATGGTACATGCAGCTCACCTCCATTGTGGGGGGGGGGGGGGGGGGTTGTCTGAAAAGAGCTGCAACACCTCGGGATGAGGACACGAGTTTACTTTACTTTTACCTGACTGTCAATGCATTGCAATAGAGATTAAAGCATGCAATTCTGGCAAAAGTTCTTCAGTGACCTATTGCATGTATTTGTAGAATTAATCATTTTAATTCGATGTCGGACGCACCTGTATATGACTAGTAATATGAAGGCTGTCATTTATGAATTGGATTCCAATTATTTTAATAAAATATATCAGAGCTTTCGTTTTGAAATGCTTCTGTTTCCATAAAGTAGTGGTAATTGATTTCATGTCTACTGACTTCTAATTTAGTTATCAGGCTTCTCTTTCCTATGAATAATCATCCATAAATACAGACATATTCTGTACTAATTGTTATAAATTTCAGCGTTCGGTCTGTAAGCCTAAGTGCTCCAAGTGGTGTTGATTGTTATTTTAAGAGGAAGTACAACTAGGCAACCATCCTTTATTAACACTAATCAGAGAGAAAAAAATGGAAGGGATCTGGCACTTCGAAAAATGAAGATATCAACTAAAGAAAGACAAGGGCCTCGAAGGGCGTGAAAATGAAAGACTCTCTAGGATTCGCAACCTGATACTGCCGGGGTCAAAAAGAATAAGAGTTGACCAAGGTAAGTCGGATGATAGATGAAAGAGAGGAGCCTGCTACAGGTAAGTGGAAGCAATGCCAGTATTCAGCTAAGGGTCCCATGGTCGCCAAACCACGCTCCGAAGTTGAGAGCCCCTACGGCCCAATTTAGTCACCTCTTACGACAGGCAGGTGATACCGCGTCTATTACACACAAGATATAGTTATAGATCTAAAAAAGCATACACTCGACGCTCAAAGCATAATATTTACTCACTAATTAATCTATAATTCTTCCTCATCCTCGTCACCTTTATAGATGTCGTTGTTCATTAGACGTAGAAAAAATGCTCCAACTTTTAAATCCTAGATATTCAAGAACCCTTCTAGATTGATATGGCCTGTTTTATATTATATCTTAGTGCGGGCAGGTGGCATTTAAGACTGCCTACCTGCGAAAAACTCGTGCCACCGACACGTTAATGACCTATCTTTAAAGCAACATATTATCTGTATCACATCTCCTCTTTAAAAGCGGTGACAGACAAAGGAAAATTAAACAAATAGGCCTTAGGTCTATATTGCATTGAAGAACAATGAATATTTGGTGATGGTGACTATTGTCTTAAGAGGAAGTATAAGTAGGCAAGGGCTCCGTGGTACCCAACCCACGCTCCCAAGTTAAGAGCCCCTTGGGTCCCTTTTAGTCGCCTCGTACGACAGGCAGCGGATAGAAAATGGAAGCGATCCGACTCTTCGAAAAATGAAGGTATCGGCCAAAGAAAGACAAGGGCCACGAAGGGCGTGAAATTGAAAGGCTCGCTAGCCCTCAGAAGCCTAATAGCGTCGGGGTCGGAAAAGAACGAGTATTGACCAAGGAAGGTCGGATAGGATAGATGAAATTGAGGAGCTTGGCACATGTAAGTGGAAGCAATGCCATGACTCAGCCAAGGGCCCCGTGGTACCCAATCCACGCTCCCAAGTTAAGAGCCCCTTGAGTCCCTTTTAGTCGCCTCTTACGACAGGCAGGGGATACCGTGGGTGTTATCCTACCGTCCCCATCCACAGCGGGTTATCGAGGACAAGATCTTAATTACTTCGTCATGTGTGTGCTTGTTGCTTTTATGAAAGTATGCTACTGTATGTTGCACAAGCCGAAAAACAGAATGTTCATAGCATTTGGAAAAAAAGTCTAAGTACTTGAAACAGAAAGTTTCCCGATATTCCTTTAGTTTCTTTCGTAAGGATGTTGGTATCCATGTCCGGGAGTTTGACAAACCTTTCTCATTAGAAAGTAACGCACTAATCCCCTCTTCTCGCACAAGCCGAAATCCTCTACGAACTGACGTTCCATAGCGCGAACAGCGATGTTGATGACGTCTAGCGGTACGGTGTGGCAGGCCCGCTAATTGTAAACTCGGCTTGCTAATTCCACTCATTGGAAATCTGTTAAAATAATTGAACGATCATAATAATTAAGAATGAGGTTTCATATCATGCAATAACTTCTTCATAATCCTTCAAACGAGCATTGCACTTGCCATCGCTTTCTCTAGACCTTAAACTGAACTAACTTCATTTGAAGACCCAGTTAGCCTCCGGCTGGATAACTTAAACAACACACCGCACATACTTCGTTATGATTTCGGTAAAGATAAGCTGTGATTTCGGAATGGAAGTAACACAAGTGGTGGCAATTGATGTTTCACTAACACTTAATCATCACATTGATATACGTATTGGCTGGCATAAGCATCAAAACTTTCACTGTATTTTAAGCTTATTTGTCTTGTAATCTATGGCAATCATTCCGTTTTTAACTTGGTAACAGAAGTTATTTAAAGTTTTACCAAATAATTATTAAATACATCAGATATTATTTTAAATCAGGAAAGAAAAGTTCAGCGTTATGGTTCTTTTTCCCCTAGAATTATGAATATCTTCTAATCGGTATGATTAATTCGCAAACTGAAAGAAGGTTCTCGACCTAATCATGGGTGAGGGGTTGTATAAACGGAAACTGAAAATTGTACTGTTGTTTCAATTCATGCCGTAATTTCTGTAATGCGCTTATGTTGAAAACCAGCCTTTAATAGAGAGTGGAACACTTTGATAGTGGGTTCGAACCAAACTGTCGGCGGCCCTGAAGATGGTTTTCCGTGGTTTCCCATTTTTACACCAGGGGCTATAACTTAATTAAGGCCACGGTCCCTTCCTTCCCGCTCCTAGCCCTTTTCGATCCCATTGTCGCCGTAAGACCTTTAAGTGTCGGTGCGACGTAAAGCAGATTGTTAAATACAAAGAAACCAGTTTGCTACTCGTTAAGGAATGCCAAATTGTTTAAATATCCTTGTAAACATTTACAGTGGTGGAAAGACACTCACTGGGCTGAGTGGCTCAGACGGTTGAGGCGCTGCCTTCTGACCCCAACTTGGCAGGTTCGATCCTTGCTCAGACCGGTGGTATTTGAAGGTGCTCAAATACGTCAGCCTCGTGTCAGTAAACTTACTGGTATGTAAAAGAACTCCTGTGAGACTAAATTCCTGCACCTCGGCGTCTCCGAAAACCGTAGTAGGACGTAAAGCAAATAACGTTAACTAATTATGAGAAGATACTCTCAGTGCTCTTTGAAATTCAGATGATCTCAACTTAATTCAGGTACATCGAAAAAGCTGTCAAGTTTTTCAAGGAAAATGGTTGTCTTGGCAATACAGCTAAGAAGGTGTGCAATGCATACACAGAGAGAAAAATAGAAGGGTTCCGACACTTCGAAAAATTAAGACATTGGCCAAAGGATGACAAGGGTCACGGAAATTAAAGGCTCTCTAGGCCTCAGAAACCTACTACTATCGGAGTCGGAAAAGATCACGAGTTGACCAAGAATATGTAGAACGAAACATAGAATGGTAGGGCACCTGTCACTGCTGTATAGGAAACTAGCATGTGGCCGCGGCTTTGCCCACGTTTATTAATTCAACGGTTAGATGTTTCTAAACTATGTATTTAAAAGCAAATTAAAACATTATATTTATTAACTCACATCGTTTTGACGTAAATTGAATGAAATACATTATTTTATTTTTATATTGCTACTTTCAATGCTTAAGATACCGGGTTGAAGTATGGTACAAATAATATTAAAACCATGTAAAAGACCATGTTATATAATACAAAATATATTGTTTCTCTATAGAGCTTCGGAATACGGTATATTAATATCCTTCCATTTGGAGGTAAGATATATATACTGTATTGTGTTTGCCTTTCGAACTCTTGAACAATCCACGTACAGTTGACAATGGCAAAAGCACCGTTTTCGAAGATGGAGTCCTTGAACTTTAGCGATTGTCCTATGTTAAAATTTCAGATCTCTGCATGTCGTAGATTTGACTGGGCTTCGCACACATACACACAAACACTTCCGAATATTACGGGCTGATGGCTCCTCGTGTCGTGGACCGAAAATAGCTTTCTACTCAATGGACTTACAGTCCGAGGAATACTACTTCGCCCGCGGCATGCGGAGTCATGATGGTGGCTTCAATAATATTCGTCATCAGTTTCAGAGCCGTGTTCATTGCAGAGGGAAGGATACATATTCCTGATAAGGATAATCGGTGCCACAATCGTCCACCCCAAGGTGTTCGAGGGTGCTCCAGGTGACTCCAAATTGTTCAAGATCTGTGCCGTGTAGTTGACAGCTTCATCTGTATGACATGTCATGTCGATAGACTTTCCAATTTATAGAAAACCGGATAATTCTTGTGAGTGTTGCTTGTTGATGACGTTGACAGCTTCATGTCTTGGTGCAGGAATTGTTCTTAGACACAGCCATGCGTCTTAGGTGAAAACCTGTGCCCACCTATGACAAACATTTTAGATCTTTGTTTGCCGTGGATTTGGCTGGGCATCGCACACAGACAGACAGACAGACAGACAGACAGACAGACAGACAGACAGACAGACAGACAGACAGACAGACAGACAGACAGACAGACAGACAGACAGACAGACAGACAGACAGACAGACAGACAGACAGACAGACAGACAGACAGACAGACAGACAGACAGACAGACAGACAGACAGACAGACAGACAGACAGACAGACATCATGGATTGAAAGAAAATGGCTTCCTATTCCACGGACTTAAAATGGCATCTTGACTGATATATGTATTATTTCTTGTTTATTATTATCATCGTCTATCTTGTGTCCTATTTGTTTCCTCTAAACTTATACATGTCCAGCCCTTGTCCCCTTTCTTTACGGGATTTGGGTATGAAGTGAGGTGAATCTTCGTAGCGAGTTTTTACAACCGGATTCCTTTCATGACGTCAATCTAATTAGATGAGTTAATTAGATGAAAGAATGACATGATATACACTGAATGACAGAGCAAAAGCAACACCAAGAAGGAGTGGTCAGAACTTTATGCCAGTTGCAGGGTAGACTGACGTCACTGAGGTATGCTCATGATGTGAAATGCGCCGCTGTGCTGCGCACGTAGCGAACGATAAATGGGACACGGCGTTGGCGAATGGCCCACTTCATACCGTGATTTCTCAGCCGACAGTCATTGTAGAACGTGTTGTCGTGCGCCACAGGACACGTGTATAGCTAAGAAGCCAGGCCGCCGTCAACGGAGGCATTTCCAGCAGACAGACGACTTTACGAGGGGTATGGTGATCGGGCTGAGAAGGGCAGGTTGGTCGCTTCGTCAAATCGCAGCCGATACCCATAGGGATGTGTCCACGGTGCAGCGCCTGTGGCGAAGATGGTTGGCGCAGGGACATGTGGCACGTGCGAGGGGTCCAGGCGCAGCCCGAGTGACGTCAGCACGCGAGGATCGGCGCATCCGCCGCCAAGCGGTGGCAGCCCCGCACGCCACGTCAACCGCCATTCTTCAGCATGTGCAAGACACCCTGGCTGTTCCAATATCGACCAGAACAATTTCCCGTCGATTGGTTGAAGGAGGCCTGCACTCCCGGCGTCCGCTCAGAAGACTACCATTGACTCCACAGCATAGACGTGCACGCCTGGCATGGTGCCGGGCTAGAGCGACTTGGATGAGGGAATGGCGGAACGTCGTGTTCTCCGATGAGTCACGCTTCTGTTCTGTCAGTGATAGTCACCGCAGACGAGTGTGGCGTCGGCGTGGAGAAAGGTCAAATCCGGCAGTAACTGTGGAGCGCCCTACCGCTAGACAACGCGGCATCATGGTTTGGGGCGCTATTGCGTATGATTCCACGTCACCTCTAGTGCGTATTCAAGGCACGTTAAATGCCCACCGCTACGTGCAGCATGTGCTGCGGCCGGTGGCACTCCCGTACCTTCAGGGGCTGCCCAATGCTCTGTTTCAGCAGGATAATGCCCGCCCACACACTGCTCGCATCTCCCAACAAGCTCTACGAGGTGTACAGATGCTTCCGTGGCCAGCGTACTCTCCGGATCTCTCACCAATCGAACACGTGTGGGATCTCATTGGACGCCGTTTGCAAACTCTGCCCCAGCCTCGTACGGACGACCAACTGTGGCAAATGGTTGACAGAGAATGGAGAACCACCCCTCAGGACACCATCCGCACTCTTATTGACTCTGTACCTCGACGTGTTTCTGCGTGCATCGCCGCTCGCGGTGGTCCTACATCCTACTGAGTCGATGCCGTGCGCATTGTGTAACCTGCATATCGGTTTGAAATAAACATCAATTATTCGTCCGTGCCGTCTCTGTTTTTTCCCCAACTTTCATCCCTTTCGAACCACTCCTTCTTGGTGTTGCATTTGCTCTGTGTCAGTGTATGATAGTAAGAATGAAGAGGATGAAACCCGGCGCCGGCACATAGCTCACGCCTCTCGAATAGCCCAAGACTTTACGTCCCGATCCGACGGACGAATCACCATCAGCAGCGTCATATGCCCTCACACCATGTAAGACCAAAAGCGGCTTCCTACGCCCTGGACGTAAAATGGCTCCTTGAATTGTGTTCTCTACCTATCTTATGTACGTTGCCTAGCGAATCTTGAATCTTGGTGACAGTATGTTGGATTGTCATATCCCAATACACGTTTTCCGATGGTTTTTCGTTGATAACTCACCAACGAAAGCGAAAATGAAAATTCCGGATTCGAGGTGCATTCGGACCCCCTTCCATCAACCTATGTTCAAAATTTCAGATCTCAGCGTGCTGTAGATTTTGCTGGGCATCGCGCACAGACAGACAGACAGACAGACAGACAGACAGACAGACAGACAGACAGACAGACAGACAGACAGACAGACAGACAGACAGACAGACAGACAGACAGACAGACAGACAGACAGACAGACAGACAGACACTTCCTTTTATTATTATAGAAGATAGATAGTCCGTAGATGACACTGCACTTAACATTAGTGCAAGGGGAGGTAGATAGAGAGCACTGTGTTCAACATAGTTGCGAAGAATGGAAGGTTATATCAAGACCGACTACAATATATCAGACCGTAATATCAAAACCAAGATGGTGGACATCGTGGGCGCAGTAGCTGCCGATTGATGAAGGTTAGGGTAGCACGTAATAACTGAATTTCGACAATAAACCAACTCACGGTTTTCGGAGATGCCGGAATTTAGTCCCGCAGGAGTTCTTTTACCTGCCAGCAAATCTACCGACACGAGGCTGACGTATTTGAGCACCTTCAAACCCGCCAACTTGGGGTCAGAAGGCCAGAGCTTCAACCGTCTGAGCCACTCAGCCCGGCGTCACATTAAGTTACTCGTGTTGATACCACTGAAAGAGCTACACAATATCTGGTTCAATCCGCCAGAAATTACGAAAAGATCACGTACATATTTTGCCACCGGTAGTAATTTAACATGATAAATCACTGTTGCACTTATGAAAATACTCACCACATATAATAAAGTTGGATCACACAGATTCTGCTAGAATAGATGAACAACCCCACAGCAAAAGAGAACAACACGCTGATTACTTAGAAATCTCACTTAGTCAAATAACGTTTTCTCTTAGATTTCACTTCGGTGGATAGACGGAAATACACTATAAAACTGTTACAATATTTATAACATCATTTTGAATGTTTAAAAATAATTTAAGGAACGATATTCCTCAATTTCTTCACTCTCATGAGAACTATGAAACATAACGTGTTGCCTTAGTTTCGAAGTGGTGGACAATTTCTAATATTCAGCACTCAATGAAAGGGAAGTACAACCGAAATGATTACGCCAGCACAATGAACGGCCCCTGGTGATGTTGAGCCTTCCTTACTGGAAAATCTTAAAACATATTTTGACATATGGTATAGCACAACTTCTAACAATGATGATGATGATGATGATGATGCTTGTTGTTTAAAGGGGCCTAACATCGAAGGTCATCGGCCCCAACAATGATGGTAAACTTAGTAATGAAACGTTCAGACACTAAAGATATAATAGGATTTTCCCCATTGAAGAACATGAATATAAAAACTATTGACTCTAAACAATGATGTCTAACCTACATGGACGAGCATCAATTTGGTGCAGACTACTTGATAACGGATATCCACAGCATGAATCGGTAGGTATTGGTACAATAAAACCCCTGCGTTACGAACGAAGCTAATCCCTGCAAGTCACTATTTCTTCTGTGTAAGTGTACAGATTGCTCCATCTGTCACACTATAAGTTTTTATACTCCAAGATCAAGCCAAATGTTTCTGCAGGCAAGCAAAGATTCTTGCAAAATACAATTGCATCTAAATCACGCAACACTTTGAAGCACGTAAGACACTGATGGAACATCACCGTATCAATTATCATCTAAATGAATTATTTTCGAGGAATACGAATAGGTCCACCATTTAGAATTAACTTATAAATAAAGTCTTCCCTAACCTCATACTTACTCTCAGATGACATATGCACACTACTGCTTTGTAAAAATATTCACGATGTATGTTCTTAATCCACTTCTCTCTTAATGTTTTATTCCTTAGAAAACTAAAGAATGGTTGTATGAGAGGCATTGCCATAGTTCGATTTAAATACGGTTCACAACACGATCAAAACAAACACATTCTCACATGACTGCGCATAATTACAGATTCTAAGTGATCACTGATCCATATGAATACACTCACACACTTATATTCTACAAAGAAACTAATATTTATCGTCAAATTTCATGAAATTACACCGACTGAATAAGAAAACAAAAACTAATAGGCTCACCATTTTCGGTTGGAAAGAGATTTCCCTAACCACAAAATTTGGTTACACACATACGACAGTTTGGTCTTTGACTGTACACGAATAATACCATCATATACGCTCCTAACAATACAACGTACTAATAAACCGTTATAGATTACTTTATACTTCAATAACTGGATCAAAACAACACTCTTTGACAGAATGTAAACACAGATATGTACTGTACCAACCACATGTCTCAAACGCTCGCCCACGAAGGCGCCATTTTCCACCCAATCGATAGTAGCATTAAGGTCTGATATATTGTAGTTGGTCTTGGTTATATATTTGATGGTGATGATTATCACCGACCTTGGTAGCTGCAGTCGCTTAAGTGCGGCCAGTGTCCAGTACTCGGGAGATAGTGGGTTCGAACCCCACTGTCGGCAGTCCTGAAGATGGTTTTCCGTATTTTACCACTTTCACATAAGGCCTCAATTAAGGCAACGGCCGCTTCCTTCCTACTCCTAGCCCTTTCCTATCCCATAGTCGCCGCAAGACCTATCTGTGTCGGTGCGACGTAAAGCCAATTGTAAAAAAAGGATGATTAATATTTTAAGAGGAAATACAACTAGAAAATCGTCCTCTGTTTTAAAAGTAATCAGAGTGTACCGGGGGTACATCTTCTCCGGCCAGTTAAACTGCGCACCTTCTATAAGGCATCTATGCAATCGAACTTGAACTGGTGTTATGCAAGATACTTAGGTTTTCAACTGTTACATGTCTCTACCATCGGTCTAAGTGCCCCCTCTGGCGGGATCAACGATAATTAATTCTTAGAGAAAATTGATTTTTACCATCGGCTAACCTTTGTTTTTGAAGACTGTTTTGTTCATATATCAAAGTTGTCTCACGTTCGTTGCTTCTTTCTTCAATCGCTATCAACCAATCAGAAAATTATAAATATTTTCGCTAGCCAATTAAAATTAGGTGTGTGTACTGAAATCCAGACTATCTGTAAAGAGTTTTGGAAACTTCTCCTCGAAAAACAATAAAAGCTGGGCGCTTTAGAACCGTATTGTCATCTTCATCGCTCCAGTTTAGTGAGTGCGGTGTGTTCTTCGGAGGCAGGGGCCGCGGCCGGCGTTCTGAAGGTCCATCATCTCAAGGTAATGGCAGAATTTTCTTAACATGTGATAGCTCCGGCAGATAGTTTGAGGGAAAGGTTTCAAACCTCTTTTATTTTATGTAAATTTAAAACCTGGTGGTTTAAGTGTAGTATTTTCGGCCGGTCTGAGGACTCTGTTCTATTCCCTATCGGAAAATATGTAAGGGAAGAAAGAGTGTTTACCCTCTGTTGATTCCCATTCAACTTGGTATGGGGTGACTAAAGTTTCTAAAACTCCACAATTCTTAACACTCTTTTGGTATTTAATTTGTCTCATTTAGTCACCCAGGCGTAGAATAGACTTAGCCTCCGTATCTTTGGGCCATAACCCCACTTACGATTAAAAAGATCCTATAGAAGGAGTGCAAGTGTTTCACCTCCTAGTCTTTTGTTCATGGCCAATCATGTTCAACCTTTTTCTTTTTACATCAAGGCCATTTAGTATGGGCACACATTGTCCCTGTTTATGTTTCTGGAAAAGAAAGTGAAACACTGTTGACCAGAAGATAAGCCCAAACCAGGGCTAAGTGACTGTAAATACTTATTTGAAGTTTGTCAGGTATAACCTTGTGCGCTGTAAGAAACTTATGCCTCTGAAAGGCAAGACTATATTAACTTTTGGAACTCAGACTCCTAGGCTATGTAAATTAGTGGGAAAAACATGCTCTTATAAAATAGTATGCCTATTCAGAGCTATAAAGCTCATCTCCTTCTGTATTATCATATTGATAATTCTCTCAAGTTTTGTACGCGATGTTTTGGACCTTAAGTCATTGTTGTTGGAGCTGACGAGCTCATTATAATTTGTTATTGTTCATTCAAATATTCTATTGTCCACCCATTCACCCCGGCAGCTTCTTACTCCTCTGTGGTCCACGAAATTACCTTAACAAGAGGGAAAAACTGGAAAGGGACCGACACTTGGACAAATGATGATAAAAACCAAAGAAATACAAGGGAGCTTTTCCTTTGAATCTCTCCTACACTGTTGTGATTTACTGACAGATTTTGGTGAATTTTGGTACACGTGACTTTGAGCTTTACTTGTTATGTTTTCTTTTAGGTAGGTCAACCATGTTTTTGTACTTTAATATTATTAGACAATACCGTAGTATCATTTCGTGATTCTCGACTTTATAAACATTGTTTATTTTTTATGAAACAATTATTTTTTAAGGTAATTATGAACGTTATCAGTGTTCATTATTTTCCTTGTTTTTATCATTAAGTACAAAAATGCGGTTGAGGAATATACTTTTCTAAAGGGACTTGCTAAGTACCTCCAGACCAAAACGGTGACAACACAGTTGAACTTTCAAGAGTAAAGACAGAGGCATGCAACATTTTGAAACTTGTTAGCAAATTATTCTCTTTAGAAACTAACGTGCCAGATAAGTTATACCTTTTTTCCTCAATCTTAAGTGATATCATGTGCACATTAGAAGTTGGCTCTGTACTTAATAGTGATTGAGAACGACAATTTTCTGTAATGAAGTTGGTGCTTTGTGTTGGTTCTTTTAAATCTGGTGTACATTGTTATGATAGATGTTGGTAAAAGTTCGTGATTTTTCTAGTTGCAGGATTATATAAGTTGGTCGAATATGTGTTCGAGTGATAAATATATTTTCAGACGAAATGTCATTTCGTGGTTTTTAACTTTGTAAACGCAGTAATGTTGAATGTAATAGCTTCTGTAGTTCTTCTTTACGGAAATTATCAGCGTTAATATTATTTTATCTAGAACTTACGCCCATCGCGTTCCTCTTGCTTCGCAGCAGACAGCAAATCTACGCCGAGAGCAATGACCACAAACAACCGCCATATTGGATTCTGCATTATTGTCTGATATATAGTAGTTGGTCTTGATCTGAGATATTGTATGACACAGATTCCGCTGGTACTTCCGCTAACGCTTCGCGGGTGAAAAATTAAAGCATATAAAAATTACATGAAACGATACCTGAAGTAGCGTCGAGGAGAGATACTTCCTTTATGCGTGCAAGGAACCCATCAACCCCACATTGAAGTTGAAAAAGGGAAGGAAGTAAGCTTATGGAATATTCGAAGTGATGTAAGAATTGAATATGTATCCGACCGTTTTCAGAATTTCTATAGGATATCTGAGCAATATGTACCATATTAGAAGTATTGAAGGAGAGACTTCAGAAAAAGGTTACGAATTGAAGATAATCTCTTAGTCCGGAAGAGATGATTTTGACAATCTTGAAGTGGGTTAAGACATTTAATTTTTAAGTTCCTTAAGTGAACAATAAATAATTGAAATAATTTTATGAATCCTATACTTTCATTGTCCGTAACGTAGACATTCACTTCGGTTATATCTATCATTTCCTGAACGCTTCGTTCTCTGACTGACCAAAATCGATGCTGTTTGCAGACAATGTCGACGTTGGGCCATGTGTTGGTGTGTTGGCTGATTCTGAACTTTCGACACTGCACATTGACGGAGCGATCACTTCCTTGCTCTGTAAGCCACTGTATTTGGAATAGTTAGAAGCACATTGTTCAATAATTTTTCCAATAAGTTAAGAACTTGTATTTTAATTTTCTGCTTTTGATGATTATTCATCATGTTCTTGTCCCGCAAAACGCTTTGTAAAATTGTCATATCTGGGCCAGGGGTTTCAGCAAAGTTATTTTTCAACGAGCGTTTTCTTCTTTCTTCAAAGTAGTTATAATCAGTCTAGTTTATATCTATCAAAGTTCCCGTTCTTTGTTCTTTCTGTAACAATCACTGGCTGCTAGTTTACAACGCTTTCTGCGAGGAACGGTTGCAGGAGAAGGAGATGTTACTGGAAGAGGTGATTGGAGGAGATCTTCTTCAAGCTACCGATCATGGTTTTCGTTGTCATCACTATCTTCATCATATTAATCGGGGACCATATGATTATCCTCTCTCCCCTTGTTTAGTTTCAGCGTGATTTTGCCTTTGCAAGGGCAAGACTTCAAATGTGTTAAAACATTGTAGATGTGGTACTAGGTAACATTCCTTAATCGATTTAATTACAGAACCCTATGGTTGAGCACTTTACTTATTATGCTGGAGTACCGTCCCCTAATATTTTTTCACAATTCCTTGCAATCGCATACTGAAAACCAAAACATAACAATCGACTTAGCTATTTATATAACAATGGAATATATTAAATTTATAAAATGAACAATCAGGCGATTTAAAATTTCACAGATGTTTTAAAGAATAATAAAATACGTGACTAAACATTTCTCGTTTATTTACAGGTGTTATGCGACTGGATGCTCATTTAAAGCACTATCATTCTATTTCCTGACATGGCTCTGCACGATACGGAACATTGTGTATGGAACCTCGCAGATTATGTGCAAAAATCAACAGCCAGAGATCATGCCTACGTCAAGTGCGGAGCCATGGGTCGGCTTAGCTCAATGTCTCTACAGCCTGTAGAATTTACCCAATTGTACGGGAAATATAGGTGGGATAAAGACTCCACCAAATTCAGATTCTACCTTTGTAAACTAATAAGGATTCTTATCTACAGAAATTGAAAAAGAGCCACGTCACCACCTGATGTCCGAGCCACGTCTTATCCGTGTGCATTGCGCCTTGGAAGGACTCCAGGGGATTCTAGAGGCCTGTAGGCCACTTCACGGTCCTAAATTGGGAGCTTACGCTTCCAGAACTCCTTTGCTTGCCCCTGTCACTAGCCGGACCTGAACAATCCAGCCCAATGGTCTTGTCACTAGCCGGACCTAATGAACCCAGCCCAATGGTCTTGTTAATATACGAAGCTAACATATTCAGCCCAATGGCCATCTCACTAGCCTAAGTTGCAGCCTTGTGTAGCGCGCTCTGATGTCGTGCGAGCCGCGCCATGTTGGATATCTAACCTATCTTTCGCGAAGCGTCATTGGAATTTTGAACTATATTCCTTTTAAAATTCCATTACTCTGTAATTAAAATGGGCACTCGGGCACTATCGATCTATATTCTAGGATGATAATGCTCT
Organism: Anabrus simplex; assembly: GCF_040414725.1. Classification (NCBI taxonomy): domain Eukaryota; kingdom Metazoa; phylum Arthropoda; class Insecta; order Orthoptera; family Tettigoniidae; genus Anabrus; species Anabrus simplex. The sequence goes on along the minus strand of NC_090269.1, from coordinate 226,653,731 downwards.
TTATATTTGTTCTGTGTCCTTTAGCTCGGTCCTTTTTAGACCTTACGGCTGTTTTTGATCAAGTAAGGTATGATTCTCGATGTTTACTTTTCGCTGTTATCTACAGAAATGGATAAAGCGTTGTTTGCTTGGAATTTAAGTTACTTTCGTAACTCTATTGCAATTCGATGATAAATTAGTTCAAGGCTCCTTGATTATTCGAAACTGTTTTCATTATGCACAAGAGGGTAAAACTAAATTTACCATATTATACCCCGGGAGAAATTGTTGTTCACAACAAGCCAAATGATATATGGGTATCAATTCATGGGCTAGTTTATAATTTAACACCTCTTATAAAGTTACACTGGGGACAACAAGTAATTAAACCCTTACTTGCGTATGCTGGGAAAGACATAAGTCACTTATTTGATCCGGAAACGTTAGAATTTAATTATCGTTACCACATTATATCAAGTCTATATTTCCCTTTTATGCCCCATGGACCGCTTCCTGGGATAAAGGAAGAAGTACCCTCAACCAAATGGACACCACCAGACGATGAACAGTGGTGGCACCCAAATTCGCAATACGTAATAGGTTATGTAACTGAGAGAGCTCGAAAAATTAGGATGCTGAATGTTCTAACTGGAACAGAGAACACGTTGACGGTATGTAAAGAAGATAAGTTGTCTCGTATCTTGGAAAGACAACTGTTGTTTAATAGTCATATCAGAAGCTACACATGGAAGTTTGAAACTCGTGTTCTTGATATGAACAAGACTTTGGAAGAGAACAAAATTCCCGACTACAGAGACGAATTTAAGAAATATGGACAGCTTGAAGACGAATACATACCGGCAATAATGCTATACTACAACGACGATCTCACCGAACTATAGGTACTTTTAATTTTTTATTTCGGATGGTACATTGTGGCATTTGTATTGGAGATAAGTTAATTATACAATTTTTATTAATTAATTACGTTATTAATATTTCATACCGCTATTTGCAACTCGTGGTTCCACTTGGTTTAACTCAATTATAAAATGGATGTCTGGTTTTACATGGAAAAGTGAAATAATAAGTATATTTGAATATCATTTGAGATTCTACTTGGTACTATCTTAGAGTATTGTTAACACTATTCTTTTCTTATGCATTATTATGAGGCTAGTTAAGAACTACTATTACTAAACGTTTTCATTCCACCCCTGAAGGGAGAGGCGGGCCTCTTAGACGGTGACGCCGTCTTCCAGGCCGGGAGATTTGTGACGGTGAAGGAGACGTGCGGAGAAAGTGAGGGGGGGGGGGGGGCGGCCGTGGCCGATCACCTTAGTGCAGGAGAATGGAAAACCACGGAAAACCGTTCTCAGGACAGTCGACGGTTTGGACCAGCCGTGAGGTCCAGCCCTGTCCCGTCTGCCGGACGCAGAGGCGTAGAGCCACGGTAGAGCCGTGGCCACCTCTCCTCTGCTCGGTTGGCCGGTCAGAGTGCAGAGCTGTTGGACCACAGACCAGCCGTGGCCACTTATGGGACGAAACCCACGGGCCGAAACCCACTCTGCGTCTACCGTGGTTAAGAGTACATTTATTTATTACAAGGCTATTCTCTTTTTTTGACATTTTAATTTCAAACATTTCAATCAAACTGTATCTATTATACTGACACTGAAATGTAGTAAATTGTTGATATAAATCACATTGTAGAAACCTTCAAAAGTAAACTTAAGAACACTAAAACAGTTACAAAGTACCGCATGATGAACGTGATTGTAAGTCTAGAGGGCAAAACGAGAGAGTTAGTCCTCATAAAATTAGGAGGTGAAAATGAGGCTACTGGCCGTCAGAAAGCGTAAGATATTAATTAAAATAAGAGCACGACAGCAGGGAAACTAATACCGACGCTGTAGAAAAATGATACGATCTGGGTCGATAAAAAATACTGTATAAAGAAGATAAGGCTGGGAAAAGCAATTGGAAGGGATGGCAGGCTCAGTTAGACCCCGAGTGTTCTCTATAAGGAGGAAATCCTAGGGAGAAGAATGAGCAATCACTAGATGAATTACCGGTACATCGAAAGATAAAAATAATAATGAAAAATGTTCTGATACCGTTGTAGTCAGGAAAGAAGAAGAGTTTCCAAGACACAATCAGACAAAATTGGCCGTAAAGAAGAAATTCGAAATAAAGGCAGAATATTCTGTGCCTTTGTAGGTTTTATAATATAATGGTACTGCCTGTATTCTACATTGTTAGCGTGCTGGCCTTTGGTCACAGGGGCCCCGGATTCGATTCCCGGCAGGGTCGGGAATTTAAACCATAACTGGTTAATTTCGCTGGCACGGGGGCTGGGTGTATGTGTCATCTTCATCATTTCATCATCATCATCATTATCATCATCATCATCATCATCATCATCATCATCATCACGACCCGCAGGTTGCCTATGGGAGTCAAATCAAAAGACCTGCATCTGGCGAGCCGAACTTGTCCTCGGACACTCCGGGCACTAAAAGCCATACGCCATTCCATTTACCGCCTGTATTCCGAATTTAATGGAACAGAAAAGAATGGGAACTTAAATAGTGATTTGACGCACATAGTTAAGTGGTGCAAGATAATGAAAATTTAGTTAACAAATACCAAACGATGGGATCTTTACAGAAGTTGTACAATGCTCGTAGACGGTCGGCCATGCATTGTCCGGTATCAGCTAGTTGTGCAAGCCTGAACTAGGCTAATCTACCACGATCCACTGAAGTAGCAGCAGTATTGTGGCAAGAACTCAGAAGAGCACTTTCTTAAAACATACTCTTACCGAGCTCGATAGCTGCAGTCGCTTAATTGCGGCCAGTATCCAGTATTCGGGAGATAGTAGGTTCGAACCCCACTATCGGCAGCCCTGAAAATTGTTTTCTGTGGTTTCCCATTTTCACACCAAGCAAATGCTGGGGCTGTACCTTAATTAAGGCCACGGCTGATTCCTTCCCACTCCTAGCCCTTTCCTGTCCCATCGTCGCCATAAGACCTATCTGAGTCGGTGCGACGTAAAGCAACTAGCAAAAAAACATACTCTTCACAATTGATTGATGAATTGAGTACGTTTGTTTTCCTTTAATACGTAGTTTGTCGAAGAAATAGACGGAACTAAACACGAAAAGAAAAACGTTTTCAACCAAGAATACCCGATGTTTATATTGCTTTGTTTGTCCCACTGTCACCATGAACGAAAACTCTTTTTTCATTTGGAGAAGTTGTAGAGAATTATATTTAATACACTCATAGCTTCTTTGACTAATTGTCCCTTAGATAGGTAACTTTATTTAAATATTTCAGTGTAAATGTATTGTATTGGGTGATAGATAATTCCTTTATTTCTTTACGGAATGCAGCTGGTTAGTTCGTACCTGTTACTTTCTCTGACCCTCACAGGCTGTCAACTTGGGAGCGTGAAGTGACGACTACGGATTATTAGCTGAGTCTGGCTCGGCTTCCACTTCCTTATCTCGGACACTTGCACGTATCTCAGTCAAACCTTGTTTGTGAAATCCAAGTAATCTTCTGTTTTTCACACCCTTCGTGGCCCTTCTCTTTATTTATTTCATTACCTTCATCATCATCATCATCATCATCATCATCTGTTTACCCTCCAGATTCGGCTTTTCCCTCGGACTGAGCGAGGGATCCCACCTCTACCGCCTCAAGGGCAGTGTCCTGGAGCTTCAGACTCTTGGTCGGGGGATACAACTGGGGAGTATGACCAGTACCTCGCCCAGGCGGCCTCACCTGCTATAGTGAACAGGGGCCTAGTAGGGGGATGGGAAGATTGGAAGGGATAGGCAAGGATGAGGGAAGGAAGCGGCCGTGGCCTTAAGATAGGTACCATCCCGGCATTTGCCTGGAGGTGAAGTGGGAAACCACGGAAAACCACTTCGAGGATGGCTGAGGTGGGAATCGAACCCGCCTCTACTCAGTTGACCTCCCGAGGCTGAGTGGACCCCGTTCCAGCCCTCGTACCACTTTTCAAATTTCGTGGCAGAGCCGGGAATCGAACCCGGACCTCCGGGGGTGGCAGCTAATCACGCTAACCACTACACCACAGAGGCGGCCATTACCTTCATTCCTCTGGAATTTGAAACTCATCTTCTTCCTCCTTCAGCCTAGAGCAGGGTGCAAAATCGCGAGGATTTGGGGGTTTAGAGACATGTACACTACTAAACAAAGACTTCAGTAGAATCCAAGCAACTGAAATGAGATTCATTAGAACCATGAACCAAACAACCAGAAAGGACAAGATCATAAATGAAGTGAATAAGAAAGTAGCTGGTATTGAGGTTCCTATTATCAGTGTCATAAAGAAACGCAGACTTCAGTGGTATGGGCACATTATGAGAATGGACAGGGAAAGACCTGCCAGAAAATATTTCGACCTTAATCTCGTAGGAAGAAGACCACAGGGAAGACCAAGAAAACGTTGGATAGAGACTGTAAGATCAGATGTGAAGGGGAGAGGATACAAATGGGAAGATGTACTGGATCAGAAGATGTATGAAGACAGAAGGAGATGGCGAGCGCTTGTACACCACACCCGGGAAACTGGAGTTGGGAAATGATGATGATGATGATGATGATTGGAAGGGAGGATTTTGCCACTTACCGACGATTTTATCTCAATGGTTCCTCCCCACTAAAATTGCCCGTTGGGGGATTTTTTCATTATAAAATAATGAGAAAAATATAGAACATAAACATTACTGAAAATAATTATTTACTCTGAATATTTTAATAAAAACATCGACAATAATACATATAATATAGAAAAAATAGAATTACCCCCAGACGTTGAACAGTGAAGCAACGGAGTGGTGGCAGCTCCACCCTGCAGCCTATTTTTCATGTTTCATTTTGGCAAGTCCATCTGACATCCAGGATTAACTTTCCAATGTTTAAGTATCATCCTTGTTAAAACAACAGAATGAATTCAAACAAAGTTATTTAAAATTTTCATTTTTCTGCGGGAGGGGGTAATTTACTTACAGGGGAATTATATACCTCCTCCCTGGCCGGGTACTGCTTGAAACAAACACTCGTAGTTAAGCCATATAATCCTTCTCCCCCCCCCATAATTTCTTTCTGATTTCGCACCCTGGCCTAGATTTCCTTGAGGTTTAAACAGAGTCATTCATAATTCTTCGTTCTTATGGTATTTTCCATACCGTTCTTATTTATAGAGAACACTGGTATAACGCCTTCTTTCTAATCATCGGGGACAGGCAAGGAAGAGGGAAGGAAGCGGCCGTGGCCTTAAGTTAGGTACCATCCCGGCATTTGCCTGGAGGAGAAGTGGGAAACCACGGAAAACCACTTCCAGGATGGCTGAGGTGGGAATCGAACCCACCTCTACTCAGTTGACCTCCCGAGGCTGAGTGGACCCCGTTCCAGCCCTCGTACAACTTTTCAAATTTCGTGGCAGAGCCGGGAATCGAACCCGCACCTCCGGGGGTGGCAGCTAATCACGCTAACCACTACACCACAGAGGCGGACTAGTTAATTACATATGCTCCATAAATCAACACGCCTAAGGGATGGAAACAAAGTACATCCGCGATATTCCTCTCGTGTCTCAGATTCGAACACAGGACAGCTATTCTCTTCGAGAATCGAACCTACGAGTGAGAACGTACAGTAGGGAGAATAGTGTCTCTGAGTTTATTTAGGTGATTAACTTTAATGTGTGATAAAGGAATTAAAGCAGTTGTACTCATAGGAATAAGAATTATATCCCTGTATTACAGTTGTGGTAATGTAAGTCGTGGCCAGCCCCGTTGTGTAGGGGTAGCGTGCCTGCCTCTCGCCCGGAGGTCCCGGGTTCGATTCACGGCCAGGTCAGGTATTTTTCTCTCGACCTGAGGGCTGGTTCGAGATCCACTCAGCCTACGTGATTAAAATTGAGGAGCTATCTGACGGTGAGATGGCGGCCCCGGTCTCGAAAGCCCAGAATAACGGCCGAGAGGATGCGTCGTGCTGACCACACGGCCCGTCGTAATCTGCAGCCCTTCGGGCTGAACAACGGTCGCTGGGAAGGCCAATGCCATTCAAGGGCTGTAGTGCCATGGTTTTTTAAAGTCGTGCTGTAATAACCACGGTAGGAAGGAGCACGGAAATTGGAGTACTAGTTGACTGCATAAACAAGTCCAGCATTTCCGCTGACGAATGGGAATAATGCGATAATTCTGTCTCAACATACTTCGACCCTTGAGATCTGTTGAGCGAAGTGAGGAGGGCAAGTTTGGTGCCGGTAGCTGATTACAAAGATTTTTCAAGCATTTTAAATACCGAGCCACAAGCTATGGTTTGAGACGTACAGAGGCTGTTTATGTAACCGGATATGGAGCTTTCCATAGTTTATGGGAGTGGCCGCATAGAGGCAATATACAGTACCTAACAAAAAATTAAGATCACCAGCGAAAATTGGTTAATGATCTCCTGGTCTTATATTTATGGTTTATTTGTTGGCTTATTCGCGTTGATATACAACTTATGAAAAAGAACGTAAAGGGCACCCTATTCATTAAACTACAGAAGGTATTATAGCTACTTAATTTCTTCTAACCTATCCTGAAGAGTGCATTTCTCTGTAAAAGCCGAAAGATGAAAGTATCACAGGGACGTTTACTCTACATTTTTCACGACACTCCCTTCCCAGTTCGGACGATGACTGTAACCTCAAAGGTAAGACTCCATTCAGCGATAATTCTGTCTCAACATACTTCGACCCTTGAGATCTGTTGAGCGAAGTGAGGAGGGCAAGTTTGGTGCCGGTAGCTGATTACAAAGATTTTTCAAGCATTTTAAAATACGGTGTTAGTTTTTATTATTGAAATACGAAATTTCAAAAAGAACATCCCAGAAGTCCGTCTCTGTGGTGTAGTGGTTAGCGTGATTAGCTGCCACCCCCGGAGGCCCGGGTTCGATTCCCGGCTCTGCCACGAAATTTGAAAAGTGGTACGAGGGCTGGAACGGGGCCCACTCAGCCTCGGGAGGTCAACTGTGTAGAGGTGGGTTCGATTCCCACCTCAGCCATCCTCGAAGTGGTTTTCCGTGGTTTCCCACTTCTCCTCCAGGCGAATGCCGGGATGGTACCTAACTTAAGGCCACAGCCGCTTCCTTCCCTCTTCCTTGCCTATCCCTTCCAATCTTCCCATCCCTCCACAAGGCCCCTGTTCAGCATATCAGGTGAGGCCGCCTGGGCGAGGTACTGGTCATACTCCCCAGTTGTATCCCCCGACCAAGAGTCTGAAGCTCCAGGACACTGCCCTTGAGGCGGTAGAGGTGGGATCCCTCGCTAAGTCCGAGGGAAAAGCCGCACCTGGAGGGTAAACAGATGATGATGATGATGATGATGATGACATCCCAGAAAAAATGCGCTATGATACTTTCATCTTTCGGCTTTTATGCCAATATTCAGGCTATTGGATGTTTATTTAGAAAAAATAAAGTAGAAACTTTTAAAGTTCGTTCGATATTTCAACGTTTGTTTTTCATAATGTATACATCAACACGATTAAGCCACAAAATATTTTGCAGACCACTTCGTACAACACATGTAGGACCAGGAGTTCATTAACTGATTTTCGCTGGTGGTCTTAAACTTTTGTAGAAGCTGTAGAAGCTGAGCAGGGGCCTTTTGTCAGCAATCCTTCGTCTATAACACTCCGTCTCTAATCTCTGTCTGTCAGTTGAGGGGAGTTTCACACACATTTATAATAGTAATAATAATAATAATAATAATAATAATAATAATAATAATAATAATAATAATAATAATAATAAGTCGCTTCACAGACTTAAAGAAAAGAAGCTTGAGCATAACCTGTAATATCTTCGTGGTTCTTCGTAGCTGGTTATATCACAACTCACTCATCACTTGTGTGGAATATAATTGTATACAGGCAGCAGTAAATAATACTGGAAGAATAATCGACAGTATTTCTTCACACGTAGCTAGATTATTTTGAGCTAGAATAAACCGGGATTAGAACATCAGCCTTTCGGGTGAGAAGCTAGCACCTAAGCCACTGAGCTAAACAGAAACATTAATGTGGTCTGTAAAAAAAGGTTGTAACAATGCTAAGAGGTACACATTCTACGTTAACATTAGCTATTGGAATTGATAAACTAGTATATTAACACTGTTAGCAATGGTTTCATATACACTGTCACCCAATAGTTTCCGGGCAAGTATTGAACTGTTAAAGAATAGACGGAGATTAAAGGAAAACAGCATGCCTACGCAAGGAACTGACAAATATATATTCTAAAACTAATATTTTACAACAAAACTACGTTTTTACATTACACCTGAGCAAGAAATAGACAATATGTACACATTTACTCCCACAGATCACCAGAACACATAAAACTCTCTTCTCATCAAATAAACCCCGCTTTGCTGTAAGTACACTTTTAACCACCCTCGGCATTCTCAGAAAAGTTTTTCTAACACTGATGCAGGTATACTTTGCCAGGCATTCTGCAAAAAAGTCCCACAGCTTTTCTGATGAAGGACACTCTTTTCGCACTTGGCCGACCCATCTCCTCCCACAGCAGCTCAATTCGATTTGAGTCCGGGGTTTGGGAGGGGGGTGGGGGTGGGGGTGGGGGTGGGGGTGGGGGTGGGGGTGGGGGTGGGGGTGGGGGTGGGGGTGGGGGTGGGGGTCATTCCATTAAAAACAATTTCCCGGAGTTTAGTTTGTTTCGCAGATGATTCATGAAACAGCGAGACGTGTGTCTTGGGTCATTGTCTTGTTGGAGGACAAACCCATGTTGATGTCCAGACGGAAGAGCATAACGATATAAAACGGAATGGTAACCGATTTTGTCCAGCGTTCCTTGTATTCGGTGCAGTCTACCAACACAACTGAATGTGAAACAACCTCAAACTATCACAGAACCCTTCCATGTTACACTGTAGGTGTTATACAGTAGGATGCATTTTTCCCGATGCTGAACTTCGAACATAAATTCGTCGCCGTTACCCGATAACCTTCGAAACTTGGTTACAGTAATATATTCTGTCATTAAACAATCATTAAACATATTCATCTGGGTACATATGCTTTGTCCGGAAACTTTTGGCCAGCAGTGTACAACATATTTAAGGCGACACTCCGAGGATAAAAATATATTTTTACCTAATGCATGGATTTTCACGAAACTTTGTGGGAATGTCACCTACATAAAAGTAGAGATATTACGAACATTTATTCCATATTCAATTAATAGCTTTTCCAAAATATTATTTTTGAAATTTTTAATTCCATTTTTATGAAATTCAATGAACATGTTAATGTAAATTCATAATTAGGTAGATAATGCTTCTTTTAAAAGCACTACGCATCGATTTTTCTGTGCATAATTTATATAAGGAGATATACCGGTATCGTACTAAAGTTTGTGTAATTTTTACGTTCTAAAATTTTGTACTTAAAAATCCCTACTACTTGAAAACATTCTGCAATCAAAAATTCCGTACGCAGTTTTCTTAATATACCTATGATACATATACCATATAAATTTTGTTACATTTGGTAGAATATTATGGAAGAAAAATGGGATTTAAATGTAAAATTACAATTGGCAAACAAAGAATTATTACAGTGATAAATTGTTTGAATTCAGCGGAATAACTTCGTGGCAACAAAAAAGAAACTGAATCCTTTCAATTTCAGTTGTAAAAAAAATAACCAAAATGACCAAATTATAAATTTTTATCTGCGGTGTGTCGCCTTAAACTACCTTTCGTAAAAAAATAAACAGGGGAGTGTTATATAGAAAGAATATTGCTGATATGTTATTAAATAGTATTATCAGATATACTGACCTATATTATCAATGGAATTTATTCAAGTTTACTTTTTCCTTCCTTAGTCATATTTATCTGCCTTGTATTCACTGAAACTCGGTCTCTGGGATACCCTTATCACATGTCAATTTCAAATGTGGAGCTTGTGGCGCCGAGAAGCGCATTACGGCAACGTCCTTGGTGGGAGATAGGCTTCCAGCGCAGGGAGCTGGGCGGGCGACAATCCCCTGAATAGATTAACGAATGTCCCTGTATATGTTTCGTTCCTTTGCATGTCTGCTGTGATTTGTGTAGCCTACGATGGCTTATCAAACCGCACTGGAAACTGTACACTATTACGGCTTTTTACGTCGTACCACAGGAAAAATCACACGCTTTCTTTTACACCGCAGATATGCTACTATCTTCTGCGTGCAGAGCAATTCTTATTCGAACTACCTCTACCTGGTTAGCGTGTAGATCCCGCTTCGCTTTGCCACAGCGCATCTCTACCGTGATACACGTCTCTTATTGTACGTATCTTGGTCCGGGTCACTACATTCGCTGCTTGTCGTACGATGCAACTAAACGGGTCGTTCTCAACTTGCGATTATGAGGTGGTGACTACAGAGTTCGTAATTGAGACTCTTGTTCTCTTGCAACCACACTGATGTTCGGTTTGCAAGGCCTAGGAATTCCTATATTTTCACGCCTTTCGTAGCCATTCTCTTTTTCTGTCAACATTCTTCGAGGTGTCAGAAATCTTCGCTTTCATCATCCGGTTACAGTTTAGAAGTGAAGGTTAAATAGTTGTACTTCAGGGTAATCTATTCAGTTCTCAGGAGAAGCATAGAACATATTATTATTATTATTATTATTATTATTATTATTATTATTATTATTATTATTATTAGTATTATTATTCTTTGAAACAATTCAAATTTCAGTTGTTGACCTCAAGGCTCAATCATGACAAAAAAGGAGTACGGCAAAAAAGCTTAGACTTCGTGGGAAGATTGAATAAAACACGTATGATACATCAAATGATAAAGCAATTAAAAAACCCTATTTTAAGGATTCTCCCCTGTGTGTAGTCAGCCTTTGCTGGCGAGATGTAGTGTTTACAGTGCACTATGTCTTCTGATATGGGCTATATCAAATTTGTTACTTTCATTGCCCTGTCTCAGTCTCATCCTTGGCTTTGACAATATGAAAGTGACTGAGGTATGAGTGATGCTAGTAATACCATTCCTTATGCAGCCAGTCCCTGTTATGAATGGTGTGAAAATATCGCGCATAGGGTCGGTTGGTGCATGCATTTCAGTGGGCTTGGCAGACTGATATGTAATAGCAACGGCTGGCTCGGTGAGGGAAGCAACGGGGAACTACCTCACTCCTCAGTTCCCTAGTACGCCTCTTCAGTGACGCCTAGGCTATTTATGACAGCTGTTGGCGGAGCTGCAGAGGATCAAACCAGCCTTCGGGCTGAATACCCAACATACATACCCTGTGCGTAGGAGCATAGAATACATTCACGGTAACCCTTGTTTTGCTTCCGCTTACTGGCACCGAGTACTTCACTTCATCTTTCCTATCCAATCTCCCTTGGTCATCTTTTGTTCTCTTCCAACCCGACGGTATTAGGTTTACGAGGCCTAGCGAATATTTCATTTTCACGCCATTTATGGCCCCTACCTATCTTTTGCTGACAATTCCATTCATTGAAGGATCAGACCTTCATTTTCCCCTCCAATTAGTGTTAAGAGAGAATAGTTCCAGTTGCGCTACCTCTTAAACAATAATCACAACCACCGCTGCTATTCTCAGCTTCTAGTAGAGTGGCTACTGAAAGTGGTGTCTTCCCAGGGGCTTTCAATTCGGGAACGTAAGAAGTGACTACAGTAGTAGGGGTGTCTTGTTTCAAGTACGTGGACTATGTTTATCACGGGATGTGAGTTTGGTGACTGTTAGAGTAGTTGGATCAATGTGTAAAAGAAATGTTGCAATATGCTCGACCATGTTTCTGATGAGGGGCTAATTTAATAGACCAAATTATCGGTACGTTACTCTGTTCACAGGAGAACAATGTTGTTAAGTAGTCACTTTGACGGCTGGTTTTCAAACTAATTTTCCAATTCGCTGATGGTAAGCGCTGGACAATACCACATGTCCCAGGGCATCCCCGTAATTACAGATCCAATTAATATAACAAACACAACATAAAAGTTAGAGCCGCTTTCTGACAAATCGTCAGTTATAGTAACTACATTTTGCTGAAGGTTGCAATGTCTCAGAATGCTAAATTAAGTCAATGAATATTATAATAGACCTACGATCGCGAACTGATATTATGGTGAAGCAGAAGGAGACATTTTATGTCGAAGTCAAGTATGTTTAAATTTTAAAAATACAATATTAACCTCGGATGATTTGCACATTTCAGGAATAAAACGAAGACTCATTAATAAAATAGATAAGTGTCATTTAATATATTATTTAACAAATGATAATGCTACTAATATGGAAGCCTGTCTTCGACAGCCCACATTACTGCGTGAAAAGTAATTTAACATTTGAAATGAACATGTTAATGTATTTTATGAATACAATTTACACAGGGCCGACAGTCGTAATTAGTTCAGGAAATGACCTTAATGCTGCTACTTGCACTAAAATGGCAGTCTTACCTCACTGAATGAGAGGCATTTTATTGAGAAAGAACCAAGCTTCCGGAATTCCACCTTACTTAAATCATATTTCTACTGTAAAAATTCCTTGGACGAAACATCGACGATCAAAATTTGATATATGTCACTCTACAAACTCGATGGAAAGCATTATGTTTTGTAATTATAGCTGAAGGTAATGACATTGCAATCGTCGTAATGGTGATGATGCATTCACTTCGCTGATAGAAAGTACTTGCACTAAACTGTTCAAATACGATGGTCATCACTGTATTGGTTTCGTAACTTATATCTGGTGGCTATGCCAGCCTTCTAAACGTTCCCGCGACGTTCTCGTTTTTCCACTGTCAGGGCTCGGTCGACTTAATTCGTCACTTTAGTTCAGGGTAGATCGAGTTGGCCACACGCACCGAGGTCCCTACCTGGAACTCTTGCCGATAGATGAGGCTGTGCAGAGTTGTGCGTGCAAACATGCTGAAGATGATACAATCACTAAAAAAAAAAACGTTTCTTTAAAAGCTTCAATATTCGTGATTGTGAGAGGTTCATTGTATTTTATACTGTAAATAAGAGGTAAAAAGCTCTATCTGGTGGCAATTAAACATTCTCGTTTTCTCGATATTACTGTGAAAGAGACAGAATTAGGGGTTTTATATATGTAGATATTTCTATTGTAGGTCTGTCTGTCTGTTAGGTCATCAGCCCAGAGGCTGGTTGGATCCTCAATTAGCACCACCAAAGGTTATGCGGTTATAAGGAAACCCCAAAAACCAACGGCAGCACCAAAATGAGGCGTACTAGGCAAGACGAGGAGTGAGGTAGTTTGCCATTGCTTTCCTCACTGGGTCAGAAAATACTACTGCAGCACGACTGACCCTATGAGCAGCACCTTTCATAACACTCAGATGCACTAGTCATGCTCTGAATGTCATTACTCAGCACTACCCATACCCCAGCAACTTCCATATTGTCACAGCCATGGATGTTGATTGGGACTTCGGTGGAAGCTACACTTTACTCTGGCCTGTGCCAAGATATGGATGCAAAAGTACTGTATCCATCAAGAAATGACAGCAGGCAACTATTGTAGGTATAGTTAAAATATTAACTATTTTTATCTTTCGTCCTTGAAGGTTTGTGAATCCTTGAGGGAGTCTTGTATACACTCTTCGGACTTTTTCTTTTCTTTTGCCGACAACTTTTTCTATCAGTGGACTGAGTTCACTCTTGTAGCTGGAGTTATAAAAGAGGATGGTTATCAGTTATACAATAGTTGCTACCCTTAGCTTCTTTCGTTCACAACCATTCAGTTATATTGCTTAGGTTAACAGTATTAATATACCGTACTCTAAAAGGGGATATATAAGAATGTTTTCACACTTGCAATTCGTGAGAGTCCATCCAACAGTTGGCACGTTCTACTTTAATCCTAACTAAAAAGAGAGCTTTTTAAATAAGGTGTGATGCAAAGGCAAAGTGTTTAATTTGTTCTAAAATGTTACTACTCTCACGAGAGTTAAACCTCCAGAGACATTATTTTGCTTTCCATGCGAGGAAAAATGAAAAATGTACAAGGTGGAAGGTATAGTCCGGCCAAATCAAGGAAGTTACGGATTATATTTTTAATAACCAGGTCTCTGGTATGTTTAAGGATCGTCACAGTTCTGGGACCCACGCTGTTTCTAGTCACATATAGTATCCCCCCGGAGATTCACAACCTGAGGGGCCGGGCTGAGTGGCTCAGACGGTTAAGGCACTGGCCTTCTAACCCCAACTTGGCAGGTTCGATCCTGGCTCAGTCCGGTGGTGTTTGAAGGTGCTCAAATACGACAGCCCCGTGTCGGTAGATTTACTGGCACGTAAAAGAACTCCTGCGGGACTAAATTCCGGCACATAGGCGTTTCCGAAGACCGCAAAAGTAGTTAGTGGGACGTAAAGCAAATAGCATTATTATTATTATTATTATTATTATTATTATTATTATTATTATTATTATTATTATTACAACCTGTGGGAGGCGGCTGGCATCCCTCATGGATAGAGGCACACCGTATATATATGTATATATGATACTCCTTGTCTATCGCAAAAGGAGACTGAAAGAGGGAACTCTAGGGAATTTCAACATGGGAGCGTGGGTTAGCGACCTCAGGTTCTCATTCTGAGTCTGATATTTCTTCAGCTGACTTGCTCCAGGCTCTTCACATTCATCATCCAATCCGACCTTCCTCAGCCAACGCTTGTTCTCTTCCGATCCATACGGTATTACGTTTGCGAAACTTAAGTTGTCTTTCATTCTCACACCCCTTGTAGCCCTTTTCTTTGCCTTGGCGATCTGCATTCTTCAAAGGTTTGCTTGGATCTCTTCCTTTCTCACTCCTATTTAGAGTTAAGCGGGGTTAGTGGTCTTGTTCTCTTTTAATCAGTAACACCTCCACCACAACACATCCTCGAAAAGTATGTGATAGAGAGTTGAGTCATCCAGCAATGGAACGCATCTTGTCATCATTAACGAGAGCCTGTCAGCAACAGCATAGGGGCAACAGGTGCCTGCCATGCATGACCACAGAGCCCTACTCTTCTTGCAATCTATATATATAAAATAAGAGTTTTGTCTGTACATTGCTCAGAATTTGAAAATAATGGTATTTCTGTATCGGTCATGTCCACAGTAACAAGGAACTGCATTTTTTTCTTTTCCGTAATGTCTGTCTGTCTGTCTGTCTGTCTGTCTGTCTGTCTGTCTGTCTGTCTGTCTGTCTGTCTGTACACGCATCACGAGAAAACTGCTGAAGAGAATTTAATGAAAATCGGAATGTAAAGTCGGGTGATGAACCGCTACAATCTAGGCTATAAATTAATTTATTCACGCCGAGTGAAATGGTAGTTTAGGGGAAGGCCTGAAATTTAATTTTCAAATATTTATGTTATTAGTGCCCGTGTCTTAATGAAAATCGGTATGCAAGGTCGGGGTAATAAGTCGATATAATCTAGGCCATAAATAATTGTATTCACACTGAGAAAAATGGTAGATTAAGGGGAAGGCATAAAATGTAATTCTCAAATATTTATTATATTAGTGGTCGAATCTTCACGAAAATTGGTATGCAAAGTCGGGGAATAAGTCGCTATAATCTAGGCTATCAATACTTTTATTCACTCTGATTGAAATGGTAGTTTAGGGGAAGGCCCGAGATGTAATCTATATATAAAAATAAGAGTTTTGTCTGTACATTGCTCAGAAAATGAAAATAATGGTATTTCTGTATCTGTCATGTCCACAGTAACAATGAAATGCATTTTTACTTTTCCGTAATTTCTGTCTATCTGTCCGTCTGTGTGTATGTACACGCATCACGAGAAAACGGCTGAAGAGAATTTAATGAAAATCTGTATTAAAGCCGGCCGATGAACCACTACAATCTAGGCTATAAATTATTTTATTCACGTTGAGAGAAATGGTAGTTTAGGGGAAGGCCTGAAATGTAATCTATATAAATAAAATTGTAGGGGGTCCGCTGTCTGTAATTTCTTTTGTTTTGCCAATTTTTCAGATATTTATCCGTTTTAGGTCAACTCAAGACCGAATCGGTGGTTTTTACGTTTCGTGTCTGTTTGTTTGTCTGTTTGTCTGTTTGTCTGTCTGTTTGTCTGTTTGTCTGTTCCACCATCACGTCGAAACGGCTGGATAGATCTCAACCAAACTTCACATTTAGAGTATACTCATCCCGGGGAAGATTTCGATATGCATATTGTTTTAAAATCTTTGAATACACGGGGGGTTTATAGGAAAACCAGAATGGTTTTTCCACCATCACGTCGAAACGGCTGGATAGATCTCAACCAAATTACATATTTAGAGTATACTCATCCCAGGGAAGGTTTCGATATGCATATCATTTTAAAATCTTTGAAATACACGGGGGGTTTATAGGAAAACCAGAATGGTTTCTCCACCATCACGTCGAAACGGCTGGATAGATCACAACCAAACATCATATTTAGAGTACACTCATCCCGCGGAAGGATTCGATATGCATATCATTTTAAAATCTTTGAATAGACGGGGGGTTTATAGGAAAACCTGAATGGTTTTTCCACCATCACTTCGAAACGGCTATATAGATCTCAACTAAACTTCATATTTAGAGTATACTCCTCCCGGGGAAGGTTTCTGTATGCATATTATTTTAAAATATTTGAATAGACGGGGGGTTTACAGGAAAAACAGAATGGTTTTCCTCCATTTTCTCTTATACTATTGATTTTCTGTAAACTTAGTTTACCGTACGTGAAACGTCTCTTCATTATAAACAACTTTCGTTATGTTCATAATTTACCTTAATTTACAATTTTCCGCTGGTATCATGCTCTGCATTGAGTGACCGACAGATCGACAACGAACCTACAGGTTACCATGGCAACGTCTCTGACTGCATGCCAGCAGGTAAGTAACGTATTACCATATTCCTCATCATGCTTTTAAATTCGTGGTTGTTCCTCGGGTAGAAGGCAAGAGAGGCGTCAATCGGCCTATCTGCGGGATATTGGCGGAATATCGTTGGATGTTATAACCGCCCTCGAATAGATTAGGTAATAACACCATTAGTCATCTTCTTATTATTTGTTTACCTAGGAATCACTGGATCTAAATTTCTCCTCTGTTACCGCTTTATTATATCCATAACACACACTAGCATAATTTATTGAGGGGATTTGATTTTCCAATACGTTAACTTGGCATTTACATATTTGTCGTTATCCGGCTGTCCTCAGTTATAATCCATTTTCTATTACTTTCAACTTTCTTAACTGTATTATTTTCTTCCGTATGTACGCGAGTGCTACAAACTACTGGACGTATTTCCACCAAGACTCATATTTAGAATACACCTGTCCTTGATAGGTTTTAGGGAAAATATTGTTTCAAAATCCCTGAACTGACTGGGGATTTATACGAAACCGAAACAGTAATTTTGCACTTCCACAAAATATACACAACCAACGTTAATTTAAATCTACCTGTCTTGGTAGAAATTAATTTATAAACCTTTTTTCTCATGTGCATCATTTCGATACGAGGATTAATAAGGGAGATATCATTAACGGACCGTTTTTCTGTATAAGTCCCATCGGACTTAACTCACGAGCGGGTGCGTGTAAAGCGTATTCCTTACAACTTGAAAACTACTGAAGACATTCGAACCAAAATTTATATTTAGCATCCACCTGTCCAAAGGTAGGTTTTAAACGTAAATAACATTTCATGTTCCGGAATGGACTGGCGGTTTATAGGGAACCGAAATGGTGATTTTACTCTTCCACAATATATACAGAACAAGACCAACCTAACTGGAAATCGACCAAACGTGATGGAATTCCACCTCTAAACCTTTTTCTTCATGTGCATTTTTCATAAATGGTCACTTTTGCAGGTTAAGTCCAGCGGACATAGCCCAAAAGGTGTTTTAGATGGAGCAGATTCCTTATCTATATAAATCAAATCGTAAGGACTGTGTGCCTCTACACTGACTATTTTGGCGAAATTTTCGTACAGCATTCCGTTATAAGGGGTAATAATGATCATCTCCATAGTTTTTGGTTTAGCTTCCTGAAAGTCCTAATTTTTATCCGCCTCGCCCAAAATCCAGATTGCGGCATAATCTGCCAGAAGAAAAAGAAGATAATTGAAATTTGACAAAATTATACGTTTTCGCCTGTAACGAACGGAATACATCCCAGATCATTACATTTTTCACTTTTTATCCCCGAAGAATATCGAAATATGCAGGCAATTTTAATGATGGTGCAGATCTTCGGAAATTCCTATCACATAACGGATTGCACAATCTCCGTTCAATTTGGAATGATCTACAACCTTGGTCTTTTGACTTTTGCCGTATCTGTATCCCATTTACGTTTGATTTTTCTCTATTAATCGATGTTAAGTCAATTTGGAATTTTCACATGCATAATTCATACTTTCAGTTACATATATGAAATACAGAATCATCATACTCTTCACGAAAATTGGCCCACCCAGTAGGCATATGTGAGCCAAATGCTATGTATGTAGCTGTCACATAATTATCCGAAAGGTAATTTAATGTGAGATAATCTTACCAAACCTTTACCCTGTTCCATGTTTCTAACTCAATCTGACCCAAGAATAGATGACATATCATAGGACCAGCCATTTAGGCCACTAAATCCGGCGTGTCTTATGGTATAATCCTTTGTCGATATGACGTACGTTTAGTAGCAGTTAATCTGTAAATGAAGGTCTTCAATATTGTAAACACGCATATACTTTCGTATGTCGATCTATATATATTCACTGATGTCGATTTTTAGCTATCGAGAAAGGGTGAGTCTGATATTGTAATCAGTACTCCCCACACCGACTTTGACTGGCAGTAGGAAAGGGTTCCTTCTCCAACTCATGTGTAACTGTCATTAGTAAGGAAGGCCTACAATTGTAATGAATAGTTCCCTTCTCGATTTGACTTGCAGAAGGCAAGTGAGCATGCAGTTTTGTTTATAACTCCCCTACCCGATTGTGTTTGGCAGTAGGCAAGGGTGCCCGCCATTATAAAGAAATGTCCTCATCTAAAATGTGACTGGCATTAGGCATAGTGGCCCGCTATTTTGATGGAAACTCACCAACTTGGTGTGACTGGCAGTAAGGTAGCTGGAAGTAGGAAAATGGACCTGGCATTATAATGATAACTGCACAACTCAACTTCGAGTGATAGTAGGGTAATTGCCTGCCATTATAATAAAAACTCCTCAACTGTAATCTGTCTGGAAGTAGGAAAGGGGGCTGCCATTTTAACGATACTCCCCAAATCGATTCTGTCCGCGTAGTAGGCAATGGGGCCTGCAATTATAATGTAAACTTCCCAACTCGATTGTGAATGGCAGTAGACAAGTGAGCCTGCCGTTATATCACAAATACATAACAAACTTTTTACATTGGAAACAACGTACGGGGACCTCCCCATGCTCTTTCTCGGATAACGCTAAGAGACATGCAATTTTAAAACAATATTACTTACTGCATGTACACTATTTACGTCCATATTCGAATACATTGTAGAATACCGTAGCGAAGCACGGGTACATTCGCTAGTTAGACTATAAGCATCGCCTCTAATCTCCGCAAGGAAATCAATGTCAATCAACTACTGTGACCTGCTAGATCCCCGTACCTTACCCTGCTCGACTCTCTGTGACGAATCTAGCTCAATTGGATGTACAACTTGGACAAGTACAGTATGTACCTCATCTCTTCAGTCAGCACCCCTACAGCACTGTGTGTGATCGACATAAGTGTGAATGACAGCTCACATAAATACATGAATCGGGTTATAAATCCAGCCGTCTGTAAGACAAACGCAATGGCATATTACATTTTATAAAATGAATTGCACAATTTTTAAATATTATCTTGAATTTCAACTGTACGCATTACACCTTCTAAATTTTTCTAATTCAATTTTTGCGCCTATAATTTCCACCGCCATATTTCTTGTGAGTTTTGGTATAATCAGACTAGTGCCAGTACACTGACCAGCGGTAAATAATGCACAGCACATTAAATCTTGGTTAAATATGTGATTGTTGTTTCTATTCCTTCACTTTCTCACTGTCAAGCTAAGCTCCATGGCTAAATAGTTAGCATGCTGGCCTTTCCAAGGAGTTCCGGGTTCGATTTCTGGATGGATCGGGGATTTAGACTTTCATTGGTTAATTCCTCTGGCTTCGGGGTTAGGTGAGTCGGCCCCGTGGTGTAGGGGTAGCGTCCCTGCCTCTTACCCGGAGGCCCCGGGTTCGATTCCCGGCCAGGTCAGGGATTTTTTCCTGGATCTGAGGGCTGGTTCGAGGTCCATTTATTTATCCTACGTGATTAGAACTGAGGAGCTATCTGACGGTGAAATAGCGGTCCCGGTCTAGAAAGCCGAGGGGATTCACCGTGCTGACCACACGACACCTCGTAACCTGCAGGCCTTCGGGCTGAGCAGCGGTCGCTTGGTAGTCCAAGGCCCTTCAGGGCTGTAGTGCCATGAGGTTAGTTACTTTCGGGGTTAGGTGTTTGTGTCATCTTCAACATTAGAATTCACCTTATGCACGGCCCCACGCCCACAGACGAACAGGTCGCCTATACGGTGCCTACCTGAAAGGCCTACCCCTATGGTTCACAATTTCTTTGGTATCATCACCACAGGGCCACTGTGGAGTCTGGCACTGTTTTCAATCCTTTGTTTCCTTCCTTCAATTCGAGTTCACTGGGCCAAACCTTGTCCTCTTTTGACCTTGGTGGGACAGGTAATAGAATGAGGTTTCGGTGTGCCATGCCTGTCGTAATAAATTTATACAATAGGTGACTCCCCAACGACTCTCAACTTTAGATTCACATGTGGGCAGGGGCATAGAACATATTTACGGTTTCCCTTTACCTGTCGTAAGAAATGACTAAAATGGGTGACTCGCCTGGGAGATCAAAACTTTGTATCCTCAATCAGAGTCCGACACTGATTATACTTACGCCAGTATCATAACTTCCATATTCCCTATCCGACCTATCTTGCTCAACTGTTATTTTTCTGATCGCGCGGAGTAAATAGATCGGGCGGTAGAGTGCTGGCTTTAAGAATCCAACTTGGCAGGTTCGATCCTGGTTCAGTCCGCTGGTATTTGAAGGAGCTCAAATACGTCAACTGGTAGATTTACTGGTACGTTAAGAAACTCCTGCTGGACAAAATTCCGGCACCTCGGCGTTTTCGAAAACCGTAAGAGTAATTAGTGGAACGTAAAATCAATAACATGAATGCTATTATTAGTATGTAAATCTGTCTTCGACAGACAAAATTAGAATGTAAAAGGTAATAGGGAAATTGAAATGAACATGTTAATATTTGTTTCTTACGAAAATGTAAACTTTCCAGGTTACATGTACAGAATCATACAGCTATTATGAAATTTCCTGTTCGACTCGTTGGCTGAACGGTCAGAGTACTGGTCTTTGGTTCAGAGGTTCCCGGGTTCGATTCCCGGACGGGTCTGGGATTTTAACCTTCATTGGTTAATTCCAATGGCACGGGGGCTGGGTGTATGTGTTGTCTTCATCATCATTCCATCCTCATCACGACGCGCAGGTCTCCTACGGGAGTCAAATAGAAATACCTGCACCTGGCGAGCCGAACCCGTCCTGGGATATCACGGCACTAAAAGCCATACGACATTTCATTTCATGAAATTTTCTTATGAACCATATTGATTGTAGTTGCAGATGGGAATTGTAGACATCTATGGATCTGCGAACTCCAGGGAAAGCTGCATATAGTTGTCCATGGTGTAACGGTTCAAATCCCGTTACAAGATGATATCTGCATTTTTATTATATCTGTTATATTATTATTATTTATTATTATTATCATTATTATTATTGTATTATTATTATTATTATTATTATTATTATTATTATTATTATTATTATTATTATTATTATGTCCGTATTGTACCCGATGCATTTACTGGACGTATTCAAAATGGCGCCTACGGAAGGTAGAGGCCAGCCAAGGCAAAGAAATGTATAACAAGATATCGATATTGATGTATGCTAGGAGGCCTTGACTAACTTAAACCTACCACTATGAAGGCGGTGTACAATGGTGCAGAATCGATAGAATTGTTTTTTAAAAAATAAGAAGGATAAAACAGATTATTACAAAAAAACTGACTTGAAAAATTAACGCGGTGAGAACAAGACGTATCGAACTTCGCACTCTAAAATAAGCAATATTGGCAACATTTAGCAAGAAGTATTACGCTGAGAATAAGGAAGTATTGAGCGAATTGAATAAATAAGCGTTAAAATACTGGAAGGAGCAAGTAAAATCCTGAAGCTTAGAATAATACGTCCAGATACTCAGACGCAAAGCCGTTTGAAAATAGGAACTTGATTGAGACGAGAGAGCTCGAGATTAAGCGACGCTGAGTGAAAATAATCACTAGGAAAACCAAATAAGGAAGCAATCACCATAAAATATATATTCTACGCAGAACTATGATGAGCTTATATTTTTCAGAATCATCGCATTTTGTCTACTGTCTTGCTGAGCAGATGATGGCTTGCTAAATCGGCATAGACCAACCTGGAGGGAGATGTCGTCCTGGCCGTTAAAACCACCCGACCCGTGCGGAGGAGATCATTCTACCTGACATCCCACTGGTGGAATTTCTACCCAGTTCCTGACCCAAGGACTACGACCGCACCGAGAAGCAACTAAGGCCCGAGATATTGAATGGCGAGCTAAGTAATAGTATTAAGTAATATAATTTCTTATGTGGAGTATTACCAGTATATACAGTAGATCTGAATAGCCTAAGCATGAGATAATTAAGTGTGCTTATGAATATAAGAAAGTGCAATGTGAAATATTTAAGTTGACATCTCGTTATGAGGTGATAGCGTGTTACTACATTACTTTATCCAAGGATGAAGGAATACCATTTAAAAATACGACATAGTGCAACAGCTATTTTCAAGGAATCCCGGTTAGTTAGGAAGGTCCATGCGTGATGTAGTAATAGTCAAACCCGGTTACGTCACAGAGGGACGCACGTTGAATTGATTAAGACTAGTTACCATACTCTTTGCTGTATGATTTATTGAAAGGAAAGTTACTGAATTTGGGGTTATATACGGAATTGCAAGATTAAAAATGCGTTCTAAGGAACGAATTCTGCGCTATTCATGGGATACATATCGTTGTATAATTAAGTATTGGAGGTTAAACGCGCTAGTTGTGAATGCTAAATGAGTTAAATATGAATTGAATTGGAGGTTAATGGTGAGATGAAGGAAGTATGTATAGTATTTGAAATGATATATTGCGCAGAGTAATAGGAAGTAAAGCGTATTAGATAAGTTTAATATGTGATATTGGAGCACATGCAGTGCCATTACAGAATATAAGTATGCCCCAGCGAGGAACTACAGCAAGGTACGAACAATAATATTTCGTATATTTTAATGATGTGTGAAAGTGGTTTGACTGGAATAACAACCGGTGATGAATAAATGAATACGTGATTATGTCATATTCTGAATGAATGGTTAATGCATGGAAGAATAAGCTTGTATGCAAGTAGTAACGTAATGTAGTATTGAAATATCTTTGTGTTGGCATTAGCACACATATACAGGGTGTTAGGTGTATACGTGCAGATATTTATTGTAGCAATAGAGAACGATGTGACGAACCACTATATATCAAACTTTTAGTAATCCTCGGAAGTTATTTTCGAGAGCAAAGGGGTATGATGTTTTTAGAATAGGTAGTATGCCTTGTTCTTGTGAATGAATAGCTTTCCTTTGATAACAGGCAAGTCACGCGCCATCCCTGCCAAACT
Organism: Anabrus simplex; assembly: GCF_040414725.1. Taxonomy (NCBI): domain Eukaryota; kingdom Metazoa; phylum Arthropoda; class Insecta; order Orthoptera; family Tettigoniidae; genus Anabrus; species Anabrus simplex. The sequence goes on along the minus strand of NC_090269.1, from coordinate 226,629,797 downwards.
GGTTTCTGTTCTGTTTATGTTTAAGAGCAAATCTACTACTGTGACAGCTGAGCGCTCCCTATTCAATGCCACGAGATGTTACGTAATATACTTGCCAAACTGGTTTTATGTTTACGAGCAACTGACCTACGGTAACAGCTGAAGGCTACCAGTCTACAACATGTTACGTTACATTATCGCCAGACTGGTTTGTTGTTGTTAGTATTTAGTTTTCGTCTTAGGGGTTTCAGACAACACTAGTTATCGATTTCGGACCCTGGAGATGTATTGAATTCTCAGCGTTAATACTGGTTCATTTGCTGTTACGTCCTTTAGGGGATAGGGATATCTGTGGTCGTCAGCCCTGTGATCTAGTGAGTATGGATATGACCTGAAAACCTGTGTCGGTGCGCGACCTGTACGAGAGTGTGATATAATTATTGGTTGGGATACGCACGCCGGGACGTGAAATGCGGTACGATCCCCGTTGTGCATTGCGTAAAGGTAGAACAAGGAAGACAGTTCCTTGCGCCAACGAACAAATGCATGGCATAAGATATCCATATGAGTAGAATCAGAATTGAATTATCGAAGCACATCGAACGTTTTGTTTCAAACGAAAAATGGACATATTATACAACTAAATTAAACGTACCTACATTTCGTGCTTCCTGCCTGGTTGAGTGGCTAAAACGGTTGAGGTGCCAGCCTTTTGACTCCAACTTCGCATGTTCGAACCTGGCCCCGTGCAGTGGTATTTGAAGGTGCTCAAATACGTCAGCCTCGTGTCGGTATATTTACTGGTACACCGAGCTCGATAGCTGCAGTCGCTTAAGTGCTACCAGTATCCAGTATTCGGGAGATAGTGGGTTCGTACCCCACTGTCGGTAGCCCTGAAAATAGTTTTCCGTGGTTTCCCATTTTCACACGAGGCAAATGCTGGGGCTGTACCTTAATTAAGGCTATGGTTGCTTCCTTCCCACTCCTAACCCTTACCTGCCCCGTCATCGCTATAATACCTATCTGTGTCGGTGCGACGTAAAGCAACTTGTCATTCGAGCCAAGACACCACTGTGGTTCAGAATATCCTCTGGTGCTTAAACATACGTTCACGGAGGTCATCCGAAGTGGTTACCTCAGTTCGGTATACTTTGTTTCTCATGTCCCCCCAGGCATAACAATCCACTGGAATAAGGGCTGGCCAATTGATAGTTCCACATCGTCCTGTCTACCGTTGAGGAAATGTCTGCACCATCGTGTAAAATCCACGTGGTTCGGCGTAGTCGAAGCGACACGTCCTCTGAAAGCTCCAGTAACGTACTGTATCTACTGTACAGGAGCAAGATAACATTAATAAAAAGATGTAACCGACCTCCAACTACACCCATCCTGATATTAATTAGAACCGGTGCTGGAAACTGCCTTGTCCTATTGAATGGGGATATTCCACAGCTCATGAGTGGAATATAGTGGGTTCCAACCCCTCTGTCGGCAGCCCTAAAGGTGGTTTACCGTGGTTTTCCATGTTCACATCAGGCAAATGCTGGGGCTGTAACGTCATGAATGCCACGATCACTTCCTTTCCGATACTAGCCCTTTCCCGTCCCATCGTCACCATAAGGAAAGCTACACCGATCAAATTTATGCAAGTAAGGTGATTGGTACCGGTCTGAGTGTCTGCGACCGTTGAGGTCCTTATCTTCCGACCTCCAACTTGGCAGGTTCAATCTTGGCTCAGTCTGATGATATTTGATGGGGCACACATACGTCAGTCTCGTGTCGTAGAAATACTGGCACGTAAATGAACTCCTGCGATATGAAATTTCGTCACCTCAGCGTCTCAGAAAACGGTATAAATAGTATGTGGGACGTAAAACAAAATAACGCTAATAAAAAGACGATTGGTCAAAGAGACAGACTTCCCACTGCATCCATCCAGATATTAATTGAGAGCCGGTGCTAGAGGTTGCCTTGGTATACTAAATATTAAACACTCCTTCTATAAAAATTGCCTCATGTGTCACTAATACACTTGACAGAAATTCGGGATTGAGTGCTTGATCAATTAACCAGCGGCAGAAATCCAATCTTAAATCATCACCGAGCTTGATAGTAGCAGTCGCTAAAGTTCGAACAGTATCCAATATTCGGGATGTACTGGCTTCGAATCCCTCTGTCGGCAGCTTTAAAGATGATTTTCCGTGGTTTTTCATGTTCACACCAGGCAAATGCTGGGCTGTACCTTAATTAAGACCACGGTTGCTTCCTTCCCGATCCTAGTCCTTAGTTATATCTGTCGCCATAGACACAGATAGGTCTTATAGGACGATGGGATAGCAAAGGCCTAGGAGTTGGAAGGAGGCGGCCGTGGCCTTAATTAAGGTACAGCCCTAGCATTTGCCTGGTGTGAACATGAAAAACCATGGAAAACCATCTTCTGGGCTGCCGACAGTGGGATTCGAACCCATCATCTCCGGGATGCAAGCTCTCAGCCATGCTTCTCTAACCGCACGGCCAACTCGCACGGTAATAATAATAATAATAATAATAATAATAATAATAATAATAATAATAATAATAATAATAATAATAATATTTTTTGCTGCCGGGCAGAGTGGCTCAGACGGTTGAGGCGCTGGCCTTCTGACCCCAACTTGGCAGGCTCGATCTTGGCTCAGTCCGATGGTATTCGAAGATGCTCAAATAAGTCAGCCTCGTGTCGGTAGATTTACTGGCGCGTAAAAAGAGCTCGTGCGATTCTAAATTACAGCACCTCAGCGCCTCCAGAAACAGTAAGAGTAGTTAGTGGGACGTAAAGCAAATAACATTACCGGTATTATTATTATCAGGTCATTAGGAGCTGAAAGGCAGGGAAGAAAATAGTAAAATATGCGTGGTGTAGGAGGAAACAAAATGAAATGTACTTCACCCGTGCCTACATCGCTCGCAGTAGTTTACTACAGGATAGTATGCGTAAGACCAGAACCAGGTCTCTTTGCGATGAGTCAGGTGTATCTTCATTTTGTGGTTAGCACTAGAGGACAAAGTGTGACAAACAGGTTTTGTGTATAAACATCAAACAGACACACACACGCAATGTACCCAAACCAGTACAGTGTAGAATGAAGAACTGCCATGCTGTGTTCAAGGTCAATATCTAGCGTTTTAACAAGCACGTCTTCCGTGTGTACAAGGCAATCGCGAACTGAAACTCTAGATTTATAATTTTTGTTACCGGTACTTCAATTTTTCTGCTCGGATTTATGAGAATATCGAACTATCGAGACTCAAAAGACTACATCGATTGAAAACTGAATTCCCAACTCAATACGCTGCAGAAATGGTGTATCATCTGACATACCAATGTGAAACACGTACCAATTGTTCAAGTGACCTCCCTGGACTACTCTGCAGGCTTCACTTCTCCGTACCCGGCGAGTTGGCCATGCGGTTAGGAGCGCACAGCTGTGAGCTCGCATCCGGGAGATTGGGGCTTCGAACCCCAATGTCGGCAGCCCTGAAGATGGTTTTCCGTGGTTTCCCAAGTTCACATCAGGCATTGCGGGGGTTGAACCTTCATTAAGGCCACGACCACTTTCTTACCATTCCTAGGCCTTTCTTGTCCGATTGTCGCCATAAGACCTCTCTGTGTTGGTGGGACGTAAAGCAACTAACAAAAGAAAATCACTTCTCCGAATCCAGTCTTCCGTAATATCCATTGGAGATCTGGCGGGCCATTTGATGGGTCCATGTAGTTCTATTCGCCATAGACCAAAGGACTGATCCAAATGATCACGCAGTAAGCGGCTTATATCAGGTGGTGGACCATCGTGTAAAAACCACATGTTTCGGCGTAGTCGAAACGGAGCGTCCTCTGAAAGCTCTAATAACGTACCTATGAGGAACTCCAGGTAAGATACCCCTATGAACTGTGCAGGTAAGATGATGATAATAATGTCATTGGCTTTACGTCCCACTAACTACTTTTCACGGTTTTCGGAGACGCGGATTTGCAGGAATTTAGTACCATAGGAGTTCTTCACGTACCAGTAAATCTACTGACACAAGGCTGACGTATTTGAGCACCTTGTCAAGTCTGGACTCAGAAGGCCAGTGCCTCAACCGTCTGAGCCACTCAGCCCGGCAAGATGATTGGTGCAGCACTGCGTAAAGTGCTGGCCTTCTGAACCCAACTTGGGAGGCTTGGTCTTGGCTCAGTCCGGTGGTATTTGAAGGTGCTCAAATACGTCAGTCTCGTGTCTGTAGATTTATTTGCATTAAAAGATACTGCGATAAAAAAATTCTGGCATTTCAGCGTCTCCGAAAACCGTGAAAATTAGTTAGTGGAACGTAAAGATATTATTATTATTATTATTATTATTATTATTATTATTATTATTATTATTATTATTATTAGTAGTAGTAGTAGTAGTAGTAGTATTAGTAGTAGTAGTAGTAGTATTTTTACGGAAGTTCTAATTAAATGGGTCCATTACAGTCATCATTTTACCTATCGGTACTTACTGTTCAGTAATAAGCCTTCCGTCCGCCTCTGTGGTGCAGTGGTTAGTGTGATTAGCTGCCACCCCCGAAGCTCGGGTTCGATTTCCAGCTCTGACAAGAAATTTGAAAAGTGGTACGAGGGCTGGAACGGGGTCCACTTAGCCCCGGGAGGTGAAATGAGTAGAGGTGGTCCGATTCCCACCTCAGCCATCCTGAAAGTTGTTTCCCGTAGTTCCCCCCTTCTCCAGGCAAATGCCGGGATGGTACCTAACTTAAGGCCACGGCCGCTTCCTTCCCTCTTCCTTGTCTATCCTTTCCAATCTTCCCATACCCCCGCAAGGCCCCTGTTCAGCATAGCAGGTGAGGCCGCCTGGGTGAGGTACTGGTCATTCTCCCCAGTTGTATCCCCGATCCAATGTCTCACGCTCCAGGACACTACCCTTGAGGCGGTAGAGGTGGGATCCCTTGCTGAGTCCCATGAAAAACCAACCCTGGAGGGTAAACAGATTAGGAAAAAGAAGAATAAGCCTTCTATTAGAAATGCCCGGCGGCAATTCCACAGTAGGTCTTTTTCCTTCGAGCAATGTTCACGATGGATGCAAATACGGTTTTTGAAATTTGTCTCATTAATAACAATTTCACTGAATACTTATAGCCTTTTCTTTCAGTGTCCACCGTCCTTTCAATGACCTAAAAAGTTTATGAATAAGCATCGACAACCCGCATTGTCTATTGTCAGAAATTCATCGTAGACCGTCGCAATAACAGCACAGAAATGTTGCGCCCATATTTCATTTACTTATTAACCATTTCCTTTCATTTTGTCAGCTTGGATCACTGAGTAATGCCATTGACGTTTAAAAATCGCACACAAATACACAACACTTGATTCGCACGTATGTGCTTGTACGGATCTTCGACGCCACTGTAAGGATTCTGTGTACTTTTCACACAGAGTACCCTACACCGGTTTTCGAGTACAGCAAGTGACCTGGCACGTGAGTCATCCTCTTCTACTTGCCAAGCCTTTAGGGGAAGTGCACAACAACATGTGTTGACCTGCGATAAGAAACAGGTTCAACAAGCTCTATACTCGGCTACTGTACTTCCGCTACGCGTGGACAGAATGACATCACCGGCGTATCCTGCTACGGCCGTTCAAAACACATTAGGTCCTGAAATATTTGGCTCAGTTATGGGCAAACTAATAGGACAAGGTAAAAAGTACATAGCATATATTGTGAGATGTATTTTTCTTAGCCGACTAGCTTAATATCTGCACGTATACACCTAACACCCTGTATATGATAAATGCTTACTGGCTGTATGTATATCGAGCTGGTATACGATACATAAGAAATTATTTAGCTAGAATAGGGAATTTATTTGACATTTACGTAGGATATCATCGATGTTTTGTTTATATGGAATATTATTAGAGTGAATACTTAGTTAGGAGCCGAAATTTATGTGGAAATAGGACCGAGGAACTTAGTGCGTCATTCAATATTTCATTTTCTTCATGCTAACCTGCACCAACGAACTCAGATACTTTTCAACATAATATAGGTCACTGATATTTGTACTCAGGACATATTATTCAAATTCAATTCATTTTTCGTAGAGACTTGAACAACGTGATGGTTGTATTTCATTGAGGTATATAATTATACCGTGACTGATGGAATAATTTATTGAAATAACGAATTTCGACCGTGGCCAAAAGACTGTGAAGTAATATATTCTTGTGACCAAATGTAATTTTTAAATGGAAGATAATTCATTTCAGGAATACGTTACTCAATGTATTAAGATGAAAGCTTAGTTTAGGAAATAGGCAGCGCTGACCTAAGATATTTGACTCATTGATTAAAATGTTTATTTATTAAGTTGATAATCGAAGCTAATGAGACATACCTGATATTAATCATTTCTTTTGCGAAACTTGACAATATAATAAATGTGTTTCTTGATTAGTTTCTTATATAATGAAATGAGTTTTCATTTATATTGGTAGTTAATAGTTATATTTAGTATGTAAGGATCTCGTTGTGCGAATATATATATATATTTTTTATTTATTTCTAAAAGGATGACTGAAGTTTGCGTTCTCGAAACAATTACTGAGCGTATGGTATCGTTACTGTCTCTGCACCGCGCATGGCATCGTTACTTCCTTTGAACTGCCTATGGTACCGGTATTTCTCCTCGGACACACGTAAAACCAGACATAGAAAAATTAACCATTTTTCTGGAGGCAAGGATACCCTGAGATGTGTTTAACTGACTAGTTGGGAATTACTGTGGTTACCCTGACCCGTAGGGTGCAGTAATTTTTGGCCCCCAACAGTGGAGCAAAATAAGGAGAAAGGTGCCGTGCGAAATGAGGAAAAGGTATACACGAATGGGGCGCTTGAAGAGAAAGACACCGCGGGATCGAATATTTAATTGAGAGTCAGACCCGAGAAAATAACCCGATAACTTACTGCTGAACCAACATGGAGGTCAAAAGAGAATGATATTGCGGAACGTTGTGGGAAGCAAAGGAACCCAACGTGCAGTTGATGAAAGAAATACTTGGAGATTTCTCAAGAAATTAGGCTCGGATGAGAAACTGATAATTAAGTATTGAGAGAATGATGGGTAAATATGAATATTTTCCAGAAGTAGATTATTAGATGGAGTGATAGGAGGATATTTTACCATTTTTATTGAAATAATTGTAGGTTTTCATATTTCATTTATTTTTATTTTTAAAGTATGATTGAATTTACTTTTGATATTTGAATTAATAATTAGTATGTAAGTAAATGATGAATACCACATGGTGGATAACCATTTTTTTCTCTTTTTGGGAAACTATTTCTGAAATGAATTCAAAGGAAAATGATCTGAGTTCGTTGGGACGTTGCTCATATTTTAACGGGTAGGATGATATCGATCTTCAGGAAGGTCTATATTTCAAATAATTTTGAGAAACTAAGTGAATATTTAGTATATAAGACTTGATTGCTAGCTTTAAGGATATTTTAGATTTAGAAATTGAATATTTCACATATTTATTGACACTGTGTGATATTAGAGTACCTAAAAACTTAAAGTTGGTTAGGAAATTAAGGAATTATTCGAAATATTACTGAAATTGACGAGAAAATGGCAACTCAGGGAAGAGTGCAAACCAGAAGGGAACAAGAAGAAGAAATGAAAAGAGCACAGGAAAAGCATGAAGGAATGCCGTCATGGTTTCTAGAATATATAAAGAAACAGGAGGAGAAAGAAAAGAAAGAAAAACAAGAACGTGAGGAGAAAGAAAGGAAACAGGAAGAAGAGAGACAGAAAGAAAAACAAGAACGAGAGGACGAAAAGAAGAAAGAAAAACAAGAAGGAGACGACGAAAAGAGGAAAGAAAAACAAGAACGAGAGGAGAAAGAAAAGAAACAGGAAGAAGAGAAGAATAGGAGACGGGCAGAGAGAGAACAAAAGCAACAAGAGTTCTTAAAGGAGTTTCGGAGAGAACTAGAAGAGAAACAGGAAGAATGGCAACAAAATCAACGTGAAGAAAGAAGGAAAGAACAGGAAGAACAACGAGAAGAGAGGAAAAAGGAACTGGAGGAAATAAAGGAAGACAACACAAGAAATCGATTGGAAATACAGAATTGGATAGCTGAGATGACTCAGAGTATGGAGAATGGAAATAAGCAGATACACGAAGAAATGGACAGAATTAGAGGACAGGTTACAGAGAGCCAGGAAATCATCAAGAAGTTGAAGGAGGAGGAGATAAGCAAACTGACCAGCGATCTCCGAGAACTAAAAGTCAGTAATGAGAAGAAATGGGACGAATTAAGTGAAATAACAAGCGGCATGGAAGGATTGAAGATCAGACATCAAGAATTAAAGGAGAAATTCGATCAGGCTGCTGGCACAGTGGCCGGAAAAATTAACGAGTTAAAAGAGAAGATCGAGAGCGATAAGAATGAGGCGGACCAGAAGATGGAGAAGACAGAAGAGGAGTTAAGGCAGATTAGAAAGGAGATGCAAGAAATTAAGATAGAAAACCAGACAACGAAATCCGTTATTTCGAATTGTAGTGAACGACAAAAAGCGATAGAGATTCAGATTAATGAAAGGGAGACTACACCATCAAGAACACTGGATCCAAGTAGGCAGAGCATGGATTTGGTAAATGGAAGCAGCCAAAATGAAAGTCCAACCATAATAAACGTCATAAAAACGTACGACGACCGCCCAAAGCATTTTGATAACACATCAAAAATCTCACCCAAGCAATTTCTCAGAGATATTGAGGAACATTTTCGCGAAGGTAGAATTCAAGAGGATAAGAAGCTGCGCGTGGTAGAAAAACATCTAGATGGAAACCCGAACATCTGGTTCCAAGCTTTTAAATATACTTTCCACAGCTATGAGGAATTTAAGGCAGCGTTCCTAAGAAAGTTTTGGAGTCCAAAAATTCAACAACAACTAAGAATCGAACTTTACGCAAGAAAGTTTTCGTTAACAGGCCAAACCCGATTCAGTGATTACTTCTCGTTTCAATTTCACAGGTTTCAGGACTTAGACTCAGCTCCAAGCGAGCTAGAGGCCATAAAAACTATTCAAAGGCAATTCCCACCGGAGGTGCAGAGGTTATTAGCAGCCTCAGATGTTGAATCCGCAGTCGATATGGAAAGGAAGCTCAGACAGATCGATATGACATCCTCGTACCCATTGAATAGAAATATACGGAATACGGCCCAAGAAGAAGTAATAAATACCATCAGTCCCGAGGAAACAAACCATAGGGAAAGTCATAAATCAAAGAATAGGCCAGAGGACCATGATGAACACAGAGAGAAGGGCAGAAAGAGATGTTGTTGCCAATGCAGTGGAAATTCTAATGGGCAATGTGGACAGAATAATAATAGACACAACCCATATTATACAAATAATTCAAGGTTTCGAGGCAACAGGAACCAACAACATTTCAGAAACAGATCATGGTTTAATAACCGGAAAGGGCAGAACAGTTATCGCAGGAACGAAGAAAATCGTAAATATATACAACAACTGCGAGAGGAAAGACGAAATAAGAACAGATGGGAAGAAGCGATAAAAGACAAAGATATAAATGGAGACATCGAGGGAGCGGAGAGCCTCGAATTACAATCGTATAAACGAAGGAAAGCTGAAGAAGGAAGACTCAACCCTAACACTCCTGAATTCATAGGAAATTCGGAGCCACCTGAAAAAAAAACTCCGAATTCCAATTGAAAAATGAGGAGACAACAAGTAGCAAAAGAAATGGAAAAATTGACAAAATTCGTAGTTGAATAATTACACAAGTAGGCCACGGGAATATTCGACATGATAACCAGCGAAAGAATAACTAGGTGGATACATTACACACATTATGTTCAGTTCGACACCCATCTGCAAATCCAGTGGAGCGATACATGAAAGAAATAGCAAAATTCTGTAGGATATACTGCAATCATTGTCACTGGAAATGGATTGATGTAATAGAGACAATAGAGGAATGCCTAAATAACACCATAAATGAATCAACTGCTCAGGTCCCAAACTTGGTACATCACAATAAAGAATCACGAAGAACATGGGACAATATATTAAACATATCACTTGAACAGAAACCAGATATCCAGCAGATCAATAAAATGGTCCAAGGGAGGCTAAAACAACAGTCTGAAAAGAGACTAAGAAGATTACGAAAGACAAGATTTCGCGCACCATTCAAGAAAAACGATCTCGTTTTAATTAAAAAGGCACCAGTAACGAACGCACCAGCCAAAATATGCGCTAAGTTCAACCATTTATATGAAGGACCGTATAGAATTGAACATGCTTACGGAAATAACGCATATCTTATTATAAGCATGGATGGAAAATACAAAAACGTTCACAATGCATGTAATATGAAGTTATATTTCCCAGAAAATAAGGCTGGAGAAACGATAATATAAGTCCCACAGAAGTGCAAACCAAGTCTAGAGTAAACATATTTGTGAGTCAGCTGATATGCAAAGAGATAGGCTTATAGAAGCAAAAAAACATCAATCGTAATAACAGAATAATCGATACGATTCCATAGAGAAATAAAATCCATTAATCGATCAAAGAACCGTGGAGAAATACCAGAAATGCATCGTCACATTTGTCAATCATAATTCAAGAGAATAAATATATCGCAAACAATATATTTAATCTGTACTGGGGGAATAAAATGTACCCGATGCATTTACTGGACGTATTCAAAATGGCGCCTACGGAAGGTAGAGGCCAGCCAAGGCAAAGAAATGTATAACAAGATATCGATATTGATGTATGCTAGGAGGCCTTGACTAACTTAAACCTACCACTATGAAGGCGGTGTACAATGGTGCAGAATCGATAGAATTGTTTTTTAAAAAATAAGAAGGATAAAACAGATTATTACAAAAAAACTGACTTGAAAAATTAACGCGGTGAGAACAAGACGTATCGAACTTCGCACTCTAAAATAAGCAATATTGGCAACATTTAGCAAGAAGTATTACGCTGAGAATAAGGAAGTATTGAGCGAATTGAATAAATAAGCGTTAAAATACTGGAAGGAGCAAGTAAAATCCTGAAGCTTAGAATAATACGTCCAGATACTCAGACGCAAAGCCGTTTGAAAATAGGAACTTGATTGAGACGAGAGAGCTCGAGATTAAGCCACGCTGAGTGAAAATAATCACGAGGAAAACCAAATAAGGAAGCAATCACCATAAAATATATATTCTACGCAGAACTATGATGAGCTTATATTTTTCAGAATCATCGCATTTTGTCTACTGTCTTGCTGAGCAGATGATGGCTTGCTAAATCGGCATAGACCAACCTGGAGGGAGATGTCGTCCTGGCCGTTAAAACCACCCGACCCGTGCGGAGGAGATCATTCTACCTGACATCCCACTGGTGGAATTTCTACCCAGTTCCTGACCCAAGGACTACGACCGCACCGAGAAGCAACTAAGGCCCGAGATATTGAATGGCGAGCTAAGTAATAGTATTAAGTAATATAATTTCTTATGTGGAGTATTACCAGTATATACAGTAGATCTGAATAGCCTAAGCATGAGATAATTAAGTGTGCTTATGAATATAAGAAAGTGCAATGTGAAATATTTAAGTTGACATCTCGTTATGAGGTGATAGCGTGTTACTACATTACTTTATCCAAGGATGAAGGAATACCATTTAAAAATACGACATAGTGCAACAGCTATTTTCAAGGAATCCCGGTTAGTTAGGAAGGTCCATGCGTGATGTAGTAATAGTCAAACCCGGTTACGTCACAGAGGGACGCACGTTGAATTGATTAAGACTAGTTACCATACTCTTTGCTGTATGATTTATTGAAAAGAAAGATACTGAATTTGGGGTTATATACGGAATTGCAAGATTAAAAATGCGTTCTAAGGAACGAATTCTGCGCTATTCATGGGATACATATCGTTGTATAATTAAGTATTGGAGGTTAAACGCGCTAGTTGTGAATGCTAAATGAGTTAAATATGAATTGAATTGGAGGTTAATGGTGAGATGAAGGAAGTATGTATAGTATTTGAAATGATATATTGCGCAGAGTAATAGGAAGTAAAGCGTATTAGATAAGTTTAATATGTGATATTGGAGCACATGCAGTGCCATTACAGAATATAAGTATGCCCCAGCGAGGAACTACAGCAAGGTTCGAACAATAATATTTCGTATATTTTAATGATGTGTGAAAGTGGTTTGACTGGAATAACAACCGGTGATGAATAAATGAATACGTGATTATGTCATATTCTGAATGAATGGTTAATGCATGGAAGAATAAGCTTGTATGCAAGTAGTAACGTAATGTAGTATTGAAATATCTTTGTGTTGGCATTAGCACACATATATATGATAAATGCTTACTGGCTGTATGTATATCGAGCTGGTATACGATACATAAGAAATTATTTAGCTAGAATAGGGAATTTATTTGACATTTACGTAGGATATCATCGATGTTTTGTTTATATGGAATATTATTAGAGTGAATACTTAGTTAGGAGCCGAAATTTATGTGGAAATAGGACCGAGGAACTTAGTGCGTCATTCAATATTTCATTTTCTTCATGCTAACCTGCACCAACGAACTCAGATACTTTTCAACATAATATAGGTCACTGATATTTGTACTCAGGACATATTATTCAAATTCAATTCATTTTTCGTAGAGACTTGAACAACGTGATGGTTGTATTTCATTGAGGTATATAATTATACCGTGACTGATGGAATAATTTATTGAAATAACGAATTTCGACCGTGAACAAAAGACTGTGAAGTAATATATTCTTGTGACCAAATGTAATTTTTAAATGGAAGATAATTCATTTCAGGAATACGTTACTCAATGTATTAAGATGAAAGCTTAGTTTAGGAAATAGGCAGCGCTGACCTAAGATATTTGACTCATTGATTAAAATGTTTATTTATTAAGTTGATAATCGAAGCTAATGAGACATACCTGATATTAACCATTTCTTTTGCGAAACTTGACAATATAATAAATGTGTTTCTTGATTAGTTTCTTATATAATGAAATGAGTTTTCATTTATATTGGTAGTTAATAGTTTTATTTAGTATGTAAGGATCTCGTTGTGCGAATATATATTTTTTATTTTATTTATTTCTAAAAGGATGACTGAAGTTTGCGTTCTCGAAACAATTACTGAGCGTATGGTATCGTTACTGTCTCTGCGCCGCGCATGGCATCGTTACTTCCTTTGAACTGCCTATGGTACCGGTATTTCTCCTCGGACACACGTAAAACCAGACATAGAAAAATTAACCATTTTTCTGGAGGCAAGGATACCCTGAGATGTGTTTAACTGACTAGTTGGGAATTACTGTGGTTACCCTGACCCGTAGGGTGCAGTATTATTATTATTTTATCTGTAAGATTGTTATGATTGTATTAATATTCTTATTCAATTCAATTCTGCAATGCTTGTCGCTTGCATGATTGTAGTTAAATGTATGCATATATACATGTGTGTAGAATAACACTCAAGACATGTACAGTAAGAATTGCTGGATATCAGATATTGGATGTGGCATTGCTATATTGTGCAATACTGCTGGCATTTCTGCCGAGTCATTGCTACGTCATCGTGAGCATTTAGCGATGCGCTCACGGTCTTTGAGTCTCCTATGGAGCCCCGGGGGATTTCACCATTGTATGCAATATTTGTCGCGAGGTGGGAGTAAATTATGGTTATTTCTGGAGGTTACGTAGGTGCGTCAACCTAACGCCTAATATAAGGTGGCTGCATATTGTAGTGTGAGTCATTATTCTACAGTTGGCCATTAAGTGAACGAAATGGAGTGGCCTCAGTCAGTCAACGAAAGTCATTCAATTGGAAGCAGAGGCCTAAGTCGGTCAGTCAACGAGAGTCAACGAGTGTGAACGAGGTGGAGAAGACTCAGTGAGCCATTAGTCTTTGGTCATTGAGAGAGTGAGGCCAAAGTTGGTCGGTCACCTAGTTGAAGATACGGACGCAAAGGCTTACCATTGAGTCATAGAAGGATACCACTTGCAATGAAGTAATACCATCTAGACTTACAAAGAAGTCATATGATATGGAGAAGAATCAGTCACAGGGATACATCACTAAATTAGGCGTGACACATCTACAGTAAACACCAGATCTAAGGAATACGTCGTAATTACACTCAAAGTGTTGAAGGTACAGTCAAGTGAAACAGTGAGGGATATATTTCGTATAAATTGTTAAATGTCTGGTCGAGAAGAATTCAAATTCATGCCTAGTTTCTTTCAGTTGCAATGTCATAATTTCATATTCTCATCTGTTTTATAGCAACAAGACTTACTATTTTTTATATACAATTTAAAGAATATATTTTGTTTTATCAAATGAATTCATAGTATTATTTCAATGACAGAATTAGATAACCTCAAATTTAATGGGGACACCGAACGCCAATCTCCTTTTCCTAGAACTTATATGGTATGTTGTCAGAAGTAAGCTTATTACCCCACACCCTAGAGATAGTCAAGATTCTCATTCTATTATTGCTGCACTGAGTGGTAGCTGGCGCCTTTCAAATAACGTATGTGTAAGTAAGCAGGTAAGAACCAAGTGGGAGTACGAGGTCCAACGATTGTGTATTTTATTTAATGAATATTAATTTTCATATTTTCCATTTTAAATGCATATATTTCATTTTTTATAATTTAAATGCAGTTTTTATATGTTTCAAAAGATAGTCAGAGAGTTAGGAACTCCACAATGGCTCAACAGCGGAAGGAGGGATTTATCCCAACTGTATGTTAAGTTTATCCCTGTGACTTGTTGACCGTGACAGAAAAGGCTGAATTTGGAGGAAACTACCTCCATTCAAGAACAAAAGATATGTTAGAATTCCCAGATCTATTCTTGAAATAAAACACGTTGTTTGTGTAGTAGAGTCCATCAGAACTTTAGTATCAAGAATACTTTTGTCTAGCTTTACCGTAGTTCTTCTCATTCCGTTGCACTATCCAGCATCAGTATTTAAAGGCGTCCACCTCTGTGGTGTAGTGGTTAGTGTGATTAGCTCCCACCCCGGAGTCCCGGGTTCGATTCCCGGCTCTGCCACGAAATTTGAAAAGTGGCACGAGGGCTGGAACGGGGTCCACTCAGCCTCGGGAGGTCAAGTGAGTAGAGGTGAGTTCGATTCCCACCTCAGCCATCCTGGAAGTGGTTTTCCATGGTTTCACAATTCTCCTCCAGGCAAATGCCGGGATGGTACCTAACTTAAGGCCATGACCGCTTCCTTCCCTCTTCCTTGTCTATGCCTTCCAATCTTCCCATCCCCCCACAAGGCCCCTGTTCAGCATAGGAGGTGAGGCCTCTTGGAAGAGGTACTGGTCATTCTCCCCAGTTGTATCCACCGACCCATTGTCTCCCGCTCCAGAACACTGCTCTTGAGGCGGTAGAGGTGAGATCCCTCGCTGAGTCCATGGGAAGAACCAACCTTCGAGTGTAAACTGATGAAGAAGAAATTTTTTCGTCGGGCGGTCAGGTAGATTTGGTCAGATCAGGCGCTAAATTAGGAACTGTGTAGTTGTGTCGTCCGAAGAAACTCTTGTTGGGTAGTCAGTCGGGTGAAGTAAGGTGGCCACGCCATCCGACCACCTGACCATAAATCGGATCATCTGGAGCGTTGTCAGGCAGGTCGGCTCGGTGCGAGCAGTCCTACATGCAGTTCGTAACAATGACAGTAGTGACTACTGAGCGGGAAGTTATTGCGGAGCTTTTGGGGCTATATAAAGGATTTACATGTTTGTGGGATACGTCGAGTAAGCAGTATAATAACAAGAATGCCAAAAATCAGGCTTTTGAGATCCTGCTGGAGAAATTAAAAGTTATAAAGAGCGACGAAACGACTGCGAATGTTTCGATATCAGTGGACCCACTCGATGCAACAATCTACTGGAACTTTCGTAGCCCGTTCTCAGTTAATTAAGGAAATCATCAGAATCCAGTTCTTTTATAAACATCATATGGCTAAATATTTTTCGTTCCCCTAACTTCTTTGCCCACATTTTTCTTTTCCTCGTATTGGTTAATGAGGCTACAAGCGCGATCCCAACCTTTTGGAGTTTCGATAAAACGGGAGGCATGATACGCGTGTTCCGTTCCAGAGCCAAAGCCAACTGATGAGATCCGGTGCTTAGTCAGGCCGTCTGCTGACAGCACCTGATTTGTTCAGTCTGACAGTCGGGCCGAAAAATCAAACATCATAAGATTCATATACAGTATGAGTGGATATGGGCTGGTAAAATTCTTATTTGAATTTACAGTTACATGCGTCGCAAGCTTTTGTGGTCCTTTGAGATTTCGTTGACTCTGGATGCCCACGTTTGTAGAGGAAATAGTACAGAATTAATTTTAGTATGCATGCGTCTATGCTGGGGCCGTAGCCTAATTAAGGTCAACGCCTTTTTCTTCCCACTCCTACCCCTTTCCTATCCCATTGTCGCCATAAGAGCTATCTGGGTCGGTGCAAAGTAAAACAAATTGTAACAACATTTAAAAACTGTATGCGTTTACTAAATAATCACAGCGTTGAATCTACTGACTTCGGCAGGTTTGATAAGCCATTAAACCTTTTACAAAGAAAAAGTTGACACCCATTCAAACGAAGTAGATGAGCCAGAAATTTGAACGCCGCCAAATACCACATTCGGATTCCTTTCTTTTTTGGTAGAATGCTGGTAGTCCTAGTTGTTGAATATTTGGAAACTAAACTTAACATAAAGGACCTAAGTGAAACAAACTACTGCCGTAACGTATCAACAAATGTTCTGCTCTCAATACTGTAGGAATGGAGGATTTACACGCTCTATACAATTATTTGCGTTCGTCTCAGTGAATCCTTTCTACCGTTGTTTGTGCAGATAATTATTTCCGACCATTCCGACCATTGTTCGCAACTCACATCACCCATTTTTTACAGAAGTATGATCTTCAGCAGATTTTTTTTAACTAGTACATGAGTCAGGTTACCTTTTATGAAAAAATATTACATATTTTGGTAATATTAATAGAATATTATATCATTTTAATTATCTGAACCGTCATGAATGTTTTCTAGTTTCAATGTGTCTTCACTATCATCACTTCTGAATGACTGATAAGAAATAGAAGGAGAACCTCCATGAGGTTCCACAAGTTTCGGAACTGCTGTATACTGCGTTTATTTGGTATCCATTTTTCCAGTTAGGAAGTAGCGAAAATGGCGTAAACCGAGCGAGTTGGCTACGATGTTTTGGTCTCGTAACAGTGAGCTACTTCGGGAGATAGTGGATTCGAAACCCCTTTGACGGCAGCCCAGAAGATGGTTTACCGTGGTTTTCCATTTTCATACCAGGCAAATGCTAGAGCTGTACGACAGTTAAGGCGACGATCACTTTCTTCCCTGTCTTATACTATCGTTGCCATGACACCTGTCTGCGCCAGTTCAATGAAAAACAAAAATAATAAACCAAAAAGAAACAAACAGAGAAATATTTCTACAAACTAACATCCACAGATTTTTCACTCTCATTATATAAATATGTTAATTCGCCTTCGATAAAATTCAACAAATGTATGGTCTACTTGTTCTTCACTGCGAGTTGCATAGTTGTTTTGAATAACCGACCACCATTATTCTTAACACTTTTCCGGCACAATATCATTCTTTCTACGTATATATTGTTTTCCAATGTTTCTTAGTATATCTTTAACATAATCCTTCCACTGACTTTCCTTACCATTTAATGCTAGATTTTATTTATGCGACCAGTCGCCTGCAAAACATGTGAAGAATTTTGAGGGAAGGTTTCTGTTTGGTTAGCTGAAATGAAAATCGCCAATGGGAGACACACTGGCTTTAAGAACTAGAAACGTGGATGGCATGGGCCTCTTTTCCACTGGGAATATGACACTGTTGCGAATAAGAGACTCTCCGTTTAATGTGGCACATGCTACACAGGTTTAAGAATAATACTAGACGACAATAACTACATAACTGAACTAAAATCCCAAAAACAGCTGCCAGATGGCACGCGCGTTTCTTTCACTGGAGCCATCAATAATGCAGTGTATAAAATCAATTACTAGGCCTAATTAACAAATTCAGTTTTGAAGTTCCTTTGATGAACATTGAGATATTCCTTTAGTTATTAAGGCGTCGAACTTGTTCTGTAAAGCTTTCACTTTACTCATAATTAAATAGTCTTAAATAGCAGCGAATGAACTCGCGAACACACTCTTCCTTATAGGCCTACTATAGTTTATTTTACCCTAGTTTCCTCTTTAAGGACTGAAGGCTAATTAAAATTAATCACGGCGGTATCTTAGAAACTTTCTCTTCTCCAATATGTTCCTCTTCTCAATATCCCTATTATATAAAGCCAGAAGGCTGATTTACTCATTAACTCACTCACTCACTCACTGACGTTAATGTTTACCCACTTCCAGATGAGATAGGAATTTGAAATTCGGCAATGTGATAGCTATTAGGCTGTAACTCAAGGAAAAGTTCCAAAAAATTCAAATTTTAAATATTTAACCCCTAAACAAAATGGCGGACTCAAATTTCGGGTGTGCTAGAAAATTGATATTTGGCAAAAATATAGTGGTTACCCTGTAACCGACGGAGAAATTCCCAAGTTCGAATGTCTATCTTTTTACTTCCGAAAAATATCGAATTATTGAGGAAAATTTAAGGACGGTGTAGACCTTCATTTCGAGGTATTTTGTGGCTAAACGGTAATTCCTATCAAAAAACGGATAGCACTCTCCCATCGTAAAATTAAGAGATCTACAACTTTGGTCCTATGACGTTTTGTCTTATGTCGACTGCTTCTACCTTAGATTGAGCTTCATTTTCCGATTTCGGGTCAATTTTATTTCTTTTCCATTTATTGTTTTACTTCTTGAAACATTTATAAGATAGGTAGGATGAGAAAATTGAGCAGGCCTGTTGCCACGTCGATTGGCCATACGTGAACCAAGTTTCATCATTCTAACTGCCATACGTATACAGGAAAACGAAAGGAATTTGCGGAAACTGTACCACAATTTCAGCCTAATCTAAGCTTATAAAGCCGTCTGTGGTGCAGCCGATGGAGATACGACAAAACGTCAAAGAAATAAAATTGTAGGTCGATTCCCCATCGATACGCCAGCCAAGTTTCAAGACTGTAGCTGTCTGCTAGATTGGCAAAATATT
This sequence comes from Anabrus simplex, assembly GCF_040414725.1. NCBI lineage: Eukaryota > Metazoa > Arthropoda > Insecta > Orthoptera > Tettigoniidae > Anabrus > Anabrus simplex. The sequence continues at coordinate 226,610,509 of NC_090269.1, read as the reverse complement.
TTTTCAACTTGCGAAAAGCGTACGAAATTTGACCTAGATCAAAATATTTACCTCTATCTATGCTATGAATAGCCGAGCTTCGAAAACTGTCCTGGGACCAGAAATGTAGACCACTAAAATTACTGTCTGATGCCGCAATCCGTTTGTCGATAAGACTGTAAATTTCCAAACTGTAACGGTTGAAATCCTGTTACAAGGTGATATCTTTATTATTATTATTATTATTATTATTATTATTATTATTATTATTATTATTATTATTATTATTATTATTATTATTATTATTATTATTATGTCCGTATTATTATTATTTTATCTGTGAGATTATTATTATTCAATTCGATTCTGCAATGCTTGTCGCTTGCGTGATTGTAGTTAACTGTATGCATATATACGTGTGTGTAGATTAACACTAAAGACATGTACAGTAAAGAGTTGCGGTATATTAGATGTGTATGTGACACTGCTACATTGTGCAATACTGCTGGAGTAAATGCAGAGTCATCGCTACGTCATGGCTACGTCGTCGTGAGCATTTAGCGATGCGCTCACGGTCTTGGAGTTTCCTAGAGAGCTCCGGGCTATTTCACCATTGCATGTAATATCTGTCGCGAGGTGGGAGTAGATAATAGTTATTTCTGGAGATTATGTATGTGCGTAAACCTAACGTCTATAAAAGGTGGCTGCATATTGTAGCGTTAGTCATTATTCAATTGGAAGCAGAGGCCTTAGTCGGTCAGTCAACGAGAGTCAACGAGTGTGAACGAGATGGAGAAGACTCAGTGAGCCACTAGTCTTTGGTCATTGAGAGAGTGAGGCTACAGTTGGTCGGCTTCGTAGTTGAAGATACGGACGGGAAGGCTTACCACGAAGTCATAGAAAGATAGACTTGCCATGAGGTCATACAGTGTAGACTTACGCAGAAGTCATATAATATGGAGAAGAAGCAGTCACACGGATATATCACCAAATTAGGCGTGACACATCTACAGTAAACACCAGATCTAAGGAATACGTCGTAATAACACTCAAAGTGTTGAAGGTACAGTCATGTGAACCAGTGAGGGATATATTTCGTTTAAATTGTTAAATGTTCGGTCAAGAAGAATTCAAATTCATGCCTAGTTTCTTTCAGTTTCAATGTCATAATTTCATATTCTCATCTGTTTTATCGCAACAAGACTTACTATTTTTATATACAATTTCAAGAATATATTTTGTTCTATCAAATTAATATTTCGTTTCATTTATACAGTAAAATTTCTTAACCTCAAATTTAATGGGGAAACCGAACGCCAATCTCCTTTTCCCAGAACTTATATGGTATGTCACAAGTAAGCTTATTACCCCACACCCTAGAGATAGTCAAGATTCTCATTCTATTATTGCTGCACTGAGTGGTAGCTGGCGCCCATCAAATAACGTATGTGTAAGTAAGCAGGTAAGAAGTAAGTGTGAGTACAAGGTTCGACGATTGTGTATTTTATGTAAGGAATATTAATTTTCACATTTTCCATTTTAAATGCAGATTTATATGTTTCAAAAGATAGTCAGAGAGTTAGGAACCTTTAAAAAACGAAGGTGTGCACTTTTAAATGCATATCTCTAACCTTATCTGCATTTTATAAAACCGTGTTTAAATTTTTAACGAGCAAAAACGAGTCTACAATGTATAACAGCATGTCAAGTTATGTAGTGATGATATTAAAATGTAGTTTGAATTTAGAGAAAACAGGTTGTTATGTGAGCTGTAATAAGGGACATCTCTTGGAAACTAGGAGCGAAATAATCCTGTAGTGTGCCTCTAATTATTTTAGTTTAATGTTCAGTGGGAAAACTTATAGATATTAAGGCTTAAGGTCCTCGTAATACAGAGAGGATCAGTGAAAAATCTTAGAATTCAAAGGAAGTAGGTACCGAGGGTGTGATATTTGTTTCTCTAAATGTTTCCTGTCCTAATGAGAACTGTTTTCGTGCCTTAATAATAATAATAATAATAATAATAATAATAATAATAATAATAATAATAATAATAATAATAATAATTCCACTGTGTTAATATGAGTGAGACTAAGGTATCCAAATATCATTCAGATTTCGAGCATCTACCAGTCACGTTAAACAGCTCACGAGCTTTTTTGCTAATGAGTTTGGGTTGAGGTCATAATGTCACGAGTCTTAATATTCATCATGAGCGTGAATTTATTGGGCAAGTTTGATTATTCAAGTTTATATTTGAACATACTTGAGTGAGTTGGATATATGGTGTGAGATGTGTAATCCCTCTTGGAAGCATATTGTGTTAGTCACGTGGTCCCTTTCTTAATTTAGCATTGTTTTAATTTCCTTGTGCTTCTTCCGTCTATTATACATTTGTTATCCAACTTCTTTGGTCAACGTACGTTCTCTTCTGATCTCGGTGGTATTAGACTTGCGGGGCCCTGGAAGTCTTTCATTTTCACACATTTTTCTGCTCTATTCTTTAATAGGGACCAATGACCTTATATGTTAGTCCCCTTGAAACAACGATAATCTTCATCATAATCATCACCATCATCTTTCTTTAGCTGATACCATCATTCATTGAAGAGTCTTACTTCTGGTGTAAGAGTGGTTGAATACCGTGGTGGATTTACCCTTAAAACAGTAATCATCACTACTATCACAGTCTTTCATTGTTTCGTCATTTGTAGCCCTTACATTCATTTTGTCTCACCGTGTGGGTATGGCTGGTAAAATACATCCACGGTATTATCCCCTCCCTGTCGAAAGAGGCAACTCAAAGGGGAGCAGGGGCTCTGAATCTTGGAGCGTGGGTTGGCGAGCAAGGTTCCCCTAGCTGAGTCTGGCATTGGTTCCACGTGCTTGTGTCAGGCTCCTCACTTTCATTTTTACAATCCGACCTTTCTTGGTCAACTCTTTCCGACCCCGACGGTATTAGACTTTTGAGGCCTAGGAAGTATTCCATTTTCACGCTCGACGTCGCCTTTCCCGTACATTTGCCGATACCTTCATTTTCCCTCTGATTAGTGTTAATAGAGGGGGGTTGTCCAGTTGTATTTCCTCTTATAACAGTAATCACCACCACAACCACCTCCAAACCATCATGATTACAAAAATCATTTTCGACCTGTTCCTATAGTTCGGGCGTAAATGCTTTCTTTCCGATGAGTAGTTTAACAGTGCGGTGAAGAAACAAATAGAGGTCTCTGACCTTCCTTTAATGTTATATGTTTATGAGTTGACTAAGATTAAACCCTCATACATGTTCCTCCCTATCCCTTAAGTAGAATTATGTCCACAGGTCTGTAGACATAAGTATTCGCTGTTGCACTTTACTTCTGCCTTAAGAGCAGGGTCCTCTGTAGATAAACTGTGTAAGAACTGAACAGTGAGAAGTTACACTTTAGAAACTCCAGCATACATGCCTCATAAATCACTACCCTCAAGCTGGAGCCACAATGTCTTCTCAACAAGTTTGTTTCACAAGGACAAGACGTGGGGACAATGGAGACTATAATACATGCAGTCATCGTCGTGCCTTCGTACAAGAGCTATACTGTAACTCAACAGAAGGGGATTGTTGTTTCATTTGGAGACTTGCAAGCACGGCAAACGGTGCCATTAATTTACACTGTGTACTATTTCAGTAACTACTTATGTTATTCTCATTTTTTTAAAATTTGCTTGTAATGTACAGTCTCTCAAGAAGTGAATGAGCGCATAGTATTGTGTAAATTCCTCACACCGAGCTGGATAGCTGCAGTCGCTTAAGTGCGGCCAGTATCCAGTATTCGGTGGATAGTGGGTTCGAACCCCACTGTCGGCAGCCCTGAAGATGGTTTTCCGTGGTTTCCCATTTTCACACCAGGCAAATCCTGGGGCTGTACCTTAATTAAGGCCACGGCCACTTCCTTCCAACTCCTAGACCCTCCCTGTACCATCGTCGCCATAAGACATATCTGTGTCGGTGCGACGTAAAGCAAGTAGCAAGAAGAAGAAGAAGAAATTCCTCACAGGAACACTTCTCTCAGAAACAACTGAACCAATAGATATACTATTTTCTGTAGACATCCATAAGATTTGTGCGCATGCCATGTGTTAACAGCTGCTGTTTTCCGCCCAGTTCTGTATCTTTCCGTATTATTTGTCCACTGTAACCATGCAGGCGTACTTGTAATTTTTTCTGTATGGTTTAGTACTTGTTGCTTCAAGCGCATTAAAATTAATACAGATACGTGTAATGATTATGAGGTCAGAGGTGAATTGTCTAGAAAAAATGAGACCCACATAGTGTGAATGAATCGAAGAAGTATATTTTCCGGAAGATCTTAGTGTTAAGAAATCGCATGAAATGTATTGAGAGAAAAATCCAGCAAACAGTGTTTCCTATAAAAATTCCAATGTATCGTTTAGGTATCCACGTACTGTGTAATACACTTAATGAACATAAAGCAAATGAAATGAGATCTGAGGCTGATAAATTGAAACTATCATCACATTCTGATACTAGAGAAAGAGAAGGCCATTTTTATGAATATGAAGCAGCACACACTGAAAGCTAATAAGAAAATCGGAGGAAATGGCGAGCCAGGGAGGAAGCACAGATGTCAGAAGAATGTCAGGCAAAATTACAATGGATTTTGGAACAGACCTTTCTCTTCCTAATTTAAGTACCAATGATGTTTATTACTGCTCTAAATTATATTTTCATGCATTTTATTGTTGAATAATATTTTGCATTACTCAGGGGACATAATACATTGAAGTGTCATTAGTTTTGAATTACAAGAAAGATGCAAATTACAAGAGATATAAAAAATACACTTTTATAGTAATTAACGAAGTAGTTAACTAAGCATTTTCTCTTGATGTGTGATGAAAACAATATGCATATAATAAAAATATTCTATTTTGGTCATGAAATAATAATAACAACAACAACTTTTTGTATTTAATTTCCGGGAAAAACGATCAGGTTCCATTGCATGATGCAATTGTTAACTCATTTATAACAACAGTTACTGAAAAGTAGTAAAGGTAATGTGTACATTTGCTCCAAATATATGGTTCTTTTATATTATTTAAGACATACATTTTCTAGTTCTGAAATTCTGTTCGATGTGAGTCTTCAAACTTTCAATTTGCTCTCCTGAAAAATTTGCTTTATGTGACTGACATTTTCCTACCTATACGGAAAAGTAGTAAAGGTAATGTGTACATTTGCTCCAAATATATGGTTCTTTTATATTAATTAAGACATACATTTTCTAGTTCTGAAATTCTGTTCGATGTGAGTCTTCAAACTTTCAATTTGCTCTCCTGAAAAATTTGCTTTATGTGACTGACATTTTCCTACCTATACGGTTCATATACAGTATACATTTATTCAGAGATAATAGACAATTCCCTCATAAGGAGGTTGACCATGAGGACAAAGTATACTAAATACATTTATGACTATATACATGATTTCTCAGCATCGATAATGAACCTTTCAATGCTTTGAGGACCACATTTTTCGTCAACGACTCTGATAGTTTGAATCTTGAACGGAATTCTTCGAAGAACTTAAGAATTTTTCCTCTTGCAGAGACCATGAGGCCTGTAAACCTCGATGTTATCTAGTTCGTATTCACATCGGTAGAAGGGAATAGCTGGCGCGTAGATGTTTTCCTTTTCCTCATGTACTTCAGTGGGCTGGCTAGCGTGCGATTCAAACGAACCGTAGGATCAATAGTATAACCATTGTTGTTATTTTTGAATGTTATCAAAACAATCCTACGGGTACTGCCGTTCTCCGAAAATCCACGGACCTCTTCGTGCACTATGTAACCAGCGTCTCTCAATGACAGAGCTTCGTTTCGCATGGTGTCTATTATGCTCTTAGCTCTCGAGTAGTTGGCTTCAATTTGGGTTGTATTGCCCTCCTGAAGAGAGAGGATTAGCTCGACAAGTTTAGATGGAGCGGTAGAATTTTCTAGAACTCTTCTCAGATATTAAATGTACAGTAAGGGACATTAAATATCTTGTTCTCATTATGTTTTTAGTGACTGTATATACGTACATATTAAAACCTTGTATATTTTAAGAAACAACCACAAGAACAATACATTGATAGACGAAATAAAAAGATAGTATTTTACATCTTCAGCTGAAAAACTACGTTTTACATGGATCAAGATTCATATTGACAATGAAAGGAACGACCTTGCAGATTAATTGGACAAACAAACTGCAAACAACCGCACTTTGGAGATTTTTACAATCAAACAAGAACTGATTCGAATATGGGAGAGCGAGTGGGAAAATCCTATAAACAGGAACATAAAAAAGTCGTACTTTCCTAATGTACGGAGTGGATTGAAAATTAAACTAAACCTGGGCCATAATATGGCAGTTAAGACTAGGCAACGGGAAATTTGGTGAATACTTGTTTAGGTTTAAAAATAACAGAGGACCCTGCATGTGTGTATGTGTGGTTGAACAAATCATCAGGTAATTCACCATATCCTTAGGAGATGTAAGTTATTCAATTCCGAGAGAGGCAAACTTTGTAGAAGTTTAACACACTGACTTGGCCATTGGCCTGTGGAAAAACACGAACTCGTGGACAAAACCATGAAGGAATTTTCTAAATTTGTAAAAAAATTAATTGTTGATATCTTACAACGAATAAGCAGTTAATAACTGGCAGGAGACATACATAATTAATTGTATATAGTATATTAAATATCATCCTTATATATAAAACATGTAGTATTACTTTCCGTAAAGAAGTATGTTGTTAATAAAGAGTTTGAAAAATACATACTGTACCCGACAGGGACGTGAAGCAAGGACTAGGGATCAAGAGAACACGCATTTATTTGTCTGCAAGCAAGTACGCGGGAACTCGATGTATGGAACGTCAAGCTTGAAGCTAGGGTGTGTCTCCACCAAGTTGAACGAGTGAACCCCAGAATAAAAACAGGGGAGGGGTTATCCCGGCCACAACTCGTTTGAGTGGGAGAGGTAAAACTTTTCACAATCGTAATCTCGAACCTATTTTTAAAACAGCATGGTCAACTTCGTTTTTGATATGAAGGAAATTATTGTTTTTAATAATATTGGATTGTACTGGGATCCAAAAGAGCTTTTCATCAGTGAATTTTATTAGGGTTTATGACGTCATGTAAGGCAATAATTTCCTACAAAAGAAAGAATATGTGTTTATATAAGACTGGAAAATTACAGAGGCCATGTGTTTATTGTCTCGACAGCCACTTGACAGTGGGGAAGTCCCTTGAGTGAGTTGAAAATGAGGACAGATATTTGTTTATTATTCTGGATTGTGCGATCAAATTTCGCCCGGGGGAGTCTTAACCACCTTATAAGATCACTGGTCACCTGATTATTGCACTATGCGCCTCTAATACTCCGTGAATAGGGCGTATGGAAATTTTGAGACGGGGAATCTGGCTAGTTGATATAAGAAGCGGGAAGCGTTACCCGGCAGCATTCGTCGTTTTCATCTCGCGACGGACAGATTTGTGTCGATAGTGGACCGTAATTTTCCTTTCGTATGTGAACTGTGAATGCAAATATCAGTGAATATTGTTCAAATTAGAAATATATAGGAGAGGAACTCATACAGGAGAAAGAATTAAGTGCGTGGACTTGTTAGTTGGATTCATATAGAGCCCGTTGGATTCATATAGAGCCCGTACTGGATTTAACATTGTCATTAATATCTTCTACCCCTGAATAAAGTGTCGGATATAACAGACTTAATTAGTGATGTAGGGTGAATAGGAATACAGGGTTAGACACCATAACGTGTGCCCAACAACAATATTGTGTGGGGTTGAATTGATTACCCTGTCCAAAGATATTCGATCCCGGGACATTGGACCAAACTCGTTCGGCACAGCGCATAAACTGAAGGATTCGAGTATGACACCATTAACTGCATGTATGTGTGTCATAGATACCAATATTCCCCAGTGACCAGAACTATGGATCTTCGCCGCAACAATCCCAGCCAGCGCATGGCATTCATCGCTATCAATACAGGCGCTTTGGACCACTAGACTCAGGAAGGACATTCCGTAGCTGACGGAGGCGCAATGAGGAAACGAAGGCTGAGTAGTTCCATTGTTATTAAGCATGACACGTAGTGTATTGGAAATTCATTCAAAATATAGTAATAATGTATGTACTTTTGGTTTGTACAGAATCAGACAAAAACTACGGCACATAAGAAACCTCAGCACTGGAATATAAGGCAAATTGAGAGAGAAAATAGACAAATAATTTTATGGATTCGAGGAACGGGGGGTGTATTTAATTGCATTTAATAAATGTATCCAGACAATAAAAGCTAGACGCAATAAATAAATACTGCAGATGACAATAAAAGATCACAGTATTAATATTAAAGAAAGAAATCGTACACGTAGGCTTATCGCATAACTCTCATTCAACACAATACAATTACGCACTGATTTAAATTTAAAGCCTAAAATACACACGCAATGCATAAATACTGTACATGACTTCACTACAGAAGTGAGCTGCCAGCGGTTCACAGGGCGGTTGAACAGGAGCTACATTTCACTGTGGAGGAAGGAAAAGTCTGTAGTGCATTGTCTTCCTATCAGTCTTATCAAAGGTGCTAGATATGTGGCGTGTCCCCCAAAGGGATGAATAATATTCCTGAAGTGACTGAAAGAGTAATTAACCCAACACCACTTAAGTTTGGGTTATGACCACTTCATGCATGGATTCGAAGTTTCGAAAGCCTTTTACATATAGCGTACACACTTGACGTAAGAAAGTAGCAAATAAGAGATGCCGAGGAGAAGAAACTGGTTGAAGAAAGAAGAATATACAGGTTTGGTTCAGGGAGGAAACGGGTCTATTGGTTGATATCCGAAGCAAAATTCTGTCAATACCAATGATGTAAACCGCTAGAATATTCTTCAGAGAGGCTTCCACTTCTGCGGATATTATTGGAGTAGATCTAAATTTAATGAACCATCTACATGTCATCTTAGAAACTCTTTCGTGTGGCTATGCCATTGATAAAGTGACATTTGGAATGTACTAAAGGAAACTATACAATTGTACTTACAAAAATACAAATCGTACTACATGCCCGTAACTTTACAAAAACTCTTGGTTCATGGAGATGAGGTAATTAGGCACTATATTATACCTATTGGACAACTCTCCGTGGAAGCCCTGGAGACCAGGAATAAAGATAACAGTAAACCTTCCAGAAAGGACACAAGTACTGACCTTTTCCATAGGCTGCTTATATCATCGGACCCTTACATTACCAGATTAAGGAAATCAGGGAGGAGGAAGTTGATTCCGCTTTCACGAGAAGTGCTCAACTTACTGTCTGAGTCCCCAGTATCTGGTTCTGCCGAAGGAGATAATGACAGTGAAGTTAGCGATTCTGGTGTTACTGCATCTAATAACTAAGTACATATATTCCTATATCTGTTTTTAAACATTCTAAACAGCATGTCCCACTATTAACATCTATTTAATTTCTTAAAGCTATAACGAAAAATGATTAAAATTACAAAGATTACTAATTCTACTCCTGGCGTAGTAATTTGTTCTTTGTACTTGATTGACCACACACTTAATTATCTCCAATAATAGCGGTTACATACTAAGTTTCGTGTAAATCGGTCCATTAGTTTCCGATATACGATTTTTGGCCGGCTAGATCCCTGAAATTACACACTGTGCGACGTCTGTATATCTCGGTGGTGCAGATTTCAGAGACATATCGTAAATCTCATTTTAATTAAACTATTAAACATTCTGTATTTGCCTAAAAGAGAGAAAAAAACATGAGCTATGGATCAATAGTAGGAGTAATTTAAAAAAAAAAGTATGGGCATAAGTCTACAACACGCACGCATACAATTTCACAGTAAGTTCTCTTTTAAAGGATATATGTCCTATTTTCTTCTACACATTTCCAAATTTAGCAAGAATCGATTAACAAAACTAAAGCAAAGAAGAAATAGCCAGTCTCCATTTTTCGAAACATGTAATAAGGAAATACACGCTAAAGCGCAGTGCCAGTGCTAGTTAACTGTCTCTGACAGTGAAAGATAGTGACATATTTTACGCTACAATTTCAAATATTTTTCCAAGAACGCATAACTTTAGGTCCAAGACGACAGGGTGTATCTAAATATTTGTAACTAACGTAGGGGGCGGGTGGAGTTCTGGGGATCAAAGCATGTATATAAGTCCCTACAAATATATATTCTACAATGTCTAGTTACTAAGTTACATGCGACGCAGTTACAGGGCAGATAGGAGGAGATGCTCAAAGTGTCTGCCATAAGCTGCTTCGGAAAGATGGGCCATGATTTAGAAGATTGGAGGTTTAACGTAGATCCTGAAAACCTTCTTCATTCGGTGTCGGAAGAATAAAGAGTAGGAAACAAGAAAGAGAAATGCCTTATGCAAGCAATTGTAATGGTCATTAGGTTGTACTTGAACTCCATACTCGTCCACAAAAATAAATTTTTGATTTACTATTTGTTTTACGTCACACCGACACGGATAATAGTTATTATGGCGACGGTGGGATAGGACAGGGCTAGGAATGAATAAGAAGTGATCGTAGCCTTAACTAATTCATAGCCCCAGCCTTTGCATGGTGTGAAAATGGGAAAACATGGAAAATCATATTCACGGCTGCCGACCGTGGTGTTCGAACCCAGTACCTTCTGAATGGAAGCTCACAGCTATGATCCCAAACTACAAGTATGCGAGTAATCAGTCATGGTACAGCAAAGTCCGGCTCTTTGGCAAAATGGTCAGCGTAGTGTCCTTTGGTTCACAGGATCCTGAGTTTCATTCCTTGTGGAGCCAAAGATTTCAACCGTGTCTGGTTTTTGTATTTGTCTGTCTCATGGAATGGGCGCTTTTCTTAATACACACCTCTTCATTTACACACAAAATATGGCATTGCCAACCACCACAGAATCAATCAATCAATCAATCAATCAATCAATCAATCAATCAATCAATCAATCAATCAATCAATCAATCAATCAATCAATCAATCAATCAATCAATCAATCAATCAATCAATCAATCAATCAATCAATCAATCAATCAATCAATCAATCAATCAATCAATCAATCAATCAATCAATCAATCAATCAATCAATCAATCAATCCTGATCTGTATTTAGGGCAGCCGCCCAGGTGGCAGATTCCTTATCTGTTGTTTTCCTAGCCTTTTCTTAAATGATTGCAAAGAAACTGAAAAATTATTGAACATCCCTCTTGGTAAGTTATTCCATTCCCTAACTCCCCTTCCTATAAACGAATATTTGCCCCAATTTGTCCTCTTGAATTCCAACTTTATCATCACATTGTGATCTTTCCTACTTTTAAAGACACCACTCAAACTTATTCGTCTACTGATGTCCTCCCACGCCATATCTCCACTGATAGCTCGGAACTTACCACTTAATCAAGCTGCTCGTCTCCTTTATCCCAAGTCTTCACAGCCCAAACTTCGCAACATTTTTGTAACGCTACTCTTTTGTCGGAAATCACCCAGAACAAATCGAGCTGCTTTTCTTTGGATTTTTTCCAGTTCTTGAATCAAGTAATGCTGCTGAGGGTCCCATACACTGGAACCATACTCCAGTTGGGGTCTTACCAGAGACTTATACGTCCTCTCCTTTACATCCTTACTACAACCCCTAAATACCCTCATAACCATGTGCAGAGATCTGTACCCTTTATTACCAATCATATTTATATGATTGTCCCAATGAAGGTCTTTTCTTATATTAACACCTTGGTACTTACAATGATCCCCAAAAGGAACTTTCACCCCATCAACGCAGTAGTTAAAACTGAGAGGACTTTTCCTATTTGTGAAACTCACAAACTGACTTTTAACCCCGTTTATCATCATACCGTTGCCCACCGTCCATCGCACAACACTGTCGAGGTCACCCTGCAGCTGCTCACAATCTTGTAATTTATTTGTTACTCTGTACAGAATAACATAATCTGCAAACAGCCTTATCCCTGATTCCACTTCTTTACACATACCATTGATATACATATATATAAGAACGAATATTTGCCCCTATTTGTCCTCTTGAATTCCAAATATATCATCATATTGTGATCTTCCCTACTTTTAAAGACACCACTCAAACTTATTTGTCTACTGATGTCCTCCCACGCCATATAATACTGCCTTGAGGAATTCCCCTCTTAATTATTACAGGGTCAGATAAAGCTTCGCCTGCTCTAATTCTCTGAGTTCTATTTTCGAGAAATATGGCAACCCATTCAGTCACTCTTTTTTTTCTAGTCCAATAGCATTCATTTTGGCCAGTAGTCTTCCATGATCTGCCCTATCAAATGCCTTAGATAGGTCAATCGCAATACAGTCCATTTGGCCTCCTGAATCCGGAATATCTGCTATATCTTGCTGAAATCCTACAAGCTGAGCTTCAGTGGAATAACCTCTCCTAAACCCAAACTTCCTTCTGTCAAACCAGTTATTAATTTCGCAAAGATGTCTAATATAATCAGAGAGAATGCTATCCCAAAGTTTACATGCAATGCATGTCAAACTGATTGGCCTGTCATTTTCAGCTTTATATCTGTCACCCTTTCCTTTATACACAGGGGCTACTATAGCAACTCTCCATTCATTTGGTATAGCTCCTTCAACCAAACAATAATCAAATAAGTATTTCAGATATGGTACTATATCCCAACCCATTGCCTTTAGTATATCCCCAGAAATCTTATCAATTCCAGCTGCTTTTCTAGTTTTCAACTTTTGTATCTTACTTTAAATGTCATTGTTATCATAGGCAAATTTTAATACTTCATTAGTATTACTCACCTCCCCTATCTGGACATTATTCTTGTAATCAACTATCTTTACATACTGCTGACTGAATACTTCTGCCTTTTGAAGATCCTCGCATACACACTCTCCTCGTTCATTAATGATTACTGGAATGTCCTTCTTGGAACATGTTTCTGCCTTAAAGTACCTATACATACCCTTCCATTTTTCACTAAAATTTGTATGACGATCAATTATGCTTGCCATCATGTTATCCTTAGCTGACTTCTTTGCTAGATTCAATTGACTAGTAAGTTCCTTCAATTTCTCCTTACTTCCATAACCATTTCCAACTCTATTTCGTTCCAACCTGCACCTCCTTCTTAGTCTCTTTACTTCCTTGTTATAAGATAGTTGATCTTTACTATTCCTTACCACATTTAAAGGTACAAACCTGTTTTCACATTCCTCAACAATTTCTTTAAACCCATCCCAGAGTCTGTTTACATTTTTATTTACCATTTTCCAGCGATCATAGTTACTCCCTCATGCCTGTTTTATCAGCCATATGGTACTGCCTAATAGTCCTAATTTTAATACCTTACTTTCTTTCACATTTATTTTTAACTAAAAAAAACAGCTTCGTGATCACTAATGCCATCTATTACCTCGGTTTCTCTATAGAGCTCATCTGCATAATGATAGAATATATCCCTTCCTATAACATATTTTTCTTTTACAATATTGCTTTACGTCACACCGACACAGATAGGTCTTAGGGCGACGATAGGAGTGGAAAGGGCTAGGAGTGGGAAGGAAGCAGCTGTGGCCTTAATTAAGGTACAGTCTGATGTGGAAATGGGAAACCACGGGAAACCATCTTCAGGGTTGCCGACAATGGGATTCGAACCCACTACCTCCCGGATGCAAGCTCACAGCTGTGGGCCCCTAACCGCACGGCCAACTCGCCCAGTCGTATAAACGTTGGCGTTAGGAGAGGCATTTGGCCGTAAAGCAAAACCAGTTCCGTACGTACGACAAAAATGGCACCCATGACCCCACAAGGATGAAATAATAAGGGCGGAAGAAGTGGGGTTGCAACAAACGAAATTTAAACATAGAGAAATATTGAACCCTTATTGAAGTGATCATTTCATTAATGTCATTTATTCGAATGCATGGAGAATATTTCAATTTTATTAAATACTATAAACTGGCAGGTAACGTCTACCTTCAGCAGCACATGTCGCAATTTCTGCAGGGAGCTTGGAGCTCGGGTTTGTTTGCTCGTCAGCTAAGTTTAGAAGGTGGAATTTCGACAATAGAACTCTAACGGACAACATTTTGGAAGCCCGGCGAGAGGCTAGAGAATCCTGCGGGAGACGTTTGAAGTAGGCATCACGAGCGCGATGTGCTGGATAACGTTACGGTCACCTTTTCTAGGCATTGGTCTATGTAAGTGATGACCCCGATCGAGGATACAACGGCGTCTGAGAGGACGAATTGATTAAAACGATGAGCGCGTCAGTTAGTTACCCCTACTGGGTGAGTTGGCCATGCGGTTAGGAGCGTGCAGGTGTGAGCTCGCATCCGGGGGATAGTAGGTTCGAACCCCACTGTCGGCAGCCCTGAAGATGGTTTTCCGTGGTTTCCATTTTCACACCAGGCAAATGCTGGAGCTGTACCTTAATTAAGGCCACGTCCGTTTCCTTCCCATTCCTAGGCCTTTCCTCTCCCATCGTCGCCATAAAATCTATCTGCGTCGGTGTGACGTAAAGCAACTAGAAAAAAAATAGTTAGTTACCCTATTATTCGGCGAGACTCTGTTCAGGTAACATCGTGAGAAGAGATTTTTATTTACGTGCGTGATCGTATGGGAACTTGTACATTTTGTTGGAAGACGTTCAGTCTGCATTTAATCCATTCACGTTTTCTAATACCGGGAGTATGGTATTTAACTTTTGATTTCCAGAGGGAGAGAACAGTTTCATTTAATCAATTCGAATGCATAGTAGCCTGCCTGTGTAAATAGTTTCCCGAGGGCATAAATTTTCAGTTCAGCTTGTAAATGGGAAATATTTGACCTAGTTACGGGTCAGTGGAAATTTACCCGGCTGTAGTATTCTAGTAACCTACAGGTTAATCTTAACGTAGTTTTCTACATCGTGAACGAGGGGATGTTTAAAACGACATCCAGAACCAGAAGCAGCGACGGAAAATACATCACTTTTCGATGCCAGAATGGAGACCAAAGGACTGATCCAAGTCTTTCCTGAAGACATCATCATCGATATGGCTGGTTAAAACACGATGGGGACCAGCTGTTCCTGAAAGGCTGGCCGCAATAAGTCAACTAAATAGATGAGTACAGAATTTTCAATGTAATTTTGTGTGAGTGTGAAAATGTTTGATTTAGCAAAAGGGGATAGGTTAGTTTTGATATTTAATTTCATAAATTTAGCTTTTGTTTGGAAGGACTACGTCCTATTTAAAGTAAATGTTAGGAAGCTTGTTAACGTAAATATTATTGTAACGTAAATGTGGACCGTTTGCATGAGGTCGCAGCTTGCTGTCTTACATTTTATTCTGATTTATTTAGCTGAGTGTTAAGCGTCATTTATTTTACGAGTCAGTTTCTTATTTTGGCCTCATATATATTTTTGATTTGTTTTCCTTTGATGTTTGAGACGTAGTGCACGTTTCAGGGCTTAAATGTGAGTGTAATTAAGGATTAAAATTAATGTCAGGAAGGACTAGATTGAAGCATTATTAATGGGAGCTCAAAGTATACGGAAACATGCCGTCACTTTTTCTGGTATTTATTGCATGATGTGTGAATGAGGATGTGTGAGACGATGGAGATTATGTCCACACGACTATTTTTTACATCAAGATTGCAAATTACTAATTGATTCACGAGTTCCGCGAACGCAGTTTCATATTTCGAATTCCGAATATTAGAATAATTTTTTTGTAAAATTTGTTATGTTATTATTATTATTAATGCGAGTTTCTCGAGTTGTACGATTGAAATATTTCAGTAACTTTCCGATGTTCAGACATGATCGATTGTCTATGTTAGTTTCAGTTTATCATATTTATTACAGAGTTGGCCACTTCATTATTCATGTTTAACTTTGAGCGCGAGTGCTTTGATTTGTGATCAGCGCGGTCTTGTTTCTTTTCATGCGAGCGTATGTTAGACGACGTCATTTTATATACTTTTCCAGATCAGGCAACTTTAGGACATGAGATATTATTTAGTGTGATTTGAGTAAGAGGACGCGTTTCCCATCTGAAAGGACTGTATCTTCGTGTTTTTGTGACTTGCCTCGGGTAGACTGCTGAGCAGTGTGTATATAGGGCTGGACCCTTTGTTTTGATGTTTGCTGCATTATTTTGGGAGACGTGATTCTCCGCTTTGAGTCATTCCGCCGTGTGTTGACGAGGGTGATATGTTTGTCTACCGAGGAGAGTTTTATTTAAGCGGCCTACTCTTCGTGATGATTTTATTGGGTTTTGTCCATGTCACTACTTGTTGCAGTAGAGGAGAGTTTTATATCGCGACTTTCGTTTGGGTTTTCTTTCATGATATAACCGTGCTGAGGTATATTTATGTCATGTGATTTATTTCACTATACAACGTTGAATTATGTGTTGAAAGTTAAAGCTACTCTGTTTTCTTTTGTGAATTTGTGTCATGTAATTTATTTCAGGAACCTGCGTTGAATAGGAAGTGTTGATTAAAGTGTAATTTGTTTCCTTACATTTTCCATTGAGGCTTTCAGTGAATGAGAGTTGCGTGAATGCCGCATGCTTTTCTTGGTGAGCCCTGGAAAATATGACATCATGTTTTTGTTTCTTTGAATGTGTATAGCCTATTTGCCATTTATGTGATTTTGATTTTGTGTGGTTCCGATCCACATTGTTTGTTGTGCTCATGAGATTGCTCATGATTCGGGGTGTATATATTTGTGCGCAGGATGTTTTACCACTCACCGCGTTATATTTTGTACAGTTAGATTAGTTTTGTCTCCCCTTTTTGCGCATTAAATCACGTCTTTCCTTAAAGTTAGGGACCCCGACTGCAATGTCAAGTGTGCAGCAAAGGGGAACGTACTCATCTACAGTTAAAAGTGTTATCAAATATAAAGCCAGGAGGGTGGTGCGAGCACGCAAGCCCAAGGCGTAAAGTTAATGAAACTTCAAGATTTTATTTGATATGTTAAATATATGTGTCGGCATACATTGTACATTTGTAATATATATTTTTTATTCGCAAGATTGACTTTATCAAGCTGAAAGAAAATTCTGAGTCGTGTATAAGTTTGGATCATTTGATAGTTTCTTGCTTTTTTTGATACATTCTTGTTTATTTTAATAAACAGTTTTCCTCCAAAAACTGACGTCATGCTTCGCCTTGCTTTATTTGCAACATTTTTTGTTGACCTCAACGTGTCTAAATTTAGTTATATGTTCCCCATCAAAATCCACGGTGTATGTATTTTTAGGGCATTTTTTATCATAGTTCAAACTGAGCACCCCTGGGAGCGGCTGAATAGTCTGGGGCAAATTACCTTGATAGTAGGAAACGGGGACAATGTCCCCCTTTAAGCTACATCTAGTCGTTTTGATTTGGTTCTGAGCAGCGTTCCATGTAGTCACTCAGCGAACGTTTGTTCCATATTAATGGGTTCCTTTGCGTTAGTTTTGAACTTAGGCTAATTTGTATTTAAATTTTAATGTTTTGTTTCCCGAATCTGTTTGAACTTGCTTCTGAGTTTTACTTTCCTTTTGTCTCCTTTACATTTCAGAACGATTCATATTGACGTTGTGTTGCCTCTTAAAATAATACATCAACATTAGCACGATCAAGAAATGTTTAAGCTAGATTTTCCAAGACCTGCTTTGTGAAATACCAAAATCATGACGAACAACAAACACCCACATAAATACCTCAAAGTGCAAGAACAAAAGATTGAACTAGTAAAAGAATTCAAATATCTCAGAGAATGGATTATTTGGAATGATGTGGACTGCAAAGCAATAGAATCCACGAAAAATCAACTTGAACTGGCCTTCCAACTAACAAAAGATGCATACAACAAGAAATCACTTTCATGGGACCCAAAATTAAACATGATAAAATGGTGACTAAACCAGTAACAACTACCGAGCTCGATAGCTGCAGTATCCAGTATTCGGGAGATAGTAGGTTCGAACCCCACTATTGGCAGCCCTGAAGATGGTTTTCCGTGGTTTCCCATTTTCACACCAGGCAAATGCTGGGGCTGTACATTAATTAAGGCCACGGCCACTTCCTTCCCACTCCTAGCCCTTTCCTGTCCCATCGTCGCCATAAGACCTATCTGTGTCAGTGCAACGTAAAGCAAAAAAAAAAAAAACAAAAAAAAAAAAAAAAAACAAAAAAAAAACCAGTAACATTATACGCAGCAGAAACACTAAACATGAATTTCAAAGGCCAGATGGGGAAAATCGAGCTAAAAGAAAGAAAAATTTTAGGACCAAAATTTCAGGATGATAAATACTCTACAAGAAAATTGAAAATCTCTCAGATACTATGCGAAAAAGAAAGATTCATTGTTCCGGTCATCTTCTCAGAATAAACTCTAATAGATAAACTAAACAAATCTTTGACTTCTTCCGTAACCAAGAAATCAAATCCAACTGGTTTAAAGACCTGGTATAATTAAAAATTACATGAAATTCACTATTCGATTGAACAACTAAGGTAATGACTAAAATATAAAGTTCCAAGACAAATCTACATTAAAAGCCACACCTATTATCTCGGAAGACAAGAGGAAACAAAGATCAGAAAGAATGAAGAAATACTGGGCACTAAGAAAAGAACAACACAGAGAGAAATTATTGATTCAACGTACCCCAAAGAGAATGAAACGAAAGAAGGCACTGTTCAGTGAGCTTGAAAATAGACTGCTTTGGAATCCTTTACACTATTACACATGCTGATCATCCATATGCTCCGTATTTAATATCTAGGTTGAATGCCTCCATTTCTGTGCTCTTTTCCTTTCCCCTTATCCAGTATGATTCATTCTCTTATTCAGTTAGTCAGTGAGACGTTAAAGACGATATCTTGCTTCGTTCTGCTCGCTTTGCTCTCACTTTCGCGTGGATATGACGTGATTTAATCTTTCTAACTTATAACTTCAGTTATCGATTTCCATTGAACATTTATAAAAGTTTCCCCGTAGCTCACATGCCCTTTATCCTCTCTTTTTCCATCATGAAACCAATGTCAGTAGTAAAATAAGTCATGTTCTCCATGGCTTAAAATTTGTGAGGTAAGTGTATCTTTCTTGTCAGACCACTTGTGTTAATTTCTTATCACCGGGCGAGTTGGCCGTGTGGTTAGGGGGTGCGCATCTGTGAGCTTGCATCCGGTGGATAGTGGGTTCGAATCCCACAATCGGCAGCTCTTAAGATGGTTTTCCGTGGTTTCCTATTTTCACACCAGGCAAATTTTAGGGCTGTACCTTAATTAAGGCAACGGCCGCTTCCTTCCAACTCCTAGGCCTTTCATATCCCATCGTCGCTAGAAGACCTATCTGTGTCAATGCGATGAAGAGCCACTAATAAAAAAACATCTCGTTATTTTCCAAATGCAATAGACTTAGATTTTCGAGTTATAGGGATTCTTCATGTTTCCTGCCTTTTTAGGGCTTACTCGATCATAACCTGGTGAAAAATCAGAACAAGGCTTCTTCATTCACCGGTGATGACGTTCGTAAATTCGACATTAAAGCTCTTTGAATTTAATAATAATAATAATAATAATAATAATAATAATAATAATAATTAGGAATATCATTGAGAATATTATGGTGTTCGGAAACGCATACATTATGAAGCTGCATAAGTTCTCACCATACCTCCCCAGTGACTTTCAACTTAGAAAAGTGAGTTGATGTCCACGGGACCCCATCTTAGTCCGACAGGAGTTCTGCTTATTTGTGTTATGTCTGTTCATTTCCACCTTCCCATTCGTCAACTGTTTAACGAAGCCTAAGGAATTTTTATTCAATTCAGGGACCTTCGTTTTCTTACCCGTTGTCTTAATTTTTCGGTGAGTTGCACCAGTTCTTTTAAGTCCTCTTTGTGGAGTGAAGATGGGACAGCTACCTGCTTGCAGTTCCTTTCAAAATAAACCTCACCCCATCAAAACTTTCATCTTTCTCATCCAGTCTTATTTCAGTTTCTGTTCTTTTCTAACCTAGACGCTATCAGGTTCACAACACTTAAAAACGCTTCTTCTTCTCGTTTTTAAAGGCCCCTCCTTTTCCTTTGCGAAAATCTTAATTCTTCGAAATGTCCTCTATTTTCCACTTGATTATTTTGAAGAGAAAATGTTAACCTCTTTACTTGGATTTTTAAAATTCTAATCACCACCGTCATCTTAATATGTGAGAATTTATGTTTGAAGAAACATTTTTCCTTTACCTAACCTTCTTATAATATTAGTTGAAGAACAGCCATTTTAAAGGGAAGACAGCATGAAATGTAACTGTTCCTCAACAGACTATCCTATTAATAACGAGAGCTAACACGGCAATACATTAAGGCGAGAAATGTTGCGATATAAAGTAAAGTTGAAGTTTTAAGGTGATAGAGGAGTCCTATCTTTAACACCAACTCCCGTACAACGTAGATTTATAAATGACGAGAGTTCCTGAGGCCAGCCAACAGCTGCCAAGTAAGAAGTAACTCTGAAGAGCTCCACAGTCGTCAAACAGAGGATAAAATTCTTTATCTGGATACTTAATGGGCTACATTATAAGGTAACCATAGTATTAATTATCACATCGCCCAATAGTCCTTCTCTAATACTAAACTAGATTTATTGGTGAGGTAATTTATATAATTTTTGAAACTATTTTATTCTGTTTTCTAGGTTTGCATATAATTTGAATTTTCAGATATTTGTCATGGGATTAATTAATAATTGTCCCGTGCCCACCTGGTGACCATGATCGTTAAGGCGCTGAAGTCTGAACGTTCTGACACCGAGGTTAGCCGGTTCGAGTTCCGTTGGTCGGAAAAAATTTCACCATCAGAATGTTGGCTGGCAGGGTAGGGGAGGTGGTGGTATACAATTTCTAATTACTAGATTGCTTGCCAAGAGCACGTATTAAATTCCAAACCTCTCCACAGTGCTCATATGGAGTGAGGGCATATGGCGCTGTTGATGGTGATTCGTCCGTCGGATGGGGACGTTAAGCCTTGAGCAGACCCCTTGGTTCTATTCGACCGGAGTAGGCTATATGCCGGCACCGGGTTTCACCCTCTCCCTACTACCATATATCACGTCATTCATTTCATCTCATTAACTCGTCTGATGATCAGGAAGGGCATCCTGTCATAAGAACCCGCCATGACAGATTCATCTCACCTCATACCCGACCCCGTAGGGAAACGGGACAAGGGTTGGACAGACAATTAATAATTTTCCGGTGCCCCACCACGACTTGAAGAAGACACTCAAATTCACACATGTTTGTGATGCTTATAATAAAAACATGTCCGCCTGTGTGGTGTAGTGGTTAGCGTGATTAGCTGCCACCCCCGGAGGCCCGGGTTCGATTCCCGGCTCTGCCACGAAATTTGAAAAGTGGTACGAGGGCTGGAACGGGGTCCACTCAGCCTCGGGAGGTCAACTGAGTAGAGGTGGGTTCGATTCCCACCTCAGCCATCCTGGAAATGGTTTTCCGTGGTTTCCCACTTCTCCTCCAGGTGAATGCCGGGATGGTACCTAACTTAAGGCCACGGCCGCTTCCTTCCCTCTTCCTTGCCTATCCCTTCCAATCTTCCCATCCCTCCACAAGGCCCCTGTTCAGCATAGCAGGTAAGGCCGCCTGGGCGAGGTGTTGGTCATACTCCCCAGTTGTATCCCCCGACCAAGAGTCTGAAGCTCCAGGACACTGCCTTGGAGGCGGTAGAGGTGGGATCCCTCGCTAAGTCCGAGGGAAAAACCGAACCTCGAGGGTAAACAGATGATGATGATGATGACGATGATAATATGAACATTTTAGTACAAACTACAGCACTATATTAACAAGCCGGCAAGCTGTGTCGGAGACATGGCCGCAACGTTTGTGGTGTAGAATACGCCTTTCTGACACAAACGAAATAGATCAAATTAGATGTAATAACAATAGGCGCGATAGTAATGCTAGGCTGTACGTCTCCCTGCACGGACGCCTCCACTTTTTGCACTACCAGTACTCTCTGGCATGTTCTGCTGCATACATTTTGGGCTCAGTTGATTCCTGAGATTTCACTTTCTCTTAATGGTAGTTTCTGATCAATTTAGACCGAAGATATTTAGGTACTTCGCAAATTTTCAACTTTTCAACTACTGAACGAGTTGGCCATGCGGTTTAGGGTCGCGCAGCTGTGAGCTTGCATGCGGTTGATAGCGGGTTCGATCCCCACTGTCGGCAACCCTGAAGATAGTATTCCGTGGCTTCCCATTTTTACACAAGGCAATTCTGGGACTGTGCCTTAATTAAGACCACGGTCACTTCCTTCTCACTCCTAGCCCTTTCCTATTCCATCGTTGCCATAAGATATATCTATGTTGGTGGGACGTAAAGCAAATTAAAAAATACTTTTTGACTGAGCTAGTCACGAAGTTATAGACGTTATGGTGACCGATGGTTGCTAGTACAGTAGAAGTCCGATAGTCCGGCACGATCGTTGTAGATGGAAAGTCTCTAAATGGTAAAGGAACTTCTCTTTTTCTTCTGTCCGCTTCAATTTTTGAAGGCATGTTCCCATCCGTTTTTGAACGTGGCCCATACATTCAATTTTTAATCTGTTTTTTTATCATATGGTTGGCTTTCCAGTACTCAGTATAGCACACAGCCTTCCAGACTGAATATTTCCAGAGATAGAGATATTTAACAATGCGTAACAACTGGACTGTATCAGATACATTTGCACTATTTAGTTTGAAATATTAACAAATACACTTCGAATGGTTTCGACAAATAATGCATCAAATTGTTCAGGAGAGATCATTATTAAGAGATAATAATATTAAAAATCCTGGAATGGTGCCGGACCATCGGGCGTTCCGGACTATTAGATGCCGGACTAGTGGAATTCTACTGTATGACAGTTCTACGAGACACATGTAACAATATTACCTGCAACAATCTAGCACCATAGAGTCGCGAGCTATAGTGATTTTACTGCGACGCGACAATCTTGATATCAACGGCACCGATTATTGAAACTATTCAAAGAATATTTTCATCATTCACCATTATAACCGTTTGTTAACCATTTAGATATCATTTAAAGTTGTGACAGGCTCTGTAGTTGCAAAATTAAAGAATAGAACTTACTGCACATTCCCAAGTGATGGTCGAAATTCTACGTGAGGCACAAGGTATGAGGGAAATGAAACAGGTATTATAGATTATATCTGTAGAAATACATGAATTAGCCATCTTAGAAGTCTCAAGTCCTGTTTTATAATTGTTTTCATTTTAAATATGTTATACTATCAGACTCAGTATGCTTTGCTGGTTTAGACTAACGTCCAGTCAACTTTCCAAATCATTCTAGCAGTAATTCAGAAGCTGTCAATGAGTCACAAGCATAGTATCAAGGTTACAAAAAAATATGGTTAACTACCTATCAATTTATTTTTACATTGCGGGTTTTATTATAGGCTGGGTATATATATTCCTGAAATCAAGAAAAATCATAATCTTAGCACGAAAACTATTTTGCTATTAATTCCTCGTACTGTTGTGAGCTGCAGTAAAGTTAATTTAAATATTTTATCCCTTGCTAGCTGCTTAATATCGCGTTCATACTGGTAGGTTTAATGCAAGGCAGGGGTGGTAAAGGACTAAGACTGGGAAGGTATCGGCCATGATGTTCATTAAGGTGCACCTCCAGTGTTTGTCGAGTATGAAAATTGTAAATCACGGAACGCCATCTACAGAGCTGCTGACGGTGGAATTCGAACTCACCATCTTATGTAGCCAACTTGCTGATTTAGTATTAAGTTTGTGAAGTCTCGAAGTTGTGATTTTGATTTCTTGCAATAGTCTGAAGACTAAAATCAAAATGAATTTCCTCAGTAATAATAATAATATAATAATAATAATAATAATAATAATAATAATAATAATAATAATAATAATAATAATAATAATAATAATAACAATAACAGATTACGTTGTGAATAGGAAGTGAGTAAGAGTTAATCACTGCCTTTCAGTATTTGCCATAATTGGGAATTGTTAATCGTGGATATTGGCTGCTTCACATCTTTAATCAATCTAGAACCTGCCTGCCTATTTGACCTCAGGAGAATTTTGAAGACCAACAGATTAATAACTAAACATGAAATACACTTTCTCTTGGGATAGTCTAGATTTCTGAGAGTATCACATGAAATGCGTTAGATATTTTCACCATTGTAAGGACGTAAAATCAAAATTTTGAGAAAAATGTAGGGTATTAATTCAATTCTCTCGATAGCTGCAGTCGCTTAAGTGCGGCCAGTATCCAGTATTCGGGAGATAGTAGGTTCGAACCCCACTATCGGCAGCCCTGAGGATGGTTTTCCGTGGTTTCCCATTTTCACACCAGGCAAATGCTGGGGCTGTACCTTAATTAAGGCCACGGCCGCTTCCTTCCCACTCCTAGCCCTTTCCTGTCCCATCGTCGCCATAAGACCTATCTGTGTCGGTGCGACGTAAAGCAACTAGCAAAAAAATAAATAAAAATAAACAGCTTTATGGTATACAAATTGGCATATAACCTCATATAATAACATATTACAAACAATTAAGCTTCAAAATTGGTCAAAATAAGCAGAAACAAATTAAAGTTCGGAACATCTACAACATTGGAAACAGCAAAGTATATAGTAAATATTTTTGCTGAACCTTTCAGTCCCGGCGGAAACCTAACAAGTTTTGCTTTCGAGTCCTGGGTTTTGCTGCGGGAGGATTTTTGGACCACTTAAACCTATTTCTTCATTAACTTCCTTTCGATGTCATTTCACTGCACTGGAATTCTTCAGTCTCCACATCTTGTACTTCAGTGGCTTCCTCCTTTTCAGAACACAGGTTATGCTCACTGTCAGGGGTGAAGTTGGAATATCTATCAGCTTCAAAATTTCAATCATTACTTTACACTTGCGTAAGGCTAAACATTATGCAGAGGCTGGCTGGTACGAGAGTCAGGATTCAAAAGAGGGCACAATGGAAACACTCAGGCTTCCTAAACAGGAATAGCAGGGATGTGTATCAAGCAAAAACAGTAAATAAGTAGATGGTATGGTGCTTTATGAAGGCAGAGAGATTTTGAACTGATAGACGGAATACTTTGCGAATTTTCTAAATGAAAAAACACAAGGTTGTATAGAGCAATGGAAAATCAAATACGGGCATGGTGCAACGTATCTCCAAGCTTGCACTGAAGGTAGCAATAAGGTAAATGAAGAATGGAAGAGCTATTGGGCCTGATAACATCCCAAGTTTCAATAACAACATGATCAATGGAACAATGGCAGAAAAATGGAGAAAAAGCTTACTAAACCAGAGGCATTAAATTGATGAGCTATTCAATGAAAGTCTGGAAAAATAATCGATAAAAGACTACGAACCGAGGTAGAGACCGGAGAGTGACGGTTCGAATTTGTGCCTGGCAGGGTTCCATGGATGCTATATTCGCTCTATGCCATCTAATAAAAAATTACGGACAGATAGGCAAAGAGATTTCAATGGTATTTCACCGATTTAGAGAAAGCATTCTATAGGTTCCCAAGAGACGTATTATGGAGGTGCTTGAGGAAGAAAGGTGTACCTGAGCAGTATGTTAATGTATTTCAAGATATGTGTAGGAACGGTACATAAATCACAGGGTATTTTTCAGCAATGGTAGGAGTTTACCTAGGATCTGCATTGTTTGGTCATGTAATGGATTTGCTTAAAGGTATAGTAAAGAAGAAAGCACCATGGACGATGATATTCGCCAATGACGTGATTTTTTGCTCATACTCGCAAAACGAAATGGAAGTGTTGCTTGAAAACCGGAGAAAAGTTCTAGGAGATGGTGGTATGAGGGTGAACAAACACAAAATATTGTTTATGAACAATGTGAGACGTAAACAATAATTAAAAGAAGCATAGGAACAGTTCTACCTTACGATAACCAAGTAAGTACTTCAGATATAGTATTATATCCCAACCTCCTGCTTTTAGTATATCCCCAGAAATCCTATCACTTCCAACTGATTTTCTAGCTTTCAACGTTTGTACCTTTTTGTAAATGTATTTACATAGGTAAAATTCAGTATTTTGCCAGTATTAATCATCTTCTCTACCTGAACATTATCCTTATGTACAACTATCCTCGCAAACTGCTGACTAAATCTTCTACGTTCTGTAAATTCTTACATATAAACTCCCTTGGTTTATTAATGATTCTTGGAAAGTCGTATCTGGGGTGTGTTTCAGATTTGTATTATAAATATCTACCCTTACATTTTTCACCAAAAATTCATATGACTGCCAACGTGCTAACCAACATGTCATTCTTAGTTAACTTCTTTGCAAAATTGAATTTGCTACTAAATTCCTTCCATTTCTCCTTCCTTCCACAATTATTTCAAACTCTATTTCTTTTGAATATGCACCTATTTCCTAACAGTTTTAGTTCCCTGAAATAATATAGGATCTTTAATATTCATTACCATCTTTAAAAGTTACCTCTTTTCTCATTCTTCAACAATTCCTTTAAAGCCATCCCACAGTTATCCCTTCTTCATAGTTCGAATAATCGGTAGTAACAGTTTCACCACATCACGCCATTGTAACACAGTAATAACACAACTGACGCTGGCATTATGGTGCCACGCAGACCTCGCACGAAGCTTTAACAACTACAGTACTGAATCATCAATGGATGCAGGTGATCTATTGATACATAGTACCGTAAACTGAAGGTAGACTAGCCTCACCCTATATATCTGAAGAAGTTCTGTTATCGTACATTAAAATGTAGACTGGATCTATTATGACCCCACAGCACCCCTCGAGAGTTAATACAAATGTCTCATACCAGAATATTGAGCCCCACTATCAGCAGCCCTGAAGATGATTTTACGTGTTTTCCCATTTCCACACCAGGCAAATGCTGGGGCTGTACCTTAATTAAAGCCACGACCGCTTCCTTCCCACTTCTAGGTTTTCCTGTCAATCGTCGCCCTAAGACCTATCTGTGTCGGTGCGACGTAAAGCAAATTGTCCGGCTCCATGGCCCAATGGTTAGCGTGCTGGCCTTTGGTCACAGGGGTCCCGGGTTCGATTCCCGGCAGGGTCGGGAATTTTAACCATAATTGGTTAATTTCCTTGGCAAGGGGGCTGGGTGTATGTGTCATTTTCATCATCATTTCATCCTCATCCCGACGCGCAGATCGCCTACGAGCGTCAAATCAGAAGACCTGTATCTGGCGAGCCGAACTTGTCTTTGGACACTCCCGGCACTAAAAGCCATACGCCATTTCATTTCAAAGCAAATTGTAATTGATACCAATTATGAAAGTAAATGAGGAATAGTCTACAACAAGTATGTGTAAACTTCACTCTTTCTTCTCTTCCTCCTGTTTGAAGTGGCGGTAGACTATATCCACGGTGTCCGCTACCTGTCAGAAGAGGCGAATAAAAGGCGGACCTTCAGAGACTATAGCTTGGGAGCGTGGGTTGGTGATCATGGGGTCTTTAGTTGAGTCTGCCATTGTTTCCTCTTATTTGTAAATATCCGGCTCCTCGGTCAACTATTGTATTCTCACCCCGACGGAATTAGCCTTCGAGGTCAAGGAAGTCTTTCATTTTCTCGCCCTTCGTGGTAAATCCGTTTCTTTTCCAAATACCATCATTTTTCTAAGGATGGGCTACCTTGTGGGTTGTTATCTAGTGGTATTTCTCCTTATAACAATGATAACCTCTACCACCATTGGATGATTATCTCGTTATATTTCCCCTTAAAGCAATAATCACCACCATCAAAAGCCACTCAGCAATCGTCGTGGGTTTATATTTAATATCTAATCGCATGGGCCCAGACACCATGTGCAGACCTTTTATTCGACATCATTTAGGCTGTCACGTCAGTTTTGACCAGATATCAGGGAAACTGGAACTCTAATGCGGACCTGCCGCGCGTGTCGACGAGCTACGTCTATGGAGCCAATCCCTGCATTCCGGAAACGCGAGGGTTCGAATCCCGTGGGCTACTCTGGTTTTCTGTGGTTTCCCATTTTCACTCGCTCGAAACTTGGTGGTCTATCTATCCATTGTTACTGAAAGTTCCCATTCCTTAGTGCTCCACACAGGACCCAATAAAATGGTCAAATATTTCCATTGGCTGTTGTGTAAATAACAATACCGTGTTACAGTCAATTTATATATACCTAGCTAGTTAGCCGTGCCGGTAGGGTCACGAAGTTCTCAGCTTGCCTTCGGGAGATAGTGGGTTCGAATCTAGCCGTCGGCAGCTCTGAAAGTGGTTTTCCGTGGTTTCCCATTTTCACACCTTGCGTCCCCGATATCTCACGGTGTGTTAGTGCGTCGTTAAACCACTATAATGAAAAGTCCATTTAGTATTAACTTCTCCTCTTTGTCACCATTCAGAGAAACTCAATACACTAAATCACAGTGAAGTACGGTGAATTTCTACGGAATCAAGAGACGAGTGAATATGAACGCAACTGTCAGATTTTTAAATAGTTTACTTTCATCCTCCATATGTTCTCCTAAGCTTCGAGCAGAGTCCTATACAGTTAACATTTCACGATCTACAACATTTAATATTTAGTATATGAGGAGAGTTGTCTGTGCTTTGGCAGGTCCTTTCTCTGTGATCTACCGAAGAACAATATTATCATCCATACACGACTTTCCTGGAACAAATCCTGTTTGTTGTTCCGACATACTGCAAGCAATACATCTCTCTTTGCTATTTGCTTTACGTCGCACCGACACAGATAGGTCTTATGGTGACGATGGGATAGGAAAGGCCTAGGAGTTGGAAGGAAGCGACCGTGGCCTTAATTAAGGTACAACCCCAGCATTTGCCTGGTGTGAAAATGGTAAACCACGGAAAACCATCTTCAGGGCTGCCGACAGTGGGGTTCGAACCCACTATCTTCCGGATGCGAGCTCAAAGCTGCGCGTTCCTAACAGCACGGCCAACTCGCCCGGTCTCTCTAACATCCTAAGAAGCCGGCCCCGTGGTGTAGGGGTAGCGTGCCTGCCTCTTACCCGGAGGCCCTGGGTTCGATTCCCGGCCAGGTCAGGGATTTTTACCTGGACCTGAGGGCTGGTTCGAGGTCCACTCAGCTTACGTGATTAGAATTGAGGAGCTATCTGACGGTGAGATAGCGGCCCCGGTCTAGAAAGCCAAGAATAACGGCCGAGAGGATTCGTCGTGCTGACCATACGACACCTCGTAATCTGAAGGCCTTCGGGCTGGGCAGCGGTCGCTTGGTAGGCCAAAGCCCTTCAAGGGCTGTAGTGCCATGGGGTTTGGTTTGGTTTGGTTTGGTTTTAACATCCTAAGAATCTACTTATGGATGCCATCACACCAAACTCCATGCACTTGGATAGATCATTCATCTACCTATCTTGAAAATAGATTACTTAAATGACAGTCCTCACTCATCGAGTACCTCATCTCTTCCAAAGTCTGGTTCAATGCTAATGATATTAGCAAATGAAGAGTGTAATCATTTCATTAAAAATCCATATGTCGAGTTTTACCATGCACGCTTAGGAGATATGGGCTCTCAGAGAAGCAGACAAAGCAAAATTGAGAGCATTTGAGGTCTGCTGCAGGTGCAGGAAAATGAGGATATCCGGGACCGAAGGAATGAAAAATGAGCAGGTGATGTGCAATATTCGAGATCTACTGTCTTGTGGAATACATTAGGAAGAGAAGAAACCAACTCGCAGGCCACCTGCTAAGATACTCCAGCTGGTGCACCATCTTGCTAGTAGATATGTGAATCGGAAGATGCGTAGAGGAAGACCTAGGAGAACGGTATTAGATAATATAAAGGAAGGAAGATCATATATCAGACATTAAAACCAGGCTGCCAAAACAACACCATTGAATGAACTTCATGCTACCTCCCATCCCCCAAGTTGCGGAGATGGAAGAAAAGAAGAGTGTAATATTTTATGAAGAACATTTAATTGCATGCTAAGTAATTTGAACATTGGGACAACATCATGACAGACAAATAAATGAAGGCGATTATAATGATCAAAATAATAAATTTAATATGGTTCGTCTACATTGCAGTCAATTTTATAAGCTTCCAGAGTCCCTGTATACGATGTCACAAAAAACTAATCTTATAAGCTTTCAGAGTCCCTGTATAAGATGTCACAGAAACTAAGTGAGGTGATACTATTGCTTCATCACTAGTTCTCTTTAGATTTTCCAGAAATACAAAGTAAATGAAACAGTCGTTTCATTATGTCCAAGGAGCGTGCGGTTCTGGACACATTTTTATCTACGAGACTATCAAGGGATTTCAGTATGGATATGAGACGTATGCGAGTGTGGCAAAGAAGTACAGGGGAAGATTCGTTTTATTAAATTTATAGAGTAGGTACGAGTTGCCGAGAGTAATAGGTTTAGATCTAGAATGGTTTATTTAGATACCGCTCTAAGATGATCAGAACCCAAGAGAAAGAAAACTTGAATCATAATTAAGGGAAGCTCATTGAGACACACATGTACTTCATCGGTTCATGGTGCATATAGCACCTCCAGCTATGAGAGATATTGTTATCATGCATTCGCAACAGAAGGGAGATGAAGGAAAAGATTATAACATTTTATGAAGAGCAATTACTGCATGGTAAGTGCCTCGCACAATGGGACAATTCACGCAGAATACTTGGATTCCATTTCGTATTCCAGTCACAAGTTGTTACAAGTAGGCACACGTGTAGAAACTGAGTGAGTTGGCTGCGCGGTCCGCGTCGCTTAGCTGTAAGCTTGCATTCGGGACGGGGTGGCATCAAACCTCATCTTCGGCAATCTGCCGACGGCTTTCTGTGGTTTCCCCATTTTCATACCATGGGAATGCTGGGGCTGTACCTAAATTAAGGTCACAGTCACTGGCGTCTCAATCTTTATTTTTTCTCAACCTTACATCGCCGAAAACTTTCTCTGTTAATGCAACGTTAACCACTAACAAATAAAAAAGTAAAACACCACAACTGCACAAGTTATTAGCGCTACACGCATTACTTTGATAATGACGTCTAAAGCTTCTTAAATGAAACAGTTGATGTAAAATTTGAGTTTGTTTGGCTGTGCTATGGTGATGGTATTACAGTATTCACTAATATGGCTTAGAAGAATAGCTTGGTAAAAATACAGCGTTACCCAGGCATGATGTAATCGGGACATTACAGGCTTAATTTTTAGGAGTTATAAATTAGCTTATTTTCATTTTACTCCCTCCGCTACGAGGAATAAATCCTCTACAGTAAGGCGATTATCTTAATTTGAGTTTGGATATTTGGACAGCCTTCGCAGAAACTGATTCGTGGGTGTTATGAAAACTGTATATCCTCAGACTGACGTTGAACTAAAAGATGAGGAAATTTAAGTTGAGAACAAGGCCAATGGATTAATAGTTGATATACACCTGTTAAAGGTTTAACATCGCACTAACATATACAAGTCCTTTGGCAGAAACAAGGAAGGAACCATGACTGCTAAAGGACTAAGATATTGAGAGTTTATAGAAAACCTATATGTTAAAGTTGGAGAAAATAGGTCATTGACAATTGAAAAGCTACTGGAAAGAGGATTAAGGGGACGCGATTTTAATGGGAACAAAAGTGAACGATAAAAAGATTACCTTATTTTGCATATCGGAATCATTCATTTTGTCCCTAGCCAACAGTGTTGGCACTCAGGGTCACTCTGTATTACAGCAGGTTTTCTAAAAGTCCACCATTGGTGATAATATGTGTTCGGCACCTTCGGAGAAAATTCTCTTGACCCCGTCTCAGAACTTCGTGGTTCTGATTGATGTCTTGAGCAGCTTCCAAAACACGTTCGCGGAGATCTTGGAAGGTTTCAACTTCTCTGCAGTATTCTTTAGAGTTCATATACCCCCAAAGGAAGTAACCGGAGCTTCTTGCTGGCCAGCGGATAGGACCCAAACACCCAGATGGCTGCGCACTGCGTTGGTGTTGTGGGGGGTTCTTCCAACTTGTTGAAACCAAATGTACCGTCGGGTATGGATCTTCTGATCCCTAAAGAGTATACCCTTTACTTCTGAATCTGGGTAATAAGGATGTCCTTCTTCAAGGCAGTTTCAGCTGTCCCTTGCTGACTATCAGTTACTAGACCACCACATCAACTATAAATATATACAGAGTGAAAAGTGAAATGAATCCCAGATTTTAATGTAGGTATAAATATGGTACAATACCAGCGTGCATCAAATATAAATGGGATTTTATTTTTTACTTAAATTCCTTTATTGAAGAAACATAATGCAATTACAATTTATTTCTTCACATAGTTTCCTGCTTTGGAAATGCATTTGTCCCAGCGTATGGGCAGCTTTTTGATCCCCTCATCGTAAAAAGAACAGGGTCGGTGTCACCAGCACGAAGTCTTCCACACTCTCGCCACCTTCAAATCGTTGCCCTTCTAAAGCTTCTTTAAGCGGTCGGAACAAATAGAAATCGCAGGGCGATAAGTTAGGGCTGTAAGTAGGATGATCAAGTATAGTCTAGTGCATTTCCTGTAGCTTGGAGACAGTTAGAGCTGCAGTATGGGCCCACACATTGTCGTGGAGGAGGATGACCTGTGGAATCGATTGGTCTCGTCTTTTGCGGCGATATGCAACCCTCGCCTTGTTCAACAGTTCGCAGTAGTAAGCAGCATTGATTGTGCGACGCTCATGGAAAAATCAATCAGCAAAATGACTCGCCGATCAAAAAAAAAAAAAAAAAAATCTTGCCGGCTGACAGTCGAGTTTTGTCTTTCACTGGTGCTGCCTCTCCTTTCCTCCGCCACTCCTAACTGGCTTGTTTGGATTCAGGAGTGTAGTGGTGGACCCATGTTTCGTCGCAGGTGACGATCCGCCTCAAAAATGCATCACCTTCTTCCGCAAACCTTGTTGTAAGCCTCTGACAGACCTCCAAACGTCTCAACTTCAGATTTTCGTTCAAAAGGCGAGAGACCCACCTGGAACACATTTTACGGAACTGTAGGTCGTTTGTGATGATTGCTTGACAGCTCCCATAACTGATTTCGACTTGTTATGCAATTTCTGATATTCTCGCCCGTCGATTGTTGTCAATAATGTCTTTAACCGCACGAATGTTTTCGTATGTAATGTTGGTCAGAGGACGGCGAACGTGTTGCTGATTTTCCACACGTTCTCGTCCTTGCTTGAAATTATTATGCCAGCAAACACACGCGTCCTTGACAATGTTTGATCACCGAACTGTGCAGTAAATCTCTGTCAAATTTCCGCCACTGTAACTCCTTCACGAGCAAGAAATTTTATAATTATGCGTTGCGCAGTGGGCTTTTGACGAAACGGCGGGAAATATCTAACAGCACGCCCTCCCCACTCCTAACTGTCCCGCCTAAGCATAGCAGAAGCGTGGGGCCAGTCCTACCAACTGTTGATGTTCAGGAACAAAAAAGTCCGTTTATATTTGTTCTACTTTCGTATTTGTACATCTGTATTCAATAAAGTGACTGTGATATAATTTAAATTTCTCTGCCATAATACGCCAAATGAATGCTAAAAAATAATTCCTGTTGAGATGCTTTTAATTTGTATACGATGGAAACAAGTCAAAGTGAGAATTAAGGGGGCTTCAATTACATATCTCGACTTAATTATTCGTTGCGATAACTTTGAAACCATGATATAACAAATAATTGTCTTCCGCAGCATGCGCTAATATAATATATTTAGGCGATTCTCCAAGCATAATGTAAGATTATAATAATAATAATAATAATAATAATAATAATAATAATAATAATAA
Organism: Anabrus simplex; assembly: GCF_040414725.1. Classification (NCBI taxonomy): domain Eukaryota; kingdom Metazoa; phylum Arthropoda; class Insecta; order Orthoptera; family Tettigoniidae; genus Anabrus; species Anabrus simplex. The sequence goes on along the minus strand of NC_090269.1, from coordinate 226,576,542 downwards.
TAATAATAATAATAATAATAATAATAATAATACCACACGAATATATTTTTTGGTTCGATGCATTTAGGCTGTCTGAGCGTCAATTTTGACGTCCGTTTTACTCTAATCGATGGAAGAGTAAAACATATACCTATGTATATATCTATGCTTGAGTTGTAATTATATTTTTCTGGTAAAGGCGAAATATACCACCAGATAACTTTTATATGGTTACATCATTCAACATGGATTGTGGAATAAATTTAGTTTTACCCTCTGGTGGCTTTGAACCCGCGAACTTGTGAACCGGCGGCCGGCACTCTCACCGATCCACCCGAAGGAGCTTTTTAAGAGATGCCAGTTGACTGAGGAACATTATTTCAAAGACATTTATTAGAAAGAAGGAAATATTAACGATAGCATTGTTCATAAAATAATAGGCTAAAAATACAAAGTCAGCACAGCTTACGATGTATCCAGCGTTTTCATACAGCCATTTCCTGCTGATGAACGTGCTTCTGTTTATTCTTCTCATATTTATTTTAGCGCGTTATAAAATGAGAAGTGTTAATAAGGATATAGGAAAGTCACAAATACTTCGCTCTGCAATTCTTTGCGTAATTTCGTTGAGCATTACGGAATGCCGTAAATGATACTAAGGTGAAGTGGTGTAATAATTAAAGTTTTGGGTTGCGTAAATCCTTAATGTCCGCCTCTGTGGTGTAGTGGTTAGTGTGATTAGCTACCACCCCCGTAGGCTCGGGTTCAATTCCTAGCTCTGGCACGAAATTTGAAAAGTGGTACGAGGGCTAGAACGGAGTCCACTCAGCATCGAGAGGTCAACTGAGTAGAGATGGGTTCGATACCCACCTCAGCCATCCTTGAAGAGGTTTTCCGTGGGTTCCCACTTCTCCAGGCAAATGCCGGGATGGTACCTAACTTCAGGACACGGCCGCTTCCCTCCCTCTTCCTTGTCAATCCCTTCCAGTCTTCCCATCTCCCACAAGGCCCCTGTTCAGCATAGCAGGTGAGGCCGCCTGGGAGAAGTACTGGACCTCCTTCCCAGTTGTACCCCCGACCCAATGTCTCATGCTCCAGGACACTGCCCTTGAGGCTGAGTCCGAGGGAAAACCAACCCTGGAGGCTAAACCGATTAAGAAAGAAAGATAAATACTTCATAATCATAGTAATGTATATTTGTGTATTCCGCGAAACGCCCGCCTGGTGGCCGTGATTGAAGTCTAAATAGTCTCACACCGAGGTTAGTCGGTTCGAGTCTCGTTGGTCGCAAACATTTTCACCATCAGAATGTTGGCTGCTAGGGTAGGGGAGGTGATGATATATAATTTCTAATCACTAGATTGCGTGCCAAAAGCCTGGATCAAATTCCAAACCTCTCCGCAGTGCTCATATGGAGTGAGGGCATATGACGCTGTTGATGGTGATTCTTTCGTCGGATGGGGACGTTAAGCTTTGAGCAGACCCCTTAGTGCTATTCGACAGGAGTAGGCTATGTGCCGGCACTGGGTTTCACCCTCTCCCTTCCTAGTAACATATATCACGTCATTTATTTCATCTCATTAACTCCTCTGATGAGGGTGACGTCAGGAAAGGCATCCGGTCATAAAACCTCGCCACGACAGACTCATCTCACCTCACCTCATACCCGACCCCGTAGAGAAACGGGACAAGGGTTGGATAAAGAAACATGCGTATTCCACGAAACAATCAAACTCATTCAGGGCCTCATTCAAAGTGTGCAAAGCAATTGAGATATGCTACATTCATCATGTACTAAAAATCCAGAGATGATAAATGACTTGGTACTACGGGAAAAATATATTGAGAATTGCGTGGATTATTTTATCACCGGGAAAATGGATATCTGCTTGACAACCTACGTCACAGATTGTAGAAACCACGATAAGCTATCCACTTTCTTGTGCTAAGGCTGTCTTTCTTCTACTTGTCCTCCACTGGTGTAGGTGCTGCCTGGTCGAGACGATAAAGGCGTGCTCGGTTCACCCGGAACGACGTGGGATCAATTCCCCGTCAGGAAGCCGAAATTTTAAGAAACGAGGTTTCCACTTGCGGAGGTGCAGATGGCCCTGAGCTTCACTCAGCCTACACAAAAAATGAGTACAAGGTTAATTCCCGGGGGCAAAGGCGGTCGGGCTTAGAGCTAACCACTCTACCCCATGAAGTGCCACGGTTACGGATAATGGAAGATTATACCTTCAACCCCTCCCAGGGCCTTCATGGCCTTTGCTTTGCTCCACTCTTGTTCTCTAAATATGACGGTATCTTCTCCTCAAGGCTTAAAAAGTCTTTAATTTTCCGTCGACCTTCTCCTTCTTTAACTGGTACATTCATACATACATACATACATTATCATTATAGACTGTTATGCCTTTCAGCGTTCAGTCTGCAAGCCTCTGAGAATTTACTAAACGTCGCCACAATCCTCGATTTGCAACTAGTGTTGTGGCCTCATTTAGTTCTATACCTCTTATCTTTAAATCGTTAGAAACCGAATCTAACCATCGTCGTCTTCGTCTACCTCTACTTCTCTTACCCTCCATAGCAGAGTCCATTATTCTCCTAGGTAACCTATCCTCTTCCGTTCGCCTCACATGACCCCATCACCGAAGCCGGTTTATGCGTACAGCTTCATCCATCGAGTTCATTCCTAAATTAGCCTTTATCTCCACATTCCGAGTACCCTCCTATTGTTCCCACCTGTTTGTACCAGCAATCATTCTTGCTACTTTCATGTCTGTTACTTCTAACTTATGAATAAGATATCCTGAGTCCACCCAGCTTTCACTTTCGTAAAGCAATGTTGGTCTGTAAACAGACCGATGTAAAGATAGTTTCGTCTGGGAGCTGAATTTCCTTCTTACAGAATACTGCTGATTGCAACTGCGAGCTCACTGCATTAGCTTTACTACACCTTGATTCAATCTCACTATATTACCATCCTGGGAGAACACACAACCTAAATACTTGAAATTATCGACCTGTTCTAGCTTTGTATCACTAATCTGACATTCAATTCTGTTGAATTTCTTACCTACTGACATCAATTTAGTCTTCGAGAGGCTAATTTTCATACCATACTCATTGCACCTATTTTCAAGTTCCAAGATATTAGACTGCAGGCTTTCGGCATAGTCTGCCATTAAGACCAAGTCGTCAGCATAGGCCAAACTGCTTACTACATTTCCACCTAACTGAATCCCTCCCTGCCATTTTATACCTTTCAGCAGATGATCCATGTAAACTACGAACAGCAAAGGTGAAAGATTACAGCCTTGTCTAACCCCTGTAAGTACCCTGAACCACTAACTCATTCTACCATCTATTCTCACTGAAGCCCAATTGTCAACATAAATGCCTTTGATTGCTTTTAATAATCTGCCTTTAATTCCATAGTCCCCCAGTATGGCGAACATCTTTTCCCTCGGTACCCTGTCATATGCTTTCTCTAGATCTACGAAACATAAACACAACTGCCTATTCCTCTCGTAGCATTTTTCAATTACCTGGCGCATAGTGAAAATCTGATCCTGTCAGCCTCTCTGTGGTCTGAAACCACACTGGTTTTCATCCAACTTCCTCTCAACGACTGATCGCACCCTCCCTTCCAAGATGCCAGTGAATACTTTGCCTGGTATACTAATCAATGAGATACCTCGATAATTGTTGCAATCCTTCCTGTTCCCTTGCTTATAGATAGGTGCAATTACTGCTTTTGTCCAATCTGAAGGTACCTTACCAACACTCCATGCTAATTTTACTAATGAAGCCATTTCATCCCTGCCTTCCCACTATACTTCACCATTTCAGGTCTAATTTCATCTATTCCTGCTGCCTTATGACAATGGAGTTTTCTTACTATCCTTTCCAGTTCCTCAAGCATAATTTCACCAACATCATTTTCCTCCTCCCCATGAGCTTGGCTGTTTGCAACACCACCAGGAAGATTTCCTTTTACATTGAGAAGGTGTTCAAAATATTCCCTCCACCTCTCCAGTGATTCCCTGGGATCTATTACGAGTTCACCTGAATTACTCAAAACACTGTTCATTTCCTTCTTCCCTAAGATTATTTTTTACTGTCCAGAAAGTTTTCCCCGCTGCTTGACCTAGCCTTCCCAGGTTATTACCAAAATCTTCCCACGACTTCTTTTTGGATTCAACAACTATTTGTTTCGCTCTGTTTCTTTCATCTACGTACAAATCCCTGTCTGCCTCGGCCCTTGTTTGGAGCCGTTTCTGATAAGCCTTCTTTTTACGTTTACAGGCTGCTCTCACTTCATCATTCCACCAAGATGTTCGCCTTTTCCCATCTTTACACACAGTTGTTCCTAGGCATTCCCTTGCTGCTTCTGCTACAGCATACCTGTATGCCACCCATTCACTTTCTATATCCTGAACCTGCTTACTGTCTACTGTTCGAAACTTCTCACTAATCATATCCATGTACTTCTGTCTAATTTACTCGTCCTGGTGATTTTCTACCGTTATTTGTTTGCAGACAGATTTCACTTTCTCTACCCTAGGCCTAGAGATATTTAGTTCACTACAGATCAGATAGTGGTTTGTATCATCGAAAAATCCGCGAAAAACTCGTACATTCCTAACAGATTTCCTGAATTCAAAGTCTGTTAAGATATAGTCTATTATGGATCTGGTACCCCTAGCCTCCCATGTGTAGCGGTGAATAGCCTTATGCTTGAAGAATGTATTCGTAACAGCTAAACCCATACTAGCACAGAAGTCCAACAAACGCTTCCCATTCCCATTAGCTTCCATATCTTCTCCACATTTACCAATCACCCTTTCGTATCCTTCAGTTCTATTCCCAACTCTCGCATTGAAATCGCCCATTAGCACTATTCTATCCTTGCTGTTGACCCTGACCACCATGTCACTCAATGCTTCATAAAACTTGTCAACTTCATCCTCATCTGCACCCTCACATGGTGAATACACGGACACAATTCTTGTCCTAATTCCTCCCACTGACAAATCTACCCACATCATTCGCTCATTTCCGTGCCTAACAGAAACTATGTTGCGTGCAATGGTATTCCTGATAAAGAGCCCTACCCCAGACTCTGCCCTTCTCTTTCCAACACCCGTCAAGTACACTTTATAATCTCCTATCTCTTCCTCATTATCTCCCCTTACCCGAATATCACTTACTCCTAGCACATCCAGATGCATCCTCTTTGCTGACTCAGCCAGTTCTACCTTCTTTCTTCCATAAACCCCATTAATATTGATAGCTCCCCATCGAATTCCATTTCGTTCGCCAAGTTGTTTCCAAGGAGTCCCTCGCCTGTCAAATGGGAGTGGGACTCCATTACTTCCATAGGTCCGAGGCTTGCTTAAAATGTTCTGAGCTCGGCAAATTCATGAAGCAGGATGCTACCCTACTTGCACATAGTCCAAGTGATGATCTCTTCTCTAACGGGTTATGGACCACCGGTGAATTGTATAGTCCTAGCCGCCTGAGCACAAGGCGGGCCACGACTCAGAATATGTCCGAGATGCCCACTCCCATTCCATAGCAGAGAGGAAGGGAGCATATCACCATGTGCCTGCCCTCTCAAGTTGGTCGCCACCACATCAGGCGTGGCTGCATTCTTCGCGATCGGAGGCTAGGTACTAGGGACCCCAAGGGAACCAGGCTGTGTAGCAGGTCTTAGGATTTATCGCACCATGGTTTGGTAACCAGCAAGGCCCGCGCTAATCACAGCAGTGCCTAGGAGGACTGATCCCCAGAATAACTGGACTGGCTTAGAATAGATTACTGACTTGTGCATGTTACCTGTTCCTAACTGACATTATTGCCTGGACTTTTCTCGCCTTCATCCATGCACGTGCCATCTACAATTCGTCAGGCTTTATATGTAGGCTATTTCCATTTCTGCCTATGTGGTGTTTTTCTGACCCTGAGTATCCGATTACACCATTATGATACCTTATCACCTCATCTGGCCTGGTAGCATACGGAACATGGGGATAGACAGATACTTCCTTCAGTATCACTTACTCCCAATCCTCCCTGTTGTTTCTTTTTCTTCTTAGAAATAACAGCATGTCCGAGGTGGTGTAGTTTGAAATGATCGGCACGTGGGGGAAGGAAGCTTCCACCCCCACGATGAAAAAAAAGGAGAATCAGAACCCCACCCCGTGGCGAGCCCAGACGGTCTGATCACGGTACGGCTGAATGGGCATCGTGAGACAGTAGTGTTAGGATGCTAGGTGTTCTCCAACACACCTAAAATCTTTAGTGGAACTTATCACTTCAGCATTAGACTCTACACTTACCGAATTCAGCAGTGACACATTGCCATTAATTCTTTACAGATATATATTTTTTTTTTTTTGCTAGGGGCTTTACGTCGCACCGACACAGATAGGTCTTATGGCGACGATGGGATAGGAAAGGCCTAGGAGTTGGAAGGAAGCGGCCGTGGCCTTAATTAAGGTACAGCCCCAGCATTTTCCTGGTGTGAAAATGGGAAACCACGGAAAACCATCTTCAGGGCTGCTGATAGTGGGATTCGAACCTACTATCTCCCGGATGCAAGCTCACAGCCGCGCGCCTCTACGCGCACGGCCAACTCGCCCGGTTCTTTACAGATAAAGTGTGAACTAGTGTATATTCATGTACTTGTTCTTAAAGATATTCAAGTATCGAACTTAAGAACAGTAATTAGTTATCCCTGTAAATGCAGTGTATATAGCTACAAGTACAGTGTATATAGTAGATCTCGGACAGTGAAGCCTATACAGTTAAATGCTTTGTGTCTTTTTTTAAATGTGAACTGTGTCAAGCGCCATACACCATCTTATGAAATTACGTTTATATGCCGACGGGAGTTTATACCAACAGTTAGATTGTATGTATATGTACGAACAGTAGGTCCAGTCAATAAGTGATCCAAGTTTCGTACTCAATCTTGTTTAGGCATTCAACACTAGAAATGTTAGTTATACTCCATTTTGTACAAGATTGTACCGACAGATTTATATTTTTGAGTTCTTTCTGTCCGCCTCTGTGGTGTAGTGGTTAGTGTGATTAGCTGCCACCCCCGGAGGCCCGGGTTCGATTCCCGGCTCTGCCACGAAATTTGAAAAGTGGTATGAGGGCTGGAACGGGGTCCACTCAGCCTTGGGAGGTCAAGTGAGTAGAGGTGGGTTCGATTCCCACCTCAGCCATCCTGGAAGTGGTTTTCCGTGGTTTCCCACTTCTCCTCCAGGTGAATGCCGGGATGGTACCTAACATAAGGCCACGGCCGCTTCCTTCCCTCTTCCTTGCCTATCCCTTCCAATCTTCCCATCCCTCCACAAGGCCCCTGTTCAGCATAGCAGGTGAGGCCGCCTGGACGAGGTACTGGTCATTCTCCCCAGTTGTATTCCAGACCAAGAGTCTGAAGCTCCAGGACACTGCCCTTGAGGCGGTAGAAGTGGGATTCCTCGCTGTGTCTGAGGGAAAAGCCGACCCTGGAGGGTAAACAGATGATGATGATGATGATGATGATGATGATGATGATGATGATGAGTTCTTTCTATTATTAATACAATAGACGTGCTGTACTGTCTGAATATTCTTTCACTTCGACAGAACAGTGAGGCAGTGGCCCTGTTTAGAAAGCCAAGCATATTGGCCAAGAGATTACACGCGCTGACCTTGCGTCACCTCGTAATCTGCAGATCTACAGGATGAGCAGCTGTCGCTTCATAGGTCAAGATCCATCCAGGCTTTAGTGCCATGGAGTTTGTTTGTTGCAAGTAGTGTTTTGCTACCAAATTGACTAGGGCGGTGTGAGTTTGGGTATATTGTATCTCCGTTAGGAGAAGCCACTTGTTCTACACTGAGGAATATATCATACAAGTACTTACACCACATATTTTCATGAGTGTGCTGCAGTTTTTACGTTACTTTCAATATGCCATCGGGCTCCCGATAACGATCCCTGTTGACTGGGTGGTGTGGGGAGCATTCCTGGCTTACCAAGGTTCACTCCCTGCATTCCACAGCTTGCTCCTGTCGCACGCATATTTATGGACTAAATTAACAAATCTGTATCTGTTACAGCATGCATTCACATGGAAGCGAGTGAAGATATTTTAACCATCACAGAGTAAAAACATTTTGAATTGATAACAGCTGGCTCTATTGCTACCAGTTGGAATAAACTGCGAAGCCCATGTTAAAAGCTAGCTCGAGTCCACTATACACGGTGAAGAGAATATTGTTATTGCGTAACTAAATTGTGTGGGTCAATAACACCAGAAGGGGCAGGGAGGTCTTGACGACAGATAAAATGTTTACGTGATTATAAACTGCATTCTGCTCTAATAAAAAGATACAACAATAACAGGATAATTACTGTATAACCACAACTTGATATTCCTACGTGTGTACAATTCATTTATTTAGCGTATGACTAATATAGACATAATTTAGGAAGTGGTCTTATTCAGTAATACAATATGCAAGGTGGGAGGTGTATGGTAATAAGCCGAAAGGCATAATAAAATATAGTAAAAGTTGTGTAGTTTGAGAGAAAATTGGAGAATAAGTACGTAGCAGTGACAAAACCACTTGCAATAGTTCATAAGCAGGTAAGCCGGACGGTTGATGTGTCAGCAGTTAGGACCAGGTATGCTTAGAAAGAGAGAGAGAGAGAGAGAGAGAGAGAGAGAGAGAGAGGCGCAGGACATAAAAGTCAACACAGTAGAGAAACATACACAAGACTGCAATTGCATTGCCAAATTTAACAAACAATCTCAGGGAAACTGTTCGAAGTGCTCATAGCTGTAGGAAAATCTCCACGTTATGCCTCAGGACAACTTCTATCATCGGTTCTCAATCAACACCTGCCTGAGTATTTTAGGAGATCGTTTACCAGTACCAGTTATCTTACTTGTACGCTTTATTCGTGGGTATTACAGAGTTCCTCGCAAGTACGTTATCGGATTTACTGGAGGAAGTATAGTTTAAAATGTGGCGGATCATGTTATTTTTACACGATGGTACACCACAGCTACCACGTAGTGTGCGAGTATTTAGATCAGGCATTTCAAGATCAATGGCCTGCGAGATCTCCTGACCTTAATCCACCGAACATTTTACCACGGTGGCCATGAAAATCGAAGTATGCAGTAGGAATGCGATCTTTAGAAGACCTCTGGGAACGAATTTTTCAAGCAGAGTATATTCGGAATGCCCCTGATGTCTTGGCTAGAATACGTCACAACTGGATTCGGCAATATGAAGCCTGCATATGGGAGTACTGTGCACATTAAGCAATTCTTGGTACGTGAAAGAGCCTCATTGGTAGCTAACTCACTCGCCAGTAAGTCTCGTTTTCGTGCTTGATCAACTAACCAATGACAGAAGTGCACGCACGGTAGAAAACTGGTGAGGGACTCTACACCTGGTGAATGGGCGCAATATTTCTCCAAGTGGACATACCGATGACATGTGCTATAATATGAGTCCTGTACACTGAATCCCCTCCCACAATTGCTACGTTATGTCCTTCCACGACTAGGATTTCATATGGGCGTACGGAACCTCGATATTCAATGCGCGGTGTCAGTCATAATTGCGGACATGCTGCCCTACTGCAAATGCCATTGCAGAATTCGACACACTTCTATTAAGGAATGCATATACAAACATATATCATCATTATAGACCGTTATGCCTTTCGGCGTTCAGTCTGCAAGCCTCTGTGAATTTACTAAATGTAGCCAAAAGTCTCTATTTGCAACTTGTGCGGTGGCCTCATTTAGTTCTATACCTCTTATCTTTAAATTGTTAGAAACTGAGTGTAACCATCATCGTCTTGGTCTCCATCTACTTCTCTTATCCTCCATAACTGAGTCCATTATTCTCCTAGGTAACCTATCCTCCTCCATTCACCTCACATGACCCCACCACTGAAGCCGGTTTTTTGCGTACAGCTGCATCCATCGAGTTCATTCCTAACTTAGCCTTTATCTCCTCATTCCGAGTACCCTCCTGCCATTGTTTCAACCTGTTTGTACCAGCAATCATTCTCGCTACATTCATGTCTGTACTTCTAACTTATGAATCAGATATTCTGAGTCCACCCAGCTTTCGCTCCCGTTAAGAAAAGTTGGTCAAAACAGACCGATGAAAAGATAATTTGGTCCGGGAACTGACTTCCTTCTCACAGAATACTGTTGACCGCAACTGCGAGCTCACTGCGTTAGCTTTACTGCACCTTGATTCAATATCACTTACTATATTACCATCCTGGGAGAGCACACATCCTAAATACTTGAAATTATCTACCTGCTGCAGCTCTGTATCACCAATCTGACATTCAAGTCTCTCGGATTTCTTACCTGCTGACATCAATGTAGTCTTCGAAAGGATCATTTTCATACCATACTCATTGCACATATTTTCAAGTTGCAAGATATTAGACTGCGGGATTTCGGCACAATCTGCCATTAGGACCAAGTTGTCAGCATAGGCCAGACTGCTTACTGCATTTCCACCTAACTTTCTTTCTTTCAGCAGATGATTCATATAAACTACGAACAACAAAGGTGAAAGATTGCAGCCTTGTCTAATCCCTGTAAGTACCCTGAACCAAGAACTCATTCTACCATCAATTTTCACTGCAGCCCAAATGTCAATATAAATATCTTTGTTTGATTTTAATAGTCTACCCTTAATCCCACAGTCCCGCAGTATGGTGAACATCTTTTCCCTCAGTACCCTGTCATGAGCTTTCTCTAGATCTACGAAACATTCCTCTCGTAGCATTTTCCAATCACCTGGCGCATACTGAAAATCTGATCCTGACAGCCTCTCTGTGGTCTGAAACCACACTGGTTTTCATCCAACTTCCTCTCAACTACTGATCGCACTCCCCCTTTCAAGATGCCAGTGTATACTTTGCCTGGTACACTAATCAACGAGATACCTCGATAGTTGTTGCAATCCTTCCTGTTCCCTTGCTTATAGAAAGGTGCAATTATAGCTTTTGTCCAATGTGAAGGTACCTTACCAACACTCCATGCTAATCTTATTATTCTATGAAGCCATTTCAATCCTGCCTTCCCACTATACTTCACCATTGCAGGTCTAATTTCATCTATTCCTGCAGCTTTTTGACAATGGAGTTTATTTACCATCCTTTCCACTTCCTCAAGCGTAATTTCACCAACATCATTTTCCTCCTCCCGATGAGTTCCGTTGTTCGCGACACCACCATGAAGATTTCCTTGTACGTTGAAAAGATTTTCGAAATATTCCCTCCACCTGTCCAGTGATTCCATGGGATCTATTATTAGTTCACCTAAATGACCCAAAACACTGTTCATTTCCTTTTCCCTCCCTTCCTAAGATTCTTTATTACTGTCCAGAAGCATAAATTCGCGTAGTACTGCGAGTATTCTGTCGTGCCTCACTATACGCTAGCAGCATGTCGAGCTACTCGTGGTTTGAATACACTGCCATCGTCCAAACACTGTTAATGCATCCAATCTGCCAATACTAATAGTTCGCGCGACCTTGCGAACTCAGAGCGATATTCGAAATTGAACAGCTGTTAAATAGGTGAAGTGTACACAGACAGCTGATAAGTTGCGTCTTTAGTGAGGGGAAAGGAAGGAGGGTACATTTCCGCCGGTTAAAACAACACGTACCGGTAGTTCCCGTACCTCCGCAGACATTCATGCGACACTGGATGAGCGCTATTTTCAAACAGCGTCCGTTACGATAGCAGCGAAAAAGTGGTTGCAATAACATGGATGTCTGTGGATATGCAGAAATGACGCAAACATTCTTTCTTTGTTTCGTTGTGTTCTGCAACATACAACATATCAAGGCTACATGAAGCACTCTTAACATTCTAGACATGGTCAAATATCTTACCTTAAACATTTTCTCTGCTAAATCATGCAACTTTTATTATACTTTCTTCACATCTTTTGGCTCATTTCCACCTAGGAAATTGTATGTTGTCGACTTCCGAACCAAAACTTCTCTCGCTGCGTACATACACAGCTCTACACAACAAAGAAATACTGGAAAAGGCGGTAAATTTGCTCGAATCCATTGCACACCGTAAGCTATACTTGCCTCCTAGGTTGTGCCAAATGAGCAGAAATGACACAGTATCCATGCGTTCTCCTGGAAATTACATAGAATGCCGTGTCCATCACATCGTAAAAAGTATTTTCAGACTAACCATACAACTTCAACTTAGCACTTAGTAGGCGAATTACGAATACCATTTTACTTTCTTACTGGGCATTATTATTGATCTCGTAGCCATATTGGGTGAAGATTACTTCCGAAGTAGAGGTAGAATTCTTGGCTTATACCATTCTTACCGTACCTTACCATGAGGTTGTGGAGTGGCGACGTATATTCATAACAATATAAGCGAGCCTCTTTTATCGCTGAAAGTGTAAAAGCGAGTAATTGTACGATATTATTGTTCAATTTAAAATTAAGGACATACAAACTGACTAAATTATAACCAGCAGAGAAGGCTCTAGTGGACAGGAATGAGGACAGATTGAATGTAAAGGACTCGGTTTAGTAACATCTAGGAATCGCTAATGCATGAACTTACTAGCCCAATTGTTATTACTCAGGTTATTTGGTATGGTGGGGATTGTATGACGTAGGCCTACTAATATGAAATCTGTGGTGCTGTATTTTTAATCTGGCCTTACGTGTTTATTGTCAGTGTAATCGATGGATGATTAAATTTAATGAATCTAATATAGAGATACAGTAGAGTCCTCGAAACTCGACTCTCGGTAAATCGACATTCCATAAAACTCGACATTTGCATAAGTTTATTTTTTCCTTCTATATGGATATAATAACGTGTCCTGACTGATTGACTGACTGACTGACTGACTGACTGACTGATTCATCATCGTCTAGCCAAAATTACTGGACTTAAAGAAATGAAATTTTGGAATACATTTTTATTCGGGTGCAGGTGCTCAGTTGGGGAGGATTTTATGATATTCCGTCACTAAGGGGATAAAAAGGAGGTTGCACATTTTAAATGAAGATATCTATATCTCAACAACTTAAAAGTTTACACACGTAAAAATTGTTATTTGGGATCCCCTTCAAAAATAAAGAAACACGTACCTTTTTGTTTTCGGAAAATCCCGTTAAGGGAAGGGGGGTGAAAAAAGGGGAAAAGGGGGTTCAATACCTTTATGAGGATACTTGTAGTGAATAAATAATGTAATTAGTCTGTACTTACACTAGTTGAACGGAATGTCTAGGGACAGTAATTTTTGGAACATGTAACTCATAACAACTTTTTGGTGACTAGTGACTGGCACAAGGCTGTTCTCTTTTGATGGTGGGGCAACTCGCGTCAATTACTCATCACTCATTGCATTGTTTTTGCAGGTTATTATATGAGACGGTTATCCCACAGAAAATTAATTCTAAAGATTGAATGGCATGCATTACCTGCACGATTCTTTCAGTTACATTTTCCATTTCTAAGTGAATCGTTCATGAAAGTTTCATGCTAAGTTCCTTCACCAGTGAAAATTTCGAGGGCGAAGAAGAGGAAACAAAGCAGCATGGCTATTGAAATGAAATTGGATGCAATAAAGATTAAACATTTAATGTATTTGTAACTATTTTTATGTTTAAAACCATTCTTCTAGATTCAGTTTTACCGAGCTCGATAGCTGCAGTAGCTTAAGTGCGGCCAGTATGCAGTATTCGGGAGATAGAGGGTTCGAATCCCACCATTGGCAACCTTGAAGATGGTTTTCCGTGGTTTCCCCATTTTCACACCAGGCGAATGCTGGGGTTGTACCTAATTAAGGACACGGCCACTTTCTTCCCATTCCTAGCCCTTTCATGTCCCATCGTTGCCATAAGACTGATCTGTGTCGGTGCGACGTTGAACAACTTGTAAAAATGAAGCTCAAGTTTTATATTCTTTTTAGCCTCTATGAGTTACAAGATTTCACTATATTAATATAACCTGAAATGTGTTTCACATAACCCTTCCACGATCCATAAAACTCAACATTTCCGTAACTTGACAACCTCTCAGCCCACAATAGGTCGACTTGGTGGAACTCTATTGAGCTAACATTCAGCATGAGGAAGGAATAACTGTTCGTAAGTCCTGCAAAACATAAGGATATAACATCAAATTAAGATATGAGGTACCGTACCATGATAGAGACATGTGTAGGACCTTTAGTCATCGATGCAATAACTTTGAAAATGGAGAAGAGCAGGATTATACTAACGCATAATCCAGTTTGGGTTATTATTATTATTATTATTATTATTATTATTATTATTATTATTGTTATTATTATTATTATTATTATTATTATTATTATTATTATTATTATTATTATTATTATTATTATTATTATTATTATTATTATTATAAATATCTTACAAATAGGAGACATCGCAGTAGTAATATTTACTTATAATAATATGGGAATGTTTCGTAAATGTATTATAACATAAAATGTAGTTTAAAACTATACGCTACAGCTAACACAAATTGTACCGTAATTAATTCATTCACAATACGTGGTGATACGAAGAAAACAATATATAAACATTACAATTGAATAACATAGCATTCTAACTCTGAACTATCACTAACCTACTGTACTTGTTACTTGTTTTGACCTAGGATACATTCAAATTGTTCACGCCATTTAAATAACAACATATTTTTCTTGGTTTGAATGAATGGCGTTGCCGTATTAAATAAAACTCTTCATGAATTACTTTTTTTGTTATGATACGTCAATGTGATAGAATTCCTTTAAGATTATTTTTACAGATTTTTTTTTTTTTTTTTTTTTTTGCTAGTTGCTTTACGTCGCACCGACACAGATAGGTCTTAGGGCGACGATGGGACAGGGAAGGGCTAGGAGTGGGAAGGAAGCGGCCGTGGCCTTAATTAAGGTACAGCCCCAGCATTTGCCTGGTGTGAAAATGGGAAACCACGGAAAACCATTTTCAGGGCTGCCGACAGTGGGGTTCGAACCTACTATCTCCCGAATACTTGATGCTAGCCGCATTAAGCGACTACAGCTATCGAGCTCGGTGATTTGTTATTTTGGCATGCTACTTGCTTACATTAATGAATTGAGAAATTCGATTAAATTCCGCACCATACAGAAAAGGGCTATCGGTCAGTCAACTGCGGATGGTTGACCCATGACTTTGATTAAGATCAAACATTAAATCTTCTTTATCGCTATTTTATCGATCAAAAGAGTCTAAAGTATGGGATCCTCACTCGACTGCTTGCATTTCTTGGCGTACTTTCAAGGGACTTTCCTCTTTACAAAGCCAGCATTCCATTTAAAGCTGAAGCGCAGAATCTGGCAATCCTTCATCGAGGCATTGGTCAAATGAATATGCTGTATTATAGTTAATTACTCAGACGAGGAAACCTGAGGCTACAAGTTTTTCGTGCAGTACATTAGAATTCATTTTAACATCATTTCTACGGTTTTCGTGTTATTATAACTTTTCAAATATTTCGAAAGTTAAACTACCTCGTCACTGCGTGTCTTATGTGTTTGACATTAGGAAAATATTCTACGGCTCCATTTTAATTACTAACTTATATTAGTATGCTAAAATTCGTTTAAAAATAACCTTATATGGTTCTCCAAGTGCTCATGAGTTTTAGAGCACCTTTGCGATTTTAATTCCCATCTAGTTTTGATATTTTGCATGATAAGATGTAAAAATCTTGTATGTAGTTCAGAATCTCATCACGATTAAATTGTACCACACCGAACTTGTATAAATTCAAAATATAATAATGAAACGATCCAAAATTAACTGACTGTAAATTGCAATAAAATTGCTAGGTCTCCGAAAGCTTTATGTGTAGGAGGGTGAATTTCCCTGTCAAATAACAGTTAGACGTCGTTTAATGCACGAGGAATGAACGCTTATTACTACTGTAGGTAGTGAACTAACAATGCATATGACGTTATCACTTCAAGTGTTATCCCTTCTGCAAAACAGTATTTCCACTCATATTTCCGCGTATCTTCTTTCATCGTTTCCTTACCTCTTGTCCTATCACGACCAAAATACTATATCTACTGTCTGTTAGGTTATCAGCCCAGATGCTGGTTGGATCCTCAAATAGCACCACCAAAGGTTATGCGGTTATAAGGAAACAGCAAAAACCAATGGCAGCACCAAAATAAGGCGTACTAGGCGGGACGAGGAGTGAGATAGTTTGCCATTAATTTCCTCACTGGTCAGAAAGTGCTATTGCTGCACGACTGATCCTATGAGCAACACCTTTCACAACACTCAGATGCACTAGTCGTGCTCTGAATGTCATTACTCAGCACCACCCATACCCCAGCAGCTTCCATATTTTCACAGCCATGGATGAGACTGGGACTTCGGTGAAAGCTACACTTTACTCTGGCCTGTGCCAAGAGATAATTACAAAAGTACTGTATCCTTCAAGAAATGGCAGCAGGCTTCTATATCTACTGTGTAGGTAATTTCTTAATAAATCCGTAAATCACACTACTCTTTACAACCGCTCTTTCATAATCTCAGTGTTCATGTCATGGAATTCTCTACGTGAAAACTTTAGGGATGTTGCTTCTCATTACACTTTCGAGGTGGCTTACCGCGAGCAGTTATTGAATGGATTCCACTGATATTCTGGATGATTGCTGAAAGAATGAACAAACGATTGAGTGTGACAAACGAATGTAAATTTCATTTAACACTTTAATTTACCATGTTGATATTAAGGACTTTGTTATTTCCATTTGTGAGCTCGCATCCAGGAGATAGTGGGTTCGAATCCCACTGTCAGCAGCCTTGAAGACGGTTTTCATTGGTTTCCCATTTTCACACCAGTCAAATGCTGGGGCTTATTTAAGGCCACGGCCGCTTCCTTCCCATTCCTAGGCTTATCTGTCCCATCGTCGCCATAAGACCTATCTGTGTCGGTGCGACGTAATGCAAATAGCAAATATATATATTTCTATTACATCGTTATGGCCAATTAAGGAGGGAGGTTGAACTCATTTAGGTGATATTTTTGCTTTCTTCTACTCCCAAAATCCCTTCATCCTCTCACTGAGATTTTTCTACGTTCTTCTGTCCAGGTATTAGGTATCTTCAACTTGCTAGCATAATGGATTCAATTGTTATTATTATTATTATTATTGTTATTATTATTATTATTATCCTCATTATTTATGCCTTTACTGGCAAGACCTAGTGTTTACAATGCACTATGTCTTCTGGTGCGGCCTAGAACACATTCGCTCCTTACATTGACCTGTCTCAGTCTCATCCTTGGCTTTGACAACATGAAAGTGACCGCGATATGAGTGATGCTAGTAAATGCTACTCTTTATGCAGATCAATTTGGCTTCAGAAGAAATGTAGGAATACGTGAAGAAATCCTGACTTTACGTCTGATCTTAGAGGATCGAATTAAGAAGGACAAGCCCACATATGTGGCGTTCATAGATGTAGAGAAGGCATTTGATAATGTTGATTGGGCCAAACTATTTGAGATCCTGAAGATGATCGGGATCAAATACCGGGAACGAAGAATTATCTACAATCTGTATAATCAGTCTGCAGTAATAGGAATCGACGGCTTTGAAAAAGAAGCAGCAATCCGGAAAGGAGTGATGCAAAGTTGCAGTTTGTACCCCATCCTTTTCAATGTTTATATAGAACAGGTAGTAAAGGAAATCAAAGAGGAATTTGGGAAAGGAATCATTATTCGAGAAGAGGAAATCAAAACCCTGAGATTTGCAGAAGATATTGTTATTGTACCGGGCGGTACACCTCCACGCCGCTAATTCAAACTTTGCGCCAGTTGAAACTCCCCTACTGGAGGAAGTCTGAACCTTATCTAATGTGTTAATTTTCAAGTTTCTCAGAAGATGTCACTACTTGGAAATTTTGAAGTTTCTGAACTGGGTTGTTTTCGACGTATTTTTGTTTTGCCTGTAGTAAGAAGTGTGAACATACTCTTCCAGAGGACACTACTGAAGAACTACAATGGTGCACCCTAGTGTGAAGTGAAAGAACTGTTTTTTGGAGAAATTTTTATTTCAAAAGTTTGTTCCTTGTTAAATTTCTTTCTGTTATTGTTTAAGTTGGCTGTATAACCCTTTCTTTCCCCTTGTTTTGAATTTAGCCAATCCCGAATTTCTTTAATTAATTTATGACCAATCCGGTGTATCTTCTCCAAAGGGGATATATTGCTTAACCCTAGCCAATAAAGTTTTGTGGGAGGGTTTTCTCATTCCTGAAACGCCCCGAACTTTCCGCGAGAGTATATAAACTGCTGATTTTCGGGTCTCCGCGCCACTTCAGTAACATCTTTCAGTGTGTAAAGTACGTAGCAGGGGGCGGGGAGCGCCTCTTTCTTCGGGCAGCAGTTCATCCACAAGGTAATGGCCTTTTAATAACTTCTTTTCTTGCTAGCTCAGCAGTTTAACTCTCGGGGCAGGTCCGAATCCTTTTCCATGTAACTTTCCTTTAATAATGTAAAGACACTCGGTGTCACTTCTTTCTGTTTTAACAACATATTGGGATAGAGAGTGCTTAACCCTCTCGAGCTCCCAGTCATATTGTATTGAGGTGAACTTATTGTCTCACCCGGTTCTTCCTTAACGTAATGTAAAAGTCACCTCTTTAGTATGGGCTTAGCCCTTGCATTAACGGCCTAGTGCCAAGTAGGTTTTAAACAAATGTATTAGGAGTGCAGATCGCCTCCTCTCAAATTGGTGTTTTAGAGGCCATGTAATTAACCTTTTCTCACTTAATAGGCCTCAGTAGGTTGGGTATTTTACCCCTGTGTTTATGTCCTTAGAGGACAGCTTGAAGGTGGAATTTGGTGTGGCCTTTGACAGGCTTAAGTTTTGAGAGCGAGTTGCTCTTTCTTGAAAATTTTGTTTTCTGCGCGCCTCAAGGAGGCTTTACTGTGTAATTTGGAGCAAGTGCTCCTGGGCATGAATGGGGTTTTCTGCCCCTCTGTTGAAACTTGTTTTGGGGTAAAACTGGGCTAATTGCTCAAGAATTGTGAGTTCGGGGCTCGAAGCCCAAATCCTGTAAATACTGTAATTGTACTTTGTTGCCTTGCTACTCTGTACCTGCCATGCTTGTTATTTCTTGATTTTGCAAAGAAAATATAACCTTGTTAAATTTTAAATTAACTTTAATTTCGTAGCCTGAGACTTGTTCACCCCCGCACCTTCTTTCACCTCTGCTGTTCCACAGATACCTCGGAACAAGTGGTAGCAGAGCGTGGTTGCATGGGTCTCAATTTAGCCCCTTTTGACGGCTAAATATTGCCTTGATCCGAACTCTAACTATTTTTTCAGTTGCTGGAATTTTTACCTTTTCCTTTTTCAAAATTGTTCTCTCATCATGCCCGGCTCTCGCGATGTTCTCCATCTTAACTATTTGCGCAAGGAGGAGTTGATCTATGAATTAACTATCAGAAATGTGCAATCTGGAGGCACGGTTGCGGTAGATACAAATAAGCTTAGCGAGTCCCTTGATTTGCCCATTTCCATCCCCACTTTGGGAGAGAAAGAAATTGACGACTCTATTTCCACGATCACCGACAATACTACTGAGCTAGCATCTGTAGTTAGTTTTTTGAAGAAAATGATCCTTCTCCTAATCAAATTAAGCGTGCGCAAGCCAGGCTATTTCATTTTTCAAATAGAGTTAACGATCTGTTGTCTCTGAAGTTGAATGACGTTCAGAGGAAGGAAGCTAGTATGGTTCTTGAAAATCTTTCTGAATTGTCCAGTAAGGTTACCCAATTGTTAACTGGGGAAGTTCCTCCCAAAACTGATCAACCCACCACGGTGAATGTGGGTAGCGAGGAAGAGCCTCCTAAGGGAGACGTCAATAGGAAAACTGTTGCAGCTCAAACAACCTCTGCCCCATTGGACAACGAGTCTGAACGCCGAACCTCGTTGAATAATGTACGTTCTGAATTGACATCTTTGCCACTTAAACCTTTACCTACTATGTCACCTGGGTTCAGCAGCTTGCCTCATCCATTAGCAATGTTGCTCAGAGGTATCTCTAAGTTTTCTGTTAACACTACCAGTGAAATTATTTCTTTCTTAAGGTTTTTAGTTGAATTTCAGGATCATGCCCTTGTTTTTTCTCTTTCTCCATGTCAGATTTTGCAAATCATCTATCCCTATGCAGTTGGTATTCTCTCAGACAAAATAGTAAGGGGCATTGCCGAGCAATCATCTATTGAAGACTTCCACGCCCACTTGCTAACTAACTTCATCCCGGCTAGGGCAAGGTCCTCCCTTATTCAGAAGTACTATTATCGTGTACAGCGCTTGGATGAAAACTTGGCAGACTTCATACAAGATATTAAGTTCTATACTAGGGTGTTTGCTCTTCACTTCGCTGAGGAAGTGTACAAGCTATTGTGGAAGGTATCTCACCATTCTATAGGTCATATTTGTGTTTCGCGGCGTGCCCGCAAACCTTCTCGGAACTTGAAGCATTGGCCGTCTCAGCGGAAGGAGTTAGATACGCCGATTCCTTGCGTGTCGCGAAAGAACCCCCTCCTTCTTTTAGTAATCCTCGGCCTCCACCTCGCCGACCAGTCACACCTCGTAAATGTTATGCTTGCGGGTCGCCCGAGCATCTTCGGAACAAGTGCCCATTGATCAAATCTAGTAGGGCAAATAATGGAGCTGGTTCATCACAAGGCTGTTTTAAATGTGGGGCTTTCTCACATATCGCCAAGAATTGCCCAAATTCGAATAGCACCCCCTCCTGCTCAACTTCTGGTGCAAATTCCACCAATGCCAATAATAAAAAGTGACTAGATGCTTCGGCTGAGTCGACTAATCCATCTTCCCGAGGCTCAGCCCCTGGTAAACAGGTCGAAAATTCAGGGAAAATGCAGTCCTCAAATTCATCTGTTGAATGCCCCAAAGGATGTCTTAGGATTGCGGCGGATACCCCCGCACCCGTACGTTTTCTCAAAATTGAGTTAAATAAGGAGCCTATAACAGCTCTATTAGATTCAGGCAGTGTTTGTTCTATTATTTCGGCTGAATGGTATTCAAAATTGAAATCTGTTTGTAAGCTTCCTGACTATTGTTCGTCTTCGGTCCAATATGTTTCGGCTAATTCATCTCCACTAGAATTTCTAGGTTCTGTAAATGTCAAAATTCGTCTTTTTAAATTTACTTGGAAAATTAAATTGTTTGTGGCCAAGCACTTGTCTTGCCCCATTATATTGGGAGCTAACTTCATTTCTCACACTGGTCTTGTGCTCGATCTTCAGAGTAAGTCGTGCACATTCAAATTTGCGTCCAATTGTAAAATCCCCTTGTTAAAGTGTAATTCTGTATTATGTTCCTCTATTTCGCCTACCCAGGATGAGATGTTGTTAGACCTTAGACATCTACCTGAGGAGCAGGCTGATAGTATTCGTAAATTTTGTCAGTCGTTTCCAGAGGTGTTCTCTGATACTCTTGGGGTTACTGATCTGATCGAATACAAAATTGAGGTCACGGATTCAATTCCTGTCCGTTTTCCTCCATATAGGCTGTCTCCACCTAAAATGAAGGCTCTGAAAGAAATCATTGATCAAATGCCGAAGGATGGTATTATTAGGCCCTCTAAGTCGGCGTATTCTTCGCCTATTTTTCTAGTCCCGAAACAACAAGGTGGCTTCAGGCCTGTCATTGATTATAGGGCTCTCAATCGGAAGGTGGTGTTACAATCTGTGCCCCCTCCCGACCTTCATTCTTGTTTTTCGTGGTTTCGAAAATTTAAATTCTTCACCATTTTGGACCTGAATCAGGCCTACAATCAAATTCCCCTAGCCGAAGAGTCTAAACATCTTACAGCGTTTGCCACGGATTGGAATTTGTATGAATACAACCGCGTGCCTTTTGGGCTCCCCACGGGAGCAGCTGTACTCACTAGACTGCTAGATAGGGTCTTCTCCGACATCAAATTTGAGTACTTGTATCACTATCTGGATGATGTCGTCGTATTTTCGGAGACCTTTGAAGAACATCTAGATCATCTGCGAGAAGTTCTCAATCGCCTTCGTAAGGCTGGGTTAACTGTGAAGTTGTCCAAGGTTGCCTTTGCTAAGCCCTCCATGTCATTCCTAGGGCATATTGTGTCACCTGATGGTGTTGCAGTCGATCATTCTAGAACACAGGCCATCCGTGATTTTAAACCTCCCAAGGACATCAAAGGTATCGCCAGATTCATTGGTATGGTGAATTTCTTCAGGAAGTTTATTCCTAACTTCGCTAATAGAGCGGCGCCCTTAAACCTTCTTCGTAGGAAAGGCATCAAATTCGAGTGGGGACCTTCTCAAAAAGCCGCTTTTGAAGATCTTAAATTAGCTCTCTCTAATGCCCCTGTCCTTGCTTTGCCCGATTTCTCGAAGAAATTCATCGTCCAAACTGACGCGTCGTCGTCGGCGGTAGCTGCAGTCCTTCTTCAAGAGACTGAACTAGGGAGGCGCCCCATCGCCTATGCATCTAGGACTCTATCGGCTCAAGAAGCCAAGTATTCCATCTATGAGCTCGAAGGTTTGGCAGTCTTATTTGCCTTAGAAAAGTGCCGTCTCTATCTGGAACATGTCAAATTCGACCTGGAGACAGATAATCAAGCCTTAAGCTGGGTCTTAGGTAGGCCGCGTCGTACTGGTCGTATAGCCCGTTGGGCCATCCGTATTTCTGCCTTCCAATTCGATGTCAGGCATATCAGATGTGCCGAAAATGTTGTTGCTGATGGACTCAGCCGTATGTTTTCCAACGACGTTGAGACCCATTAACCGGTCGACAGTTCATCACCTCCCGAGTCCATACTATTTGATGTTAATGCCATCTTAACAGATGCTCCCATGCTCTTTAGGGATATCGAGAAATACCAACGTGAAGATTCGACGCTGGCTCCGATAATGGAAACCCTTTCTTCTGGGGAACATGTTGTCCCTTATGTACTGAGGAATGGTGTTCTATGTTGCCCTTCGACGCATGACAAGATGATGAAGGTTGTCGTTCCAGCTGTTCTTGTACCTATGATCTTCAAGTACTATCATGAGACCCCATTAGGGGGGCATCTTGGAATCTTTAAAACTCCTGAAAAGATTCGTGAAAGGTTCATCTGGAAAGGTATGGACGATGAAATCCGTGAACTAGTAAAGGCTTGTAAATCCTGCTTGCTTAGTAAACCCACCATGTCCACCAAGGTAGGCCTGTTGTCTTCACATCAAGCGTCGCGCCCTATGGAACGCCTGTATATTGATTATGTAGGACCCTTCCCCCAGTCGAAGGGAAATGCCAACAAGTTCATCTTTGTATGTGTAGATTGTTTTTACAAGATTTTCCTGGTTATTTCCGACTAAGCTGGCTACCGCTCAGTCCACCATTACTTGTCTAAATTCAATCTTTGCTTCTTTTGGTCCGTGTCAGTATATTGTGTCTGACAATGCTAAAGCCTTCACATCTAATTTATTTCGTAAATTCTGCTTTGACCTGTCCATCTCTCATGTGACAACTTCTGCTCATTACCCTCAACCATCTCTGGCTGAACGGGTTAATCGTAATCTCAGGTCCGCGCTTATTGCCTATCATCATAAAGATCATTCTAGGTGGGACACGTCCCTGCATTGTTTAGCCTTTGCTTTGAACTCGGCGGTTCGTGAATCTCATAAGTTTACGCCAGCTTCGCTGATGTTCAACTTTGTTCCCAACACGCCGCTCTTAACCTCTGGTCTCTGAGTGACATTCTACCTGAGGCAATAGACCCAGATAACATTAAAGATCTTTGGAAGAAGGCTAAAGCCTACCTTAAAGTGTCTCATGAAAAGGTTAGGGAAAGATATGATCGTGGACGGAGACCCACCCATTTGAAGGTAGGGGACCAGGTGATGGTCAAGAATTTTGTTCCCGTGGGCAAGCTTGCCCCCAGATTTCATGGGCCGTGTACTATTCTAGATTTCCTTCCGCCGGTTACGTTGTTATTAAGTAATCCAGCCACCGAGAGGATATTTAGGGTTCACCTGTCACAGGTGAAACCGGTGTAATTTCTGTGTTAACTTGCTTCATATAATTTTGAAAGAAATAGGAAGGTTATATTTTTTTGAGGGGTTTCACCCTTAAGGCCTTCTGCCCTTTGTGTGTAATTATTTTTGGTAATCCTCCCCCGATCAGTTAAACTGCCATCCTGTCCTTACCGTGGCCATTACCACGCTCCCGTCTCCTGCTAACATAACACACAGTGGCTTATATATGCCATGAATATCTTCACGCCGCTGGCCCCTCAACCTCTCCACAAAGCCTGTGCCCTCAAAAAAGTTAATGGTCCAACAAAATTCTGCCGCCGAGCTTTAATGTTTCAGTGCCCCCGCAGCAGCGCGGCGCCGTACCGTTCCTGAGACAGGGTACGGGCCCGCCCTTCGCCAGTGAGGCCAACCTGTGTACGGCGAGCCGGAGTCCTCCTCCCGGCCAAGGCTGATGTGCGGCGCACAACCTGTAACTGGCCCGCGACCTGCATGTTCGCCGCGGGCGCGGAGTGCTTCAACTCCACTACTCCTCTCATAGTGCGGGCGAGCGGTATCTCAGGGTACTTGAGGGGTCCGAGCGGCCTCCTCTGAACTCAAGCAGCGGCGGCTGGTCTGGCCGCCAAACTTATCAACGTTTAAAGTACATATCCAGCTATATGGACATTCCAGTTCAACAATTACTGCCTTTTTTTTTTTTTTGGATTTTACTGCAATATCTGGTGGACTTAGAAAATTTTTTCTCAACTTTAAAAACTAAAAGTTTCCTTCTAAATTCAACTTCTACAAACATAAAGACATTACTTCAGAAGTTACTACAAGAATTTTGAAACTGGATCAAACTAAATTTAGAAAATTTTTATAAATACTTCTGCAATTAACTTCCATATCAACATCATAGCTTGGACCTTATGTTGAAATAAAAGTTTATGTTCTTCTGTGTTACCCATTGGAGGGACCTTTGGGGGGGGGGAGGTCTGTACCGGGCGGTACACCTCCACGCCGCTAATTCAAACTTTGCGCCAGTTGAAACTCCCCTACTGGAGGAAGTCTGAACCTTATCTAATGTGTTAATTTTCAAGTTTCTGAACTGGGTCGTTTTCGACGTATTTTTGTTTTGCCTGTAGTAAGAAGTGTGAACATTCTCTTCCAGAGGACACTACTGAAGAACTACAATGGTGCACCCTAGTGCGAAGTGAAAGAACTGTTTTTTGGAGAAATTTTTATTTCAAAAGTTTGTTCCTTGTTAAATTTCTTTCTGTTATTGTTTAAGTTGGCTGTATAACCCTTTCTTTCCCCTTGTTTTGAATTTAGCCAATCCCGAATTTCTTTAATTAATTTATGACCAATCCGGTGTATCTTCTCCAAAGGGGATATATTGCTTAACTCTAGCCAATAAAGTTTTGTGGGAGGGTGTTCTCATTCCTGAAACGCCTCGAACTTTCCGCGAGAGTATATAAACTGCTGATTTTCGGGTCTCCGCGCCACTTCAGTAACATCTTTCAGTGTGTAAAGTACGTAGCAGGGGGCGGGGAGCGCCTCTTTCTTCGGGCAGCAGTTCATCCACAAGGTAATGGCCTTTTAATAACTTCTTTTCTTGCTAGCTCAGCAGCTTAACTCTCGGGGCAGGTCCGAAGCCTTTTCCATGTAACTTTCCTTTAATAATGTAAAGACACTCGGTGTCAATTCTTTCTGTTTTAACAACATATTGGGATAGAGAGTGCTTAACCCTCTCGAGCTCCCACTCATATTGTATTGAGGTGAACTTATTGTCTCACCCGGTTCTTCCTTAACGTAATGTAAAAGTCACCTCTTTAGTATGGGATTAGCCCTTGCATTAACGGCCTAGTGCCAAGTAGGTTTTAAACAAATGTATTAGGAGTGCAGATCGCCTCCTCTCAAATTGGTGTTTTAGAGGCCATGTAATTAACCTTTTCTCACTTAATAGGCCTGAGTAGGTTGGGTATTTTACCCCTGTGTTTATGTCCTTAGAGGACAGCTTGAAGGTGGAATTTGGTGTGGCCTTTGACAGGCTTAAGTTTTGAGAGCGAGTTGCTCTTTCTTGAAAATTTTGTTTTCTGCGCGCCTCAAGGAGGCTTTACTGTGTAATTTGGAGCAAGTGCTCCTGGGCATGAATGGGGTTTTCTGCCCCTCTGTTGAAACTTGTTTTGGGGTAAAACTGGGCTAATTGCTCAAGAATTGTGAGTTCGGGGCTCGAAGCCCAAATCCTGTAAATACTGTAATTGTACTTTGTTGCCTTGCTACTCTGTACCTGCCATGCTTGTTATTTCTTGATTTTGCAAAGAAAATATAACCTTGTTAAATTTTAAATTAACTTTAATTTCGTAGCCTGAGACCTGTTCACCCCCGCACCTTCTTTCACCTGTGCTGTTCCACAGATACCTCGGAACAGTTATTTTATATGAGACTGCAGAAGATCGGGAGAAATTGCTGAATGGTATGGACAGAGTCGTGCGTAAGGAGTACAAGATGAAAATAAATTTCCAATCAAAAGTAATGGAGTGCAGTCGAACGAAGCCAGGTGATGCAGGAAATATTAGAATTTGAAATTAAGTCTTAAAGGAAGCAGATGCATATTTTAACTTGGGTAGTGTTCCTGGATTTCCGTGGTTTACAGAGGGATAAGAAGCGCCTGGGTTGAATGGGTGGACAACGAATTAATTAGAGCATAACTAACACAACAAATTTTGAAATTTTACTTTTTCTCTTCTTTTTCTAATTTAAGATTGATAATTAGAAAATCTGAAAGACCAATAACAATTTGAGCTCGTCTTCTCCAACATCAATGACTTATATTCCAAAAAAAAAAAAGCAGGTACAAAACTTGAAAGAATTACAAATGCTAATTTGCACATAAAGGAGCTAAATTGCTCTAGAAGGTACCAAATTGACAGGAGCACTATTTAGTCCTATCCTTCACACTACAAGGGAGTCTGCGCTCCAACTATATCACCGTCCACGCTCTCAGAGGCATCAGTTTCTAATTGCGCACTTCCAGCCTATCGGTTGCCCTTAATTAAGGAATTTATACAAGGTATCCTCGAGGTGAGCTTTTCTGTTGCTCAACAGTTTGTAACGTTCTGTCCCTCAAGGGAAATTCACACCAGACTCATTTCTACACAATACAGTCAAATAGCCTTCATATAAAAAGGGAAGGTTGGTTATTATTTATCGTATGATGAATCTATGTACACACATGTATATAGTTCAGGGTAAATGTGCGTAGTCAGAAGTCCGTACAATACTATAACTCTAGGTCTAGCATTTTGACCCAATCAACTGCTTCATCCGATGTGCGGTGAATGTCCATCAGCGTTCCTTTGAAAGCTCGAATTGGGCAGTCAGCAACAATGTGGTGGATTGACTGAGAAGATGCACCACAATCACAATCTGGAGACCTAGTCCAACCCCATTTGCACAACAGATAACCACATCTGCCCTGTCCAGTTCTTATCCGATTGATGATTCTCCACTGTCGTCTTGGAGGATCAAATCCTTGTACTCGTTTAGAAGGATTCTCAACCAGATGTTTGTTCACTACCGAAGACTGATCCCACTGGGCTTTCCATGAACTGTTAACATGAAAAGAGGTTCTTTCAAGATCCATTGCTGTACGCCAGGGTGGTTTCCTTGATTTCAGTCGTTGATGTTCAGTGTGCGTAATATCTTGATGGATGGGTAGTTGGGGGTTCTGCTGAATGTTCTTCCAAACCTTTAGGAGAGCTTCTGATCGTCTTAGGGCTGGAGGTGCAATATTGCTGAGAACAGGAAGTCATAGTGTGTTCGTGCTCCGAATGCAACCCGAGATTATGCGCATTGCCTGATTGAGTTGTATATCGATCTTCTTTGTGTGAACACTATTGATCCAAGAGGGGCAGCAGTATTCAGCAACAGAATATGATAAGGCTAATGCTGTTGATCTTAGAACATGAGTAGTGGCTCCCCATGATGTACCAGCAAGTTTCTGAAGAATATTATTTCTAGTTTTTACTTTAGCAGCCACATTTGAAAGATGTTGCTTGAAAGTCAAAGTTCTATCAAGTGTTATTCCCAAGTATTTTGGTGTACTGCAGAACGGCAACACTTCACCTCGGAATCTGACTGTTGGTTTGTAATTATACTGTCTGTTGCGTAAGTGGAATATAGATATAACTGTTTTTTGAGGATTTAGGAGAAGGCACCATTTCTTGAAGTATACATCCAAGGCTTCCAGATCAGTGGCTAAAGTAGTTTCAGCATCATAAAAGTTGGAGCACTGAGTCACCAAACAAATGCCATCAGCATAAATGAATTTTCTTGATGATGTGTCTTGGAGGTCATATATGTACAGACTGAAAAGAAGGGGGAAAAGGACTGATCCTTGAGGTAAACCATCGTTTAATTTAAACACTCTACTTCTGTCATTATCAGCGTAGATCTGGAAGTACCTATTACTGAGCATATTGCTAAGTAAGGCCGTAAGTTTACGACATGGGATCACACAAAAAAATTTAGAAGGAGTCCTTCTCGCCAGACAGTATCATAGGCAGCTGATAGATCCAAACAGGCAGCCACGCTTACTGATTTCCTCTCATATCCATTTTCGATATACGTGATGAGAGACAGTACTTGATCATTACAACTTCTTCCAGGTCTAAATCCTGCTTGCTCTATAGGAATGTAGCTGTTGATTGTTTCACAAATTCTATTGTAGATCAGTCGCTCAAGGAGTTTATATGGAACATTTAGAAGTGCTATTGGACGGTAGCTTTCCACTTTAGATGGATATTTATTTGGTTTCAGTATGGCTATTATCTTTGTTTTCTTCATCAGAGGTGATATGTTTCCAGTTTGCAGAATATTAGTGAAGAAGTTAGTTGACCATTTTATTGTGGCTGGTCCGCAATGAGCCGAAAATTCAGGATAAATTCCATAAAATCCTGCAGCTTTTCCAAGTTTCATACTTTTTATTGCGGCTTCAGTTTCCCCTTCTTTGAATGGAATAGAGAATTCAGAAAACTGCAGCGCTGCCCTTTTCTTGATGTTCAACTTTAATTTGATATCCTTTTTGGTTCGCTTGTCTTTTGTGTTTTTAGAAACTGATATTAGATGATTAGCAAAATCATTCAGATTGATGGCTGTTTTTGATCTCTTAGTTGCAGGGTTTGAAGAATCCAGTTTCCTAATTATAGACCAGGCCTTTCTGCTAGAATGGGTGTAATCTAGGTATTCCACTGTTTCATGCCAGATCCTTCTTCGACTCTCATCTAAGGATTGGAGGAGACCAGCTGCATTGACGGAATTAGGATGTTCTTTATATTCTCGTAGTAATTCCTCACTTTCTGAACTCCAGCCAGGGATATAATCCTTACGATATCCTCTAGGGATGCATCGTCTCGCTGCACCTTTTATAACCCCTACAAATCTGCTGTAGTTGTTGTATGTTGGTTTGATCCATCTTATATTGGAGTCTGTTTGCTTTGCAAATTCAGTCCAATTGGCTTTCTTGAAGTTCCATCTTGGTTTAGGATGTGAACGAACAACAGGTAAAGACATCCCAACCTCCAAGAGAACAGGCCTATGTTGACTATGTGGGAAACCGTTGAGCACTGTACGTCGAACTTGACTGTGTGAATTATGAAGCCGATTTGTGAAACAAAGATCTGGGGTGTAGCCTCGAGACCAGCGAGCTGATTGAAAGGTAGGCAGGTCGTTAGCATCAAAAATCAGATTCAAATTTTCAGTTTCCATCCAGTCCACAAGAACTTCACCATTAGAGTCATCCTTGTTATGTCCCCAAAGATGATGATGACTATTGAAATCACCGAGATATATAGTAGGATACTGCAGAGAAGGTATAGGAGGATGGAAGGTTGGTTGTAATCGGCCATAAACCAAATGCAAGGGAGGCGTAACACTTGCAGTCTTTCTAGGTAAAAACTTAAAACACTAAGTGGGCTATGGCCCAATGATACAGAAACAGAAGCCTGTTCTACAGTGGAGTGACTAAATTAAAAATATTAAATGCCAAAAGGGAGTCAATAATTTTAAAGGTTTATAAACTTTAGTCACCCCATACCAAGTTGAATGGGAATAAACAGAGGGTAATCACTCATTGTTCCCTTACATTACAAATTTCCCAGTAGGAAATAGAGTCCTCAAGCCGGCCGAAAACTCTACATTTATACCATCAGATTTAGAAATTTACATGATATAAAAAAGGATGAAAACTTTCCCTCAAGCTATCTGTAGCAGCTTTCATATGTTTATGAAAATTCTGCCATTATCTTGCTTTGCTGGGCCTTCCGAAGGCCACCCGTGGCCCCTGCCTCCGTTAGAATACGCCGCACTCAATTAACTGTAACAAGAAGAAAATACGGCCCTAAAGCGCCAAGCTCTTATAGTATTTTGAGGGGAAGATTCCAGAACTCTTTCCTGATAGGCTGGATTCTTGTACACACCACCGATTTTAATTGGCTAGGGAAAATATTTACATAATTCTGATAGGTTGATTGATACTGGAGAAGGAACCAGCAGAAGTGCTGCCAGCTTTGATACATGACAAAACAATCTTCGAAAACTAAGGTTATCCAATAGTAAAAATCAATTTTCCATTAAGAATTAATTATCGTTGATCCCGCCAGAGGGGGCACTTAGACCGATGGTAGAGACATCTAAGAGTTAAAAATCGAACTATCTTCTACTACATCAGTTCAAGGTAGATTACCTACGTGGCCTTATAGAAGGTGCGCAGTTTAAATTGCCGGAGAAAGTATACCCCCGGTACAGGTAGTAAAATAACTAGCTATGGCAGAAATAAGGTGGACATAAAATGCGGACTAGCAAAAGCAAGGGAGGCCTTTCTTAAGAAAAGAAATTTGCTCACTTCGAACATTGAAATATGAATTAGAAAGATGTTCTTGAAGATTTTCTTCTGGAGTGTGGCATTGTGTGGAAGTGAAACAAGGATGATAACTGGCTTAGAAAGAAAATAGAAGCTTTTGAAATATGGTGTTACAGAAGAATGCTGAAGGTGAGACGAATAGATTGAATCACGAAAGAAGAGATACTGAATTGAATTGGTGAGAGGAGATCGATTAGGCTAAATTTGACGAGAAGAAGAGATAGAATGATAGGATACAACTTAAGACACCCAGGACTTGTGCAGTTGGTTTTTAAGGGAAGTGTAGGTGGTAAGAACGGTAGGGGTAGTAGACCAAGCTATGGATATGACAAGCATATTACAGCAGATGTAGGATGCAGCAGTTACGTAGAAATGAAAAGGTTAGCGCAGGATCGGCTGGCTTGGGGAGCTGCATCAAACCAGTCTATGGACTGATGACTCAAACAACAACAACAACAACAACAACAACAACAACAACAACCAGTAAGAACAATATATTTCGTGCTTGTCAAACTTCGCCACTCGGAAACATCTGGTACATAACTGAAATGACATACCCATGTCATAAAATTAAACACTGCAAATACCGAGCTCGATAGCTGCAGCCGCTTAAGTGCGGCCAGTATCCAGTATTCGGGAGATCGTGGGTTCGAACCCCACTGTCGGCAGCCCTGAAGATGGTTTTCCGTGGTTTCCCATTTACACCAGGCAAATGCTGGGGCTGTACCTTAATTAAGGTCTCGGCCGCTTCCTTCCCACTCCTAGCCCCTTCCTCCCTCATAGTCGCCATAAGACCTATCCATGTCGGTGCGACGTAAAGCAAATAACAAAAAAAAAAAAAAAACCACTGCAAATACGTCATGTGGCATTAACGAGTAGGTTATGCGGTGGTAGTGATTATTATTTTAAGAGGTAGAAAATCGAGCCTAACTGCCGTTATGAAGTAGGTTATTAAAAGCTAAATTGAGTACAGAATATTCAAGCATATGCTAATAAAACCGAATTCGACGTAGTTCTGTACGTTATTATTTCGTTTTGACAGGTTCTGTATTGGCCAGAAACGTACATCGCCGTTATACCAAATGCCTGACTTCATTTCAATTCCCTGCCGTTGCCAGCGAGGTATTTACCCTTCGACTTTAGAGTCCTGCGATCATTATGGATATAAAATTATTGATAGCTGATTTCTATTTATTACGTATGTATCATTCAAACTGTGAACATTACGAAGTACCAACGACTTGACCATGCGGTTAGGGGCGCGCAGCTGTGAGCTTGCATTCCGGAGATAGTGGATTCGAACCTTAATGCTGGGGCTGTACCCTAATTAAGGCCACGGCCACTTCCTTCCCACTTCTAGCCCTTTCCTAACCCATCGTCGCCATAGGACCTATCTGGGTTGGTGCGACGTATTGCAGATTGTAAAAAAAAAAAAAAAAAAAAAAAAAAAAGAAAGCTCGTACATGCCGGGTGAAGTGAGGAGGGGCCCTATCGTGCAAAATCCACATTTGTAATCTCGTCTCCAGGGGTATATGATCAGGCAAAAGAGGTAGACTGTTGTAGAAACTGGTGAATAGACGTAGTGGGAGACTGTACGGACTAATCAGATAGCTGCCCACAATACCATAAAAGATGCTTACACTGAATTGAATCTGGTTGTGTCTCTCTCTACAAACGCTTTTGGGTTTCCTGTTGCCGATATATAAACGTTGTGAATGTTCATGAAGCCATCGTGAGAAAAATGGCTTCATCAGTAAATAACACTCGTCTAACAAACGATTCGTCTCGTGTATCCATTCATAAAATTGCTGCCCCCGAGAATAGTCACCGAGCATTAACGTATGGACCCGGTGTACGCGACAAGGATAGAATCTGTTACTGAGGAGAGTGTTATGCACCATGTCCCGTGATGTGTTCAAAGCTCAACAATCTAGCGAAATGCTTCGTCCCCGGTCTTCGATCACCATACGGAAAACACGTTCTTCATTTTTAGGATTTCTTGTTTGACGACCTTGACTGGCTCTGCGAACAAATGTTCCGTATTCGCTCAGTCGCTTGTCCGTGTTGTATTATTATTTTATTTAACTGACGTTTGTTGTATCAACATTTGGTCATCCTCCATGTACAAGGAACACTCACAAACAAACAAAGAAACAAACAAAGAAACAAAGAAACAAACAAACAAACAAACAAACAAACAAACAAACCCCATGGCACTACAGCCCATGAAGGGCCTTGGCCTACCAAGAGACCGCTGCTCAACCTGAAGGCCTGCAGATTACGAGGTGTCGTGTGGTCAGCACGACGATTCCTCTCGGCCGTTATTCTTGGCTTTCTAGACCGGGGCCGCTATCTAACCGTCAGATAGCTCCTCAATTCTAATCATGTAGGCTGAGTGGACCTCGAACCAGCCCTCAGGTCCAGGTAAAAATCCCTGACCTGGCCGGGAATCGAACCCGGGGCCTCCGAGTAAGAGGCAGGCACGCTACCTCTACACCACGGGGCCGGAAAGGAACACTCACAGCACATACAAAAATTTAAATATTGTCAGCCCAAAGTACATATAAGAAATGAAAACCAAATCGTCCACATTCTTCAAGTAACACCACACTGAATCACTATTCCGGGAGGAGAGGGGTAGAACAAACCGAACACTGGCAACAATGCGATGAGCACAAAGTCCAATTCTAATATCCGAGATTCTCAAAACGTCCATCACAGCATTGAGAACTGAGTCCGTATTGTAGAAAGTTCGAGCGTTGTGCGTACAAACGCCGCGCCTCTTCTGCGTTCCCCTCGGCACGTCGGTACAGGACGTGCATGTCGGCATACTCCTCTCCCAAAAATGTAGACATTGAAGGCTTGACTTGCCACGGTCTCACACAAATGCGCGAGGTGTGTCAGAACTCCTTGTCTTGTGCTGTAAAGGAAGGTCTCTTGCAAAGACATGCTGTTTGGACGTTCCCCTCTCTGTGCTCCGCTGATAGCCTGTCCTTCACTACAGGTCTTGAGTCCCCGCTTGCCAGCTTCACGGTACACGTAAGCAACCGGTACCGCGCGGTTCAAAGTCGTACGCTCATATCTGCATTGTACGAGCTAGTTAAGATAACTTGTAATTTCTTCATAACCTGTGAATTTTCCATGAGGATTTTTAATGCAAGTAATAATGCTCTTCACCGCTAACGTCTTGTTGCGAATTCAACACACTAAATCACAGGACATAAGACATACGAAGCAGTTGCCACTCGCGATTAACCAGGCGGTTTAGGAAAAGCTGATAGCGGATCCTCTCTTACATTATTGGGAAAAACATGCCCATACATTTTCCGCAACTTATTTTCGGACATCCTGTATAATCTACTGATTGTCATTAACCCGTTAGTGGAGATATTCTCAATGGAACGGTGTTAGCATCCTACTTCACAGAAAATTTACCGTGCATACTCAGAGTGTTTTAAGCAAGCCTCATTCGCATGGGAGTGACAAAGACCCACAAATGAAACAACTTGGCAAACGAAATGGGGTTCGATGGGGAGCTGTCAATTATACTGGGGCTTGTAGAAGAAAGAAAGTAGAATTGGGCGAGTCAGCGAAGAGGATGCGGCAGGATGTGCTAGGAGAAAATAATGTTGGGGTAAGGAGAGGTACCGACCGACGAAGAGAGAGGAGATTACAATGTGTTCTTAAGAGGTGTCAAAAGAGGAAGGCAACATAGTTCCTATTAGGCGGGTGAAACGAACGAATTACGTGGATAAATTTAGCGGTTGGAGGAATTAGGTCGAGATTAGTTTCAGTGTATTCACCATATGAGTTGGGGATAGGAGAGTGCTAATGGGCGATTTCAGTGCGAGAGTTGGAAATAGAACTAAAATGAAATGGCGTATGGCTTTTAGTGCCGGGAGTGTCCGAGGACATGTTCGGCTCACCAGGTGCAGGTCTTTTGAATTGACGCCGTAGGCGACCTGCGCGTCGTGATGAGGATGAAATGATGATGAAGACAACACATACACCTAGCCCCCGTGCCAGAGAAATTAACCAATGATGATTAAAATTCCTGACCCTGACGGGAATTGAACCCGGGACCCCTGTGGCCAAAGGCCAGCAGGCTAACCATTTAGCCATGGAGCCGGACAATAGAACTGAATGATAGGAAAAGGTGATGGGTAAACGTGGGGAAGGTATGGGAGCTAATATGAATTGGAAGCATTTACTGGACTTCTGTGCTAGTATGGGATGAGTAGTGTAAAACCCCTTCAATGGGGGTATATGCATATATGAATATATTTATTCATAAATCCAGCCAAGGGAAATCCAAAGTATCGGTGACACCGAGTGCTTACAAACAGTAGGGAATAAATTTACGCGATGAGAAAAATGCCAATTTGAGAATTGAGGCCGTGGTAAAAAGGGTTCTTCAAATAAACATTCCAGAATAAACACAGATAGCGCAGTGGAAACTATGCTAGATAATTTTCAAAAAATATTAAAAGAAAACGGCAGGAGAAATAAGGGACATGACAGGTGAAAATTAGATGAGAAACCAAGATAAAAATTTGGAAATATATATATATATTAGAAAAATCAAATCAAACTTTTACAATATTAGAAGAATAGAAGTCAGTACAAATACGGAATTTTCCCAACCAGAAATAATACAAATAGTTACATCAAGAGTAAAATATTCAAGAAAATGAAAGCAAATAAGAGAAGGGGCCAGGAGAGGAAAGGGATGGACAAAAAGGGGATGAATACAGTTTAAAGAAAAATATTGAACAACGAGAATAAGAAAGAATGTTCGCAGTTACCAGATTGAAGTATACCAACATGAAGTCTACAAAGCAAAGTCTAATGTCATGTGAAAGTTGCCACCTCTTCAATTAACACCCGAAATAGGCACAAATAAAGATTGTCCTAC
This sequence comes from Anabrus simplex, assembly GCF_040414725.1. Classification (NCBI taxonomy): domain Eukaryota; kingdom Metazoa; phylum Arthropoda; class Insecta; order Orthoptera; family Tettigoniidae; genus Anabrus; species Anabrus simplex. The sequence goes on along the minus strand of NC_090269.1, from coordinate 226,540,611 downwards.
TGGCTTAAGTCACTGTATACAATAATGAAACAGTCTCCAAGTGTACCAAAACATACATGGTGAAGCATTAACCACAAGTGTGTATAGGAGTCGCAGAGTTGAGGATATACCACACGCACATTTTGAAAGCAAACAGTCACTGGATAGTCAATAGAGGCTTTGAAATTGAAAATGCAAGTAAAATCTCGGCCTGGAAATGCACTGCTCCCAGTCAAAATTTGCAAATAAAATAGCTCCAAATGCAACACAGCATTATTTACAATAAGGACATTTTTAGTTTGTCATACCTCATCTTGAACCAAGTAGTTCTGCCCAAAAATGGAGAGTCCAGGGCACATGTCGCTAAAGACGGAGATGATGTTAAAGGTTCCTCCCTCCACACAGGCCAAAGTCCATCTCAACACATTCAGAGGAAGGCCGGGTATTTATAGTGTGGAATAATGAGACATATGTCTGGAATATTCCAGAAGTTAGTGGAGCATGCGTGACAAAGCGGACGATGTCACATGACGTCAGGCAGCGAAAGGGAGGTTAGTTTTATCGTCGGTCGGAAAGGTGGATAGAGCAGAGTTCGTGGAAGGTATGATGTGTGCAAATCCACATAAGTATATAAATTCCAGTTGAAGAGAAAATGTGGTGTGTATCCAGATGAAGGTAAGTCCATATTAATTGTAGAAAAAGGTTATGTGCGTGGCGAGGTTGATAACAGTAGTTGCCGGTGAGGTGAAGAGTCCGTTACAGTAGGTATGAGCTCCTTCTTAAATCATAAATCAGTTCACCGCTGCACATAAAGGTGCGTCCACACTTGTATCAGATCAGCGTATCTGTACCAAGAATTGATACGCGATCATGATACAGCCGTCTTTTGACAAGGTTGCCCGATCTGTATCATCTATGCGTATCTGTCAGTTTTCCACCCCTCTCGTATCATCAGTTGAGTTTTGACCGCAATATAGTGGCAACGTCTCTCCGGCTACAGTTGACTGCTGCCAGCTCCACTAAGAGCCACGAGCAGATACATTTTTTGTTGATGCACGATTTAATAAGGCTCCCAACCAGAGACTTTAATATTATGTTATTCGCGATTTCCTCCCATGCGTCATTCTTTTTCAACCGATTACAATGGTGCGGTTCCTTTGGGTCCTAAAAACGGGTTTTAGTTTATAATAATTTATCAATTGTTGAACTGTTTCCCTGGACCACTCCGAATCAATTTGTATTAAAATCGGAAGATCCCCAAACTAAGGTTCACACAAAAATTAACGAAGTCGGAAAGACGGTGAATAGAGAAGAGTGCAGCACACGAGGCGATAGTACGGAGTGCTGATCTGGGAAACGTTTCTTCCACACTGCACGTATCTGTATCACGTTTCTTCCCTTTGATGCGACGGCAAAAGTCCAACTCTCGGTGGGAACATCTCCGATCCGATCATTGTATCATATTTTATACAAGATCTTGATACGGAACACTGTTTTCACAAGGCCGATCATAATGCAGATACGGTGATCTGATAGAAGTGTGGACGCACTTTAAGAGGGTAGGGGAATTAGATCCATAATAGACTGTAACAAAACCGAATTTGAATTCAGAAAATCTTTTAGGGTGTGTGGGTGTTCTTGTGATTTTTCGATGGTACAGACTACTACCTCAACTATTGTGAACGTACTCTGAGAGAGAGTAAAATCTATCTGCTGACGAACAAAGGTAGAGAAAGTCCAGGACGAGGAAACAGGGAAGGGAACAGGAAGTATTTCAACAGTCATCGAGGTATGCGCTTCATTGATCAGTATACTAGACAAGTCGTCTACTGGGTTTTGGAAATGAGGGTGACATCAATAGCTGAGAGTAGGTTGGATAAAAAGCAGTGTGACTTCAGACCTCAGAGGGCTATCAGGATCACATTTTCAGTACGTACAAGTAATTGAAAAATGCTACGAGGGAAATAGACAGTTAAAATTATTTCTGAGATCTAGTGAAGGCATATGACGTAATGTTCAAGAATAAGAATAGTGAAAAATTCCATAGAAATTCAGCAGATTTAGGATATGAAAATAGAATGGTTGGCATACTGCGATGCTGCAATAGAAACGGCAGGAGAATGCCTAGAACAACCCTGTGTAAAGATAAGAAACAGCGAAAATCTTGGTGGAATAACGAAGTCTGGGCAACTTGATAATGTAGAAAGGAGGTCTATCAATAATGGCTCGATAAAGGAACTATAATGTATATAATGGCATGTGGCCTCCGATGTGGCCTGGTCTGGGTCTTTCGAGTTGACACCACACAGGTGACTTGCGGGTCTATGAGGATGGGCCTCTACCTATGATGAATTCTATTGATGAAAACAGCACACACACCCAGCTCACGAGCCATCGAAAATAATCAATGAAGGTTACAATCCTCAACCCGGCTGGGAATCGAACACGGGACCCTCTGGACCAAAGGCCAGCATGCTAACCATTTAGCCAAGGAGCCGGATTATACAGTAACTGATGCAGCTATGGAATTTTACGTTAATAAAAAACAGAGAGACAGACATACATTTTTGTGAGGTCAAAGAACAAAGAGTTGGAAGGTTTCGCTTATAACCTAGAAGGACTTAGCCAGGGATAGGAAATCTACTTTCATTATAATAAATAAAGTGAGGGAAAGTAGAAATGAATAGTATTTTGAGTAAATCAGATGTGTAGGTCCTAGGGATTCACTGGACAGGTGAAGGAATATTTTGAATATCTTCGCAATGTAAAAGGAAATAATTCTGTGGAAGTCACAAACAACCGAGTTCATGAGAAGGAGAACCATTGGCAGTGAAATAACGATCGAGAAGTGTAAAGAATGATAAATAAACAATATTTTGTAACAGTAGCAAGAATAGATAAAATTGGATCTGAAGTGGGGAAATATAGTGGGAAGGAAGGTATTAAATGACTGCATACAGTAGTAGAATTAGAATGGTATATCAGGAGGATACCTACTAATTAAAAACATATTTCAACGAGCTGTTTACTGGATTTTGGAAAGAAGGGTGGCATCAATGGTTGAGAGTAAGATGGATAAAAACCAATGTGAATTCAGTCTTCAGAGAGCTGTCAGGACCAGATTTCAGAAATGCGCTTAGTACCGGTAATTTAAAAATGCTACGAGTGGAATAGAGAGTTACGATTCTATGTGTAGGTCCTAGGGATTCACTGGACAGGTGAAGGAATATTTTGAATATCTTCGCAATGTAAAAGGAAATAATTCTGTGGAAGTCACAAACAACCGAGTTCATGAGAAGGAGAACCATTGGCAGTGAAATAACGATCGAGAAGTGTAAAGAATGATAAATAAACAATATTTTGTAACAGTAGCAAGAATAGAATATGACAAAGTTCCGAAGTAAAAGATGTTAGCCGTACTCGAGGACTATAGGATTAAGGTTAGATTATTAAAAGAAACCAAAGGCAATTGACAATTTGGCTTCAGTCAGAATTGATGGTAGAATGAGTTCTCGGTTCAAGGTAGTGACAGGGGTTTGTATCTGTTTTGTTCACAGTTCACAGATTACGTAAGAAGTTCCCCGACTTCAAGCCAGGAAGAAGTGTCTCTGAAGCATAATGACTCATCTGTGCAACTGGCCCATTCGTTTCAGTTGGTTAGGTAAGGTTAATGGTTATTCCACCGTTTTAAATATATACCATATTTAAATTATTCGAGAATCCGGATATAGGAAATTCACCCATAATAAGGCCATTTTAATTTGTAGACTACTGAATATAATACGGTGCATAATTAATTTACAAAAAGTTATTATCTGCAAACTCACCGAAACACTGGTAAAAATAAAACTTGTGCTCGAACTGCCACATCTTCTCCTGAATTTGACCACGTATTTAAAAAAATGGAATTCAAAACTCAGTGATCTTGCCCATGAAGCTGAAGACATACTATTCAGTTACAAATGATTGGACTGTACAAGAATAGTGCAGAAAGTGCTATTCAAAGAATTACATTTTGCTAAATATTCCCAATAAGAATATGAAATAAAAATCAAATTTTACTTTGTTGCTTCTGCTTCTGTATCTACATTACCTAATTATTATTGGCATTTTAAAAATGGCGTGGTGTCGGCTCCGAAGTGAATAAAGCCTAGTTTTGTAACCGGGTGCCTTTCCTGACACCAGTACTATGTGGAGGGATATATTCACTATTGCGTGTTTCTATGGTGTAAGTAGTGTCATGTGTTGTATGTAGGGTGCTGATATGTGGTAGGATAAACACGAGCCGCAAACCACAGAGCTAGATGAATTAAACGTATGGTGCCAGAATTGGAACTTCGGACCCTCTGAACCGAAGCCCAGTGCGCTCGCCATTCAGCCAAAGAGTCAGACTATTGTTACGTTCATTATTATTATTATTATTATTTATTATTATTAATATTATTATTATTACCCCTGAATTTATCATCATTCAAGGGAACCGCGATAGCCGAGCAGCATAGTCATTGGCTTCTCACCAAAGTGACCATGGCTCTAACCCTGGTCACTGCATGTGGGCTCACTGAGATAAAAAATTTTTTGCTAGTTGCTGTACGTCGTACCGACACAGGTAGGTCTTATGGCGACGATGGGACAGGGAAGGGCTAGGAGTGGGAAGGAAGCGGCCGTGGCCTTAATTAAGATACAGCCCCAGCATTTGCCTGGTGTGAAAATGGGAGATGAAAAATTGGTTTTGATTCCACGTGAAACAGGATGTCCCGTTGCTGTGATTAAAATATCAAGTTGCTAATTCAATAACTCGAATGTATTATATATCTGGATTTCTTAGATTTTTACTCAAAAACTTATACTTGATCATAACGTTCATCTAATTGTATTGTGTTTGATTCATTAGTATTATTATTATTGCTTAATTTATCATTTCCAAGATTTCCACTCAAGAAAGGTTATGTTACTAATAAGTAAATACGTTTAATTATACCGGATTGGATTTTGAAAGTTTTACTATTATTATTATTCTGATGAATAAGTAATTGTGCAGACATTGTAAGAGGAATTGTTCTCTGGCCATTGGTCCTCACTTTTTTCTCCTGCAACCCAGGAGTCCTCCAAGAGTATTAAGTTTCTCACTCCAGACTTTAACAAAGAAGCTCTACACTTCAATAAACTTGTCCCGAAAGATATGCAGTGCTATAAAAAGTTTAGATATTGCCTCACATATCATCAAGTGACAAAAAAGAGGTCTCTGTCTTTTTCTGCGCTGCGCTTTCGTATCATTGTCTCTTATTCTACTCTTGCAATGATAACTTATTTTTCAAGACCATACACACAATATATCCTACCATATACTGGGTTCATTTAACACTTTATAGAAGTTCTTTTATTCACATTGTGTCAAATATTTCACAGTTATGTAGATACCACATCTAGAGCACTACGACAACATAAAGAAAGAGAAATGTTGATGATGTAAAATATAGCTGTAGTGTGTTCTTCTTATCTGTAATTTCAGTCAATTACTCGGTTGCGAAAAGTGATTGTCCATCAGTCTAAAGTCTTATTTATGCCTTCCATTGTTTGTTTGTTTGTTTGTTTTTCTTACCCATTCTTTGTTTCTTTGTTTCTTTATTTTTCCTTTGTCTTCTTTCATTGATAGAATAATTTTGATTCCTTAAGAATGAAATATACCGACCTGTAACAAGTGAAGTCCTATTCTGGCCTTCTCACGTAACGAATTAAAGGGAGCTTTAATAATGTTATATTTTATATAATGCTGGCTTAATTTATGTGACATTTTAAACTCCAATTAAGAACACTTTGAAATTTCACCTAAGAAAACGTTATTTTGAATTTGGGAGAAATAATTCCAGAAAATGGTTTGGAAAAGTCCGGTACAGAAATTTACATTTTTCGTCATTTAGTTTGCCTACGAAACAAATTCGACTTTCCGATTTAATTTATCAGATGGCAGAGAAATCAGAGCAATACTGGATGACCTATTGCTGCATTGCTATTAATTTTGTGGGGTATTCGTAAAACGACATCAAGAGCAGAGTGGATGATATTCGGCCCCTCAAATTGCCGACGATCTATCTTGATAGCTGCGGCAGTTATCCAGTATGCATCACATATTTAGACTCACTTTTAACGAACCCTATAATTAATCGCCCACGAGTTATAATTTTGATAATAATAATAATAATAAGAAGAAGAACAGGACAGGTTTAAGCATTTTTTTTATAGAAAACTAATTTATGACAAATATAAAAATTGCTCCAGGATTCCTAATAGTAGAAATTGATCGTATAACGAAGGTAAAAAAATTCATAAATATTGGCGTATAGGCATTCCGGATTGACTACTGTTTTGTACTGTTGTATTCTGAGGTTTTCAGATGAACACTTTTTGTTGTAGTTATTCCTGGTTATACCGTATGCTCTTTCCATCCTGTGTATCCTTTCTTCTACAGCGGACTTTTCCAAACCATTTTCTTGAATTGTTTCTACCAAATGTATGAATTTCTTTACGTTCCTTATTCGATCAATTTCTATTATTTCTAAATATGTGAAGAGCATAATAATTTGTATCTGTTTCATGCTACTGACGGCCCCGTGGTGTAGGGGTAGCGTGCCTGCCTCTTACCCGGAGGCCCCGGGTTCGATTCCCGGCCAGACCAGGGATTTTTACCTGGAGGTGAGGGCTGGTTCGAGGTGCACTCAGCCTACGTGATTAGAATTGAGGAGCTATCTGACGGTGAGATGGCGGCCCCGGTCTAGAAAGCCAAGAATAACGACCGAGAGGATCCGTTGTGCTGACCACACGACACCTCGTAATCTGCAGGCCTTCGGGCTGAGCAGCGGTCGCTTGGTAAGGCAAGGTCATTCAAGGGCTGTAGTGCCATAGGGTTTGGTTTGGTTTGGTTTCATGCTACTACTAATGTTCCTCTAAAACAGGGCCTCTCAGGGTGCATGCGCTTGGTGCATGCTCTGTGCACGGTGCAAAAGACATTTCGCTTGGTTGACCAGAGTGCAGACCCCCACTCCTCGATTTGGAGCAATAGCGCTGTCTCTCTCTCTTCCCCATGCCTGTCTCGCTCGCTTCCTCTGTCTCCCTCTTCCCCACTTGCTCCGTAGCGCTCCAAATCCGAGCTGAGTTGAGCCGAGTAGAGCCGAGCTTAGCCGAGCTTAGCCGAGTAGCCCAGAAACGAAGCGTTAATCCGAGCCGAGCCGAGTGGGACCGATGCACAGTGCATGGAGCTCTTTCGCCTCTAAAAGGCTCGTCTTCTCGGGATGTGTGTATGTACCAATCATACCAGTTTAGCCTGGCATTGGTGTCACTTACTGAATCACGGACGTCCTATCATGTCCATTCCCTCTCGTACTGTGGTCTTCTTCTCTTTCAAATCCCTAATTTTTCCCTTAGATACTTTCAACTTGGGACTGTGAAGAAGTGACCATGGGGCTCTACACTGAATCGTTGTTTCCAAATGTTCGTGTCAGACAAATTGATCTTTCAAATCTGACCTCCCTTTTTCAACCTATTCTCTGTTCTTCTTCAGGTGGTATTAGGTTTTCGAAGCTCAGGGGAGCCTTTCGTAGCCCTTCTTTTCCTTTTACCAATGCCCTCATTCGTCTATTAGTTGGACCCTTCCCCTTTTCTCTTACGTTTAGAATTAAGAGGGAATGGTTGCCTAGTTGTACATTAAGATAATAATAATCACCACCACCACCATCACCACACGCTTGACTGTACCTGTAAAATTAAGTCTCTCGTATCCAGTGTGAATTATCTTAACTCCTGTAATGCATGCTCTGACGATTAACAGTTCTGTTATTGTGGGATTGATACTGGTACGTCGTTAAAATAGAGTGTAGGAAGAGGTGCCCAGGTTAGTTTTATTGTTTGTTTAACGTCCCTTTATATGATACAGATATTGAGGGATGTCTAGATATTAAAAGTTTGTAAAGCAGAAGTTTTTTAACGCGCTGGAAGCCAAGGATAATGAGTTACCGCATTTCAGCATCCTCACATGTCATTAATATATCATCCGTGAAATCATAAAAGGAAGGAAAAGGACTGACAGCGCTACTGTGATAGACTCTACAATAATTTATTTTCAAGAAAATCGAAAAAGAGTAAATTTCTACTCGCGCTTGGAAGTCATGTCCATGGAGTTTATAGTGTAGTTGGTGTTGGTAGGAATGGAACTTACTGTGAGAGGATATGCGCTCTGCAGATACCTGCTTTATTTTGAGATCGTGTGCTAGTGTGTGGGTTGTCCTCTATTGAACATTACCCACAAATTTATTTTATTACCAGGCGTCACTGGCGCATATAGAACAAGTGATAAGATACCCTTCTGACTGACACTGTCTCATGAAGGCGTCTTTAAACTATTCTAAATGTAACTTCATAGGGAATCATTCTTAACTCTGTGCATTGTGCCTTGCTTCTTGACAGGAACATTGCATATCCTTGTGCATATCAGTGGAATATACAGGGTGGTCGGAAACAACGTATATGAATGTTACAGGGTTGGTCACATTGATAAGTACTTTGAAAAAACAATCGATATCTTGCGCCGTTGTCATTTTTAATCAACTGCTGAAGTTACCCAATCAGTTCGCTTCGCGGGAGAATTCAGATGAGCTTTGTGACACTGTTGATAAATTTACACTGGTTTATGACCGGCTTGAGAGCACCAATGGAAGAAAAAGAAAATTGCCATGGGAGGGATTTGAACACGGACCTTACGCCATAGCAATTACGCTAAGGTGACATCGGCTGAAAGCTGTAATGTTTTAGTGTTCGATGATGATTTCTCGCCATGGGTTGTTAGCCGCATGCAGGTTTAGCAACACCGCCTCACAAAGCCTATTTGAGTTCGCCCGCGAAGCGATCTGATTGGATAAATTCAGCAGCTGAAAAAATGAAAAGAGATATCGATTTCTTTTTTCAAATTATTTATCAGTATGACCAACCCTCTAATGCTCATATACCCAGTTAACGTTGTTTCTGGCCATTCTGTATAGTGCAAGAACCATGAATAGTTTGTAAAGAATGGTTCACCTTGTTGGAAAAATCACTGTGTAATGACTCATCCTTGCCTTGACATTGTTGCCATTCCCACCGCATGGAGCGAGTTATATTGATAAGCTCTAAAAATGCGGTAGGCATTTGTCCATAATGCGAACTTAAAAGCAAAGCAAAGTCTTCTCCGTACAGGCTATGAAGGCCCTTGGAGGGGTGGAAGGTAAAGGCTTCCACTATCCGTAACCTCGGCACTTGATGGGATAGAGTGGTTAGCTCTACGCCCGGCCGCCTTTGCCCCCAGGGATTAACCTGGTACTCATTTTTGGTGTAGGCTGAGTGAACATCAGGGCCATATGCACTTGCGGAAGTGGAAATCTCATTTCTTAAATGTTATGACTTTCTGACGGGGATTCGAACCCATGTCCTTCCGGGCGAACCGAGCACGCCTTTACCACCTTGGCCAGGCAGCCCCTAATGTAAACCTAGGGGACAATAAATTATATCTTACCGAGCTCGATAGCTGCAGTCGCTTAAGTGCGGCCAGTATCCAGTATTCGGGAGATAGTAGGTTCGAACCCCACTGTCGGCAGCCCTGAAAATGGTTTTCCGTGGTTTCCCATTTTCACACCAGGCAAATGATGCTGGGGCTGTACCTTAATTAAGGCCACGGCCGCTTCCTTCCCACTCCTAGCCCTTTCCTCTCCCATCGTCGCCATAATACCTATCTGTGTTGGTGCGACGTAAAGCAACTAGCAAAAAATAAATAAAAAATAAAAAATAAATAAATAAATTATATCTTCTTATTTTACATACACTTACAGTTTTACTGCTTGTGTAGAGAATCTGAAAATTTAGAAATGCCTTCACGTCGAAAGGCATCAATAAGAAAGTGATATATCTTTAAATCTGGAAGTGATTTCAAAACTTACTTTCTATGAACATGACACAGAATTCAACAACCCATTCTACGGTGCTATTATAGCGATTACCTTGATAACTCTATTTATAGCCATCTGTTTTCTTTTCCGAAAGTCTCTTTGGACTTACAACCTTTAGGAAAGGATTAGTCCTTTATTGAGCATTCTATCATCGACGATTATGTATAACTTTTGCTGCATAATATGTAGCCGTCATTGATTAAAATCAATATCGGTATGCCAAGATTGTGCCATATAGTTATCAGAGTCCTTGTAAGCCTTTTACAGTTCGTCTCCATCATTCCCTTTTGTTATAATGTTTCCACTAAACTAATAAGATATGCACAACATAGTTAACATCATGCAAATCATTTTTATGATCCTGTATTTCTGTATGTGCTATACCAGTTTCCCTGTAAATGTGATCTCTTACGTTTTCAGTGACTGTGAAATTTTTTAATTATTTAGTTATGCAGGGATCAACACAACGATTATTGTCAACATGTGAAACTGACGAAGTTATTTTATTAATTGAAATATATAGAAAAGTAATCATTATTTTAACTTGCTGTATGGAATTAAGTTCAGTGCCTTGCCTTTTTTTAAATGAGGAGTTAAGCGAGAGAATTTATCAAAAATTGATTTGATGGAAAATCAGCCTGTTTTCGTGGTAACTGTTGATTTACTATGGTTAAAACTTTTTTTCGTTCGATGTTGCTAATCATTTAACCTCATTCAGGTATTAATAAAAGAAATTGCAATGACTGCCTTGAAATGTTTCATCTAAATCCTGAAGAACCATATCTCCCAAACGTTTTAATGTAACAGCATACGGTATATCAAACGTGCTAACTAACTCACAATTACTTTTAATATTCATCTCGTCTTTTTTATACTTTGTCTTCAGGGGGCAATCTCCAGCTGGGGAAAGTCGAAATAAATGAATAAATAAACTTCGTACATTATCATCTACTGGCAGCAAAAACTCATTTTGAAATGAATTTTCGACCCCGTCTAATCTCCCATGGTTATATTATTTGCAATATTGTAGGCAAAATAATTGTACCTGTTCAGTCCTCTCCAAGTACCTCCAGAGTGTGCGTACCCCAAGTTGAGAAACACTGCTAAATACGATATGTTACAGTGTGTGTGTGCAAAATGAAGAAAGGCTGAACTGATCTGCATTCACAGCGTTATCGCTTAATCCTCTTAAGGTACTTTTAAACGGACTCTTTTATCTCCCCCTCTTGTGGCCCAGAATACGCGTGTTCAAACTAACACACGACTCGCCCCGTTTTCCGAGTGTTATTTTCACCTCTGGGAAATTAGTGCCCGGGATAAATATTGCTTAAGGCACACGCCAGCTAATTATTATGAGTCTGTAGCGGTTTGGATATTTCGTGAATGTTACAGATGGTTAGAAAGACTGTATTAACGCATAATGCCAGTTACAATACCGTAGCACATTTCAAGTTAACCATACGTTGAAGACTTTCTGTTTGCAAATGTTTGCAGACGTACATCAGTTTATAAATTTGCTCATTTATATAATTTATTTAGATTTTTATTTATTGCCTGATTGATTATCTACCTTAGTTACATGTTAAACATGTGTTAGCTCCTTCCATTATCATTGTCATTGTTGTTGTTATTGTTGATTATGCTGATGTCCGGGATTTCGTTGTGATTAATTAATTAATCCGCAGGTAAGGCCATTTCGGTTTCTGAATTTGGAAACATCGCGTTTTACCTGGACACGATAAGTAAGTAAATAAGTAAATAAGTAGGTCATAAACATTCACTCATTTAACGATTGTCTTCCGAGTACGAAAATGTTATCGATTATATTTTCTTAGGTGACTAATTTCTGTAAAATAACAAGCCCTTAGGTAACGATGGCACAGCTCTTTGCTGTGGTAGAACCTGGGTCATAATTTCTCTGATTCTCTCCTTCCTCGATGTACGACTCTTGTCGAATCATCTGAGTCAAGTAAGAGTCATCTTATCAACCTATGATGATGATGATGATGATGATTTTGATTTTAAAGGACCTAACATCTAGTTCATCGGCTTCTTATCAATATAAAATTGCTTTCTGAATGCTCTTTTGTAAGCGATACGGACTACAGTATATCCTTGTGACAATGTAAGTGCGTGACAATAAACGATGTTCTGTGTAAATTAGTAACTTGTTCCTTAGCTACCTCTCACCGAGCGAGTTGGCCGTGCGGTTAGGAGCGCGCAGCTGTGAGCTCGCATCCGGGAGATAGTGGGTTCGAACCTCACTGTCGGCAGCCCTGAAAATGGTTTTCCGTGGTTTCCCATTTTCACACCAGGCAAATGCTGGGGCTGTACCTTAATTAAGGCCACGGCCGCTTCCTTCCCATTCCAAGCCCTCTCCTGTCCCATCGTCGCCATAAGACCTATCTGTGTCGGTGCGACGTAAAGCAAATAGCAAGAAAAAAAATAGCTACCTCTCTCGATCAGTGGCAGAGTGTCGGTCCCCGGATTCCAAGATAGCGGGTTCGAACTCGGCAGAGGTAGTCGGTGATCATTATGGTTACCAACATTTTGAAATAGGACTTTCTTGGTCCTCTTTTTTCCCCTTAAACCAACAAATTTCCCTTTGAAGACATTGCAAAACAAGTCATCGTCTCTAAAAATGTGACTCATCGTTTTTGTCTTCCTTCTTTAAATCTATTCATGGTATTTCCTTTTTTCACCTATCTTACCTATCCTAGATAATAATAATAATAATAATAATAATAATGATAATAATAATAATAATAATAATAATAAATAGCCTTAGTTGTCGTGTACAGGCGTTTTGATTTCATGATATTAAGGCTGCCTACAGCTCTTTGCTGTGGTAGAACCTGGGTCATAATTTCTCTGATTCTCTCCTTCCTCGATGTACGACCCTTGTCGAATCATCTGAGTCAAGTAAGAGTCATCTTATCAACCTATGATGATGATGATTTTGATTTTAAAGGACCTAACATCTAGTTCATCGGCTTCTTATCAATATACAATTGCTTTCTGAATGCTCTTTTGTAAGCGATACGGACTACAGTATATCCTATCTGTGTGGGATATACTACAATGTATCTACATTCCTGTAAAGCAGGCACTATCACCTGAAGGAAACTGTGAGCCTAAAAGGGAATTAGTGCTGATGACATTCGTAATTTATTGCAGGGTAAACATCTAATGTTTCAACAGAAATTTTTCTTGACGTTATCAATTGACACGAAGTGTCGAATGAATGATTTCCACTCTTAAACAATATGAATATCTCGACCAGTTTGACCAATTCTGGAGGCCGACGCTCCACCATAGATCACCAGAGAGCTGTTGTTGCTACTACTACCATGACGAATAGAATACCTAGTGAGATCACTCACTGAGATCAAGCGCGCTCCCGCAGAGCGGCGTGAGTGTAGCCTATCACCAACGCTGCACGGTCAGCTGATTTAATGGATGTTACAGATACGCAAATAATCAAATAGAACACATGAATAATACTATCCTAAAGTTATAAATAATATTCTCTTTGAACTCTAATAAGAGAGCACACGAATTAAAATGAAACATTACGAAGACCGAAAGCAATATTGTGCTTTACATGCTTAAAGAATACTTTTGAAACAAAGCATATTAAACATACACCAGATTGTAAATAACACTGACACTTTTCTCAAATAAATTATATGAAGTAAACTACTCACAAAAACTAGTTTGGGACCACTTTCGATAGTTTACGAGTAGACTTAGCAGATTGTCGAGCTTGCACTTCTCTGCGGATTTCTCTGACTCTGAAGAAGAATCGGCACTTTAAATAGTGGTAGACCAGTCCTTGGAATAATGTCCAAAGTGTGTTCAATACAACAGCCAGCTCCTAATGGCATAAATGAAATCGCCTCAATCGAGTCAAGACACTCGTAAAAAGTATCGCCCCACATCGACGTAGACGAGCTCAGTTTTTCATTAATTTTCCTTTGAGTCTGAAAAAGAATGTCACCCACACTTTTAGACGGCCGTGTTAGAAACCTCGTTCCACTGCCGGGTCCGTAATCTTTAATTTCTGTAAGAACTGAAAATCAACTTCAAGTTTCGTGACGGAAAGAACGAACACAGGATATACACTTGATAAATTTCGAGGCTTACCTAACAACATACCCAGCCACATGATAAACTAAACCCTTTTCTATTGAAGGATCGGGGACGGTGCTCAACTCCGGCACAGCACTTTCCCATTCCTCAATATTTAAACTGTCTTGAATTACGATTTTTTTCTTTTATGGAAGTTTCCACTGACCTTTTTTTTTTTTTTTTGCCGTCTCGTTGGGCACTTTCATATCTCGGGCCAACATTCCCAGTTGGTTTACGAAGGTCGTCAGCACTAATTCCCTTTTAGGCTCACAGTTTCCTTCAGGTGATAGTGCCTGCTTTACAGGAACGTAGATACATTGTAGTAAATTCAAATGAAGAAAATATAAAGTGGCTGGGTGGTCAACCGAAGTGAGTGAATGCATGATCCCAAAGTGTCGCTCCAAGGGATCCCGAGTGAGTTTTCCTGTCAAAACATACGCATAAAATCTTTCCCAGAGCCATTCGTTCATCTCTAATGTACTTTAAAGTGTTACCATTTAGGATTCCATGGTCCTGGGTGAGGCAAACGAGTTATCTGTAGATTTAAGAGTTTGAAGAAAAGTGATGATAGGTTTGTGGGATGATGAGTTTTCATAGAAAGCCTTAGAATGTATGAATGCATTAGTGCATCAGAAACATTGTTCAAGTCACTTGTAAATACCTCAGTGTCCTCACTGGCAACAAATCCGGTCAGTCTCATTTCTCGATAACATTTCAGTCCTTTGGCGACAATATCGCTGAATAGTTGGAATGCTAGCCTGACATTAATTCCTTGAAAGGAGGAAGGATCTAAATGAGCTTTTGTCAGCTTGAGCCAAGCACTAAGTCCTGCATACCCATACAGATCTTCCTTAAACACTTGCATATAAAAGTCGAAATTTATACTTTTGCCTATGTAAGATAGTCCTACTTTATCACGGAAAAAAATACTTGTACATTTCAATATATATATTCAATATATGCATAAAATATCAAAAAGCCCAGATCTTCCGTTTTACATCATTTAGATTCAGAATACAACATTTTGCTTGATTTTTCTTCCCACACGTGAAACCTACCACTCTCGCCCCAGCCTTTTCTAGCTGCAATATAACCTGAATTAGAATTTTAGCAAGGATATCTTCTGGAGTAGCATTTCTGCTTACGTAAATATCGATAGGTTTCACACAGTTCTGCAAAGGACGAGTATAAACGGTACGGGATAATTATATCCGATGAGATTAAACTAAGAGAAGAGATTAAATTTAATGGTTCTTCACTGAAAGTGCCAACGGCCGTAGCCGTGTTGAAACACCGGATCCCGTGCGATCTCCGAAGTTAAGCAACATTGGGCGTGGTCAGGAGTTGGATGGGTTGCCACGCGCTGTTGGTGGGGGGTAAGGGAATGGAGGAGCGGAAAGGAACTGGCCACCCTAGCGCACGTAAACTCCGGCTCAGGAACACCTCCTGCGGAGGTTCGGACCTGCCTTCGGGCAGAATAACCCTTACCTTACCTCACTGAAAGTAGATGTCTTTGTTGATTTAGGTGAACTAACGCCAGATTGTCAAAGAAATCAGGTGGCAAATCATACATTAGTTTTTGCGTTTGTACTTCTTTCATCCTTAAAATAATCTGAAATAGCACTTATGCAATGAGGATTTACACCATAGGGACATTTAAGTACTTTGCAGAGCTTCCTCAAATGGCTTTTTGAGTGAAGAGGTAACAAAGAGACAATATTGTCTTTTCGACATTGGTAAGAGATCTAGACTGGTCCTGAATTTGACTACAACTAGGCTGATCTTGAACTTGAACTTCACCGCCTACTTTTAACACTGCTTCACTCACTTCTTGATTCTTGTTCTTTATCCTCTTGATACGCCTGTTCCTACGGGATGCCTTTTGCGATTTTACCTCAGTTGATAGGTATTTCGGTAAATTTGGAAATATATGAGGTACCGCTCCTCGTTTTAATTTCCACCTCACGCGAGGAGGTTCAACGTTTTCTCCATTCACAACGAAACAGTCCGTCTTTATAATTAAATCTGCCGAAAAATGCAGGTAAGATATTCTGTTTTTGCCCGGCAATTTCTTATATTTCTGCGGAATAACTCTAGCCCAATTCGCAAACAGATTATATTCTTTTGGTGGTGTAAAAAAATCGTCTACCATCACGCTTCCTTCCGTAACCCGATTTTAAACCAGGAACGAAACAGTAGGACATTTTCTGGAAATGCACACACAAAGCACTGCACAGATGCTAACACGGACTTTCAGAAAATATTAAAACGAAGAAACAGGCGTTAAAATTATCATCACGACTTCACGCATGCTCGCTATACCTTCGCCGACAATTTGGCGCACGTGTTGTTGCAGCTGGTTCGTTGAAACTGCAGCGCCACCAACTACAATGTTAAGAGAGCGGAGTGTTCACCTTTGGTATTGTATTAGTCATGCTACTACTATTAATAATATTAATAATAATAATGATCATAATCACAATAATAATACTAATAGTTTTTTATTGGCCATTCCGTTTCCTTTTCTACCAAGCTGATCAAATAATACGTCCCCATTTATAGTGTGTATAATATGGCAAAGGAAAACATTAGTAAGGTTGTATTTATTTTGCAGGCGACGGTCCGTCGCACATTAATTCCACGTCTCTGCTACTCTACATTACCGCAATGGACTAAACGGAAGCTCATTAGTGAAGGCATTTCCTATTCTAATTGACTCAAATGCCTCCCTATTCTGGGAAGAGCGAATGTATTAATTGTAGAAGTCGGTCCTTA
Organism: Anabrus simplex; assembly: GCF_040414725.1. Taxonomy (NCBI): domain Eukaryota; kingdom Metazoa; phylum Arthropoda; class Insecta; order Orthoptera; family Tettigoniidae; genus Anabrus; species Anabrus simplex. The sequence goes on along the minus strand of NC_090269.1, from coordinate 226,523,755 downwards.
GCTTCCAGTATTTACTTCAGAATGTTGAAAGGTGCTATTTCTCTGGAGTGTAAAGACTCCTAAAATAGGGGCTATAGTGTTAGTCCTTTATTAAATAGTTATATTTATAACATACTAGCTGGTGTATCCGTGCTTCGCTACGGAATTCTAGCTTAGGTATTGTACACGTTGTGAGTAAGATTCTATTAAATCGCATAGCTTTTAACGTTACTCCAGAAACGCGACAGGGAAGTCACCATACGTCTTTTCTCATGTAAAGTCTGGGTTAGGGGATTTGCATTGTAATGGTAGGCCCTCTTGCCTACCATCAAGCACAATCAAGTAGGGGAATTTTCATTATAATGGCAGACACTCTCCGCCTGCCTATTTACATCCTCAGAAAGACTGGTTTTCCCAACTGAAAAAGACGTCAGTGGGAACGTTGCGACTTAAATGAAAAACCACACATTTTCTCACGTTTAACGAACAGTACTACGCTTCTGCTATTAATCTGTTGAGTGAGCACACTGCTAATTCCAATCAGAGACTCAGAGTAGGGATCGAATAGCTGGAATACTATGATGAACCAGTGTGTTACGTACCAGCAGTAGGAGAAAACGTAGGAACCAGAGGAATGATATGCTAAAAAAGAAAGTTATCTAACTCCCCAGCTGTTTCCAGCCAATATTCAGGCAGGCTGTTACACTCGGTACGCAGCATTAACTCATGTATCGGAGATGAGTGGCAGCAGAAGAGACAAAGAAAATCACAACAAACAATGGTCAATGTAATGTTATTGTTGATCAATTTTATAAGCCTCCGATATTGTAGGTCTTCAGATTTAGTTTCCTTCCGACTCTGAAATACTCTGTCTGTACGGTAAAACTGAATAAAACATAAATGATGGGAAATTGTCTTCTGTATAACTTTTGTTATGCAGTGCTTTTGGATAACATAGGTATTTACAAATAATATTTTAGGCTCCTTCCCCTAACCTACCATTTCATCCAAGGTGAATGCAATTATTTATAGCCTAGTTTATTATTCCCCAACTCTACATACCGATTTTCATTAAAGTTTGTTTACCCATTATCTCGTGGCTTGGCGTTCTTATAGACAACAACAAAAGTAGAAATTCATGAATATCTCTGTTATCATAGGCGGTACAGTAAAACTGTATAAGACATACGAATGTAAGTGATCGGAAATTTAGTTCTATATAAGTTTAGTTGTGTGGTATTTATCGATAGAACCACTAATAGTATAAATATTTGAAAATTACATTTTAGGCCTCCCTCTAAACTACCATTTCACTCAGCGTTACTGAGACTTTTTATAGCCTAGATTGTAATGACATATTCCCCGACTTTGCATACCGATTTTTATTAAATTCCCTTCGGCTATTTTTTCGTGATGCGCGTACAGACAGACAGACAGACAGACAGACAGACAGACAGACAGACAGACAGACAGACAGACAGACAGACAGACAGACAGACAGACAGACAGACAGACAGACAGACAGACAGACAGACAGACAGACAGACAGACAGACAGACAGACAGACATTACGAAAAATGAAAACGTGCATTTCCTTTTTACTGTGGATACGACTGATACATAAATACAATTCTTTTTATATTCTGAACAATGTACAGACAAAACTCTTATTTTGTATATATAGATATAATTCATAAACAAAGTTCTTGTAAATTCAAAATTTCTTCAAATTGCTAAAGCTAACAGGTTCGGTTTGGTAAAAATGCGTGATGCCTAGAACTCAAATATTGAGTATCGGTACGCCACAAGCCAGTGAGCGGAAGAGCCATAATGGTCAGGGTTCGAATTTTATATCTTTGTCGTCTTTCGACAGGTGCATTATCGTATATAAATATGGATCATGGCACCGTGATTGTAGACATGTATTTCTATTGTCATATTTTTTCATCATTCTCTGACAGTTAATTTTCTCTATTTCATGTCAAAATTTTGTAATTTTCAGCGATACATCTTATTCTATACTGTAACTTTTTAAGGTATTTTTTATTCTGCGTACATGTGAAGTCGGTCAAAAGACCTGAATACGAACTGAACTTCGAAAAAACGTGAATACTCTAGTATCAGATGTTTCAATACTCAGTTCGGAGCCTTGAAATGCTAGCAGACATTAGGTGTTTTGCATTCTAGAGTCTTTGTATGTACACTATCATCTACTGCAGTGTGGACGAAGGTAAATGGTGAAACCTATACGAATACAAATTATCTTTGATGTTATCTCGTCTGGTAACACGTTTGACAGCTAATATAAAAGTTCTCCTGCTTCTTTTAAGGAATCCCATACTGTGCTAATAATGACGGCATGTAGATGACCACGTATTTGAATTGTAGAAAACGCTGTACTTACCGCAGAGCGTTTGAAGGCGCCGAGTTTGTTCTGCTGGAGTCACAGTCCTTCTAAAGTAGGGATTATAGTGCTAATGTTTTATGTATTAGTTTCATTTATGACAAAATCGGCAGGGCTTCAGGGCTGAACGATTTAGTTGTGAGAAGAAGAAAACTTCTCAATTTGCAATATATACTCTATTTAAAAAACTTATTATTCATCCTCCTTTTTAGAAATCCCTATTAATAATAGTATAAGTAGTATAAAAACGTTGTTTAATGTATCAAATAAAGTGAATTCAGTAATAAGATCCGTTTTTAAATTAATAACAAAAGTGGAATGGGTGCTGCGTCAGCTCCTCCAAGAGAAGCCCGAAAAAGAGCCTCTCTGAGGTTAGGTTAGTGTTCCTCATAGCGAGGTTATGTTAATACGTCATCATGGCGTCATAACCTCAACTACTAGTCACCTAACCAATTGGATGCCTCCAAGGGGAACGGATAAAGAGCCTGTTTGCGGTTAGGTTAGCGTTCGTGTGCAAGGTTAGGTTAACACTCTTCATAATGACGTCTTAACCTCATCTGCAGGTTACCTAACCGATTTGGCTTCTCAAAGGGCGCCCGATCAATTCGGCTCATGCAAAGGGATCTGTGACCTGTCCGACTCGGCTCCTCCAAGAGGGCCGTCTGATTCAGCTCCTCCAAAGTGGCCCGTGAAGTTGGCATTGCCCTCGTACATAAGGGCATGATGTCATGACCTCACCTACGGGTCAAAGACACCCCAGGTTGGCCATTGAGGTCAGCATTGCCCTCGTACGTATAGGCATGGCGTCATAACCTTATCTAGGGGTCAAAAGCACCCTAGATCATTTTCCAATCAATTGGACTCCTCCAATGGTGTCTATGAGGTTAGGCTTTCTCTCGTACGCAAGTTTATGGCGTTATTCCGCGTATTAACCTCACCGAGAACTCATTAAACCCGGGTAAGAACCCGAATAGGTACACTACTGGGTCATTGTACCAAAACCGAGATAGCTACTCTATTTAAAAAAGCGTGGGGAAAAGCTGACGCTGCACCCTTTGCTTTAGAATATACTTTGCCCTTCTACTAACAAAGAAAATATGCGACCAGCTTCATTGCTTTTGGAGACGTCGATGTGCTGTAATTTTGTCCTTTGTATTTTTTTACGTGATAGTAAATCTACTCGCACAAAACTGATGTATTCGAGTATTTTCAAATACCACTACATTGGGTTGGTATTATAACCCGCCGGATGGGCAGCACTTCTTCCGTCTGAGCCCCTCAGCCCAACCTCCATCAGTTCCACCAACAATGTTTCCGCCAAATTCCATGTACTCTAACAACTTTCAACATAACAGCACAGCATAACGATGGAAACTACAGGTACCCCTGTAGGAGCACATCTGTTGTTTCTCATCAGATATTCTACGGACATTATTATTCTTGCAGAAAACTATTTTCTTAAGCATAAAATAGCTTGGTAGTGCTTCTAGTAGTGCAGGGTGTAGAGCGTAAATTTGGTATTTTTGATTCACCTATTTCAATGTGTCCCTTTCTTCATTTACCGCTCGTTTATATTCACCTTTATGAAAAGGCCGTCTCTACACTTTTACTTTCCTCTTTGGAGCACCTACTTCTTCACATCAGTGGCCCATTCGAAGCGTTGCCCTCCAAGATCTCCCAGCCTAGTGTAAATTCATCACACTCGACTCTATTTATTCACAGTGTTCATTACAGTGCAGGTTGGAGCCTGATCGAATGCAACTACACTTACACACTCACGCGTCTCACTGTTTTGCATTCGGTACAGACTTAAAAGAAGAATGAATTATTTAAACACGAGCAATTCTCTCTTTGAATGGCTCGATTGATTTCGTATGAATTGTACGTATGTCATTTGTTGTTAAAACAAAAATCTAGTACTCTAAAATGCTAATGTATATATTCATTAGTTAACTAGTTAGCACAATTATCATCACTACACTGTGCCTGCGTATTTTATACGTAGAGCCTGGGTTTCAAAGGTAGACTTCACATCTTCAAACGTTTTGATACACTCTAGGTAATCCATATTTTGTGTCACACTAGCTTTACTTTTTGTTTTGTTTGTTCAATATCATTATGGTACATCCTACCGCAGATCCCGCTGACTATCGTGCGTGCTGGATCAATATAGATTGAAATAGATCAGAATTACTGTTCTATAGCGTTTCTATAGCCTACATGCATGAACGGTGGTGAAGCCACGCGAAATGGACAAAATACTGTAAGACAACGATATGAAACATTAAGGGTAATAGTTAGCGTTTGCTATTTAGGAGGTATAAAGACTACGGAAGCAGAGAATAAACAGAATATATTAGCCCAATCAAAAACATTTATCTGGAGTGAAAATTTGTTAGTCAGTCATAAATGTATCTTCATTATACACTGTACTCATCCATCCGTTCATCAGAATGAACTAGAGTTACACTAAGCGCAATATTTGAAGAAATAATTTTAGTTTTGTGTTGGTCTGTCAGTGTTCATTCGCAAATCTATGAATTAGCTAAGCTCATCCTCAATCCTCCATCTGGAACTAACTACGTTGCCTCGGTTAGCTCCACACCTATACTGTAGACACTTTGGTGTCTTATTTTTCTCACCCTCCATATGCGAGCCTATCATTCTAAAACGGAACCTACTCTACTCAATTACCCTCACAGGGTGAGTTGATCGTGTGGTTGGGGGCACGCAGCTGTGAGCTTGTATTCGGGAGATAGTGGGTTCGAATCCCATTGTCGGCAGCCCTGAAGATGGTTTTCCATTTTTTCCAATTTTCACACCAGGCAAATGATGGCGCTGTACCTTAATTAAAGCCACGGCCGCTTCCTTCCAATTCCTAGGCCTTTACTATCCCATCGTCGCCATAAGACCTATCTGTGTCGGTGCAACGTAAAGCCACTAACAAAAGAAGAAAAAATTCCCTCACATCACCGCACCACCGAAGCTGGTTCATATGCTCGGCTTACGTCTTCATTAGCTCATACTGAATGCGAGAAAGGGGCAGGGAGAAATACAGAGGAAGGTGATGGCAGAGAGAGAGAGATAGATAGATAGAGAGAGAGAGAGAGAGAGAGATGGAGACAGATAGAGATCTATTCATTAGTGAAAGAGTACTCAATCATAATGAGAATAGTTTAGAGTTTTTTAGTGCAAGTAGGTGCAACATAACGGGATACACGTTAGGTAATCCATAAATGACATACTTCAGTGCCTCATGAGATAAGCGAATTGAATTGAATTTGAATTTATTGATCATGATTTACATGCCACTGAGACTGAAAAGCCCCTTTATGCAGCGTCTTCTTATAATAGAGATGTGGAAAGAAATATACCTATTGATCAAGAGGTCTGTTACAATCAGTTTAGAGTTGATATGAAGGAATGCAAAAGTATTTATATACATTCAATGAAAGTTCTTGAAGGAATGAAAGGTCTTACTATCCGTATTCTCGGCTCTTAGTGAATAGAGCTGACCTCAGGCATTGACCTGGTGATCGTTTATAAGTAAGCTGAGTAAACCTCATGGCCATATACCTCTCTAGAGGCTGAAATCTCGTTTCCAAATTTTTTCGACTTCCTGATTGGGGAATCGAACTCACGCCCTTTTCGGGCACTCCGTTACTGCTTTGGATAAGGCTCTCCATTAGAGTAGATGAAACAATTATGCAGACATAATATGCTTTAATATGGCAATATATTATAATGACAGGTACAGAATAGCACCGAACATAAAATTATATTATCCGACTGAAGACTCATCGTAAGCTAAAAGTTTATTCACCGGGCGAGTTGGCCGTGCGCGTAGAGGCGCGCCGCTGTGAGCTTGCGTCCGGGAGATAGTAGGTTCGAATCCCACTATCGGCAGCCCTGAAGATGGTTTTCCGTGGTTTCCCATTTTCACACCAGGCAAATGCTGGAGCTGTACCTTAATTAAGGCCACGGCCGATTCCTTCCAACTTCTAGGTCTTTCCTATCCCATCGTCGCCGTAAGACCTATCTGTGTCGGTGCGACATAAAGCCCCCTAGCAAAAAAAAAAGAAAAAAAAGAAAAAAAAAGTTTATTCGGTTACAAAGAGGAATCTTGCATGACGGGGTATACCTAAATGTCATAGAATGAAATAATCTGACGCCTGACAATGTCGGCAAGCCGCCATACGTTTCTATAAAATAGTATTGTATGCAACAACCGAGCATGAAATATCCGGCGAAACATGTCCGTAATGAGAACTAAGGCTGAGTGTAAAGTGGTTCAAAAGAATAGGCGCATGATTTTGTATGTTGCTCACATTTAATAAATTGTCGGACTTAAGTTTGGATTTTACTGTCGATGATCAGAATTCATGGCACCAAGTGCAAGATACTATTAATATTACCTTTTACTTTTCCCGGCCTTTTTCCCCAATGTACTGAGGTCAGCTTTGGGTGTGGACTTGGGCAGTTAAAATCTGCCAACGGCCGTAGTTGTGTTGAAACATCGCATCCCGTGAGATCTCCTTACCTTAGTTAAAATCATTGACCCGGCCGGAAAATGAACCCCTCTGAATGGAAGGACAGTAGCCTGACCGTTAAGCGAAGGAGCCGGACCAAGAAACTGTTAACCACAATATCCTAAAATTTTAAAATGGCACATAAATAATAAAGACAAGAAGAAACAGAACATGGGTTTTAACGATGAACGGTAGGAACGAAGTATACCCTGCTGAAAGCAGATACAATATTCTAGTACTGCGAAGAGACCGAGGAATATGAATGTGTAAAGCATCCAAACAAGAACTGAAATTAATAACGGACATATCTCTGTCCTCTACGACAAATTCCTGTGTCTTAGTTTGAAAGTTGTACGGAAATTTTATACTAAACTAGCAATATACCCGTGCTTCGCTACGGTATTATACTGAAATTTGTAATTGAATGCTTGTTGTTGAATGCCGAAATTCGCGATCTGACTCGTTTTCTGCGAGAATCCACCAAAATTCGAGATCTGACTCGTTTTCTAATAGATTACGGCAAGTTTCCTCCCATTTTTCAATCTTTCTTTCCAGCAATCGGTTTCGTACTTCCCGGGCTAGGTCCAGATATTCTACCCGGTCAGTTGGGTCCCTAAATCTTTGCCATCTTTTCCTATAAGCATTTTAAATATGGATCAAATCCTTCAGGAGATCCGGCGTGGTGTCGTCTTGGATGCCTTGGCGGTACTGAACCCGCGGCTGGACTGCATTCTTAGTCATTAGCAGTCCAGGACCCGTTTCCAGCGCGGTCCGTACATTTGACGACGCTCCACAACATTAATATTATTATTATTATTATTATTATTATTATTATTATTATTATTATTATTATTATTATTATTATAGATGTTCTGGACCCCACAGCAAGATGCAAGACCGCTACTTGGCGGTAACTTACATCCGCTGCCATTGTCATTGTTGACAATGTGACCAGCACCATCGTCGCGCTTAGGCAACTGTGCGGGATTTCTGGCGATACGAATGACATACTTCCGTGCATTATTGACCTTATTATAGAGGTGAACGGACGGTCAATCTCTTTCCTATCGTTTATTTCAAATTAGTTTAAATTTTTATTTATATGCCAGCAGAATCTACTGTAATCTAAGAACGTTCTCCGAAGGAAAAGATGGTTCTTGAAAATGAACCCAGGAAAGGTTAGAAATGATCGGTTTATGATCAGAATAAGTACATCGAAAATCTACAGCCTGTTTCCAGTCATTCGACAGGGTCAGGAATGGAATGAATAAAGCACCCGTCTAGCGGCGACAATAGGAATTGTTCCGGCTGCCGAAGCCTGTCGCACTTCTCTGGGGCAATGATTAATAAATGACAAATGAAATGAACTGATATTGGACAGTGTTGCTGGAGTGAATGATGACATTGAAAACCGGAGTATCCGGAGAAAAATCTGTCCCGCCTCATTTTTGTCCAGCACGAATGTCACATGGAGTGACCGGGATTTAAACCACGGAACCCAGCTGTGAGAGGCCGGCGCGCTGCTGCCTGAGCAACGGAGGCTCCTTGTAAGTACATTGCGAACAGTAAAATCAATTGGTCTCCCCTCCTTTTACACCCCACCGCCGTTAAGTTTATTTACCCCCCCCCCAAAAAAGAATGAAAAGATGGCGTGCTTCTTTATGTTTAAAGGAGATTCCAAACACCAATGTGGTCACGTCTATTACGTTCAGTTTTGAGATATAAGTATACCCATAAAAATAATTAACTTTTTTCACTTCCTTTCAAACTCCTCCCCCTCCCCCCTACGTGAATTTTCCGGCAAAAAATACTTGTTTCTTTAATAGTAAAGGGTCTTCTAAATACCAAATATCACGACTCTAACTTCTTCAGTTTTAGATTTATGTGACCTCACGAGAGGAATTCAATTCCTTTTCACTCCCCCCCCCCACACACCCCAAGATGGTTTCCCCCCAAAAACGCGTTTTCCTTTGTTTTAAAAGGAGATCCAAATACCAATTTTCACGTCTGTAACAATTTTAGTTTTTATTAGCTTATGTATTCTCATACAAATAAGTCAATTAATTTTTCTATTCTTTAACACCCCCCCCCCCCCTCATTGGATTTTCCGAGAATACGTGTTTCTTTACTTTTAAAGCAGATTCCAAATATCACATTTCACGTCTGTAACATCTCCATTTTTGAGATATCAGTAGCCTAATTAAAAGAAGTCAATACCATTTTCAGTCATTATTAACTACCCCCTCCACCCAAGTGGCATTTCCGAAAACAAAAAATACATGTTTCTTTATTTTTAAAGGAGATTCTAAGAACAAATTGTTACATCTATAAACTTTAGAAGTTTTGATATATAGATATACTCATTTTAAAAATTCACCCCCTTTTCACCCCCTATTAATTGGATATTCCAAAAACCAAAAAATACTTGTTTCTTTATTTTTAAAGGAGATCTCAAACGCCAATTTTCAGGTCTGTAATATCTTCATGTTCTGAAATATAAGTAGCCTCATTTAAGGCATTCAACCCCTTTTTCACCCTTTTCCACCTTTCCTATTGGGATTTTCCGAAAACAAAATAATACGTGTTTCCTTATTTTTAAAGGATATGCTAAAGACCAATTTTTACATCTGTAAACTTTCAAAGTTTTGAGATATAGATACACTAATTTTAAAATTCACCCCCCATTTCACCCTCCCATTAATTGGATTTTCCAAAAATAAAAAAATACGTGTTTCTTTATTTTTAAAAGAGATCAAAAGTACCAATTTTCAGGTCTGTAATATGTTCAGTTTCTGAGATATAAGTACCGGTATCCTCATTAAAGGCATTCAACCAATATTTCACCCTTTTTCACCCCTCCCATTGGCATTTTCTTAAAATAAAAAAATACGTGTTTCCTTATTTTTAAAGGAGATTCTAAATACCAATTTTTACATCTGTAAACCTTTAAAGAGTTGAGATATAGATACACTCATTTTAAAATTTCACCCCCTTTTTCACCCCCTTAGAGACGGAATATCCAAAAATCCTCTCTTAGCGAGCACCTACATCTTATTGTGAATGTATCCTCAAAATTTCATTTCTTTATGTCAAGTAGTTTTGGCTCGGCGATGATGAATCAGTCAGTCAGTCAGGACAAGTTACTTTATATATATATAGATTTCTATTGCAGAATATCACGCCCAGAGGAAAGGAAAATTTATATAACAGTAGAAAAATATATTATAACTTTACCTAGGAGAAACATTTTTTGTCCTCTTTGTGTTACATTCTGATTTGTTTGTATTACTTAACTATGAAATAAGATACTTATTTAAAAGTGAAAACCGGAGGAAATAGACATTTGTTAATATATCACTCCTACTTAAACACGAAGAAAAAATATTTATTTAGATTTTGAATTTGATGTCACAGAGCAATTGAATTCTGTCGAGATTCAAAATTACGTATTATCCTAAATGATTACTAGATGGCTGTGATACTCATTCAATTATCTCACGGCACGTTTACTAAGCTGTCCTCAAGCATTGATTTATATTTCACGATAATACATACGAGTTAAGCAGATTAGTCAAAAAGTGTGTGTCTATATATTGTAACAGTAAATGTGGTACTTCGGCGAGCACGAGAAATGCAGGGCGTGTACCAGTTTGTTGAAGTGCATACAGAGGGAGAGGGTTTATTTTAGAGAAAATCTTTCAAATTTTTTTTTCTGAGTTTATTCATAAGTTCAAATCATGTCACCTCTGTACAAAAGATACAGTAGAAAATGTTCCTCGTCCTAGGGCTGGCGACGTCCTTGGATTCCGGCAGCTCCTCTCCCTTCCATACCAGTGGACCACCATTTGTCCCTCGATGGAAGTTCTAGAAGATCCATTCGACGACTAGAAGATCCATACGGTGCTGATGAAGGGCGTTGAGACAGACTACGTAAATGACGAACGTGAATGAACACCGTTAAGCCTTGGGGCGAGTTAATGCAAAAACTGCTCCTGCACAGATGAGAGAAAGGTTTATCACTGGTTTTAACAAGGTTCATGACACGTGAGAATGTATGTTTGAAGGTCTATCACACGGTAGAAATCTATCCCGTGTTAAATCCTCAATCATTTGAAATGAAGAAGAAGGTCATTAAACTTGAATGAGTATATAAGTTTAACATTCATAAAATGAAAGTCCACTCGAAACTTATCGAATTTCAAAATAGTCGCTTAAAGTTTGTAGCACTTGGCATAATGTGAAGTTACGCCACACGACTTAGTTCTTAGTTTGAAGCATTGTTCAATATAATCACTTGGATAGGGAAAAATAAGGGTGTTTCACTCGTGAATTCAGACTTGTTCACGCATTGGTAATGACATAAAAAAATTAAAACGAAATTAATCATGCATCAATTGTCCTCGGTTCGACTGTTCATAGAACCGAAACGCACAGCTGAATGTTCGTAGAATTGAAATATACAGTTCTTAGTAGAATTGAAATGCACAGTTCACACACGCAGTCTACAGTTCATTACCTACAAATATTTACACAGTTCATGAAATGGTAAATTAGTGACGTAGTCATGCTTGCAATTTGAGTAATTCTGAATTAAAGCACAGTCTCGTTAACTTGAAGTATTCAGTACTTTGTAAGGAGCAAACTATTCCAAATCCTGTCCACAACATTAAACTTTAAATTACGAGTACTTGAAAAATATTCACAAGTCTTAGACACTCGTGTAGGTGTGGGAAACGTGACTGAAGGTAGATTTTCACGCTCGATCTCACTTATTGCGGACAATGGAAGCCTTTACCCTCCACTCCTCCAAGGCCTTTCCTAGCCGATGTATGGGGTAGTTTCCTTTTCCACCTCACAGTACTAAATGCTTACTGTACTGTATATACCATTTCTTTTCCATTACTGAAAGCGCTAATTGGCATATTTTGAGCCAGCTTACTGGTGTGAGAAAGGATTATTCATTCTGTAAATAGACATACTCCTGTGAATAGTTTATATTCTGTCATTTTGACTATGAGTTACGTATAACTGGAACTTAACTCACCACTTAAACAAAGCATTCCAACTTCTCGAGAATGCATGAGATAAGTACACTTACGAGCAGATAAACTCGGTGCTTATCATTTGAATACAGAGAGTCCCTTAAACAGAGCCTAAGCACACAGTGGCCGGCACAGAATCAGGTTATCTCGTATAAAACGGGCTGGCAAGGGCGAGCTTTGAAGAGCCGGCGAATTCAGATGTTGTTCATGTGATAAGAGAAGCTTTCATCTCAGCAGTTCTGTACGGCGCTACCACTTATGTCCCGGCTCTCATAAAACATTTACACAAGGCTGGGGAAAAACATGGATATTCTGTTAATTTTCGTGAATTGCTTTTTTTAAGCCAGATTTTCTCTTTACGTTGTTCAGTTTATTTCCCTTTTTAAACACACATCTTCTTTATTCTAGTTACTCCGTTTTCACTGCATGGCTCGTCTGACTGATACATTCTACGTGGTTATGACGGTTAGTTTTTGTTAATACTTTAGGTCATCGACCTCTTGCACCGGAGTGAATTAGGACTGTAGGCTAAACCCGTTCGGTTCTTGGAGCTGTGCAGATATTTCTCTCAGGGGTTGAAACTTGAAAAATTAAGTAAGCGACTTTTGAGACCCTAAGTTTGTATTTGCTTCTAATTATTTGTGTCATGCTCATTGCTTTATTGAGTGAGTCGATGGCATTGGATGTGCCTTGAAATTGTAAGATTGCCTTCAGGATACGGTGGCTTCAAATCATACAATTGTCAGCCCAAAATTGTTTTCCGTGGTTCTCCACTTTAACACCACGATGTAGTTATCTAATTAAGTTCACGGTGTTCCCATACCAGTTTTAACCCTTTTCTAGCTCATCGTCACCTGAAAACTTTTTGAGTTTCTGTAAATTTAAACCAATAGCAAAAGAACTTCTCTGAACTCCCTTTCAGAACAGTTGGTTTTTCTCAGTACTGACGTCATTAGGTTTATGAAGCCTAGGGAGTGTTTAATTTAGCACACTTCGTTGTCCTTCCCTTTCATATCGCGATACGCTCACTTTTCGACGGGTCAAAACTCTTCCAGATCCTCCTACATTAGAGTTAAGAGGGGTTGGTTATCTCGTTGCACATCCCCTGGAAAATAATCGCCATCATTGTCTAGTTTGGTCTGTGGTAGTATTTATTTTGTTGTGATGAGAATAGGTCCAGCTTATTGGCTGAAAGGTCATCGTAGTGAATTTCGGTTCTTACGGGTCCCGGGTGCGATTCCTGGCTGGAACGGGAATTTATCTACGTTTGGTTGCTTTATTTAACTTGAGGACTGGGTATTCGTGATCCTCTTCGTGCATATCTACATGCAATCACACTACCAACCCCCGCAGAAACACGCCAGAGTGAGTACATCCCGCCACATAGGGTTGGCATCGGGAAGATTATCCGGCCGCAAACCTGGTTTAATCAACATTAGTGCTAACCTAAAGAGGCCAGTATAGAAGGAATAATAAATAGACAGAATATATTGAGGGTGGACCGTTTGTGATCCCAAGGTAACACAAAATACTAAAAATAACATGTAAAGTGGCAGTCCAAGTATATTAACCAATAACATTAAGAGAAATAAAGTTGGCAAGGAGCTAAAATCAACAGAAATCATCGTTGCGTTCTTGATGTTCAAATTCAATTAAATAAGTTCTGATAAGTCCTTGCAATTAACATCCACAGCGGTATTTAAAATTTCACGTATAATAAACTTTTTAATACTCATTTTTAACATTTTAACCATTTCTAATCTTTTTCACTGTTCTCCAAATTAGTTTGGATCACTTTCATTGTTATAAATTCACGAGTACTCTCCAAATAAATTAACTTTATGGTAATGATTCAATTATCCATTATTCTTCCACGATCGACATTCGTTACGCTGAATTATTTATTTTTGAATACTTCTAAATTATTTGGAATGAGGAAGTAAATGTATCTTTAATTAAATCAAACTATGTGAACAAGTTTAAATTCTTTTATTTGAACAGAACTAAATCTTTCTAAATAACAAATTTGGATTTCTATTCGCATGAAGTTAAATCTTATATTTATACAAAATTACTAGGCTACGATCTTGCCTTTGCTCTCTCATTAAGGTAAAATTAACGTACAAAAATAATTCTAAGATATCGCTTTTCAACGCTGGCAATACAAATTGAAGCAAAAATATATTCATTGCAGAAAATGACCAAAACACAGCGGGGGCGTGGTAGGTTTTTGGATCAGAAGAGAAGTAATATTAGTTATAATATTAGCTATACAACAGCTGTTCAAATTATTATTTACAGCTGTTATCTATGTGTTCAGGAAGGGAGTTAATATTGTGTAAATGTTAAGATAACCCTTAATTGCCAAATTAATTTGTGACTCTTAAGCTTAAATTACAACTATATTATTATTATTATTATTATTATTATTATTATTATTATTATTATTATTATTATTAGTATTATTATTATTATTTCAAAATATAGATTAATTACTGGTTGCTCAGTCTTCTCGAGAGATTTTTAGTTTCCCAGTCACTTTTGCTTCAAAATTTGAGTGACTTAGCGAATTTGACATACGTACTGTTGATCCACCGAGGCAGCTATCATGCACGGATGACTCGAACTACAAACAGCAGTACTCAATGCACTTAATATGATTGTAAGCACATTTGTGACGTCTTCATTGAAAAGAGTATTATGGTTCCGTAAATTCTTCGTATCCCGACTTCGAAAGCAAAGCAATACGGCTGAGGACATTGTTACGCTGATCACATTCCATTCCAATACCTGTTGGCCATACACCTGGTCTGTAGTCGTGATGGATGGCCAAGACACGTAATAAATTGTGTGTGCCATAGGTTTTTGTTATTTTTCCTTAGCACTCTCTAATATTATTTATTATCGCAGGTGGTTTAACTTCGCAATAACACAAGGACGGTTTTCAGCGACGAAAGTTTGGGAAGGGGCTAGGATTGGGAAAGTTGCGACCATGGAATTAATTAAGGTACATCCCAGTATTTTCCTTGTGTGAATATGGGAGACCACGGAAAACCATCTTCAAGGATGCTGACGGTTGGATTCGAAGCCACAATCTCCCGAATGCAAGCTCACAGGTACGCAACCCTAACCGCTTGACCAAGTAGCTCGGTACTCTATAAATAATATTTATTACGACTGACTGGTCACCAATTAATATCGGGTTGTGATGATGGCATTGCATATATGAAACTCGTTCTTTTCCTCGTAGAAAATGACTTAGGACGCAAGCGGAAGTGGCAGAAATGACAGAAGCTCTTTCGCTAAGAACATGTTAGTAAAAAAATGTCATTATTTATTTGAGTAACATGGACAAATGAGAGATTTTGCTTTCGAATTGCTCTTGTTAATGCTAGTGTCTTTATCAGATGAGCAATTTTTTCCTGTCACTTTTAATGGAATTCCCTGCGGGTACGTTATCCAATCGTGTTTCGGAATGTGGGAGGAGGGTATTATCAATTACAAAAGCAGATCTGGCAGGCAAAGTTGGACATTAACTGTGTTTGTAACCAATGTTTGTGATTGGCAACCAACAATTCATCTCTCTGAGTTAATCTCTTGACTCTTGTTGTGATATGCAAGTGAATCCACACGAACAAATCCCTCACATTTAAATCCTCGAGTAAATTGTTTTAAACCACCATTAGCTGCTCATTTGGTACAGGGATCGTCTGATAAATGCATAGGATTTGTCTCAGAAGGTAATGTGCCATATTTTCTTTTCTCTACAACAACGACATAAATCATATTTCGCTAAACATCACCGAGGTTCTATTTAAATTTGATGATATTTGCTACTAATACGCTCTCCTGCAACATTCGTAATATTGTAAATATGCTGTGGGCTATTAGATGTCGTAGCAAAGTTCCTGGTGTGCTTCAGCTTTTTACATTTAGATTTTCCGTATGCATTACTTTTTTGACTTTCACTTATTAGGTTGTATCAAGAAAACATACTACATGCCAAGCAAATATAACTAAAACTGTCCGACCGGCACAATTGTACAGCTTTCAAATTTCACGTTTGATGCTCTAAAGTGTGAATGTAAATGAATGAACGAGGTTATTTGTTTGACTGATACACACAAATGTCAGAGCGTATGCGTTAATATCTTATCGGTGTCCTGTTGGTCACTGTTACCACATGACTGTCCAGTGAGATGATACACGCACCCAGGAATGCTGGAGGGCTATGTTTGATTGAGGCCGAGTGGGAAGCTCTTAGACAGCAGTCATCATCGCCTAAAGTTGCTCCGACTTGGCGATGACAGCTTAAACCATCTGAAGAGATCTTCAGGCTGAAAAGGAAAATATGTTGCTACATCTGGACACTCCATTCATTGAGTACAGAATATCGAACTTCGGACGTTGGATACAAAATGAAATGAGGAAATGATCTTATGAAGCATGGTGGAAAATCCGTCATAAAGGGAAAGGAGTTGAAGTTTATGGGCATCATCTTATGAATAATTTATGGATTAACATTAGGAAAGGCTCATTGTACTGTCAATGGGCACATTCCATCAAGATGTTCTGTAACATCTCAGCGATGAGAGTGGCAACTGGAAGGAGCCAACTATAAATATTATGGAAACAACGCGAATGTGGAGAGCCGAAAACGTTGGGTCATGTGCCAGAGAAATGTTCTAAAGAATTGCTTGGAAACTCTCGCTATAATAGCGCTCTTCAATAGACACATCACTACGAAAATTGCTCTGGAAAATTTATGAGGATGAGGACTGTGGTTCAGAGGACATCAGTAACCGACGAAATGATATCATCTGTAATAAGCAAGCAGTTCATGTCTGCCATCCATGCATACCTCACTTTTGTTAGAGAATTTGAATGCAAGGGGGTGGGTGGTAAAAGGCCTTCTCTTCAGAGCTCGGAGAACAACTCTCAAGCAGTGGTTTCCATCCTGAAAGCTCCGTATCACTAAAAGTGAGATATATGATATCATTCTGTAAGAATACTTTTAAAGACTGGCTAAGTTTTTTGCTTTGATTTTCGCAAAGCGTCTTTTAAATCGTTGTGTCAATAGATTATAAACATAGAGTGTAAGTTTTGATACTTACAAGAGTAAGACAATTTTTAGTCATGTTGCATTAGTGTTGTCTAGTGGGAAGACGTTGAACTCTTTCAAGAAATCGGTACTTTAGCCCACCTATAGGTATCGTTTTTCTGTTTGAGGTTACCACCTAGGAGCCTATGTTCTTGAATATTTCCTCTTCTGGATTGCTCTGGCACATTTCAGCCAATTTCCTCTTTCCATAACTTGTGCATCGATATTGATTGATATACAAAGCTTCACATCAAATGATTTCGAAACAAAGTAAGTTATGTTTCGTTTTCAGAGAAGTTTCATGCCTCTTGGGCTAAATCCGCCAATTAGCGGACTCTCTATATAAATTTTACCCTCATATGATATATTTACTCATTGAGTTTGAAACCCATTAGACTCGATATAAATTAAATGCCAGCAACAGACGCTGTCCTCTGTACATCCTTTTGTTTGATACTTGCCCTATCTAAAACACAACGCAGTGACAGTGAAGTGAGGTTAAATGCTTGATATTCTGTTTGAGAAACCTACATTATTCCGTTTTGATGTTCAGAATCCATATAGGGGCTGCCCGGCTGAGGTGGTGAAGGCGTGCTCGGTTCACCCGACAGGACGTAGGTTCGATTCCCGTCTGGAAATCTACTATTTTAAGTAACGGAGTTTCCACTTCTGGTGAGGCACATGGCCCTCAGGAATACTCAGCCTATGTAAAAGAATTGTACCAGGTTAATTGCTGTGGGCGAAGGTGGTCGGGCACAGGGATAACGACACTATCCCACTTTCAATAATGTTATTGTTCTTACGTCCCACTAACTACATTTTTGACGGCTTTTTGGACACGCCAAAGTGCCGGAATTTCACCCTGCAGGAGTTCCTTTTAACGTGCCAGTAAATCTACTACACGAGGCTGACGTATTTGAGCACCTTCAAATACCAACCGGACTGAGCCAAGATTAAACCTGCCAAGTTGGGGTCAGAAGGCCAGCGTCCCAACGTCTGAGCCACTCAGCCTGGCTATCCCACTTACAGTAGTGCTGAGTAAATGCCTTCATGACTTGCATAGAGATGGCTTTGCAATCCGTGAACAACACGTCAGTCTCCTGGAGGGAACTGATTAATATTACATTCATGGACATGAAAATGTTTCTTTTAAATAATTTGTCTTTTCATAATGTAACTTGGGATAGGCCTAAATTGTTCGAAGCCTAAGAGAGAAGTATTTCAAGATCAAATACTGTCACATAGTGCACTTAACCTATACATTACGACGAAAGCTAATCTAGATAATTCAGGAACATCCCTAGGAAACTCATCAATAGATACACAGATGAAACCAGTCTAATGGCAATAACCGAAAAGAAGTAAGCAATTTGTTGGTGAAGGTGAAGGGAGAGAGCAAAAGAAAGAGAAAAATGATTATCAAGAAAACCATAAATATTGTATCACCGAGCGAATTGGCCGTGCGATTAGGTGCGAGCAGCTGTGAGCTTGTATTCGGAAGATAGTGGGTTCGAACCCCACAATCGGCATCCCTGAAGATGGTTTTCCGTGGTTTCCCATTTCACACCAGGCAAATGCTGGGAATGTACCTTAAATAATGCCACAGCCGCTTCCTTCCCACTCCCAGTCCTTTCCTATCCCATCATCACCATAAGACCTATCTGCGTTAGTGGAACGTAAAGGAACTTGTAAAGGGAAACTGTACCAATTACTTTATGGCAAATAGAGGAGCTGTTGTTCGCTTTTATCTCCCTGGTTTCAAAGATCTCATCAGACGGTCACTGAAACCATGAAATAAATAATAAAAAAACACTTGTTTTTTTTCAAAAGTAGACATGTCATCTTTTCAAATGGAATCCCTATGGTCAAGACTATGGTTGTCCCAGTTTCAGTGTACGGCTCTGGGATTTATTCCTTAAGGAAGGCCGAACGATGATGATAAGGAATATTTTAGGCAATCACGTAAACTGCGATGAGACCTTATTAGTCAATTTTAAAGTAAGTCAGAGATGGCTGTATTTTTACTGAGGATAAAGGTGGAGTGTTTAGACCATATTGTGAGGAGTCACACGAAAATTCTTTGATGTTATAATACACTAATAGTAAACTGAGAACAAGATGGCAGAGGTGAGACAGATTGATGGTGTCATGGAGGTAATAAACATGAATCTAGTGAAATTTCAGGAAGTAGTTCAAGACAGGAGGGTTAGGAGTGTTATGGTTCATAGTATCACGAAGGTCAGAAACCACCTAATGACTGAAGAACGACAATTCTTTCCAATAAAATAATTAATTGCAGTGTAATTATAATTCTACTTTTGTGCCAATCATAAATAACTATTCCAAAACTGAAACATGTTTTCATGATTTAGGAATTTTGTAGCGTAGTTTGTATGCAGAATCCATTAAGATAATAACAATAATGGAGAAGACTCAGCATCAGCAGAAATGTTGAAATGGGCTGAACGGGAAGTTCTGGACGACCTACACCGTATTTTCCAGCTAATATGGAAGAAAGAAACGCTACCAGACGAATGGAAAACAGCGCTGATCTACCCCCTCCATAAGAAAGGGAACAAACACGATGTTAACAACTACAAAGACGTGTCGCTACTCCCAGTCGCTTACAAAATCCTCTCCAGGATACTTCTGAACAGATCTGAAGGAATCCTGGATACGCGACTTGGAAAATAGCAGGCTGGGCTCTGGAAAGGCCGCTCCTGTGCTGAGCATATAATATGAAATCAATAATTCGACACAGAGTTCTGTACGGCAACGATATGGATCATCTGAAACCATCTGAAACAGACACAACTTCTAAGGTGAAATTCATGGGGAAATTTTCTCAGTCATTCGAAATTAAGACAGGTGTGCGACAGGGTGATAGATTATCACCACTAATTTTCAGCAGTGTCCTGGAGAATATTAAGAGAATTTGGAATTCCGAACGTGAAAATCAAGGGATAATCCCGATCTGATCAAAAATTAGATGTATGGCTTTTCAGGCGTTTGCTCTATTAACCAGCGTTTCGTCTTAGGTCTGACACTAAACTCATCAGAGTGGGATGTGTCAGACCCTACCCACTGACGCTGGGGTGTATGCAGGTGAACTTATCAGAATCCTATTTAAGAGGCACAGTCTGATAACTGCACACGGGAGATAAAACTCCACAATGGAATTAATAGAGCAAACGCCTGAAAAGCCATATATCTAATTTTTAATCTGATTTTTGATATGCTCTATTGGTGGAAAAATATCTAATTCCCTCCATGGAAACTTAGAATTTCCATAATCTCGATCTGCTTAGGAAGAAAATCGTGAGGATTCAAGTCAACTGCTTGGCTTTCGCTAATGGTTTTGCGATACTTTTAGAAAACTTAGAGGAAGCGACCATGCAGATCAACCTCCCAGAAAAGATCGCTAGCAAGACGGGACTTAGGATTTCGAAAGAGAAGACCAAGTTCATTATGAATGACAAGCATGGACTACAATTCCTTGAAACAGAGAATGGACGAATTCAGAGGGCTAACAATTTCAAATACCTCGGTGAAATCATACAAGAGAATGGAGTAGAGAAAACTGCTGTAGACGATCATATCTCAAAAATGGAGAGGGCTTATTGACTAACTAAAACATCTACAACAAGAAATGCGTCTCATGGAATGTAAAAATAAGGCATTACAAATTGTAGTAAAAACAGAATGACTTTATGCCAGCGAATGACTCTCGATGAATTACAAGCTGGAGAAGCTGGAGATCCTAGAAAGAAGAATAATACGGAAGAATAATACAATGAAACCGGCTGGAAACTTCGGAACAACAATGAAGTGCACAAAAAAGTGCAGAAAATTTCAGAGACCATGAAAAGGAGGAGGTTATCATTTCTCGGTCATTTGTACAGAATGGACAAAACCAGACCAACTAAAAAGTAATTCGACTACCTGTGGAACAAGAAAACAACGACGGCATGAATTAAGGAATTTAATAAAGATCTATAGAAGTCCAACATGCAAGAAGTTCAGATGTTAGATAGGAAAACACTTTGGACCATGATTCAAAATTTGGAAGCGATTCAAGTCGAAAGAACTGCAAAGACTGGAAGAAGCTGGACGGATGAACGGAAGCAAGAGCATAGCGCCCATATGAAGGATTACTGGAGGAAGAGGAAACTTCATAAAAGAAAAAGTGTTTTGTAGCGTGGTCAATTGGCAAATAAAAAATCTACATATATAAAATAAGAGTTTTGTCAGTACGTTACTCAGAATTTTTAAAAAAAATTTGTATTTCTGTATCGGTCGTGTCCATAGTAGCAAGGAAATGCACTTTTTAATTTTCCGTAATTTCTGTCTGTCTGTCTGTGTGTCTGTCTGTCTGTCTGTCTGTCTGTCTGTCTGTCTGTCTGTCTGTCTGTCTGTCTGTCTGTCTGTCTGTATGTATGCATGTATGTATGTACACGCATCACGAGAAAACGGCTAAAGAGAATTTAATGAAAATCGGTATGTAGTGTCCGGAAATAAGTCGCTACAATCTAGGCCATAAATAATCTTATTCACGCCGAGAGGAATGGTAGTTTAGGGGAAGGCCTAAAATTTAATTCTCAAATATTTATGTTACTGGTGGTCCTATCTTAATGAAAATTGGTATGTGAAGTCGGAAAATAAGTCGCTACAATCTGTTCCATAAATAATTTTATTCACGCTGAGTGGAATGGTAGTTTGGGGAAGGCCTGAAATTTAATTCTCAAATATTTGTATTATTAGTGGTGCTATGGACAAGTATACTACATTACTAAAGTTATATAGTATTACATTTCTGATCATTTATGTCTTATATATATTTGTACCGTACCGGCTATGTTAACAGAGATATTCGTATTCATATCAGCGCCAAGTCACGAGAAAATGGATAAACAGAATTTAATGAAAATCATTATGTAAATTCGGGGAATAAAGAACTACAGCCTACGATATAAATAATTTCGTAAGACGCCCTAATATCACAGAGTCGAAAGAAAACTAAATCTGAAGGCCTACAATACAGAAAGCTCATAACATTGAACAACAATAACATTATATTGTACCCGACGTAGTCAGTCTGCGAACACGAGACACCCCAGGGGTGCTCAGTTCGGTGGCTGTAGGCTTATAAAATAAATGAATGTGGCAGGATTATCATAGGGTTCATCGAATAAGCACGTTCCAGGTATAGAACAAATATGACACTTTTATTTAATTAAATGCAATATTAGCCATCCTGAAGTATGTGATTATGACTATGATCACTACGTTATGGAATTTAATCTGGCTCTTGATGTAACAAACCTAGGTGCAAACAAATGGGATGGTACACGGCAGTTGTTTCCCTAATATTCTAACAGAGTATTTTACATAGTTAAAAAAAGTTTTGTCGTCTTTAAAGTTATTAAATTATTTATTTAAAGTTTAATCAAAAATTTTCATTCAGAAAAATGAGGTCTGGGCCAAGCCTTCATCGACAATCTGGAAAAAATGCAGTAATTGTAAGAATGAGTATAATAAAGAAATATCCAAGATTCAAAAAGTTAACAATTATAGCAAAAATAAAATTTACAGTCGTTATCTTAACAATTTTGTAATTATAAAATGAAAAGTTGAATTTGCCTTGGTTTTCTCTAAGTTAATCCGAGACGTCGGATATACCTGTTCACGTCGTCTCACATCTCTTTTCGTGAGAATTAATACTGAACGTTAAGCATCTGATCAATAATTAAACAAAATAAAACGCCTTCTGGGCTTGCGAACGTAAGTAAATGGGGAGAATATCATCCATGTGGAAATCCCGTCCACTATCAATCGATAATATCAAAGTGTCACATATTTTCAGAATAGAACACATAGAAAATAATTCTCTAACTACTAACAAATTACTATTTCTACAGCTAACTACGGAAATTATCAAGAAGACTGTGATTACCAAGAAGAAAATATCTACACTATGTACATGTCGACGAGTGTCGATCAACCGTATTACTCTCCTGTTAACGGATTTATTACATTCCAGCAAGATTGAGTTACCTCATGAGAGCGAAAAATTGCATCAACGAATGAGCTTGCATAGCCACGAATCAAATATTATTTAGATATTTCGTCGAAGACCTTTTCTTCAGACCTAAAGCCTTCTCGAACATTCACCTGTACCTTCAACTTGAAATTATTGAATTACTTGAGAAAAGTTGGGATATTCCCACGAATTAAGAAGTACATCGATTAACATGGACTTTCATTTTCATCTGAAGACACTAATATTAGACTACACTGCATTCATCTCGAATAATCCATTAACATGTGAAAAGCTCAGTTTCACGAAGATTCATGTCATGTGCAATTATTCCATATACTCTACACGTACAGTGTACCACAATGACGACTCTAACTTGTCGCATCCTAATCTCAAATATGTGTAGCCATGAAATATCAGGACCTACCATCGTCCTACAAATACATAATATCCACTAAAATGTGTCTCGATGATTAATTACTCCAATTAATTATCACATGCCCCAATGCACATATTCTCATTAAATTCGTACATAGAATTCAGACTCACTATCCCGATGACACGTTATCTCAAACACGAGGTACAAGTAGAAGTTCCATCACAAGGAAAATATTGAAAATATTGACAAAATATCCTACTATTAAATCCATCGGACATAAATTAATTCATATTCGTGACGAAATTCACTCAATAAGCAAAGATGGTATCGATAACACATGGATAATTCTATCAGAACCCTCACTGTCAAATTCATGGCCACATGGTCACTAAGTAATCGCAGGTGTCAGTTTTACGACATATTCGAGCAAATATACAACCATAAAATGTGTCAAAATAGCTTACTAAGAAGAAAGAAAGAATAGAACAAAACTACGTAGAACAGATATAAATGAGACGTAATCGACTTAACTTAAGGAGAAATCTTCACGTCTGGAAGTCTGGGTTCTCAATCAGCCATGCTAGGATGAAATAATCTGCATCCCAACGCTGCCGACGGTGGTCGATGGTTTAGAACTTCATGGTGAAGCACTGGTAATCCATAATGCGAAGTTCCGTCCTCTTCTGGAAATGATCACGTCCACGTCTTCCGCGTCCACTCGTGAGAAAGCTGAAACTTACACAAAGTGCTTTACAATAAACTCCAAACACACACGTAACTGTATTTTGGAAATTACACGTACTTAAGGGATTAATATCTGCACATTCGACGTCTGATCACAGCACTGTTCTAAGTTGAATACAATTATCGGAAGTGTAGAGCACAGGAGTGAAGCCACTATTCTTGACGACAGTATTCGCGACGTTCCACGTTGAAAATCTTGCTGTCAAGGGCTCGGAGCGACTGAAGGTGATAGTCCAGGAACACGTCAGTGTGTGTGAGAGTGAGTACTCGTATCACATGACTTAAATATCGTGTCTGGTGCACATGCACGGAAGTAGAGTCAATTTAGATACTAAATTCTTCTGCTGTACGAATATACTACTTTGTCACCATTTTAGCCACAAGGTCCTGTAAATTATTTCAAAATTTCAGTTTTTAATTTATATCCTCTAAATGTGCTATTATTTATCCAGTTTATTTTAATTTATTCCTTGAGCCTTCCGTAATTATGCACGTCACGCCACCAAAGATATTATAAGTATTTCATTCATATCGTTCCTCGCAATTACAAGTGACACACGCTGGTATCTTTCTTTCTCTCGCCAACCTTCATTTTTTTTAATTTTTATTTTGTTAGCCGGCCGGCCGCCCTCTTCACGTAAAGAAACTCGTTCTCGTCCTCGCCCAAGGTCGCGCACACCCCATCTCGCCGACAAGCGAACACAAGCCACACCAACACCTGTCAAGTCAGCTGTGGCCTCACGGTCACAATATTGACCATTGTTTGTTGTGATATGCTTTGTGTCTTCTGTTGCCAGTCATGTCCGATATATGGGATTACTGCTGTATACCGAGTACTTTTTTAATTTCATTTACGTCGCACCGACACAGATATGTTTTATGGCGACGATGTGATAGGAAAGGGCTAGGAGTGGAAAAGAATCGGCCCTGGCGTAAATTACGGTGTGAAAATGGGAGACCACGGGAAACCATCTTCAGGGATGTTGACAGTGGTTTTCGAACCCACTACCTCCCGGATGCAAACTCACAGCTGCGCGGCCCTAACAGCACGGCCAACTTGCCCGGTCGTACCGAGGTATAACATCGTGCCTGAATATTGGCGGGAAGTAGCTGGCGAGTTCGATAACACTTTCTTCTTAAGCATGCCATTCCTCTGGTTCATAAATTTTCTGATACTACTGGTACGTAACAAACTGGTTCATCATAGCATTCGACTTATTCAGTCCCTAAACTGAGGCACTGATTGAAATGAGCAGTGTGCATATTTAACGGAACAATGGCAGAGGGGTTTTCACGGCTGTCTGCGGCCTGGTCATTCCAGCACTGGAACTTTGGACTGTTAGATCGGCTTCATAGTACTGTTCGTTGGAGTGAGAAAATGTGCGGTTTTTCATTTGAGCGTGTATTTTATATGATAACATTGCTTTTAATCCCTACATTCTTACTTACGTTTTTGTAATAGCCTAAATTAGCCGTAGTTAGGAAAACCACAAAGACAGTCTTTCTGAGAAACCCGTAGCGAGGCACGGGTACATCAGCTAGTCATAATAATAAAATAAGCTAAAAGGAGGTATTTTGAAGGATCTAAAATGTGCCAGTTTCGTATCTGTTGGTTTATCGGTACGCAAAAGAACTCCTAATGGCTGCCTACCTTATGCGGTAAAGCGTTTTTGGTTCACCGGGAAAATCACGGGTTCCTTTCAGTGTCAGGAAATCGAGAAACATTTCAGCTTCTGGAGTGGCACATGGTCTGAGGTTCCCTCAGCCTGCACTAAAAATAAGTACCTGGTACCACCCTACTTAGCGCCAATGTTACGGATTGTGATAATTTTTTTACCCCACGGCAATTAACGCCCTTGAAAGGGCTTTGGCCTGCCCAGCGACCGCTACTCAGCCCGAAGGCCTACAGATTACGAGGGGCCATGTGGTCAGCACGACGCATCCTCTCGGCCGTTATTCTGGGCTTTCGAGACCGGGGCCGTCATCTCACCGTCAGATAGCTCCTCAATTCTAATCACGTGGGCTGAGTGGACCTCGAACCAACCCTCAGGTCGAGAGAAAAATCTCTGACCCGGCCGGGAATCGAACCCAGGGCATCCGGGCGAGAGGCAGGCACGCTACCCCTACACCACGGGGCTGGCGTGATATATTTTACCTTCATTTATTTCAAGGGCCTTCATCGCTTGTTCGGACACGGCTTTGTTTCTTTGTTTTTTATTTTAAAAGAACTCCTACGAGACAAAATTCTGGCTTCACGGCGTCTTTGGAAACCGTAAAAGTAGTTAGTGGGACTTAAAACTCACAACATTACTATGATTTTCAATATGGTTTTCAGGACAATGTATACATATGAGCAGGTAAAGAATTTCGGAGTTTGCTGCCGTTCAGTAGAAACTGTATTACTGGCCCCTATTGCAAACGCTGAAATTGGAAACAAGTGAACTGTTAAATGTGAGTGAGTAGGAGCAATATAACCTGGAGCGGATGTTGTAACAGCTGAGTTACTTCGTTGTGACATTGCTGGAATCCAAGTAAATTAGCGATCACGTTTTTTTACTGGAGATATTATCATATGCTCATCGGCTGGAACATGATTTTGTTCATGGCTTAGCGGTTAGGAAATGCAGCGTCAAATACGAGTGGAAAAGAACAAAGGCGGGTGGAATATTCACGCTTATATAACCAGCACGTGGAATGAAACACAGATACGAATTCTTAATTGTCTTTGAGTAGCAGTTGCCTGTACAGTGGCTATTGCTCGTCTGTGCAGTACGTGCAGATCCCTCGGGAGACGATGTAATTGAAGGGGTGGGAAATACCATGGGAGTGTATCCCAATTGCTGCATCTGTTTCCACAAACGTGGTCGATATATAAACATACAGTAATAGTTTTTCCACCCAGTTGATTCGAGTTAAATTCTCTGCTTCAGTACTTGCGGATATTGATACAGTTATAACGGTCATAAAGGCAACTGACAATAAAAAAAGATAACTTTATCATTCCCGAACACAACCTTATTTCTCTTTC
Organism: Anabrus simplex; assembly: GCF_040414725.1. Lineage (NCBI taxonomy): Eukaryota > Metazoa > Arthropoda > Insecta > Orthoptera > Tettigoniidae > Anabrus > Anabrus simplex. The sequence continues at coordinate 226,496,512 of NC_090269.1, read as the reverse complement.
ACCTGCAAAAATACTAAGAGAGGTCCGCTTCTGTGGTGTAGTCTTTCGTGTCATTAGCTGCCACCCCCAGAGATTCGAGTTCGATTCGCAGCTCTGCCAATTAATTTAAAAATTGGTACGAGGACTTGAACGGGGTCTCCTCAGCATCGGGAGGACAATTGAATAAAGGCGGTTCGACTCCCACCTCAGCATCATTGAAGTGGTTATTCGTGGTGTTTCCATGGCAAGAGCAAGAGCAAGTGAAAAATGTAGTTAAGAAATACTGGAGATCGTTACATTTTATTAAGCGGAATCTCAAGAAATCTAATACTGGTGCCAAAAGTAAACTTTATAAATGTTTGGTAAGACCGAATCTCGAATATGGATCTGAATGCTGGGATCCTTACAGAGATATTTTAATAAATTCCCTAGAAGAAGTTCAAGGAAGAGCGATGCGTTTCATAGATGGGAATAGGAGGACTGCCATTAATTGGGAAATTCTTGAGTCTAAAAGAACTAGAGCTCACCTGTTCTTTATAAGAGCTACACCGGAAGGGTTGCCAGGTGTAATATTAGTAATAGGTTGGAACTCCCCTCGTACTTATCGAGAAATGATCACAAGCATAAAAATAGCGTCAGAAACTAGCATACGGATTTGGGCTACTTATTCGTCGCAAACAGGACCATACGGTATTGGAATAAATTACCTGCAAACTCTTTGATAGATTCCGTTCCGATATCAAATCGTTGAAGAATATCATGGATGCTAGTGTAAAGTGAAAAGTAAAAGTTGTAAATGATGGACAATGAATTTCTGCTGGATTTAGAATGTTAAACTAGTAGTATTATTGTAATATTTTCTTTCCATGGAATTGCTTGTTGTACTCTTGTAGTTGTAGTTGTTGTTGTTGTTGTTGTTGTTGTTGGGTAATTATGTTCTAACATTACTTTATTATTACACTACTGTAACTGAGTGATATATTTGTTAATAATAATAATAATAATAATAATAATAATAATAATAATAATAATAATAATAATAATAATAATAATTGTACCGGGTGGTAAACCTCTACGCCGCACATTCAAATTTTCCGCCGTAAAGTACTCCTCTACAGGAGAAACAGTGAACTTAAAACTGGATGTTCTTAAACCTTTCCTCTGAAGATGTCACTGTGTGAATTTCGACGTGTTTTTGTTTGGACATTCTCTTATAGATGTCAGTGCCTAAAAACTGTGATCATGCACCCTGGTGCGAAGTGAAGGAACTTTCTTGAAGAAATTTTGTACTCATAATTTTTTGTCCTTACTAAATTTCGTTCTTTAATTTGTGGGTTGGCAATATTAATCTTTCCTTCCGCCAGTTTTGAACTTAGCCAATCCAGAATTTCTGTAATTAATTTTTGACCAATCGTGTCTTTCTTCTTCGATTTTGATGTGTAACTTTAAGCTACCCAATAAAAGCCTACAGGAGAAACTCTGAAATTTAACAACTATATCAACTCATAAGTTTTCTCAGAATATGTCACTACTGTAAATTTTGTGATTACGAAGTTGTCAGTACTGTGAGGAGTTCAGCTTGTTTTGTTTTCTATTGATCAAAAAGTGTGGACATTCTCTCATAAATGTCACCGCCTAAAAACTATGATCATGCACCCTGGTGCGAGGTGAAGGAACTTTCCCGAAGAAATTTTGTATTCATAAGTTTTTGTTTTTACTAAATTTCGTTCTTTCATGCGTGGGTTGGCAATATTAATCCTTTCTTGCCGCCTGCTTTGAACTTAGCCAATCAAATATTTCTGTAATTAATTCTTCTTCTTCTTCTTCTTCTTCGATTTTGTATGTAACTTTGTACTCTAGCCAATAAACGACTGTGGGCGTGTCTTAATTATTCATGAAAGGTCTCGAACCTTCCCTGAGGGTATAAAAACTGCTGATTTTCTTGTCCCTCGGCCACTTCATCAACATCTAATCTAGTGTATGGACGTGTAGCTGGAGGCGGAAGCGCCTCTTTCATCAGGCAGCTGCTCTTCTGTAAGGTAATGGCCGTTTAACATCTTCATTTCTTGCTAGCTCAGCAGTTTAACCCGCGAGAAAGGTCCGAAACTTTTACAATGTACCCTACCTTTCAAAAAATGTAAATTTGTGCCGGCTTATGTAAAAACTTCATATATCTTTAACTGTAAATCGGGGAAAGAGAGTGCTTTACCCTCTCGAGTTCCCCTTCATTTTGATTTGAGGTGACTACGTTTTGGTAACTGATTTTCTACTCTTCCTTAATGTGTTAAATTTATTCATTATAGGAGTCACCTCCATAGTCTGGGAATAGCCCCTGTTTCGTCGGCCTAGTGCCTCTTAGGTTTTAAGAATGTATGTGTAGGAGTGCAAGTACACGCCGCCATTCATTTTTGCATTTTGGGCCATTTACTAAAAATGTTCTTTTTCTACTAAGGCCCAGTAGGTTGGGTACAAGATACCCCCGTTTCATTTTGTGTAAGTTGTGCCTGGATGGCAATTAAGTGTAAAGTCTGGTATTGCCTTTTATAGGATCGAAAAACTGAGAGCGGGTCAGCTCTTTTAAGTACTGGAAATGTGCTTCTAGGAGGCTTGACATGGCAAGTTGGGAGAAAGTGCTCCATGTTGTTAGGGGATTTCTGCCCTTTGTAAAATTATGCTCCTCTGTAAGGTGGGATGTTCAAAAGTTGTAAAACTAGGGACTGGTTCCCAAAGTGTGTTAAAAGTTGAAATCTTGGATTTTTCTAAGCTGGGTACCATTGTTATCTCAACGAGTTAGAAGCTGTTAAGTTTTGTTGCTACTTGTTGTTTCTTTTAAAAGAGAGAAAAATATAACCTTGTTACAGTTTTAAATTGAATTTAATTTTGTAGTTAGACCCATTCACCCCGGCACCTTCTTTCAACTCTTCTAATCCACCAAACCACGGTAATAATAATAATAATAATAATAATAATAATAATAATAATAATAATAATAATAATAATAATAATAAAATGCCGGGTTAGTACTTAAGGCTACGGCCACTTACTTCCATCTTCCTTGCCTATCCTTTCCAGTCTTCCCATCCCCTGAAACGGTCCTGTTCAGCATAGCAGGTGATGCCACCTGGACGAGGTACTGGTCCTTTTCTACAGTTGTATCCCAGACCCTACATCTAACGCTTCAGGATACTGCCCTTGAGGCAGTAGATGTGGGATCACTCGCTGAGTGCGGGGGGAAAAGCAACCCTTGAGGGTAAACTGATTAAGTAATTAATAAATATAATATTATTAATAGGGACCAAAATATAATATTGAACTGATAATACGCATTCACCAGGTGTATGCATAAGTCTCTTCCGGTTTCACTAAGATATGGTGTCAGCGAACAGTATGCAGTGTATGAATTTGACACATGCGTCTGTTTGTTCGTCTGACATCCTACCAACACACATAAATTGAGTCCACCAAACACTAGCGTCTGTGTTGTATCGTTCAATGATCATGTCGACGTTTGTGCTTGAAAAAGAACATTTGCAGCACATGCTTTTCTTATTTAATCAAACGAAAAAGGATGTGGAAAGTCATCGTTCATTGGCAGAAACATGTGGTGAACACGCTCCATCGACTAGAACATGTGAGACAGGATTTCGACAATGTAAACGTGGTGATGTCAATGTGAAATATAGTCCGCTCTGGTAGAATACAAAAGTGCGAAGACAAGCAATTGCAGGCACTACTGGATGATGATCCAATTCAAACACAACGCTATTGCTAACAAATGATTAATTTAAATCGGGTATTGATCGAAAGACGACCGAAATGGGCCAGAAGACATGGCAAAGTGATTTTGTTGTACGACATTGCGCCGTCTCACACAGCAAAACCAGTGAAAGACACCTTGAAATCGCTTGGGTGAGACATCCTTCCGCACCCGCCGTACTTCCCCGACCTGGCGCCATCTGACTATCACCTCTTCACATCAATGGAGCACATGCTCGCAGAGCAGCACTTCAGCAATCTCTAGGAAGTTGGAAAATGGCTCGACGAATGGTTTGCCGCAAAAGACAAGCAGTTTTCCTGGCGTGGTATTCATAACTTATCTGAAAGATGGGCGAAGTGTGTAGAAGCCGATGGCCAATATTTTCAATAAACAAAAATTAATTTCCCTTTAAAATTACGTGTTTTCTTTACAACAAAACCCGGCAAAAACGTATGCATACACCTGGTAAAAATAAACAATTTGTTTGGCTAATACTGCCAGACTTAACTTCTGTGGTGCGACGAAGACACACCGAGGAGGTCTCACAACACATCTCTCACGTGGGCACATCTGTACGTCTCCACAACTTCTCTTCTTTTTTCGGCCGGGTGACGACACATCTTTACTCCGCACTCCGCCGACCGTAAACAAACATATCGGCTGGCACCAAGTAGGAAGGCGGCCTCCCCACCCTGTATTATACCTGCATAGTCCGTGATGTTGACCTTGCAATCTCCGACGAGGGCATGCAGACCGATCTTCGCAAGCTCGGCGTTCATAGTGCCGCACGGCTCTAGGACGGCCCTCACCATAACCCGATGTACTTTTGTATATCGCCTCTGCAGAAGCCTACTTCAACATCAAGGATAATTGTGCGCTCATCCAACATCGCCTTCATAATGTGGAATCTACTCCTCCCAACGTCTTAGTGCAACTCATGGACAACGCACCTGCTACAGCCGCTTCGCCCGTCGCCATCCCTCCACCTCCATACCCGTCACCACGCCCACCTTCGTCGTCTAGTTACACCACCCATTTTACTACCATTACCACCACCACCACCACCACCACCACCACCACCACCACCACCACCACCACCACCTCAGCGCACACCTCCCCCAACACTCCTATTACCGCCTCAAAGATGTTCCATATTTTCCCCCTAATGATGTCTTCTCTCCCCATCCCTCACACCCCTGATCTACTACGTCCCCAGAGCACATCTCATCAGCCACCTGCCGAGGGAACTACTACTCCTGTTACTCCTGGAAGCATGTTTCGTCCACCATCGACGCCACCGCCTTCTCACCGTAATATCCTGTATAACTGCGTCGTTCGCGGTGTGGAACCAAGTGTACCAGCTGACGTCATCGCCCAGGAACTCCGCCAGGCAGGACTGCCCGTCCGAAGAGCGTTTCGCATCCACAATGTCAACGGTCCGACCTTCTTAGTCAGACTCCATCTTCCAACTTCCGAAGACGCTCAACGTCTCATCGACAACGGGATAAACCTCTATGGCCGCCACCATCGAGTTGAACCATCTCGCTCCCCTCCCCAAACCTCGCCCCGACATACCACACCTCGTCGCCGTCCCCGACCTGCTCCTCCTCCTCCACCACCTAGTCCACATATCCAACCTTATCCACACAGAACCCGTAACTTTTCGCTACCATCGCCAGCCTATCACCTCCTCAGCCTCCCACTCACTTCTCTTGTTAACTTCTCCTCCTTCTATCACATCCCTGCACTTCAACTTATCCCTTGCAATCTTAGTTGAACATTCCCTTCTTTGCATCTCTACTATACATGTATTTCTAAATCTGTCCATAGAGCACTAGGTACCCTACACATCCTTTATTCTAATCTTCTTAACTTATTCATACCGCTTTTTACCCATCTCTCTCTTCTCTTAGGGCCGATGACCTCGATGTTAGGCCCCTTTAAACAACAATCATCATCATCCTCTTCTCTTACTTCTTCCTAACCGCGTCTAATCTCCTGGACAGAGAGAGGGCGTTAACCTTTAGATGGCCCGCCCCACCCCTTCAGGTTGGGGAATGAAAAAATAATTTAAAAAATAAATAAACGGTGAGGCCGACCCTCCGATGTATAGTGTGTGAGCTTTCTGTAGTAGCTGCCTCGATGGATCAGTGGTAGAGTGTATGACTCATGATGGTAAGTTTGCGGGTTTGACCCTGGCTGACGGCATCGATTTTTGAAGAACGGTAAAAAATCTTGGTGCTCCATGTCATTGCTGTTGGCATGCTAAAGATCTCTGGTAGCATGCTCAATGTCACCCAACAAAAATTAACTCATCCATAGTATCCACTCCAGTAGAATGTTAACTGTTTACGATTAAAATTCCACGATAAGACCGTTAATTGAACGCGGAGCACAGATGCCCAAAAGCCAAGACTCGAAACATTCAGCCAGATATGCATTGGAAGTTGCCTAAAATAGTGAAATCAACACTTTCACAACATTTCTGAATTATAAAGTGTTTGCTGGACAGCCTTAGATTACGGTTCTGCGGTCTAGGAGTAGCGTGCCTGTCTCACATCCTGAGTTTCCGAGCTGAATTCCCGGCCAGGTCAGGGATTTTTACGTTGATCCAAGGGTTGATTGCAATTGAGGAGCTGTCTGACGGTGAGATGGTGACCGCGGTCTAAAGATTCCGGAATTACGGCCGAGAGAATTCGTCACACTGACCATGAGTCACCTCGTAACCTGCAGGCTTTCGGGCTGAGCAGAGGTTGGTTAGTAGCCAAGGCCCATCAGTGCAGTACCGCCATGGGGTTTGATTTAGATAGCCCACGATGCAGGCGAGAAACATCACTCTGATGAGTCGTTTGAAACCTGGTTGCGAATCTGCATCATTATAAACGTAGTAACGGGAAATGTTTCTTTCTGATACGATTTTGGTTAAGGATAATTCGTATGACGGTTTACTACAGCCCAGATGCCTCTAAGATTCCTTCTTTCATCGTGACACCGACGTGAATTTGTCTAAACGCTATATTGTTTTATCCTCCATTAAACATCTGTATAATTAAGCATTGAGGACTGATATTGTTTCCATGTATTTTATTAGATTTCTCTCGACACGAAATTTTGCGGTTCCATAAGTTTCCGGTTGTCACGGCAGGAATATTCACGTCCATGAATTGAAAGGCTTATTCCCAAAGTGACGTTTCTCCATTTAAAAAAGTGGGTTCTTGGTACCAAAGCACGGCAAATATTGACTTGTTTACAGTAGAAATATCTTATCACCTAAATGATGTGTATCCCTCTCTGGAGTGCGATTGAAATTTGAAACTATTTCCAATGCGACGTAATTCCGTGCTTTCTTTTTTTTTACAATTTGTTTTACGTCGCACCGACACAGATAGGTCTTATGGGATAGGGAAGGCTTAGACGTGAGAAGGAAGCGACCGTGGCCTTAATTAAGGAACAGCCCCAGCATTTGCCTGGTGTAAAAATGGGAAACCACGGAAAACCATCTTCAGGGCTGCCGGCAGTGGGGTTCGAACCCACTATCTCCCGGATGCAAGTTCACAGCCGCGTCCCTAGCCGCACGGCCAACTCGCCCGGTGTTTTCTGTTTCAAGAAGTCGTATTTCCACATGACCAATAGTAATGCTTCACGTAATCACGTGAGTAGGTACCTAACTCTCATGGGTGATGAAGTTGTATACTAAGCTTTTTCGCGAAGATGGAGAAATAATGTTAAAAGCTTTAAGTCCCACTAACTACTTTACGTTTTTCGGAGGCGTCGAGGTGACGTACTTGAGCACCTTCAAGTACCACCGGACTGAGCCAGGATCGAACCTGCAAAGTTGGGGTTAGAAGATCAGAGCCTCAACCATCTCAGCCACTCAGTCCGGCTTCACAAAGGGAGAGTTCAGAGGTTTGTAGTAAAATTTTCCATATCTTGACCAAATTATGCACTGAGAGTACAGGAATACAGAAAATCAAATTATTACACACTGGCGGAAATAAATCCAAACACCATGGAATAAGGATTGTAGAATACGGAAATTTTGGCAATATATTTGTCGAAGTAATATATTTAATTGATTAAACTCGTGTCCTCATCCTAAGGTGGTGCAGCTCTTTTCAGGCACACCCCCAACAGAGGTGAGTTGCATGTACCATTTTAACCACATACCAGCCCTTCTGCCATTCTTAAACTTCTGGCAGTACTGGGAATTGAACCCGGGCCACCGAGGATGGCAGCTAATAGTTCTAACCGTTACGCTACGGAGGAGGACATTTAATTGATTAAAGGTACAAGACTAAAGGTCAATATCCGCACGAGCAAAGCCTTCGGAAATGTGCCATGCTGGTCCATAAATAACCGGTGTAATCGCCTGAATGTTGAATGCAAGCATGCAAACGTGCAAGTATTGTGTCGTACAGGTGCCAGATGTCAGGTTGTGGGATGGAGTTCCATGCCTGTTGCACTTCGTCGGTCAATACAGGGACGAATAATGCCGGTTGTGGATGACGCTGGAGTTGTCGTCCAATGATGTCCAATACGTGCTCGATTGGAGGCAGATCGGGAGATCGAGCAGGCCAAGGCAACACGTCGACACTCTGTAGAGTACACTGGGTTACAACAGCGGCATGCGGGCGTGCATTATTCTGTAGGCAAACACCCCCGGGAATGCTGTTTATGAATGGCAGCATCTGCAGTCAGGGTGCGTGCGATAACCACGCGAGTGTTCCTGCTACCATAGCAAATTCCTTCCCAGACCAGAACTCCCGATGTAGGACCGGTGTGTCGACGCTGCAGACAGGTGGAATGCAGGCGCTTACCTGGCCTCCTTCTAACCAACACATGACCATCACTGGCACCAAGGTAGATCCGGCTTTCATCGGGAAACACAATGGACCTCCACTCCATCCTCCAATGAGCTCTCGCTTGACACCACTGAAGGTGCAGACGGCGGTGGTTTGGGGTAAGTGGAATGCACGCCACAGGGCGTCTGGCTCAGAACTGTCCTTCAAGTAACCTATTTCGAACAGTTCGTTGCGTCACTATGGTGCCAACTGCCGCTCGAACTGCTACTGCAGACGCAGTCCGCTGCGCCACAGCCCTACGCCGAATACGGTAGTCTTGCTTATACAGCCGGTCAAGCAGGTTGTCTGGCCGGTCCGCTGCTAACTTGACGAAGACGGTAGTGTGAGTGTTTGTTCATTGTTTTTGCTATTTGCTTTACGTCGCACCGACACAGATAGGTCTTATGGCGACGATGGGGCAGGAAATGCCTAGGAGTGGGAAAGAAGCGGCCGTGGCCTTAATTAAGGTACAGCCCCAGCGTTTGCCTGGTGTGAAAATGGGAAACCACGGAAAACCATCTTCAGGGCTGCCGACAGTGGGGTTCGAACCCACCATCTCCCGGATGCAAGCTCACAGCTACGCGACCCTTACCGCACGGGAAACTCGTCCGGTGTTTGTTCATTTGAAGTCGAAGTTATTGAACGAATGCAGTTAGGCAAAATGGCATCCAAAATTACACGGCAGAAACACTGAAAGTTGTATTCGGCAAGGAGCAACAGAGACCAACAGCCCACGAAATTCACCAGTGGATAGAAGTCGTTCTAAAGCTATGTGATGATGAACTACAAACAATTCAACTAGTCGGAAAACAGAATGCAGCCTGTCTCAAATTTAATAATGACAGAAGCTACCAAAAGTACTTACATTCGTATAGAGCAAGCGATTCCAAATTAGGTGCTCCCACGGCCCCGGCCGGCCATGTCAGCAGCCCCGGTGCTGTGCTATAGCACCGTTGAGGTGGTGGGGGAAGGAGGGGAAGTGACAGAGCCAGAACCACAGGTCAAGTCAGCGCGCAGCTTATGAAAACAATATTATTTATGACAGTTCTGTGAACACATAAACACACAATTTATTCTGTACATACTTTGCGTTTGCCTTAATGTACATTTAGGGTTTAAGTCGATTGCTGACATCCTTTTGCGGCAACTAATTTACCAATAATGGGTACAATCGATTTGGCAGTAGAAATTCTAAGTACAGCCTCTAAGTCCGCATCAGACAGAGAAGTCCTAATTCTCCATTTATTTAAATTCAGAATTGTAAACATCTGTTTTTTTTGCAATTTTCAGAGCAACAATACTCCTCCCACTCTCGAATCGTGGAACAGTCAGATGGACCTAGAGGAGGAAATATTGTGGAGGGAGGACCCAGTAGCAGAAATATCGCTTGAAGTAACAGAATGTAATACCGGTCAGCAAAAAGTAGACAAGTTATTTCGTAAACAACGAAACCATCCGTATAAGACAGGAACGAGTAAGCAAGGATTACATCCCCCGACTACGAAGAAATAGTTTAACAGAATATCGATATGTGGACTGCATTCTATTTTTCTCTCTGTTGTAGTGTCATGACCCTCACACTGACAGTGTAGACAGTCAGCTTCAACAATAATCTATCGCCAACTAAAATGCATGCTCTACTGAAATTTCTACAGTGTCAAGATATACTGTAGATCTTGAAATGCTACAGGAGGTCTGCATCAATGATTTTTCCTCGCTATTAAATTACAATGCCTATGTAAACACTGGTAGTGATAACCTAGGTACTGCTATTCTTTCTAAGTCAGGTATTGAACTGCAATCAACAGAAAAGCTTCCCTCCGGTCGTGGACTGAGTGGCAGATTTCAAGATTACCTGTTTTACAATATTTATATACCATCTGGGAGTAATAAACGGCAGGAAAGGAACGAATTCTTCCAGTCAGACTTAACATATTTACTTCGCTCCTTGCATACACATTATGTGATGTGGGGGTGGGGTGGGGTGATATTAACTGTGTACTGCGTGCAGTAGACTGCACAGGTCCCTTTAAGCCGAGCAGGAGCTTACAGACTTTAGTTACAAATCTCCAAATGTGAGACGCTCGGTTGCTAAAACATAATACCCCAGGATTTACTTTCTTTTCTTCAAATTCAGCAGAAAGACTGTATGGATTTTATGTTCCTCAAAATTTAGCTAATGAAATAAGTCGTGTGGAAGTAGTACCAGTCACATTTTCTGATCATGAAGTTGTTTTCCTACGTATTAAACATAAATTTTATACCTAGAGGACGCTCTTACGGGAAGATGAATGAATAATAATAAAATAATGTTATTTGTTTTACGTCCCACTAACTACTCTTTTACGGTTTTCGGAGACGCCGAGGTGCCGGAATTTTGTCCCGCAGGAGTTCTTTTACGTGCCAGTAAATCTACCGACACGAGGCTGACGTATTTGAGCACCTTCAAATACCACCGGACTGAGCCAGGATCGAACCTGCCAAGTTGGGGTCAGAAGGCCAGCGCCTCAACCGTCTGAGCCACTCAGCCCGGCAGGAAGATGATTGTAACCTGTTTTCAAAATACTAGTATCCTTGAAGAGTTGCAATTGCTTTGGTCAAAATGGAGTAAAAGAAAGATTAGATATCAAGATTGTGCTGATTGGTGGGATCTGTATGTAAAGCCGCAAATTAAATATTTCTTACGAACTTTATCAAGACGAAGAGCGTCTAATATACTTTTATTTTAGGTGTATTTATGACACAAGAAAACTACCTGCCATCACCACAGAAAAGAAGTGAAATCAGCCGCTATAAAACAAAAATATTTTATATGTATCATCAACGACTGCAGGGACTCAAAATACGCAGTCGGGTCAATGAATCAATCGAAAATGAACGGATCAATCTTTCTCATTTAATGAATGACTTCAAGCGCTGCAGATCATCTCTCGTATTGAAAGTTCAAGACCCAGAAGGAAAAGAATATACAACACAACCGACTATAAGTAAGACTTTCGATTCCTCTTATCGACAACTGTTTGATGCCGAGCCCACCCACGACAATGCATTTTTTGCTGACTGTAAGCATCCACTGTTCAGAGAAGAGGATTACTCAAGCCTTGAAGGACCCATAACCAAAGAAGAGGTTTTAAAAGCGATACGTCAAGGGAAGAGTTCAAAAACACATGGGATTGATGGAATACCTTAGGAATTTTACTCTACCTGCTGACCGATAATTGGAGACGATCTCACCTGCGTCCTGAACACTTTTTTACAGAGGAAACAACTTTGGGAATAACATCGTCGAGGGATTGTTGTACTGATAAAGTAGTTCTCTACAGCTACCACTGTCAATGACTATCACCCAGTCACCCTCCTAAGTTACGACTACAAAATATTAGCCAGAATTCTCGTCAACAGATTACGACCATTATTATCCTCCGTCATTTACCCTGCACAACACTGTGGAGTGCCTGGACGAACAATGATTTTTACCTGTTCGTTGCGTGATTACGTGGCGTCAACCGAACGAACTCATTCACAGAGCTTACTAGTGTCTTTAGACTTTCAGCGTGCATTTGACAGTGTAAATCATCAGTAACTGCTAAAATGTTTAAAATAGCATGGTTTAAGTCCCACATTTATCTCTTACATTCAGTGTCTATACACAAACGTATCTGCTATTTTGCAAATTAATGGCTTCCACACTAAAACCATTCCCATTAAGAGATCAGTACAACAAGGATGTCCGGCTTGGATGGTGCTGTTTACCTTGGCAATAAATCGTCTCATTTGCAAGCTGCATAAGGAAATGGGAGCACTGATGACTCAAACAACAACAACAACAACAACACAAGGAAGTGCGGATGACGTCAGTGTAATATTAATATCGGATAACGATATACTCCACATGCGAAATGCTCTCGCACAGTTCAGTGCAGTATCTGGGTTGTCTATCAACTATCGTAAATCCAAAGTGATTCCCTTAGGAGACTGGGCATCATTACCTCAACTCCCACCACTACAAACGGTAGAAACACACAAGAAACTTGTCATATAATACGCTCGAAAAATCAGTGACATGAATTAACAAAACTGGGGAACTGTTGTCAACAAGATAAAAGTCTATGCAAGAGAACTCTACTTCCGAGACCTCCATCTATCCAAGGGATGTGGACCTACCACTGCCTGCAACGTTTGCTAGACAGATAATATGTGCTAGTTCCTGGTACATTTGGCGTGGAAGTATCTTCCGAGTACCGATAACTACCTTGTGCCTTCCACCAACAGCTGGTGACTTGGGTTGGTAAACGTCATCATTAAATGTCAAGCATCTTCTTGGGTCGTGGAAGAAAATTAGAAATTAACCACGGGAGCTTCTCATCTGATTGGTTGAAACTCTGGTCTACTGTGACGGACTTACGCAATCCACCTGATCTTCGGATTGTCCCGCCCACCCTGAAGTATCTCCGCATTTATTTGCAAGAATGGTGCTATTTGACGGAAGCCAGGTTCGTACCAGAAATACAATTAACACGTCGGGTTTATGCTGATTTATTTCGTCTAATATCTACACCACTCATGCGTTTATTTCAACAGAACACCGACTTTCAACAACTTTGAAAAAACTTTAGCGCTCCTCATCTCCCTGCTAAAGTGCGATCTACATGGTATATGGTAGTCCATGACATTGTGCCGACAAAAGAACGGCTATATCGAATACGAATGACTGATTCGGACTGCTGATCATATTATGCGCACTGGCGTTTCGTTCAGAGGGACCCGTGTTCAATTACCGACTGGACCGAGGATTTTAACTGTGTATGGTTAATTCATCTGGCACAGGGAATAGGCGTTTGTATTCGTCTTAATACACATCTTCATGTGCACAGAAAATATTACACATCTCAAACTCTACCCCGATGGAGATTGACACCTGGATTTTCAGAGCCTGAAAATATGTACTGCATAACAGAAATAAATAAAAAAAAGGCTTGTCATGACAATGTAAGGTTTCAAGAGGAAATTTAAATTACTTTGTGGGACACTAAACAAAGATTTGAGGAAAATAATTCGCTGTATGTTGAAGATACTTGGAAAGTACGGAAGAGAGATGAAAGAAGATCGCAGGCACTAGAGATGTGGATATGGAAGAGAACAGAACAGGTGAAATGGGAAGACCGGGTAAGGAATGAAGAGATATTACGAAGAGTTGGTGAAGAATGATCTACGTTGCAAATCATTAGAAGGAGAAAAATGAACTGGATCGAACATTGTTTGAGGAGGGACTGTTTACTGAAAGAAAGAATGGTGAAAGGCAAAAGAAGAAGAGGAAGGAAAAGGTATCAACTGCTGGACCACATCAAAGGAAATACATATTTGGAGATTAAAATCTTGGCTATGGACAGGTAAAAGTGGAAGAGGTTATCTCATGATAAGACTTGCCATAAGGCAAAATACCTGAATGAATGAGTGTATTTATTTATTTATACTTGACTTATATTTGTGTTGAAGTTTGGGCTCACGCCCCTCTCTTACTTTCAATAATCATCTTACATCAGTGTACCGTCCATCCCCAGATTAGATTCCATTCACCGAGCTCGATAGCTGCAGTCGCTTAAATGCGGCCAGTATCCAGTATTCGGGAGATAGGAGGTTCGAACCCCACTGTCGGCAGCCCTGAAAATGGTTTTCCGTGGTTTCCCATTTTCACACCAGGCATATGCTGGGGCTGTACCTTAATTAAGGCCACGGCCGCTCCCTTCCCACTCCTAGTCCTTTCCTGTCCCATCGTCGCCATAAGACCTATCTGTGTCGGTGCGACGTAAAGCAACTAGCAAAAAAAAATATCCATTCAATGAAACTTTGGTTCCCTCCTTGGTTTATGTTTAATAATTCAAATTGTCACCGGCCTTTACTTAGCCATGCATTGCACTGTAAATGCAGACCTAGCCTTCTCTAGCGTAGCTTACAACTGTCGTGACATTGATTATGGTTGACTATTACGAACCTTACATGCAAATGGGGCATCTTTTTTCTTCATCTGTCTCTACCACTCTTGAAAGAAGGTCATAATTCTGATATAACGTCATCGCTTCCCACTTTTTCATCTATATTCTTTGAAATATAAAGTTATAAGCGTGGCTTTTCTCTGTGAAGCAACATAGTATGTATTGTAAATTACTTCATACAAAGTGATGATGTTCTATGAAACTCATCACCTTTAATAGAAGTGTTGTTAGATTCATTATTAACTAGATAATATCTTAAACAGCTTCTCTTTGAGCCAACGGAACTCGTACTGAAGCCACTCGCCTGTGTGGAGACGCTCTACCGATTACCGGGCAGATGCAACGCAAATGACTTCGACCATATTTGCCGCGAAGGCTTGGAGTGAATTCCGCAGAGACCCTCTAAAAGCTACCTTAATCATATTCAGCGAGTCTTCTGCCGTTTCTCCCTCTCGCTAAACTGATATCGGCCGGTAGAAGCCTCAGTGACCAATGCGACTTGAATATCAAAATTTACATTTACACTTCACTGCAAAAATCGTTAGAAAGAAATAACACGGACAAATATAAATACTTTAAAGGTATACAATTTAATTACATGCAGAACATTTTAAGGAAACTTCACGACAGGTCACCTGACATTGTCTTTGAGAAAGGTGATACAATATTTTCTTTCTCTGAATGATTTTGAATTAAACATTTGAAGATAAAAGTCGCATTCATGTGAATCAGACTCCACCGAGTGATTTGACAGTACGATTAGGGGTCACGCAGCTGTGAACTTGCACACGGGAGATAGTGGATTCGAACCCACTTTTGTTTCCCATTTCCACACCAGGCAAATGCTGGGGCTGTGCCTTAATTGAGGTCACGGCCACATTCCCACTTTCCTCCCACTCCTAGCCCTTTCCTATCCCATCGTCGCCATAAGACCTATCTGGGTCAGTGTGACGTAAAGCAAAGTATAAAACAATAAAGAACAAAAAGGAATCAGGCTCCATGTAAAAGAGAATTTCCAGTAGCTACGACTATAGTATTTATATACAGCGACAGGCGTTCATTTAACTATATCTTCATATTTTATTAGAGTAAGCAAACTTAAGCGTAATACTGTACTATATTGTTCTGATTTTCAGAATCATCTACATGGTGACCTGGTTTTCTTAGTGTTGATTCACTTTACGCCCGTTTGTTGCCTCTTGTTGTTGTTGATGATGATGATGATGGTGGTGGTGGTGGAGGTGGTGGTAAATGAAAATGAAATGGCGTATGGCTTTTAGTGCCGGGAGTGTCCGAGGACAAGTTCGGCTCGCCAGGTGCAGGTCTTTTGATTTGACACCCGTAGGCGATCTGCGCGTCGTGATAAGGATGGAATGATGATGAAGATGTCACATACACCCAGCCCCAGTGCCAGCGAAATTAACCAATTAAGGTTAAAATTCCCGACCCTGCCGGGAATCGAACCCGGGACCCCTGTGACCAAAGGCCAGCACGCTAACCATTTAGCCACGGAGCCGGACGTGGTGGTGGTGGTGGTGGTGATGATGTTGGTGGTGGTGGTGATCATTATTTTAAAGTGTAGTTCAACTTCGCCTATATACGATCACCTCTCCTAGCTATAATCAGAAAAGAAAAAGGGAGAAGGCAAATTTTGGTGGTGGTAATTGATACCGTGTTTTGTGGGATCGCAAAGGTGAAAGAAGGTGCTGGGTAGAATGGGTCTAACTACAATATCAAAAAATAATTTAAAACGTTAACAAAGGTTATATTTCTCTTTAAATCACAAACTTAACGAACTTTTCACTTGGTGAAACAATAAAGTGACAGGTACAAATAGCAATCTTGAAACAATCATTGGAAAACCCAAGATTAGGGAATTTTACAGATTTGGGGCTTCAAGCCCTTAGTTTACAAATTCTGAGATACTGGATCCAGTTTACAAAATTTTGCAAACTATCAACGTTTAGACAAGAATCAGAATCTTCCAATTTAAGAGCTCTTTGCTCCAACAACTTTACAGCCTTCCAGAGGCGCACCACAATATGCAGTTTAGTTTAGAAAAGAGCTTATATGCTCTCCAACTTTTAAACATCTCTTACAGCCCGCTTAAGGCAACATTACAAAACTCTTACACTCTCTGACCTCTCTAGGCACAATTAACAATTAACAAAGGTCAGTGCACAGTACCCAATCTACTGGGCCTTCGTGGAAAAGAACAACGGGTTAAATTAATGGCCCCAACACAAAATGAATGGAGGCGTATACTTGCACTCCTAGATAATGAAGAATAAAATCCTAACGGGGCTCTAGGCCCAGTGATATAGGGGCTAATCCCAAGCTACTGAGGTGACTCGAATGAAGGTTAATTTAATACATTACAGGAAAGAAAAACAGTACTGAATTGTAGTCAGCGTAGAGGCGCGCGGCTGTGAGCTTGCATCCGGGAGATAGTAGGTTCGAATCCTACTATCGGCAGCCCTGAAGATGGTTTTCCGTGGTTTCCAATTTTCACACCAGGCAAATGCTGGGGCTGTACCTTAATTAAGGCCACGGCCGCTTCCTTCCAACTCCTAGGCCTTTCCTATTCCATCGTCGCCATAAGACCTATCTGTGTCGATGCGACGTAAAGCCCCTAGCAAAAAAAAAATAAAAAAAAATTGTAGTCACCTCAAACCAAGTTGAAGGGGAACTTGACAGGGTGACGCACTCTCTATCCCAGACTTACAGTTAAATACTTTATGAAATTTTACATTAGCTGAACGAAAATTTACATTTTAGAAAAGGTTGGTGACATAGTTAGAAATTCGGACCTTCCCCTCGGATAAATTTGCGGAGACAGCTAGAAAGATGGAATATTGGTGGTCATTACCTGTCTGTTGTAATGGCGCCCCGCCTCCTGTCTTAACGCATACACTCAGAAAGACGGCGTTCAATAGACAATGTAGCCAGAAAAGCCTCAGCTTATATACCCGAGGGAATTGTTCGAGAAGATTCTGGACTAATCAGGACACACCCTCTCAATGTTATTGGCAAATTCAAAAATTACACCCAAAGAACCAAAAAGGAGCCTGTGATAGCTGGAAAATATTTACGGAAAATTTCAATTGACCAGATTCCAAACTGGCAGAGTGAAAAGGAAGTGTTTCAAACCTTGTAATATATAAAGAAAAGAAATGAAAGTTAATTTACCTGAGAATACCCATAAACACAAAATTTCTTTCAATAACAACTTCTTTTCCTTGCACCAGAGTGCATGACCACAGTTTTTGGTAATGACATCTATGGAAAAATGTCCAAACATCTTGATGTACAGAAAAAACAAAACAAAATAACTACAATCAGTTTAGGAAACTTAGAAATGACGATCTTTTCAATTATGCAGTAGTGACATCTTCTGATTAATGTCCCAACTTCATGCAATAGCAGTTTCACGTTTGTTGGATAGATAGAGTTCATTAAGGCGCTTCTTTTGAATGAGCGGAGTTGAGGTGTTGGGGAATTACAATTATTGTCTCGGCCACCAAATTAGGCGGGTCAGAGAAATTACGCTGTTGCCAAGGTTATGCATCAACTGGCAAAGAAATGTCTAACTGAACACATCATTTCGGAGCGCGAGGCAGGTTGTTCTCTCTCAAGCTCCTGATGTTACTTCATACAATGCTTCGAAACAAATTATACTACAAGCTTCAGAAAAGACTGCTGATTTCAGTGGTATAACTATTTTCTATATAAACCACTTTAAATAATTATTTAAAATAAAATCTTGAACGAGTAAATTTAAATCCGTAGAATCATGTATTGAAAATTTCAGTAAATGGCCAAGTTTTTATTTCTTCAGCCAATAAAATTTTGTCTGTGGGAAAAATGTAAAAAATCACCTGATTTACATTTTTTATCTGAAACATATTTCCGTGAGCCTTGTAGTTTTCCTGGAAAATTGCCCGGAAAGCGATCATGTAAATGACGCTAGCTGAGGCAGTTCGGAGCGCGCGCGCCAGTACAGGCTGCAGGAAGCCGTAAATACTTTCGGATTACATATTAATCCCTATCAGTTTTATTGCATTATAACTTTAAATATTTGAATAATGTATATTGGACTGAGTAATATAGAAAAAGAACTACTTTAAAGAATAGGTTTACATTAATGTACCACGAATTAAGAATCGGTTTCTAGCAGTCTAAGATTTCTTAGTCACTGTCATCACTTATCTCACTGTCAAGTCGTCATTTACACTGATGATGAATGGCTCCATTCTTTCGTCCCTTACTATTTCCTTGGCCCAATCATCTGCTTGAAGATTTTCCGCGCGATTGAAGAAATTTTTTCAATCTCTAGCAGTCACACGGTCAATGGCTTCTGACGTGAGTTTTTCTACGTCCTTTATTTTGAATGTCTTGTTCCTCTCTGCCACTTCTCACTTGACTTGAGCCCAAACTATTTCAATTGAGTTGTATTGGCAGTGGTACGGTGGCAATCTTACTATCTCATGGCCCCAAGAGAGAGCTAATTTATAAAGTTTTTCTTGGAGATGAAAGTATTTTATGGTTGGGTGAATATTTCGTTTCATTAACACATCTCTCGACCGAACGAATACTAACATTACACATTTTGCAGCCAATTCTTGAAGTTCACAGTCTGCAAAATATGTGAGTCGGCCGACATCTGCACGTATTGCAATACATTCACAATTACGAATTTTGTCTGGCTGGCTAAGTCCTTCTTCTTAAGCCCTTCCAACCGACGCTTCAGAGGAGTTTCTTGTTCGTTTCTCGCATTTACTTCGTCCTCTTCAGGTAATAGACCCGAAGAAACACCAGGCTGAACACATTCACTATCCATCTTTAACTGCACTTACGGTGCGAGCTGAACAGCTGCATGACAGGGAATGACTCGGGTAAGGTGGCCTGGAGCGGATGGGCTTCAACTAGACAGCACTGAACGATCAGCGTTGCCAATCCATGCTCGGAGGTAAGCGACTCTCAACCATCTATCGCTTGGCCGTTCCCATATCTGACGACAGCGCAGTTTTCCTCACCCGCCTAATTTGGTGGCCGCGACAATAGGAAAGCAGCATCTATTAAAATGAACCAAAGGGAAATGGACGAAATCTGACGTATAGAAAAATCAAAGTATCGACGAATGAGAGGGAAAGAGCCTGAATGTCTTGAAACCGAAATAAATATTAGACCTAATAAACCTTGTGTCATAGTGGTCAGAAGGGAACAAGAGTTGCCTAAGGAGTTTGAATATGAAGGATGAACGTGATGAAGCTGGGAAAAGTAAGTGGAATGATTGCCAGCCTCACCTAGAAGCTCCGTGATCACCGGCCCACGCCATGAGATTGAGAGCCCTTGCCTGCTGTAGTATACCAAACGACGGCCACCAAATTGGAACTGGAAGTGAGTATTAGATATTCATTACAGCGGGCCCCATCGATGCTATCGGTTTACTTGATCAGATAACGTCTTAGTTATCCTCAAGAGGCTGTGTGTAACCTAGTATGGACCTTCAAACGAAGTTCGTAGTATATCTGGGAAACTAACCCGAAACCTCCCAATTAACTGCTGAACTTCTAAGCGATAAAGGAAGGAAATCGTGAATTTGTTATATCATTTTTATAAATCTAAAACACCATCAGTCACATTATCTGCAACATGTGGAATTGGTTTATGCCCCAAGACACTCTGTGAATTCCAGGATCAGTTACACGTTCCCAAGTAATCTAAATTGTGGAACATAAAAATGTTCATGCCAAGAGAGCTACTGAACTTCCTAAGAGAGCGGGGGTATTATGAACGGTTCTCACTTTTCATTTATCATTCATTCTTAAATAAAATCTTCATCAATATGACCGGCCGAAGTAGGCGTATGAAATAAATGAGCAGCCCCAAATATTTGGTTTTCTTCATTTAATTAAAAACTGAAAGTGACTTATTACTACGTATTGAGAGCTCCATTCACAATTTATATTTCAGTATTTCACTTACAACCAATATCGTAGTCACACAAAATAGTCGCCGATGTATATTATCTTCACTCTGTTCTCTCCTGAAGGTGCTATAGAAATGGGGTAAATAATTGTTCATTTCAGAGTGAATCACTATAAAATAACTTTAAGACCAAGATGATAAATGAAAAATGATGAGCACCGGAGTTAAATATGGGCAATTCTTGAGCTCCAAATAAATG
Organism: Anabrus simplex; assembly: GCF_040414725.1. Taxonomy (NCBI): domain Eukaryota; kingdom Metazoa; phylum Arthropoda; class Insecta; order Orthoptera; family Tettigoniidae; genus Anabrus; species Anabrus simplex. The sequence continues at coordinate 226,475,752 of NC_090269.1, read as the reverse complement.
AAAATATGCAATATCCAATGTGCTGTTTGAATGTTCAAGAATTATAGTCACATGCATTTTAAGTGATACGTTATTACCACTTATTAAGGAGACCAAGCCTATCGTGTATCTCCAATGTTAAATCACTGGGACTATGGTACGCTCAGTCCTTACGCCAGAGGAATGATATTTTTTTTTAAAAACAATTTAACACAGATATGTCTTATGACAATGATGGAATAGGAAAGAGCTAGTGATCTTAAGTAAGGTATTTGCCTGGTGCAAAAATGGTAAACCACGGAAATTCATCGCTGCCGACAGTGGGGTTCGAACCCACTATCTCCCGAATTCATGCTCACAGCTGCGCACCCCTAACTGCATGGCTAACTCACTCGGTAATGATATTTCTTCAATCTTGATCGAGTAAGCAGTGTGAGTGGATGTGCTGAGTGAGTGCTGAAGTATGGAGATAACGTTAGAGCTTTATCGAGTGAGGATTGGAAGTTGGCAGAGCAGGATGAAGAAGAAATCGGAATCGAGTATGAGGATGAAGGGAGAGCAAATAGGGAAGATGGCAGGGTTGCCGGTGGCGCTGGTGCTGGTAGCGCTGCTTATAATAGACGGAGTAGAGATAAGCCCAATTGGTGCCGTAGGATGGGAAGAGGTTGAGGAGTTAAAGGAAGTGGTGAAGGAGGCGTGTCAGATAGACCAATTAAAGGAAATGATAAGAGATCATTCCAAGGAGTTGAATGACTTAAGACAGTGCGTTAATAATGAAGTGGAAGAGGTGAAGGAAAAAGTGTAGAGAAATGAGGCGGAAATGGAATAAATGCGAAATAAAGTTCAGATGGTGGAGGGGGAGGTAGTGAATCTCAAAAGAGAAGTAGCAGATGGTAACCAGGAACGAAGGAAGAATAATATTTTTACATATGGAGTTAAAGAAGCTGCGAAGGAAGATATGATGGTTTATAAGGTGGTGGAGATGGTACAGAACATAATGAAGATAAAGGTGGATATTGGTGGTGTTCAGAGAGTGGGAAGAATGAAAGGTAAAGTTGGCAGACCAATTAAGATTACATTGATATCTGCCCTGATGGCTGGCATTGTCCTAAGGAATGCAGGGAACTTAAAGGAAGAGAAGATATGGTTGAAACAGGATATAGGTAGTGAAGCGAACAGAGAGTTTAAAGTGATAAGAAGACACATGTGGAGAGCGAGACAACAAGGATTGAGAATGTTTATTAGGGGCAATTATTTGGATGTGGGGAATGGGAGATGGGCAAGAGAATTGTCAGCTGAAAAGTTGCAGGAAATGGACAAGAGAAGAGGAGGGTTCGGCTGGTGATGACGGAGTAACGGCTGTTGGCGAGGAAAGGAGTAAAGTCCAGTGTCAAGAGAGAAGAGGAGGCAACAGTGAAAATGGCTGGGGAGAAGAAGAGGCTGATCAACTTGCGGAGAGAGTAACTTGCGGTAAGTTCTGTGGAGGTGGGGGAAGAGAGTAGCCGGAGATAGGTAATGAGCAGGGTTAGAAGTGTAAGTCTAAAAGATCTGTGGGGGAAGAAAAGCAAAGGGTAGGAGGAGAGAGGGAGCAAAGAATCTGCTAAGACGTCAAAAAGGTAGAGAGCAGGGAGGAAAGAGAAGGAATGCGTGAAACTAGAAGTAAATCGACTAACACAGCGGATGTAAATAGAAATCAGGGTGAAAAGGAGGGGTAAAATGAGAGTAGCAGGTAGACAGCGTTTAAGATAGGCTTTGTAAATATTGAACGGGTAGGAAGTAAGTTTGGTAAAGTAAAAGTTGGTAAGATAGTGGAGAGTTTTGATATAGCGGCCCATCTAAAGACATGGCTAAAAGAAGGGATAAATCTAACTTGGAAGGGGTTCTTGGTAAGGAATAAAACGAGGAAGAAGCAGGGAAAGAAGGGAAGGAATCCAGGGAGTGTATCGTTATTAGTTAAAGAAAAGATAAGTGATAAAATTAGAGATATAGAGAATGAGATGGAAGAGGTGATGTGGGTTAGGTTTAAGCTGGAGGGAGATGAGGTGAAGAGTGTGTGCTTGGGTTTTATATACAGTCCACCAAGGGGCTCTATATATGTAAATTAATAATTTTTTGATGGTCTGACAGAGGAAATAAATATGATTAGTGGGAAGTACGAAGATAATGGATTGATTTTGTTAGAAGATTGGAGTGCGAGAATTGTGTGCTGCAGCCCAGAGTATGGTAAAGAAAACGGGATTAAAGATGGGATGTAGGAGAAGTGAAGATAGAGGGAGGAACGGATACGGGCAGAAGTTGCTAGAATTATGTGGGGAGAGGAACTTGTACATTCTGAACGGGTGCTGTAAGGGTGATAGGGAAAGAAAAATGACATATATTACAAATGAAGGAGGAAGTGTTATTGATTTGGTAATTAGTTCGGAAGATATGCTATACAGAACAAACAGGATTGAGGTGGTTGATTGGGTGGGATCGCATCATTCCCCGGTATATGTAATCGTGAATAGGAGTGGGATAGTATAAGAGAGGGGATTAAGAAGTGGGGGAGGGGAAAGGGTCGCAGAGTTCCCAAGTATATTTGGGCTGAGGAAGGTAAAGCGAAGTTAAACAACTACCTTGAAGATGCAGAATTTCAGATCATTAGGGGAGGATTCGAGGTAGGAGTTGAGGGCAATAATATTGATAGGACTTTTGAGATACTGGAATATCTTAGTAGGAGAGTGGCGGTGGAAAAAAGCATACAGGAAAAGACCAGAGATGAGGGGGAGGGTTGGTTCGTTAGGGAGTGTATGGTAAAGAGGAAGGTAGTGATAAGAGCGCTGGTTGAGGACAGGAAACATGGTGGGAGAGGGTTAAGCGAAAAGTTTTGCAGGTTGAGAAAAGAATTCCAGAAAATGATAGGAGAGAGGAAAAAGGCATGGCAGGACGCTCAAACGGAAGCGGTAAACAGGGAGAGTAAAGACAAGGAAGAAGATAAATTGTGGGCGAGGGTGATTAAAATTAATAGGGGTACAAGTAGAGTGACAAACCTAAACTTGAGTATGGAACATGGGTGAATAACTTCCAGGAACTATTAGGGGAGAAATAAGGGTGGATAAAGGTAGGAGGAGGCTATGTGGTTGAAAAGGGGGATAGAGAGAGGAGTTGGATAAAATAATAACAGGCGAGGAGGTGATAGAAGTGAAAAGTAAATTGAAGAACAGGATTGCGGGAGGGGAAAATGAGACAACAAATGTTTATTGGAAGGAAGTAGCAAAAAAAAATAATAATAATAAAAATAGACAGATGACGGAGAGTTTGGTTACATTTCTAAACAAGATATTCAAGGGGGCGGAATTCTATAAAGAATGGAAGAAGGGGATCATATGTCCTATTTTTAAAAATAAAGAAGAGAGGGTTAATCCCACTAAGTATAGAGACATAACCCTGCTGGTCTCCCTGAGCAAGGTGTACACGGGTATTTTAGCAAACAGGTTGAGGAGGTGGGTGGAAGAGTACTCAATTCTATCGATATTTCAGAGTGGGTTCAGAAAAGGGAGGAGGACGGTGGAAAATTTAAGGATTGTGAGAACAATAATAGATGCATATGTTAGAAAATAAAGCTCTAAAGTGTTTATAGCTGCAATTTACTTCCAAAATGCGTTCGATACAGTGAGCAGGGTGGCCTTGTTTGAAAGGCTGGGGAGGGGAGGGGAATAAGATGAGAAGAACGATTAGAAGCATATATGGAAAAGTCTATTGTAGCATTAAGGTGGAGGAAGGGGTCGTTAGTGGACTGATTGAATCAAAAGTGGGGCTGAAACAGGGGTGTGAATTGTCGCCAATTCTTTTGTTATTGTTTATTAATGACGTACTAGGTGTTCATGAGGAGAAAATTGGGCCTATCTGGTCCTAGGTATACAAGACATTCCATTTTTGCTGATGATGTATTATTGTTGACATTGACAGCTGGGGGCCTGCAAAAGAGCTTGAACGAGGTTTGTAGTTTTGCGAAGAAATGGTCATTGAATATCAACAGTAAAAAGACTAAGGTGACGGTCTGTAGGAAGGAGACAAAAAGAAAACGGGGATGGTGTGGGCAGTAAATGGGGAAGAGATAGAGGTGGTGGATAAGATGAAGTATATGGGGGTGATAATAACTAGAAATGGTAGTTGGGTGGTGCAGATTAGGCGAAGCAAATGAAAAGGCCAAGCTGCATTCTCAGTAACTAGGATGTAGGAGAATTAATTTCGGGGGGGGGGGGGTAAGTTATGATATGCAAAGCATGGTGAATGCTGAATGCTTCTGAGGTTTGGGGGTGGAGGAAGAGTGCGGGTTATTAGAGCAGGTAGAGAGTGAGTTGTGTAAGATTGTTATGGGGTTGCCATTGTGTGCCGCGATTGCAGGAGTAAGGATGATGTGTAAAGAGTATAACAAGATTGACATTTTAAAAAGAGTGCCTAGTTACTTGAGCAGATTGAGAAAAGGTGAAGGGCGTCTACATTTGCAGTCGGCTTACCAGTATAAAATGAAGTGCAATTATGGTGATCAGTGGGTTAACAAGAGTGAAGAATGTCTCAGATAGACTGGGATTAGGTGAGTTTTATAATATTGAATGGGTGAGGAGAAGGGTTACGTATTGGAAACATGCGATTATGAGGGCGAGAGATATTGCTGAACAAGAGCTGGTAGCCGAATGTAAGAAGAGAGCTACCCTAATGATGTTTCTGAGGGTAAATCAGATGGTTAATTTGAGAGTGGAAAATGTAAATAGGACGGTGAAAAGTGGTTTAATTTGGTGGCTTTTCGGTATATATGAACAGAGGTTAGACGAAGTCAAAAGTAAATACGTTGTGTGTGTTATGTGGTGATGTGAGAGAGAGAGAGGTTTTTCATTTACTGACAGTATGTAAAGAAACGATTGAAGAGAGGAGGATGCTTATGAATGAGTAGCAGTTGAAGTTGATTGCTCATCCATGTAACGGAGATAAGTTTTTAAGGTGGTTAGTGTCTGAATGGGAGTGTGCTGGTAATTTATGTAGGTTTTTGAACATAATTAGAAGAGATGTACAGCTGCCTTAAAAGCTAAATCTCAGTTGTATCAAGAGGAGAACGAACCAGGCAGTGGATTATCATGTCACATGTAGAGCGTTAAATTTCACTCGACTCAGTGCAGGAGAATGGCGGCCTTCCCCGCTACTGGCTAACAGTGGGAAAGGTGGAAGGTATTGGCATTTGTTACCGGAGGGGGAGATCCTAGAATACAGGTATTATGCTAGGTCAGAAGAGATAGAGTTACACATGTTATCACGTACCCAGGAAGTAGAGAGCTATTAACCTTGTATTGCATGTTGCCGAGTTACCATAATTTTTTTTGTTTTGTATTCAGTTTTGTTTTGTTTACTATTGGTATTTCTATTTTCTCCATAGAGATCCTTAGGTTCAATACTGTACAGATCTGGAGGAAATAAAGGTTTACTTTTAAATGATGTTTCTTCTGTTCTGTATATGGCTCATGTTTTATATAGTGAACTTAATATCGAAATACTGTTAATGGTAGAACCATTTTGGTATCCTAAATATTATTCTGCAATATATGAAAGTTTTACTCATTTACACCAGATGAACTTAAAATGAAATCACACAAAATTCGTACCGCTTTTTGATTGGAATACCAGTCCAGACTAAGCTGTTTAATTTTTTGGGGAGGGTTCTCCGAATATTCAACGGTGAAGCCAAATGGAAAAATTGAATATTCAGTTTGAGGTATGTTCAGACACTCAGATTCAGAGAGAATAATTTCAAGTGTTCAATCTACAAAGGTAATCCACTATCAAAAACTCATTTCAATGCTTTTGTAGGCCTAATGTGTTCAATGGAATAAAACTTCGGAATATGATTTACAACATAACTATTCCCCGAAGGGCTATGGCCTGTCAAGCGACCGCTGCTCATCACGAAGGCCTGCAGTTTATGAGGTATCATGTGGTCAGCACGACAAATCCTCTCGGCCGTTATTCTTGTCTTCCTAGACTAAGTCCGTCATCTCATCGTCGGATATCTCCTCAAATGTAATCACGTAGACTGAGTGGACCTCGAACCAGCCTTCAGATCCAGGTAAAAATCTCTGACCTGGCCGGGAATCTAACCCGGGGCTTCCGGGTAAGAGGCAGGCACGCTATTCTACACCCCGTGGCCTGCATATTATCAAAACAATTGGAAATTGAAAATAAGAACATCAACAGGGACAAAAATTTCGAAAATTTTCTCTTAATTTCTGCCTTAGTCCATTTATCAAACCGTATTGTAGCTTGTGTAAGGAACCAACGATTCATGGCAAATTTAAGTAATGAGTGAGTCTCGCCTTGTTCCTCTCACCTTATACTGGTCTGGTAGTTTGGTCAGAGAACGAGCCTGTTCCTGAGAGAACTCATGAATGAACGAGTCCGGACAGACTCGTAACAGTCATATTTCTGCTCAGTTAAAGCGGACGATATTTGAACAGTGAGCTCTGTATGTCGACCCGAATTCAGCATACCAGTCCACTGCTGCTGCCGCCTTATTCCTGCTTCACATATGTGTGCGTTATGAGTGTTATTTGCAGTGATGGCGAAATTGATAAGCCTGTTCAATAAAGGCGTACCAAGAACTAATACATCTGGCAACAGTGTACCAATGAGTGAGGAGTTGAATTTCCGAGCTGCTCGATTCTGCCCAGTGTCGTTCTGCTCATTTTTATCAGACAGCATAGACAGTTCTTGAGATTCATTTGGTTAAGTGAATTTGAACGTCTGTTTTAAAAGTTTGGTTGTTCCAAGCACTCATTGACCAGAGTGCTCGATCCCCTGTGGGTGGGTGCGGTAGAATAACACCCACAGTATCCCCTGCCTGTCGTGAAAGATGACTGAAAGGGGGCCCAAGTGCTTTGAACTTGGGAGAGTGGGTTGACGACCATGGGGCCCTTAGCTAAGGCTTGCCATTGCTTCCACTTACTTGTGCCAGGCTCCTGACTTTCACCTACCCTATCCGACCTCCCTTGATCAACTCTTGTACTTTTCCGACCCCGACGATATTAAAGCATTCGAGAACTAGGGAGTCTTTCATTTTTCCGCCCTTCGTGGTCCTTGTGTTTCTTTGGCCGATACCTTCATTTTTTAAGTGTCCGATCCCTTCCATTTCTTCTCTCTGATTAGTGTTAAGGTGTAGAGTGTTGCCTAGTGTACTTCCTCTCAAAACGATAATCACCACCACCACAACCACCGGAGTGCTTGAGCAGGATAATTTAAAGAAGACTACGGTACACTTCGAAATAGTAATACCCATCTCTTATAAATGAGTTTGTACGAGTGTACCGTCATTTTGCACAGCTCTGCTTCAGACACAAAACCGGAGAAGTGAAACAAAAATTATTATACTTTCTCTCTTAACACGTGGTATTCTAATTTACTAAATAGAAGTAGTCATGTCACAAGGCCATTGTCGTAGATGTTTTCACATCTTTGTGCTGCAATATTTCACACTGAATTGCAATATTATGGCATGCATTAAGGAAACAATAATTCTGTAATGAATGCTACCACCAAGAAGTAAGGTGTGAAAAAAATATTTATAGGTCACTAATAGCAACCAAGAACGGACCAAAATTTAAACTCTCCGTAACGCATCACTTATATACTCATCATCTTGAGAACGTGATTATTTCCCCCAGCACGGGATTGTTTTCGTATTAGCTACCACTGGTAGAGTTTTCATGAATTAGGGGATTCAAAAATTTGTCCTGCAATGATTTTCTTTTAGGTTACAATAATTGAACTGAAGTATTTGAAAGTCTTGGATGCTGTGCGTTTGCACAATTTTCTAAAAGGGAATGCCTCAGCGTGAGACTGACAGGTAGCCTATTGCAGGTAGGTAAGGGTTATACTGCCCAAAGGCAGGTCCGAACCTCCGCAGAGGAGTTCCTGAGCCGGAGTTTACGTGCGGTAGGGTGGCCAGTTCCTTTCCGCTCCTCCATTCCCTTACCCCCCACCAACAGCGCGTGGCTACCCATCCAACTCCTGACCACGCCCAATGTTGCTTAACTTCGGAGATCTCACGGGATCCGGTGTTTCAACACGGCTACGGCCGTTGGCAGCCTATTGCATACGAAAAGTAAAATTTAATTCTGTCTTCAGAAATTCGAAAAATCGTTCTTCTCTCATCAATTCGACCAGTTTAATGATTATTTCCCTACTCTAAAAAATTTTCTGATAATAGATGTCATAGCTATGATTACTATATAAACAGTAAATTAAAACTAGATATTGACGTGTTCTTATTAATGCTGAAAACACTTCTTGACAGACAAAGTAGAGGTCCCCATACTACGAAACACGTAAAATCAAGCAATTTCCTCAATTGTTCCGGACGTTGAAGGGCTAAAGGGCCAGGAAAGGCTTCAAATTGTGAGCATTGGATAGCTCTATCAAAGTAAAAAAAAACAAATTTCAAAAAAATCACTTCCGGCCTAAATGCAGTTCAGGAAAAACAGCGTAAAATCGCTTGTTTCTTTATTCGTTTTCCTTTTGATTCAAATCCTAGCCAAATTAATTTACTTCCACAATTATTTCTATAATATGTTCCTTGGTTCAATACCCTCAAGATTGTTTTCGACTTTTTGAAAAATATCCACACCAACTGTGGTTATAAGGACTTAAGTGAATTTCTGCGTTGATTCACATTAGCGCTCGTAGCGGGGCGTAACTGAAACAAAGCATTGAGTCATTTTCAACCAACCAACCAACCAACCAACCAACCAACCAACCAACCAATCCTGATCTGCATTTGGGGCAGTCGCCCAGGTGGCAGATTCCCTATCTGTTTTCCTAGCCTTTCCCTCAATGATTTCAAAGAAATTGGAAATTTATTGAACATCTTCCTTGGTAAGTTATTCCAATCCCTAACTCCCCTTCCTATAAATGAATATTTGCCCCAATTTGTTCTCTTGAATTCCAACTTTATCTTCATTTTAGTGCTCGTAGCAGTAGAGAAACGCAAAATGCTAATCTAATCGACCGGATAATGATGTTTATGAAAAGATTGTCATATTTAGGAATAAATAAATAATATATTCTCATACTTTATTATATTTTATTTACCTAAAATCGTAGCTCATATCCCTAGGATGTTTTCAAAATTGTGTTGTTTGTCTGAACGGCTAGAGCTGTGGATTTTTTAGAGGACGCTAAAAATAGATTTTTCTCAAATTACACGTATTCTTCAAAGTTTAAGGTATGCTCTTCCCGATGATATGTAGAGTAAAACATGAAGAGACTGTTACTCGAAGAATTAAAGGAAAACGACCCATGAAAAGTGAGTTAAAAGCTTTAATATCACCGGGTCGGAAGAAAACAAAATATGACAGTCTACAATAATCTGAGCTCTTCACTGACTGACAGTAACATTATACTGAATGACTGTTGTTCTTGGTCAAGGTGTGCTTTGTCTCGTCTGCTGCCACTCATCTCAGTGGAATGGAATGGTAATTACAAATAAATGTAACTCCTCAACAATTAATACGTTACAATTACAACTATCATCCTCTTCTTCCAGTCAAATTTCGCCAAATCGTTCTTCTCTCATCAATTCTAGCTTCAGCATTCTTCTGTAACACCAAATTTAAAAAATGTTATATTCTGAGCTAGTTATTTTCCATCTTTCATTTCCTTAAAATTCCTAGACATAGGTTTAAAGGAGAGCAAATTTATCTCCTTTATGAAGGCCTTTTTGCTGTGATAGTCTGCATTTTTTGTCCTTATTTCTGCTATCCAAGTAACAGTATTCGTCTACTTCCTTTAAGAGTTCACTTTAAGTATCTTTCCTTAATTACTCTAAATATAACAATTTGTATAACGTTCATATTTTTTCCAAAGGCGTTGCATGTTGGTATGCCATTTCAGTTCTGTTATTAGTAATTAAAGACTTGGAAATAATAAAGTAACATTTGTGCTTATGGACAGCTTCTAAGTTCTGCCTTACGATTTTGTTCACGCGTTGGGGAGCACAGGTATTAGAGTATCTGCTGTTGATACATCAGATTATCTCATGTTTTATTGGGCCATTGGCCTTGTATGACAGCTTACGTTAAATGCTACGTTATAATATCAACATCCACAGAAACGTGTAAAGTTGGAATATATCGTGGCGCAGTAATCCTCGTGAATTTGAAAAGATTAGTATTATGATGACATAAATTGCCATTGAAATGTTCAAAAATAGTTTCTTTTAATACTAGGTTGACTTAGTTCGTCACAAATGTCGTCTCTCACGACAGACAGAGGGTACTGTGAAAATAATATATTCCACATCAATAAAGGGGTTCACTTCGAAGCATGAAGCGGTAATGACGATGCACATTTAATGCGAAATAGTTTCTAAACAAGGAGCCTGTAACTAAACATGGGCGGTTTTGCGTTAAACTAAATGAAGTGAAATATATTTCTTCTTCATTATCATCATCAAGTACCAATTCGCTACCGAATAATAATGGTCAAGATAGCATTTCCATCTTTGTTCACTGCAGTCAGGAATTGTTCAGAGGATGAAGCCTGGCAACATATTTTACAATTTACATCTAACAGCCAAAGGCAGTAGCCGTGTTGAAACAACGGATTCCGTGAGATCTCCGAAGTTAAGCAACATTGGGCTTGGTTAAGATTTGGATGGTTTGCCACGCGCTGTTGGTAGGGGGTAAGGGAATGGAGGAGTGGAACGCACGTAAACTCCGGCTCCGGCACACCTCTGCGGAGATTCGGACCTGCCTTCGGGCAGAATACACCCTTACCTTGCCTTACCTTACCTCTAACAAATCCGTGTCCAGCATTCTTTTTGTCTGAATTAATAACTGAATGAGCTCGTTCTTGTCCGGATATCTCATCACATGATTCAGATATTCCAACTTTATTTTAATTGTTTTTGCAGTTTTTACACTTTTCCTTAGTCCCCTCACCAGTTCATAATTTGTTACATGGGCAGTTCATGAAATCATTAAACATACACCTGTTTTCATTTTGGTTATCTCATTCAACGTCCATACGTCCATGCCATACAAAAGAGCTATGAAGACATTGCAATTCACTAAACAATGTTTGGTTTGCATGCTCAGATGGGTTTTTTAGTACAGTGCTATGTTTCATTAAGGATGCAAGTATTCTCGTTTCTACTGTAAATGGAATTTAATTTCAACTGACTGATCCCAGTCAGATTTAATTCCTCTACGAAGTATTACACAGCTTTCTGACAACCATACAGCATGTCTACTTTGCATTCTTTCAATTCTGATATTGGGTTCTGTACCTGTTGTAGACCATCCAAGTACACATATATTACCGTGTAATGAACGTACATGATATTGTTGAGATACCGTTGACATCTCCTTTATGTATATCCGCAAGAGCTTCGCGGAATACCGTCTCCGATTAGTACGAAGCCAAAGGAAAACTCTTTCGAACTGCACACTGAATGGAAAATCCTTACTTTCTTTGCTGTCCGACTCGTTGGCTGAATGGTCAGCGTACTGTCCCTCGGAACAGAGGGTCCCGGGTTCGATTCCCTATCGGGTCGGGGATTTTAACCATCATTGGTTAATTCCAATGGCCCGGAGGCTGGGTGTTTGTGCTGTCCCCAACATCACTGCTACTCGCACACCACACATACAATTATCCTCCACCACAATAACACGCATTTACCTACACATAGCAGATGCTGCCCATCCTCATTGGAGGGTCTGCCTTACAAGAGCTGCACTCGGCTAGAAATAGCCAAGTGCGGCCAGTATCCAGTAATCGGGAGATAGTGGGTTCGAGCCCCACTGTCGGCAGCCCTGAAGATGGTTTTCCGTGGTTTCCCATTTTCACACCAGGCAAATGCCGGGGCTGTACCTTAATAAAGGCCACGGCTGCTTCCTTCCAATTCCTAGGCCTTTCCTATCCCATCGTCGCCGCAAGACATATCTGTGTCGGTGCAACGTAAAGCAAAAAAAAAAAAAAACCCGCAGAAATAGCCACACGAAATTAACGTCCTTTGTTCCTTCTGCTATTTGATTCGAAATTCATTGTATAAAGAACTTAATTTCAATATATGATAATCCGACTCTTTCCTCTTTTTCTCTTCTGCCGCCTTGCCTGCAACTGTGGTATGGCTGTGTGTGTAAAACGTGTCACACATGTGAACTTGGCTCTGTTTTACGGTTGGATGTACTGTACTTACTATTGCGGGTTTTTGAGAAGGTTAGTATTTTAGCACGCTGTGTGTAGATGAAGAGAATTGTATCAAGACGAACGCAAACATCCAGCAAGACCAAAACACAAGATGCGGTTAAAATCTCCGACTCAACCAGGAATCGAACACGAGACGCTATAAATCTAAACCTAAGGCCATTTAGCCAAAGGACATTCAAGATATGACAATATTACTTTAAGGTAACATCTCTGAAGGCATGGATAATATGATTACACCTGTTTTTCAGCTGTAACACAATTTATTTAACATAATTCGGAAAGGGCCTCGTTTATGGACAACAAGCTGTTTAGAAAATTAGTTAATTTACAGCGGGGTAATGCACAAATAATATTCATATGCTTATTCTCTGGTGCAAAAGGTATCCATGGTCCTAATACCACGAACTTAGTGCACCACGCCACCATTTCGATACTTATTTTTGTATAATTTTAGCCATGCTTATTGCTGAAAGACACCTAATGCTTATTATAAATGTCTGCCTTGAGATAATATTTAATTCTATAATATAAGCCATTTTCGGATTTTCTTTGCTGGAAATGATCACAGGTACCGTCTATTGCTACAGTATTTCTTGATGGATACAACATTTTTGCATCAGTCCCTTGGCACAGACCTGATTACTAGACAGGCATTCATCTGGTACTGGTAAAATGCTATTAAGTGTTCAAAATAGACTCATATGCTTTATGAGTTCTTCTTCTTCAACGTATCATATCAGATCCCCCTGACGTTGGCGATCACTGTGGTAAAAGTTGTGCAATCTCTCTCTAGATGGAAAAGTCTTTCAACACTGTGAATTCCAGTCCATTCTTTGATGTTTCCGAACCACGATGTTTACCTCCTCCAGACACCTCTTCGACCCTGTATATTTTCTTGAACAGTCCATTGGAAGATCAGATAAGGGTAATTTCTTAGGACGTGTTCTAGGTAAGAAATCTTACGGAGCTTAATATTCGTTTCTACAATTTATCCGATACTTAAACGTGATATATGCTCTAGTTGCTGGAATATCTGTGAAAAAATGTCTATTGCTCCAGCAGCCAGTGTTGTTACGTATTTAGCACCACAAGGGGGACACGTGCAGGTAATTTTAAGGTTATACGTACAGACGTAAAGCAACAATGACAGTCGTCATACCGTCTGTGGAAATCTCACCTGTTTAGATGGTAACAGTGTATTAGAATGGGAATGGTCGGAGATATTTTCGTGATATATGATACCAAATGAAAGGCTACCTTCCACTTTGCTAGAAGGAAACAGGACAATAACCGAGACATCTGTTTTGATTTCAAGGTTAAACATGGAACACCGCTCCCTTGTAGAAGAAAATTGTTAGAAAAATCCCCCCCCCCCCCTAAGTCAGCACAAGTCAGTCCTTCTCAAAGTTGACTTTGACGTTCCAATCACATTTAAACCCAACTTATTTTTCTTGAAAGAATTAAAAAGAACGTATTAAATATATATTAGTTCAGTATACACTACATAAACAACTTTTATTTCCTCCTCGCCATGCAATAAGTGGCCCAAAATCATCTTGTCTGTAAAGAGACCACTGTGCGTTAATGGTATCAAAACAGACTGCAATAATGAACAAATAAATTTCTGCTTATTTCATATATTTTATGTTTAAACTATATTCCTTAAAGGAATTACAGAATATTTAAGTCAGTACACATAATTAATGAAATACAATTGGGCTGTCAAAAGCTCCTAATCGTCTGAGCAAGATTCAAAACATCTTGAGACATTGCACCGCCAAGTATCTTCTGAATTCAAACACGTCCAGGAAACCTCGTCCGTGTATTTCTCTATAGACAATCCAACCATTTAGTACAGTTATGCCCATAATTATTATGAAGAGGACCCATGCCACTGTTTTCCACGAATTGAAGTATCATATTTCCCTGCCAACCAGTCGTGAAGGTCCGCTCCACCCATGTACTTACTGTAGTACTTTGTGACAAGTGGTTGTTGTACGCTGATTTTCTGCCTTGTACTCCTGTTCCACCTAATTGCAGAAGCCAGTGGCTGTATTAAATTAAAGTTAGATGCAACGGTTATACAATTTTTATCATTCCATTTTACAAAACTAATTACACCTTGAATATCAAACGTATAATCATATGATTGGCGTGTTAATTTTTGCAATGATTTTGTATCCTGGAGAGGGGAAGTTCCTGAGTCCGTTTTCTCTAACAGTTGCAGTAGCGCGAAAACCAAGATTTTCGAGGTGGAGCAAAATATCTCTGCTTGTAAAAAAAAAAATTCTTTACTTCTTTAACTCTCTCACCCTGTAAGTGTATATTGAAATGGGATTCTATGGCAGGAAACCAACGTAAATAAATATCAGTAAATGAGTGGATGATCCCCTGCATTGGCTAGTTAGATAATTCGAAGTTAAACCAACGCAACTGTCTTGGTACCACTAATCTCTACGGTTTCGGAGACGTCGCGGTACCAGAAGTTTGTTCTGAATGAATTCCTTTATGTGCCGGTAAATCTACCTACATGAGGGCTTCGTATTTGACCACTTTCAAATGCCAGCGTACTGAGCTAGGTTCGAATCTGTCAAGTTGGGTTCAGAAAACCAGAGTTTTACCTTCTGAGCCACTTAGACAAGTAGAAATACTGTCAAAATATTACCTGACAGAGTATGTGACCATCTGAATATCCGCAAGGATATTCCTTCCCCGTAACGGCATATTTCGTCAATTTTATATGATGAATATATCCCTCCTATTTCCATTACTCCTTCTCCATTCCAGTTCTAAGTTATTTCTCAGTACTTTGCTTAACCGGGCGAGTTGGCCGTACGCGTAGAGGCGCGCGCCTGTGAGCTTGCATCCGGGAGATAGTAGGTTCGAATCCCACTATCGGCAGCCCTGAAGATGGTTTTCCGTGGTTTCCCATTTTCACACCAGGCAAATGCTGGGGCTGTACCTTAATTAAGGCCACGGCCGCTTCCTTCCAACTCCTAGGCCTTTCCCATCCCATCGTCGCCATAAGACCTATCTGTGTCGGTGCGACGTAAAGCCCCTAGCAAAAAAAAAAAAAAAGTACTTTGCTTGTAATATCTGAGACATAATCTTTGAATTATGCTCATCTAGCCATGCGATCTCTTCTCAGATTTGTGGATCTTTTATTTCAATACTACTGAGCTGATGAGAAGGGAAAAATTCACGCAAAACACAGCTGAATCGGATATACAATACATTTAGAGCACGTAATATAGATGCTGACGTGGAGAAACCAGGTTTATTGAAGATTGGATGAGTTAGGCTGGTCAGAATACTACCCATCGCCACCGTGAGTGATTTGGTGATCAAAACTTTTGAGTACCGTTCTAAACATCGTTTGTCTTTCATCCATGATGAGCGCCACTTCTGTGGCTCCCAAGGCCCATGAGCTATGTGACTTTTAATAAAGCTTGAAAAATCTGGATCATTACATTCTTCTGACAATTCAGCGCTAATGACTTTATGAGTGTCCATTCACTCGCCAAAGAACATAAAACCTGTAGAAAGCAGAATTTTTCTCCGCCATTAGAAGAGCAAGTGAAAATATGTAGAAAAAAAAATTGTTTAAGAAGGGATGTTTGAATATAGTGTACAGATTTTACAAAAAATCAATAGTGCATGATAAAACATCAAATCTTGGTTTTCCAATAAAACCTCAGTCTGTTAAAGTGATATTTTAATAATGTACATATCATAACCTTGCTCTGGACAAATTGATAAAAGTTAGTAGCCTAACGTTACTACAACAATGGCCCCGGCGAGGTGAAAAAGATGAAGAGGAAGGCAGTAAAATGGAGGAGATGATAATGGTGAAAGTTAATAAGGAAATCATCGAGAAGTAAGAACAAGGTGGACATGTGTCCGACATTGCGAGATGTTATACAAAGTCCACATGAACTATATGCACAATATTAAAGAAGAAAGATGCAGAAAAAGGTGTCATGAGAGCACCAACGCAATGTAGAAAAGTTGTTCCTCATGTTGATCATTTTATATCAGTACGTTCGTTTGGGTTATGGAACGAATAATCTTACGTTTCAATTATTTCTTATGGGAAGATTCGCTTTGATATACGAGTGTTTGGATTACAAGCACGTTTACAGAACGAATTATGCTCGCAATCCAAGGCTTTACTGTAGTGTGCCGAATCAACGAGATCGGTTGGTCAAACCCTGTAGATATAGTCGGATTTTCCATTCGACACTCCAACTTGTATAGTATCAACATGTGAATATTCTGTGACTCATTTGGTGTGTTTAGAAAACAAAATTAATTAAAGCCCAGAACAAGTTGCCCAACAGACTTCCGATTTCTCTGTCATCTGGTGGAAGTAGGTGGAAGTTGACACGCAGGGCACCTAAATGACGAAAATGAAATTCCACAGTCTGTTTCCAGTCATTCGAGCGGGTCAGGAGTGGAATTAATGAAACCCCCATCAAGCGGCGAGAATAGGAATTGTGCCGGCTGCCTAAGCCTGCCGCACTCCTCTGGTCCAGTGATTAACGACTGATAAATGAAATGATGCCTTTGCTAGCGGCACGTAGTGTTTACAGTGCACTATGTCTTCTGGTATAGGCTATAGTAATTCTGTTACTTTCAATGACCTGTCTCAGTCTTATCCTTGGCTTTGACCATATGAAAGTGGCTGAGTAATGAGCAATGCTAGTAATGCCATTCCTTGTGCAACCAGTCCCTGTTATGAATGGTGTGAAAATGCCGCTCATAGTGTCCGATGATACATATATTTAAGTGGTCTTGGCAGACTGATATGCCATAGCAATTTCTAGCTCGGTGAGGAAAGCAACGGGAAACTACATCACCACTCATTTCCGTAGTAAGCCTCTCCAGTGATGCCTGGGCTATCTATGACAGCTGATGGCGGAGCTGCAGAGGATCCAACTAGCCTTAGGGATGACTACCGAACATACATGCAGGTGAAATGAAATGATATTGGAGAGTGTAGCCGGAATGAAAGATGACAGGGAAAACTGAAGTACCAAGAGAAATCCTGTCCCGCCTCCGATTTGTACAGCGTAAGTCTCAAATGGTGTGACTGGAATTTGAACCCCGAAACCAAGCGATGAGAGGCCAGCGTGCTGCAGCCT
This sequence comes from Anabrus simplex, assembly GCF_040414725.1. Taxonomy (NCBI): domain Eukaryota; kingdom Metazoa; phylum Arthropoda; class Insecta; order Orthoptera; family Tettigoniidae; genus Anabrus; species Anabrus simplex. The sequence goes on along the minus strand of NC_090269.1, from coordinate 226,458,395 downwards.
GAGCCACGGAGGATCTGTACTTAAATGGTAAAAAATCAAATTTATTGCACTCGGTGGATGAGAGTAAGTAATGGTTTTATTCAGTGAGTATTTGTATAAGGTACGTATATTGAGTAAATGAGTATAGTTCAGGTTTTCGCATCTTTTGATGAAGTATGTAGGATCAGGCCCTGTCACTATACAAGCATTTTAAAGAACGTGTTTTTAGAACAAATCCCGTACCACAGCCCCTCTTAAAATTGATAGAATTTAAGATTTACAACACATTGCATAATCATATTAAGGTGCTTTACAGCCGATCCACATAAGGCGCTTCCTTCCTTTTTGAACAAAGTGATAAGGTACTGTACTTCCTTCCCTCTACAAAGTTTCTGCTAAATCCATATGCAGAAATCTTAGTACGTGAAATGTTACATATATGCATTTCTTAAAGGGGTCCGACTCATCTATATATTAAAAATATTTATGAAAACTAAAGTCAGTTAGTTCGGCCATTCCATCCGGTCGATTTCCTTCATTCTTTTTTTAACTGAAATATATTCATGCACATTGTCATCAGGTACTTTGAATCAATTAACTTTCAACTTCCTCAAAGTATTAGATTTGTCAATTTTTTGTCACTTTGAAGCAATCATATCTTTGGTTCTAATTGAGGTACGGCGTTCGTTTTGGCCTACGAACACTCAGTGGATCAAGCATTGCAGATCCTAACTATTCAAATTGGTTGATTCTGAGGAAAGTTATGAGTGCACATTCAATTTGACGTCTCATTTCTTCAACATTTTTTTCTCATTGAAGCAATCATATATTTCGTTCTAATTGAGGTACGCAGTTCATCTTGGTCTAAAACCACTCAGCGGATCAAGCGCTTTCTTTGGAGGTAATAACTACTTAAAATGGTAGATTCTAAGAAAATTTATGAGTACATTTGTCTCCATGACGAAGATCTTTGAAGGACTTTTTAACAGTTCGGCGCGTAGTGTTGTTCCAAGGAATGTTTAATTCAATTTCTTTGTGTGATGTATTTTCAAGTGTTTCGTAGACATAATATTACATTCTATTACCACAGCAGATCATGTGCTTTATTTGATTAACTCGAAACTTTGCAAATACATCCGTGAGGATAGTAACGAACACCACCATACTTTGTACATTGCGGGCGGAGCCAGCGGGAAACTTCTAGTTAGCTGGAAGATTAGCGTTGAGGCCTTCGGGTCGGAGGATCCCAAGTTCGATTCCCGGCCAGGTCGGGGATTTTAATCGCGTCTGATAAACCTTCTGGGTGTTTGTGTTTGTCCGAACACTTTCCTCTTCATATTCAAACAACGCACTGCACTACCAACCACCACAGAAGCACGCAATAGTGATTAGATACCTCCACATAGGGTCCGCGTCCGAAGGGGTATCCGGCCATAAAATAGGGCCAAATCCACTTGTGCGACACAGTTCGCCCGCGACGCATATGGGGAAAGCGGTGGAAGAAGAACAAGATGATTTCCTTAAAGATGCACATTTGAGCGAGGTTTTGTGCTGATTGCTTTTATTCTCTGAATTAGATTACAAGAATACTTGGCGTTCTACACTTCCTGTTTACCGATGAAATATGTCACTCTTTCAACTGAATATGATTAATTTACTCCATACCATGTGTGAAAATGCCAGATATGTCTTCATTGTACATTTTTGTGTCTTTGAACGTAATAATAATAATAATAATAATAATAATAATAATAATAATAATAATAATAATAATAATAATAATAATAATAATAATAATAATAATAATAATAATAGCACCAGGGGTACCCCTTCCTCGGCTATCTAAACTGTGCGCATTCTCCACTCTGGCCATCTCTGACAATGATTGAGAACTTTTCAGACTTTCTAAAACTTTCTTCTCTGACGATTAGATGGCACTAGCAGCTATTTTCTAGCGATCTCTAGTGGGCTAAGTCCCAGTCTACCGCCAGATAAATTGTTATAGTTGCTAAACCTATTTACTGGTTATTGCTTTTTATGTGCCGAAGTTTACAATACTTCACCTGGTTCCTCCTGTAATGTAATCTGCTTATCACATGCCTGTAACTCAGTTCTATAACCAATCAGTACCCGAGGGCATATGGAAATTTAGTCTATCAGCGCTCTGGATTCTAATATAGCCTAGATCTTTCCCCTGCGGAACTATTCAAGGAGAGCGCTTTAGGACCGTCTTGTCTGACTTGCTCCAGTGATTGAGAGTGCGACTTGACGGAGGTTAGAGTGGGTGTGATAGTACATATATCGCACTCTCGCATTATATGTAGAAGTGAGAGATATTATTGTCAGTATTCGATTATTATTATTATTATTATTATTATTATTATTATTATTATTATTATTATTATTATTATTATTATTATTATTATTATTATTATTATTTCAGTTGTATATTTTGTCATTAATATTTGTAAGCTGGAAGGTCTTCATATATGCTATGAGTAATTTGTTTTGTACAACGGCTGGGAAAACATTGCTATATTGAACTTGGAATGCATGAATCATGTGAATAGCGCAGAATCACATGAGCTTGTTGATGTTGTAGTCAGAAATCTCCGATGTTTGTTATTGTCTTAGGACCAAGAAGAAGTTGACGGTGTGGTCTTGATTAGAGGATACACTCATGATTGGCTGCCCAGGATCAATGTAGGCTTATCATGCGAGAGGAAGGGGAATGCTAATGTCTATAAAAGTTGATCACACGGGGGAAACCACACACTGTACGGGAAGGAAGTAGTGCTAACACACACGGGAGTGAAACTGGATATACGGTACTGGAGTGACACTGCTACAATGGACTGGAATTCAAACGTTTGCGGAACGTAGTCTTCTTATGTTTGTGAAAAGTGACTGACGTACAATTAAGTATTGTAGACTTGTGGCGGCCTGGTATTACATGTTGCTGAAAGCTAGGAGATGCTATATCTCAGGCATTCCATAATTTATGTTCAGGAACGACAAGCGTGTGTTGCTCAAATGTATATATCTTTAAAACAAGTGTTAAACTCAGTGAACACAGTATTACGAGGTACAGTATCTGTGTGATATAATAAGTGCCGATTATGAGAATCGGTAAGTCGTGTTGATGCAGGGACAGTGAAGAGTTCTTGATTACATATATGTACATTATTCAACGGACTAATCACAAATGGTGGCTTAGTTCTCGTTTTCGTTTTCCCCACTGTTTTCTTTGTTGTTGTTGTAAATATGGAGTCTTCCAGTAATATTTTGTTTGTGTATTATAAGTATATGAGGTGCTCATGCAGGGATTTTATTGAGAATATAGTTAGTTATTTTAGAATCAGTGGAGTTATTGATGAACCTAGGTGCAGTTCCTACCTATTTAGTCGTTTTCAGAAGGTTAGGTAACTCCTGAAGCAGATGTACTAGTACGCAGCATTATGTACACGCCCTGGGAGATAACGAATTATCATGCTCTATCTAAATTCGAGGGATCCATCGTGGTGAACTCTGGCGCCCATACTACGGACATTTCGATTAATTATTGTTATTAATGTAATTAATTAATTAATTTTATTTGAAGTATTTTATTTATTTATATATTTTTATTTAAGATATTTAATTAATGTTTATTGGTATTCACAAACAGTTAGAGGGGAAGGAGGCACGGGTGGCCGGCTTGAAAGAGAACCAGCGTTGACAGAATGTACCTAAATGTGTGATTGTGCCAGCGAGTGTTTTGAGGGGACAGTTTCAGTGGTTTTCATTAAGTGCAATATGCTTTCATTAAGTACAATATGCAATCTTTATACTGAAATGTAGGACCTTCTGCGCCGTCTTCGGAATTAATTTATATTCCATACTGGGATAATATTCAATGTGAGGGAGCACGAGTGGCGAACGCCTCTCTGTGCTTGGGCCTTAAGCCCACTTAGGTTCTTGTCTTTTCCAGAACATTCTTCTAAGGAGTGCTTGTGTTTCACATCCTTGCCTTTTGTAAATGACCTGTTTTGTTGTAACCTGTTCTTTTCCTTCTTAAGGCCTAGCTGAATGGGTAATATGCCCCTGTATATTCTATATCAATCAATCAATCAATCAATCAATCAATCAATCAATCAATCAATCAATCAATCAATCAATCAATCAATCAATCAATCAATCAATCAATCAATCAATCAATCAATCAATCAATCAATCAATCAATCAATCAATCAATCAATCAATCAATCAATCAATCAATCAATCAATCAATCAATCAATCAATCAATCAATCAATCAATTAATTAATTAATTAATTAATCAATCAATCAATCAATCAATCAATCAATCAATCAATCAATCAATCAATCAATCAATCAATCAATCAATCAATCAATCGATCAATCAATCAATCAATCAATCAATCAATCAATCAATCAATCAATCAATCAATCAATCAATCAATCAATCAATCAATCAATCAATCAATCAATCAATCAATCAATCACTACAAGTCTGAATTTAGTGCAGTCGCCCAGGTGGCAGATTCCCTATCTGTTGTTTTCCTAGCCTTTTCTTAAACGATTTCCAATGAAATTGGAAATTTATTGAACATCTCCCTTGGTTATTCCAGTCTCTAACTCCCCTTTCTATAAACGAATATGCCCCACTTTGTCCTCTTAAATTCCAACTTTATCTTCATATTGTGATCTTTCCTACTTTTAAAGACGCCACTGAAACTTATTCCACCACTCAAACTGATTATAGTGTTGCGGGTAACCGTGTATGCGTTTGGGTTCCCTTGGTGAACAGTAGTCAACCTAGTTGTGAAATTTTATAATTGATAAGCCCAATTATCAACACTATGAAGTGGGTCACCCAGTTGGTTAATGATGTCATCGAGAATGTAACAAGTAACACTTCTCTCTTTGTGGCTAGCCTCTATGTATTTGGAGCTCAAACTCTATTGTGTGCACCTATTAGGAGCAATGATGCTCTTTCATACTATTGTACCTGTTAGGAGCAATGATGCTCTTTCATACTATTGTACCTGTTAGGAGCAATGATGCTCTTTCATACTATTGTACCTATTAGGAGCAATGATGCTCTTTCATACTATTGTACCTGTTAGGAGCAATTATGCTCTTTCATACTATTGTACCTGTTAGGAGCAATTATGCTCTTTCATACTATTGTACCTGTTAGGAGCAATGATGCTCTTTCATACTATTGTACCTGTTAGGAGCGATGATGCTCTTTCATACTATTGTACCTGTTAGGAGCAATGATGCTCTTTCATACTATTGTACCTGTTAGGAGCAATTATGCTCTTTCATACTATTGTACCTGTTAGGAGCAATTATGCTCTTTCATACTATTGTACCTGTTAGGAGCAATGATGCTCTTTCATACTATTGTACCTGTTAGGAGCAATGATGCTCTTTCATACTATTGTACCTGTTAGGAGCAATGATGCTCTTTCATACTATTGTACCTGTTAGGAGCAATTATGCTCTTTCATACTATTGTACCTGTTAGGAGCAATTATGCTCTTTCATACTATTGTACCTGTTAGGAGCAATGATGCTCTTTCATACTATTGTACCTGTTAGGAGCGATGATGCTCTTTCATACTATTGTACCTGTTAGGAGCAATGATGCTCTTTCATACTATTGTACCTGTTAGGAGCAATGATGCTCTTTCATACTATTGTACCTGTTAGGAGCAATGATGCTCTTTCATACTATTGTACCTGTTAGGAGCAATTATGCTCTTTCATACTATTGTACCTGTTAGGAGCAATGATGCTCTTTCATACTATTGTACCTGTTAGGAGCAATTATGCTCTTTCATACTATTGTACCTGTTAGGAGCAATTATGCTCTTTCATACTATTGTACCTGTTAGGAGCAATTATGCTCTTGTATAATGTTGTACCTGTTAGGAGTAATTACGCTCATCCATATGTAGGTTAATGACTGGGAGCTTCCTCCAATTAATCTTGTATCTGATTGAGGACTTCCAAGTCCAATTGTATGATTGGAGCTTACGATCTCTTTGTTAAATGTGTATAATCTCTAGTAATTTTTCAACTGTTTTCTGTTTAAATGTTTAAAATACTCTACTTGGGTTTTAAGAGGGGAAATAAGTAAAATTTCCAAATTTTGTTAAAGTAAAGTTTTACTCTAAGTGGCCCCTGTATAGCAATTCACCCCACGCGCGTCCTTACCTCTGCGATCCACGATAAATCCCTGTGATGATAATAATAATATGTATAGGGTCCCTCCAATTGCTGTATATTTCAAGAGACACGGGAATGCCAAAACTTTATCCTGAAACGAGGTCGTTTCTACGTACCAGTATATCTGGTACTATGGCGTTCTTGCATTTAAGCAGCAATTAAGCATCGTAATTGCCAACCGATTGCACAGGGATTGGATTCCAGAAATCTTGGGGGTAGGTTAGTGCCTTAGCTCAATTCTCAGTACGCTTCACTGACGGTCCGAAAGTTTGACCTCTTTCTTGTTAAGATATATTCAAAGAACAGAACTGCGGTTGTTTCATATTCACAATAAACTGTCCTGATAACTTATTGGCGAGCTTCATCCTTTTGTAAATGTTTAACTGACCTCATATGCTCCATTGCTTTCACTTCATATTCAACCTTTATACAGAAACCGTAAAAAAAGTATCCCGTTCACAAACGTAGTTGAAATGCGACTTTTTGAACAGTTGGCTGCTGACCGCTTCGAAAGTCTGCTTTTTCAGATACTGAAGTAATAACTCGATTTACTTTAGCGACGAGAGATAGAAGATGTGATGATAATCGTATGAAACATAAGCCATACATACTCTTTGTACTCAGGACTGACCAAAAGGGAGAATTATCTCCTGTTACAGATAGTATATATTCCTTTTCAAGTAAATATGCTTTAAAACAATTCACATGCTACAACTTAATAAACTTTTAAACTCATACAAAAATGTGAAGTTTATGAACATTCATTACCGGTACGTAATTTGTGACATATATAGTCGCGAAATAGGACTATGAATGAGTACATCTCTACAAATGAATAAAAATGACAATTTCCTCTGTATAGAATATACTCTTTTTCTTAATCTGTTCCAACTTCGTGTCGGTAGATTTACTGGCTCGTAAAAGAAATCCTGCGGGACTAAATTCCGGCACCTCGGCGTCTTCGAACACCGTAAAATGTAACTTTATTATTATGTTAATCTGGTGGAAAAGTTATCCCCATTACTTCAAGAGATGTTTTTCACTTGATACTTTCCACTCTGTGAAATGTTTGCTGCACGATAATCATAACTTTCATTTGTATACGAAGTTTTCATCGTATAATTAGAAAACTATTGAATACAAGCTGTTCCCCGGTTCAGTTCGATGGTATGTGAAGAGGTGTTGCTCATAGAAAGCTACAAAGCGCCAAAAGGCACCCGACCCCTCGGCGTCTTCGGAAACTTTGGGACGTAAAACAACATAATTAAAAGCAGCCTCAGACGCTCTAGGTTTACAATGACGTTCTCTGTGCGAGCTGAACCTGGCCTGCTATCAGCACCAATGTCTTCTTAAATCTGTACCTATTCAGACCGTCCTTACTTTCAGAAGAATTTTCCGACGCCCTAGACGTGGACCGGTATAATTCAGCTTTGAACGATGATTTTCCTAAGGCAGCTAGTTTTTAGTGGCCATAGTAAAAGGCACTAACTCTCAAAAATGTCTTAACCTACCCACTGACTGTAAATAAATTCTAGTTAACGGTACATGATGGGACTTAATAAGTGAAATCATAGTCTGCGAAGGAAAAATGCCGAAAGGAAACGTGTATATCACTCAAAGAAAGGAGAGTGCACGTTTCTGGATTAGCACTCCCATACACGGAAGAAATTAAGACAGTTAAGAAAGTCGAAGATGACTGTAACCTCCAACGGTTCCAAAAATATCTTTCAAACTGGCAGCTTGACGCCTCTCTCACTTTCTATCCAACGAACAACCTTCAGTTTACAGGAATAATGACGAAAATTGCATCGCTTTACATCCCTGCTGGCAAGCAGACTGAGATGTTGCCATAGCAACCAGCAGATTCACTGTCGATCTGCGAAGGTGTCCGTCACTGGCTGCAGAGCATGAAACCCGTACAAAATAGTAACTTTCTCTATTATTTGTAAAGTAAGGGAAATTAAGTACTTAAAACATATATATATATATATAAATGAATGGACGTTTCACATATAGTCTGCAGATTTTACAATCAATACGAGTAGGTAAAGAGAAAACTGAAGGAACTATTTTGGTGTTCCTATAAGCCCCAGTCTCTTCAGTGATTCTTAAATCATATGCATATCAAAATCTGCTCCTGGATGAGTAGACTCTAAATGTGAAGTTCGGTCGAGATCTATTCAACCGTTTTCACGTAATTTTGGAGCAAACAAACAAACAAACAAACAAACAAACAAACAAACAAACAAACAAACAGAAAAACGAGCAGACAAACAGACACGAAAGGTAGATACCACTTAGATGGTCTTGGGTTCACCTAAACCGGACTGATATATTAAAATGTGGCAAAATAAGCGAAATTACAGGCAACAACTCCCCCCCCCTTGCAACCTTATTTATATAGATAGATGTAGCTACACTTACGTGCAGAAAATCTGGCATATACAGATACGCGGAGTGAGGCTGGTAATGAATTGTCTAACAGTTCTGCCCTCTCTTAGTTTCAGCCTCATTCACCCCTCTTTTTAGCTTGTAGCAACATAATTGACACGTTGCTTACCTCCATCAAAGATCGGCGGAGGTTAGCTCAGTGCGGTGTGGTACAGTCAGTTGTGATTGCTAGCTCTGTAATTGGGGGACATACGAGTTCGAATAATCAGTTCTTCACATCCTCTTCTGTTTCGGGAATATTTTGTTATGAGAGATTTCCAGCCTGGTAGGACTGTGACCGCGACGAAAGCGTCAGTGTTTCCCGTCACTTCAAAGCAACAACAACGTCGTAATCGTTCGAACATGGATAACACAAACGTAAGTAAACTTCGCCGGCGGATGCAGAGTGGGCTTCGGTCTACAGGAGGCCACGGATGGTCCATGGCTCGACAGTTCTGCACTCCGAGCGACCAACCGAGCAGAGGAAGGGTGGCCGCGGCTCTGCATTCGGGAGACGGGGAGAGGTTGGTCCGCACCGTCAGCTGTCCTGAGAATGGTTTTCCGTGGTATACCAGTCTCTTGCACTAAAGCGAATGCCGGGACAGTTCCTAGTATAAAGCCACGGCCGCCAACCCCCTCACCTCCGAACATCTCCTTCACCGTATCACATCTGCCTGGCGTGAGAGACGGCGTTCAGAGACGGAATGGAAACTTTATTATTATTATTATTATTATTATTATTATTATTATTATTAGTAGTAGTAGTAGTAGTAGTACCGGGCGAGTTGGCCGTGCGTGTAGAGGCGCGCGGCTGTGAGCTTGCATCCGGGAGATAGTGGGTTCGAATTCCACTATCGGCAGCCCTGATAATACTTTTCCGTGGTTTCCCATTTTCACACCAGGCAAATGCTGGGGCTGTACCTTAATTAAGGCCACGGCCGCTTCCTTCCAACTCACAGGCCTTTTGTATCACATCGTCGCCATAAGACCTATCTGTGTCGGTGCGACGTAAAGCCCCTAGCAAAAAAAAAAATGTAGTAGTGGTAATACGTAAGTAAACTGTCACCGAGAGAAGAAAAGCGGATAAATGAAGGAAAAGAAGGGCATGATTGGTTCTAAAGGCAAAATAATCAGAAGAAATTCCTAAGGAAATTTACATTTTCTTTAGAAAATATCCTAAAACCAGGGAAACTCAGACCTAACACGCTGTAGAACAACGTTGTAAGCGCCACTTTAACTATGTCTACGTTTACGACTCTTCACCTAGCCGAGGAGCTTTGGCTAAGAGTGCATAAGTATTTACTGCGGCTTTTCAGTCGGTGGCTGGTCCCACCGTCGGCTGTCCTAAGAATGGTTTTCCGTGGTTTCCCACTCTCTTTACTAAGGTGAATGCTGGGACATTTCCTTTCATAAGCCACGGCAGGTCTCCTCTCACCTCCTCTGCACCTCGAACCACCGCAACACATCTCCTGTCCTATGAAAGGGTGTCTCCCTCTAAAAGGCTTGCCGTATCCTATCAGGTTTGGGATTGAAAATATTTTGGTAGTTATGACTCTTCAGGCAGTATTCATTTTTAACACCATATCGGCGAAACAATGAAGTGTTGATTTTGTAGTGCTGTCGGTTTATCCAGCATTATTTTCAGACGAGATGACATAGTAAATATTTTATATTTGTAAAAAAAATATATTAAAATGTGCTACAGTTTTCAAGCCGTATCAGACGTGTTTTATTTCATTTCCTTTAATTGTTCAGAGATTGATGAAATTAAATTATCTACATAAATTAATAACATATGTTTGATGCGATTTTTTACAGCACACTCGTGCGTTGCTAAGGATTGTTCTTAGCATTAGCGTTGTAACCACCATAAAATTACAAAGTTCTTGCTCTGTAACATTGTTATTTTCACTCATAGTGCCCGTAAAAAGGTAACTTGAAAATCACAATGGAGATTTTCTCCTACAGGTAAGCTTATAACATTTACTTCTGTAGTATGATAGAAGAAATAATCGCACGCAAAAAAATGTTTACCTTCGCTACTGTAAAACCTATAATGTAAAACGTCGCCCTCAGCTCTGTTGGAGGGACCCAATCAAGTAAAAATAAGTTTTTAGGGAACAATCACGTTGGATATCGTGTCGTTCCGAAACGGGATTTAGTATTTTCAGGGTATTATTTAGACATGTCTCGCCCGTATCGTTGTGTTCAGCTGCCAAGGCCCAGGAAAATCATGCACTGTGTGTGTTAAAAAGGAGAAAGTTTATATTATTATAAATAAACAGACAATGCAGTGCTGTACTTACCGTTCAAGCGAATACAAGTATTTCTATACGTGGCGCTGTATCTTCACTTCCAATACATGTTAGTGTCCACAACTGTCCATCAACTAGTAATTTCAAGCCATACTATCCAGAAAAATAACATGAATAAATGAATGGTTACGAGAAAAACAAGCGAATGTACTGATTTATCTGTTTTAATGTGGGAAGAAGAGCAGTTCTCTTCGGTAATTGGAGAGTTGTTTGTAGAATCTTTCAGGTAATTCAAGCGAGGTGTTTGTTGACAGTGATCTCAAATAACTCATCCGGGGCTTACGGCTCCGAAATGCGTGTTAGCTCTTGGTGACTGTGACACTCTTGGTACCAGGCTTCACAGATCATCTTAATATCCGTTCCCTTTCGGTTGAAATTCCGACTTACTTTCTTAGCATCTTAAATTAACGACCTATGTATCTATTAATTTTTAATTTTACTACAAATAAAAAATTCTGATAATATTCGGCAACCAAACACTAAATTGAGTATTAGCCTATAACCCCAAAACAAACTTGTTGACCGAGCTCGATAGCTGCAGTCGCTTAAGTGCGGCCAGTATCCAGTATTCGGGAGATAGTAGGTTCGATCCCCACTGTCGGCAGCCCTGAAAATGGTTTTCCGTGGTTTCCCATTTTCACACCAGGCAAATGCTGGGGCTGTACCTTAATTAAGGCCACGACCGCTTCCTTCCCACTCCTAGCCCTTTCCAGTCCTATCGTCGCCATAAGACCTATCTGTGTCGGTGCAACGTAAAGCAACTAGCAAAAAAAAAAAAAAAAAAAAAAAAAAAACTTGTTGTGCACCTGGTTACCTAATTAGCCACAAGTTGGCTCTTAATTCACTTTAACTTTTCCGATTCTCAGTGAAACTGTTGTCACAGAACAAAGAGGATTCAGTTGGGCTTCGTCCAGATCAATATTTATAACAGCCATCCAAATCTGAGAAGATGTTTTTAGGTCTCTCGGCTGAGTTTTAATTTCTATTACTGTCCGAATCATATAGTTTTCTGGGATTCTCGTGGGAATGTTTTACCGGCCTAGTCTGCTCTTTGAAACTGTGTCAGCAATGGACATGACTTGGAAACTTCCACGAATGTAGTCGTTTCTCTCCCGTAGAATGACTCCACTCAGCATTTTCATCTTAGCAGCATGTAACTTACCGACATGTTCTTACAGCCCAACACTCCGCATCGGGCAATTTTGCTGGTCTTGCTGGTCTTGTTGCTGTTACCCTTTGTGCATACAGGAAATTCTCCTCGTCTGTCCATTTCATCCACCCAGAATCCGACTCGTTGGCTGAATGGTCAGCGTACTAGCCTTCGGTTCAGACGGTCCCGGGTTCGATTCCCGGCCAGGTCGGGGAATTTAACCTTCATTGGTTAATTCCAATGGCCCGGAGGCTGGGTGTTTGTGCTGTCCCCAACATCCCTGCAACTCACACACTACATATAACACTATCCTGCACCACAATAACACGCAGTTACCTACACATTGCAGAATTATAATTATCCACCCAGAGTGTATACGATATATGGCGTGTGTGTCAACGGTTCCATTTTCGGGGATGACTGATCCTAGACATTTAAAAGTAATTTCTTCGAGTGGGATTCCTGTAGGTTCACACAAATATATGTTCAGTCTTCTGTCTACTGACTTTCAGATCACCTGCTTCTATAGAGCTATTCTTCATTGATCCAGCATCCTCCTTGCTTATATGCATGATGGTATCTGCAAGAAGTAAGATCCGTGGATGAGGGTGCTGATGGTCAGCTTTTACTAGGTAGCTAATTACGAAATTGAATAGGAGTGAAATGAGCTGCGACACCTGATGTACACAACCTTAAGAACATTATCTAAGTACTAACGTTAATCACTGTGCTATGCACGCTAGAATTTTAGATAAATATTGTTTAATCTGTTAGGAGCATCTAAATGGTAATATTAACTATTTCCATGGCGACTTCTTTAACGACACCTCGTTCCGCTATGATAATGCTCTAATTTAATACGAATATTAATATACTAAAATAAATTCAACTTTTGTTTAATTCTGATGGGAATTTATTTAATTGATACCTGGTTTTGTGGTTCAACTTCTCTAATTTATTACGATCATTAATATACTAAATATGTTCCACTCTGTTCCATAATACACAATATACAATAATTTGTATAATTGTAATGTGGCAAACCATTCACTTGTGAGACTTTTAGTAACACGAAATGAGTTCTACTCACAAAGTAGAGCTAATATTCCAACAGAGACTCTTGTTTAAATCACAGTAGTTTATAAGATTAATATTGTATATACACCTTTTGGTAGGATTATGATAGCTTACTGCAACTAACTGATAAGCCTTAACAGAGCGGTGGAGATTATCTGAGTAAGGTAAATCCTAATTTAATTGAGCTACAGCATGCATCCTGTTTAATAAGCGTAAACTCTCACATAGTCATATTGGTGACCTCTGCGCATTGCTGGGAAATGGAAATGCTTCACTCTTTCCTTTCATACCAATTACGTTAAAATATTAATTACATGTATTTGTGTAGCATTTAGATGCGACGTAATTGATAAACATGAGATTGGTATACTTGAGAGATCATATCACGTTTGAGGACTATATACCAGTGTGCATGATGACCGCTTGACAGTGCCACTCGCTAACACACCAAGGTGACCGTGGTTCAAATCTCGGCCATATATATGGGTTTAAAAAATGATAGGCCACGTTCCTATGTTCTAAAAGCTGGAAGTCCCATGGCTATCTGGAATTATAATAACTGAAATACACTTTCTTGATAGATCCAAATGGATTGAAATAATTGTTTTTAAGTGTCAATTTCTTAACTGTGAACATGGAAATGTTTGAAGTGGTCCGAAGCTAATATACAATATAAAGTTCGACATAAGATCTGAAACAAACATGTATTAAAAATACGTTATCTACTCCTGAGAGAGAACTACCTTTGTTGTAGTTGTTGTTGTCATTTCATGCGGGAAGTTTGCAGTCAATGGTACTTGTATTTAAGAGGTTAAGCGGCATTTAACTGCTGTCTGAAGACAGTTGATAGGCCTGCCGTTTCAATATATATTTCCTATATTATTATTATTATTATTATTATTATTATTATTATTATTATTATTATTATTATTATTATTATGTCCGACTCGTTAGCTGAATGGTCAGCGTACTGGCCTTCGGTTCAGAGGGTCCCGGGTTCGATTCCCGGCCGGGTCGGGGATTTTAACCTTAATTGGTTAATTCGAATGGCCCGGGGGCTGGGTGTTTGTGCTGTCCCCAACATCCCTGCAGCTCACACACCACACATAACACTATCCTCCACCACAATAACACGCAGTTACCTACAAATGGCACATGCCGCCCACCCTCATCGGAGGGTCTGCCTTACAAGGGCTGCACTCGGCTAGAAATAGCCACACGAAATTATTATTATTATTATTATTATTATTATTATTATTATTATTATTATTATTATTATTATTATTATTTTAGGAGCGAATGGACTACTAATGATCACACTGCAACTTCATTTCTTTCTCTTCGTTTGGAGTTTTCTCTGTGTCCAATACTCCTTCATGCGTTCCCTGGCCTGCTTCCCTTGTTCATCTGTCCAGGCTCTTCCGGTCTTTAGTTCTTCCTGCGGCTTGAACACCTTCCAAATTCTTCAGTGTGATCCTAAACGTATTCCTTTCTAACAGCTGGTCTTCCAAGATGCTTAACCTTTCCATATCCTTCTTCGTTTCCTTAATCCATGCTGCAGTGGTCTTTTTTCTCCAGAAGTAATCAAATATCTGTTTGGTAAGTCTATTTGCGGTCATTCTGTATAGATGTCCAAGAAACACCAGCCTCCTCTTCTTCATGGTCTCTGAGATTTTTTCCACCTTCTGGTAAACTTCTTTGTTGCTCCGAAGTTTCCATACGCTTGCAGTTTGGACAGCTCCCACACTTTTTCTGAGGATTCTTTCCAGGACCTCTAGCTTCTCCAGCTTGTAGTTCATGGGCGGGCATTCATTGGCATACAGGCATTCTGTTTTGACCACGGTGTTGTAATGTTTTAATTTGGAATTCCAGGATAAGCACTTCTCATTGTAGATGTTTCTTGTCAAGCCGTATGCTCTCTCTATTTTTGAGAACCGATCTTTCACTGCAGCTTTTTCTAGTCCATTCTCCTGTATCGTCCCACCAAAGTACTTGACCTTCTTGACCCTTTCTATCCGTACTATCTCTGTTTCCAGGAATTATGTTCCATCTTTGATGTTCGTCATGAATTTGGTCTTTTCTGCTGAGATCCTCAGTCCTGTTTGGCTGGCGATTATTTCCAAGAGGTTAATCAGGATAGTTGCGACCTCTGGACTCTCTGATATTATTATTATTATTATTATTACTTGGGTGAATGGCCAGCATTGAGGCCTTACGTTTTGGAGGTCCTGGATTCGATTCGTGGCCAGGACGGGGATTTTAATCGCCACTGATATATTCTTCTGGCTCGGGGACTGGGTGTTTGTGTTTGTCCAAACACTCTCCTTGTCATATTCAGAAAACGTGACACAGCACCAATCACCACAAAACACACAACAGTGATTGCAACCCATCACTCAGTGTTGGCGTCAGCAAGGGCACCCGGTCGTAAAACAGGGCCAAATCCAGATGAGCGACTTAGTTCGCTCTCGTTACCCCACAGTTGGGAGACAGTAATAATAATGTTATTTGCTTTACGTCCCATTAACTACTCTTACGGTTTTCGGAGACGCTGAGGTGCTGGAATTTAGTCCCGCAGGAGTTTTTTACGTGCCAGTAAATCTACCGACACGAGGCTGACGTATTTGAGCACCTTCAAAAACCATCGGACTGAGCCAGGATCGAACCTGCCAAATTGGGGTCAGAAGGCCAGCGCCTCAACCGTCTGAGCCAGTCAACCCGGTTAGTTGGGAGACAAGCGGTAGAATTATTATTATTATTATTATTATTATTATTATTATTATTATTATTATTATTAGTATGCTATACCAAGCTCGACAGCTGCAGTCGCGTAAGTATCCAGTATTTGGCAGATAGTGAGTTCGAACCCCACTGTCGGCAGACCTGAAGTTGGTTTTCGGTGGTTTCCCAATTTCACACCAGGCAAATGTTGGGGCTGTACCTTAATTAAGGCCACGGCCGCTTCTCTCCCACTACTAGCCCTTTCCTGTCCCATCGTCGCCATACGACCTATCTGTGTCGGTGCGACGTAAAGCAACTTGAAACATTCTTCTTCTTATTATTATTACTTCTTCAATTTGCGTGGTGCGAAGGTGGAAAGAAGCGTGAGATATGCCTGAACAAAGCATGAAACATTAAAGTTTGACAGCAATAACTTTTCTTTTCTTTGCTGAATGATAATATTTTCCAAAACGACGACAAAAAAATTTGTTTTACAAGAGAAAATAAACAACAAAAATCTTATAAGCTTGATTAATGCACAATTGTGGGAGACATTAGAGCTCCCACTTCCATTACACAAGACCTTAGTGGAAACAATGTACGAATCTTTGACATCATATAGTTAAGCACTAGTCTTTACAAAAGTAAGTCACCTAGCAGAGTGAATATAGAATAGAATTTTACTCTGTTCAAAAGAAGTAGCCACAGCTTCTAGAGTGAAGTTATCCAGAGGAGAATAGAACCCTTAAATTGAAAGTTAACTCGTCTCAGAAGGGTCTCGAACCCTGACCCACAATTTACATTTTAATAGTCCTATAAGGCCCTCTGATTTACATTAGATAAATGAAATTTACGAGAATGACTTTACATAAATTCCTCTAGTTTCCTTCAGAAGAATATAATTTCTGCTCTTAAAAGCTTGAACAGCTTTCACACTCGCTACCCAGTGGAGCCCCATCCGAAAGGTGGGTCGAAATATCCAGAAAATATAGAAGCCGAAATCCATACTGCACGGCCAAGAAGATAGAAAACAAAGGTTAGTGGCAATGGCCGAGAAACCAATGTAAATAATAGAGGTTGATTCCTCTCAAGCACTCCAAGTTCAAGGCTAATGATGAAACCTAATAGTGCTTAAGGCCCTATGACACAGAGGCTAAGCCATACTCCTTGGTGACAAGGAAGTAATTTAAAGTTCGAAAAAAGGGTAGATAAATTTAGAATTATTAGAATTAGAAAACTTAGTCACCAGAAATCAAAGTGAATAAGGGAAACGAGGGTACACACTCGTGCGTCCTTACATTTTACAAAGTCCCCATTAAGGATTTTTACATTAAGTCCATAGACTGCCTAGAAAACCTACATTTAAGTCCTAAACGAAAGAAAACCATACATTATATTTAAAGGAAACACAGATCGATCAAACCATCACATGCTAAGGGGAACGTTGGAATGTTCCCTTTATCACACGTAGTTCAAGTTCACCTAGTTAGATAATAGTTCCGCTTTACCTTATGTTGCAACCTCTTTTACGCCAGTCAGATCCTAAGAATCTGCATCTCCCGAAAGAGACCTCCTCAGTTAACGTAGCACTCTGTAAGTGTCAATGAAGATTGACACTTTAGGTTCAAAACTCATTGCTATATAAATACACGAGTCTGGCTGACTGTTCGAGAAAGGTGCGATGTACTGCTTGATTGGTGGAACTTTGCATCACTAGGCAGAAATCTGATTGATTGATTGATTGATTGATTGATTAATTGGTTAATTGATTGATCAAAGTTGTAGAGAGTAATGATAACTTAAAGATAACTCAGCAACAATGTAAGGCGATCAGGTTATCAAACATCAAAACATGAACATATTCAGTAAAGTTAATTACACTTCTATACACTAGGTGGCACTTTGAATCACCATTAGAGACATTTGGGTAAGATACATTGAACTTCGTGTATATAGTAAAGTTAGATTAGTATATATTAGAAATCACTACTGTCAATGCGGTATAGCGGGAGTTCAAACTGAAACTCAGTTGAACTATTGTAATAATAATAATAATAATAATAATAATAATAATAATAATAATAATAATAATAATAATAATAATAATAATAATAATAATAATAATAGTTCCGGGGATTCCGTGGTGGTCAGAGGTGAAAGATGGTGCGGGCATGAATAGGTGGAAGTACAAAAGTCGAAAGATTACTTTAAAACTTTAAAAATTGTGCTATCCTTTCTTCCCTTTTCTTTCTTTAAACTCTACACTTTAATCGTCGCCATAAGACCTATCTGTGTCGGTGCGACGTAAAGCCAATTGCAAAAAAGGAAAAAAAAACCTTTACACTTTGGTAAGCAAATAACAAAATCAGGTACAAAACCTAGCTCGTGAGCTTGGTAACAATATTAGGAAAAATCAGAATAATCAACGAATAACCAATTAACAAACTGAACTTGAAGCTCCCCAATTACAAAGTTTACGTGAACACAATTGCTCCTTTCAACCAACAGTCAAGGAGACGACTCCCAATTTTTACATCAGTGGAAGGGCGTCATTGCTCTACAAATTTACACTTTAGGAGACTATTCTCCAAAATTACAAGTTCCAGGCCTATCAAAGGCACAAAATACATTTAACAAAACAAACAGTATTTACTGTCTTATCGCTCAACAGTCTAATTGTCTTAAAATAAAATGATTGAAATTGAGTTTAACAGGGCTATCAAGTACCCATACTGCGTGGCCTTTGGTAAAAACGAAAGGTCAATGATACTGGTCGAAAAATCA
The DNA here is from genome assembly GCF_040414725.1 of Anabrus simplex. NCBI lineage: Eukaryota > Metazoa > Arthropoda > Insecta > Orthoptera > Tettigoniidae > Anabrus > Anabrus simplex. The sequence goes on along the minus strand of NC_090269.1, from coordinate 226,439,700 downwards.
AAAGGTTGGGAGGCGAACTCCTGCACTCCTTGAAATTCACATAAAAATACTTAAAACCGTATACGAGCTTATGGCCCGACGTTATAGAGGCTAAGCCTATACTATGAAAGTGACTAGATGGAGAGAATATTAAGAGGTAAATTTAAAGGTTACAAAATCATAGTCACCACAATATCAAGTTGAGAGGGAATACAAGAGGATTCCTCACTCCTTATTCCGTAAGTTGGAGTAAGTTCTTTAGACTTGAGTGAGAATTTGTATTAAGAAATAAAAGTTATATTTGAAAGGAAGTTGAAACCTTCCCCTCGAGCTAGCTTTCAAAGCCTATCACATTGTTAAGCAGAATCTGCCATTATCTTGAGCTGGTGGACCTCCCGAAGTTGGACGAGGGAGCCCTTTCCAGCTGCTTCCGCTAAGAACACACTCAAAACCTCTAGACTGGAGCGATCCGAAAGACAACATGGTCCGAAATGTCACAGCTTTTACAGCGCAGAGGAAGGTTCCAGATTTCTCTGGAACTAAGCCCTGACACTCACAATTCCTATTGATTAATTTAATAAATATAAAAAATTTCTTATTGGTTACTTAAATAAATGTACAAAATTTCCAATTCGCTAATATATTAAGTTGGTGGGAAGAGATAGAAGTGTTGATAACCTTTGAACACCAAAAACAATCAATATACAATTCAGTTTAGGAAACCTTGACATACAAAATTACTTCAAAATTTAATTGTTCATTCTCGTGCCAGAGGGCGAACCTAAGTTGATAGTAGAGACATCTGTCGAATGAAATGTCCAAACTGCTAGTATCAAACAGTTTGACGACCAAGATCTAGATGGCCTCGTTAGAGGCGCTTAATTTAAATGCACGGGGCGGGTGTACCTCCGGTACAGACCTCTACCCCCTAAGGTCCTTGCACAGGTGACACAGTTTAGAAATTTTACTTTTTAGAAAAAATTGAAGTTGACGTTTGTAGTCAGAAAATTTATTGATGGGAAGTTCATTTGTAAGTTATTATGCCGTAAATAAGTCTTGAAGTATTTATAAATCAGTAGAAGTCCGAAAGGTAGAGTCCGCGTTTGACGGCAAGAGCGGTCGCCGCTGCCGATACCCAAGTGGGATCCCCCAGACCCTCCCAAGTACCCTCAGATACATCCCTCCCGCTACCTCGCGTGGGGTAGCCTTGGTGATGGTCGCTACAGATCAGATATTGAGGCACTGCCCCATGATGAAGTAGGCGGTTGTGGTACCGCACCTCAGCCCTTGCCGGTAAAGATGGTGTTCAAGTATGCCGACATGAAGGAGACAGGACCAGAGTGGAGAGGGCCCTTACCCCGCGCCAGCATCACTCGCCAGTTGTTGTGACCATGCCGCAGATGACAGTTAGGGCACTGAAACAATAATGATCTGGGGGACAGTGACTGATTTATGTAGAGTGAATTTCTTTATGTTTGTGTTAGAGGTGCTGGTAAGGCGGGCGGCACAGAGGATGAGTGTGTGAAATTCAGGCTCGGTTTTGGAGGTCGGGGAAAGGTAATGGCAGACAGGCAACGGAAGTAAAGCAATCTTTCTAGAAGGGAAGGTTTGTACACAGGTGGTACAAGGGCACAAAAACATATCTTAGGTATATTAAAATTTTAACAAGGCAGAAGGCCTCAACATCATACTTATATAGATTAATATTCCAAGCTGTAAAGTAAAGAAATATAACTACTTTCCCACTGCCATGACTTAGCTGTCTACACTGAAAAACAAGGGATTTCTTACAGGCTTTACTTGTGATGAATGCACCCGAAAATTATTTTGGTTGTTGGGTTGCTCAACAGAAGGGTGATCGGTGTTAAGAAATACAAGATAATTCACGGTCTATGAAATCTGTGGGCAAGCTTGCCGGCAGGTACAAAATTCTTCACCATGACCTGATCTCCAGTCTTTAAATTGGTGGGTCTCCGTCCACGATCTATCTCCCTTCAACTTTTTTAGGAGAAGCCTTAAGGTTATCTTTAGCCTTCTTCCACAGGTCCCTAATATCATTGGGGATCTATTGTCTCTGGCAATATCTCATTGATGGACCATACATTAGACAACATCGTGTTAGGTACAAAATTAAACATGCCAGAGGCTGGAGTAAACTTGTGTGACTCTTGAACAGCCAAATTTAGCGCCAAACCATAACCAATGCAGAGAAGTATCCCGCCTAGAATGATCTTCATGATGAAAGGCTATCAAGGCAGATCGATGATTACGATTAACGCGCTCAGCCAGAGACGGTTGAGGGTAATAAGCAGAAGTAGTGACATGGGATACGGATAAGTCAAAACAGAATTTTCGGAATAAATTAGATGTGAACGCCTTAGCATTATCGGAGACTGTATATTGACAAGGGCAGAAAGAAGAAAAAATAGTATCAAGGCAGGAAATAGTAGACTGAAAGGTAGCCAGCTCAGTCGAAATAACCATGAAAATCTTGTGAAACCATCTACACACAAAAGGATGAATTTTTCCCGTTCCCCTTAGATTGAGGGAAGGGTCTACGTAGTCTATGTACAAACGCTCCATAGGGCGAGATGCTTAAGGAGTTGACAATAGCCTTAGCTTAGTAGACAACGTGGGCTTAGTAAGCAATCAAGATTTACAGGTTAGGGTCTGTCAGGATGGCAGCAGTGAGGATAGCAATGCTTAAAATCCGCGCCAAACTAGTGCACGTGGTTAGGACATTTCAAGACGGCAGCGGCTATCTTATCGGACCCTAAACTCACTTTTTGGACAAGAGAACGTCGCTAACCTCACTGCTTGTATCTTGCCAGGGTCTAACCTCACTGCTTCCCTCTTCCTTGACTATCCCTTCTAATATACACACCTACCCTGTATAAGGTGTATAAGATAGGTTATATATTTTTGTGTTAGTTTACTGTTAATCGTTAAGTTGTTCACATGGTGTAAGTAGAGAGTAGCAAGTGTCTATAGATTTAAATTGTATCGTTTAAAGAAGCATCTCTTAGCAGAAGATAAATTCCGTCATGGGACAACCCATTTCTAGCTATATTTGCAAAGAGTGTGGAAAAACATTTCCCCGAGGCTATCACAGGACATGTCATGGGATATCTTGTAGGACATTTTTTCAATGCAAACAATGTAAAAGAGATTTCAAGAACGCTTACAACGCTAAACGTCACGAAGCCGCGTGTAATGTAGCTTCATCGAGAAGAAAATACAAAGAGTTCAACCGTATTCAAGCAAATACTGATTTATTTTTAAAAAGTACACCTCTGCGAGAGATTTTTAATTCTCCCTTGTTGTCTAGGAAGGCTACAAGTTCTGTTACTAAGCACACATTTCGAGATAAAGAGAAGCAATATGATGATGATGATGAGGATCAGGATGCTGATAATAAAGGGAAAGGAGAAGAAGAAAAAAAAGATCTCAATGTTTTTTTGCCGTTAGAGTTTTATGAGTTCACTTCATTTTCTAAGCCTACTACACGTTCTGTCTCTGTGCAAACATCTCAAGAAGAGATTCAAGATGAAGTAGAAGGTTTCAACGCTTCTTTGCTGCCGAAATAAGTTAAATTTGTACCTGCAAACGCTACTGCAAAAGCAAGTATTACATCAAAAAAACTCCCTACACATCAACTGTCTGCATATAGGCTCAAAGTTCACAACAAGTCTCTGTTACCCAATGTAGATGTAATATACTGTAAAGACCCCAACGTACTCGTAAAACGTTCGCAACTGTTAAGAGCCTATCAAGATGCTGGTTACACAGTGTAAATAAGATATTTTTGAAATAGAACGGGAATTACGTCGAGTGTGTATTATTGAGTAATAGCTCTTCAAAGTGAAGACCTTATCTGTAAGCTCTCTCTCTCTCTCGACAGTACATCAGCCTAAACACCTTCCTGCACTCCCAGCCCTTACCCTCACCCTCACCTAAGTCATCCTTCTGTTGCATATAGTGGATCGAGTTGCTATATTGGCACAGACTATTTTCCAACATTCTCCCTTCCTTAGGGTGTTAAGTTCGCTTCTAGATGTAGAGCCGGTCTCCATCCCAGACAAGTGACGAAATGTACCCTAAATACTACAAAAATGTAAGCCCTTTTGCCCATTAGCCCATAACCCATTAGCCATGTAGCCTTTTAGCCCATTAGCCCTTTTCCCTTTAGCCCTTTTGCCCTTTTGACCATTAACGCTTTAATCAATTATCCTTTTAATCCATTAGCCCTTTAGCCCTTTAGCCCATTAGCCCTTTAGCCCTTTTGCCCTTTAGCCCATCATCCCTTTAACCAATTAGGCCCTTATCCCTAGGAGGAGGAGGAGGAGGAGGAGGAGAAGAAGGAGGAAGCAGTGAGGAGGAGGGGGAGGAGGAAGAGGAGGAGGAGGGGGAGGAGGAAGAGTCCTCTCGTCCTTTTGTCCTTCTGATAAGACGTGACCCCTGGGTTCCATTCCCTACCATGTGCGTAGCACGAATTGTTTCGGTTCAGCATTTTGCAATCCTACACTGAATGAAATTTATCACTTCTAACAGATTACAAAGTTAGGTTATAACTGCATTCTATGTTTATCTACATCTCGTTATTCTGATTATGCTTTTAGCTTTAAGCGACTATCCTTCCCCGAGTGCTCTAGTACAGTTCTCCCCCAGTCTTAGTTCCATAAGAGCCTATGTATCACCACTAGCCCCAGTGCTAGACTAAAGTTATGAAGGGCAACTGGTAAGAAGGATGAGCGATAGCCCAACTCCTTAAAGATAGTCTAATATAACCAATGAACAGCGGCTATCTTACCTAGTAGCCCCTGCCCCAGTTCCCGAAAGATAGGTAAAAAACTAATGGGTCATAACTCACAAGTTGTGAGCCCCTGAGTCAACTCTCTAGTTAGGTCTATATGGATAGTGTATAGCAGCTATTTCGCATAGCAGCCTTTGCCTCAGTTCTCGAATGTTAGGCTGATAAATCTAATAGGTCATAAGTTACAAGTTGTGAGTCCCTGAGGCAGCCCACTAGTTAAGTATATACCAATAGAGTATAGCAGTCATCTTGCATAGTAGCCCTTGCCTCAGTTCTCGAATGTCAGGATGATCAAACTAATAGGTCATAAGTTACAGGTTGTAAGCTCCTGAGGCAGCTCGGCAGAGTTAGGCCTATAAGAACAATGTATCGCCATTAGCTCCTGTTCCATCTCCTTAAAGTTAGTCCCATACAACCAATGTATAGCAACCATCTTGCCTTGGGGACCCAAGCACTAGGAAGTTGTACGCAGCCACCATCTTGCGCAATCGCCCCTAGGCCATCTCCTTAAATCATATGTCGCTATAGAGCCAGCTTTCTCCATAAGAGCTTACGTAAAACCACCATCTTGCGCAGTACCCCCTGGGCCAGGTTTCTTCATAAGAGCCCGTGTATAGCCACCATCTTACGCAATCGCCCTAGGCCATCATCTTAATTCCTAAGTCTCTCCTAGGTCGGCTTTCTCCATAAGAGCCTAAGTATAGCCGCCATCTTGCGCAGTAGCCCCTGGGCCAGGTTTCTTTATAAGAGTCCGTGTATAGCCACCATCTTTCGCAATTTCCCTAGGCCGTCATCTTAAGTCCTAAGTCTCTCCTGGGTCAGCTTTCACCATAAGCGCCTATGTATAGCCACCATCTTGCGCAGTAGCCCCTAGGCCGTCTCCTTTAGTCCTATGTCCTCCCCTAAGTCAGCTTTCTCCATAAGAGCCTATGAATAGCCGCCATCTTGTTGCAAGTTCAACTCCAAGTCTTGCGAGGTTAACGCGTGGTCAGCGTAACGTTAGACCTGCAGTTATCCCGGGTATCAAAGTTGAGGTTAGACCCCTCCAAGATGGCGACTCTAAGGTTAGACATGCTCTCTTATGCAAAATTCACGTCGGGAAGGGCATCTGGCAAGATGGCGTCGGGAAGGGCATCTCACCGTAAAAGTGAGACCAATCCTCCAAGATGGCGGCTCTGAGGTTAGGCTTGCTCTCTAGCGCGTAAAAAGTAAGGTTAAGCCTCTCCAAGACGGCGTCTGCGAGGTTAAGCATGCAGTCTTAGTCAGCATAGTCAATGAGATGGAGGCCTCGTCCAGGATGCCCGCGGTGGCGGTGGCGGCTGAACCCGTACAAAACCACTACTCTGCCATATTATATTTTCTCTTGATCTATGAAACGTAAAATATATAACTGACTATTTCTATCGCAGTATTTTTCAGTCATTTCGCTCATACTAAATTTCATATCCCGACAGCCGTTCTGTGGTCTGAACCTACAATGAATTTCATTTAACCTACTTTCAACCATGGATCGCACCCTCCTTTCCAGAATGTCAGCGAAAACCTCGCCTTGTATTCCGATCAATGGAATACGTGGATAGTTGCTGCAGTCCTTCCAGTTCCCATGCTCGTTGACTCGTTGACAGGTGGCGCTAATGCCTTCATTCAATCAGAAGGTATTTTACTTTGTAATAACATTCCATGCTAATGTCAGTTCTCAATGAAGCCATTTCATTCCTGCTCTCCCACTATCACCATTTGAGGTGCAATTTCACCTATACTGCTGCTTCATGACTCTCTAGTTTATTTATCAAACTTTGAACTTCCTCGAGCGTAATTTCACTGTCATTATTCTTTCCCCCCTCCCTCCCCCCTATAAATTGATGCTTCGTGACTTCAACAGAAAAAAATTCCTTTCACGTTGAGAAGATTTTCAGAATATTCCGTCCATCAGTCGAGTGTTTCCCTGGGATTTATTACGAGTTCGCCTGATTTACCCAAAACACTATTCATTTCCAGGTTTCCTCCCTTTCTAAGATTCTTTATTACCGCCCAGAAAGGCTGCCCTGCATCTCGACCAAGTCTTTCCAGGTTGCTACCGAAATATTCCCAAGATTTCTTCTTGTACTCTACAATGCCTTATTTCACACTCTTAATAATAATAATAATAATAATAATAATAATAATAATAATAATAATAATAATAATAATAATAATAATAATAACAATAAGTGTACCGGGGATACACCTCAACCCCGTGCATACAAATGAAGCGCATTGAACTGATGTCATACACTGGTGTAAAGTGGAACTGCTAAAAAATTTTAAATAAATTTTGTATTTAAGTTATAGGTTTTCTAAACAATCGAGTAATCCTTGATTTTGACATTTCAAAGTTTGCAACACTTCTAACTCATCCCGCAGCTTTGGACTCTGGCCATTCAGAAATTTTGTGTATTTAATTTTCAGCCAATCACATGCTTCTTGTAACCATTCGATTGTCCAATAAAAAGTAGAGGGTGTGTCTGGAATTAGTCCGGAGCCTTCTCGAACCTTCCTCTCGGGTATAAAAGCTGACGCCTTTTCAAGCTAACTGGTCTTATTGATCGTCTTGTTACTGAGTGTGTGTGTTAAGAGAGGAGGCGGGGCTTCATCCATCAGCAAGCAGAACATCAGCTAAGGTAATGGCCACCATTTTTCTAGCTCAGAAGTTATCTCTGAAAACTAACTCGAGGGGAAGGTTTCCTAGCTTCCTATCTTTAATAATGTAACTGTAAATTTCCTAAAATGTAAACTTTTCTTTTTCCTCATGTAAAAGTTCAAGTAAGTCAAGAGTACTTAACTGAAATCCGAGGATAGAGAGTTCGTTACCCTCTCGATCTCCCCTTCAATCTAATTTGGAGGTGACTACGACTTTGTACCGGTAACTGTTTTCACTATTGTAAATTGTAACTTATCTTGTTCATCTAGTCACTTCAGTAGTTTAAGATTATCCTCTGCAATGTCGGGCCACAAGCCCAAGTAGGGTTTCAATCTTCGAGTTCAAGGAGTGCAAGTTTCCGCTTCCATATATTTTTTATTTTTGGGCCAGTAATTGAACCTGTTGCTATCCACAAAGGTGCGGTAGAATGGGAACTCGATACCCCTGTATTATTTCTACCATATAAACTTAAAAGCCAACTGATACGGTCTTGTAAATTGTAGGTCGTGTCTGGAGAGGCCTGAAAGTGTAAATTTTATTTAGTAAAGACGCTCTACTACCAAATGTAGAGGTTAAAGGTTGCCTTGTGTAGGGCGTAATGGTTTCGGAGCGCAGTCTCCTTGGTAGAATTATAGAGCATAGAGGCTCTTTCTTGCAACGTGTGAATATTGAATGGTGCCTTTGGAAGGCCGTAACTTGTAACCTTTGGAGCAAAAGCTGCTCTTGAAAATTGTGATTTAATTTGCTGTAAAATTGGGAGATTCGTCTTCTTGCCTATTTAACTAAACGCAACAGTAGTGATGTTGGGACCTTTGTAAATTGGGAGCTTGAAGCTCAAATTTGTAACTAACCCTTTTTTGGGTTTTCTGGTTTTCTTCTAGCTTGTACCAAATTTGCTCTGTACTTGAAATGTTGTTCTGTCGCCAAACGAATTCTTTTGTTAAAATTTAATATCTGAAAAGAAATATAACCTTTACTTTTAAAGTTTTAAATTTATCTTTGACGGTCGTAGATAAACCCATTCAAGCCAGCACCTTCTTTCATCTCTCTGTAATCCACAAAAACATGGGTACAATAATAATAATAATAATAATAATAATAATAATAATAATAATAATAATAGACCGAGCTCGATAGCTGCAGTCGCTTAAGTGCGGCCAGTATCCAGTAATCGGGAGATAGTGGGTTCGAGCCCCACTGTCGGCAGCCCTAAAGATGGTTTTCCGTGGTTTCCCATTTTCACACCAGGCAAATGCCGGGGCTGTACCTTAATTAAAACCACGGCCGCTTCCTTCCCATTCTTCGGCCTTTCCTATCCCGTCGTTGCCATAAGACATATCTGTGTCGGTGCGACGTAAAGCAAATAGCAATAATAATAATAATAATAATAATAATAATAATAATAATAATAATAATAATAATAATCGCATGGCCTCGCCTACCGAGTTGTAATCTTCCTGAGGTGGTATCAACTGGAAGGCCTGCTTACCAATTTGGACATAGAATTTGCTGCTGTCTAGTAACGAAAACGAAATCTTAAGGGTCGGCTCCCATGGCGGAGTTAATTTTATTTTGTCGGGTGACAGTGTGTGAGTCATTAGAGGTCATAAACATGCCAACAACAATGACAAAAAGTTCTTCAAAAATCGATTACTACTGTCGAGATCGAACCCATGACACTAGTAACATTAGTCGGACACTACCATTAAATACTTGCATTGACCCTTAAAGCAAAAATTACCACCTGTAAATCAACTTCGAACACTCGTCGCCAAAACTGTGAACCCCTGGGTAATATCGCAATTTTGTCAGTCAGTATACAGTTTCCAGCAGTGTTCATCCAGTTTATAAATTATTCACCAATATTTATGCCTGGTTCCATTCACATGGTGACCTATTACACGAATCGATTGATTGACTAATTATAACTACAATGGGAGGGGTGGAAATACGGAGTCATCCCCATGAGAGAAAGGACCTCAGACCCTAGAGAGTGCATTTGGCGGGGTTGGGGGTGGAAGTGCGGGGGAGTTTGAAGTGTATCCCGTAGTGAAATTGGAGAGCGCCAAGCAGATAAAGCCGAACGGGGCTAGCAGATTGTTATGCAACTGACGGTATTCTCGCCCAGCCACTCTCAACGTTAAACCCTCGAGGAAAACGAGTCTTGATTTCATGCAATTTTCTGCCTCGGGCCCTGCAACTACAAATATACAAAGGTTCACGATCACAGTTTTCTGCATCATGCTGGGGATTTTGAGTGTTAATTATGCATTATTTAGGCATATGCAATGTGAGATAACTTTCGTGTTTGATTCATTTTTCCCTGTGGGAAGGAGTGCTGGAAAACATCCATGATATCCCCTGCTACTCGTAATGAGTAACCCCAATGGTCTCTCATACTGGGAGCGGGAGTTGGCGGTCACGGGACCTCTAGCTGTGTCTGATTTTGCTTCCACTTACTTGTGGCAACCTTCTGTCTTTCAAATTTCTTATCTGATTTCTATAGGCTAACTCTTGTTATCTTCCGACCTCCTTGGTATTTTGTTTGCGAGGAACCGAGAGACACTGTTACCCTCTTATCGACCCTTCCCTTTCTTATTCTGCCTTGTCATACTCCCTTCTGTACCCGCTTAGCCCGGTCGTAGAATGCTGAGACATCAGAGAGGTGCTCAGTTCTAACAGATAAAAAGTTATACAAAATTATGAGAATTGACGGAAAATATGATGAGTTCAAATAATATATATTTATTTGTGGTGCTGTAAAATATAAATAATGATTATTCAAAATCGGCCATCCTAACAAACTAAGCTTGTGGAATAGATCAATACATTACTAAAATTACTTAAAAACATCCCACTATTTATCAAAACAATGAAAATGATAATCCACAGCCTGTTTCCAGTCATTTGACCGGGTCAGGAATGGAATGAATGAAGCCCCCATCTAGCGGCGAGTTATCAAAACAATGGGGTGATAAAAATTAATGCTCCCTAAATGTTATACTAAGTAGTTTATCCTTCTTTTAATTTAAAATAATAGATTCGAATTTGCATTATTACCTTATTAATATTTATTTTTGAAATTATATTTACCATCATCAAAAAATGAAACTGAAAACTTGTTCAAAGAAGTTGAACAAATAATTTAATTCAGTTGAGATTTACTGACGTTAAATACAATAATTAAAACATTTATTTTACTTATTTTACACATGGGTTTTAAGTATAAGTCGACAGGAAAATAATTTGATGTCTGTTCCCACAAAGAAAATTCACTCTCAGCTTTTCTGAAACAAAATAACATTTCTAAAATGGAATAAGCAACGCTGGATCAAAATAAACAACGCTGGAAAAGGTACACATAAATTCAACAACAGCAAGACGACAGATGAATTTAACAACGTTAACAATAACCATCACGGACATGGTAATAATAATAATGTTATTTGCTTTACGTCCCACTAACTACTTTTTTAATGTCTTCGGAGACGCCGAGGTGCCGGAATTTAGCCCCGCAGGAATTCTTTTACGTGCCAGTAAATCTACCGACACGGGGCTGTCGTATTTGAGCACCTTCAAATACCACCGGACTGAGCCAGGATCGAACCTGCCAAGTTGGGGTTAGAAGGCCAGCGCCTTAACCGTCTGAGCCACTCAGCCCGGCCCCTGACATGGATGATAGTACCAAAATATACTGTAAAGAACAAGGCACAGAATACGAGACAACCAACTAACTACATCCACAAAATACACATGCAAAAATACAACTCACCTAGCACACAGAGTGGTATACACGATTGTAAGTCATCTAAAATAATTATTTACTCGTCACAATCGGCTCAAAAGTATCTTGGATTATTTTACTCAGAATGTAAATTATGTCTACACTCCAGAATATCAAACGTTAGTGGACTCTTGATCACATTTCGAACTATCTAATGAAATCCACATGGTCTTCAATACTCATTGAGGAATAAATCCTCAGAAATATCAGAAACACATGCTGAATGATATAATCTCACATGCAATACTTAAAAGACGCATTATCGTCGGATAAATGTTAATTTACGGGTTTTTTTTGCTAGGGGCTTTACGTCGCACCGACACAGATAGGTCTTATGGCGACGATGGGATAGGAAAGGGCTAGGAGTTGGAAGGAAGCGGCCGTGGCCTTAATTAAGGTACAGCCCCAGCATTTGCCTGGTGTGAAAATGGGAACACGGAAAACCATTTTCAGGGCTGCCGATAGTGGGATTCGAACCTACTATCTCCCGGATGCAAGCACACAGCCGCGCCTCTACGCGCACGGCCAACTCGCCCGGTAATTTACGTTTAGAAGGCAATATCCAGTATGTCGCATCATGGTTTTAAATCATCAGAAGAGTGCCTATTAACATCTTTCAGAGATTCCTCTAAAATATACCATATAAAAGAATCACAAAACATGAAGGAATTCAACAAACGCTCCATAGCACTTCAAAAATTGCTCCAAAATTTCAGACTCAGACAGTCAGCATAACTGCATCAGAACAGGAAAAATATCAGAATATTCGATTGATTACAGGAGCAACTCAGAAAATCATCGTTTATCATTTCAGCATTGCAAAAGCAGAACATAGCACTAACATTGCACTCAAGTTAATTAATGATTCCTTTTTATCCTAAATGATGCCTGTTTTTTACCTATATATTAAGCCGAGCAATGAAGTGAAATGATTTAAAGTGTCCGATCCACTAAAATAGGTGATCGAGTACCATCTTCCAAGCTACGACACTAGTCAGGTCTCTTTTTATTTTTTTTTACAGTTGGTTTTACGTCTCACTGACACAGATAGGTCTTATGGCGATGATGGGATAGGAAAGGCCTAGGAGAGGGAAGGAAGCGGCCGTGGCCTTATTTAAGGTACAGACCCAGCATTTGCCTGGTGTGAAAATGGGAAACCACGGAAAACCATTTTCAGGGTTGCCGATAGTGGGGTTCGAACCCACTATCTCCCGGATGCAAGCTCAAAGCTGCGTGGCCCTAACCGCACTGCCAACTCGCCCGGTGAACAGGTCTGAACACTGTCAGTTTAGTAGAGTTCATTATTAGTTTGTTATCATCACATCTCTGTGATCAGTCACCTCTGTTCGCTGTGGATTGGTAACATGGCTCGTTGGAGTGATATGACAGTCAAATCGGTCACTGCTCACATGGAACAGGAGTGCTTGTGGAATCTGAAATCTCCTCTGTGCGGCCGGCAGTTCCAGTCGATGAGTTGGATACGGTGATATGAATATCGGAGTTCTACGAGAAGGTGATCAAACAGTATTGTCGGTATTATTAATTTATTTTTCGTTTATGACATTTAAAATTTTAAAAAATATTTTCCTCAACCTCTTCCAGGATAAGCTTATTCATATTCCACAAAATCAGAAAATGACTTAGCGCTTGTAGAAGAATACAGGAATCAAGTTTATTTCATTAAAATTTTACAAAATTGATGTCATAAATTGTCGAAAAAAGTTACTTTAATTTCTCGCTGTCGGATGAGACTTGGTCTCCATCACCTCGTCACTTCAGCCCTTCCTTAGGGGAAGCTTTTCATAAAATGACCGGTACTCTAGATCTAGAGTTAAAAGAACTGACTCGAACAGAGAAATCAAAGCATCATACTTCTTCTTTGATATAGAGTAGGACAGGCAGACGTGTACAAAGGTTTGATGTTTGACAATGAGGGCCTGCTGATGTTTTTACTTTGTTTCAGCTACGGTATGCGATGTAGTAGGTAACATCAGGCTTGGGTCGCTTCTCCCTCAGAACACGTAAGGAACCCTTGGAATCTGCATGGAATGAAAGAATCCTACCTATAAATCGAGAGATTAAAAGTATGAAATAAAAGGTTAACTCATACGTTTCTGCAAAACAGGTAACAGTAAATGATATAAATTACGAAATACTGCTTCAGAACACTTGCGAACGTTACTGAGGAATTAATTCATTACTGGCCAGTAACTGACGCTAAGTCCGTCTCTGTGATGTAGTGGTTAGCGTGATTAGCTGCCACCCCCGGAGGCCCGGGTTCGATTCCCGGCTCTGCCACGAAATTTGAAAAGTGGTACGAGGGCTGGAACGGGGTCCACTCGGCCTCGGGAGGTCAACTGGGTAGAGGTGGGTTCGATTCCCACCTCAGCCATCCTGGAAGTGGTTTTCCGTGGTTTCCCATTTCTCCTCCAGGCGAATGCCGGGATGGTACCTAACATAAGGCCACGGCCGCTTCCTTCCCTCTTCCTTGCCTATCCCTTCCAATCTTCCCATCCCTCCACAAGGCCCCTGTTCACAATAGCAGGTGAGGCCGCCTGGGCGAGGTACTGGTCATTCCCCCCAGTTGTATCCCCGACCAAGAGTCTGAAGCTCCAGGACACTGCCCTTGAGGCGCTAGAGGTGGGATCCCTCTCTGTGTCCGAGGGAAAAGCCGACCTTGGAGGGTAAACAGATGATGATGATGATGATGATGAACTGACGCTAAACTACAAACAGCAGCTTCAACCATCTTCTTCCCTCTGGAAGCCACGATTACAATAAAATACTTATTGAAAACACATTACATATTATCCTGTTGTTCACTGTTTCTAGCATGAACTGAACACAGCCAGCCACAAAAAATGTAATCAGATAGTTGAAATCATGCACATTATCAACAGTGAGCGGTAACGTAGACATCTAGTTGTTCTCAGCCGATGTCGATTGCACAAGTAGGTATCGTAAGATACTTTTAAGATACCCACTTGTAGCATGAAAATACATGCTTACTTGTTGAAATTCAAATTGGGCTGCAACAGTGCATTCTGTGAGATATCCAGTTGTAGCATCAGACAGAATCCTTCAAGTTGCTAAGCGCAGAGTGCATAACTCAAAATTTTTAAAAAATAAAAAAAAATAAAAAATGTAGTTACCTAGTTGTAGTACTAAAATGACGATATGTTTGCTCATAATTGACCTCAGTAACAGCTCCAAAGCCTCATTGTAAGTGACTTGAAATGATCCTCCACGGGTATACATTTCGATGAATTTATACCTACCAGTCCGCCTCTGTGGTGTAGTGGTTAGTGTGATTAGCTGCCACCCCCGGAGGTCCGGGTTCGATTCCCGGCTCTGCCACGAAATTTGAAAAGTGGTACGAGGGCTGGAACGGGGTCCACTCAGCCTCGGGAGGTCAAATGAGTAGAGGTGGGTTCGATTCCCACCTCAGCCATCCTGGAAGTGGTTTTCCGTGGTTTCCCACTTCTCCTCCAGGCGAATGCCGGGATGGTACCTAACTTCAGGCCACGGCCGCTTCCTTCCCTCTTCCTTGCCTATCCCTTCCAATCTTCCCATCCCTCCACAAGGCCCCTGTTCAGCATAGCAGGTGAGGCCGCCTGGGCGAGGTACTGGTCATTCTCCCCAGCTGTATCCCCGACCAAGAGTCTGAAGCTCGAGGACACTGCCCTTGAGGCGGTAGAGGTGGGATCCCTCGCTGAGTCCGAGGGAAAAGCCGAACCTAGAGGGTAAACAGATGATGATGATGATTATACCTACCAACAGTATTTCGTTTTAAAGAAGCGCATGAATCCATTCCAAGACAACCAAGCCACCACTACGTCAAAGTAATGTTCTACCTTGTATGAATTTATAGGGGTAAGGTACATGGTAAGGTGATACCATTTGGCGAGATAATCAATGGAAGTTGAACCTGTTCATGAAAAAGGAGAGTTATCGTGCCGATACTTGTGATTCCCAAAAATGACATTTTGTTGCAGGATGATGCGTTGACGCACGTAGCTTAAGTCACTCGCGACGACTGGGAATCAATAATTCATCCAGAATATTACCCTAATTTTGCCCATCTGTTCCATTCATCACGAAACTATCCTAGTAGAAGACATTTCAGAACACTCGACGAAATCACTACATATTATTTTTTGCCCACATTCCACGGAGTTCAACCAAAGTGATGTGCGCGTTACTAACAATATGGTAATAAAGGTACTTTTATGTGATGTGATCGTACACTGACTGACAGAGCAAATGCAACACCAAGAAGGAGTGGTCAGAACTTTATGCCAATTGCAGGGTAGACTGACGTCACTGAGGTATGCTCATGATGTGAAATGCGCCGCTGTGCTGCGCACGTAGCGAACGATAAATGGGACACGGCGTTGGCGAATGGCCCACTTCGTACCGTGATTTCTCAGCCGACAGTCATTGTAGAACGTGTTGTCGTGTGCCACAGGACACGTGTATAGCTAGGAATGCCAGGCCGCCGTCAACGGAGGCATTTCCAGCAGACAGACGACTTTACGAGGGGTATGGTGATCGGGCTGAGAAGGACAGGTTGGTCGCTTCGTCAAATCGCAGCCGATACCCATAGGGATGTGTCCACGGTGCAGCGCCTGTGGCGAAGATGGTTGGCGCAGGGACATGTGGCACGTGCGAGGGGTCCAGGCGCAGCCTGAGTGACGTCAGCACGCGAGGATCCGCGCATCCGCCGCCAAGCGGTGGCAGCCCCGCACGCCACGTCAACCGCCATTCTTCAGCATGTGCAAGACACCCTGGCTGTTCCAATATCGACCAGAACAATTTCCCGTCGATTGGTTGAAGGAGGCCTGCACTCCCGGCGTCCGTTCAGAAGACTACCATTGACTCCACAGCATAGACGTGCACGCCTGGCATGGTGCCGGATGAGGGAAAGGCGGAACGTCGTGTTCTCCGATGAGTCACGCTTCTGTTCTGTCAGTGATAGTCACCGCAGACGAGTGTGGCGTCGGCGTGGAGAAAGGTCACATCCGGCAGTAACTGTGGAGCGCCCTACCGCTAGACAACGCGGCATCATGGTTTGGGGCGCTATTGCGTATGATTCCACGTCACCTCTAGTGCGTATTCAAGGCACGTTAAATGCCCACCGCTACGTGCAGCATGTGCTGCGGCCGGTGGCACTCCCGTACCTTCAGGGGCTGCCCAATGCTCTGTTTCAGCAGGATAATGCCCGCCCACACACTGCTCGCATCTCCCAACAGGCTCTACGAGGTGTACAGATGCTTCCGTGGCCAGCGTACTCTCCGGATCTCTCACCAATCGAACACGTGTGGGATCTCATTGGACGCCGTGTGCAAACTCTGCCCCAGCCTCGTACGGACGACCAACTGTGGCAAATGCTTAACAGAGAATGGAGAACCATCCCTCAGGACACCATCCGCACTCTTATTGACTCTGTACTTCGACGTGTTTCTGCGTGCATCGCCGCTCGCCGTGGTCCTACATCCTACTGAGTCGATGCCGTGCGCATTGTGTAACCTGCATATCGGTTTGAAATAAACATCAATTATTCGTCCGTGCCGTCTCTGTTTTTTCCCCAACTTTTATCCCTTTCGAACCACTCCTTCTTGGTTTTGCAGTTGCTCTGTTAGTCAGTGTATAATGCATGCCATTTGAATTGTTTCTTCATTGAAATTTTCGGTGATTGAAGATATTGGTGTATGTATTTTATAATATTTTGGAGAGTATTCATAAATGTGTTCAGGTCTGTGTATTCACGTCTACAGCCTATGGAACGATACAGGCCTGGGAATTGCCTGCTTTACATTTCCCGTACACAAAGGCTTTAATTCTAAACGTATGCGTAGTGCCTTTACTGCGTGAACTGCTTTGCTCCCTCTGTTGTTCAGGGTACAGAGTAATTTGCACCTCCCCAAGGGCCTCCTCACAACCCTCTGTAGTTTATAGAGAATATTAGTGATGTAAAGGCGTATAGGAACGTTTTGGGATATAATAGCTGTTCATGTAATGAGCAATGTGATATATTCTACGCACATTCCTGACGCATTCCATACAATATTTTTAGATAGTTGAATCATTATACGAAGTGTTGTTTCAGCAACGAAGGGTTATTATCTCTTTTTCTTCAGACGTTATTACAATAGAGATGTTTATAATGATGACTGGTTACCATGACATTGTTTTGGGTAGATTGTTGTGTTTGATACCATTACGATTAAACATGTTATTAAAAACAAAGTATGTTGCAATAGAGTATGTGTAAGTTTGGGTGATTTCTAAAATTAGTATCGAAAGTCATAATTTCTGACGTGGTCTCCTCCACGGTTTAGTAATTATCGGCAAAAGCTCCTGATTTAAGGCCCGGATTCAATACCTAGCTCTGCTAAGAATTTAATATTAGTCTAAGGGTTTGCCACGGAATTCATACAGTTCTCAAATGACAATTTTGGAACCATAGATTCTAAAATTATGTTGCCCCTTTCTATTAAATTACTGGGGCAGTGGAATCTTCATTCAAACGTAACGACACTAATCCTGTCTGAAGAAGGCCCGCTGCTGGCATTAGTAGATTTAAAATCCATGAGGCTTCCAGTGGCAGCAGGTCTATATTTCATATTACTCAACTGAAGATCTCAAGGAAATATAAGTTCTCGTCATACCTTTTTTTAAATATCTGCATATGGCAGGCTGGATATTTACAAATTCCCTTACATATCATCACAACATTTGACAAAGACAAGTGGTTAATATAAATAATCATACAAAGGTGTCAAAAGGACGTAAATATTAAAATGATGACGGAAATGAAGAACTTAAATGATTCACACTAACAAGAAAAGTATTTACTCTGAATGTCCCAGAAATTACTATGATGTGCACATAATGACACACACACACACACACACACACACACACACAAATGGAGGTTACTAAATTTTAAAAGTCGAACTATGTCCACGAGGAAACACCTAATTACACTGATAGCACTAATCAGACATCTCAAACCACAGAACACATACTGTATGATGTATCCAGGAGAGAGATATGAACACAAGTCCTGTAGTTAATCTAACAAAGTACAGCCCCGCGGTGTAGGGTGCAACGCGTCCGCCTGTCACCCGGCAGCCCCGTGTTCGATACCCGGCCGGGTCAGAGTTTTTAAATTTTAATTATTAATATCCCTGGCCTGGAGACTTAGTGTTTGTGACGTCCTTAATCTTCCCTTCCTCACACACAACATTCCACACTATCGCCATTCCAATTACACGCAGGTTCATACAATGTGGTGCCAGTTGGGTCAAAAGATCCACATGGGTCAACGTCCCGAACAAATAGCCTTTTCTATTTAAAATAATTTAAAAATTAATCCAATAAAGAGCACACAAACCGTGCCAAATAATGAAATATTTCTTCAGGCAAGTGGTAACATTCCAAACTTTACCCGGGAGGAAATTCACGACATCCAGCTAACGAAAGGACTGTAAGGAATATTGAAGAGGTAAGAGAAACATTTACTTCTGAACTTCACAGACAGAGAGAACTACAGTAGCATGTTACGTTCTAAGAAGCCAATAATTAAATCAGGGTGAGCTGAAATTGTGCCGTAGTGACATTTGGACGACATACCTCTATGCTCCGCGTTTCAATTCAGGTGGGTGGCTCAGTGGATGAAATATGCTGTACTGTTTCCTTTTGCGTTGTTAGAGGAGGCAACATTTTTAAGGAAACGAGGAATCGTCTTACGCATGAACTTAATGATCAAAAGCGTATTTATCGTCTGGTAATATAAGGGAACAAACGGAATAACGAAAAATTCAGTTTACAGTTAGACAAAATATATTCTTTTTATCTGTTTCTCTCATTGTATTAAATCTTCTAAGTTGAAAAGAAAATTGCTCAACTAAATGGAAAGCGGGAACATACTCCTTAATGCTAGAAACGGCTATGTGCAAATGAACTAACCTCACTTGCCTAAACATGGATTATATCCACACAATAAACTATAAGATAAACATAAAAGATAAGAAACAGTCAAATATTTTGTAAATCAGGACATGCTGTACGTGGATTCCGGCATCTCCAACTCCTTCTTAGCTCCTGCTTAGTTACAGACTGATCTAACTGACTTGAGGTCTGGTCACGAAATGAAAACCATTGATAAATCAACATCGGATTTGGCACAGTTTCTACGACCTATACCGTGCACAAATACAAAAGTAACCTGTAAAATTGCAAACTTTCTTTGGTTCTGTCTACTGAACAGGGAGTAACGAAAATAAATAAGACGTGCTTGAATAATGGATCTGGAGCTAGACATCCTAAATCAGTATCAGGTACGCAAAATCGATCATGAAGAAGGTAGTTCAGTGCCTTTTCATTAAGTTCAATATCCTTTTGTTGTTCATTTGGTACACTTGATTTGAACTACGCGATATTTGGTTTATTAAGTTTTATTAGTTGCTCGTGATTATTTTCATTTTTGACATGCCCGAACAAAATTCCTAAGTAAAGAAGATAAATTCAGTATGAAATAATAAAATTTGTTTCTGTACCAATTTTCCTACACTCTAATGGGTCATGGGTGCGATCTCTGCTGTACATGTGGATATAATCCAGTTATACGGTTAGGTGCACTTCACGGTGCCAACTATCTGTGGAGGGATATAATCATCAATTGCGTTTCATTGGTTGCTTGGAAATGTAATGAATTTTGTGGAAATGGATAGGCGCGTATCAAAAAAAGCATAGAACGAAGTTTTCAAACGAAAAGTAATGACCATGCGCATTTAAATTGTTCCTGGATCGGTCTGGAATCGAACTTGTGACCATAGTAACAGTTCCCTACTACGCCCAGGCAGAAAATAGAGGAACGTTCTGATGTGTAGAGAGTGTTCAGGCCCTCTTGGTCAGTCAATCCAAGCGTATTTCAGACACCTGAGTTGTTTCCACCGTTCTGTCTTCCTTTCACTTTGCTTGTCCACTGTTCGGTTGCTACTTTCATTAACAGTCGTGGCCACCAGCGTCGTGTACTTCCTTTGGCCTCTTGCCTAAGTTGGGGTCCCAAATGGCGACTGCTGAATTTGAGTAGTGCTGTCTAAACATATCTCTCACCACCCTCACCCACTTTTCCCACTTCGTCACCATAGCTCATGCTGCTGCGACAGAGATATTTGCCAGTTACCACAGTATTTCATTTGGTACTCTCTCTCCCTCTCTAACAGTGATTTTTCTAGACTTATTTCTCTGGCAGCCGTTAATGGTTGATCGCCATTTCCCACGTTTGGCAAACATACAGTATAAATGGAAATATGAAAGTCTCCATGGCTTCGAATCTGAGGCAATGTTTGATTGTGTTATGCTTTAGGAAGACCTGCAGCCCCCAGAACACCCTTGAAGCAGATGATATTCTATTTATCTCCTTTTCTGCGTTCTATTTGAAGGTGACCACTTGTCCGAAGTATAAATAGAAACATCGTATTTCTATGTTAACTTCTCGTATCGTCAGGCCTATGTCCTTACTCTGAAATTTAAGTTCATTAAATTGTCTAAATTATTTCGTACAGTTCTAGTTCTGATGGATCAAGCGGGGCTTAGACGGACTGAGGCGCTGGCCTTCTGACCCCAACTTGGCAGGTTCGATACTGGTTCAGTCCGGTGGAATTTGAAGGTGCACAAATACGTCAACCTTGTGTTGGTAGATTTTCTGGAACGTTAAATAACCTGTGGGACAAATTCCGGCACATCGGTGTCTCCGAAAACCGTCATAAGTAGTTAGTGGGACGAAAAGGCAATAACATTATTATTGAACTAGCGAATAATATGACGCCATCGGAGAATCGCAGGATAGATAATCATCTGATATTAATGTTAACAGCACGTCTTCTTTCCAGTTTCAAGTTCCGAAATATGTCATCCAGTACTGAAGAGAAAAGTTCAGGATCTTTTCTGTGGCTGCATAATCTTGCTGTCATCATTCTATTTTTTATTGCTTTATGACATACCGACTCGGTTTCGATGAAGACGATGGGATAGGGCAGGCCTAGCTGTATTTCTCCTCCGTTTTCTTATGGAACACTCGTTTTCTCTTTCATGTTTCCTTTCTCACGTTTTCATTTTGAATTATTCAAAAATTTCTACAAGAAAAAATGAAAACCTACAACCTGTTTTCCAGGCATTGACCGGGTCAGGGATGTAATGAATGAAACATATATAGGCTGTTATTACAACGGGGTCGCCACTCCCAAGGTGATTTATTAATGAGTGATAAATGCTATGAAATGATAATGGAGAGTGTTGCTGGAATGAAAGATGACAGGGAAAACTGGAGTACCCGGAGAAAAACCTGTCTCGCCTCCGCTTTGTCCAGCACAAATCTCACATGGAGTCACCGGGATTTGAACCACTGTATCCAGCGGTGTGAGGCCGACGCGCTGCCGTCTGAGCCACGGAGGCTCTTTCTACAAGAATAATGGAGAATATAAGCGAGATATTGACTCTTTTATTCCATTCCTCCACGCTGTCGCTAGACAACTGTTCATTCTTCTTTTGTTTCTTTGTGCCCTCAACTACTTTCCCCCTATGTTGACTGTCCAATATTATTGTGCCTCTGTGTAGGTTATTGTGAATTCCTTTCTAGGGGCTTGGCGATTTAGAAGTATTCGTTTCCTCCGCGTCTGTTCCCCCTGTGGGGGGCGGTAGAATTACACCCACGGTATGCCCTGCCTGTTGTAAGAGGCGACTAAAATGGGCCCCAGGGGCTCTGAACTTTGGAGCGTGGGTTGGCGACCACGGGGCCCTTAGCTGAGTCCTCGAATTGCTTCCACTTACTTGTGCCAGACTCCTCACTTTCATCTCTCCTATCCGACCTCTCTTGGTCAACTCTTGTTCTTTTCCGACCCCGACGCTATAAGGTTTGCGAGGGCTAGGGAGTCTTTCATTTTCACGCCCTTCGTAGCCGTTGTCTTCCTATGGCTGAGATATTCATTTTTCGAAATGTCGGATCCCTTCCATTTTTTCCCTCTGATTAGTGTTATATAGAGGATGGTTGCCTAGTTGTATTTCCTTATAAATAATAATCACCACCACCTCCGCGTCTGCTTCTGTGTCGCTGAAACTATGGCAACATAATACACTATACGGTAATATTTGCATTGACGTACATCGTCAATGAAACAACCGAGTAGTATTCGCGGTTCTGTTATATCCTTAAAATTATTTTTTACATAATATCTAACATTTTATTTCTAATCCGTACACTGTGAATATCATTTGAAACCAGTTCTGTGGAGCGAGAACGATTCTGATCGCAGATGGTGTAGTTCACAGTAAACGAGGAGCTGCCCTTCCCTAATACAAGTCATGATATTATTCTACAGAAATTCAGTTCATTGAGATTCCCATGTTTCATGGATCCATTCCCACTCCGAGGTCAGGAAACCACCAATGTGGTTGACATTGTTGAAAGCACTGCACAATGTCTGCATCCCAAGCACAGTACTGGCTATTTTTGGGAAACCACGTCTACAGTATAACTATGAAAGTTTGTTTTTGGGTGATGGGAAAAGCAGTAGTCTCCGAATATGAATTTAGTAACATAACGAATTTATTCGAAGAGAATCTGGAGCTCGCGAATAATTACAAAATTTTGTTTCTTGTTTGGTATTTGTTCGTCGCACCGACTCGAGCAGATCTTATAGTGACGGTAGGACAGAACATGTCTAGAAGCAGGAAGAAGCGACCTTGTTCTCAATTAAGGTACAGCTCCAGCATTTGCCTGGTGTGAAAATGGGAAGTCACGGAAACCCATCTTCAGGGCTGCCGACATTGGGGCTGGAACCCACTATCTCCAAAACGCAAGCACACTGCTACTTGACCCCAAATAAGTGCCCAACTTGCTCGGCCACTATAAAACTCTTCTTTTTTATCTATTTACCTTCAAGGTTCGGTTTTTCCCTCGGACTCAGCGAGGGATCCTACCTCTACCGCCTCAAGGGCAGTGTCCTGGAGCTTCAGACTCTGGGTCGGGGATACAACGGGGGAGGATGACCAGTACCTCGCCCAGGTGGCCTCACCTGCTATGCTGAACAGGGCCCTTGCGGGGAATGGGAAGATTGAAAGGGATAGACGAGAAAGAGGGAAGGAAGCGGCCGTGGCCTTGAGTTAGGTACCATCCCGACATTTGCCTGGAGGAGAAGGGGAAAACCACGGAAAAGCACTTCGGGGATGGCTGAGGTGGGAATCGAACCCACCTCTACTCTGTTGACCTCCCGAGGCTAAATGGACCCGTTCCAGCCCTCGTACCACTTTTCAAATTTTGTGGCAGAGCAGGGAATCTAACCCTGGGCTCCGTGGGTGGCAACTAATCACACTAACCACTACACCACAGAGGCGGACCACTATAAAACTACAAAATGAAATAGTGATAATTAAAATTAAATATGATAAGAAAAGTGTACAGCAAAAAAAGAACATGAAAAACATTGTTATTCATTACCTATAAACAAAGACAAAGACACCTCCGTACAGGCCATGAAGGCCCTTGGGGGAGTGGAAGGTAAAGGCTCCCACCATTGTTAACCGCGGCACGTGATGGGGTAGAGTGGTTGGCTCTACGCTCGGCCACCTTTGCCCCCAGGAATTAACCTGGTACTCATTTTTGGTGTAGGCTGAGTGAACCTCAGGGCCAGTGGAAATCTCGTTTCTTAAATTTTACGACTTCCTTACGGGGATTCGAACCCACGTCCTTCCGGGAGAACCGAGCACGCCTTTACCGCCTCGGACAGGGAGCCCCTTATTCATTACCTATACAGAGAACAAAGCTTTCAGTACTCATGTATGCCGTTTTAGCTTTTCAATTTAAATTGTTTGGGCAGCAGTATCCCAATATGTGGTGGAAAACAACAAGTTCATTGTGGTACGCTATTTGTAATGGAATATTTTGTAAATTTTGGGTGAATTTATAAGTGCCAGCGTTGGAATTATCTAACACTACGTGTAAGAGAATATTTCAGCTTTTTTTCGCAAATTTCCTTGCTGTTGCTTTTAATTTTATATTACACTTATTATTATGCTTGTAATTTTCAGATTATTTTTGTTTCTATTTTTAACGTATTTCCTTTCTATTATTATGTTGCTATCGTGAAATTTACAACCGATTTCTCTCACATCACAGATTTTCTGATGAGAGTTGAAAAGCTGTCTTACAGTATGAAATCCATCTGTTGATAATGTACCTTCGAAACCTCAAAGGAGCCTTTCCACTTGTTTTACAACATTTTTGAAAGCACAAGGAATACACAATATTGAGCGCCAGTTGATATTCACAGAGTAAATTAAAATCACCACGGCTCACGAAACCGTTAAAGCAAATATCTTCTTCGTATTAATTTTAGCTGTTACACTCATCCCTTTAAATGCAGTCTTGGTGAGAGAAGTATGGAGAAAATGATATATAGATTAACTGATGCAAGGAAAGCGCTTTTTACGACAACATTTCTCAATGAAAACATTAAGAGGTGTATTAGAAAGCAGAAGAATTTTGTGCTGAACACGGCCTTGATGGGAGTGAAACGTTAATAGTAATTGGCGTTGAAATAAAATGTGGTCCTTTGAAGTGTGGTGTTACGGAGAAATGTTAAGGATGAGAAAGATGGATTGGAGCACCAAAATAAAAAGGAAGTTCATGGGAGGATAATGGTTTGGCGGAATTTCACCAAAATCAATGATAGGTTGATAAGAGTCCTACTGCGACACGAAGGACTCGTTCACTTTGTTTCTAAAGGAACTGAAGGGGTAAGCAAGATTAGAGGAGGTCAATAAGATTAGAGTAGATGTAGAATGCCTTTAGTTGCGCATCCACGAAGAGGTTACCACAAGGTAACAACAACAACAACAAAAATATCATAAGCAATGCGGAGTCAAAGAGTACATTTAAAGAAGGACGTTGAACCGAAATACATGTGTGCAATTTGTGGTGAAGAAGCACCTAAAATAACACTGTGTTTCAACTGTGGACATCTTAGTCGGCTTAATCTTCAAGATCCAGACATTAGAATATCCATGAGAATTAGCATTTAAAAATATGAGCTATTGGTCCGAATAAAATGATTTGATTCAGGTCTCCAAGCCAATATACACACCCCTTTTTAATTTCTACATAATTACGACAGCATACATCCAATTGGATGCATTACTTTCTTTTTAGTAGTGGTTGACGTCACACTAATACTTAAGGTTTTCCGGAATATAAGGATAGGAGAAGGCTAGGTTTGGGAAGGTAGTGGCTGTGGCCATAATTAAAGTACAGCCCCGGCATTTCCTTCGTGTGAAAACGTGAAACTACGTAAAACTATCTTCAGAGCTGCTGACGATACGATTCGAACAAAATATCTCCGGAATGCATCTTCACAGCTTCGTGAAGTAAACCACGTAGTCAACTCGCTCCATTGGAGCTACGGTTACCATTCTATCATCCAATTCCTCTCCCTTCATTATCCTCTATATCTCCCCCTAGAACTATAGAACACACTCTGCAAATCTTAAATATATACAAATAACTTACATCCCTTAAGTGCGGCCAGTATCCAGTAATTCGAGCCCCACTGTCGGCAGCCCTGAAGATGGTTTTCCGTGGTTTCCCATTTTCACACCAGGCAAATGCCGGGACTGTGCCTTAATTGGGGCCACGGCCGATTCCTCCCAATTCCTGGGCCTTTCCTGTCCCGTCGTCGCCGTAAGACCGATCTGTGTTGGTGGGACGTAAAACAAATAGCATATATATATACTTACATCCCATATCTTGTTCAGGTCACATTTCGATACTCCCCAACTTGATGTAGTATATGTTTGGTATCTGATTTACCCGCCATACCTTCAGCATTCTTCAATTCCAAGATGCCCATTCTATCTGTCTCATTTTCATACAATATCACGCTGGAGACAAATATTTTCAGAAAAGTCTTTCTAATACACATCATTCGGAAAAATATAAACAATGTGCTTACTCAAACAAATACATTCCCTCCTGGATTAGACTCATTGTTTTCTTTGGAAGACATGGTAAACCAGAGATACCGAAATTGACATCTCACGAAAGAGGAAGTGGTTTGAATCCCCATCCATACAAGACTAAAAATGTTTTCATTATTATTACGATATAACTCACTATCTGGAATTATCCTAGAGGAGTCAAAATACGGAACTTAACTATCATAGTCAAATTTTGGTACTCGACTGCTTAATTCGGTAACATTTTGTATATAATTTACCTTTCTGATCTCCAGTATCCTTGTGTAGCATCCATTTTAAGACGTCCGTTCTCCCTTCTTTTGTACTGTCCATTTCATTTTGTATAATCCCACACTAGAGACGAATATATTTCTAATGTCTTTCGAATGTCTTTCTAATACACATACCTGTGTCAAATATTATCATTGTGTTTCCTCAGCAGGACTTTCCATTTTGGAATAGTCGACAGCTCCTATATCTTTGATAAACGAGGCATCTGAGTGATAAGTACAGTGGGATGTTACCAACGGACTATGGTTAACATCCAGACCATTACACTGGAGCCTTTTCAGATAGAACGTCACAATTTTGTAATTCAAATTTCACGTACAAGTAAACTTATTGTGTGTATGAACACGGTATCAACCATTAAAATTAATGGGAAGGCGGAATTCAAGAAAAAGTAAGCAATTTTGTTGGTCTTGTGTTGGGTGCCTTATTATGTCATAAATCACAGTCTCAAGTTTTATTCTATGGAACTCACTACAGGTGCATTAAAGTGTGGTTTTACTTAGTCCGCACAATTTCATGCCACCTTTCCTCCCTGTAATTTTTTAGCTTTGTAGATTATAACTCTTGAAATTGTTCTCTCAGTGTTTCTTAACATAATTCATATGAAGGATAAAGTTTCGTTATTCATGTTGGCTACACTATCATACATATTCTGAGAACCCAGACGAAAATATTAATAGCCTAGTATGGAAGAAAATTTCGGTCAACAAGTAATATATGTTTTTGTGTGCCTTATCCTTGAGATAACTTTTCTCAGTTCGTAATTGTCAGACGTTTGGTGCACTTGTACGAGTATCATAATCAGATTTTCAACTTTCTGTTATTCGTGTTCCTTATTTTGGATACAAATAAGAAACTTGTTCTGAAAATTTACGGAAAAGAAGGTACGTCCACAAAACGAAAAGCCTACCAAAATTCTACCATTACTATAATTGCAATACTTTTTTTAAAATTTACTTTTAAAGCTATTTGTTCGGGGCGTCGTCCCATGTGGATCTTTTGCCCCTACTAGCAACACATTGTATGAACCTGCGTGTAATGTTGTATTTGAGGAAAGGCCGATTAAGGAAGCCACAAATACCCAGTCCCCAGGCCAGGGATACTAATTGTTACCGAGTTTTCCGTGGTAGTTAGAGGTGAAAGAAGGTGCGGGGGTGAACGGGTCTCAAACTACGAAATTAAAGTTAATGTAAAATTTAACAAGGTTATATTCTCTTTTCAAAATCAAGAAATAACAAGCATGGAAGGTACAGAGTAGCAAGGCAACAAAAGAGCAACAACAGTATTTACAGGCTTTGGGCTTCGAGCCCCGAACTCACAATTCTTGGGCAGTTAGCCCAAGCTTACATGTACATAAGGTTTAACAAAGGGGCAGAAAACCCCAATCACGCCCAGGAGCACTTGCTCCAAATTACACAGTAAGACCTCCTAGAGGCACGCAGAAACAAATTTCAAAAGAGCGATCCGCTCTCAAAATTTTAAGCCTATCAAAACGGCCACACCTAACTCGACCTTCAAGTTGTCCTCTAAGGACATAGACACAGGGGTAAAATACCCAACCTACTGAGGCCTATTAAGTGAGAAAAAGGTTAATTACATGACCTCTAAAATAACAATTTGAGAGGAGGCGATCTGCACTCCTAATACATTTTGTTTAAAACCTAATCTGGCTCTAGGCCGCTAATGCAAGGGCTAATCCCATACTGCGGAGGTGACTTTAGAAAAGAACAATTTACATTACATTAAGGAAGAATCGGTTGTGAGAAATAAGTTCACCTCAAAACAATATGAGTGGGAGCTCGAGAGGGTTAAGCACTCTCTATCCCAATACGTAGCTTAAAAGAGAATAGATACAAAGAGTCTTTACATTTTAGGGAAAAGTTACATGGTGTAAAAGCTTCGGACCCGCCCCGAGAGTTAAACTGCTGAGCTAGCAAGAAAATAAGTTATTAAACGGCCATTACCTTGGTGTTGAACTGCTGTCCGAAGAAAGAGGCGCTTCCCGCCCCCTGCTATGTACTTTACACACTGAAAGATGGTAGAGAAGTGGCGCAGAGACCCTAAAATCAGCAGTTTATATACTCTCGCGGAAAGTTCGAGGCGTTTCAGGAAAGAAAACACCCGCCCACAATCATTTATTGGTTAGGGTTAAGCAGCATATCCAATTTGAAGAAGAAACCCCTTATTGGTCGTAAATTAATTAAAGAAATTCGGGATTGGCTAAATTCAAAACAAGGGGAAAGAAAGGGGAATACAGCCAACTTAATCCAGAAAGAAATTTAACAAGAAACAAACTTTTGAAATAAAAATTTCTCCAAAAAACAGTTCTATCACCTTGCACTAGGGTGCACTATTGTAGTTCTTCAGTAGTGTCCTCTAGAAGAGAAAGTTCACACTTCTTACTACAAGCAAAACAAAAATACGTCGAAAACGACCCAGTTCAGAAACTTCAAAATTTCCAAATAGTGACATCTTCTGGGTAACTTGAAAATTAATACATTAGATAAAGTTCGGACTTCCTCCAGCAGAGGATTTTCAACTGGCGCAAAGTTTGAATTAGCGGCGTGGAGGTGTACCGCCCGGTACAGACCTCCCCACCCAAAAGTCCCTCCAGGGGTGACACATGAAATTTGTTTGAAAATAAGGTCCAAGTTATGATGTTGATATGGAGATTAATTGCAGAAGCATTTATAAAATTTTCTAAATTTGGTTTGATCCAGTTTCAAAATTCTTGTAGTAACTGTTGAAGTAATGTCTTTATGTTTGTAGGAATTGAATTCAGAAGAAAAACTTTTAATACTTGAAAGTGAAGAAAATTTTCCTAAGTCCACCAAATATTGCAGTAGAATTCCCAAGTGTAGTAATTGCTGATAGTAAATGTCCATGTAGTTGATTAAATTGGATGGCCAGACCGGCCACTGCAGCTTGTGTCCAGAGGAGGCCGCTCGGACCCCTCAAGTACCCTGAGATACCGCTCGCCCGCACTATGAGAGGAGTAGAGGTGTTGAAGCACGCCGCGCCCGCGGTGAACATATACAGGCTGCGGGCCGGTAGCAGATGGTGCGCCGCACATTAGCCTTGGCCGGGAGGAGGGCTCCGGCTCGCCGTACACAGGTTGGCCTCACTGGGGAAGGGCGGGCCCATACCCTGCCTCAGGAACGGTACGGCGCCGCGCTGCTGTGGGGGCACTGAAACATTAAAGCTCGGCGGCAGAATTTTGTTTGACCAGAATGTTTTTTAGGGTACAGTCTCAGTGGAGGAGATGAGTGGCCAGCGGCGTGGAGATATTTATTTCATTCCTCTAAGCCACTGTGTGTTGTGGAGCAGGAGACGGGAGCGTGGTAATGGCCGTGGCAAGGACAGGATGGCAGTTTAACTGTGCGGGGAGGGTTTACAATAAATGCTTAAATATAAAAAAAATATTATAGAAAGGGCAAAAGGCCTAAACGTGAAAACCTCAAAAAAAAATATAACCTTCATATTCCTTTCAAGATTATATGAAGCAAGTTAGCACAGAAATTATACAGGTTTCACCTGCGACAGGTGAACCCTAAATATCCTCTCGGTGGCTGGATTACTTAATAACAACGTAACCGGCGTAAGGAAATCGAGAATGACACACGGCCCATGAAATCTGGGGGCAAGCTTGCCCGCGGGAACAAAATTCTTGACCATCACTTGGTCGCCTACCTGCAAATTGGTGGGTCTCCGTCCACGATCATATCTTTCCCTAACCTTTTCATGAGACACTTTAAGATTGGCCTTAGCCTTCTTCCAAAGATCTTTAATGTTGTCCGGGTCTATTGTCTCCGGTAGAATGTCACTCAGAGACCAGAGGTTAGAGAGCGGCGTGTTGGGAACAAACTTGAATATCAAAGAAGCTGGAGTAAACTTGTGAGTTTCATGAACCGCCGAATTCAAAGCAAAAGCTAACCAATGCAGGGACGTGTCCCACCTAGAATGATCTTCATGATGATAGGCAATAAGCGCGGACCTGAGATTACGATTAACCCGTTCAGCCAGAGATGGTTGAGGGTAATAAGCAGAAGTAGTTGCATGAGAGATGGACAGGTCAAAACAGAATTTACGAAAAAGATTTGATGTGAAAGCCTTAGCATTATCAGACACAATATATTGGCACGGACCAAAAGAAGCAAAAATAGAATTTAGGCAAGTAATGGTGGACTGAGCGGTAGCCAGCTTAGTTGGAAATAACCAGGAAAATCTTGTAAAACCATCTACACATACAAGGATGAACTTGTTGGCATTTCCCTTTGACTGGGGGAAGGGTCCTGCATAATCAATATACAGGCGTTCCATGGGGCGCGACGCTTGATGAGAAGACAACAGGCCTACCTTGGTGGACATGGTTGGTTTACTAAGCAAACATGATTTACAAGCCTTTACTAGTGCACGGATTTCACCGTCCATACCCTTCCAGATGAACCTTTCACGAATCTTTTCACGAGTTTTAACGATACCAAGATGCCCCCCTAATGGGGTCTCATGATAGTACTTGAAGATCATAGGTACAAGAACAGCTGGAACGACAACCTTCATCATCTTATCATGCCTCGAAGGGCAACATAGAACACCATTCCTCAGTACATAAGGGACAACATGTTCCCCAGAAGAAAGGGTTTCCATTATCGGAGCCAGCGTCGGATCTTCACGTTGGTATTTCTCGATATCCCTAAAGAGCATGGGAGCATCTGTTAAGATGGCATTAACATCAGATAGTATGGACTCGGGAGGTGATGAACTGTCGACCGGTTCATGGGTCTCGACGTCGTTGGAAAACATACGGCTGAGTCCATCGGCAACAACATTTTCGGTCCCTCTGATATGCCTGACATCGAATTGGAAGGCAGAAATTCGGATGGCCCAACGGATTATACGACCAGTACGACGCCGCCTACCTAAGACCCAGCTTAAGGCTTGATTATCTGTCTCCAGGTCGAATTTGACATGTTCCAGATAGAGACGGAATTTTTCTAAGGCAAATAAGACTGCCAAACCTTCGAGCTCATAGATGGAATACTTGGCTTCTTGAGCCGATAGAGTCCTAGATGCATAGGCGATGGGTCGCCTCCCTAGTTCAGTCTCTTGAAGAAGGACTGCCGCTACCGCCGACGACGACGCGTCCGTTTGGACGATGAATTTCTTTGAGAAATCAGGCATAGCAAGGACAGGGGCATTACAGAGAGCTAATTTCAGATCTTCAAAAGCGGCTTGTTGAGAAGGTCCCCACTCGAATTTGATGCCTTTCCTACGAAGAAGGTTCAAGGGCGCCGCTCTATTAGCGGAGTTAGGAATAAACTTCCTGAAGAAATTCAACATACCAATGAACCTGGCGATACTTTTGATGTCCTTGGGAGGTTTAAAATCACGGATGGCCTGTTCTAGAATGATCGACTGCAACACCATCAGGTGAGACAATATGCCCTAGGAATGACATGGAGGGCTTAGCAAAGGCAACTTTGGACAACTTCACAGTTAACCCAGCCTTACGAAGGCGATTAAGTACTTCGCGCAGATGATCTAGATGTTCTTCAAAGGTCTCCGAAAATACGACGACATCATCCAAGTAGTGATACAAGTACTCAAATTTGATGTCGGAGAAGACCCTATCTAGCAGCCTAGTGAGTACAGCTGCTCCCGTGGGGAGCCCGAAAGGCACGCGGTTGTATTCATACAAATTCCAATCCGTGGCAAACGCTGTAAAATGTTTAGACTCTTCCGCTAGGGGAATTTGATTATAGGCCTGATTCAAGTCCAAGATAGTAAAGAACTTGGCCTTACGAAACCATGAAAAACAAGAATGAAGTTCAGGAAGGGGCACAGATTGTAACACCACCTTCCGATTGAAAGCCCTATAATCAATGACAGGCCTGAAGCCCCCTTGGGGTTTCGGGACTAGAAAAATAGGCGAAGAATACGCCGACTTATAGGGCCTAATAATACCATCCTTCAACATCTGATCGATACTTTCAGAGCCTTCATTTTTGGTGGAGATAGCCTATAAGGTGGAAAACGGACAGGAATCGAATCCGTGACCTCAATTTTGTATTCAATAAGGTCAGTAACACCAAGAGTATCAGAGAACACCTCTGGAAACGACTGACACAACTTACGAATACTATCAGCCTGCTCCTCAGGTAGATGTCTAAGGTCTAACAACATCTCATCCTGGGTAGGCGAAATAGATGAACATGATGCAGAATTACATTTTAACAAGGGGATTTTACAATTGGAAGCAAATTTGAATGTGCACGACTTACTCTGAAGATCGAGCACAAGACCGGTGTGAGAAATGAAGTCAGCTCCCAGTATGATGGGGCAAGACAAGTGCTTAGCCACAAACAATTTGATTTTCCATGTAAATTTAAAAATACGAATTTTGACCTGTAAAGAACCTAGAATTTCTAATGGAGATGAATTAGCCGAAACATATTGGATCGAAGAGGAACAATAGTCAGGAAGTTTACAAACAGATTTCAATTTTGCATACCATTCAGCCGAAATAATAGAACAAACACTGCCTGAATCTAATAGAGCTGTTATAGGCTCATTATTTAACTCAATTTTGAGAAAGGGGACCGGTGCGGGGGTATCCGCCGCAATCCTAAGACACTCTTTGGGGCATTCAAAAGATGGATTTGCAGATTGAACGTTCCCTGAATTTTCGATCTGTTTACCAGGGGCTGAGCCTCGGAAAGATGGATTAGTCGACTCAGCCGAAGCCACTAGTCACTTTTTATTATTGGCATTGGTGGAATTTGCACCCGAGGTTGAGCAGGAGGGGGTGCTATTTGAATTTGGGCAATTCTTGGCGATATGTGAGAAAGCCCCACATTTAAAACAGCCTTGTGATGAACCAGCTCCATTATTTGCCCTACTAGTTTTGACCAATGGACATTTACTGCGAAGATGGTCAGGCGACCCGCAAGCATAACATTTACGGGGTGTGACTGGTCGGCGAGGTGGAGGCCGAGTATTACTAAACGAAGGAGGGGGTTCTTTTGCGACACGCAAGGAATCGGCGTATCTAACTCCTTCCGCTGAGACGGCCAATGCTTCAAGTTCAGAGAAGGTTTGCGGGCACTCCGCGAAACACAAATATGACCTATAAGATGGTGAAATGCCTTCCACAATAGCTTGTACAATCTGATACTCAGGGAAGTGAAGAGCAAACACCCTAGTATAGAACTTAATGTCTTGTATGAAATCAGCCAGATTTTCATCCAATCTCTGTACTCGATAATAGTACTTCTGAATCAGAGATGACCTCGCGCGAGCAGGAATAAAATTTGCAAGCAGATGTGCATGAAAATCTTCAATAGATGACTGTTCGGCAATGGCTCTTACTATTTTATCTGAGAGAATACCAATTGCATAAGGATAAATTATCTGTAAAATTTGACACGGAGAAAGAGAAAAAACAAGGGCATGATCTTGAAATTCAACTAAAAACCTTAAGAATGAAATAACTTCACTGGTGGTATTAACAGAAAACTTAGAGATACCTCTGAGCAACATTGCTAATGGATGAGGCAAGCTGCTGAACCCAGGTGACATAGTAGGTAAAGGTTTCAGTGGCAAAAAAGTTAGTTCAGAACGTACATTATTCAACCACATACGGCGTTCAGACTCGTTGTCCAATGTGGCAGAGATAGTTTGAGCTCCAACGGTTTTCCTATTGACTTCTCCCTTAGGAGGCTCTTCCTCGCTACCTACATACACCGTAGCGGGTTGATCAGTTTTGGGAGGAACTTCCCCAGTTAACAACTGAGTGACCTTACTAGATAATTCAGAAATATTTTCAAGCACCGTACTAGCTTCATTCCTCTGAACGTCATTCAACTTCAGAGACAACAGATCGTTAACTCTATTTGAAAATGAAATAGCCTGGCTTGCACACGCTTAATTTGATTAGGAGAAGGATCATTTTCGTCAAAAAAACTAACTACAGATGCTAACCCAGTAATATTCTCGATGATCGTGGAAAGAGAGTCGTCAATTTCTTTCTCACCCAAAGTGGGGATGGAAATGGGCAAATCAAGGGACTCTCTAAGCTTGTTTGTGTCTACCGCAACCGTGCCTCCAGATTGCACATTTCTAATAGTCAATTCATAGATCAACTCCTCCTTGCGCAAATAGTTAAGATGGAGAACATCGCGAGGGCCGGGCATGATGACAGAACAATTTTGAAACAGGAAAAATAAAAAATTCCAGCAACTGAGAAAATGATTAGAGTTCGGATAAAAGCAATGTTTAGCCGTCAAAAGGGGCTAAATTGAGACCCATTCAACCACGCTCTGCTACCACTTGTTACCGAGTTTTCCGTGGTAGTTAGAGGTGAAAGAAGGTGCGGGGGTGAACGGGTCTCAAACTACGAAATTAAAGTTAATGTAAAATTTAACAAGGTTATATTCTCTTTTCAAAATCAAGAAATAACAAGCATGGAAGGTACAGAGTAGCAAGGCAACAAAAGAGCAACAACAGTATTTACAGGCTTTGGGCTTCGAGCCCCGAACTCACAATTCTTGGGCAGTTAGCCCAAGCTTACATGTACATAAGGTTTAACAAAGGGGCAGAAAACCCCAATCACGCCCAGGAGCACTTGCTCCAAATTACACAGTAAGACCTCCTAGAGGCACGCAGAAACAAATTTCAAAAGAGCGATCCGCTCTCAAAATTTTAAGCCTATCAAAAAGGCCACACCTAACTCGACCTTCAAGTTGTCCTCTAAGGACATAGACACAGGGGTAAAATACCCAACCTACTGAGGCCTATTAAGTGAGAAAAAGGTTAATTACATGACCTCTAAAATAACAATTTGAGAGGAGGCGATCTGCACTCCTAATACATTTTGTTTAAAACCTAATCTGGCTCTAGGCCGCTAATGCAAGGGCTAATCCCATACTGCGGAGGTGACTTTAGAAAAGAACAATTTACATTACATTAAGGAAGAATCGGTTGTGAGAAATAAGTTCACCTCAAAACAATATGAGTGGGAGCTCGAGAGGGTTAAGCACTCTCTATCCCAATACGTAGCTTAAAAGAGAATAGATACAAAGAGTCTTTACATTTTAGGGAAACGTTACATGGTGTAAAAGCTTCGGACCCGCCTCGAGAGTTAAACTGCTGAGCTAGCAAGAAAATAAGTTATTAAACGGCCATTACCTTGGTGTTGAACTGCTGTCCGAAGAAAGAGGCGCTTCCCGTCCCCTGCTATGTACTTTACACACTGAAAGATGGTAGAGAAGTGGCGCAGAGACCCTAAAATCAGCAGTTTATATACTCTCGCGGAAAGTTCGAGGCGTTTCAGGAAAGAAAACACCCGCCCACAATCATTTATTGGTTAGGGTTAAGCAGCATATCCAATTTGAAGAAGAAACCCCTTATTGGTCGTAAATTAATTAAAGAAATTCGGGATTGGCTAAATTCAAAACAAGGGGAAAGAAAGGGGAATACAGCCAACTTAATCCAGAAAGAAATTTAACAAGAAACAAACTTTTGAAATAAAAATTTCTCCAAAAAACAGTTCTTTCACCTTGCACTAGGGTGCACTATTGTAGTTCTTCAGTAGTGTCCTCTAGAAGAGAAAGTTCACACTTCTTACTACAAGCAAAACAAAAATACGTCGAAAACGACCCAGTTCAGAAACTTCAAAATTTCCAAGTAGTGACATCTTCTGGGTAACTTGAAAATTAATACATTAGATAAAGTTCGGACTTCCTCCAGCAGAGGATTTTCAACTGGCGCAAAGTTTGAATTAGCGGCGTGGAGGTGTACCGCCCGGTACACTAATCATTACAATTACAAATTCCTCACCCAGCCGGGAATCGAACCCGGGGCCACCGGGTGACAAGCGAACGCGTTGCCCCCAACACCACGGGGCTGGACTGGTTTCAACATTACTCTTCACAAACAACAGAACTAAATAATGCATCTGACTTCATTGGCTTACGAGCACAGCGTGCTGGAAATTGTGCAGTTTAGCAGTGAAGGCGGAGGAGGGACTTCGTCCCCTTAAAATATTGCTTGCTTTCTCTCGTCATTCTTTCTGCTATCGCTTGTTATTTTATAATTACCGGAACGTTGCTTTTTTACTTCTTTTAACATGCTCTCGGTTATCTAATATGTCGTTTATTCATTATATTCATTTCCAAATGCTTTATTTTATCTTGCATAATAATAATAATAATAATAATAATAATAATAATAATAATAATAATAATAATAATTGCTAGTGGCCTCCGGAGAAGCCTGGTGAGAAGATCTTTCGACCTGCGTGTCTGTAAGGATGGGGACCTATCTAGGATGATATCTAATGCTGAAGACGGCACAAACACCCAGCCCCACAGCCATATGAATCAACTAATGAAAGTTAAAATCCCCGACCTAGTCAAGAATTGAATCCGGACCCCTGAGACCAAAGGCCAGCATGTTAACTATTTAGTCATGGAGTCGGAGACGTTAAATCAGAAATAATAATAATAATAATAATAATAATAATAATAATAATAATAATAATAATAATAATAATAATAATAATAATAACCTCCAGTCTACGAGCCAGAAGAATTAATCAAGCATTGATAGTCAAAAAAGTCCATAATGGACATGTGGATTTGTATGTACAGTATGTACGTATGTATGTATGCATGTATGTATATATTGTTGTGTTTGGAACATCACAGCATGTACAAAATTATCGAACTGTGTAATTAATTGGAAAGATGTATATATTTAATCAGTGGCAGATTATTTTTAATTATTATGTTTATATATGGGGTTTTTAATAATCCATTTCACAATATCATTTCTTTGTATCACGGCTATAACGTATTCTGTGCGAACGACTTCTTGAGTGAGGTATTACAACATTAATCTTATTAATAGCTTGCAGTAAATTTCCAGTAGCCGAGGTCAGGTGACCGGACTCACCATGGCTATTTTAGCCCATTACCGGGAAAAAGACGTCATCAAGCTTGTAAGAGTCCTTACCCTTTCCATACTCTGAAGAGACAGTTAAAGCCTTGTTAATGCCTACTTTTTGAAGTTTGTTACATGACGCTTTGATTGGCAGGGGAAAGTTCACCCTATGTGAATGGACGTTATGGATCAAGATGATGGATATACGACGATGGATAGGAGAAGGGATAGCACATCAGATCTTACTGGACCAAGTGATATGTACATGGAGGGAGATTTTGGAGCCTATATACATCAACGACAAGAGCTAGAGAGGGTCCATCGGCCAGTTCTAATCTATCATTACATCGGAGGTGGGCTGCTCGCCTTGACATCCGAGACGGTCTTAACCGCTGAAGATCTTAACTTAGTTCACTTCACATCTGAGTAGAGCGCTACTCATAATTACTTTCATTGAGACCTGGTTATCTCAATGACGAGAGTTAAAGTCAACGAGAGACCGGTTTTGATTGGTATAGGACAGGAGAAATTTTGTTATGTATTTAGTTACGCTACAATTCTGTAATACGGAAGAACACAAGTTTATTCTCTCCATGAACGTAACCCAAGGTGGTTTTGATATTGAAATTAGGGCTCATTACAACTTTGTAAAAGGAGTATCATAGGAAGTGTTAAAGTCAGAAAAGTCGCAGTACAATTAATGGGCTATGCACGAAAATAGGACTGGTACCAACAACGAGAGATGACGACGCCTGTACGAGAGGTCCATCAAACATCAGTTGCTACATCGAACGTGTCCAGATAACAGAATCTACAAATGGTGACCTAATGGCATAAATTACTGCAAGTCTCCGCGTAACAGTTTATTTTATTAAGATTTATTCATTCAATTTTTCTTTATTTCGGTAAGTTCAGAGTTCGTAAATACGCCGTCACATTTTCATCCTAATAAATAGTTATTTAAATGGTTATTGCAGAAATTCTTATTAATGATCCTTAATTTCCATGTTAGTGTGTACTTAATGGTTAGTGCTCCGTCACCCCATCTCTGGGAGTATTTAGAGTCTCATAACATATTATTGCCAACGGCCGTAGCCGAGTTCAAACACCGGATCCCGTGATATCTTCGATGTTAAGCAACATTGGGCGTGGTTAGGAGTTTGATGGGTTGCCACGCGCAATTGGTGGGGGGAGGGTAAGGGAATGGAGGAGCGGAAAGGAACTGGCCACCCTACCGCACGTAAACTCCGGCTCAGGAACACCTCTGCGGAGGTTCGGACCTGCCTTTGGGCAGAATAACCCTTACCTTACCTACATATTATCGTCTTCAAGCCATACGTTTGAAGGCTGGCGCCCATGGGATATTGCTTGTGGAGAAGTGTATGAGCAAGTATATATTTATTTTAAAATTAAGGTGACCCGGCACATCACATATTGTCGCACATTTGTTGGCAGGAGTGGGTACGTCACACTGTGTATGTATGTATGTATGTATGTATGTATGTATGTATGTATGTATGTATGTATGTATGTATGTATGTATGTATGTATGTATGTATGTATGTATGTATGTATGTATGTATGTATGTATGTATGTATGTATGTATGTATGTATGTATGTATGTATGCACGAAACTTATCTCGTTTTCCAAATCCTAGATTCAAAACGAATATTATTTGATGATGTACAATTCCATTCTCTGCTACTGAGAAAATTCCGCACAAGATGTTTCTTTATCTGGACTAATACATAAAGAGGTAAAGTTTGTTTGTATGTAATGGCTAATCTCAGGAACTACTGGACCGATCCAAAAAATTATTTAACTACTGCAAATATTCATTATCCCTGAGGGATATGGGCTGTATTTTATTTTCAAAACAATTCGGGGGGGAGGGCACGGGGGTGATATAAAGATACTAGGCTAATATAGTCGAAATATAGAATTGATCGTACAAGGACGAGACAAAGCTCAATTTAAGCCCCTTGACGCAAAGAACAAAAAACATGTTTTAAGGCCCTCAAATCAACCGTTATGGAGATATTGGCACCACACTACCCCTGCTCTAGGAATCGGATAAAGAAATGAACTGCCGTAACCATGGCAACGTCAGCACCGGTATTCTTACAGCAACGAAATTATCTATATAAATCAAATCATAACGACCGTGTGTCTGTACATTGACTATTTTGGCGAAATTTCCATACATTTATCCGTTTCAGGTGTAATAATGTTCATCTGGATAATTTTTAGCTTCGGTGTCTGTCTGTTTGTCTCTTTCTATAAATTGAAAACTACTGGATATATTTCCACCAAACTTCATATTTAGAATTCACCTGTCCTTGGGTAGGTTTTAGGGTAAATATTGCTGCTAAATCCTTGAACTGACTGGGGGTTTATACGAAACCGAAACCGTGATTTTGCACTCCCTCAAAATATACACAACTAGACTTAATGAAAATCTACTTGCCTTAATGGAAATTAATTTCTAAATCTGTTTTTCGTATGCGCATCATTTTGATAATAGGTTTAATAAGGGAGATATCATTAACGGACCGTTTTCCGGTACAAATCAAACCGGACTTAACGCAAGAGCAGGTGCGTGTAAAAGCGTATTTCTTACAACTTGAAAACTACTGAAGATATTTGAACCAAACTTTATATCAGCATCCACTTGTCCAAGGGTAGGTTTTAAGGTCAATACCATTTCAAATTCCCGAAATGGACTGGGATTTTATAGGGAACCGGAATGGTGATTGTACTCTCCCACAGTACACAGTACAAGACCAACCTGACTGGAAATCGACCAAACTTGATGGAAATCCATTTCTAATTTTTTCTCATGTGCATTTTTTCGACAGGTGGATTAATAACGGAGATATCATGAAAGGTCAGTTTCTCAGGCTAATTCCACCGTATATAGTCCAAAAGGTGTTGTACGTGGAGCGGATTACTTATCTATCTATGTAAATCAAATCGTAACGACCGCGTGTCTGCGCATTGTCAGTTTTGGCGAAATTTTCGTACAGCTTTTTGTTTAAGGGGTAATAATGACCATATGCATATTTTTTAGCTATAGTTTCCTGAAAGTCCTAAATTTCTCCCCCTTCGCCCAAAATCAAGATTGCCTCACAATCTGCCACACGAGCTGGAGGATTAAAATTAATCAAAATTATACGTTTTAGCCGGCAACCTACGGAAAACTACTAAGAACTTTAAATTTTTCT
Organism: Anabrus simplex; assembly: GCF_040414725.1. Taxonomy (NCBI): domain Eukaryota; kingdom Metazoa; phylum Arthropoda; class Insecta; order Orthoptera; family Tettigoniidae; genus Anabrus; species Anabrus simplex. The sequence goes on along the minus strand of NC_090269.1, from coordinate 226,398,968 downwards.
CTTTCTGTACCGAAGAATATCGAAATATGGAGGCAATTTAATAACCGTGCAGATGCAGACCTTCGTTTCGAGGTATTTCGCGGCTAAACGGTAAGTCCTATCACAATACGGATGGCACAATCTCCGTTCAATTCGGAGTGATCAACAACTTTGGTCCTGTGATATTTTGTCGTCTCTCTTTCCCTTATAGGGTAGATTTGGCTGTATATTTCGATTTTTCGTAAATTTTGTGCTTTTCAGACGTTTGTTACATAGTTTGACATACTTATAAGAAAGATAGTCATCGAATTTGGCACACACATTGACACGATCAATGGCTGTATGTGAACCAAATTTCATGATTCTAGCTTCCACATAAATATGTGAAAAATAATGTAAAATGTTAAAAATGTAACCAAATTTCGCCCCATTTAAATATCGTAACTCAATCGAACCCATAAATATGGGGGATGTGAGAAAATGTTTTAAGACCAAACATGTAGAGCGATAAAAGTGACGTCTGAGGGTGCAAACCGTTTGTTGAAATGATCTACCGTTTAGGAGCAGTAAATCTCGAAATAAACGTTTACATTTACAAACGTGCCCATGCTTATCGGTCATCTACATAAATATAATCGTAACGAGCGTGTTTCTGTACATTGACTATTTTGGCAGAATTTCCATACATTTATCCCTTTCAGGTGTAATAATGACCATCTGCATATTTTGTAGCTTTGGTGTCTGTCTGTTTGTGTGTTTAATTGTATGAGTTCTTATATCTTGAAAACTACTGAATATATTTTTACCAAACCTGATATTTAGAATTCACCTGTCCTTGAGTAGGTTTTAGAGTCAATATTGTTTCTGAATACCTAGATTTACTGGGGGTTTACTCCAAATCGAAACCATGATTTTGCAATTCCTAAAAATATGCACATCCGTAATTAATGGAAATCTACAACCCTTAATGGAAATACATTTCTAAAACATTTTTTTCTCATGTGCATTTTTTCGACGTAAATATTAATAAGTGAGATATCATGAACGGTCGATTTTGCAGGTTATGTCCACCGAACATAGCCCAAAAGGTGTTGTGCGTGGAGCCGATTCCTTATCTGTCTATATAAATAAAATTGTAACGACTGGTGTGTCTGCACATTGGCTATTTTGGTAAAATTTTCGTACAGCTACCCGTTTGAGGTGTAATAATGACCATCTACACACTTTTGGTGTAGTTTCCTGAAAGTCCTAATTTTTACCCCGGTCACCAAAAATCCAGATTGCGGCATAATCTGCCAGACGAGCAAGAAAACAGAAATTTGGCAAAATTATACGTTTTAGCCTGTAACGGACGGGAAACTTCCAAGATCTTTAAATGTTTCACTTTTTATCCCCGAAGAATATCGAAATATGGAGGCCATTGTAATGATGGTGCAGGCCTTCGTTTCGAGGTACTTCGTGGAATAAACGTGAAGTCCTATCACATATAGGATGGCACAATCTCCGTTCAATTTGGAGTGATCTTCAACCTTGGTCTCATGACTTTTTGTCGTATCTGTATCCCTTATACGTTAGATTCGTCTCTATTTCTCGATTTTAAGTAAATTTGGACTTTTTACATGCATAATTCATACTTTCAGTCACTTACAGGAAAAGATAGTATGATCAAACTCTACACGAACATTGAGCCACCCAGTACCCATACGTGAGCCAAGTGCTATGACACATAATTACCCTAAAAGTAACGCAATGTAAGATAATCTTACACAAATTTCTCCCTATTCAACTTTTGTAACTCAATCTGACCCATGAATAGATGAGATGCAAGAAAATATCATAGGACCAGCCGTTTAGGGCGCTAAATACTGCGTCTTATGACACAATCCTTTGTCAATATGACGTACCGTTTAGCAGCAGTTAATCTGTAAATGATGGTCTGCTATATTGTAAACATGCGTAAACTTTCGTATGTCGATCTATATATATTCACTGATGTCGATTTGTAGCGATCGAGGAAGGGTGTGTCTGGTATTGTTAAACAGTACTCCCCACAGCAACTTTGACTGGCAGTAGAAATGGGGTCCTTCTCCAACTCCTGTGTAACTGGCATTAGTAAGGAGGGCCTACCATTGTAACGAATAATTTACTTCTCGATTTGACTTGCACAAGGCAAAGGAGCAAGCAACTTTGTTCAAACCTCCCCTACCCGATTATGTTTGGCTGTAGGCCAGGATGTCCGCCATTATAAACAAATTTACTGTACCGGAAATACCGCTACGTGAAAACAAGTGCGAAGTAAGTGCGTTAAACTTCGGACGAGGTGGAGGATAGGCAAGCCCGCCGAACTCAGCTGACGTGCACATCCGTGACGTAGCCGCTTCGAGCTAACTTCACGCAGCCAGGCGTGACCATATATGGTAATGTTCCGACCCATGTGTAAAGGTCTACTTGGAGTTAAGTTGATGTTTTTACACCGCCAACGTGGAGGCCATCTTAACAGATGCAATCTATCAAATTCTTGAGAAAAACCACCATGTACTTTAGGAGTTATAGAGGTGGATAATATCCACGTTTCTAGATACTGCGTCGGCTCCAGGTATAAAAGGAGGGTGACTCAGGCTACAGGGTCAGTAATACTCCACCGTCTCTGCGATACGGGTGACGGGTGGAGTTCTACACGTGCGGCAGACCGAACCTATGGTCGGACGTGACTTCGCACCTCTAGTGCTCGGTTCCAGCGGAGATGGAATTTAATAATTTTCTTCATGTGTCATATTATGACTTGTGTTTCAGTGACAAACTGAAGGAACATAGAATTTTTCTCGTGAGTGTTGCAACTCTTGCAAGTGCTACATTTGAACTTGTATCTGAACTTTCGTAAACAAACTTTGGAACATAGACATTTTCAGAGTGTCACATTTGAACGTGTGTTTACCGACAAGCGGTGGGAACATAGAACTTTTCTTGTGAATGTTGTAATTTTCCAGGTACCAAATTGAACTTGTGTTTCGCGAGTAACTGTCTAATAGAACATTCCAGTTTGTTATGCCAATATTAGCCGACTTACGCCGTGAACTTGACATTATAAATTGTACAAAACTTTCTCAAGTATTAATTCAGTTGACATCCAACACGTGGTCAGATATTCAGTTTAATTATGAACCTTTGTGATTGAACGAGGTGTTTTAAACAAGATTCGAGTGGAAATTTCATTAACATTTGACATATCCCAATTGCAATGAATGAATGAATGCAATATTTAAAGGTCAATGTTAATTTATTTAACAGTGCTACAAGTGAGTTGAATGCCATACGGGGGACTTGTGTGCACGTCACGCCTCACCTCTCAGTATTATCGTGTGAGACCCTACCCCGCAACGTGTGCACCTAGAAATTCGAGATCTCCCAGATCCTCTCGAAGTTCGAGAAATTCTAGAACGTCGAGGACTTCACATCCAGGACGGGCGTCGTTCCTATCCAAACCGTGCCCAGCAACCATCCTGGAGTCCGGAGATTCCAGCCTGCTACAACGCTTCAACTCAGCTTGTATGAAAGTTGATATGAATTTGTTTACAATGAACAACAAAACCAAATTTTCAAAGAAATATTTCAATGAACTAATACCCCTCTCTGTACCAACTCCAATGTATACGTGTGACTAGCATTAGGCATAGTGGCCTGCTATTTTAATGGAAACTCACCTACTTTGTGTGACTGGCAGTAAGCTGGCTAGCAGCAGGAAAAAGAGCCTGTCGTTATAATGACAACTGAACAACTCTATTTTGACCAGTAGTAGGGAAGTTGCCTGCCATTATAATAAAATATCCTCAACTGTAATCTATCTGGAAGTAAAGGGACCTGCCATTTTTACGAAAACTCCCCAAGTCGATTGTAACCGCGCAGTAGGCAATGGGGCCTGCAATTATAATGTAAACTTCTCAACTTGATTGTGAATGGCAGTAGGCAAGTGAGCCTGCCGTTATTATCACAACTCCACAACCCACACTTTACATTGGAAACAACGTATGGGGACCTCCCCATGTTATTTCTCTGATAACGCTAAGAGACATGCAATTTTAAAACAATCTTATTTCCTGCACGTACAGAATTTACTTCGACACCTGTGTACGACGTAGAATACCGTAGCGAAGCACGGGTACATTTGCTAGTCTACAATATAACACAAAACCTAACATTTTTCAGACATGAAAATTGGTATTTTAAATCTCCTTTAAATATAAAGAACACACAAATTTTGTTTTTAGGTGGTAGACACCCCACACATCACTTATGCATGCGGGACATTTATAAGTAGAAAGTACGGCGTCCGGGAGCCACCTGATATAATTGAACGTCAAATATCAGCATCTCGTCTGTCAAAATCAGTCAATACCCTAAAAAGAAAAAGGAATTTAATCACGCAGAGCCTATGCAGTTTGACTCAAAATACCGTTAATATTTGATGAGGCCTTACTTCAAAGAATATTGTAGGAAGGGAGGTAATAATTGACACACATAATTGGTATGATGTGGAATTTTATTGATACCAAAATGAAGTACACGAAATGACAAGCTGACGGCGCTTGACAGCAACATGTCGGGTAGAAATAGTCACAATATGCTTGACATGACATGGGGTTTTATTGACACCAATTACGAGTGCACAAACAGGCCAACAGATGGCGCTGGACAGCAACACGTCAGTGATACCGCACGAGACCCGCGTACGGTATAAAAGAAACTGTCGTGAGAGAAGGCGTCAGATGCGCCTACAATCGCGGCATGTTGACGTTACCGGAAAAGGCACTGTTAGTTAAACTTTTACTTTATTTTGGTGTTAATAAAACACCAGGTCATGCCAATCATGTGTGTCAATTATTACCTCACTACCTCCAATATTCCGTGAAGTATTGCCTTTTCAAATGTTAACGAACTTTTGGGTCATTCTGTATATAAATGTTAAAACAAACTATGTATTCCTCCCGTAATATCAACATTTCAGAGAAGCAACGTGTACAAAGCACCAGCAGAGAGTGTAATAACTTTATTGCTCTAAACCATATTTCTACTGTTCTGAGCAAGCCACTCTTCTCACAGTTCACCTGCTCAACAGCAAAGCAGCTTCCCTTTAAACCGAGTGCGGCGTCCTTTTTGGGTTATTTTAAAGCTAACGGAGAGCCCTTTTTTCCCGAATGTCTTCCCTGTTTGTCAGATTGAATACATGCGTTTTATTATCGTGAAAGATAACATAGCTGGTGTAAAGACGAAGATAGCATCTTTTATTTCCATAGGATAATTTGACCTACACGGAATATAAACAACACTGAGGAAAATGTACATTTTATCCTTTGCTTTACTAAAAGCTTTTGTTGCTTTGCATGCTGAAGTGAAAATGTTGAGATAACTTATTGCTTAATCCTCAAGTCTTTCTGTTGTGATACAGGGCTTAGCAAAGTGGCTCCATTTTCTACTAGATCAGGTTTGATTACCATGTATGCAGAAAAAATATGATCGGATTGAAGGGAATGAAATGGTATAAATACAGCCACCGGTAGAAGATTTGCGAAGAGATGTTTCGTAGTTACTTCCTCTCTTGGCGAAATTTAGAGCTGCCTTTAAAAAAATCATCATAATCATCATCAATATTATCACTAAGGTATTGTCCGGCTCAGTGGCTAACTGGTTACTCTGCTGGCCTTTAGTACAAGGAGTTCCGTGTTAGATACTTGGCCGATTCGGGGATTTTAATCTTTAGTGGTTATTTCTTTTGTTTCGGGGACTGTTGTTGGTACTGTCTTTAACACAAATCATAAGCAAGGCTCTATCCCCATAGACGTTCAGGTCACCCATTGAAGACAACTCAAAATACTTGCACCAGGGCCTCTCCGGATACGACAAGCTATTGCTCCTATTATCATCATCATCATCATCATCAGGCCGTTGACCTGTTACAACTTCATATATGTACCTTCAGGATAGTATTTGAAGGCCGTTTGCGAAGGCTTGATATATACATTCTAAATTACATATTTTCTGGCGCATGTCGTTGATAACTTTGACCCATTTTCGTAAGAGGTATTATACTTCTTTTTCGTATTTCTTCGTTGCGGAAGCGATCAATCCTAGGATAACCATTGTCTTATCATAAGAAGCATCAGTTATCCAGTTCAAACCTTTGGTCTGAGAACCCAAGTTACACCTCCATAAAGAAAAGATGTAACAACTTTTAAAACGAGTATTTTTTTTCTTTCCGAGGTAAGTTACATTTCTCAATGTTCTCTGTATAAACCTAGTGGCACATACTGGACTGCGACTATTCTCCTAGTTTGTGAAGTATCTCTATCATTTGCGATATTGCAAGCAAGTTAGCTGAAATAAGGCATCCGTATGATTGTATTTCCATCTATTACATTTTTTTTAACGTACACCTGCTGAAAGAACAACGAATTTTTTGTGCGTTTATTGTATATTTAACCAATGAAGAGAATGTTTACGAATTTTTCCAGCTGAATTCGAAAATGATCATGAAATTGTTGAACGGGTTCACATTTTGAAGGCATCTTCCCTATTATAAGTTAAATATTTGAAAACATTATTTAAAGACTACCTCACTATTGCTTCTTCTTAGCCCGTGTAGGTTTCCTATCACTGACTGTTCGAAATCAGTAAACATAAATGGATTTCACTTGTGCTGATGGTATTCCTCAAGAGTTGAAATCTACTGTAAAAGTTCCACTTGTTCATCACTTACTTCTCCTAGGTTTACCGGAAGGAAATCAGAATGAAAAGAAAAGAGGAAAATTATTTACAGAAATGTCTCATCCAATTTTTATAGACCTTAGTGAATTTATCCTGTAATTTGTCTTCATTCGGAGCTCTGTTGTTTCCAAAGAAATTTTGCGAGGCTGATTAGAACGAGATCCAAGCTCAAAATTAAATTTCTATTCAGTCCAAAAGTGTCTCAAAGTAATCACATTTAATTAAATTTCGTATCTGAAGGCCTATTAATATGCTTTCCTTCTTTCTAGTATTAGTGAATCCAGGAAGAAGGTGGAAAGCATACCATTATTAGCCAAATGTTCCACAAGCCGCAGTTTAACATGTAACGATTGGAGAGTTGCGATATATTATGTTACAAAGGAATATTCGTTCATAATGGGAATAACGAAGTCAGGGCCCTCGTGTATTGTCTAAACACGAACCAATGAAGAAAAATGTACGCTATTTTACAATTCAGCAAAATGAATTACCAGAGTTGTTCGTTTTCCAAAATATATAAAGCTATTCCATCTGTTCTCCTTATTTAAGCTTCCAAAGAGTGGTTCGAACGCCATAAAATTTTGGGTACAGTTTAACATTCCGAAGTTCTTGTAAAATCGTATTTGTCCTTCAGGAGTAGGGGAAACAATGGACCTATATTACAACCTTCCAATGTATGTCAGGATCAAGTTGGTAAATACATTGGAAGTTTATGATGAAATTAAAATCAATGAAATCATATGTCTGATCATCATACGTCCAGGAGTGTCTGAACTCAAGTGACTCGTCTAATTATCTGAACGATAGGCGGCGGATTGAAGGAGCCGGCGGAATGATGATAAGCTCTAAACCCCGTGGTGCCTCGTAAAATTTCGGTAAATAATAAGACGTCGTGGTACATAATGCAGAATTAAATGAATGTTACACTTTCCTCAAGTAAAGTCTGCTAAAATGCGTATAAATGGCGAAAATATCAATGGAAGAAAGGTATCGGAGGCCATGGAATGAGTTGAATTAATCGGAATAAGCTGAGTTTATATGTGATGGCCATACCTTGTTCATCTAGTCTGGTACGATTCGATGATCGAGATTGATGACAAAATTGTCGATTAATAACCTAAAATACGATGCAGTAAATTGTTAAACGAGTTCCTTTGCCGACATAAATGATTCGTACGGGATCACTACGTATTATGTGTCATGTGTTTTAATTGTCAAAACCATATGGGAGCTGGAAGTATGGAGAGATATAACATGCAAACCGTCTGTCATTATTAGATTATAATGTGGAATTTGTTTCCTGATGAGGATGGATCTCAATCTCGTTAAGTCTTGGAAGGATTAGAGCTGTTAAATACGTAGGGAGAGATTGTATAAAAGCTAAAAAATAACGCGATATTGGCATATCATTGTGAAATAACTTATTGTAAAACAAAAAATATATATTTTGTTCTGTCAGAACATTAAGGCAAGTGTGGTGCTCGAACTTTGTAATTATTCTGATGCATGTAACCCTGTTCTAATAGGTATTTTAAGCTTCAGGTATCATGGGACCAATATTCATTGGATGTGATTATGAAATGATTGCAAATTCCAACATGATCAGTTAAGCAATGGAAGGACCTCAAAGGATCTGATGAGAAATATGATGGATTCCGATGGCTAAAGTTAAGAACTGGAAGACGAGAGGTGTCATCGTCATGGGATTCGACCAAGGATGAGTACTTAAATAATGTCTCACTATTCCGCTAAGTAGTTGCTTTCTTTTAAATGTAGAGTAGCATGTTTCTTTTATGTCGAATTTATAACATGTAATCATACAATTTGAAGGCGACCGTTTCATTTATTAATCATTGCTTTGCGTTGAACAAGATCGTTGCGTGGTATGATAATTCAGTCTGTGTCGTGATATAATGTACGATAGGTCGTGTGAAGTCTTAACGATCTTTAGCAAGGTTATACAGAATGATTTAGGTATCGATGGTGTTCGTGTCGAAATAGTGTCATTGTGAAGATTGGTAATTTAATTTGTGGTTCGAAACACTTCGGAGGAATCTAATAATCGTGATATGCGCAATTTTAAGTCATCGGAGATCATGTTCTTGTACAGGATACAGTGTTCGGGAATGCAATCGCGATGTTGTCGCGGTAATATCGTGCTAATACGGCGATAAGATTGGTAGTCTTCAACGTGAAGTGCCTAAATAGATTTTCTTAAAGTAATGTGGATTCGATGTGCATGGCATATGAATGTTGTGATGCAGTGTTTGATATAATAGGATCGTTGAAATATGCAAATGGTTAACGTAATGTGAGTTGTTATTGATGTGTCATTGGGATTACGTATTCTTAGGATGATGCGATATGAAGGTCCTGATGAGTTGTTATGGTATGAATTGAATCAGCCATGCGTTTGAATTTTGATATTCTTATAATGAATGATAATTATTTGGGCATGAGGTCGTGTTTGGAATGGTATTCTTAGGATTCGTTTCGAGAACATTGATAGTATGATCGTCAAATTACTCCAATTAAATACAATGTAGACATGTGCGCACAGTATTAATGGAAATAATTGGATCTTCACGAGGTAAATAATATTGTATGATATCGGATCACGTTATAAAGGAGAATGATCTTCGATGATGGGTAAGTCAATTTTCGGTTACGTGAACGCTGGTGATCCACGAAATATCACTGTAATATTTGTCACAAATTGAAGAGAGTAATTGTTTTTACTCAAATAAAGTCTCAAATCCCAGGTAAATTAAGAAATAATACGAAATATTTATTTTAGAGAATACATACTTTACTGCCTTACAACTATTTCTGCTACGTCGCAGCGCTTCCGTACGTGTTTTTTCAGCACTGAGACATTTGTTTCTTTTATTTTCGATTTTTAATTGATGATATTACCAATGTACGAAAGTATATTAACAAGAATGGAAAGTTAGGCATCTTATTTTCCTAATTAACGTAACATTCAGTCTTTTCCATGTCCATTTATGTTGCTTGTCAATTTAATTACTATGTAGTTGTCATTTAAAGCTTATTTTCTTAGTCATTAAACGGGAAATCCTTCCATAAAAGAAATATTTTCAATGTTCTCATTTATCGTAGTATAAGGATTGTTAGGATAATAACCTAATATAGGATAATTAGTAATAATCATTTCTTCGCATCAACCGTACCAATATTAATCCACCGTAAGATACAAAGTTTTTTAAATATTCTGACACCCAACTGTAAAATCTGTGACCCAACTCGTCGAACTTGCACGTACCCTTGAGTGGAGACTCATGTATCACCGCGTGACACCAGCCGAGGCGTAACCCAACATTAAGAACCATGAATTGAGAAGTACGTGAAAGGTCACAATATAATATGTTTATATCATGGACCCAAGTGCTTCTTTTTCATCTAAAATAAGAACAAAAATATTAATCACAGACCCATACGTCATTTTTTGCTTGTGGCTTTACGTTGCACCGACACATATAGCTCTTATTGCGACGATGGGATAGGAAATTCCTAGGAGTTAGAAGGAAGAGACCGTGGCGTTCTTTAAGGTACAGCCCAGCATTTTTCTGGTGTTAAAATGGGAAACCACTGAAAACCATATTCAGGGCAGCCGACAGTGGGATTCGAACCCACTATCTCCCGGATGCAAGCCACGCGCCTCTAACTGCATGGCCAACTCGCCCGGTTATACTTCATTTAAAAATAGGTAATTACACAGTCCGTCTCTGTGGTGCCGTAGTTAGTGTGATTAGCTGCCACCCCCGGAGGCCCGGGTTCGATTCCCGGCTTTGCCACGAAATTTGAAACGTGGTACGAGGACTGGAACGGTCCACTCAGTCTCGGGAGGTTAACTGAGTAGAGGGTGCTCAATTCCCACCTCAAGCATCCTCAAAGTGGTTTTCCGCGGTTTCCCACTTCTCCTCGAGGCAAATGCCGGGACGGTGTCTAACTTATGGCCACGGCCGCTTCCTTTCCTCTTCCTTGTATACACCTTCCAATCTTCTCATCCCCACACCAGGCCCCTGTTCAGCATAGCAGGTGAGGCCGCCTGAGCGACGTACTGGTCATCCTCCTCTGTTGTAATACCAACCCACAGTCCCAAAGGCTCACGCTCCAGGACACTGCCCTTGAAGTGGTAGAGACGGGATCCCCCACTGAGCTCGAGGAAAAAGCCTAACCTGGACGATAAACGAATTAGGAAAGAAAGATTATTATTATTATTATTATTATTATTATTATTATTATTATTATTATTATTATTATTATTTCTATTTGTTTTACGTCGCACCGACACAGATATGTCTTATGGCGACGATGGGATGGGAAAGACCTAGGAAGGGTAAGGAAGTGGCCGTGGCCTTAATTAAGGTACAGCCCCAGCATTTGCCTGGTGTGAAAATGGGAAACCACGGAAAACCATCTTCAGGGCTGCCGACAGTGGGGTTCGAACCCACTATCTCCCGATTACTCGATAGTGGCCGCACTTAAGCGACTGCAGCTATCGAGCTCGGTAGGAAAGAAAGGAAGAAGCAATGTAATTATACATGTATCTCCACATACACGGCATACTGAATCTAACTCAGTGTAGACAAAATAATTACTTGGGTTCAACTCCATTTCATCGAGATGACTGTTTACTGAAGCGATAATATCGGTCTCTCGGTAATACTATGCCAGTACGGGTGCTTCTATTTACCGCAATGCAATTGGATATCGTCTTGAATCGTCTCCAACTAAATACTGCGTCTGTGTGCAAGATCCTTTATTGGTCTACTACGTCTGGATACCAGTAGTAGAGTACACACATGCACAGAAATGGTGTCCCGATATAAACAATCAACACAACCCCACTCCAGTACTGAAAAGAAGGGAAGGGAGTGAAGGAGTAGTGTTGAAGGCCACTCCAGTGCCAAAAAGGAGGTGAAGGGAGTGAACGGATAGTGCTGAAGGCACAGTGTGTGTCTTGCTATACGTCCACCACTATGCCCATTTCAATCACAACAGTATTGTAGCGGGCTGTCTACCAGCAGCAGTGCGTTAAGCGAGGAAGTGGGGGGACGCCATGCTTTGTTTATATCGGGACACCATTTCTGTGCATGCTTGTACCATGATAAAATGTACGCATTCTCACTTCCAACCAAAACTCGCAGTTCGCAGTCAAAAGCCATTCGAAGTACTTAATTTTCACACAACACATGCTGTTTTGAGATCTTAGTTTCAGTCATGTACAACTTGCAGGCGTCGTTGTATTTTTTCACACTTCTCCTTCTACTGTTACCACTTTTCTCACAACCTGGTGGGATATCAGGTGCTAACTGTGTTATAGGTCCACGTGTGGATTGCCCCGATTTTACAGCAAGATACCCTTCCTGACGCCAACCATATTTTGAGGGATACATTCCACAATTAGCGATTTTTTGTAGGTCGATGGTTTCTCTATATCCTTCCCCCCTTCGTCCTGAAAATAATATACAACTTCTAAAAATAAATCAAGAGAAACCAACGTGTTACAACATTGTCAAAAATAGTGAAAGCATTTTGAATCAGTTTTCAATGTATATCAGTTTTATCATGGCCACAACATTAATATATACACATGCAAAACTATGGCCTGAATATAGTTTTATCTTCAGTTTCTGCCCTCTAAACTCTTTGCAGATTAGACGCCGAGCTTCAAGGTGTATTTTCTATGGAATCCCCAACTCACTTTAGACAGTGCAGGACCGGGCGAGTTAGCCGCGCGGTTAGGGGCGCGCAACTGTGAGCTTGCATCCGGGAGATAGTGGGTTCGAATCCCACTATCGGCAGCCCTGAAGATGGTTTTCCGTAGTTTCGCATTTTCACAACAGGCAAATGCTGGGGTTAGCAAAAAAAAAGATACATTGTAATTGGAGCAAGAACACAAATAAAATATTATATGATTGTGCACACAAATTATAATTACAAAAGACTAATATTGATTAGCTTTATTTGATGTACGGATAACCTAGATATGCATTATCGTTGTTTTTTTTAACACTTCTTCTCTTTCTCCTTGTGCTTCTCCGTCTTCTACTTTTACTAGTACCACTTTTCTCACAACCTGGTAGAATAGCAGGTATGAACGGTGTTACATGTGTGGATTGGCTTTGTTTTTCAGCCGGATGCCCTTCCTGATGCCAACACTATATTGAGAGATACATTCACTATTGCTGTTTGTGTGGTGGTTGCTGGTGTGTTATGTTGAGTGAATATGAAGATGAATATGCCGGCACAAGGAATAACACGTAGTCCCCAAATCAGAGGAATTGCCCAGACGCGGTTAAAATCCGCGACCAGGCCGAAAATCGAACCCGGATTCCTCTGAACCGAAGGTTTCAATGCTGGCCATTCAGCAAAGGAGTCAGATGTATCTTTCCATACTCAGTGCAAAAAAAAATTGCTTTGAATTTTCAATACCTAGACGGCGTCTGCACAAATACTACTTCGTATGTTAGTGTAGTGCCTTATAGGTTCCACAAATGAAGTATTGGGGAGGGAACGTCAATAATATTACTAGCCCCGAAAATGAACAATACTATCACCGCTGATACGTTTCAGGATAATGACAATGTATCGCCACCTGACAGTTAATTTACTGGCAAGTTAATCGTTAATTCAAGCTGATACATCTGAAAAGTGGACTGACATTATCACGGAGAACTAAGGATACAAAATGTGCTATATATAGGCCACATTACAGCTTCCAAACACGATTCGTAATCGAATCTCTCATACTATCCACAACCGGGCGAGTTGGCCGTGCGGTTAGGAGTGCGCAGCTGTGAGCTCGCATTCGGGAGATAGTGGGTTCGAACCCCACTGTCGGCAGCCCTGAAGATGGTTTTCTGTGGTTTCCCATTTTCACACCAGGTAAATTGTACCTTAATTAAGGCCACGGCCGCTTCCTTCCCATTCCTAGGCCTTTCCTGTCCCATCGTCGCCATAAGACCTACCTGTGTCGGTGCGACGTAAAGCAACTGAAAAAAAAACTAATCACGTGTAATATTCTGCAAGTTTGGAATTCAGTATAATGACGAGTCACATGGAAACGAAAAACGCGTAAATATGTTAATGAAAATGTTCTAAATATGTATTTCATGTAATAGCGAACCTTACGTTGTAGAGTATAATGGATTTTCCCATTGCTATATACTAGACTTTCCTAGAAGGTAATTCCACTATCATTTAGTTTTAATGAAAACAATTTGAGGTTAATTAAAATTTCATACGAACTCCCTCGTAGCAATGCATCTCTCGGCTAATGACGGTTGTAGACATTCGTTGAGACCTACATTTGGTGCTCTCACACCGCAAGGGTGTAATATCTTATAGGATATTCCGTTTCTATCAGAGGTCTGTTAAATCATGCATGAAGTGAGCCACATCTTCACGTCATATAATAGATCGATATGATATCCTTGAGCTTCTCGGTAGAAGCAGGAAGAGTATGTGGTAGTGGCTCAACCCATTAGAAAACACGTTCCTTCCTTCAGACAGTTGGCTCAGGACTGACATTTTACAGTAGAGCAAGATCTACTACACATACCTTAAAAATTTACCTACATATTTTAATTGTGTAAGCGTTGTGGAAATAGGTTTTCTAAACAATGCAGAACTCATGTTCACAAGTTAAGTTCAATCTTTTGTAAATCTTAATGTTTGGGTGTGAAATATACTTAATAAGCATAAACTCAGGAAATGCTTCATATGTTCGTTCTCTGGCGTGTGGTAAGTCTTGAGATGGTAAGGTAAGCTATTATTCTCTACAGACCTCTGCTCCTGTGTTACTGGCCAGCTAGCATGATTCAGTACAGCAAAATATACTGAAAAGTAAATAAAGTGGTAACGCGAACTTGCAAAGCAAGTGACGATCCTCTACATACTTTCTGTTCTTATAATACTATTCTTTCTTTCTTTCACCCATCCTGTTACTCCATCAAACCACCAAACCCACCGAATCTCCTGGCCAGAGAGTAGGCGTTACCTTATAGGTGGCCCGCCCCTCCCGTTCGGGTAGGGGAATAAAAACCTTTTCTTGTTCTTGTTGCCTTTGTCCTTTTCTTAATCCGTTTACCCTCCAGGGTTGGTTTTTCCCTCGGACTCAGAGAGGGATCCCATCTTTACCGCCTCAAGGGCAGTGTCCTGGAGGGTGAGACTTTGGGTCGGTGGTATACAACTGGCTAGGAGGAGCACTATCGCGCCCATGTGTCCTTACCTGCTATGCTGAACAGCGACCTTGTGGGGCATAGAAAGATTGGAAGGGATAGACAAGGAAGAGGAAAGGAAGCGGCCGTTGCCTTAAGTTAGGTACCATCCCGGCATTTGGCTGGAGGAGAAGTGGGAAACTACGGAAAACCTTTTCAAGAATGGCTGAGGTGGCATTCGAACCACCCTCTACTGAGTTGACCTCCCGAACTGAGTGTATCCCGCTCCAGTCCCCGTACCACTTTTCAAATGTCGTGGCCGAGCCGGGAATCGAACCCGGACCCTAGGGGATGGCAGCTAATCATACTAACCTATACACTATAGAAGCGGATCTTCTAATACTCAATGAAGTAAATATTCTTAGTCCCCTTCCAAAATTCATGCGGACCAGTAGCCTCATGTAATTAGACAACCATACCGCACTATATTCGAGAAAAGTGCCTGGTCACCGAGGAAGTCCTTTCCATCATGACCCTTCAACGAGGGTTGCCTCCATCTGCTGTGCATAAAAATCTGCGTGTTATTGTGAGAGGGGATAGTAATGGGTGTAGTATATGAGTTCTAGGAAAGTTGGGGACAGTAAAAACATCCAACTCCCGAGTCGGAAGAGTTAAAATCACCCGACGAGTACGTTCATCGAACCCAGTTAGACAGGATAAACTATGCAAACTGAGATAGAAGTCTTTGTTACATGTGAGATCCTGAGGACATTGCAGTATGAAATGATCCACCATGACCCTCCAGCGAGGGTGGCCTGTTCCGTGCATAAATACCTGCGTGTTATTGTGAGAGAGGATAGTGATGGGTGTAGTATGTAAGTTACAGGAATGTTGGGGGACAGTAAAAACATCCAACATCCGACTCGGGTTAGTAACCACCGTGCTGATTAATCCTGTGCCAGTTCCCTGGAGTTAGTACCATAAAACCAATGCATAGCAGCAATCTTGGTAAATAACCCTGGCCCAGCTATCCCCATAAGAGCAATGTATAGTCGCCACCTTTCCCACTAGCCAAACTCGCTGGATTTAGTCCCATGAGAGCGATCATCTTTACTCCCTTGGCCCAGATGTGGTTTGATTTCTCTACTCCTCAACAGTATTATGTTTGCGAGGCTTTCATTGCTTCTCTCTTTCTTTTGCCGATACTCTCCTTCTTCGAAGGTTCCGCTTAAAGCAATCATCACCATTGTTTACCGTGTACCTGTCCGACTCGTTGGCTGAACGGTCAGCGTACTGGCCTTCGGTTCTGAGGGTCCCGGATTCGATTCCCGGCCGGTTTGGGGACTTTAACCTTAATTGGTTAATTCCAATGGCACGGGGGCTGGGTGTATGTGTTGTCTTCATCATCATTTCATCCTGATCACGACACGCAGGTCGCCTACGAGAGTCAAATAGAAAGACCTGCACCTGGCGAGCCGAACCCGTCCTCTGATATCCCGGCACCAAAAGCCATACGACATTTCATTTCACTGTGTACCTGCATGTTACGTATGTCACAATATGTTTATTGGAAGATTTTATTTCGGTACATTTCGAATACATTCCTATGTGCCTGCTTGTAATTACAGCATTATGTTACACTACACATAAGTACTTTTGTAATGTTCATGTCTTTATCTTTGTCTTCGTGTACTCTATTTCATTTTTCATGTCTTCTCGTATGAGCTAAAGCAGATTTGTACCTTTCATTGACCTGTTTCATTCTCATCCTTGGCTTTGACGATATGAAAGTTACTTGAGGTATGAGCAATTCTGGTAATGTAATTCCTTGTGCAGTCAGTCCCTGTAATGAATTGCATGAAAGTGCAAGTCATAGGATCACTAGGTATGTGCATTTCAGCGGACTTCTTAGGCTTCTGGCTCGATGAGGAAAGATACGGAAAATAACCTCACCCCTCAATTGCCTAGTATTCTTAGGCCATCCGTGACAGCTGATGGCAGAGTCTTTAAGCCTTCGGGACGCGTTCTCAACATACCTTCGATCAATCAAAAACATAGGTTGTAACTAAGATATAGGTCAGATTTTCTTCCAGAATAGAGGAGGTCATAGTGAATAAGAGGACTATTTAAAAACACAAAGCAAGTAAGCAAATTCATCTCCGTACAGGCCATTGGCTGCCTTTGATGCCAGGAATTAATTCGGTTTAGTTCGAGTGAACCTCAGGGGCATGTGCACCTTCGGAAGTGGAAATCTTTTTTCTTTAATTTTTCATCTTAGCGTGTGTAACTATTGACGATATTTCAACAATCGGTCTTTTTCGCGAAGGTGGTCATTCATGATAGAGTTGTTTTCAGTTGGTTTTAAGGATTATTATTATTATTATTATTATTATTATTATTATTATTATTATTATTATTATTATTATTATTATTATTATTTTTATCTTGGCCAGTTGTAGATCATTTGAAGTAACTTCATGATTTCCTTTCTTACACTTTCTTCCTGTATTCTCAGTATTTCATCATTCCTAAACTAAATTTCCGTCTTCTTTCCTCCGTCTAGGCAGATTTCCTTTGAAATCGAGAGATAATGGGTTCGAACCCCACTGTCGGCAATCCTGAAGACGGTTTTTCGTGGTTTCCCATTTTCACGCTAGGTAGGGCACCTCAATTAAGGCCACGGTCGGTTCTTTCCCGCTCCTAGCCTTTTCCTATCCCATTGTCGCCATATGACCTATCTGTGTCGTTGCGACGTAAAGCAAATCGTAAATAAATTTAAAAAACAAATTTCCTGTGTTTTTTAATCATTATTGATATGCTCGAGGATGACAGTACGAAATAGAGGCATCAGCAATTCGACGATATCTCACTCAATGTGAACTTACCTGAATAGAGCCTTATCAAGCGTAACCCGGCTCTACTTGGAGTGGAGGTGGATGAAACCTTAGTTTTCTCCACTTGAGTAACGCCTCATTCTCCTTGATGACCTTGACCAACCGCAGTCTCTATTGAAGAAATTTAGTTCAGTTGTGGAGTCATAAGTAAAGAAAGGTACAAACAGTGCCTATTCACAGCTCCGCCGGCGAGACTCCGCCCCCTTCACTTCTCTTGTGTTCACCACAAACTTGGCAGAGAGAAGAGCGAGCTAACTGGCCTCCAAGTTGCTCCCTTTGTACTCAATGCTATTAAATTAAATAATTAATTATCAACGAAAACTTACTCTATATATATTTATGATGAAATTGCCTCCTTTCATATTTAACTTATTGGGAACAAAATTTGCGGCAGAGAGAACTTCGTGTTTTGTGATTGGAACGGCAATAAGAAATTGGTCTTCTAAGTCTCTTTTCATCACAGCTGATAAAGGTTTTCGCGAACGACCACATAGCCGCTATCTCATCTTTGTACATGATTGCAATTACGTTGATGTATTTATCGATTGGTTTCATTCTGTTCGTTCGTAGATTCAATACTTTTAACGCGGAGAAAAGTTACCTCTTTACGTCTTGTTCGATCTAAATGACAGGTATCATTAATACGGAGAAGTGTAATATTAAGTTTCTTTTTATTACTGTTTTCTTGAAATGGAAGTCAGAAGGTTATGTTTGTACACATAATTCCATATATTGCGACCAATTCTCCTGTCTTATCCATAACGAAACTCCTCTACCCCATCGACAAACAGTGAACCTCAGTAGTTTAAGTATATGTCTCCACTACTCGAGATGGAATCGTTCCCTAGCATAAACCAAACCAAATACCAAGCACAACAGCCCCGAAGGGCCATGGCCTACCAAGCGACCGCTGCTCATCCCGAAGGCCTGCAGATTACGAGGTGTCGTATGCTCAGCACGACGAATCCTGTCGGCCCGAAAACAAAAAAATACGAGTTCCTTTATTATTAAAGAAGGTTCGAAATACCAAATTTTTGAATCTGTAATTTTTTTAAGTTTTGAGATATAGATACACTCATTTTAAAAATGTCTAAAAATTCACCCCATTTGTCACTCCCATTTAACCCCCATTAATTTTATTTTCTGAAAACAAAAAATACTTGTTTCTTTATTTTAAAAGGAGATTCCAATTACCACTTTTTAGGTCTGTAATGTCTTCAGTATCTGAGATATAGGTATCCTCCTTAAAGGTATTCAACCACTTTTCCACGCTTTTTCACCCCTCGTAGTGGGATTTTCCGAAAACAAAAAGGTACATGTTTCTCTACTTTTAAAGCAGATTCTAAATGCCAAAATATACTTCTGTAAACTTTTCAAGTTTTGATATATCGATACACCCATTTGAAAAATTTCTAAATATTCACCCTATTTGTCTTTTCTTTTTAACCCCCATTAAATGGATTTTCCAAAAACAAAAAAATACGTGTTTCTTTATTTTGAAAGGAGGTTCCAAATACCAATTTTCAGGTCTGTATCTTCAGTATCTGAGATATAAGTATCCAAATTAAAGGCATTCAACCCCTTTTTCACCCCTTCTAGTGGGATTTTCCGAAAACAAAATAATATGTGTTTCTTAATTTTTATAAGAGATTCTAAATATAATTTTTTATCTGTAAAATTTAAAGCTTTGAGATATAGATGCACTCATTTATAAATTCACCCCCTTTTCACCCCCTTAGCGACGGATTATCCAAAAATCCTCCTTTAGCGGGCACGTACATTATAATATAAATGCATCCTCAAAATTTCATTTCCTTATGTCGAGTAGTTTTGGCTCGGCGATTTAGAATGTGTCAGTCATTCAGGACATGTTCTTTTATATACTGTGTATAGATAAATACTTCGATGCTAGAGAGACGTTCACATCAGATGAGCAATAATTCCAGTGTAGTTTGTTTTGACGTATATCGAATTTGGAGTATTCTAGACCATTTTGTTCTTTTTGAACCTACGTTCAATGTTTACACTTCTTTTTAAATTTTCGTTTACACCTATTGCTCGTAAAACCATAGGTACCATGACAGATGTTGAGAATGTTGATAACTAGGTATACACTGTAAGGTTGTTTGCTTTTGCTCCTTCATCCGCCTTTTTAACGCCAAGCAATGCATCATGCTGGACACTGAAATAATATCTTTTTCATGTGTTTTTCAAGCATTTATGAAACGTAAACGAACGGTAAACGCGTGTATCATGTCATTCAATTCGTTCTGGAAAACTTGTTTATATTTGAAATGGCAATGTTATAGAGTTCCATTATAGGTACTCCGTAAATATTTGTCGAAAATATACTTCTAAACATGGCACTAATCTCAGTGACAAGACTTGTAGTAAGCGCAGGTCTCTGTTCAGTTAGATTTTGCTTCCTCTATATTGGATGTAATCCACGAGTCAGCTGTCCTTTCTGATCTTCATTACTAAACTCTTGTATCCTACCGATTGCGATACTATTAGATTTACAAAAACAGGGTGAGTTAGCCGTGCGGTTAGGGACGCGCGGCAGTGAGCATGCATCCGGGAGATAGTAGGTTCGAATCCGACTGTCGGCAGCCCTGAAGATGATTTTCCGTGGTTTCTCATTTTCACACCAGGCAAATGCTGGGGCCGTACCTTAATTAAGACCACGGCCGCTTCCTTCCAACCCCTAGGCCTTTCCTCTCCCATCACCTCCATAAGATCTATCTGTGTTGGTGCGACGTAAAGCCACTAGCAAAACAGATTTACAAAACACAGGGAATCTCATGTTTCCTCGTTTTATATGGTTCAATCAATCAATCAATCAATCAATCAATCAATCAATCAATCAATCAATCAATCAATCAATCAATCAATCAATCAATCAATCAATCAATCAATCAATCAATCAATCAATCAATCAATCAATCAATCAATCAATCAATCAACGATCTGCATTTTTGGACAGCCGTCCAGGTGGCAGATTCTCTATCAATTGTTTACCTCGCTTTTTCTTAAATATTTCCGACGAACTTGGAAATTTATTGAACATTTCCCGTGATCATTTATTCCAATGCTTAACTCCTCGTCCTATAAATGAATATTTACCCCAATTTGTCGTCTTGAATTGCAACTTTATCTTCATATTATGATCTTTCCTACTTTTACAAGCTCCAGTCTAGCTTATCCGTCTACTTCTATCTTTCCACGCCAACTCACCACTGATAGCTGGAATATACCACATAATCGAGCATCTCGTCTCCTCATTCCCAAGTCTTCCTATCCCAAAGTTTGCAACGTTTTCGTAACACTACATCTTTATCGGAAATTACCCACAACAAACCGTGCTGCTTTCCTTTGAAAATTTCGTTCTGTATCAAGTAGTCCTGGTGAGGATCCAACACACTGCAGCCATACTTTAAGTGCGGTCTTACAATAGACTTATACGTCCTCTCAATTACATCCTTATTACAGCCCATCAATACTTTCATATCCATGCGAAGGAATCTGTACCCTTTCTTAACAACCTCGTTAATATGATTACCCCAATGAAGATCATTCCTTATATGTACTTATATTATTTCCCATGGGCACTCACCCCATCAACTCAATCATTTTTTTTCTTTTGCTAGTTGCTTTACGTCGCACCGACACAGATAGGTCTTACGGCGACGATGGACAGGAAAGGGCTAGGAGTGGGAAGGAAGCGGCCGTGGCCTTAATTAAGGTACAGCCCCAGCATTTGCCAGGTGTGAAAATGGGAAACCACGGAAAACCATCTTCAGAGCTGCCGACAGTGGAATTCGAACCCATATCCATACTTTCATATCCATGCGAAGGAATCTGTACCCTTTCTTAACAACCTCGTTAATATGATTACCCCAATGAAGATCATGCCTTATATGTACTTATATTATTTCCTATGGGCACTCACCCCATCAACACAATCATTTTTTTTTTCTTTTGCAAGTTGCTTTACGTCGCACCGACACAGATAGGTCTTACGGCGACGATGGACAGGAAAGGGCTAGGAGTGGGAAGGAAGCGGCCGTGGCCTTAATTAAGGTACAGCCCCAGCATTTGCCAGGTGTGAAAATGGGAAACCACGGAAAACCATCTTCAGGGCTGCCGACAGTGGAATTCGAACCCACTATCTCCCGAATACTGGATACTGGCCGTAATTAAGAGACTGCAGCTATCGAGCTCGGTAACACAATAATTAAAACTGATAAGACTTTTCCTCATGGTGAAACTTATAACTTGACTGTTGTAACCCAATGTCTGCTGTCCTTCTCACAACATTGTTTAGGTCCCCTGCAGTCGCTCACAATTCTGCACCACATTTACTATTCTATACCAGTATAACTTCATCCGCAAATAGCCTTGTCTGTGATTCCAGATATTTACTCATATCATTTATTCTTTAAATCGGGCTTTCATTCTTCCGAAGGATGATTCTCCTGCGCTTTTACTGCATTGATTAATACTAAGAGGAACTGATAATCTCTGTTCCTTGAAAACAACTATCAACAAAGTTATGATCATTAATGTCCGACTTATATTTGTTTTATATAAATGGGCAGGTTAGCCTCGAGTTCTACGGGTAGTACACTTGCGCATTAACCGAAAACTCCGGGTTAGATCACCATACAGGCTAGGTATTTTAACATTGATCCGAGGGCTGGTTCGATGTCTACTCAGTGCACGTGGGAACAATTGAGGGACTGTCCGACGATGAGTTAGCGATTTATGTACAGAAATCCAAGAATAAAGATAGAGAGAAATCATCGTACTGAAATCAATTCACCTCGTAATCGGCAGGTCTTCCGGCTAAACGGTGGTCATTTCAGAGACCAAGGCCCATCAGGGCTGTATCACCTTCGGCTTTTTTTATGAATGGGCAGGGCAGTTAAGCAGAATACTGCCATAAGATATTCAATTTCTTTTCAAAAACCGTTGTTTTTAATATGAAAGCTCTCCAATTTTTTATATTTAATTTTTATACAAGTTACTTTACGTCGCACCGACACAGATAGGTCTTATGGCGACTATAGGACAGGGAAGGACTAGGAGTGGGAACGAAGCGCCCGTGGTCTTAATTAAAGATACAGCCCCAGAATTTGCTTGCTGTGAAAATGGGAAACCAAGGAGGTTGCCGACTATGGGATTCGAACCCACTATCTCGCACGTAAGCGACTGCAGCTATCGAGCTCGATGACTTCAACTTTAAGCATTTGAAATATTAATTGGAAAGACAGGCTCGCGCCTTTATATAACTGAGAGTACTAGGGACTTGATCCTAAAAATGCTCACCGTTTCAACTCGTTAGGCCTACTATTTAGAAAGATGCCCTTCCAGGAAAAAGTTCAGAGAGCCATATTTGTGAGATAGTATTTATTACTAACCGGAAGTACTACCAGCAGGAATCTTATACCGCCACCTTTTGATGTGCAGTATTCTTACATTTGGAAGGTTAAAGAAGATCTAGATTTCAATATGTCGTTTACATATGATAGTCAGAAACTTTTGAACTCAATAATGTCATTTGAACTGTGTCATGTTCAAAGTAAATGTTGTTACTCCTAAGGATCAGGATGTTACAGCGGCAAGGCGAACATCCCACCTTGTCTCCAAATGGCCTTACTCAGATGTGTGAATGCCTCCGGACTGATAACTAAATAAACAATATCGTGGACGGAAAATTATTTAATCAATGGATGTCCTTCATCTTTGAGAACATAAATTAGCAAGAAAAGTAAGTAAAAATTGATCTATTTCGGGAAGGTAGTTCTTTTGAATTGACTTTGATCATAGTACCGATTCAAATTAAAATGCTGAAGCAGAATATAATGAATAACTCTGCGTAAAAGAGAATTTTATGACCTGGAATCCAATTAGTTGATTAATTTGACATTCAATCAGAGATCTGATTGCTGCACAATCCGGTCAGTTGATCGATTAGTGGATATTCCATGTACACGATATCATTCTCTGGTGCACACGTAATGTGCAGTGTGTATGCAAATGAAATGTCCGTATTGTTACCATTAGAGGTAGAGAGATGGATCAAGCCAAGCTACCATAATAGCTCCAAAGTCCGACCTCTCCATAAATATAGCTTGGTCAAATAACAGCGTAAATCCCTCTAATTTGAGAAAATGTGTTTATTCTGCTCTATGTCTCCTGGTGTGAGTTTGGAAGGGATTTACACTTCCATCGACTTGGCTCAGTCTGATCATTAGGATAGGTAATGTTAAAGTGACTCTGGTATGAGCGACGCCAGTACCACCACACCTTACGCAACTAACTTCTTTGATAAATGTTGTGAATGTATGACTTGTAGAATTAGTTGGTTGTATACATTTTCATGAGCTACGAAGATGTTTTAGCTCGGTCTTGGAATGCAACAAGATAGTACGTGACTCTTCATTTCCAAAGTGGCCATGTCAGTTACGCTTGGCATACACTTAAACATGATAAACATGTTGACATCAATATAAAAAAATTAATGGACTGATCAGGGAATTCCAAAAACAGAATCAGAGAAAGAAATGTATTGCTTAGTTGGTATCATTTAATAAAATTTCCGACGCAAAGATTTTGATTAGAAAGAATGGATTAAAGCTAGTACCGGTGCAACCCAACCACTGAGTTAGTCTAAGTTACAAGATTATATACCTCTTAATCATCGGAAAGTTTGATCGTTAGAATGTCAATCATTCGGCTACACATTGGTAAGAAATAGCATTACCTTATTGTGCCTAGTCTTTGTGACTACGGAGAATGTCAAACCACCCTACACATATTCCGTGTCCACGATGTCCGACGGCATGAACGGAAGAAGACGTCATCTTGGCGACTCCAAACGTCATAGTGCATTTTGCCATGATTGTTTTGTAGATTTTTATGATTACTCTTAACAAAAAGTGTTCTTAATACGCCCTATCCGTGATGCCCGAACTATCTAGTGATATTAGATGGTGAAATTCTTTGGGATCCTATCATTCTTCTCGCTGAGGTCTCATCATTCACACAAAATTCGCAGAGGATTATGCGGCTCAGACTATTAGACATTGACTTTTCAATTTCATTTTCATAGTCGAAAGTATAGAGTCATTTTTCATGTTAAGACTGGTCAGCTACATAGATTGCTCTTGTGCCCAGCTCCTCATTGTATATTTTCCTATCGAACCACTCTTGGGTGACTCTTGTTAATTTTGGAGGTTTGTAGGTTTGTGAGGTAGAGGGAGTCCATCAGTTTCACCCCACGCGGCCTTTCTTTTGCTAGTACCCTCATTCATAGAAGTTTAGATACCTTCCACGAGAGGTTGATGGCCCGTCTGTAATTCCTTCCAAAACATTAATAATTCCCATCAGATCCCAGATTAGAAATCCCGACTGACAATGGACGTCCTAGTGGTGATTCCACTGTATTTCTTCCCTTTTACTACAAATGCATAGGAGGCCAACGGAGGAATAGTAATTTATTCAAGTTAAAAAATATCCGTATCAGTTCTAGAAACAAATTACTACATTGAAACATCTAACACAGAACACGCTGAAAAATCGTCTTCGAATATCTCAAAATTAAGTAAATATACGCTTTTCATAGTAATTATAGCTTTAATCTCTAAACGAAAGTCCATTGATGGCGATATTATGTAAACGAACTAAGGTTTTACAGCCGGCGCTGCGATGAGCATACAAGAAATTTTTCACGCTTGTAAGCCAGCTCCGAAAATTCTCTTGCATACTGACTTTCAGAGAGAAAGTTGGCTTCCTGAAAATGTCAGATACAACACGCAAAGTTGGAAGCAAGAAATCCGATTGGTTCATGCCTTACTAGCCAGGAAGAATGTTCTTGTCATGTATTCACGAACTTGTCCAACCCTCCTTGTGAACTGGCCTGTCCCACTGTAGCGATTGCACAATCACCATACCTCACAGCCAGGTATATTATCAACTGAACCTTCATTCTTTACCATTGAAGTATAAAAAAGAACATCGATGGATTCGCATTCGTTTTCAGAACACAAACGGAAATGTCCAAACAGGGGCGCAAACAAAGTGATAACAGTCCTCCAGGGTAGATTTTTATCACAGTTCGAGAGCTTCAGTATGGTGTATGTTCTCCAGGAGCATTTATCACTGCTTGGTACCTACGCGCCATGTTCCGTATAAGTCGACGGAGGTCACGTTCCGGTATCAGGTCCCATTCTTCAATGAGAGCCTGTTCGAGGTCTTGGAAAGTCTCTGGTGGAACAGGACGCTCTACATAAGCCCGGGCACAGTCGTTCATGAGTACGAATTCAGGGGCAACACCGTATGCAGCAATCAAGACATGCTGTAACTGTGTCTGTTCGATGTACCCCGCAGTGGTAAGATTACCACGGACGACGACACGTTCCGCACGGCCATCAATATTGATGCTACCCCACATCATCACAGGACCTTGTCTGAATCGGTCGCCTTCCTGAACAACATTTGGCATGTACTGCTCACCACGCCCTCTTCATACACGTTGCCGGCCATCACGCTGTGTCAGGGAAAATCTGGACTTGTCTGTGAACAACACAGTTCTCCATTTGCGAAGTTGCCAGTTGACGTGGGTACGGGCAAACAGAAGGCGAGCTGCGCGATGTTGCTGCGTTAAACGGGGCACTCGAACAGGACGTCTGGGTCGTAAGGACACTTCTCTTTACCTGTTCCTTACTGTCTGGTCAGACACCGTGACTCCAGAGACCGTCCTGAGATCTTGTTACAGTTCTCTGGCAGTTGCTGAACGAAGCCGCAACGCACAGATAGTCAGATACTGGTCATTCTGTGGGCTTGTCATGTGTTCACGAACTTGTCCAACCCTCCTTGTGAACTGGCCTGTCCCACTGTAGCGATTGCACAATCATTGAATAACTGACGGAGAGACATTGAGATCCACAGCAATAGGACGAAAAGTCCATCCTTCCTGGATCAAAGTGACGGCCCTTGAGACTTGAACCTCGTTAAGATTTCTCATGGGATGTGCTGGTTTACGTACAACGTGCTCATATGACCGCAGTAGTCTGTGTACGTCACAACGACACACGGACGCACTGCCATTTACTTTGTTTTGAGGGATCACCTGACAGTTTAATGCATAGCTATGCCGACAGATGGAAGATAACTTCGATTTGACATACCCTGAGTAACTAAGGTCTCATGGTATGCAGTGCGACCATTGAAACTCCATCTACCAAATAAACGTTCACATATAAGACGTTACAAAGCATGTTCCCCTAATTTTTTGAACTCTTTATAGAACCCAAATGATTCATATCATTGGCATATAATATTAAAAATGGGATAACGTTAATAGAGTATGAGGTAGAGTTACATGAGAAGCCGGATATATGTTGTAATGCCACTTGCTCAAGTTATTAGTCCGATAGTACACATGTCAAGGTCATTGGATTGCACAAGAGAGAAGCAATGGAATCTTCCACTCTAGAGAGAGAAAGTGTGCGATACAGCTACCCAAAAATGAAGTTGGTAGGACTTCTGAATAGCGAATCATAGTCCAGCGCGCGAGAGGCTGATTAAGAAATAAGTATGGACACCAACATGAAAACGCAATTATTTTGGTATAAATTTGTAAGGAGATATTGTAAAAGACAAATCAGGCCTCTACATAGTTGAGAATATTAAGACGAAATATTCTGGTACATTTTTGTAAGTTAAAAATGTAGCTACTAAAGGCAGGATGTTGTGAAATGGATCAGGGGATTCCCAAAACTGCGCACCGCGAGGCAAACATACAGGGGACGCCGCGAAGTCAAGGAGGCACTCACTCTGCTACTCGATTTGGAACGGCTTGTACGTATATGAATGGTCGTCGTCGCGAAAACGTGGATTTGAGCATTTTTAAACTCACAAATACTAACTTGCCTGGGATTTATTATTATCAGAGAATATGGAGTATAAATTGCTAAAATTCTAAGATATGTATATAAACCTTTTCGTCGAGCAGTAATAACTGAAATTGTGTAAAATCGCGGGACGCTTTGCACTGCCACGTGTCGGGAAAATCGCGGAGTTTGCAGAGACATAGTAATTCTTAAACTGTTACGGAGTGTAAATGTGTAATTGTGTATAATTTATGTATATTTTCTGTGTGGATTTTAGTGTTAAACATGTGCGGACAACGTGCGCGATGCTGTATATAAAACGTATCAAGACTATGGGCTTCAAGATATGTATTTATGTACACGGTAAT
The DNA here is from genome assembly GCF_040414725.1 of Anabrus simplex. Classification (NCBI taxonomy): domain Eukaryota; kingdom Metazoa; phylum Arthropoda; class Insecta; order Orthoptera; family Tettigoniidae; genus Anabrus; species Anabrus simplex. The sequence continues at coordinate 226,370,886 of NC_090269.1, read as the reverse complement.
GCTACCGTTATGATGGAGTGAACCCAATAATGGGGACCTACCTGATGGCCCAAATGCTGTACGGCTGACCATAGAGCGACGCCGGATTTCGATAAGTGCTTTCTGATTTATATTATTTCATATGTGCATGTATCAGCAATAATTAAATGTTGCAAATGATTTTCTTGCATGAAATGGCTAAGTCAAATTTTTGTTTTTTCAAAGTAGAGAATATAAGAGACGTGTGTTGTTTTATGATCTTCGATAATAATAAGAAACGTGTGTTGAGTTATGATCTTCGATAAAAATAAGAACGTGCCATCTTCTGAAGTGATACTCGTGTGTGTAAATATATTAATTAAAATAGATGGCATTCAGTATGTGTTTGTAGTTATTGGGGTATGTTAGTGATAGTATGTGGCTTGTTGCATGAATAACCCTAATTGTCGAGAGAGAGTTCATTAATATCATGAAGCGGATATGAACCTGTGACCAGTTACGGACATTACAGTGGATAATTAGAGTTTGTTCAACAATAAGTAAAATTATATTTGACAAGTAAATGAAAATATGCTGTGAGATGATAGATATTCTGTTATATACTTCATTTTGTGATTTAGTTGAGCTTAGTTTGAAGTAGGACCTTTAGCATTCAACGCCAGTAGCAGGTAGCGAACCAATGACATTACGGGACGAGATATTATTGAGTATATTGTCGGCAAACGAAGTTAATTGTTTCTTGATGAATTATGATGAATCCTAGTGAGAGTAGAACCAGTGGACATGTGAATTGTGTGTTATATATATCGTGTATTGGAAACGCTGTATGCTAAGAAATAATTGAGATTATAGCCCAGGGAAGGCTAAGTTATACGAAAGATGATTTTGAGAGGAACATATGGATTTAAATTAGAATGGAGTGATATTAGTTTGTGTTGAGAGAAATATTGCTGTGAGCGTGAAATAAATGAATGAGTTGCGTTCCACGATAAGATGTTCTTTCTGCTCTGCGTGTGTGTTAAAGAGAGATATAAACCATGTTAAATGGGGTCATAAAGGAAAAGTTTAAATGCCTTTTATTAGATAATTCTGATTGAATGATTAGGAACAGCACATTGAGATTTAAAGATTCAATAATATTATTCGCGAAACGCCATTTCAAGATAGGGAATTATAGGCCACTGTAATGTTGCGATCCACATGGTCGGAACTTCGACTCCCGACCAGGTCAATGAACATGGTATTCCTGGTAATTATGATTGATGGTGGATTTATTTGTTGAATGTGTGACTTGCATTTACTGTGCATTTTGACAACAAACATTTTGATTTGTGGTTGTGGTATTTGTTTGATTTTTAAAATTCATTTTTAAAGTGGTTGCTTTGTATGAGGCAAAAGATTCCGCCCTATTGCCATAGATTCAGTGTAGGTCAAGCTTTTGCGGGAATTTAAGTTAGTTTAGGTCCCTTCGTTACGAGTTCGCGTTTATTTTATGTATTAGAGAAACAGCTGATTATATGTATGTGAAGTAATTTTATTTGTAAATCAGAATGGTAACTTAATTTATTTGGATCAGAAGTAGTTGTCGATCCGGTTGCGTTCCGTTGTAGGTTTATATAGATACGAGAGGAGGAAGCCGATATAAAAGAATGATTTGATATTTTTGAATAATTTAATATATTTTCACAGATTAAATATTTTGAATGATTTAAGTCTTAAACAAGTTAATGATTTAATAATTTAATGGTTTAATGATGTAATAACTTAATGAGTTATCAAGTTCAATATTTCATGGATAGAAGGGAGCTAGGATATTAATTTAAAGAAATCATGTATAGTGGAATGCATTTCAAATTGTGGATTAAACTATCACTCAAGTGAAGGTGATAGGTTTAATAATGGTCAACTATATTATTTATTTTGAAAGGTTGGTAATTAAAATTATAATAAAAATTGAGATGTGTTAATTAAAGGAACAATGTCATTAATTTGACGTCGGCAATATTTATGATAATGACGTTGTAAAAGGACTTTGCTAAGAGACGTAATAACAGTTCATTTAATTGAGATGTACATGGATGAATTTGGAACTCAGTAAGAAGATTGTTTCATGGTAATTATTTATAATGGAAGTAAATTGATTTGATGCTGTGGGCGACTTATAGATTTCAGCAAAGAAAGGTATTGGTGAGTGACTTGGAATGAATAATTGAGTGAATTAAACGAATTTTATGTATGAATTAAATTAGAATATGGTTATAGTTGACCGGATTTGTGAGCGACGAATTTGTACAGCGAAATGTTATTCAAATTCTTTTTATTTGAGTAGGATTTTTTTTTATTTTGCCAAAGTGTATTTCTTTATTTCAATAAATTTGTGCTTTTACAAAAAGGTTGTCATTCATATCATTTTATTTAATTGATCTTCTCTCTTATCCTTTCTGCTTAATAATTTAAGATTAGTTATATTATTCGAAGATATCTCTGGGTATTACCCGTTTAGCGACCCTGGGATTTATTTAGCCGGTGCCATATTTCAAGGGCTGGAAGGGAAGAGGGTTGATTATATTCATGATGTTATATCTTATCATTTCATTACTTTATTTTACTTCCGATGACGCTGCGTTACGGTTGCATTATTGTAAGGAAGGCAACAATCACACCCTGAATTTAGATACAATCTAGTCAATAAATGAAAAGTACGTAAACATCATCTTTAGGACTACCGTATAAGGGGTTCAACCACACCATCTCCAGAATGTAAGCTTACAGTTGCACAACTCATATCACATAGCCAACGTATTCGATGGATTACGTTGAAGAAAAAGGACGAATCTAAACTCAGCTATGAACAATACAACAACAAAGGTTACAGTTATTTAAGGAATGAATAATGTAACCTGTTGGCATACATACATACATACATACATACATACATAGTGTACATGCATACACACATACATTTTTTTTGCTAGGGGATTTACGTCGCACCGACACAAATAAGTCTTATGGCGACGATGGGATAGGAAAGGCCTAGGAGTTGGAAGGAAGCGGCCGTGGCCTTAATTAAGGTACAGCCCCAGCATTTGCCTGGTGTGAAAATGGGAAACCACGGAAAACCATTTTCAGGGCTGCCGATAGTGGGATTCGAACCTACTATCTCCCGGATGCAAGCTCACAGCCGTGCGCCTCTTCACGCACGGCCAACTCGCCCGGTCACAGACATACAAACATAATACATACATACATAGTGTACATGCATACACACATACATTACATACATACATACATACATACATACATACATGCTAATGTTGTACTCTGATGCTACTAATGAGCCTTCTAGCAAAGAGTCGGAGGGGTTCTTCATATTTCATATTTATATTCTTCTTTTGTTGTTGCTGTTGCCGTCGTTGTACTTGTTTACAGTAAGTTGCAGAGCCTTATGACATTAAGGTCAATTAATCCAGAAGGCGAAAAGAGGATGGTTGCCCAGCTGCACTTCTTCTTGAAACAACCACCACCACCTCCACCATCACCCCTCCCAGATTTTTCATGCTGTTTAAACAATGAATTGGATTTATTGCTCAGTTTGTGCACTTGAGAAAGATTCTTTTTTAATCATTCAAAATTAAACTCCCATAAATGTAGGAAGATTTCTTAAGGTAGTTTTAGTAGTTCTGCTTTTTTTTAAGTATGCCCTATTCTGGTATAACTTGCGAGGGATTTTGTCACAGGAGATCATCAGGGAAATGACACTGGATTTTGATATGATAATTGAATCAAAATTAGATCTATAACATCGCTCTGTGGAAATGAATCTTAGTTTTGTAAACACTTACTATATTTTTGCTTTTCTTCGCTGTATGGAAAATACGTTTCCAAACACGAAATCCTAATATTAATATCTCCAGTCAGGACAATTCCTGGAAACACTAGAGTACCGTGTATAGTTAGGTAGACTGATCCTACAGGTTTAGGAAGTGAGCCCGTAGCACATCCTTCCTCCGTTGCCTTGCACTTTAGGATCTCCTGCAATCCCTCGGCAACCACTCTGATGTTGTAAAGGACATCCCGTAACTGAAAGGTTATACTTAATTGAAGAACAATTAATGTAACCTCCTGGCATACATACATGCTAATGGACAGGACATGGAAAATTTGAATCATACTTCGAGAGGTTTAGAATCAGTGTTCAGAAGCCCTACACTTGTACCTGTGAAATGCAACAAACTGTTCCTCATCTCTTATTTGAGTGTCCGATTCTTAACAGGAGTAGATATGAATTATTAATGCATTTAAACATGTGTAATATAGAATACCAAGCACCTCTCACTATGGTATTTCAGAGAAGATGTTGTTATAAAGTGTTTGTTAAATTTCTCCATCTAATTTATAAGTCATCTCTATTTTAATTGAATTGTCATGTATTAACTTAGTCTCACTATCTATAACTCTAATATACTACTTGTAAAATAGGGTTTGTAATGGGAAATTCAATAATAATAATGGTCTACTCTCGTGCTAGTAATGAGATGTGCTGCTATATGTGCACGGTAAACTCAGGTTTTCAGTATATTTTCCGCTCTCATAAGTAATTGTCAATTAATAAGGTCTTTTCCCCAAATCATGAGTTCAATCCTAGATGAGAATATCGATTTTTTGAAGGGCCGAATAAGTCCATTTGGCGCTCGATATTGTACGATATCACCAGGTGAAACTCTGTCTGCATGGCTAAATGGTTAGCATACGGGCCTTTTACCCGGAGCTTCTGAGTTCGATTCCCGGCCGGTTCGGGTATTTTAACCTTCATTGGTTAATTCTAATGGCACGGGGTCTACGGGTGTGTTTCGTCTTCATCATTAGATTTTGTATCGGGAGGTACATCCGCCCCGTTCATTCAAATGAAGCGCCTTGAAGAATGCCATCTACAACAAAAACGCGCAACAACTAATACTAGAAATTTGGACATTTCCCTACAGATGTCCCAAATATAAACTTATGTTATGCCCTCTGGTGGGAAGATTGACTACTAAAATTATTAAGTAATTTTGTATCCCTAGGTTTCCTAAACTGAATTGATTAATCTTTGTTTTGGTGTGTTAAAGTTTACAACACTTCTCTCTCTGCCCGCCAACTTCAAATGTTGACCAATAGAAAATTTTGTATATTTATTTTTCAGGAAATCAGCATTGTCTTGTATCTGTCTTATTACGCAATGAAAATTAGGGGTGTGTCGGGCTTTAGCCCAGAGTTTTCTGGAGCCTTCGTCTCGGGTATATAAGCTGACACATTTTTCGAGCCAGGTGGTCTTATTCTTTGATCCGGTCTAGTGTGTGTGATTGTAAAGAGAGGCGGGGGTGCCTCGTTCATCGTTGAGACGTCCATCAGCTCAAGGTAATGGCAGTCCTGGTTTAACTAAGTTATAATCTTTGAATGCTAGCTCGAGAGAAAGGTTTCCAATCTTTAATAATGTAACTTCAATTTTCTAAAATGTAAATTTCAAAACTTCTAAATGTCAACATTCTAATATAAATTTCAAACAAATCAAAGTAACTTAAACGTAATCATGGAATAGAGAGTGAGATACCCTCTCGCGGTCCCTATCAACTTACTTTTGAGGTGACTATGATTTTGTAATCATTTGTAATCTCCGTAACTTAAATATTTTCTCCGTCTAGTCACCTCAGTAGTATAGGATTAGCCTCTGTAACTTCGGGCTATAAGCCCAAATAGGGTTTTAAGATTTCACTTCGATTTTCAAGGAGCGCAAGTGTCCGCGTCCTCACCATTTTGAGTTTTGAGTCAGTAATTTAACCTGTTGTTTTTCACAAAGCCCTGGTAGGATGGGTACTCGATACCCTGTTAAACATTTCCATTCATTTACTGTTAAGATGTTAGACTGTTGAGCATCTAAGTCAGTAAATGCAGTTTGAATTGTAAAATGTAGGTTGTGCCTTAGATAGGCTTGGACATGTTTTTGAAAATGTACATTTTATAGAGAAAAGCCTCCGCTCTTTTTATTAATGTAAAACTTGTGTGGTGCCTTTGGAAGGCTATAATGTTATAGGAGTCTCCTAGACAAACTTGTAGAGCAAGGAGGCTTTCACCTTGGTGTAAAAGAAATTGGGAGATCCGTCTCCTTGACTATCGTGTGAATGGAGCAGTAGTGCTCAAGTATAATTTATTGTAAATGTGGGAGCTCCAAGCTCAGACTGTTATTTGGCAATTTGTTCATTTTTCCAACTTTGTACCTAAACTAACGAGCTAGTTCTGTACCAGTGGCGACTCCTGACTTCTGGTTTAGGGGATGTAACTGAAAAAAGTTGCAAACATCAACAGCAAATAGATCGTCGTTTCAAACACATTTTTCAAAAGAAAACAACAAACAAGGCTAACAGAAAAGTTTATTTAATCTAATCCATTGGTCTGTGGAAATGACGAACATACGACTTAAGTTGTGTAGATACATTCAGAATTGGATGCGGTTGTCCTTCATTTATAATTCTGCTCTTCTCCGTAAAAGGAATTGTATTAAATGGTTCTCTTAATAGTAGTTCAGTTACACCATGGCTAGAATTCAATTCGGATTGCGCGGTAGAAACGCGTGACCCTGGCGCTCCTACATCCATTCTTGCTGAACTACTCTCTGATCGCTGTGATGTAATTTCAAAATCGCATCATTCCCGCATTTACTGAATCATTTATTTTACAACACACGTTTGTCACATATAATTTACAGCACAGGAAAAGAACCACTGACAAGCAAGAACTCCAGTATTTCACGAAATAGCAAACAAATCCCGGCCACACACGATAACTTACAGGATTCCCCCTTGCACCGCCCTCATGACGGATGTGGCTGTCCGTTCCGCATTCCAACCTCATGAAGGAAATCCACAAACAACGAGAGTTCAATGCTTGTGCTGCCATCTCTGGAGTAGTTTGGCAATTAGTAGCAGTCACTAGCCAACGACGCTCGTTTCATCCATCTCTGAATTTGAACTGTGCGTTTGAATTTTATATAAATAACTTCCATTGAAATACAATAAATATTTATTCTCCATTGAAAATACAAGGGATGTAACACATCAGTCGCAAGTATGGCAAATTCGCCGCTGTTCTGTACCCTGAAATCTCATTTTTTGTCGCTTAGAGAATCGTTCTGTTAAAATTTAACATCTGAAAAAAGAGAGAAAAAAATGTGAAGGAAATATAACTCCAATTTTAAAGTTTTAAATTAATCGTTTGACTGTCTTATATCGACCTATTCATGCCCGCACCTTCTTTCACCTGTGTCCACCACGAAATCTCGGTAACAGATTTCACCAAAGGTAAGTCCCCATCCTCACAGACGCGAATCAATCAATCAATCAATCAATCAATCAATCAATCAATCAATCAATCAATCAATCAATCAATCAATCAATCAATCAATCAATACTGGTCTGCATTTAGGGCAGTCGCCCAGGTGGCAGATTCCCTACCTGTTGTTTTCGTGGCCTTTTCTTAAATTATTGCAAAGAAATTGGAAATTTATTGAACATCTCCCTTAGTAAGTTATTCCTATCCCTATCTCCCCTTCCTATAAACGAATATTTGCCCCAATTTGTCCTCTTGAATTCCAACTTTATCTTCATATTGTGATCTTTCCTACTTTTAAAGATACCACTCAGACTTCCTCGTCTACTAATGTCATTCCACGCCATCTCTCCACTGACAGCTCTGAATATACCACCTAATCAAGCAGCTCGTCTCCTTTCTTTCAGTTCTTCCCAGCCCAAACTTTGCAATATTTTTGTAACGCTAATGTTTTGTCGGAAATCACCTAGAACAAATCGAGCTGCTTTTATTTGGATTTTTCCAGGTCTTGAATCAAGTAATTCTGGTGAAGGTCTCATACACTGCAACCATACTCTATCTGGGGCCTTACCAGAGACTTATATGCCCTCTCCTTTACTTCCTTACTACAACCCCTAAATACCCTCACAATCACGTGCAGATATCTGTACCCTTTATTTACAATCATATTTATGTGCTTACCCCAATGAAGATTTTTCCGCCGGGCTGAGTGGCTCAGACGGCTGAGGCGCTGGCCTTCTGACCCCAACTTGGCGGGTTCGATCCTGGCTCAGTCCGGCGATATTTGAAGGTGCACAAATACGTCAACCTCATGTAGGTAGATTTACTGGCACGTAAACGAACTCATGCGGGACTAAATTCTTGCACCTCGACGTCCCCGTAAACCGTAAAAGCAGTTAATGGGAGGTAAAATAAATAACATTATTATTATTATTATTATTATAGCTGCCTCTGTGGATCCGTGGTAGAGTGTCGGCTTCCGGATCCCAAGATAGCGGGTTCAAACCCGGCAGAGGTAGTCGGATTTTTGAAGGGCGGAAAAAAGTCCATTCGACACTCCATGTCGTACGATGTCGGCATGTAAAAGATCTCTGGTGATACATTTGGTATTTACCCGACAAAATTAATTCAATCTCAGCCATAGACGCCCAAGAGAGATCCGGTTTACTCTGTCTGCCATCTAGCGGACCTAGAGTAAAACGGGACGTCGAAATTGACGAGCAGACAGCCAGATGGCGTCAAATCGAAATGTCTGCACACGGTAGCTGAGGCCATACGATTATTATTATTATTATTATTATTATTATTATTATTATTATTATTATTATTATTATTATTATTATTATTATAAGATATTTCCTTACATTAACACTTAGATTTATTTGTGTCTCGAAAGACCTCATGCAGTTTTGCTCCTATATGTGATGACGGGGCAAGAAATACAATGTTCACCGAATTTAAGGCCAGTAGTTAGGAAGTGTCTTTGAAAGCGATGGCTAAGTCAGATGCCATTATTAAAAAGTTAGGAAGAAAAGTTCATAATCTTCAGAATAAATTGAACAAAGATAAAACTGACAAACCTGGCATGAATAAAGAGCTGTCCATACTTCAAACTGAAGCCCAACAAGATGGTAAAAGCCCCTTTTTTCTGGAAAATACTACCTGTGAATGTTTACATTTCCTACGAGTGAAAGCCCCTCTTCGTGTCTGCCTCTGTGGTGTAGTGGTTAGTGTGATTAGCTGCCACCCCCAGAGGTCCGGGTTCGATTCCCGGCTCTGCCACGAACTTTGAAAAGTGGTACGAGGACTGGAACGGGGTCCACTCAGCCTCAGGAGGTCAACTGAGTAGAGGTGGGTTCGATTCCCACCTCAGCCATCCTGGAAGTGGTTTTCCGTGGTTTCCCACTTCTCTTCCAGGCAAATGCCGGGATGGTACCTAACTGAAGGCCACGGCCGCTTCCTTCCCTCTTCCTTGTCTGTCCCATCCAATCTTCCCATCCCTCCACTAGGCCCCTGTTCAGCATAGCAGGTGCGGCCGCCTGGGCGAGTTACTGGTCATTCTCCCCAGTTGTATCCCCGACCCAAAGTCTGAATATCCAGGACACTGCCCTTGAGGCGGTAGAGGTGGGATCCCTCGCTGAGTCCGAGGGAAAAACCGACCCTGGAGGGTAAACAGATTACGAACGAACGAACGAAAGCCCCTCTTCAAAACTCTTCCCTTTTCAAGATCGCGGAGGGCTGAGGTACACTAAAACATCATTTGTGGCATTACTACAGCAAGTTATGCAATTTATATCCCATGCCTCGGGAGTACTTGGTCACAAAATGTACTACAGTATTTTATTAAAAGACATGTTTTCTACAAATCTGTGTGAAAAATGTAACAATGACTTAACTTTATAAACTTCATATTCTTCTGCTGCAAAAATTCATGAAACATTCCTGGACAACCTAGCCCTTTATCGCATGAGCAGGAATGAAAGAGTTTTGCATCTTTATAAATAAGTCTCTCAACAGAGAAGTACTGAAGTTATAATGAGTGCCTGCTTGTTTATGACCTTCCGGTGAAAAACTTGGAAGTTATAAATAGGAATAACAAGAGTCAGTATATTCTCTCATCTGTACAACAAATTCAAATAGTGCGCTCGTATGTAGATGTAGGGTGCTAAAGCGCGATCCTGGTGGCAGATCTCTGAACTCCAGTGTTACCCCGTCACTGCGCGGCCTTGTATAATAACGCGGGCAACAGTAGAGAAACACTTTTTAAACAATAAATCCAAATCTTCACCACAATTTTTACAATCTAAAGTTTGCCGTTTCGCGCACCGGAGTCTACCGGGAGAAAAGGAGTACTGCGTAATATAATTGATTCATTTTAACAATACGATTCACTAGTAACGGTAGCCTCAAGACTCGATATAGTTATAGAAATCTATGATCCTGTGTTTTATATTGACCTTAGGGCATATTCAGTATAGTCTGAGTATAGTCTCAGCTGAGATATAGGGTGTCGATTGAAGGAATATATTTTGTGCATCTTATCCAGAAAGAACTGCAAACTTTCACATGTGAAGAATACATAAGCATTAAACTGTGGATTTTCATACTACTTTATTTATCATTAAATTAGATACATTAGATGATGAAGTGTTTGTCTAGACCATATTTTTCAAGTACAATAGTTCATATCTAGTTGGAAGGGTCAGTTCTAATCTTAGTACGCGCAGTTGTTTATTTGATGTTGCTCTTTAAGTGTCTCAATTGGAAATGGTCTTCCTCCGAGTAGTTCATATTTGATCACGTCATGCTACTTTTTGAGGGCGGACACCTGCTCTCTCCTCTGATGACGACTCTACCCCATCACCTCACTGACGAAACGGCGGCGCCCATGCCGTTCTCATGAAGGCCAGATGAGTCTGACTTCCATGCTATAGAACGTTGGTCGCCACAACCCTGATTAGCCCGGTTGGCAGGTAAAACTCGTTCAACCACTGGATTTTCTGCGGTACCCATATGCTTCGCGCTCCCAAAACAAAAGGAAAATAATTACTTTAATCCTCAAGATGATAAGAGGATAGCCATATTTTTCTCTCTTAATATTATAAGAGCAAAGATAGCCCGCCCGAGGCCACGAATTTTGGGGTGTCACGTCTATATGTATGACACCGTGATTGGCCGGTTGGAATCCCGTTGTTCGAAAACATTTTCACAATTATAATTTTGCCAAGCAGGATAGCAAATGTTGTGGAATACAATTTCTAAACACTAGATTATGTGCTAAAAGTCTGGATTCAATTGCAAACTCTCCGCAATGTTCATATGGAGTAGAGAATGTGATGCTGTTCATGATGATTCATCCTTCGGATGGGGAAGTTAAGCCTTCAGCAGAACCCTTGGTGTCATTCGTCAAGAGTAGAAACCCTTCCTACTGTCATATAACGTCATTCATTTTATATCATTAACTACTCCCGTGACGTTGACGTTAAGAAGGGTATCCGGTCATAAGAAAATCCCTATGTTCATCTCACTTCAAAACCGAGGACCTGTTCCTGATAATTATCCCTCTCGTGTAGTCGTCACGCGGAGATCCAAATGGGAAACTAGTTTATCTCCGGAATGTTTTACCCGAGGGGAAGCCATCATCAGTATATGTCCGGCTCCATGGCTAAATGCTTAACGTGCTGGCCATTGGTCACAGGGGTCCCGGGTTCGATTCCAGGCAAGGTCGTGAATTTTAACTATGATTGGTTAATTTCTCTGGCACGGGGGCTATGTGTGTGTGTGTCGTCTTCATCATCGTTTCATCCTCATTATGACGCTCAGGCCGCCTACGGGCGTCAACTCGAAAGACCTGCATTTGGCGAGCCGAACATGTCCTCAGACACTCCCGGCACTAAAAGCCATACGCCATTTCAGTCCGGCTCCATGGCTAAATGGCTGCCCTTCGGTCACGGGGGACCCGGGTTCGATTGCCAGCAGGGTCAGGAATTTTAACCATCACTGGTTAATTTCTCTGACACGGGGGCTGGGTGTATGTGTCGTCTTCATCATAATTTCATCCTCATCACGACGCGCAGGTCGCCTACGGGAGTCAAATCGAAAGACCTGCATCTGGCGAGCCGAACATGTCCTCGGACACTCCCGGCACTAAAAGCCATACGCCATTTCATTTCATCAGTACATCATTCATACAGAGAGTTGCATATCCTCGAGAGTTAGTTACCGCCGCAATTTATCGTTGCTTTCGTTAGTCTGCTCTCTCGACTGATACCCATCCAATAGGGTTGCACCTACAGCTTGTCTATCTGCTTCAGTGGGACTCACAAACCTCCCCACTGCGAGCATGTCACATGATTCGCAGGGGAAGCACTCTACTAATTTCATTCCACGTCTGCTCTCTACTGGCAGCTTATAGCATACCGCTTAATCGAGCAGCTCCTCTCCTTACTACCAAATCTTCCCAGCTCAAACCTAGTAACATTTCTACAACATTACTCTTTTGTCGGAAAACACACAGAAAAAATCGTGCTGCCTTCCTTTGGATCATTAACCTTTAGTTGGTAACCTCATTTTATGTGAATGTGCCACGCATTGTAAATTATTGATAGAAACAAACCGTATGTGCTATATGATTGCAAATGGTGACCACTTTCGTGGATTAAAAGCAATGAAAAGTTATTCGTTTTCTCCATTTCCATTTCTTGGTGTTAATAGGTTCAGCTTGTAATGTTATATGAAATGGTTGATGTCACACTGCATTAGTTAGTGAGTGGTTGAATGGCCTAATAACCAGTTACAATGGAATGAGAGCATGGATCTCGATTTTCTGGGCCGTAACTTTCTTTGACTTCTGGCGTCTAGCGCTCACAATCCATTGATAAGTTAGCTATAAACGTGTCAAAATTGAGAGTCGTGGTGGTGGGGGTGGCGATTATTTCTTTAAGAGGAAGTACATCTAGTCAACCATCCTCTATTAACATGATCATAGAGAAAAAAACAGAAGGGGTCTGGCACTTCGAAAAATGTAGGTATCTACCAAAGAAAGACAAGGGCCATGAAGGGCGTGAAAACTAAATTCATCCACCTCCACCCACAGGAGGTTCAGAATTGAGAACAACACAATAGGACATGTGCACTACTGCTGCTACTACTACTACTAATGATAATAATAGACAACCCCAGTTAGAATCGCTGGTAATGCATGTGGGATATTTGGAATGTAAATTTACGTGCCTGTCATAGTAATTCTGCTTTAAATTGGAGGTCCCGTGACATCAGCATGACATCAACAGTCACAAAAGAAAGAAAGAAAGAAAGAAAGAAAGAAAGAAAGAAAGAAAGAAAGAAAGAAAGAAAGAAAGGAAAATAAATGTTCTTACTTACCGTCGACGTCGACATAATGGGATACAGTTACAAAATCCCTACAAAATATACTTACACTCTCTCTCTCGGTGGAAGAAGTGCACTTGGGACTGGCACGGCCATCACTGGAATGGAAATATCGGATCTCAGAACGATGTGACTTTGCAGTCATATCGTGGAGCCCGGATTAACAACTCGAAAAATAAGTTCGCTTTGAATTAATTGAACGAGCTTATATTCAGGTCGGAATTATCAACTATCGGACCTTTTCAGCAGTAGTCTACAGTATTGCATTCACTTACTTGTGCCAGGCTCCCAGCTTCCTATTTAACCACCGGTTGTCAGTTCTCGTTCACGTTCGACTCCTAAAGTTTTACGTTTGTGAAGCCCAGTAAGGGGGGCCGAAGGAGTAGTATGTGGTCCTGTGGATTCACTTTTTGCTGGTGGAAGTGTACTAATAAAGCACAGGAAATGTCATTAATAATAATAATTTCGTGTGGCTATTTCTAGCCGAGTGCAGCCCTTGTAAGGCAGACCCTCCGATGAGGGTGGGCGGCATCTGCCATGTGTAGGTAACTGCGTGTTATGGTGGAGGATAGTGTTATGTGTGGTGTGTGAGTTGCAGGGATGTTGGGGACAGCACAAACACCCAGCCCCCGGGTCACTGGAATCAACCAATGAAGGTTAAAATCCCCGACCCGGCCGGGAATCGAACCCGGGACCCTCTGAATCGAAGGCCAGTACGCTGACCATTCAGCCAACGAGTCGGACTGGAAATGTCATTTATTCCTACCAAGTCCGATACATGCATTTCCAAGCTGTGCCCCCAGGGCAACGGGTACACTGTGTGTACACGGCTAAGTCATGTAAGGGCGAAAAAGCGAGTTCCAGACGCTTCAAAATGGGGACCCACCAGCTAAGGGAGACAACCCCGGAAAAAAAAAAAAAAAAAAAAAAAAAAAAAAAACAACATCGGCCCTCCAGGATTGCTGGAGGTTGGCGTTGGGCTGACAACCCAATCTGTATAAAAACTCTCGTTACGAAATCTGAAGAATAAATAGCCGGCCTGACCATTTTACGACGACCTCGCAAACGTGTAAAGGACTTGATGTAAAGATAATTGGGATCAAGAATTTGAGGAGCTCTGCACTTAACAGGAAAGAATGGGGAAAACTTATTCAGAAGGCCAAGGCCCACAAAGGGCTGCCGCGCCACTGATGATGATGATGATGATGATGATGAAGCCCAGTAAGTTTGACTTCGTTGTCCTTTCCTTTCTCTTGCCGACACCTTCATTGTTTGCAGAGTTCAACCTCTTCCTTTTTCACTTCAGGAGACCGATTTCTAGTTGTACTTCCTTTTCGAACAATAATAACCCCCACCGAAAACTTTTTCTACTGTTTCCCCCTCTCTGGTGTTGTCACGAATGCAAACTTTGACGCATATGCAGATCTGGCCTTGTTTGATGGCCGGATGCTCTTCCTGACACAACACTGATTTAGGCATGCATTCACTATTGCGTTTTTCTGTGGTGATTGGTGATGCGGTGTGCTGTGTTGTGTGAACATGGAGAGAAATGTGCTGGAACAAACAAAAACACCCAGCCCCCGGTCCGTAGGAATTAACCATACCCAGTTCAAATCTCCTGCTCAGCTGGGGATCGATCCCGGGGTCCTCTGAACCGAAGGCTAATACGCTCACCATTCAGCAAAGGAGGCGGATTACCTCCACGATAATATTAAGGAAATTATTTTTGATGTAATAGATTTAACACATATATTAATTACATTACGAAGAATTATTTATATTAAACATGGAAGAATGGTTCAGGTGATATAGCACTGAATCTGTGAGGTGCCCAAATATGTCAGCTTGATGTCGATTGATTTATCGGCACATTTTTACAGTTCTCCAGTGGGACATAATTTTTGATAATGGTGAAAGTAGTTAGTGGAACATAAAATCTTCGGATTTTCAGATCCTTGGTGGTCGATTCTGATAATTTGACACTGTAGTAATTGTACTTCCAAACTAAACATAGTGTTTTGATTCGAATTCTGTGTTCAGAAAAATATATTACTACCTGCAAATGTTTTCTGTTCTTCGCTAGGCTTGTTCCCTTGTTTTGCCATTTATATAATAGCAGCGATCGTCTATACTTTCTCCGCCTCATTAAAATGAAAAAATATCTGCGATCCTATCGATC
Source organism: Anabrus simplex (assembly GCF_040414725.1). Lineage (NCBI taxonomy): Eukaryota > Metazoa > Arthropoda > Insecta > Orthoptera > Tettigoniidae > Anabrus > Anabrus simplex. Next base: position 226,355,477 of record NC_090269.1, on the reverse strand, counting down.
GCCCACTCATTTAATAAATTCTTTGTATCCTCTCGTATATTTCTATCTAATGTGCTTTTATCTCCCTGTTTGAAATCAAAGCTTCAAAGCTACTCGCACTCGGCTCCAATATGAAAATTTGTCTGGTTACCAGTAGTGAGACAAAACACAGTACGGTTAGGGAGGAGAGTTCAGAGGATGAAAGAAGATATTTTATACTTTTAGAAGAAATGAGCATTCTTTTGTACAGTACAGGATCATTAGCCTTTTTAAGAGAAAAATCAAAGTAACGAAGCTACGAGAGTCCCTCTTTAACTTTCGATACGTTCTTTCTTTACGTACAACATATATCGTGACACAAAATCTCCTATCTGGAGATATTTATCTTCTTCCTCTTCTTGATCCATTTAATTTATTAGAGTGGATTTAGCTCAGCTTGACGACCAGATACCTTTCCTGACGTCGACCCTATGTGAAGAAATGTAATTACTACGTGCTTCTGTTGTGGTTGGTACTGTGATAAGTTAAATGTGTATGTCGAGACTAATATATACATCAAGCCCTCGAGTCCGAGGAATTAACATACCGTGATAAAAATCTCTAGTCTGACCGAGAATCGAATTCGGGGCCTTCCGAACCGAGGAACACTATTGACTGTTCACTTGAGTAGCCGGACTCCTACGCGAAGGGACTGAGGCCTGATAATATTCCGTCTTTGATTTTGGCATTACAGATAGGTTCAACTATATTCAGTCGTCTATAGAGTGAAGTAGAGAAAGACATCTCTCCATCAAACGCATCTTAAGGTTATTTTTACAAGTTGCCGTACGTCCCACCGACACTTATGGCGACGATGAGAAACGAAGGGGCTAGAAGTGGCAAGGAAGCAGCCATGGCCTTAATTAAGATACAGCCTGGTGTGAAAATGGGAAAGCACGGAAAACCATCTTCAGGGTTGCCGACAGTGGGGTTCGAACCCACTATCTGTCGAATACTGGATACTGACCGCACGTAAGCGACTCCAGCTATCGATTTCGATGATCAAGAAAATTACTCAATCATTTGTTCCCATGGTGAAGAAAGTGAGCATTCTGAATTAATATACAGACAGTCGTGTTTATTGTGCTAGATACTCGCTCAAGAATTTTGACGGGTTTGAAATCCATATTTTAAGAATTCCTCGAAGTGAACTATCATTGAGAACGATTGCAACTGAATGTACTTGGCTGGTAAAGGAGACTAAACTAGAACACTATATTTACCATCCAACTGAAAAACAGTTCTAATATTCTTAAGACTTGAGTGAATTAAAATAGCGAAGAACTCTCTTCAGAATACCGCAGTCCGAACGATCATTAATCTACATTCAATTAATATGACTAGGACTTGTATTACGAAGGCAAATGTCTCTCCTAAGGAGGCTTTCAATACTGAATGAGACCTAAATGGGTATAAGTGATGCACCAATCGCAATAACATCATTTTAGTAATATGACGCATCGTGATTTCTTGAAGACACATGAACAATGGAAGTGTCGACAATAATCGTCACGAAACGTACTGGGGTGAACAAGCAGCAGGCCGAAGTAACTGGTGTAGAATTGGGCAGCCTGCAATCACACCCAATCCCTAAAACAAGGCTTAAAACGTAGAACGCCTGACTGTAACATTTGAAACCATAACGTGCCAAACATACGAAATATGAGATTTAAATATGTAGAAAACCTTGAAATTTCAAAAGACATATACACCTCATTTTACATCGTGTTAATGTGGTGCGAGAAGGCAACACTGTGAACAAAGTTGCACTTCACACCACGAGCAAATAGTGACAACTCTGGAATCACAGTCAGGAGTGCTGCATGTGACAAGAACATCAAAATTGTTGTGCATTGCTCTACGGGATGAAAGTGGCGTATCCAGATGCCTTCCACACATAGCGAAGCGTAGGCTGGTGAGATGGTGCGCTCAGCTGATTGTATATTATAAGTGACGAGCTGATGTACCCGTGCTTCGCTACGGGATTCTCAGAAAGACTGACTTTGTGGCTTTCCTAACCGAAGTCAACATAGGTCATTACTGAAACGTCAGTAGGAAAGTGGCGATTAAAAGCAATGCTATCATATAAAATACTCAATCAAATGAAAAACCGCACAATTTATCACTTTTAACAAATAGTACTACGGTGCCGATCTAACAGTCCAAAGTTCCAGAACTGGAATGACCAGGCCGCAGACAGCCGTGAACACTCATCTGCCATTATTTCGTTAAACATGTACACTGCTCATTCCAATCAGTGCCTCAGAGTGGGAATTGAATAGCTCGAATGCTATGATGAACCAGTGTGTTATGAACCAGTAGTATCAGAAAATTTATGAACCAGAGAAATGGCATGCTAAAGAGGAAATTACCTAACTCCCCAACTACTTCCCGCCAATATTCAGGCAGACTGTTACACTCGGTACGACCGGGCGAGTTGGCCGTGTGGTTAGGGGCATGCAGCCGTGAGCTTGCATTCGGGTGACAGTGGGTTCGAACCCCACTGCCGGGAGCCTTGAAGTTTTCTGTGGTTTCCCATTTTCACACCAGGCAAATGCTGGTGTTGTACCTTAATTAAGGCCAAGGCCGCTTCGTTCCCTCTCGTAGGTCCTTCCTATCCCATCGTCGCTATAGGATCTATCTTTGTCGTAAAGCAAATTGCAAAAATGAAATAAAAGCTTCACACCAATTACTACAGACTCTTGCTGTTCCTCCCAAAAAGTGCTGTGACTATTGTCATCGGGAAGTACGAAATATCGGTACTGAAACCACTAGCAGGTTTTGTTGATCGAACAAGAGTTCTTGTAGAAAGGAGGTCGCTGTTCCTGCGCATTATAATTAAAAACTGCGCGTCGGTCGGCTACAATGGAAGAAAAAAGTGTTGTGTGAGTTACAGTATTATTATTATTATTATTATTATTATTATTATTATTATTATTATTATTATTATTATTATTTTCTTCTTCTTCTTCTTCTTCTTCTTCTTATTATTATTATTATTATTAATGTTTCCGAATTTGGCCGCCTATGGACCGCATTGAACTTAAGGCTTTCTCTTCTTCTTCTCCTTCTTCTTCTTCTTCTTCTCCTCTTCCTCCCAGAACCTCTACATCCTTTCACTTCTGATCTTCCTTTCTTTCTCATATATGACCAGTTTCGGTCTACATTTTGGTGGTTTCTCCTGGAATGTTTTGATGCTGTTCACTCGGCTTCTAAATTATTTTCTGTTGTGAACCATATCCACTGTAAGTCCACTTTCTATTGCATCCCTTTTTACCTCTTCCACCCACTTCGTCGAAGCTTTCAGTCCAGTGATGTACTTGAAGATTTTCTTAGTTAGCCGTTTCTCATCCATTCTTTCTAGATGGAATGGGAAAGGGGTAGGGTCAGGAAGGAACCGACCGTGGCCTTAATTAAGGTTCAGCCCAATCATTTTCCTGGTGTGAAAATGGGAAACCACAGAATAACATCTGCAGGGATGCCAACAGTAGGGTTCGAAACCACTAACTCGGAATAACCATAACGCTGACCATTCCACCACGCGATCATGTAAGCTAAAGGAAAACGACCACATTTCTTCTTTTAAATAAATAGATATCGAAGAAATATATTGAGGCGACCACAGTCCCGTTGATATTACATAGACGTACATTCAATGAATATACGAGGGCTGATCAACAAAGACTGAGGCTGATTTTTTCAGAGATATTTATTACTCCAATTCAATGTTTACATGATCTTTTCAAAATAGTCCCCTCCTGCTTCAATGCACTGCCAGTCCTTGAAGACATGCTGCAGACTGTTCTTTGTCAGGTCCTTGCTAGTTGCTTTAGGTCGCACTGACACATATAGGTCTTATGGCGACGATGGGACAGGGAAGGTCTAGGAGTGGGATGGAAGCGGCCGTGGCCTTAATTAAGGTACAGCCCCAGCATTTGCCTGGTGTAAAATGGGAAATCACGAAGAACCATTTTCAGGGCTGCCGACATTGGGGTTCGAACCTACTATCTCCCGAATACTGGATACTGGCCGCACTTAAGCGACTGCAGCTATCGAGCTCGGTTCAGGTCCTTGAGAATCGCCTCACTTTTCTTGAACATTGCTTTAGAGTTCTCAAATCGAATGCCCCCAAGCTTTGCCTTTAGTGATCAAAGGGTGCAAGATCACGGCTATAAGGCGGATGCGGTACACAGGTAATGTTGAATCGAGCCAGAAACTGCATGACTTGATTAGCGACGTGAGGCCCTTCATTGTCATGATGAAGTCGCCACCCAGTCCGAGAAAGCTCTGGTCGTTTCTCTGCATTGTGCTTCTTCAGTGTAGCCAACACTGACGTGTAGTATGCTGCTGTAACAGTAGTGTGAGGGGGAACTGCATGCTGTAAATCATTCCATTACAGTCAAAAATTGTGATCACCATCACTTTACATGCAGATGGAACAAATTTTGCCCTTTTTTTTTTTTTTTGGGGTGTTGGAGAACATGGCGATTTGCACACTGTGCTGGCTTGTTTTTCCTCAGGATCATAATGATGCAGCCATGACTCATCACCGGTGATAATCGATTTCAAAAAGCATCCCCTCCATCAGCAAAGAGATGCAGCACCTCATGGCTTGTCTCCATTCGCACAGCCTTGGGAGTCAACAGACGTGGCACCCAACGGGCACAAACTCGGGTCATATGGAAATGATCGTGCATGGTCGGAAAGACACTGCCATATTAAATTCTCAACACTTCACTGAGGTTGCGTAATGTTAGCAGCTGTGTTGATGCTGACTTCAGTCACAGCAGAAGCCGCCTTGCTTGACACAAACACGTCGGCCTTCTTTGAAGTCCTTGAACCACCTAAACACTGCTGCACGAGGAAGTGCATCTTCAACGTACGCTTACCTCAGCTTTTAGTAACTTTCAGTGGTTTAAACGAAAACAGAATTTGATTGCGCTGTACTGCTCTTCTCGCGTCACCTCCATTGTCTGGTATGCGAAATGCACGTAGCGTCTACCGATACGAGAGTGCTGCTGCCCACGGACATTATATATAAAAACCCGCTCTTTTCAAATATTTATGTTACAGATAGAAAACTATTACGGAACCTACAGGAAAAACCAGTCTCAGTCTTTGTTGATTAGCCTTCGTATTACGTACGCAGATGTTTCCTCTAAGGAGTATTCGCGTATTCAACATACAGTATTCGGTAACATTGTTCAAATAAGATCCAACTAAGGGCGAGTTATGCATATGAATGATTGAGATGTTGTTGTTATCAATTAATAAATGATTGTTCATATTATTTGAACTTCAATCAAATGTAAACTGATGCCCGACTCATTGGCTGAATGGTCATTATTGGGGATAGCTCGGGGACTGGGTGTTTGTGTTTGTTCCAAAACTTTCATCTTCACATTCAGACAACGCACTACACTACCAACCACCACATAAACACGCAATAGTGATTAGGCTATATCCCTCCAAATAGGGTTGGTGTCAGGAAGTGCATCCGGCCGTAAAACAGTGCCAAATCCACATGTGCGACATTGTTCGCACCCGCGACCGCAGAGATGTGGGAAAAGCGGTAGAAGAATAAGAAGAACAAAATCCAATGTACACTGATCGTGGTAGAGCATTGTTCATGTCTTCGTGTTCGAAACACTCTTCTCGTAGCGGAAAACCACAAAGTTTGGTACTCATAACTCGTAAAATTGTCAGAGAGAGAGAACACAATATGCTAGTCTTAAGCAGGTACAAGCTAGGGTTTTCTTTTCACTAGACCGTAGATTCACCGCACTAGGCAGCTACACTTATGTCATATTATGAATATTTCTGTACATGCTCTGTATGCTCCTCTGACACATGCATATGGAGCTGAATTAAGCATTATGTTCTTATCAGGAAGGATCATAGATCAAGCCCGTAGGATTTTCCTTTGTATCAACCGTACTGCAAACTAGATTTATACCAGTGATTTAAATGGATGATTTGAAAAATCTGTTCAAAAGGTGCTATTTCACATTCAAAATAAAAATTAGTATTTCTTCCATATGCATTGCAGTAGTTGAGTACTATCGAATGTCATGAGCAATCCATACCAAAAAAGATTTAATTCCTTGTAATATGTACCATTCCCGATCATGGTACGTGCCATTTGCCTTTTATTATACGTTTTAGGTGTTTTCCCACAACTTTCCTATGATTTCCTTTTGAACAGGCACTCCTCGTTTGAAATCTATTTGTTAAAATAAGGAATGATTTTCAGGGTAATCATATGAACGAGGTTCTAAAGAAAGGTTACAGATCTCTTTATATTGTTATGATGGTGTTTAGGGATTGTATTAAGGATGTAAAGGAAAGGGCGTGTAAGTCTATGGTAGAAGTTCAGTTGGAGTATGGTTCCAATGTACGGGAACCACACCAGGAAAATCTGATATGAGAAATGAAAAAAATCCAAAAGAAAGTTGCACCATTTGTTCTGGTTGATTTCCGAAGAAAATGTGCCAAATTTTGGGCTGGGAAGTTATTGGAGTAAGGAGACGACATGTTCGACTAAGTGGTATGTTCCGAGCTGTCAGTGGAGAGCTGGTGTGGAATGGCGTACGTAGAGAATAAGCTCGAGTCTTTTAAAACGATGAAATTATGAAAATAAAGCTGGAATCCAAAAGGGCGAATCAGGGCAAATATTCATTTATAGGACGAGGAGTAAAGGGTTGGAATAATTTATAAAAAGAAATGTTCGATAAATTTCTTTCTTTGAAAATATTTAAGAAAAGGCGAGGTAAACAACTGCTAGGGAATCTGCCACCTGCGCGACAGCTCTAAATACAGATCACTATTTTATGACTAACTAACTAACTAACTGACTGACTGACTGACTGACTGACTGACTGACTGATTGATTGATTGATTGATTGATTGATTGATTGATTGATTGATTGATTGATTGATCGATTGATTGATTGATTGATTGATCGATTGACTACAGAAATGACGAGAAAGCAAGGAAATGTACTTGTGATATCATTCTGGCAGCTGCAATTAAAGTTCAGAAAATGTTCATGAAAGTGGGAAGTCTACACTAACTTATGCCGATGTATGAAATACGAGTTTAATTTTTGTTACTAGAAATGTACTTTTAATTACCGAAACATCAGAATACAGTATCTTCGTGTGTAAGATTCCAGGACATTTTAAAACGATTTAAAACAAGCTTGTTAATTTAAAATCTGATATATCGTGAAATAATACGCACATGTTAAAATTAATGTTTTTGGACACCATCTGGAAAAGATCGGAATGTGAAAGGGTACGAGATGTTCCACCTGTCTTTGGTTCAGTTTTTATCCCTCTGACCTCTATAATATCTACGAAAGATGTTGAGGTTCTAAAACTGCCTCTTCTCCTTAATATTCACCATCTGTCCATATTAGAGGGAACATCTTATGAAAATCCTTAATCTTGACCTTAATGCTTATATAGATCAGTGGTTCCTAAGTATATTAGGACATGCAGCATTTCTCAAGAGAATACTTCATCTCGGAACACCAATTTCCCACTAGCACTTTTATGACTCGCACTATCTGAAATAGTTTTACTTTAAAATTTCACAAGTTTAGACATATGAAACACTCCATTTAATTAAAAAAAATATTTCCCCCCCCTTTTTTTACTAAATACATTAACATAATTCAGAAAACGAGTTTATTTTAAAAAGTATAGACACATTTTATTTTGTTTTTCTAAGGCACGTATTGTAAATCTTCATAGATCTGGTACTTAAAACCACTCTAGTAGTGCACAAACAAAAAAATGTCCTTAGAACCACGCAAGAACTGTTTTAATGATAGACATGAGGCTATATAATAACTTAGTTATATCTAGTTGAATTTGGGACAGCAGGCAAGGTAATGTGCGACTCTAGATTGATGTTTCACTTGGGTCCACGAAGCTGTCAGTTGGCAAAGTTAACCGGGGTACCGTATTACATGTACTATAACATTATGAGGTAATGAGAGATTGACAGGCGCCCCAATTAGGTGACCAGCAATCCCGCCTGATCTTCAAGGTACCAAGTGTATGGTCTGATACCACAGCCGGTTCTATTCCCATTGGTGGAAAAAAATCACCATCAGTATGGTGATCGTCAGTGTGGAGTGAGGGCAAATGACATTGTCGATGGTGATTTTTCCATCGGATGGCCCCTTGGTTCGACAGGGGTAGACTATATGCCGATAAGAGTTCTCACCCTCTCCTTAGCTCATCGGCATTATCATCATCACCATGATCCCACACCTAGGCGCACTGGTCGCTCATGGGCGTCAAATATAGAAACACCTGAACCAAGTAAGCCGAATGTGTCCTCGGGCACACATACGTCTTATCACGACGATAGGGTAGCAAAGGGATAGAAGTGTGAAGGAAGGAAGCAACCGTGCTTTTAATTAAGATACAGTCCCAGCATTTGCCTGGTGTGAAAATGGGAAACAAGGACAAACCATCTTCAGGTCTGTCGACAGTGAGTTTCGAATCCACTATCTCTCGAGTGCACGCTGATAGCTACGTGACCCAAATCGCACAGTCACATGCCCGTTCAATTATATATCCCTGCAATTTCCATAATCCTGAGAGTATAACCGTACATTTCTAGTTACTTTCCAGAACATGTAGTCATTTGACATTCCTTCAACATCTAGGAATTTACCAGTATCTACAGAAATGCATGCAACAACTCTTGAAAGGAATGAAAGCCCACGTTTCTGTCATGTCCCATCCACTGAAACACTACGCTCTGTTTCTTTTAGGTTTACCTCCTCTTTAGCAGCTTCAGTTATTTCCTCCTCCGCAACATATATGGTAACCAGAGACACGGCTTTGACATGTTCAACCTAAGCAGGTTTTGCAGGTGGTGTAGGTAAGAAATTCATAACTTAATGGTTGCAAATTTTAACTCCTTGAGTTCGACGTTATCCAATTACTCTCATGACTAATCCCCTAATTACTGTCCGGCTTTATAGCTAAATGGTTAGCGTGCTGGCCTTTGGTCACAGGGGTCCCGGGTTCGATTCCCGGCAGGGTCGGGAATTTTAACCATCATTGGTTTAATTTCTCTAGCACGGGGGCTGGGTGTATGTGCTGTCTTCATCATCATTTCATCCTCATCACGACGCGCAGGTTGCCTACGGGTGTCAAATCAAAAGACCTGCACCTGGCGAGCCGAACACCTCCTGGGATCTCCCGGTACTAAAACCATACGCTATTTCATTTTTCCCTAATTACTTCATACATTTTACTATTTTTATTTGAAGCGAAAATGGTTTCAAATTGATGGTCCCTTTGATGACATAACTTCAACTAAACCTGAGATTTTCCTCATTTCTAAGGTGCCAAATGTTTTACAGCATAGAAAACACAGCTCCGAAATTGCATTTTACAGACTTTCATTTTCAGGTACGATGTTATAATTCTGACTGAGATCATTAATATCAGTATTTTTCACTGATGAAATTTTAGAGGCATTAGCTGAAAATGTATTTCCATGAACTTCACTCTCTCTAATTAGGCCTACCAATTTAACACTTCTTTTAAAGCTTATTTCAGTGGAACTTGGTCATCTTTCATCGAGCTGAATGTCCTTTTGGTCCCATATTTTCAACGAATTGTATTCAAAATTAATTATTTGAAACAGTCTTTTACCACCAAACAAAACTCTACACACGAGATTAGAGCTAGTTCAGTTCATGTTTATAGAATTTCCATGTATAGGAAATGACACTGAAGGACATCTGGTGATAAGATATAGAACTAAGTACCACGCTGATGAAATTCGAATCTATGGGCGCAAAATTCAAACGGTATGAACCGAAGAAATTGAATTAAAATGCTATATGACAAAGGGCCACACCCATTTTTCAGTTTAAGTAGTGCACGCCCTAACTTAATTACATCCCAAAGCTAATTTCTTTGATTAAACGTATATAAACTATATAAATTCCAAAGGCTAGACTTTCATAAAATGCAAACAAAACAAAGATAGTACATTTTCGCATGAAACGTCGCTTTCAACGTGAACTAACACCCGAGAGGCTCGATTACTTATTATCTGTTCTTTACTTATATTTAAAAACATTACAAGAACACGTGTAAAAGGAAGTATTTAATATACAAGGATGTTATATTACGTCATGTCAACCATGTTTTGCTGGGCAAATGCGTATTGCTCCCAAAGTTTTGAAATATACATAGAGAAAGGTATATCATACTCTGAATAGTTTTATTTACACCAGTAAATTAGGGTTGAGTATAGATGGTTGGACCGTCATAAATAAAAACTCAAGGCAAAAAGTAAATCTCGAGATACTTGCGCCGGTATTTTTATAAAGAATACAAATCATGTATGTATATATCTATTGACGCTGAAGGGAGGATGAATATTTGAATAGCAATGGGTGAAATGATTCCCTGTAAGTAGAATACAGTAACTTTAATCATTTCCTTTTCCATTTAAAACCTCAAGTTATCAGTTGGGAGTTATCGTCCGTGTGTGTTATATTTCAAATATAGAATTGTGACATAGGTTTATATTGTTTAGTCCCTTCCAAGGATACACAAAGTTCACATAAGTAGAAACAAGTCCCACACCATAGATTTAAAAGTCTTTTCAAACAATACATTTTTCCTTTGTCAGACTTAAACATAGTTTTCTGTAAATGCTATTTTCACTTTGAAACATTATTATTTCATGCACATTCTGGGATATTATGATCTATATTATTCTTGTCTCACAGAGTGGTTGAGTCTTTTTCAAAAATATTTCTCTTTTAACTTTTTAATCTCAATTATGCATTTTACATTGTAAAATATGTCGTATAATAAATAGCGGTCTGTAGAGTATGTAAGAGTGCTTATGATACAATATTTTCGATTTGTGTAAATGTTGCTTGAAGGTCTAAGAACTTTTCAGTTCAAATTGCGAGTCATTATGATTATCTGAGAGAAGTGGGGATGTAGGTCAGGTGTTTATCAATTCACATCACACTATGGCACATAAGAGGTTGCTGTTGATGATCATATGAATCATTTGTAGATTTTAAGTTACTGCAAAGTAATAGGTGACACACTTAACTACAAACAGTAACAGAGAGAGAGACAAATGATGACAGGATGTGGCCGTGTTGAAGGACCGTATACTGCTTGCCAGGGATACGACGCCGTCATGGCGGGACGCTACTCGTCTCACTTGTGGTATTAGACACTCATCGTGTTCCCGCTGGGAACTGTTCCTTTTGCAGCGCGCCGCGTGTTCTCCTAGACAAGCAATGTAGGCGATTGCATGCGGAACGTAGCTCTGGTCGAAGGAACCGGAGAACAGTAGCGAAGCCAGAGGTCCTTGAGCGTAAACTGGGACGTCCTCACCTCCATGGGTCGCCCATTGCCGGGGTACTGCAGCACCATGCGCCGTATTACGTTCGGAACTCAAGTTGTTTGGAATCTGGCGAGGTGATATAAAGCCTGGACCGTTGCCATACAACAATGTCGAGTATGGAAGACCATCCACGTCTGATACTTTTCCGTCAATTCCTGAAACAGTAAAATTATGTAATGGTCATTAAAATTACATTGAATTCACCTTCAACAGTAATTCTAAGCTTCAATGTTTCCCATGTGAGCAATATGGAGTTAACTGCAAAGCGAAAGAGAATTGTTAACATTGTTTGTTGATGAAACTGATCCATTCACGGCTCAGTTACCTCCAGAATATATCCATCATTTCTAAAAATATTATTTATTTATTTACTTAATATTTATTTATGCATGCATGCATACATTTCTCCTACCGGTATTCCTTTTATTAAATTAATGATGTTTTCCAAATTTTTATAAAACTGAAAATACTGTAAACAATGATTCATATTGTGCTCAAAATGTATTGAGAGTTCCTTAGGTGTTGGGGAGTAACATGAATAACTTTTTAGTTCGTGCTTGACTAGAGACACGGATTTTTATAAATACCATTTCATTATCATTCAGAAGCTACTTTTATCAGCGTTGGTTTGCGTTGTTTGTTGTAAAAATTTGGAGGTTGACTTATTCAAACAGTCTAAGTTAACAGTAATGTACCTGGAATGTTGAAGGACATGAAACGTAATTTTTAATTTATATTTCACTCTCATTTGGAGAAATGGAAGCTGATCATTGCCTAGTTCTAAGTGGCTGGAAGGAAACACCATGCACGTATTTTGGCTCTTAAACATTCATTGGTCAAGAAAATCCTAACCTCGCAATTGGATTATATTATCTGGATGATGCCCGTTTGCATGGCTAACTGGTAAGCGTGCTGGTCTTTGGTTTAAGGTGTCCTGAGCTTGATTCACGTCCAGGTCGAGGCTTATAAACTGAATTGGTTAATTCCCTTCTCTCGGGGGCTGGGTGTGTGTGCGTGCCTTAGAATTCATCATGGTAAGGGCCTCATCCTCATAGACGTGCAGGTCGCTTGTACACGTCAAATCAAAAGACATGCACCAGGCATCTCCATAGACCACACGCCATTATTATTATTATCATAATACCATGAACATTGGATACATTTATAGTCTTCAAAATTCGAATGTATAATCAGTTTTGGAAGGGACAAAGGAATTCGTAAATTTTAGCAATTTTTGCGCATTATTGTACTGAAACTACTCAAAATTTCTCTACAAAACCTATATACGGTAAAAGTGGCTAAAACGGGACTGTCGGCCTAAGACGGGTTTTTTTAAGTTGTATACACTGTGCTGCCACCTTCCGGAAAACTATCAGATCTCGAGGAGCAGCTCGAGGTTGCACAGCGCCTGCGATTTCAGATTATAGCTATTGCTCACCGTACTGATTTTTCTTTTCTGTTATATTGAAAATCTTGACAGGTAAACTACAATTTCAAATATATTAGTTCTTGAATATCAGGCATTATAACGGTTTTTAAGGCATTCATTTTTGTGATTACGGAGGAGATACAAGAAATAATTAACGAATGATCATTCACACACAGGGGCAAGATGAGTACGTCCCAATTTTGCAATTTTAAAGTTTAGTTTTGTGACGAATTCAGTTTTGATTACCTATATTTTACACTTGAAAATACCTCCCAATGTTGAACCATAGTAATGTAATGAAAGAAAGAGAAGAAAAGGTGATTAACAATCCATTGTATAACTTAAACCATTTAACCTCTCCTCTATTTCCGAAATTTTTTTCCATGTGGGTGAAGTGAAAAATAATTCACAAGGTCGTCGGCGTGGCAGAACTACCATTCCAACTGAATTACCATTCAGAAAAGCCTTGATAACTTAAACAGAAAAACGTGCAGTTCCATGTTAAAATAACCTGGACCTCGAACAATGCAACAGGATACCTAAAGAGAGCCAGCCTATTCTTCATCAGAAAATGAATAAAGGTTTTTCCGTAAAAGAATGTGACGGTGCTGAGCGAATTTCCTGTTGCCATTTATTCTCTGAACCAAAAGAAAGGTGGGTTATGTGTGTTGAATTGCAAGATTGAACTTACTGTGCATCTGGCGGGGAAGAAGACGCCGTGTATGTGTAAATCGTGGTGTAACGTATTGCTACCTCCATGATGCCGGACTCGCTGGCTGAACGGTCAGCGTTCTGGCCTTCGGTTCAGAGGGTCCCGGGTTCGATTCCCGGCCGGGTCGGGGATTTTGACCTTAATTGGTTAATTCCAATGGCACGGGGGCTGGATGTATGTGTTGTCTTCATCATCATTTCATCCTCATCATGGCGCGCAGGTCGCCTACGGGTGTCAAATAGAAAGACCTGCATCTGGCCTGCCGAACCCGTCCTCGGATATCCCGGCACTAAAGGCCATACGACATTTCATTACCTCCATGATTCCCATGAGACGTCGCCAATATTTTAAGAAATATATTTTTGAATTTTGCGTGTTAAATTTGGAAATTTTATTTTAATGTACTTTTATAGACACGATTATTAACAGCATTTAATATATTATTGTTAAGGATAATGTCCTGAATTACGTATACCACAATGTTTCCAGCTTTTCCCTCTTTACTTATACCAACATTTAAATAATTTTTATGTTGTATATGTCATTCAACAAAGGAGGTGGAGAGAGAATTATATCTGCCTTTACAACTTTCCTTTCGCCGTTGTACGTTACTAACTGTCGCCGAGGGAGTTTAAATATCAACAATACTGTTTTGAAAAACATTTAAATATCACACATACTCATTATTTTTATGAAAATCTGTATTCGTACACAACATTATATATTCGCAATTTATATTTTTAGTGAAGTTAGCATTCACTATCCTCTTTTACACTTTTAATAATAATTATGGATTGGGAAACAAAATGAGAACGAAAAATAAGAAAAAAAATCATAATAAAAGTGAGACACAGTAAATCTAGTAAAATTAAGGGCATATAATGTAAAATGCAATTGAAATTTCGAAGAATGTATCCACCCTTAATTAAAATTTTAATTAATGATTTGTGAACTGGCATTAAAAGTGAGATATTAAAACTGGGCTATTAAAGCGCAAAATGGAAAATGTAATGAAGGAATTTACGACTCCATACCTTCAGGCACAAACATAATGTTGCAGTTCTAGCTCAATTAAATTTAATTAAAACGTAGGACAAAGGAAGATTGAGTATAAGAATAGACAAAAGATGATTTTACTCACTGTTCTTGAACAACACATTTATTATATTAAAATATTCTGTAAACATGAAATTTCCCATTTTAACGTAAACTTAATCATCTTAAGCACTTGGTTTGTTGTTTTGCCCTGCTTAGAGAATTTCACTCCCCTATTTTAATGTCCTTGCAGTATCGGTATCATTTAGCTTGTCAACTCTAAAATATCTCTGTTATTTCTACCATTAAGTGAGGACCGACTACTTTGACCTACCAAAATGCGATATTTCAATTGATATTTTCATTTAAAATATAACTTCTCTCTTTAAAACAGTGCAAAATGTTTGTTATTATGTCCAGTATTTTTGGACCAAGTATTGGATGTAGATAAAGTATAATACTGACCAAGTATAGGATGTAAATATGGTATGGTACTGACCAAGTATAGGATATAAATAAGGTATGTTACTGACCAAGTATAGGATGTAAATAAGGTATGGCACTGACCAGGTATAGGATGTAAATAAGGTATGGCACTGACCAAGTATAGGATGTAAATAAGGTATGGTACTGACCAAGTATAGGATGTAAATATGGTATGTTACTGACCAAGTATAGGATGTAAATAAGGTATGGCACTGACCAAGTATAGGATGTAAATAAGGTATGGAACTGACCAGGTATAGGATGTAAATAAGGTATGGCACTGACCAAGTATAGGACGTAAATAAGGTATGGCACTGACCAAGTATAGGATGTAAATAAGGTATGGCACTGACCAGGTATAGGATGTAAATAAGGTATGTTACTGACCAAGTATAGGATGTAAATAAGGTATGGTACTGACCAAGTATAGGATGTAAATATGGCATGTTACTGACCAAGTATAGGATGTAAATATGGTATGGCACTGACCAAGTATAGGATGTAAATAAGGTATGGCACTGACCAGGTATAGGATGTAAATAAGGTATGTTACTGACCAAGTATACGATGTAAATAAGGTATGGCACTGACCAGGTATAGGATGTAAATAAGGTATGTTACTGACCAAGTATAGGATGTAAATAAGGTATGGTACTGACCAAGTATAGGATGTAAATAAGGTATGGTACTGACCAAGTATAGGATGTAAATAAGGTATGTTACTGACCAAGTATAGGATGTAAATAAGGTATGGAACTGACCATGGCACCGAAGCAGGGCCTTTATCGGTAATTTTGTTGGTTGTTTTCCGTAACTTTTGTTTTTCTGAACAGTTTCCCTGATAACTCTGAAAGTTTTTATGATACTAAGATAAAATTTTGCATGCTTGTGTATTTCAAAGTGAAAATAAGAATATATATATATTAGAGTTATTGAGCCGCATTCGCCGGTTAAGTTTAAAAATATATTTCCAAGTGAATAATGAAAAAAATGATTTCATGAAAAAATTTATACTTGATGGGCTTCACTGATTCTAGTATATGCTGTAGTTATAACATTACTAATCATTTAAAAATAATCATAGAAAAATATTCATATGTTTAGAAGTTATCAGTGAAACGGCAAAATAGTGGCCACGATACACCGCCATTTTCAATAATTAGTTACATATAATGGCTTAAAGATGAACCTTTCCAAAACAAAAGTCATGTCCCAACAAGTGGGTCAAAGCAGGAATTGTGAACATCAACAACATGCCGTTAGAGAAGGTCAGTGAATATATTTATCTGGGCCAGTTGATGAATATGAAAGGTGATATAGGACCAGAAATTTTTCGACGCAATAAGCTAGGATGGCAGGCGTATGGAAGAAACTCAACTGTCTTCAGATCAAATATGGCAGTAAATGTGAAGAAAATAGTTTGATCAGTGCATTCTACCTTTGCTGACTTATGGCTGTGAGACCCGGACACTGAACGAATTTACGAAAGGGAAACTTAAGACAGCGCAGAGAGGCATGGAAAACTCAATGCTGGGTTTTAAAGGAAATATAAGGAGAGATCAATCACTAAAGTTAATGACATTCTTGAGAGAATAGCCACCTTAAAATGACAATGGGCTGGACACATTTCCCAAAGGGAAGATGACAGATGGACGAAGATAGTGTTAGAATGGAGTCGAAGAGATCATCAAAGGCATAGAGGAAGACCTCCAGACAGATGGGACAAAGACATCAAGAGAATAGATGGTACTACCTGGCAGAGAACTGCTCGAGACCTGGAGAGTTCTGCTAAAGACTTACCTGAGTTCACGACTTAAAGAGGCCACATCACGTAATGATAGAATTGGCTGATGATGATGATGATGATGATGAATGACATAGGTTTATATGATTTCTAAATATGTGGGCATATTATTAAGGAATAACGTGTTTGTCATACTGAGTTTCCTTTTAGTTTCATTTCCATTGCTGCGGTAAAAGGTTTCATAGACCGTATTGTAATCTGTTCAAAGGTGCAGGTAACCCCCTTAAATATCCTACTATTTTATTTCATCATCCATATTCACTTAAACGTTAGAAAGCCAGTTTTCTTTTTATCGCACTTAAAATTGGAAACATGAGAAGTTTCAATCTAGTAATCAATTATAACCAAGTGATTTGGCTGCATGGTTTGAGCTCTGTAGCTACTAGCTTGAATTCTGAAGGTGGGTTTTCTGTTGTTTCCCATTATCACAGTAGACAAAAGCCAAGGTTACTTCTTTCCTAGTCCTAGCCCTTGCCTGTCCCATAGTCGCCACAAATAACTATCGGAATTGGTGCGACGTTACATCATCAGAAATAATAATAATAATAATAATAATAATAATAATAATAATAATAATAATAATAATAATAATAATAACATAACTGGTAGTTACTTTGTTTTGCAGTAAGCTGAATGATCCAGAACTTACTATTTCCGTCTAAAATTCCTCACTAATATCGAATATGCACCTTTGCGGCAGCGATTATTTGCGAGTTAGAAACGAGGTTCACTAACTTTATTCTTTCTTTCTTAATCTGTTCACCCTCCAGGGTTGGTTTCTCCCTCGGACTCAGCGAGAGACCCCACGTCTACCGCCTCAAAGGCAGTATCCTGGAGCGTGAGACTTGGGTCTGGAAATACAACTGGGGAGGCTAGATAGATAGATATTGTTGATTTTAACTGGCAAAGTTAGGGACACGTGTCCCTGTCTTACACTTAACCAGTGAAATGCATAAGTAACATAAAATAAGAATATTTGAAAAATTAATTAAAGAAAGAGAAAAAAAATGACAATGCTACTGTGCTATCCTACTGTACATAACTGGAAGTTACTATGTTTTGCAGTAAGCTCAATGATCCAGAACTTACTATTTCCGTCTGAAATTCTTCAGTACCAATACCTCGCCCAGGCGACCTCACCGGCTATGCTGAACAGGGGCCTTGTGGGAGGATGGGAAGATTGGAAGGGATAGACAAGGAATAGGGAACGAAGAGGCCAGGAGGACAAGTGGGAAACCAAGGAAAATCACTTCCAGGATGACTGAGATGGGAATCGAACCCACCTATACTTAGTTGACCTTCTGAGGGTGAGTAGACCCCGTTCCAGCCCTCGTGCCACTTTTCAAATTTCGTGGCAGAGCCGGGAATCGAAACCGGGACTCCGGGGATGGCAGCTATTCACGCTATCCACTGCACGACAGAGGCTTTATACCGCCTTATATCTCAACACTGGTGAATACCTTGGATAATAAACTTCAGGCCATTAAATCCCTTTATTTCCTTGGAAACATACCAAATTTGAAATAATCTCAAAATTCTATGATCGAGCTCGATAGCTGCAGTCGCTTAAGTGCGGCCAGTATCCAGTATTCGGGAGATAGTAGGTTCGAACCCCTCTGTCGGCAGCTCTTGAAGATGGCTTTCTGTGGCTTCCCATTTTCACACCAGGCAAGTGCTGAGACTGTACCGTAATTAAGGCCACGGCCACATCCTCCCCATTCTTAGGCCTTTCCTACCCCATCGTCGCCATAAGACGTATCTGTGTCAGTGCGACGTAAATCAAATTGTAAAAACAACAAAAACACACCAACTTACCACTACTGAACTGTGTTGAATGTTATGATACTGGCCAAGTATAGGATGTAAATAAGGAATGATACTGACCAAGTATAGGATGTAAATAAGTTATCACATTGACCAAGTATAGGATGTAAATAAGTTATAATACTGACCAAGTATAGGATGTAAATAAGTTACGATACTGACCAAGTATAGGATGTAAATAAGTTATGATACTGACCAAGTATAGGATGTAAATAAGTTATGATACTGACCAAGTATGGGATGTAAATAAGGAATGATACCGACCAAGTATAGGATGTAAATAAGTTATGATACTGGCCAAGTATAGGATGTAAATAAGTTATGATACTGACCAAGTATAGGATGTAAATAAGTTATGATACTGACCAAGTATAGGATGTAAATAAAGTATGATACTGACCAAGTATAGGATGTAAATAAGGTATGATACTGACCAAGTATAGGATGTAAATAAGTTATGATACTGACCAAGTATAGGATGTAAATAAGTTATGATACCGACCAAGTATAGGATGTAAATAAAGTATGATACTGACCAAGTATAGGATGTAAATAAGGTATGGCACTGACCAGGTATAGGATGTAAATAAGGTATGATACTGACCAAGTATAGGATGTAAATAAGTTATGATACTGACCAAGTATAGGATGTAAATAAGTTATGATACTGACCAAGTATAGGATGTAAATAAGTTATGATACTGACCAAGTATAGGATGTAAATAAGTTATGATACTGACCAAGTATAGGATGTAAATAAGTTATGATACTGACCAAGTATAGGATGTAAATAAGTTATGATACCGACCAAGTATAGGATGTAAATAAAGTATGATACTGACCAAGTATAGGATGTAAATAAGGTATGATACTGACCAAGTATAGGATGTAAGTAAGGTATGATACTGACCAAGTATAGGATTTCCTTTTGGAGTAGCCAGACCTCCCATGGTGAGGACGTGTGAGTGGTCCGCCGTCAGTACAACGAGTGTCTCGTTGAGGTTCACCAGTGGTAGCAGCGCCATGACCGCTGTCTCCATAGCCAGCGTCTCGTCCAGGGCCCGATAGGCATTGTTGTAGTGGTGAGCGTGGTCTATGCGACCTCCTGAAATAGTTTATCTAGTTCTAAATATCATTATATGTAAATTACAGTTAATTCCCTCTGTGTTCCCACAAATTCAGTCTATACCCTCACTAATATATAAATCTGAATGAAGGTTGGTTTGTTTGTCTTTCTTGGTGTAAAATCTACTTGAGAAGTAAGCTGAAATCTAGTAAGAATCTAGATATTGTTTTCGATTAACACGTACGTAATTTTCATTTGAATATCCAGACCTATTTTACGACCATTTATATATCGTCCCTTATAAAGAACACTGCGTAACGGTCAATGATATTCCTATCCACTATGTTCCTTAAGTCTGGTCACGCCTTCCAGCCACATACTGATATGTAGTCCATCAGAACAATTTTCGCTCAGTTCATTTTCCTATGCGCGTGTGTAAATGAAAATGAACCTTACTGTACCGTACTGTAGGAATGCAGGTTTGCATGACATAACTCCCTCCGAGAGTATGGTCTATTTAAGGTTTATTTATCTTTACACAAGCGCATAGGAAAATGAACTCAACGAAAATTGTTCTGATGGACTGCATATCCTTGTGTGGTCCGGAGGCGTAACCAGACTTAAAACTTTACTGCATAAATTACTTTTAAGTTTCCATTTGGTGACGAAAATTTCAAGCTTTAAGTTTCAAATTGCGTTCATTTTCTTAGACTTTACCACCTCAACCGTTTGAGGCTCTCAGCTCGGCGATTTCTGAAAGTCAGAAATTATTTCGGCAGAGTTGGACTTACGCGAGAGGACATCTCAGATCCAGCTCGGTACAGATATCAATCAACAATGTCAACTACTTCGTTGAAAAATTAAAGCAGAACATCGGATGGGTGGAGGAAAGAAGACAGGTTATTAGAGAAGAAATGCAGCTATTTGTGACTTGCGAAAGAGGCTTCCAAAATACATAGGTTAATTGACGTGATCCCCAATGACCCTAAACTAGTTAAAATAATATTATTATTAATCTTGTTGAGAATGTGTCTGACTCCTATTTATACCCATCGTTAACGTCCCTTTTTATGCAACTCCTTTAACATGTAAATGCGCAATTTCGTGGAAAATTATTACAGTTGCGAAGAATATGTATAAGACTTTTTTCTGTAGAAAATCGAATTGTAATTTCACTCGATGGGATTTATTTTATGATAGAACTAACCGATAACTAAATATTTTGTTTCGTAATGATAAAATATACGCTGCCTTCTGACCCCAACTTGGCAGGTTCGACCCTGGCTCAGTCCGGTGGTATTTGAAGGTGTCCAAATACGTCACCTTCGTGTCAGCAGATTTACTGACAGGACTAAATGCTGGCACCTAGACGTCTCCGAAAACCGTAAAATTAGCTAGTGGGACGTAAATAAAATATTATTTTTATTATTATTAACATCACCGAACCTCTGTAGCTCAGACGGCTGCGCGCTGGCTTCTCACCACAGCGTTCCGTGGTTCAAATCCCGGTCACTCCATGTGAGATTTGTGCTGGACAAAGCAGAGGCGGGACAGATTTTTCTCCGGATAGACCAATTTTCTCTATATTTCATTCCAGCAACACTCTCCAATATCATTTCATTTCATCCGTCATTCATTAATCCTTGCCCCAGAGAAGTGTGACAGGCTTCGGCAGCCGGCACAATTCCTATTCTCTCCCTAGATAGGGACTTCAATCATTCCATTCCTGACCCGGTCGAATGACTGGTAACAGGCTGTGGATTTTCATTTTTCATTATTATTGTCACTACTGAACCGGTGGTACACCCTCTCCGTGCATTTAAACTGAGCGCATTTTAGAAGGCAATCTGCAATACGTATAGTGAACTGTCTAGCACAAGAAGGCTCTAACTTTATAATCAGGTGTCTCTACTGTCGACTTATGTGCCCCCTCTGGTGAGACGATGGACAATTAATTTTTAAGAGAATTTTGGTATTTATCAGTGGGCTAAAATATATTGTTTTCATATTGTTTTTAGTGTTCTTAGGTTACTAGCACTGCTATCCCTTCCTTCTTCATGTACATTTTCCACCAATCAGGAATTTTGTATATTTATTAAATTAACCAGTCACAATCAGGATGTGTACAGTGCTTTGGCCCAGATAGTTCTGGAACCTTCCTCTCCGTTATAAAAGCTGGGACCTTTTGGGGCATGTTGGTTTTCCATAACTCCAGTCACGAGGTTTAAAGTGTGTTCGTAGAGGAGGCAGGGGGCTAACCTTGCCCATCTCCGGAAGGCCCACCAGTAAGTAATGGCAGACATATTTTAATCATTTAATAGTTTCAGAAAACTAATTTGAGGGAATGATTTCAAAATTATTTCTTAATATAATACTCAATATTTCAATGTAAATTTTCGAACAAGTGTAAAGACCTTGGTCTAACTTAATGAATAAAGAGTGTGAACCCTCTTTTAATTCCCATTCAACTTCGTTTTGGGGTGACTATGATTTCGTAAACTTTAACATTTATCTCTTTTTTTTAATTAAAAACTTTCTCTCCATCTAGGCACCTCCGTAGTATATATAGGCTTAGCCTCTATAACTTTAGGCCATGCCCGCATGGGGTTTGTAAGGATTTTCAAGTGTATTTCACAGGAGGAACAGTGTTCACCTCCTAGCATTTTGGTTTACCTTTTCTGTTGATCACTAACGCCACGTAGAATGTGCGCTTATTGCCTCTCTTAAAGTTTAACTTCATATTTAAATGTAACTTAGGCTGTCGAGCGAGTAAGACAGTGAAAACTGTTTATATTTTATCTAATGTACTGCACTTGGAGAGGCTTGATTGCAATAAGTTTTGGAGTGGAATCTCTTAGAGAGTTAATTGTGCGGCGCAAAGATGCTCTTTTGTAATTTGTAACTTGGGAGCTTAAAGCTCATTCTATACTCGATTGTTCTAGGGTTTTCTAACACCGTTACTAGAGCTGACAAGCTAACCTTTATCTATCCAATTGTTATTTGGTGTTTATCGTCCAAGCCATTCAGAAAAAAGGAAATAAATAAAATTTCAAAATTTTGAGTTTTAAATTATACTTTGATCTATTCTCTGTCCACCCATTCATGCCCATACCTTCTTACACCTCTATCCTCCACGAAAAATCCGTAAAAAGTGGTAGCAGAGCGTGGTTGAATAGGCCTGAACAAAGCCCCTTCTGATGGCCGATCATAGAATATGATATCGAATTCTAAACATTTTTTGTCTCCGGAATTTTCCAAATTTTGTCAACTTTTCCTTCACTGTGTCTGGTTCTGCAGAAGTCCTTGCATCGTGGTATCTGCGCAAGGAGGAATTACTTTATGAACTTTTAATTAGAAAGTGACAATATGGTGGCACGGTTGCAACACACGCAGCTAGACTTAAAGAATCTTTAGATTTTCCCATCTGTGTTCCGGTGTATGAGGAAAAGGAAATTGATGTGGCTATGTCCACCATCACCGCTAATGTCACCGATCTTGCCTCTGTTCTAAGTTTTTGAAGTAGTGAGCCCTCTGGAAATCAACTAAAGCATGTTCCAGCTAGATTATTTCATTTCTATAATAGGGCTAGGGACCTATTTTCTCTGAAACGTAAGGAAGACCACGCTAGTATGGCTAATACTCTAGTTGAACACATTTCTGAGTAGTTAAATAAGGTCAACCAATTGTTATCTGGAGCCGTTAATACTAAGGGTGATTATCTTCCACCAGTAAATGTCCAATCTGAAGAGGATGCTAGTACGTCTGCTGAGAGTAGAGCCTCTGTTGACCCACAACAAACTTCTACCTCATCTGACCACAACTTCTTCCATTCATCATCAATAATGCAGCTTTTGAACCCCCCTCAGTCTCCAGCGCCGACTCCGATATCACCAGGTTTCAGTGAGGCTGAGTCATTCTGCTCAAGAAGGAGCATTCTCTTGATCCCAACTGTTGTTACATAAGGGTATTCTGATACTACGTTCCACTCAGTTCTTGTTGGGCACATGCCTCTGAATTTCTTATCTGCTGTCAAATCGAAGGTGAAAATTGGACATTGATCCTAACTGTTGTTACATAACGGTATTCTGATACTACGTTCCACTCAGTTCTTGTTGGGCACATGCCTCTGAATTTCTTATATGCTGTCGAATCGAAGGTGAAAATTGGACACAACCGAATAGTTTTGAATCGCCACTTTCTCAATTTTACGTATTTGGATCAAAATCTCGTCAAATAAATAGGGGTGTGACATCGGCTTCTGTAATAAAATTTTTAATGTGGGATGTATGCATCATAAAATATGAGAGTTGTAAGGAGAAAGTACCCATGAGCGGTTTAGTTATAAGAAAATAGAATAGGAACGTTGAGGAGAGACATGAAATATGAAAGTAAGGCAGCGAAGCACATCAGTGCAGATACTACAATAATATTCTAAACGTTTTCGGACAGAGAAGGAATTCCACTCACTGAATGTTTACGAACATGCTTAGGGACAGTTATTCACAATATTATATTTAAATTCTATAAAGCATTATTTTAAAATTATTAACATTTCGTCCGTAAACAGTTAGTGTGAACAGGTGGTTCAAACTTCCAGTTTGTTGTCAGTTTGACGGTTTCTTCTCCGTGAAAAAGGACAAACCACCAGTGGCGTATACTGAGGGCTACCAAGGCTATCAGTGAAGCCCAAATCTCAATTGAGGGCCGATGACCTTCGATGTTAGGCCCCTTAAAACAACAAGCATCATCATGCAATCTCAATTGAGAATGTTTGAAGTCTAAAACACATTGTAATGTAAGCATCTGACACATTGTTCCATTTATAAAACTTGAAAGCAGCGAGAAAAAACGTCAAACGTGTTTCTGAGAGCTAGGTATCGGAGACTGATATTACAGCCCAGACTCTCGTCCCTCTCCCCTCGACTCACCTAGCGCGGCTTGCTGCCGTATATCGGATAGAAGCGGGAACCGGGGGATAGGTGTGCTAGGCTTCGGTCTGTCAGATCGCCACTGCTATCAACCATGCGTTACTCATCGTATATACTTCCCCACCTCACGCATCTAACTTAATCATATAGATAACAGAGTGCTCGTTTTTCACTCCCGTTTACTTCTACATCCTTGTAGGAAGACACTGCAGGGCAGTTGTTATAGGAGCAATATAGTTTTCGTTTTATAGGCAGATCTGCTAAAATGAAATGCGATCTTTCAGGTTTAGTGTTCTCTTTTGTTGGTTGGAATAGAACCCGTGATCATGGGGTCGGACCCCACCACTGATCTCCCGAGGAAGCTAATTAGCCAGTGAACAGTGGGTACGTCTGCTGTAAAATTCAATATTTTTATTTAATAATAATAATAGTAATAGTAATAATAATAATAATAAGAAGAAGAGGAATAAGAAGAATGGTGGTGACCTAATAAGCATAAAATGAATGGCGAAGACGTCATAAATACCCAGTCCCCAAACCAAGGGAATTAACAGCATGAGGGGGTTGATTCTGAAAATTGAACCTGGGCCATCGGACAAAAAGCAAGCATTGTATCCAATTAACCACAATGCCGGACTTTAATTTGCTAAACCTTAGGCTACCATCTCCACTGATCAGCGGTTGAGCATTGGGAGTAGGAGAGACCAGGGCAGTAGCTTGTTAAACAGCTTTGAGAACACAGCAGGCTACTCCGTTGGCTATTGGCTGCAGCTCAAAACCCTGAAGGCTTGACGTTCACTAAACCAACCATCGAAAAGGGGTAACCTAGTCTCGTGGTATCCCACGTCTTGATCCCAGCATACGCCATTGCAAACCACCTGTATCTTCGTAAGCTGTGTACTAAGGATGGCCCCACAGATAACACACTAGACCAATGCAATTCTGTACATAGTACAATGAATTCGTCGGTTATTTCTTCAACCACATCAGTGCAGATATCGAAACAAGGGTGTTTCTTCCGAATCCTGAACAGAAGCAGTATTCCGTTAAGTCAATATACGACGCATTATCCTTGTCATTTACAAAAATAAGGATCGAATTGGATCGAGAAAACACGAATCCTCCAATTTATAGCAACTTCATGGTGCAGTGCGACATATCTTCTCTGCAGTGTTTAAAATGTGCTGTTCCTAAGGTCTTCAGCGAAGATCAGAATGCTTCAGTATCGGTAGAATTCATACTGCTTAGCCGCAATATACAGCAATCTATCGTTCCATGGTAAACAGCTGTGAGGACGCACTCAACTATAAACTTTAACCATTTCCTATGAGGTTCGTAACCGATGGAAATTTTTAGAGATGACTGTACAATGGATTTACAGTGATGAAGTCTAAACATGACTTCATCACTGTAAATCCATTGTACTCTCGAAGGATATCGTTAATTCTTGAAAGGTGAAGGGAATGAATGTACAGTACATAAGTACATAATTTTCATTTTACATTTCATAATTATTGCACTATCCTTTACATTGGATTCTTTGAATAACTCAAAACGCTTTTAAGAGGTGTTTACTGATTGAAAACATATGGAACACATGTAACAATAGGCTACGTCTCATTGTAAATTTCAACGCGAATAGTGGAAGCTGTGTGTTGTTAATGAGTTTGGATTGTGAATGCCTAAACACAGCATTTTCCTTTAAGAAGCAAACTCGCTGCATTTGTGAATTATATGAAGAGTGTGCAGACGGTGAATCAAAGATTTGGAGGCATATCGCCGAATAATCAAATGGAAATGTTGTATGCTCATTCTCAAGTGGAATTTCAAACACAGTTCATTAATATGTTCAAGAATATGCAAAACAATTTTCTAGACAAATTCATCTGCCATAATCCTATTAAAAAGTACCTTGGAGTAATCCTGAACTGGACTCTTGTTACGATTAGGTGTCATTTGATATGTCTGTTAGGTCATCAGCCCAGAGGCTGGTTGGATCCTCAAATAGCACCACCAAAAGTTATGCGGTTATAAGGAAACCGCAAAAACCAATGGCAGCACCAAAATGAGGCGTACTAGGCAAGACGAGGAGTGAGGTAGTTTGCCATTGCTTTCCTCACTGGGTCAGAAAGTGCTGTTGCAACACGACTGACCCTATGAGCAACACGTTTCGTAACACTCAGATGCACTAGTCGTGCTCTGAATGCCATTACTCAGCACCACCCATACCATAGCAGCTTCCATATTTTCACAGCCATGGATGAGACTGGGACTTCGGTGAAAGCTACACTTTACTCTGGCCTGTGCCAAGAGATGGATACAAAAGTACTGCATCCATCAAGAAATGGCAGCAGGCAAGTCATTTGATAAGGAGAAGAGATATATCGATAGGGTAAATCTTCTGATACTCAGAATATGATCTGTTCGTTTTCGAGGGAATTTTACGGGGTAAGAAAGGTGAAGGGAAACCAAGATTTTAGCGTGAAAATTCTATTAGAATAGATGTAAGATCCAGTAGTTAATAGGAATGAAAAGTTTTTCACAGGATGTTGTGATGAGGGGGACTGCTTCATACTAATGGAGTTAATATTCATCAACATGAAGAAATTGGCCTACCATAAAATTTAGGCTAGACAACACTGAGTGGCCTAAAGTCACGGGATGAGGTGTCTCATTAGAAAATGTGCCGTGTATGAACTCTTCGCGTTTCGGCTAGCTGCAGCGTAGCTGAGCACTCTTGTCACAGACACTAGTGTCGCAAAGATGGCAACACGTCGCGTGTTGACTGACTTTGAACGCGGGATGATCACCAGTGCACGGCTCATGCGTCATAACATTGCGGAAATGACAAGCGAATTCGTGTTTCCAAGGTCAACAGTGTCGTGGGTGGATCTTTAATATCGCAGAGATAATGTTATTACCCGCGTTAACCGCCGCACGGCGAGACAACAGTTGTTTAATGAACGGACATCACGTCGCCTCCGCAGAACCATAGTGGGCGCTCGACGGGCTACTGTGAGTCAGATCACCACCCAGTTGAATGTTGAGAGTCAGGAATCCATTTCCACCAGGACTGTAAGGAGGCAACTGCACCGCATAGGCTTCACCAGCCGACGACGACAAGCTCTTGTCCCTTTGCTGACACCTCAATACAGAGCTCAACGGCGTGCATGGGCCCGCGACATCGGCAATGCACCATGGAACAGTGGCGGCGTATGGTATGGTCCGATGAATCTCTGTTCCAGTTGTATCGAACTGATGGGCGCGTGAGAGAGTGGCATATGTCCCATGAAGCGATGTATCCTGCGAGTCTACAGGGATGTTTCCAGAGAGGACGTGGCTCAATTATGGTCTGGGCGGCGTTCTAACTGTCACAATTAGGCCCCATTTTCTTGCTGCAGGGAGCGCTGATAAGTGCACGTTATTTGTGCATTCTTTCAGACCACCTACATCCCATTCTGGCGCTAGAATATCCTGATGGAGGTGCCATGTTTCGACGGGCCAATGCGCTATGTCACCACTCTGTGGTGGCACGCAGGTCGTTGGAGGAGTTCTCCAGAGAATTTACGACCATGAATTGGCCCTCCAGATCCCCCGATCTTAATGCAATCGAGCATTTATGGGATGCTGTTGATGCTGGTGTACGCGCCATGAGTTCCGCACCAACTACACGAGACCAATATTGTGGGTAGTAGTGCAAGATGCTTGGGTCTAGATTCCTCCAGAAAAATTCGAAAGCCTTATAGAGTCGATGACTCACCGTATTGCTGCCTTTTTGTGGGCGCGCAGAGCAGCAACTCGTTATTAACATCACATTCAGTGTCTTCCCATGACTTTTGACCACTCAGTGTAATTGTTTACAATGCAGTATATCTTCTGGTGTGAACTAGAAAAAGTTTCTTAAAATTTCATTGATTTGCCTCAGTCTCATATGTGGCTTCAAAAATATAAACATGTGAATATAGGGGCAATATAAATAATATATATGCATGCAATTTGTGACATGTGTGGTGTTAAGGTGTCGTGGAATCCAATGATGCTACTGTTGTGAATCAACCACCTTTCGGGCTAAGTACACAAAATGCATTGAAATTGACCTTGGTGTTTCTACTCATCTGATGGAGGTATATAAAATCTCTCATGCATAATTATTGCATAGTTCATTTTTCATGATTTAACATTTTGATGCTTTTTTTATCACATTGAATGAGAAAAGAATGGAATAAAAATTTACAATATTCTTATTCCTAGCTTTATTCCCGCGTGGTGGTAGGGTCCATTTGTCGACACATTCATCTATATCTTGACCAATTCTAGGCATCTTCTGGAGTGGTATTCATATTTCATATCCTCATTGATGTGATACAATTTCTAATTTCACTTTTCTTTCCCTGTGCACTATCCCGTCTTTCCCAACATAATCATTTGCTGGGTCAATTAAGACCATAAATGTGGACTTTGTAAATGGTTTTGGTTGGGCTCCGTTTTGTAAGGGTTACGCGTAACTAAACAAGCTTGCCGTTCATGTATGGAACTGTTAATCTTAAGTTACAAGCCAAGTAAAGAATCCTATTATACGGAATTCGAACTTTTTGGAAAAGTATTTCCATTTCGAATGTCGCGTTTGCACTGAGTAGGTTTCAAACAAGGACTACCATGGTATGAAGCTTGAAACGAATCACTCAACTATCACTATACAGTCCGGCTCCATGTCTAAATGGTTAGCGTGCTGGCCTTTCTTCACAGGGGTTCCGGGTTCGATTCCCGGCAGGGTCGGGAATTTAACCATCATTGGTTAATTTTGCTGGCACGGAGCTGGGTATATGTGTCGTCTTTATCATCATTTCATTCCCATCACGACGCGCAGGTCGTCTACAGGCGTCAAATCTAAAGTCCTGAACCTGACGAGCCGGACTTGTCCTCCGACACTCTTGGCACTAAAAGCCATAAGCCATTTCATTTCATCACTATACACACTTGCAGCATCTGCACAATCACTGTGGCTTGTGGTACAGGGCTACTATGTTTTATGAACGAACGAATAAATTACACAACGAAGAGATTAAATTCAGAGGAAATGTTGTAGAAACTGGTGATAAAATGTACGTGGTGATGGATAATAATTTTCATGCGGATTATAAACCACAGAGTAACACATTCAGTCATGAAACAAGCCGCTGTGTTGGGCAATAAGAGAGCAACAGAGGTATAACATTCCTGTAAGTCCTTAAATTCCTGCCTTTCTCTTTTTTTCTGAAAAATACTTGTTTCATAACAGACCCTTAATAAATTTTCTGACCCCACATATCCTCCTCTGAATTTCATTTCCCGAGATGAATCTGAACCGTAAATTTTATAGAGCAGAATTCCGCGATATTTAATTGGCTCAACACGGGCAATCTTGTAAACGTAAGAATTTCACAGTATCTTCACAGGTAGTCTCGTAAATTAAGCGTTTTATAAATTAAGCGTTTTATACGAATAAGGAAAAGTAGTGAGTGAGCGATGATATTATAATGTCTTCTAAACCTTACAGTATGATTATAAATATGCTCGCTCAAGTGTGTACAACGACCTCATTGCCTTTTTTTTTTTGCTAGTTGTTTTACGTCGCACCGACACAGATAGGTCTTACGGCGACGATGGGACAGGAAAGGGCTAGGAGTGGGAAGGAAGCGGCCGTGGCCTTAATTAAGGTACAGCCCCAGCATTTGCCTGGTGTGAAAATTGGAAACCACGGAAAACCATTTTCAGGGCTGCCGACAGTGGGGTTCGAACCTACTATCTCCCGAATACTTCATTGCCTTTACTAAACCTTCTTATAATTCCATGGACAGAAGTTCTTAAAACACGTGTGCAAATACTGAATCTCTCTGTGTTTGAGATTGTTTTTTATTATTTGTGTCGTCCTTCTTTACCTCCGTTCATCAATTTTTTTTCCTTTCTATACTATACGGTTTTAATATATCCCAGGATTGTGGTGTAATATAGTTTTTTTTCTATCTTGAGCTATGTTCTCTTTATCAGATTTCATCTCTATAGTTGAATCAGATATTGCTTACACTTCGCCTTCGTTTTTCTTATCTGACTTTCCTTTGTCCTTCATGCCCTTCCTCACCTTCCGCAGATACCTCAATTCGTCCAAGCGTCGGATCTCATCCATTTTTCTTCTGATGATTGTTAACAGAAAAAGGTTGCCTAATTAACAATAATAACCAACACCACCTCCATCGACTCCCTATCGCAATGATTAGACGAACTCTTAACCTGATATTTTCATCATTGTCGTCTCCCTACTACAATGATTAGGCCAATAAACTTGATGTTAACGTTACTTAACAAGAATAATCAAACACTAAATCGACCGATCCGGTAATTAACCAACGACAATTGATCGACCGAATGACTGTCCCAACAATCCACTTACGTACCGAATGGCAAACCCATCAACAGTTAAACTAACTGAATGGTCGGTGAAGTTATCGTTTGAAAAGTTTAATTTTAAAGCGAATACATCATTCAGAAGCATTATCCTGCAGTGATCTACGAACATCTAAAACACTGAACGTATGTTGAACATTAAAGCTTGATATTTTCTTCACCATACGGAAACCAAAAATAATTCATGCAGTAGAGGGTTAATATAGCCCTCTCTCCTTCCTCGTCCATTCCCTCCTTTCTTGCCATTTTGTGGCGCTCTTTGCCCTCCTTGTCCTCCGTACCTTTAGTTTCTTTACCCCACAGGTCCTTTAAACTCAGATTTCTCCCTTTGTTCATAGCTTCTCTTCCATCCACCGGTATAAATGGATAAATATTATAGACAGAGGTAGTTTTACGGCACACCTTCAACTGTACAGTCAATTAAACACATATCCCAGTGATGCCTTGTTTTTTTACATAACACAAAACAGCCCTACGAACATAAGCCAGTCTAGCCTAAGCAAGCAGCGGGTGCGGACGTTCTGAGTGGCGAGTGCCGAGAAGTATGATAGGAGTAGAGCAATCAATCAATCAATCAATCAATCAATCAATCAATCAATCAATCAATCAATCAATCAATCAATCAATCAATCAATCAATCAATCAATCAATCAATCAATCAATCAATCAATCAATCAATCAATCAATCAATCAATCAATCAATCAATCAATCAATCAATCAATCAATCAATCAATCAATCAATCAATCAATCAATCAATCAATCAATCAATCAATCAATCAATCAATCAATCAATCAATCAATCAATCAATCAATCAATCAATCAATCAATCAATCAATCAATCAATCAATCAATCAATCAATCAATCAATCAATCAATCAATCAATCACCACTGATCTGCACTTAAGGCCGTTAACCATTTCGTTCCTCAAACCTTCACCTTTGTTATGTACGTGTCCACTGCACTCTGTACTTGCCTTTTCTTGAGAATCTCCCTCCACCACCACCTCCTGAATGCTCGTTTCTGTTCCCGCACTGCACTGGCCACTGACCCCCGTGTTGAGTTCGACTCTTACCTCGCCTCGTCCCACCGCTCGGTCTTTGTCCTGCCTTCCATCTTCCCTTGTGAAAAGTTATTTGTTGCCTAATGACAACAGTATGCAGTAGAGGGTTAACGAGAAGTAAAATACGGGAGGAAATGGAGAAGGAACAGAGTTAATAAAAAGGGAGTGTAGGATGAATCAACCTGAGAGAGTATGGGATAGAAAAAAAATTTATAAGGGAGGGAAGAGGTTTGATAAACCTAGCATTGATTACGACCAGTGGGTGAAGGTTGGGGGTGTCAAGAAAGATTATCCGAGCGATAGAGGTGATATATCAGAATATCTATTGTTGCATTAAACTGGAAGAAAATATAATTAGTCCGATAGATTGCAAGATGGGATTAAAACAGTGATGCAAGTTATCGCCGATTCTATTTTTATTATTCATAAATGACATATTGCAAGGGCATGGAGGAAATAACGGGGCGGCGCCGGTAGTAAACGAGTTAGAGATCCCAGGACTGATTTTTGCTGACGACGTGATTCTACTGACCTTAACAGAGGGGATGCAGAGATGTTTGAATGCGGTCTCGGAATATGCTAAGAAGTGGCCCCTGAAAATTAACGGAAATCAAAGGTGACAGTAATGCGCAAGAATACGAGAAGAAATAACGAAATGAAATTGGTGGTTCAGCGGGAGAGGATTGAACAAGTAGATAATTGAGAATATCTAGGAGTGATTATGAACAGAAGAGGTGGATGGAAGGATCAAATAAAGAGAGCGAAATGGAAGGGGTGCTGCGGCTCTCTCAGGTTAGAATTGTAGAGACAAAGTTCCCGGGGATAAATTATAAAATTTTAAGGTTAGTGTCAAGGGCAATAGTGATAAGTAGAGTACTGTATGGCGCTGAATTATGGGGACTTGAGGAAAAAAGAGATATACTAAATCAAATAATTTGTAAATTTAGTAAGGCGGTAATAAGACTCTCGCAGTGCATAGCCAACGCCGGGGCAGTATTAATGTGTGGGGAGTATATAGAAGTGGAATGTGTAAAGAGAGTACTTAACTATTGGATGCGTTTAAAAAGAGGGGAGGGGGTGAAGTGATGTAAGCGGCTTACCAACAACAACTGAAAAGTATGTATGCTCAGAGCTGGCTATGGAAAATTAAAATGTAAGTGGAGAGGGTGGGAATGGGTTACATTTGGCAAGAGGTTTGGAACAGAAGGAGCATTAGAAGCCAGAGAGCGATTATAATGAGGAGTAAGGATATACAAAGGCAAGGTGATACAAGTTTCAAAGATAAATATTAGGAACGTGGATAGAATGATGAGAGGAAGTCTTCTGTGGTAGCTTATGGGATTGTACAAAAATAAGGGGTGGATTAAGAATAAAGATAGTTTACTATGATTGATGACCCACACATGGTAGGTCAATGTAGAGAAACAAACAAGGTAGGAGTGAAGCTTTTGTATGCGAGTAATCAAGAGATATTAAAGCAAAGGGATGAACAAAAAATTGTAGGGTGTGTGATTAAAGAATGCAATAGGGGAAAGAACTTGAATCGGTATTTATGTGCTGTTCAAATTATGTGTAAATAAATTAAAGGAAGTGGGCACATACATTTATAAAGGATGTATTAATAAGAAAAGAAAGAGTTGTGTGGACTCACAAGTGGACATGAATTTAAATCGAAAAGTAGAACAGTGTATGTAGTATCATAAACTGCGAAGAGAGTACGTTGATATGCAAGAGGAATGGGGGCATGTACTCAGCGGCTGACGAAATATTAAGATTATATCAGCTAGTGGTATAGGTCTTGAGTGAGTATAGTATGTATGTAATACTACGCTTGCTGACTCAATCAGGTCAGAGGAGGTAGGTGGCTAGCCTCTTTAGAGGTGCTGTGTTGTCAATTCTATTCGCGAGAAACCTCACGACCCCTGGCTAACGCCAAGAATCTGGTTAGCAGCAGGTTTCATTTTCATCTCGCAGTTATCACTGCTTGGAGTAACTACTACTCCTATTATTCTTAATTCCATATTGTCCTATTATGTGTTGCCGAGTTGTCATGGTTTCTCTTTTCCATCTAGATGTAGTTTTTGTTGTTTTCCTAGTCTTTTATTGTCCTGTTCTGAGTTGCCGAGATGCCTTGTTTCCTCTTTACTTTGTAGATGTAGTTCTTGTTAGTTTTCCTCATTTTATTTGGTTTTATTTACTCATTTACATATGACACAAGGTCTATCCTCTGTATAGATTTACGGCAATAAATAAATAAAAATATAAAAATAATGAATCATGAATAATTTATATTTTTAATTTTACGATTTGTTTTACGTCGCACCGACACAGGTTTTATGGCGACGATGAGATTGGAAACGTCTAGGAGTGGGAAGGAGTTTGCCGTGGTCTTAATTAAGGTACAGCCCCAGCATTTGCCTGGTGTGAATACTTTACAGAAACATGTTTCAGAGTCCCTTGTTTAGTGGCACTATATAGTTTCTGCTAGATTGCATAATCACGTATTTTTATATTTTTATTCTACGGTTTATCCACAGCCAAATGTCACAACACTACCTTAAACTAAGTCTACAGATACAAAAAGCACTTACAAATAGAACACAAAATAGATCTGTTAGCCTGTCCGGAAGTGTGGAAATTAAGGCTCGATCACTCTTTTTATAACCTATTCAGAAAAAGTAATATATTTTTGTTGAGTAAATACAAAATACTGTAATGTTTGCGACTTTTCCTTCAACCGTAACTATAGAAAACGACTTGCGTATCACGGTAACACAGTAGTTCTAGCCAGAAGTTAGAACTAGCGTTATTCGATAGAATATACTAAAATACAATATTCGAGTCTAGGCATGAGTACAAGCATTTTGCAGAATCTACAGCCAAATATTCATTGATAGCATTCTGTCATTCAGATTCATGTGGTACAAATCACGAGCATTAAAGATTCTCACGATTGAATGAGAGACATTATTGAGCTTGCCACCTAGGCTCGAAGATTTCAGTTTCATCTCCAGTTCAGTTCCCTCGATCCTATCAAAACTTCTAGGTTTAGCAGCCTTAAATACCGCAAAGGAGATACACAGCAGCGATGTATTTATTCAGCACAATTTCTGCATTTCGAGTACATTTATTCAATGAGTTGAGCTCTAAAGAATAGGGTAGTCTCGTCACAATTAAAGAGCTTCCTTGCTTTATAATCCTCGTATGTTTACGGTAGATATCCTTCCTAATTTTACAAATCCGATTCAACCTACATGTTTTAAAACTACATTTTTCCTCTTATTCTAAAATTGTCAAGATTCTTCCGGGAATTTCAAAATAATAAAACTTACATTTTTCAGCTATACACAGTACCCTTTAGCGGTTAAGTGTTTTTCCCACTGGTATGTTCTTCCCGTAAAAACGACAAAACCAATCCAAAGTTAAATTAGCATATTCATACACACCGAGCGAGTTGGCCGTGAGGTTAGGGACGCGCAGCAGCTGTGAACTTGCATTTGGGGATTAGTGACTTCGAACCCCACTGTCGGTAGCCCTTAAGATGGTTTTATGTGGTTTCCCATTCAGGCAAATGCTGGGTCTGTTCCTTAATTAAGGCCACGGCCGCTTTCGTCCGACGCCATAAGACCTATCAGTGTCAGGCGACGTAAAGCCAATTGCAAAAAAATCATACAGTGACACTCGCTGCAATCATTTGGGAA
The DNA here is from genome assembly GCF_040414725.1 of Anabrus simplex. NCBI lineage: Eukaryota > Metazoa > Arthropoda > Insecta > Orthoptera > Tettigoniidae > Anabrus > Anabrus simplex. The sequence continues at coordinate 226,319,556 of NC_090269.1, read as the reverse complement.
GTTCGAAGGTTAATGTTGATGATGAATTTGAACTGATATAACGGCTTTTGCTGCATCGAAACACCGACATGGTACTAACAGCTTATTTGGTGAATGCAACAACGATGCAGACAAGCTGAGCAGAATCAATCAATCAATCAATCAATCAATCAATCAATCAATCAATCAATCAATCAATCAATCAATCAATCAATCAATCAATCAATCAATCAATCAATCAATCAATCAATCAATCAATCAATCAATCAATCAATCAATCAATCAATCAATCAATCAATCAATCAATCAATCAATCAATCAATCAATCAATCAATCAATCAATCAATCAATCAATCAATCAATCAATCAATCAATCAATCAATCAATCAATCAATCAATCAATCAATCAATCAATCAATCAATCAATCAATCAATCAATCAATCAATCAATCAATCAATCAATCAATCAATCAATCAATCAATCAATCAATCAATCAATCAATCAATCAATCAATCAATCAATCAATCAATCAATCAATCAATCAATCAATCAATCAATCAATCAATCAATCAATCAATCAATCAATCAATCAATCAATCAATCAATCAATCAATCAATCAATCAATCAATCAATCAATCAATCAATCAATCAATCAATCAATCAATCAATCAATCAATCAATCAATCAATCAATCAATCAATCAATCAATCAATCAATCAATCAATCAATCAATCAATCAATCAATCAATCAATCAATCAATCAATCAATCAATCAATCAATCAATCAATCAATCAATCAATCAATCAATCAATCACCACTGATCTGCACTTAAGGCCATTAACCAAGTGGCAGGATCCCGATTAATTGTTTACAATTTTTCCTTAAATTATTTCGAAGAATTTGGAAATGTGTCGAAGATCTCCCTTCGTAAAATATTCCAGTCCCGAATTTGTCGTCCTATAAAGGAATATTTGTCGCAGTTTAAGCCCACCTGGTGGACACGATCGTTTAGTTGTCAAGTCTGCATGGTCTGACACCGTGGTTAGCCAGTTCGAGTCCCGCTGGTCGAAAAATATTTCACCTTCAGAATGTTGGCCGGCTGGGTACGAGAGGTGGTGTTAAGCAATGTCTAATCACTACATTGCGTGCCAAAAGCCTCGATTACATTCCAAACCTCTCCACAGTGTTTATATTGAGTGAGGGCATATGACACTGTTGATGGCGATTCGTCCGTCCGATAGCGACGTAAAGCTTTGAGCAGACCCCTTCGTGTTATTCGACAGGGGTAGGCTACGTGCCGACACCGGGTATCACCCTCTCCCTAACTCAATATCATCATTCCATATCCAGACACGCAGGCGGCAAATAGAAAGGCCTGCACCAGACGAGCGGAACATATCCTCGCACACTCCCGGCACTAAAAGCCATACTATAAATAAGTGCCCCGATTTACCCTCCGGCTTTATCTTCACATTTTCCGCCTCTGTAGCATAACGGTTAGTGTTAATAGCTGCCGTCCTTGGCGGTCCGGGTTCAATTCCCCGTACTGCCAGAATTTTAAAAATGGCAGGAGGGTTGGTATATGGTTAAAATGGTACATGCACCTCACCTCCATTGAGGGTGTGCCTGAAAAGAGCTGCACCACCTCGGGATGAGGACACGAGTTTACTCTTTATCTTCATATTATGATCCACACTACTTTTAAAAATTAATTCAAGCTTATTCATATAGCAGTGTCCATCCATGTCACTTCTCCTCTGACAGCTCGAAACATATTGCTGAATCGAGAAAATCATCTCCTTGTACACGAGTCTTCCCCGCCCAGTTTTTGCTATATATTGCTAAACTACTCTTTTGTCGGAAATCGCGCAGAACAAATCGTTCTGCATTTCTTTGGATAGTTCATAGTTTTTGAATCAAGTACTGCTGGTGGGGGTCCCATACACTGGAACCATACTTTATTTGGGACCTTACAAGTGACTTACACACACCCCCCTTAGGCCTATTTACATCATGACTCATAATGATATGAGGAAATCTGTAAGTTTTATTTACAACCCCGATAATGCGATAGCCACAATTAAGATACTTTCTTATGTCAACTTCTAGATAGCCTACTCGCAGTGATCCACATGATCTTCCCAGATTAACCTGCTGGCCATCTGTTCGTCATAACTTCTGTCATTTTTCGTTACATTCCCTGTTAACGTTTGGTAAATGGAGATCACCCGCTACAATCACGTCTTTTCTGCGTCGTTTCCTACAAGGCAGATTACCTTATGACAGGGCCTCTCAAACGCCCAAAATTTCACGCGTGCAAATCGAGGTGCAAGAGCTCCGTGCATCGGTCCCGCTCGGCTCGGCTCGGACCAGCGCTTCGTCTCTGGGCTACTCGGCTAAGCTCGGTTCAACTCGGCTCGGATTTGGAGCGCTACGGAGCAAGTGAGAAAGAGGGAGACAGGGGGAGTGAGCGAGACAGGCGTGGGGAAAGAGAGGGGCAGCGCTATGGCTCCAAATCGAAGAGTGGTGGTCTGAACTCTGGGCAACCAAGCGAAGTCGTGAACATTGCACAGTGCATGCACCAGGCTCATGCACCCTGAGAGGCCCTGCCTTATCAAATAACTCTGCGTCAGCGTCACCCGTTCCAGTTCTGCATACCCCAAAACTAAAGTTGCATATTATCTTAGAGATGAACCATACACCTAGAATTTCATATTTCTCATCCTTCACTTTCTAGTAGCTTACAAATTCTTCTTTCACCAAAATGAATACTTCCCTTCGCATACAATCTACCGTGTATCTGTGATGAACACTCCAGTGTAAGGAGGAAATTCACGCATTCATAATATCAGTTCTTTGTCATGATTTTTCTCCTGTTGCGATGACCGGTAAATATACCTAAATATATTCAATTTCTTAATTCCATTCATTTCATTACAATACTTCTGCAGTTTAACACTAGCCACTTTGTGTCATCGTCAGATGACTTCCTGCTTCCCGTACTATCATCACCGCTCACTAATTCATCCCTTTCCCATGAATATACCTGATTAAATCTCTCTTTAACAAACCTATCTTACACGTACCCATGCGGTTCATGTGAAGGCACTCGAAATTGCGCAGATCTCTATCCCCTAACCACCAACCCATTAGGATCTATATTTCTCACCGATAGTTTCTCAAACGACCATTCCATGATATTTAAATCCTCGATCGCCCTCCGGTCAGTAACCCTCCTATACAGTACCTTATTGATATAAATCTTCGATCAGTTAAACTTCTCCAGTCCTGAAATAATCAGATCCAACACATTCCCTACTATGTTGATAATTACTCCTGTGTGTCTTACGTTGTTGGTACCAACGTGAGAAACTACCACGTACAATTACACTCCTTCTTCGTTTCTACTTTTCTCAACATTTGCCTTCAGCTAATTCCTCGATAACACTCTACCCTGGTTCCCTTTCCTCCACACACTTTTCCGTATTGCCTAAAAGGGGAGTCCATTATCAACAGATCCTCAAACCCATTCACTTATTTAGATGTCCTCCTCCTCTCCTGATCTCTCTTACCTTGCCTGACGGCTGCAGGTTATTCTCTCTTGCCTCCCTCTCCTGGTCCTGTTTCACCTCCCTCTCCTGGTCCTGTTTCACCTCCCTCTACCTATTTTCTACTCTTCGTTTCCTTTTCCGATGTTTACCTTTCCTCGTGATCTCCCTCCTCTGTAACACTTCTCTGTTCCTTATCTTCTTTCTGCTTTTCTGTCTGTAGGAATACAGGTCCTAAAAGTGTAAGCAATAAAATCACTCGATTACAAACTATTCATTTGCAATGAATAAAACAATGAAACATAATTTGATTTTTTTATAGAAATGAGGTGAAACCGAGAATTTTGTTGTGACGGGTTCAATTTATCAGTTGTGAGACGAAAAGAGTGTCCATTGTCTTAGCCAGTATTCACAGCGACTGAAATATATCATATTTGTCATGACTATTCTAAAATATACATGTAGGCAGAGTCACTTTGAAGACTGCCTGTGTTTGGGAGGATACGTAACAGGAAAATAAAGAGCCCTCGAAATTTTACTCCAGCATGACTTTCAATTAACTTAAATACAATCGTAATACAATAGAAAAAATGTGATATATTTTATGAGAGAAAGCTAACGTTGTCCTTGTTATGAATGAAACTTCTTCTGGAGTCTTTTCTCTTATCCTATTCGTTTCATGGTAGGCCTATCTTCAGTAACGTGAAAAGTTTTTGTACGACAATATTCAGTGAAATTCACAAAGAAAACAAGGAGCTACGAATACGATTACGTACTAACAAATAATTCACATTATTTTGGAATGATCGCAGTACAGCGCACGTATCACGATCACAACTCTGAATATTCGATCAGTGCAGATTCTCCGTTTTCATATCCTACTTTATAATATAAGGCAGTTGATGCTGAAGTAGGCTAAACATGATGTGCATAATAATTTAAAGACGAAAAGAAAGAAAGAAAGAAGGAAAGAAAGAAAGAAAGAAAGAAAAAGAAAGAAAGAAAGAAAGGTAAAAGGCCATAATAGGAGGAGTAGCTGCTGTTGTTAATCAACGTGAGCTGCATAAACGAAGGACTCTTCCTAAAGCCCAGTGTCTGCTAATTTGCTTAATGGAACGCACCTGCATAGCAGTGATCTATTATTACATTTGAATAATTAATATAAATAATGATGATCTGAAAGAGGATAGTTAGAAATACTTCCGTAGTATGAGATTTTTAAAAGCATTAATTGGATGACTATTCTCGAGATAAATTTGAAAATTCTGTGTGAGAACTTCTTCCTTATTTCGCTTTGTACGTTACTCATTTCACAGAATGTGCTTGATAATGAATTTTCTGATAAAAGAATATTCATTAATTTAGTGCATTCCAAAGGACTATTTGTGTAACAGATATAATTTATATGTCCAGAAAAGCTTTGTACATTCACACACATGCATCTAGCTAGGTGGAATAATAATCTATGGCAAGACAATTTCAGACACTGTATAGAGCTCTCTTAATATACGTTGTATTAAGAATTCTGTTAATTTTTCTATTATTTATGAAATGGTAACTAGTCAGTAATCTTGCTTAATCCTTAGAAGCGACAGGAGGTTGACAGAGGAATTACTATTCAAGACTAAACATATCAGTACCACAATTGAATGTTTATTTTGAGAGATCACTCAGGGTTCGACTCTGTGGTGTAGTGGTTAGTGTGATTAGCTACCACCTCCGGAGGCCCTGGTTCGATGCCCGGGTCTGCTACAAAATTTAAAAAGTGATACGAGGGCTGGAATGGGGTCCACTCAGCCACGGGAGGTCAACTAAGTAGAGGGGGATTCGATTCTCCACTTCAGCCAACCTAGAAGTACTTTTACGTGGTTTCTCACTTCTCCTCCAGGCAAATGCTGGGAAGGTATCTAACTTAAGGCCACGGCCGCTGCCTTCCCTCTCCCTTGAATATCCCTTCTATCTTCCCATCCCTCCCACAAAGCCCCTGTTCAGCATAGCAGGCGAGGCTGCTAAGGGGGGTACTGGTCCTCATTTCCAGTTGTATCCCCGACCTCACGCTCCACGACACTGCCTTTGAGGCGGTAGAAGTGGGGTTTCTCGCTGAGACCGAGGGAAACCAACCCTGGAGGATAAACTAATTAAGAAGAAAGGTCAAGAATAGGTTTCTGTAACTGGTAAGGTAAAAGTGTGGCAGTTCAAAGATGTGACATGATGGTCTGAAAATGGAAAGAAGTTGAGTGGAAGTTAAATCGATTTGTAACTCCCAGCCGCGGGTGAACCATGCGCTAATGATGCGATATTATGACGAGATACGGAGAGTACATTTTGGCATAATTATAACAAGAAGACGGGAGATGTTGAAGAGAAGGAACATCCTGGAATAACCTGTGTGGATTATACAAGAGTACATTATAATTAACGGTGGCTGGTGGCGTCCAGGATCGGGTCGTTCAGTCTAGAACCGCGTCGCTTGAATGCTTTCTTTAAATGAAGTATTTCATTTCAACTTTCGGCAGTGAATTTGCTGTTTACTCAGCACAAAAAATAATTTCTTTTTTATTCTAGAATTTATTTAATGAACGATTCTCCAAACAAGCGTGAATGCAAATATATGCTCATTACACGCATGACAAATTCGGGACAGCAGAGAGCCAAATCAACCCATGGAGACGTGTTTCGCGTTAGTGTGTCAATATCTTTGTTTGAATGAATATTTATATATACTGTAGATGTAGGCCTGTCCGATTCCTTGGCTGAATGGCCAGCGTTGAAGCCTTCGCTTAAGAAGGTCCTAGGTTTGATTCCCGGCTGGGTCGGGGATTTTAATCGCGTCTGATTAATTTTTCTGGCTCAGGGACTGAGTTTTTATGTCTAACTCAACACTATCCTATTCATATTCGTAAAACGCACCACACTACCAACCATCACAGAAACCCGCAATACTCGTAGTGAATACATTCCTCCACATAGGGTTGGCGTTAGGAAGGGCATCCGACTGTAAAACAGGATAAAAACCACACATGCGACACAGTTCGCACCCGTGACCTCATAGATGTAGGAAAAGCGGCAGAAGAAGATCTGTAGATGTAAACCTATACACGTAAAGTGAAATAGACCATTTACTAGCAAGATCAAATTCATTGTCATTGATTGATTGATTGATTGATTGATTGATTGATTGATTGATTGATTGATTGATTGATTCATATACGGCTCCATGACTGATTTGCATGCTAGCCTTTAGCCAAATGCGACCCTGGTTCGATTCACGGCTTGTTACGGGATTTTTAACTTCAATGGTTGAATCCTTTGGTTCGAGGACTGGTTGTTTGAAGAGCTTTCTACACTAGGTATTATTTTAGTTAGGGCTTCGTCCTCACAGGTGAGCATATTACCCATGGAGTTAACTAGATCATTGATGAATGTGATTAGTGGCAACTTTCTTAAGCTATAGACTACATAATTACGATAAAATACACTGGCGAAAAAATATCCAAACACCATGAAATAAGAAATGTAGAATACAGACATTTTGGCTATACATTTAATAAATAATGTTATTGGCTTTACGTCCCACTAACTACGTTTTTAGGTCTTCGGAGACGCCGAGGTGCCGGAATTTTGTCCCGCAGGAGTTCTTTTACGTGCCCGTAAATCTACCGACACGAGGCTGACGTATTTGAGCACCTTTAAATACCACCGGACTGAGCCACGATCGAACCTGCCATGTTGGGGTCAGAAGGCCAGCGCCTCAACCGTCTGAGCCACTCAGCCCGGCAGGCTATATATTTGTCGAGGAAACCTTTTTAATTGATTAAAGGTACAAGACTACAATTGAATATCTGTGCGAGTAAAGCCATCGCAAATATGCCATGCTGGTCCATTTATAACCGGTGTAATCGACTGACTATTGAATGCAGGCATGCAAATGTGGATGCATTGCGTCATACAGGTGCCGAATGTCAGCTTGTGCGATGGAGTTCCATGCCTGCTGCAGTTGGTCAGCCAATACAGGGACGTTTATTGCTGGTTGTGGATGACGCTGGAATTGTCGTCCAATGATGACCCATGCGTGCTCGATTGGGGACAGTTCGGGGGATCGAGCAGGCCAAGGCAACATGTCGGAACTCTGCAGAGCACGTTGGGTTACAACAGGGGCATGGGGGCGTGCATTATCGTGTTGGGAAACATCCCCGGGGATGCTGTTCATGAATAGCAGCACAACAGGTCAAATCACCAGACGGACGTACACATCTGCATTCAGGGTGTGTGGGATAACCATGAGAGTGCTCCTGCTGTCATAGGAAATTGCTCCCCAGACCAGAACTCCCGGTGTATGTCCAGTGTGTCGACGCTGCAGACTGATGGAATGCAGGCACTCAACTTGCCTCCCTCTACCCGACACACGGCCATCACTGGCATCAAGGCAGAACTGGCTTTCATCGGATAATACAACGGACTTCCACTCCATCCTCCAATGAGCTCTCGCTTGTTACCACTGAAGTCGCAGACGGCAGTGGTTTGCGGTAAGCGGAATGCACGCCGCAGGGTCTCTGGCTTGGAGCTGTCCTTCAAGTAACCGATTTCGAACAGTTCGTTGCGTCACTGTGGTGCCAACTGCCGCTGGAATTGCTGCTGCAGATGCAGTCCGCTGGGCCACCAGCCATACGCCGAATACGGCGGTCCTTCCTCTCGGTGCTGCCACGGGAACGTTCGGAGTCCGGTCTGCTTGCGAGCATACCTTCTCGTGATCACTGCTGTCAGCACGCATGCACAGTGGAGACATCCCTGCCAAGTCCTTCTGCAATAGTGCGGAAATAAATCCACCTACACGTAGCCTCGTTCAACTGCAGTGAGCTGTTGATACTGGCCTTTTCGTCGTCGTAAAAGCATTCTTGACCCACTCACAGTCACTCAGTCCATTCTCACAGGTAACTAACGCTGTCTCGCAGTACAGTCCGTATTTAAGGCAAACCTGATGTGCAAAGTCACGAGGCCACTACCAGCGCCACGCTAATGCGATTTGCAGGAAATTTTAATCAACGTCATCTTTCAGGTGAATAAACACGCCTACCAACGTTAGTTAATCTAGCACCACCCCATCTTGGTGTTTGGATATTTCCTTCCGACAGTGCATTTTATTTGTTAGAGGAGAGGTAAACTGAAGTGACAAGAATTTTGTCTTTTAATGTTTCAAGGTTAAGGAGAATTTCAGGACGAAATGTATTCCTCAGATTTAGTCGGATACAGAATGTTGTTATCACTTACATTTAGAATGGTTGTTGTAGCATTAGAGTGCTATGAAAAGTTGAATGGAAATGATCTGAGTGCTATTGATGGAGATATACGTCTAAATCCAGTTGGATAAGATATTTTATGAATATTTCCATATATAATGCGAGAATATCACACCGTGACTAGCTGTACGTCATAAAGAAACACATTCGGAAAATTTGGCATCCAAAATATATTTAAATGTATGTCAAGGGGTGATTGCATGCAAATTTTCAATGTCGATTCTACTTTAATTCTCCAAATTAATTAACGAGCTACTAGATATTGAAGCAGAAAGATACTTTAAGATTTTTTAAAATTGATTCTTCCCCTGAAATTATCAATTTTTGTATTCACGATATCACAATAACACACAATACAAAGTACTAAAGACATTACGCAGGTTCTGGTTACCTTATAGACATCAACAGGCATAACCAAATATACTGAATCACCACACTACTTGGTATCAAGAAGCTCCCGTGAACGCTAAATAAGAAGTAAATATGCAGAGAGTTGGCAACCCTGTTTCAGCGTACCACACGTCACCACCTTAAGGAGTATGTGCCTCAGTAAGGCAAGAGAACGCTATTGAATGGAAATGTGGTTCATATGAAACACTGCCTCAGAAATATTAATGGTAGACCTGCTGCAGCAAGTCTACGGAGGTGAAACTATAAAAAAGACAACTGATCATGAATGGTACACAGGACATCAAAGGGAAAAGGAAACAGTTGAAGATGAGTCAGGCATTAGGAGACATTTCACAAGGCTTCCATGTCTGAGAATTAATGCCATAAATGTAATTATTTCCTTAAATAATGTGTAATGAAGTCTAAGGTTTGATACGAATAGCTGAGTGAGTTACTTCAAGCTTCACTATATTACTAGAAAGCCTGTTAAGGGATATGAACGGGACCATAACGAGAATAACTGTCAAACATAAAATAGCTTCGTTCCATATTTTAATACATTTCCTCCAAGAGACTGTCCTTTATATTACTTCAAGACTGAAGTGTCTATTCCAATACCAAAGGATGAATTACATGTTACTGTATAAGTACAGATACATCAGTAAGGTAGGTTAGATGAGTGATGAAATTTGTTTGTAATTTTACATGACTTTACAAATCATGATCATACCGACGAGATCTTAGTTTTACTTAGAATTAATCGCAGGGATGTTAATTTTCATTTCAAAACCCTCACGTGTATTTGCTGGGTTAAGAATAGCAGTCGCCTTGGTGGGAAGCCAGTGACGATATCACTCGGCTATCATGAACCTCGTAGAAAATGTACGCACCTACGAAGACATTGGAATAATGACAATATATCCATCCGATCATTAATATTAATAACAACTAGAAGCTATAAATTGGTTTTTAAGGTATAACTTTTAAACAGTTTAAACGCGAAACTGTGAAGTCTTCAGGTTTTGAACTCGAAATTTCCTTGCATTGTAGTAAGGCACCACGAGAGATCAATTCTCGTAACTCATATGAGATACGACTGTGCTATTAAATATACTAAAGTGCACCGAACATCATGAAATCATTCATTCACCAATTCATGTAGTAATTCATCTAATTCAAAACGTAATGTTTAGTGTAGTAATAGATAAATAGTAATAAGAAAAAGAATGCATGTATCAGAATACATGCCAACGACCATACCATGTTGAATACACCGTTTCTCGTCCGATCACTGCAGTTAAGCAAAATTGGGCGTGGTTAGTAATTGGATGGGTGACCGCTTCGGAATACGACGTGCCGTTGGCTCAATTCACTTTTTGTCCGGCCCCACGGTGTAGGGGGCAACGCGTCCGCCTGTCACCCGTCGGCCCCGGGTTCGATTCCCGTGCGGCTCATGCGTTTTAATTGTAATGATTAATTCCCCTGGCCTGGGGACTGACTGTTTGTGTCGTCCTTAACATTCCTTCCCTCACATCCAACATATTACACTCGCGCCATTACAAAATACACGCAGTTTCCTCACATATGGTGCCAGTAGGGGCAAAAATCTACATGGCCTCTTCAGTCCCGAACTTGTTTCTGCATTCGATGGATTATAGTTTTCTCAAATAATTTTAAAAAATTCACCAAGAAATGCAGTATGTTTCACTAAGTTGTTTTATGACGTGTAGCATATATGCTACATCAGGTCTCAGAGTTGAATTTCCTACCATTATTATTTTTGCTTTAAACTGTTTTGTATTATTGTAAGTAAAAAAACCCACATGTAGAGCATATGCTACATACGGACTGAGGAGGATAGATCGACGCCCCGAACAAATAACATTAAAAAATCAGAACACATTTTGGATTATAATAAATTATTCCTCCCTGCCCAGTTTCAGGTGGTCCGGAACTGGGGGATGGGAGTATTCTATTCTGTTCTACCAAAATGCACGAAAACAAGTGATTACTTTGAAAGCGTTATCGCAATATCTACTGTGTGAACGCTAATTTCTGCGACGTTATTTAAGAATTATACTGTAAATATACAACTTACATTTTCTTCATACGTGGATGGACTTTAATATTTCGTTGTTGACTGTGAAACGTCTAACCAGTAAGAGACTAAAACCATCAATAGGAAATAGCAGGGTGGAGAGAGCAGTAGTGGCTTCTCCACATTACACTTACTCCCGGCTGCACCAATGGTTGTGTAATACATAAATTGGAGGCAACAAATTGCAGCTGGCAGGTACATCAACGGAATTTATTATCAGCGAACACTGACCCCGTCCTCCTCCCGGCTCCAGTAATTGAATTATTCAGTATCGCATAATGTGAGTGACCGAGGATAGGATGCGTCTAGCATACGTATAATTAATGTTAGGGAACTGGCAAACAACTGTATTTCAAATTCTTTTTTCCATGAAAGTAGTATATCCGGCTTTCCTTCCCTTAGTCTTTAAGAAGAGAGGTACGCTTTTTGCTACCTTAAAACGAGTCTTCATCTTCTTCGTCGTCTTTCACACCAGTTTATTGGAGGTTGGTACTTGACGATAATTTGGCCTACTTTTACGGACAGATGCCCTTCCCGTTCCAACCCTATGAGTGGAGGATGTATTCACCATTGCGTATTTCTGTGGTGGTTGGCAGTGAGTTGTGTTTAGAAGATGAGTCGGCCCGGATCAAGAGCTCTGAGCCTAAGGCCAGTACTCTAACCACTCAAAGGAGCGGGGCTGGCTTAAACCTAATCAAATTCAAACGTTTGTCGCTCAGCAACTGCAAATGTTACCTTTTTTTAATGTCCATACTTAACAAACTTTCATTATCTATAACATGAAGTCGCCTTTCTATCTGTACTCGGTTAATTTTCTATACCGGATAGAACATATAATGGCCTGTCATGTTCAGTTTAATATGTTTCTGCTTGACTGTCGGTATGTCTGTCTGTTACGACATTACGGAAAATTTGATAAGTCGATTTTCATGGAAGTTGGAATTTAAATTCCGGATGAGGGCGAGTAGGAACTTAGCTATATTTTCAAAGCAGGAGAGTGGCTTTAATGGGAACTTAAAACATAAGACTCGATGTTTCCCTCCTACAAATAATCTTACAGGAAAATTGCTTATGGTAGTATTTCATTAGAAAATAATTGACAATATTTTGTTACATATATTTTTCCGATACAGTAAAGAATAAGGGAAATAATATCATTGGCGGTCGTGCGAACATTTAATTTCAAGAGCCGATAACTATAGGGAATTCCTTTATAAATCAATCCAACAATATTTTAAAGGCTTTGTACATCTGTCTGTTCTTTCAGAATATTAGCCTGATAGTTGATTTTTATACAGACAATTTTTGATTCTGGTCAAGGAAAGGAAGACCTGAACACAAAGAGAACTACGATAACATCTCGGTTGCTGAATTGCCGAAAAATTAAGACATATACACGTGTGAAAGACATTTAACACTCACGGTAGACTTAGTGTCGAGATGCGTTTAATTCTTATAAGACGAAAATATTACAGTACTAGACACTTCGAAGACAACACGTGCTAACTCCTGCAGCCACCAGAAATACTAAGGTAAGTATATACGTATCATACAGACTACTTTTGTTGGACTTTGAATAAATTCCCTGGTGACGTCACGATTACAGTTACGGCTGACATAGAAGACGGCTTTACGAAAGATCGATATTTGCTGAGAAAAAAAGGAACAATTTTTAAATGCTTTATTATTCGGGGCGTCGACCCAAGAAGATCTTTTGTCCCTACTTTGCACCGTATGTTATGGAACCTGTGTGTATTTGGAAACTGCGGAAGTGTAAAGTGTTGAATGTGAGGAAAGGAACATTAAGGACGACACAAACACCCAGTCCCCAGACCAGGGATGTTAATCATGTACAATTAAAAACCCCTGACTCAGCCGGGAATCGAACCCGGGGCCGCCTGGTGACAGGCGGACGCGTTGCTTCCTACACTGTGGGGCACGACTCTATACCATCTTACTTCACGATGTTGATATTTCGACAAATCGACGCCACACTCCTTGAAATTGAATTTCATTATGCTGTCCTTTAAACACGCGCATACGAAAATGATCTCAACGAAATTTGTTCTGATGGACTGCACATCAATATGTGGCTGGGAGGCGTGGTTAGTCTAAGGGACATAATGGATAGGAAGAACATTGTCACATTCGCGAATTTGGCATAGGAGCGACGATATGTGATTTTTGCAACCCTGCAAACCTATTGTGATTATCAACTGAACGATTCAACAAATCCCATCTTCATCAGTATTGTTTCCTGAAACAGGGATCACTTGTTAAATAGGGTAATAAATTGAATCATGAGGCAGGAACAATTCCATTCTAGACCGTTTAGATGGCAAGGACATATTTTCATTCTTTATTAATCTGTATACCGTCCAGGGTTGGTGTTTCCCTTGGACTCGGCCAGGGATGCCACATTTACCGCCTCGAGGTAGCCTGGAGCGTAGGACTTTTATTTATTTATTTATTTATTTATTTATTTATTTATTTATTAATGTCTTTCTGTACATGGCGGGGCTCAGGCTATGAAGCCTGCTATTATGCCAAACCATATAATTATGCACCTGCATAAACATAATATCATCATCATCATCATCTGTTTACCCTCCAGGTTCGGTTTTTCCCTCGGACTTAGCGAGGGATCCCACCTCTACCGCCTCAAGGGCAGTGTCCTGGAGCTTCAGACTCTTGGTCGGGGGATACAACTGGGGAGTATGACCAGTACCTCGCCCAGGCGGCCTCACCTGCTGTGCTGAACAGGGGCCTTGTGGAGGGATGGGAAGATTGGAAGGGATAGGCAAGGAAGAGGGAAGGAAGCGGCCGTGGCCTTAAGTTAGGTACCATCCCGGCATTCGCCTGGAGGAGAAGTGGGAAACCACGGAAAACCACTTCCAGGATGGCTGAGGTGGGAATCGAACCCACCTCTACTCAGTTGACCTCCCGAGGCTGAGTGGACCCCGTTCCAGCCCTCGTACCACTTTTCAAATTTCGTGGCAGAGCCGGGAATCGAACCCGGGCCTCCGGGGGTGGCAGCTAATCACGCTAACCACTACACCACAGAGGCGGACATAAACATAATATACTGAACATTATAACTACTTAAACAATACGTTAATTATAATTTAAAGTTAATGTGAAATGTAATTTGTATGAAATGTAAAGCATCATAAAAATCATTTTAACATTTTAAAATTCATTTATAATATTTACTATTATTAAAGCTATATCTCGAAAAATATAAACTATAATGTTTCTAACCTTACATTGACATTTTATTCATTTAACTTAATAATCTAAAATTTAAGGGTACTTCTAAGAGTAAATCAATCTCAGTGTAGATAAAATTTCCAGCACATTCTTCTGAATAGCTTTAGGTTGCTTATGTCTCTAATTTCAGCCGGGAGAGAATTCCAGGAACGTATGGTCCCCGGTACAAATGACTTGTTATGCGTACTACTGTGATGAGTGGGGATGGACAGCAGGGTTTGTACTGATGACCTTGAGGGTGTTCTGCCTGAGGGAGAGAGGTAGTTGAAATCTATTCTCCGATAATGTGGTTTACCTGTTCGCAGTATTTTGTGAAGAAGAGAAACAGCATGGTATGTACGTCTATCACATAATCTTAACCAGGACAGCTGATGGAGGAATGGGCTGATGTGGGAATGGAGCGGAACATTTAGAATGAATCGAATGCAGGCATTATGCGCCCGTTGAAGTTTAGAACCAAGTGAACAACTTATGTTATTATAGACTACATCACCATAATCAAATGTTGGTAGTATTAGTCCTTGACTTTTGGTCTGGAGTACAACTGGGGAGGAGGACCAATAGCTCTCCGAGGCGGCTTCACCTGCTATGTTGAACCGGGGCCTTGTGGGGGGTAGGGAAAGATTCGGAAGATTGGAAGGGTTATACAAGGAAGAGTGTAGGAAGCGGCCGTGGCCTTACGTTAAATACCATCCCGGCGTTTACCTTAGGAGAAGCAGAAACCCTCCGAAAACAAAGGAAAACCACTTCTAGGATGGCTGAGGATGGAACTGAACCCCCCTCTGGTCAGTTTATCTCCCGAGGCTGAATGCACTCGGTTCCAGCCCTCGTACCACTTTTCAAATTTCGTGGCTGAGTCGGGAATCGAACCCAGGCATCCGGTGGTGGCTGCTAATAACATTAACCACTACACCACTGAGGAGGACAAGGACAGGAAAGAATTTGATTTGAACCATGGAGTTCCATGCGCCTTTTTCTGAACGTCGCTATTATACTACAGAGGAAGCTACTATTTTTAGCAGTTCTGAATAGCTCATTCCCTCGCCTATTATCGGTCCACACACTTACCGTAACGAGATGGCTGTGCGGTTAGGGTCGCGTAGCTCTGAACTTGCATTCGGGAGACGGCATGTTTGAATCCCATCGTCGGCAGCCTTGAAGATGGTTTTCTGTGGTTTCCCATTTCTATACTAAGGAAATGCTACATCTGTACATTAATTAAGACCACAGCCGCTTCCTTCTCAATCCCAGCTCTTATCCATCCCTGCGTCGCCGAAAGCCTTCGATGTGTTAGTGCGACGTTAAACCAATCAAGGATTTTCAGCGACGCAGGGATATGGAAGAGTTGGTACTGGGAAGGAAGCGATCGTGGCCTTCATTAAGGGACAGCCCCAACCACGGAAAACCATCTTCAGAACTGCCGATCGTGGGATTCGAACCCACTATCACCCGAATGAAAGCTCTCTCTTCTCTCTCTCTCTTAACCTGTTTACCCTCCAGGGTTGGCTTTTCCCCCGGGCTCAGCGAGGGATCCCACCTCTACCGCCTCAATGGCAGTGTCCTGGAGCTTCAGACTCTTGGTCGGGGGATACAACTGGGGAGTATGACCAGTACCTCGCCCAGGCGGCCTCACCTGCTATGCTGAACAGGGGCCTTGTGGAGGGATAGGCAAGGAAGAGGGAAGGAAGCGGCCGTGGCCTTAAGTTAGGTACCGTCCCGGCATTTGCCTGGAGGAGAAGTGGGAAACCACGGAAAACCACTTCCAGGATGGCTGAGGTGGGAATCGAACCCACCTCTACTCAGTTGACCTCCCGAGGCTGAGTGGACCCCGTTCCAGCCCTCGTACCACTTTTCAAATTTCGTGGCAGAGCCGGGAATCGAACCCGGGCCTCCGGGGTTGGCAGCTAATCACGCTAACCACTACACCACAGAGGCGGACAAGCTCTCTCTTCTCATTGTTATTCTTGCTATCCGACCTTCCGTCAACAACTCTGGTCTTGTTCTCTTCGAACCCCGAGGGTATAAGTTTTGTGAATCCTACCAATACTTTAATTTTTACCCCACCGGGCGAGTTGGCCGTGAGCGTAGAGGCGCGCGGCTGTGAGCTTGCATCCGGGAGATAGTAGGTTCGAATCCCACTATCGGCAGCCCTGAAAATGGTTTTCCGTGGTTTCCCATTTTCACACCAGCCAAATGCTGGGGCTGTACCTTAATTAAGGCCACGGCCGCTTCCTTCCATCTCCTAGGCCTTTCCTATCCTGTCGTTGCCATAAGACCTATCTGTGTCGGTGCGACGTAAAGCCCCTAGCAAAAAAAAAAAAACCATAGAAATTTTACCCCATACATGAGTCTTCCGTCTCTTTAGTTGACACTCTCTCTTTTGAAGAGTTACATTTCTTCCTGCTGTGTATTACAGCGTTGATACGAGTAATATTCCTGTATTTTAGCTTTAAACAAAAATGAATACCACCATCTGGAAGCTATGGAAGGTCAACTGCCTTATTCTCTGCACTCCTCCCTTTGTGGGTGGGGGCGGTAGAATAATATTCTACGGCTACCCCTGCGTGTTGTAAGAAGCGAATAAAAGGGACCACAGGGGCTCCTAACTTGAGAGTGTGGGTTGGTGACCACTGGGCCCTTAGATGAGTCCTGGCATTGCTTCCACCGACTTGTACCAGGTTCCTCATTTTCATCTAGTCCATCCGACCTCTCTTGGTCAAGTCTTATTCTATTTCGACCCCGACGGTGTGAGATTTACGAGACGCCCTTCGTGACCCGTCCATGTCTTTTTCCATGTCTTCAAAGTGTCAGAAACCTTCCATTCTCCTTCTGATTAATATTAATATAGGAGGGTTGCCCAGTAGTACTTCATATTAAAACAATAATCGCCACCACCATCATCTGTACTCTTCTTTATAACTTGAAAAAAAAATATTAACATGTTCTGGTTATACATTTTACAAAATTAAATATTTCTTCATTCATGGTAATAACAAGTCAGTGAAATGAAATATAATAACATTTGGTAAAGGAGTAATTAGACTACTATTGGTGAATGGGTTGAGAGGACGAGAGATATTGTAAAGGCTGAATCTGAACGGCACTCCCGGGTTATAGGCAGAAGTACCGAACTATTTTAAAATCTTCAACTCATAAGCATTGCTTCACTTTGTAATATCAGTGCTTAGAAGAGCATTCAACTGTTAAAATAACATTGCATCTTACAAACAGTGAAACACATAAATTAATTCAGCCATTAACGGAATTACACATTCGGTAAATTAATTAAATACGATGATGTATTTTCACGATCTTGCTTTCCGAGAGATTTTCGCTTACTTTAGTCAAGCTTTTATATAACTTGTGCTCGCAAACTTATTGTTTTCACCTAACTTTCATGTTCTTCCGATTTCCGCTATTATTTGTAGACAAGCATTGTAACATGAGTTAATGCAACTTGAAATTTCTGTATTAAATATAGTAATGTAAAGACCTTACCTTCTACGAAGAGAAAGAATCCCTTCGGTTTACGTTGTAATATTCTGAGAGCTGTGAGAGCCATTTCTGTCAGGGATGGATCACCCTCAGGGCTCGTGTCTCGATCCGCGTCGAACTCTAGGTGTGAATACGAGAAGAGACCTAAAACATATACGCATACACTTAAGGACAGATTGACATGAGGCAGTAGATGATAACATAAATAAGTTTACACTTTTAAGGACACGAGGTATTCCATAAGGGCTAAGTTGAGGACCTAGACACCTGGCTGAAACAAACATATTTTATTGCAAGATTTTCATGAGTTTAATGACACTACTTGTGAGGTGGTGGGCAGTAAATAGAGTAACAAGTTCTCTACGTTTAAAGAATGTCCATTGGGATTAGACCCCAACAGTTTTAATTTCGTGTGGCTACTTCTAGCCGAGTGCAGCCCTTGTAAGGCGGACCATCCGATGAGGGTGGGCGGCATCTGCCATGTGTAGGTAACTGCGTGTTATTGTGATGGAGGATAGTTTTATGTGTGGTGTGTGGGTTGCAGAGATGTTGGGGATAGCTCACACACTCAGCCCTCGGGATATTGGAATTAACTAATGAAGATTAAAATCCCCAACCCAGCCGGGAATCGAACCCGGGACCCTCTGAACCGAAGGCCAGTACGCTGACCATTCAGCCAGTGAGTCGGGCAGACCCCAACAGTGATATTGTACAATCCTATTCCACCTTCTTCACCGCTCCTAGGAATATATAGGAAACGGTTCGTGCTGTTTGAATTGAATCTTGTATAGCCTACCCTCTTGGTATTATTACTATCATCTTCTATTTATTGCTAGACGATTAACGGCGCACTAACAAACCGAATGATGAGGATGAGAAGGAACTGGAAGTGATAAGGTACCGGCCGTGGCTTAATTAAGGCACGGATAGAGCATATCCTAGTGTGAAAATGGAAAATCGCGGAAAACCATCTTCAGGGCTGCCGAATTTGAAATTCGAACCCAACATATGCAGAATGAAAACACTTAGCCAACTTCCTTGGCATATTCCTGTTAGGATTTTATAATATGATAACGTATGCACTGCTAAACTAGGGCCCATTCTGCACCAGTGGGCTGGGCAGTAACACTCCATGCATATTTCGCACTGTAAAAAATGTTTTTATTATTATTATTGAAGTCAATGCAACCTTCTCATTTAGTTAATTAATCAATCAATAAATCAATGAACTACATTTAGAGCTGTCACCAAGGTGGCGGATTATCTATCAATTACTTACATAGCATTTTGTTTAAAGTTTTCAAATAACTTAGAAATTTATCGAACATTACCCTTGATAAATTATTCCATTTCTTTACTTCTCGACCTATAAATGAATCTGTCCTCTTGAAATCCTCATATTATCTTCCTATTATGATCTTTCCTACTTTTAAAAGCTCCACTCAAGCTTATTCGTCTACCACCGTTTTGCAACATATTTTTAACACTAAGCCTCCGTGGCTCAGGGGGCAGCGCGTCGGCCTCTCACCCCTGGGTCCGTGGTTCAACTCCTGGTCACTCCATATGAGATTTGTGCTGGACAAAGCGGAGAAAAACTTGTCCCTACTCCGCTTTGTCCAACACAAATCTCACATGGAGTAACCGGGATTTGAACCACGGTATCCAGCGGTGAGAGGCCGACGCGCTGCCGTCTGAGCAACGGAGGCTCCCTCTCACAACACTACCCTCCACAAAAAAAAAAGTAATAACACGCAGTTTCCCATATACGACAGATGCCGCCCACCCTCGTCGAAGGGTCTGCCTTACAAGAGCTGCACCAGGCTAGCAAAAGCCACATGAAATTAAATTATTCCCTAGTTTGAAATAAAACATAATCATGTGACAGTTCACTCTGAGAATATTAATACAAAATTCAGCCTTGCGGTTTACATGTAATGTCGTTTCGGAAGGCAGACAGACGTAATTTCATTTTTATACAAAGAGATGTGATACAGTATTTATATGTCCGTGTAAAACAAACAATTGGCGGAGTTCATTTTCTCTTATTGGTTTTTATGCGACGTGTGACGTATGTGAGTGTAACACGGACAATTTCACCTCATATTGTTAATGTTAAACTGGTTTAAAAATAAAGCTGGGCTTCAAATTGTGCCACTTAAAGCGTATCATAATGCAAAGGTTAATTTCATGAGAATTTGTCTCTGCTTTCTGCAAAAACGATTGTCGAAATGGATATATATTCTCAATTGTATCAAGTAGGCCTACAATGAGACAATATGTACACCCAGCCAAAGTCATTATAATAATATGCTGTTGTGGCAGTGAGATCGAAACATTAGCTCATGTTCTTGGTGGTTGTTCGTGTTGGCGATACCTTGAGAAACAGCAGGCATCATGCAGTGCGTTCCATGATAGCTAAAGTTTTTAGGGAATAACGATATCAGGTTCACGCGGAGGTACACGGTGTCTCTAATAACGCATCGTACGGAAGAATCGATATCATAGCCAGAATCCCAACGATATTAGATTCAGGTTGTGGGTTTGTTTCCCATTCGCATCAAGCTAGTCATATTTGTCTATACTTAACATCGCTCCGGCATGCTGGCACTGTTCAAAATGGAAGTCATCTGAAAAATGAAAATCCACAGCCTCTTTCTAGTCATCCGACCGGGCTAGGAATGGAATTAATCTAGCAGCGAGGATAGGATATATGTCAGCTGCCGAAGCCTGTCGAACTCCTCGGGGGCAATAATAGATGACTGACAGATGAAATGATATTGAAGAGTGTTGCAGGAATGAAAGATGACAGGGAAAACCGGAGTACCCGGAGAAAAATGTGTCCCGCCTCCGCTTTGTCCAGCATAAATCTCACATGGAGTGACCGGGATTTGAAACACGGAACCTAGCGGTGAGAGGCCGGCGCGCTGTCGCCTGAGCCACGGAGGCTGCGGAAGTCAACTGATGCACGGAAATATAACTGTTAAGTGATTTTGACGAGAAGATTGCAATGTCACAAATTATGCCTCTGTAGCTTGTAGGCCTGCCATTACGCAGACAATAAATTAATCAAATGTTGATAAGAATGTTTCGCGTTAATGGCTCAAAATTTGAGGCGAATGATTACACATGCACACAGATGAAGTGTACCTGAGTAAACGCTTGCTGGGTCTTCTTTCGTGTACACCCAAGCGTTGAGCCGTAAAAATGTACTGACACCTCCGTAGAACGTTTGGCAATGCCACGAAGGGAGAGACATGCTTAGCATGAACTCAGCCAGGATATTGGAAGGAGTGGAGAGGCAGTCACGTATGTTGGCTTAATCGATATGACTAATGTGTGGGATCTAGTGGACACGAACATAGGTACCACCTAACCGTAGTGCAGTTCAAGGTAAGGAAATATTTGGACATATTTTTTAATTTATGGTGAAGTCTGTTGTAGTGTTTTGTAGTGTTCGCTGAACGTTTCCAACAAAGAAGGTTTTCATACCGGCGTACGATTACAGTAGTTGTACAGATAACAGGGTCAGCGGATCCAGAGTGGGTCTCGACCCACAAGTGGCCACGGCTGGTCCGTGGTCTGACGGCTCTGCATTCCGACCGGCCAACCGACCAGAGAAGAGGTGGCCACGGCAATGCTGTAGCTCTAACGTGGCTCTACTCCTCTGAATTTGGGAGACGGAGAAGGGCTGGTCCCCTCCGTCGGCTGTTCTAAGAATGGTTTTCCGTGGTTTTCTATTCTCCTGCACTAAGGCGAATGCCGGGACACTTCCTAGTATAGGCTGCGGTCTCCAAACTTCTCACCTTCTCCGCACATCTCCTTCTTCGATACAAATCTCCTGGCATGAAAGGCTGCGTCACCGTCTAGGAGGCCCGCCTCGCCTTCAGGGGAGGAATGAACATAGTAGTAGTAGTAGTAGTAGTAGTAGTAGTAGTAGTAGTAGTAGTAGTAGTAGTAGTAGTAGTAGTAGAGAATAACCGACGCTGGATGTACCCGTCACCAGGTTCGGTTTTCGATTAGTGTTTATTAAGAGATGTTGCAGGTGGTAGATTTTGCTCTATGAAACAACATAGCGGTGTATTGTCTGGAATGAGTATTGCGTGTTTACTTTAAAACTTATTTTCTTGAATGTGTGTATTCCAACTTATACAGACGTCTTATTAGTCACAGATTGGGCGTATTTTATTCGCACCTTCGTCTATCATCTTTGGCACTCAGGCGCCATGATCAAACTTCATAGAGATTACACAGGTGCCGTACCGGGCTAAACTGTTTGTAGGTGCAGGCCGTATGGCATTTATTCATAACTACTCGTAATGGATGAAATGCGGATCGTATTTTCGTAATTCAAGTCATTTGTAAATGAATTAATCAACCGATTACAACCAGACTATCGGGCTAGTTGACCGTGCGGTTAGGGGTGCGCAGCTGTGAGCTTGCATCCGGGAGAGAGTGGGTTCGAATCCTACTGTCAGCAGCCCTGAAAATGGTTTTCCATGGTTTTCCATTTTACACTAGGCAAATGCCGGAGCTGTACCTTAATTAAGACCACGGCCACTTCCTTCCCATTGGAAGGCCTTTCCTATCCCATCGTCGCCATAAGACCTACCTGTGTCGGTGCGGCGTAAAGAAAAATTGTAAAAATTTTACAACCAGACTACCTTAAAAATTACTGAGCACATGTAATTTTCAAAGCAATCCTACAGTTATTTCCTCTCGACAATATTTTTACCACAGGCGTACATTGCAGCAAGTGGAAACAGAAAGTCCGCTCTGAACATTTCATCATAACTCCAACATGAACAACGTGAAACGTTGCGAGTCGAGCCCGCGGGTAACTTTTGGTAAATAAAATGCATTTTATTAAACATAGAATATATCCTATATACCATCAAATCATTTTTTTTTCATGTATAAAGTCAAAAAATGAGATGCCTTACTGGCACGTTTTCATCTATACTTTCAAGCTATTGTTTATATCTGGAAGTCTCTCCCTCCGAGTGGACTGCAGCGGTTAAAACATCACGAACTATGCCAATCTTAGTATAGCACCCAGTGTTAGCAGCGAGTCAACCCTCTATCGTGTATGGGGCAGAGAGACAGAAACCCATTTTCTTTTCATAATTGGCAACTGCTTCCGTAGCAGATTACTGATAAACACACAGTACCGTAAGGTTAAACACAGGCTATAAGACGTGATAGTCAAGAAAGGGATTGCCTGCTAGGAAGATGTGTTTACTTGTTGACAGTGGTGGGTCCCGGCGATTTAGTGATATCATGGCATTTTACACGTATATTTCCCTAGGCATTAATTTTGAACCGTCCGTCTGGGTTGAATGCACTTCGATCAAGAAGAGAAGCAAGCCATCTACGGAGAGCTCCAATTTTTGTTTTGTTTTTTGCTAGTTGCTTTACGTCGCACCGACACAGATAGGTCTTATGGCGACAATGAGATAGGAAAGGCCTAGGAGTTGGAAAGAAGCGGCCGTGCCTTTAATTAAGGTACAGACGCAGCATTTTCCTGGTATGAAAATGGGAAACCACGGAAAACCATCTGCAGGGCTGCCGACAGTGGGATTCGAACCCACTATCTCCCGGATGCAAGGTCATCTACGGAGAGCGTGAATAATATTATAACGCCAAATTCTACTATCACCATGGATCCTACGAGTTCGAATTATACGGCCCTCCGTTCATATCGACAGGAACAGCTTAATTATTGTCGTAATTTATAACTGAACAATACGCTGTGTACTGTTGTATATTCTAGATGGAGTAGATTCGATTTATTTATATATATTACAAATTAAATTATTTCTCTCTACCTAGTGTTATTGCGGACCCCGTGGTGTAGGGGTAGCGTGCCTCCCTCTTTCCCGGAGGCCCCCGGTTCGATTCCCGGCTAGGTCAGGGTCTTTTACCTGGATCTGAGGGTTGGTTCGAGGTCCACTCGGCCTACGTGATTAGAATTGAGGAGCTATATGATCGTGATATAGCGGTCCCGGTCTAGAAAGCCAAGAATAACGACCGAGACGATTCGTCGTGCAGACCACACGACACCTCGTAATCTGCAGGCCTGCGGGCTGAGCAGCGGTCACTTGGTATGCCAAGGCCCTTCAGGACTGTAGTGCCGTGGAGGAGGGAGGAGGGTTAGTGTTATTCCTAATATACAACCCTGTGCTACTACGAACAGAAACAGAGAAGACCTTAAATGCCTACGAACCGTTTCCACCGTTATAAACTGACAAGAAGCACACCGAATCGCAATGGATTAAGAAAAATACAGTTCTTATTTAGGTGTCTGGCTGGATACCATGTCCATAGTTAGGAACGTCTCGTTATGTAACGGTGAATGTAGAGATATTTATAAATATTCAACTTACCAAGCAGGTGGTCAACTCGCTGAAGATCTATGCTTGCGAGCTGGCCTTGATTCCAAACGTACTCTGCTTTCAGTCCTCGGCGTTTCTTATCCCTGATCCAATCGTCAATTAAGTTGCGACCATCGAGACGCCGTCCTTCTTCTGCCGGAGGTTCTGGATCCCTGGCAACCTTGGGCAGCCAATGTCGCCTGCCACCACCAAGGAGAACCTGAGACAGTGCAACGGATCCCTTAGCCTTAATATTATATTACAATCAGTATTATTCCGCATAGTATTGTATAGTATTGACGGTCACACTACACTACTCAGCACAGTGTCTTCATTTTAATAGTCAGCAGTTTTAATTGACAATTCAAGAACGATCTACACTGACTGACAGAGCAAATGCAACACCAAGGAGGAGTGGTCCGAACTTTATGCCAATTGCAGGGTAGACTGACGTCACTGAGGTATGCTCATGATGTGAAATGCGCCGCTGTGCTGCGCACGTAGCGAACGGTAAATGGGACACGGCGTTGGCGAATGGCCCACTTCGTACCGTGATTTCTCAGCCGACAGTCATTGTAGAACGTGTTGTCGTGTGCCACAGGACACGTATATAGCTAAGAATGCCAGGCCGCCGTCAACGGAGGCATTTCCAGCAGACAGACGACTTTACGAGGGGTATGGTGATCGGGCTTAGAAGGGCAGGTTGGTCGCTTCGTCAAATCGCAGCCGATACCCATAGGGATGTGTCCACGGTGCAGCGCCTGTGGCGAAGATGGTTGGCGCAGGGACATGTGGCACGTGCGAGGGGTCCAGGCGCAGCCCGAGTGACGTTAGCACGCGAGGATCGGCGCATCCGCCGCCAAGCGGTGGCAGCCCCGCACGCCACGTCAACCACCATTCTTCAGCATGTGCAAGACACCCTGGCTGTTCCAATATCGACCAGAACAATTTCCCGTCGATTGGTTGAAGGAGGCCTGCACTCCCGGCGTCCGCTCAGAAGACTACAATTGACTTCACAGCATAGACGTGCACGCCTGGCATGGTGCCGGGCTAGAGCGACTTGGATGAGGGAATGGCGGAACGTCGTGTTCTCCGATGAGTCACGCTTCTGTTCTGTCAGTGATAGTCACCGCAGACGAGTGTGGCGTCGGCGTGGAGAAAGTTCAAATCCGGCAGTAACTGTGGAGCGCCCTACCGCTAGACAACGCGGCATCATGGTTTGGGGCGCTATTGCGTATGATTCCACGTCACCTCTAGTGCGTATTCAAGGTACGTTAAATGCCCACCGCTACGTGCAGCATGTGCTGCGGCCGGTTGCATTCCCGTACCTTCAGGGGCTGCCCAATGCTCTGTTTCAGCAGGATAATGCCCGCCCACACACTGTTCGCATCTCCCAACAGGCTCTACGAGGTGTACAGATGCTTCCGTGGCCAGCGTACTCTCCGGATCTCTCACCAATCGAACACGTGCGGGATCTCATTGGACGCCGTTTGCAAACTCTGCCCCAGCCTCGTACGGACGACCAACTGTGGCAAATGGTTGACAGAGAATGGAGAACCATCCCTCAGGACACCATCCGCACTCTTATTGACTCTGTACTTCGACGTGTTTCTGCGTGCATCGCCGCTCGCGGTGGTCCTACATCCTACTGAGTCGATGCCGTGCGCATTGTTTAACCTGCATATCGGTTTGAAATAAACATCAATTATTCGTCCGTGCCGTCTCTGTTTTTTCCCCAACTTTCATCCCTTTCGAACCACTCCTTCTTGGTGTTGCATTTGCTCTGTCAGTCAGTGTATTAGACTGAGGACTTTATACCTCAATATGTTTTTAATTCACTAATCATGATCATTGTCACGTCACTTCATTACGATTTTTAAATTGTTTGTGTATTATGTAATTACTGTTCTGCTACTGAAGATGGCCTTGAGATTAGGCTGAAACATGTTTAGACTTTGCTTCATCTAACAGATGAGTTGATTTGTATTGATAAGGAGGATTTTTAAATATTTTCTTTTGTAAAGTGATAACCGTCAATACGGAATGAGATTTATAACGTGCAATTATAACTTGCAATTATTCCTCAAAGTTATAAATTCTGCAACTGTGGTCATCAACCCATATACTACATGCATGTATAGTATAACTGATAACCTGCCTTGATGTGTTCTCCATACTGGCAAGTGCATTTCTTATTAAACTGAAGCGCGAATTGGGATGATAGCAGTTATTGCGAACATGGTTGGTACCTTTAAGTGTAAATGATATGTTAAACAATATGGCATTGCACACATCGGTGCTTTGACACCTTGTTTCTTTCCTAATTGGGCTAACTGACTCTTGGACACACCTTTCGAGCCTCTAAGCCTGGTTAAAATTTTAAGAAGTAACAAAAATTGAATGCATTTTGACGTAAACTAATACTTTCGTAATTAGAATGTCAAGGAGACAGAAAGGAAAATAATCGTGATGGATAAAGATACAGAATTGTTATAAAGTAGGAATATAAGCGTCATCAATTCCCTTTATACTGTCTAGAGGATCTTCAATCCGCAATTTCTATGCCATAAACACTTCTATATTAAGAATTCTACAAGTCGAAGGTAATATTTCACATAAGAAACACAATGTTATCCATCAGACATGCCTGGAATCGTTCATCTTTAGCATAACAATAGGCAAAGGAAGATGCATGAGTTATCAGGGAAATAAGAACGTTTTCCACATTAATTAGATGAGTGAAATTCGTTTACAATACCCGGAGAAATTTTCGAGTGGACGGCGGCATGAGTATCTTCATATATGAAACAATATAGGCTGATCGTTTCCTTATTATAGATAATGAAATTTGCACTAGAGAGTAAGATTCTTCTAAAATCCATGCATTAACAGTGAATAGTGAACCAGAAATGCACATGGCTGTAGGTGAGGAATGTGAATATTTGGACGGAACTTCCTGGACTCCAGTTGAATTGAAAGGCTTTTCGGAAATATACAGGTAGATATAGACTTAAATTACGTGACACTTCATATGAATCTCCTGCAAGTTCTTGGTATTGTGATTTATCAATAAGTCATATCAAGTTAACAGTTTGGATAACAAGGGAACTGTTATAATCGGTATCAATGTTAACAACATTCCATCAAATCCTGCAGCTTTTCCAAGTTTCATACTTTTTATTGCGGCTTTAGTTTCCCCTTCTTTGAATGGAGTAGAGAATTTAGAAAACTGCGGCGCTGCTCTTTTCTTGATGTTCAACTTTGATTTCATATCATTTTTGGTTCGCTTGTCTTTTGTGTTTTTGAAAACTGATTATAGATGATTAGCAAAATTATTCAGATTGATGGCTGTTTTTGATCTCTTAGTTGCAGGGTTTGAAGAATCCAATTTCCTAATTATAGACCAGGCATTTCTGCTAGAATGGGTGTAATCTAGGGATTTCACTGTTTCATGCCAGATCCTTCTTCGACTCTCATGCAAGGGTTGGAGGAGACCAGCTGCATTGTCGGAATTAGGATGTTCTTCATATTCTCGTAGTAAATTCCTCACTCTCTGAACTCCAGCCAGGGATTGGGTCAAAATGCTAGACCTAGAGTTATAGTATTGTACGGACTTGTGACCACGCACATTTATCCTGAACTATATGCATGTGTGTACATAGATTCATCATACGATAAATACATAAATAAATTAACAACATTATGGGAAAATCTAATCAACAATTGCCTCTTATATTTAAATCTTAGAAATTTGAATATGAAGCTTTGCCAAATTGTATCAAGGTGTGTTGAATATTTCAACAGTTGTTGAAAGCTAGTTTGAATGATAACGTCAGTGAATTCATTTTGAAATAGTAATTATCATTGGAAATTGTCAATTTTACAGAAACAAAACACTTTTATTTTTATGATGAGAGTGATATAAAAAGTCGAAAATTCAAAAATACGTACGACCTCATTAAGATTGCTATTGGTGTCGTGGTTAATCTAATGGACGTTAAATCAGTAATTTTGAATATTCGGTACACAGTCGAACTTACGTATTTGTAAACGAGTGTTTTAATTTCTATTTCAAGTGAAATATTTAACTGATAGCATATTGTTACTATACCCACCTTACTCTCATTTGTGGACAAAGTGCTTAGTACTGCAAGCCGTAATATTAAGCACTGGAAATACTTTAGTTGTGTCTGAATTTGTATAGTTCTTTCCATGGAATTACTTGTTGTATTCTTGTTGTTGTTCTTGTTGTTGTCGTTGTTGTGTAATTATGTTTTAACTTTATTATCACACTACTGTAAGTGACCATTGCCACCGGGATGTTTCCCAATTTTGATGTATTTGTTAATAATAATAATAATAATAATAATAATAATAATAATAATAATAATCTTAATCTTGAAAGATCAAAAAATTCCACAGGGACAACACTGTTATATTGGCACATATGCCATGTAAATTCCAAACGAAACACCGTCGAATAGAGCACATTCTTAATTAAGCCAGCACGATACTTCTTACTTAACAAGTTGAACAAACTAGACGTAAAGTTGGTAATTTCGACAAATAACTACTTCGTACAACTTCCAGCGA
Organism: Anabrus simplex; assembly: GCF_040414725.1. Classification (NCBI taxonomy): domain Eukaryota; kingdom Metazoa; phylum Arthropoda; class Insecta; order Orthoptera; family Tettigoniidae; genus Anabrus; species Anabrus simplex. The sequence continues at coordinate 226,290,512 of NC_090269.1, read as the reverse complement.
AGGCATTGTTCCTCTTTAACCAAGCTTATAGGTTCCCCTTGGATTGAGTTCTGTGACCCTGCAGCCCTATTGTTGCAGTCAACAATTTCATAATTAATTAACTAATTTGCCCCACGTCCTGATCTATACTGCCCTATTATTTCGTAACATGAGCCTAGCCTCCAGGTATCCGTGTACTAACGAGTACACTTTGCTGGTGGTTTTAGTATCTTGCTTGTGATCAACGTCGTGATGGAGATCCTTGACGTAGCTGAAGTCTCGCTGGTGTTATTACAGACCGTCGTGGTAGAATTTCTAGTGAAATAAAATCATTGAGAAGAACAAAGTCCGCCTCTGTGGTGTAGTGGTTAGCGTGATTAGCTGCCACCCCCGGAGGTCCGGGTTCGATTCCCGGCTCTGCCACGAAAATTTGAAAAGTGGTACGAGGGCTGGAACGGGGTACACTCAGCCTCGGGAGGTCAACTGAGTAGAGGTGGGTTCGATTCCCACCTCAGCCATCCTCGAAGTGGTTTTCCGTGGTTTCCCACTTCTCCTCCAGGCGAATGCCGGGATGGTACCTAATTTAAGGCCACGGCCGCTTCCTTCCCTCTTCCTTGTCTATCCCTTCCAATCTTCCCATCCCTCCACAAGGTCCCTGTTCAGCATAGCAGGTGAGGCCGCCTGGGCGAGGTACTGGTCATTCTCCCCAGTTGTATCCCCGACCAAGAGTCTGAAGCTCCAGGACACTGCCCTTGAGGTGGTAGAGGTGGGATCCCTCGCTGAGTCCGAGGGAGAAGCCGAACCTGGAGGGTAAACAGATGATGATGATGATGATGATGATGAGAAGAACAAAGCTTCAGTTCAATTCTGGGTATTTTCACAATGTATGAATGGAGTGAAAAATTACATTCCTTCAGCAATACGTTCCCTGGATTTGTAACAGGCCATCTAAAATTAATTCCATGTATGTCACAGCAATGGAGAGTTCCACTTCATCTTAGTTTACAGGTAGCAGAGGAAATCGAAGGGAAATTTAAAATTTTAATTCTTCGCCATAATGTCTATCTGTGTGGGTGCGATTTGAAGCAATTCACAAAAAGAAACAAAACATGTTTCAATAATAATAATATATTATTATTATTCGGGATATCTTAGTCAATACACATCCCAGCGAGGTGATTTTCTTGATACGTGTCATACAACTGTAAGCTTGCACAGCCTCAACATCAATTTCCATGGTTTTCCATTTTTGCAGTAGGTAAATTACATGGCTGTACTTAGATTAAATCCGTGCCTGCTTCGTTATCAGTCCCATACCAGCATCACTTAAAACCTATGTCTATTAGTATGACGTTAAACAGACTGAAGTTCCGATGACATATTGCTACGCCCCTTTTATCATCAAAATCCAGGTAGCGACAGCAAATACACAATACATTACGTAGTTCATATGCCTTACATCCAGTTTAGATGTGACGAATATGTATTTGAAAATAACATAGCGTTATGTTGCGTAATGAAGGCACATTATACGGGTAAAATAATAATAATAATAATAATAATAATAATAATAATAATAATAATAATAATAATAACGTTTATTGGCTGAATGCTCAGCGTACTGATCTTCAGTCAGAGGATCCACTGTTTTAACAATACAGGGAAATGTAGCCATTATTGGCGACTACATCAATGAAGAGATTACTACACAAAAATTGTGAAATGAGGTTTAATGTTCTCCCCAACCATTTTTAACTTATATTTCGAAGTTGATTTTCGAATTATTCTTGAAGAAGTTGATAAAGGAATCAAGAGCACTGCAAAGGAATTAAACATTAGAGGACGCAAATTGATTGTATGCATTGTAATTAACAAGTATAAAATCACGAATCCAGTTATTACCCTGGATCCACCACTTAAAGTTTATTATAATATATAATGGAAATATAATCAGAATATACAGTAGAAAGTGGAACCTGATTTTGCGTTGCAAGAAGTGTATACGTTCATTCCTTAGTCCCGTTTCTTGATACGGGGTCAGGGATGAGGTGAGATTAAATTATATGTCATGTTTTTACGCCCGAATGCTCTTCCTGTCGCCAATCTCAGTTGAAGCGATAATGGAGATGAAATTAATGGTAGCGAATACAATTGGGTAAAGAGGTGGAGTGTATCGGCTGTGGCCTACGAATAGGAACTTCCTTTTTTTATTATTTTTTAAAATTATTATTTAGAAGTTGCTTTATGTCGCACCGACACGAACACGTCTTATGGTGACTATGGGTCAGTAAAGGGCTAGGAGTGGGAAAGAAGCGGCCGTGGTCTTAATTAAGGTACAGCCTCAGTATTTGCTTGATGTGAAAAGGGGGAACCACGGAAAACCATCTTCAGGGCTGCCGACAGTGGGATTCGAACCCGCTATCTCCCGAATACTGGATACTGGCCGCACTTAAGAATAGGAAGTGTCCCAGCATTTGTCTGGAAGTGAAAATGGGAAACCACAGAAAACTATTCTCAAGACCCACCCGTCCCCAGAATGTAGAGCTTGGCTCCATAGCCGTAACGCGTTAACATGCGCGGCTACTCCGCTGGTAATCGGCATTGCATGAAGTTTATTTCGGAAATCAGAACATTTTGTGCGCAACCGTGACCATCAATTCGATGTGTACTATTCATGCCGCTTTACTGTCCAAATGAACAGACTGCAGGATTTTGAAATTTAGATATATTAAAGAATCATCAAAAACCCACGGGTAGACCACGTCAACAAAGAGGAAATTCACCTTCGGGCATAGAAGTCATGCAAAGTCTTAATCCGCGCACAAAGTAGGAGAGCAGCCTTTTTCGGTCACATTTTCCGAAATTACAAAACATCTGGGATAAGTGATCATAGAAGGCAAGATAGAAGGAAAACGTGGACAGAAAGTTTTATTCTGTGGGAGAAACCTCCGACAGAGGTTTGACATCCACAATACGGGGACACCGATACGGAAGGAAAAAATAGGAAATTATATTCCCTCAGGGTCACTAACCCACTGTGAGGAGATGGCTCCAGAAGAAGAAGAAGAAGAAGAAGAAGAAGATTGTTAGTTATTGTGATTTAGTTGATCCGCCTCTGTGGTGTAGTGGTTAGTGTGATTAGCTACAACCTCCGGAGGCCCGGGTTAGATTCCCGACTCTGTCACGAAATTTGATACGTGGTACGAGGTCTGGAACGGGTTCCATTCAGCCTCGGGAGGTAAACTGAGTAGAGGTGAGTTCGATTCCCACCTCAGCCATCCTCGAAGTGGTTTTCCGTGGTTTCCCACTTCTTCTCCAGACAAATGCCGGGATTGTACCTAACTTAAGGCCACGGCCGCTTCCTTTCCTCTTCCTTGTCTATCCCTTCCAATCTTCCCATCCCCCCACAAGGCCCCTGTTCAGCATAGCAGGTGAAGCCGCCTGGGCGAGGCAATGGTCATCCTCCCCAGTTGTATCCCCCAACCCAGAGTCTGAAGCTCCAGGAAACTGCCCTTGTGATGGTAGAGGTGGGATACCTCACTGAGTCCGACCCTGGAGGGTAAACAGATAAAAGAAGAATAAGAAGTGGTTTAATTGACAAGCATCTAAATGAAGCACTCTCCGCCTTTCAATAGGTTGTAGAACATAACATAAAGTTTTAAAAAATCAGACTTTCAACATATTTAAATTTGAAACTACCACTGAAGAATTAAAATATCATGGGTGGGAACTGTGAATAATTTGCCTTTCAAGGTGGATAAATTGACATAGGCCTACTTGAAAACTGTAAATTGATTGTTATACGTAATGCAAGCAGTATGCCAAGATTGGCATTGACCTCGTATCAGGAAACGGATTGAACGTAGGCCTACATATTTCTTGCAATGCCTATTCCGGTTTCAATTTCTATATTCAGATCCTATTCAGGGGTCAGCCAGCGTCCTTTCAGGGGTGGATCTACCTGGTTTGATGATTGCATTGTGATTTTATACTTGTTAATTACAATGAATACAATCAAATTGTGTTCTCTGATGTGTATAAAACCAAACTCCCTGCTTACTTTGTTGAGCTTAGTAGGAACAAAATTATGCTCTAAGTGTTTTACTGTTGTTTGATGTCGACTTTCTTGACAAGTATAATATTAAAATATTACACGCAAACCTCAGTTGTAACAAACAATCAGAAAATAAAAGCCAATGAAAATGTTCAATTGCTGTAACCTGAAACTTCAGTCTTATACTGTGGATGGTCGCTAACACTGACATAAGTGTAGTTTAAATGAATCAGTGCCCATGATTGGCATTAATATAAAATCGAGTATAATCAGAAATGGTAGAAATTATAAAAGAGACCGTTCTCAGATTTATGAAAAACCTGTTAAAATCTGAGCATTAATGTAACTTCTAAACTTCTTGGAACTAGAATGTTACAATTCATACGTTTTTATGTTTAATAACAGTGTCGTTGGTGGAAAAAAAACCGATAGAAGCACGTACAAAAAGAAACCAAGAACAAAATGAATAAATTGAACCACTTAGTAAAAATGAAATGAATGGTGAAATTATTCGATTATACGATTTTTGCACTTACCAGCGCAGAACAGACCAAAATGTCGAGAAGTAAGATACTGCAGAGGCAATCATTTCGTTTATGTTGGATGGACTTCAATTAGGTAATATGTTACGTCTCATATTACAGACTGTATCAAATCGACGTACAATACTGTGGTATTTGATTGAAAAAAATCTCTTGGAAGCGTATACCTTTAAAGTAAATTAAAAATGAATGATAAATTAATTTATTCTGTTTTTGATGAAATACATTGCTGAACGACCTGAGAAATATTTACATAACAATTCACAAAATATAACGTACGGTATATTTAAAACAGAGTCACAGTGAAAATGCTCTCCGCCAACAAATTATCTCGACCGATTGGAATATGAATATTCCATCAAAACATGTATGGGTGAAAATAAAAATCAACTTTCGTAAATAACACATATACACTTTATTATCTTTTTTTTTTTTCTAGTTGCTTTACGTCGCGCCGACACAGATAGGTCTTATGGCGACGATGGGAGAGGAAAGGCATAGGAATGAGAAGGAAGCGGCCGTCGCCTTAATTAAGGTACAGCCCCAGTATATACCTGGTGTGAACATGGGAAACCACGGAAAATCATCTTCAGGTCTGCCGACAATGGGGTTCGAACCTAATATCTCCCGAATACTGGATACTGGCCACACTTAAGCGACTTCAGCTATCGATCTCGGTAGTAATATTTCATAATACCTTTAAAGAGGTAAATTAATTTATCTTGTAAATATTTTATTTTCTCTTTGGAAGTAGTGTCAAAGATTTCAGATACCACGGATAAGTGCCTGCTGTTGTAATTATTAAAATTGATTAAACATACGTGATTTACGTTAGTTGCCTCTGTGGTGTAGTGGTTAGTGTGATTAGCTGCCACCCCCGGAGGCTCGGGTTCGATTCCCGGCTCTGTCACGAAATTTGAAAAGTAGTACGAGGGCTGGAACGGGGTCCACTCAGACTCGGGAGGTCAGCTGAGTGAGGTCAGCTGAGTGGAGGTGGGTTCGATTCCCACCTTAGCCATCTTGGAACTGGTTTTCCGTTGTTTTCCACTTTTCGTCCTGGCAAATGCCGGGATGGTCCCTTAACTTAAGGCCATGGCCCCTTCCTTCCCTCTTCCTTGTCTATACCTTCCAATCTTCCCATCCCCCCTCAAGGACCCTTTTCAACATAGCAAGTGACCTCGCCTGGGCGAGGTACTGGTCATCATTCCCAGTTGTATACCCAGACCTAGAGTCTGCAGCTCCAGGACACTGCCCTTGAGGCAAGGGAAAAACCGACCCTGGAGGGTAAACAGATGAATAAGAAGAAGATTTACGTTAAATGGAAAGTTCATATCCGATCGAAAGGATATTTCCCATATCATAGCTTAATACTCCGACTATTAAGTACAATCATCTTTACTACTGATATTCCTCCTTTGGCATCAGAGTCGGAACCTTCCTCACCGAAGAAGAGGCAATGCCTCTCAAGAGTAATCGTTTCGTATTTGGTCCTTGTTGCTGTTGCTGTTGTTTGGGTCTTCAGTCCATAGACTGGTTTGATGCAGAACTCCGTGCCACCCTACACTTCACTAAACTTTTCATATCTACGTAGCTGCTACATCCTACATCTACCATAACCTCGTTAACATATTCATATCTTAGCGCACTGTTGGCCGTACGCCCGGGGTGTAGGGGTAGTGTGGCTGTGTCACCCCCGGAGGCCCCGATTCGATTCCCGGCCAGGCCAAAGCTTTTTACCTGATTCTGAGGGCTGGTTTGAGGTCCACTCAGCCTACGTGATTATAATTCAGGAGCAATCTGACGGTGAGATGGCGGCCCTGGTCTAGGAAGCCAAGAATAACGGCCGTGCTGACAACACGACACCTCATAATCTGCAGACCTTGGAGCTGAGCAACGGTCGCTTGGTAGGCCATGACCCCATTATGCGATTTGGTCTGGTACCACATACACTTCCCTCAAAAACCAACCGAACAAGTTCTGAGTGCCTTAAGATTTGTCCTATCATTCTAACTTTCCTGATCAAATTTAGCCAAAACGTTCGATTCGATTCAGTATCTCTTTACATGAGGTTTTATCTAGACATTTCACCTTCAGCATTCTTCTCTAATACCACATTTTAAAAGCTTCTATTCTCCTTTTTTTCTGAGCTAGTTATAGTCTTATCGTCCACGTTTCGCTTCCATACAATGCCACGCTCCAGAGGAAAATTCTTCAACATTATCTCTCTAATTCATATCAATGTTCGAAGTGAGCATATTTTTCTTAAGAAAGACCTTCCTTGATTCAAGAAACAATATTTAAGTCTTCATTTCCTAACTTAACATTTCCTGCATCACATGACTTCATTCGACTGCACTCGTTTACTTTTCTTTTGGATTCACTTATCTTGTACTCCTCCTTCAAAACTGTGTTCAGACTATACTGCAATTTCTCCAGACTCAGACAAAATAACAATATTACTGGCAAATCAGCAAATTTTGATTTTTTCTTAGATTGTGATCATCCTTCCATATTACTCTTTGATTTCCTTTAGAGTCTGTTCTATACAAGTATTGACAAAGAGAGGGAACAAGCTGCAGCCTTGCCTCACTCCTTTCTAGACTGATTCTCTTTTTTCCCATCCCTCGATTCTCATAATTGCAAACTAATTTTTGTACGTATTGTAGATAATTCTTCTCCCTCGGTGTCTCAGCCCAATCAACTTCTGAAGGTGAGATGGGTTGACAGAATAACGAATGAAGATAATTATACAGAATCGAATTAGTGACAGGAGAACGATTTGGTGAAATTTGACCACAAGAAGAGGTAGAATGACAGGACACATCTTAAAACTCCTATGACTATTTCAGTTCGTTTTTAAGGGAAGTGTATGACGTAAGAGCGATTGGGATAGACCAAACAGATTAGAGTAGAGTTGCTTTACGTCGCACCGACACAGATAGGTCTTATGGCGACGATGGGACAGGAAAGGGCTAGAAGTGGGAAGGAAGCGGCCGTGGCCTTAAATTAAGGTACATACCCAGCATTTGCGTGGTATGAAAATGGAAAACCACGGAAAACCATTTTCAGGGCTGCCGACAGTGGGGTTCGAACCTACTATCTCCCGAATAGTGGATACTGGCCGCACTCAAGCGATATTATTATTATTATTATTATTATTATTATTATTATTATTATTATTATTATTATTATTATTATTATTATTATTATTTAGTCTGATCCAGGACACCCTAGATTTGCCATAAGACACAGAATAATGCACAATAACAATTTTGAGGGAAGATAAAAAGATTAATGTTTAAAAAATGATAGGTTACAATTAAGCATGTTAAATGGCATGAACTCCATATAAATGGTGACGAAGAATCGAAACGGAGTATTTGATGAGTGAGACGACTATCTCATCCTGTAGGCTTCTCGCTAGTTTATATTTTTGTCGCCATGTGACGAAAGATTTGGGAATTGTTCCCCTCGCGCCAAAGAAAAGTCCAGTCACCGTAATGTTTTTAAGGTTATACGACTCAAGAAAGAAAGGGATGGTTGGATTATAGATATCCTTTTTCTCATTGTCTACGTCAGTCGGCTGAGAGGCTGAAGATTCAAAGCGTACCGTAGGATCAATAATTTCTGCTTCGTTCCTCCGTCTGTCAATCGCTATAATATCAATCCTGCGAGTGCTGCCTCCTTCGGCGAGGCAGTGGACTTCTTCGTACACTTCTAGATTTCTGAGACGAAGAGCATTAGCAATCAGCTTTCTGATGATGTTATGGCGTTTGATCCTAAGCAGTTCTCCTTGAGGGCAACTCCCCAGCACATGTGTAAGGTTTCATACTCACTGCAGTGTCTGCAGTGGCCTGTGCTGGTAGAACGTCCCGGCAGAGTACGTACTGGTGCAACCATCGCGGTCATCTTCAACATCTCCCTCCATTCCGAACAAGTTAAACCATCTCTTCTGGTAACCCAAGAATTAGCAGCAGGAACTTGAGCAAATAACTCAACACCTCTTCCTTTTTGTGGATATGCACACCAAGCTTCAAATTCGCGTGTTCTAAGTATATCGCGCGGTTGTCTAACATATTTCGCTGATGTCTCTTCGTTGAGTTGAAGTTCAGATAGGCAGCGAGTTTTTATTGCTGTGAAATTTCGAACAGCATTTACGTGCGAATCGTTCACAGCTTCTAGCTTAAGATTGATGTTCAGCTGTTGAAGGTACGCTTCCCAAGTAGCGCGCATTAGTGCCAACCCTTTATATTTGTGGCTCGAATAGATCATACTTGTCGGTGTGTCACTCGGAAGTTGGAGAATTTCTTTAAGTGCGCTTCTGATCATGTTGTCGGCTTTTAACAGACTTGATTTGGGAATTTTCTCAACCGAAACAGTCTGGAAGGGGTATATCAGTGTAGGGCCAATAAACTGGTTTATTACAGTCAATTTTTGATGCGGTTGGAGTAAGTGAGTCCTGGTAATCTGATCTAAGTTAGCTTTCAATTTTTCAAGTACTTGATGTTCATTGAAGACTAAAGTCTGTCTGAAAGTTGCCCCTAAATATTTTATTTCTTCACTATCATTTATACTTCTAATGTTTCCAGAGACCGTCACGATATCATCAGAATGATGTTTACCATTTTCTATAATAATGGCATTTGATTTGTCTGTATTTATATGCAAACCTATTTCTTGAAGCAGATTTATGACAGAAGTGACTAGGATTGAAGCTGCTGCTTGGTCTTTAGCTATGATCACCAGATCGTCGGCAAAGCATAGGGATGTTAAAGGTACAGCGTTAGGACTCAATTGAAAACCATACATTTCTGATACTTTGATGTCTGTGAGTTCATCAAGGATATGGTTTATACCTCAGTTAAATAAGAAAGGTGAAATGGGATCTCCTTGCATCACTCCACATTTGATGTTTATCTTATCTGTACGTCCACGAGCAGTTTGAACTTGTGTTGTGTTTTCTGTGAGAAGGTTGACTAGTAACTTCTTAATGGATCTGGGTAGTATAGAGTTCTCTATTGTCGCCTTTAAGTGATTGTGTCCAATACTATCGAACGCTTTGCTGATGTCGAGGAATACTACGCAGCCTGAAATCTTTTTCATTACAGCTGTTCGTAAAATGCCATCAACAATATTCACGTTAATGAAAGAGCCAGGGGTCATGGCAAAACCTCTTTGGAACTGATTCAAAGGGATGTATTCCCTTACAATTTTATCAAGGATCTTACTTAATATGCGCCGAATAATGGAGCAAATACTAATCGGTCTGAATGGTGACCGTTGAGGCATTCAGGTCATACGGTTCCGGATTCGATTCCCGGCCGGGGGGAATTTAATGACGTCTGATAAATTCCGCTGGCTCGGAGATTGGATGTTTGTGTTTGTCCCAACACTTTCCTGTTCGTATTCAGATAAAACCCCACACTGCGAACCACCACAGAAACACGCAATAGTGATTAGATCCCTCTACACAGAGTTGACGCCAAGAAGGGCATCCAGCCGTAATATCCAAATCCACATGTGCGGCTCAACTCGTACCCGCAAACCCGAAGGTACAGGAAATTCGGTAGAAAATGAACTTTTTGTTATTATTATTATTATTAAATTTATTTGACTTGACGTCTATTTGATGTATCAATTATGACTTACTATTTCGAATAATTTTTCTACCTTACTTTATACTTTGATAATATCTAGTCTATAACAGCATTTAATTTCATTAACCTATTTCTCAAATTTTATCATTTGTATTTAAACTACAATGAAACTTCAGATTACTTTCGTATAGCTCTCGGAAACAAAACCCACATGTCTCTAGTGAACGAAATTAAATGTAATTTGTATACTTGAACATCGACCATCATTGTTTGAATTTTATTAGTATCCATTCTTCCTAAATATTTTCAATTTATGAAACAAAATTAATTTGAACACGAGTGGAAGTAGCTTCCGATCTCGGAAATAAAATTAAAAAATGGCAAGCATTTGTACTTCATGTGAACCAGAACATTTTCAAAATGAAAATGTCAGTCGACGCAGAAGCGTGTAATGTGCTAGGAGCTAAATTGAAAACCGAACATACATGATCTGTGAAATGAGTACTGGAAATAGTTTTATGGATTACGGACGATGGGAACTGATTTGATTACTTCAATGCAGCACAGGAAAATTGAGTTCTCTTCCTGTGGTACATAAGCCTAGCTTCAAATATTCATTTTTTTGGAAATAATGAACTAATCTCTTATGGAAAAGTTGGTTGATCGTCGGAAATCCCCTAAACTATTATTACGAATAAAACACCGTCTCTTTTATTACTCTAATTTATCTCAGGATGACCAAATAAACACAAATACACATACATACATGAAAGTTTCTACACCATGAAAGACGACAGTCACTAATTTCTGTCTGTTTATAAGTCTTCGTTCTTTCCACACAGCAGTGAGTCCGGCGGCTTGGTCGTATTACTTGGGAGGCGGTAATCCTGATTGCCTTACTTTCACTTATCCAAGTTCAGTCAGCCCACACCGCAGGCGCGTGCAGACAGCTTTGTTTGAACACTGGACTATAGGCCACACAACACACTGTGACTATTCCTTGGTTCGCCTCCAGTGATTTACACAGCCTCATACAGTGAACAACTAATCAGCAACAGGTGAACGGTGCTAAAGAGCAGAACAGTACCCCTCAAAAAAAAAAAAAAAAAAAAAACCAAACAAAACACACATTAACACTATTCCAATTGAGGCAGTGAGTGCCAAAAATTTGGTAAATCTGAGTTATTAGTACCCTCGTGTAGGACATTCATCCTTCAGTGTGCAAATATCAAACACATCGATAGGCCTCCTCCCTCCTTGTTTAAAAGAACTTACTTTATGCGAATTGATAATCTCACGTTTATACTGTGAGACAGTGAGCTATGCCAAGCAGATAGAAGCAGCCATGATGTACACAGCCTGTCGGATACCGCAAGATGACCAATAGCAGCGCCTGTTCTCAAGCACGTCTTATGTGTGTAAGATATGAAGGACGTTGAAGGCAAAGTTAGAGTTGTGAAAAAAGTTACAAATTAAGATAAAAGAAAAAACAGCTTTAGTGTGTAGAAACTTAGGATTAAAGGATATCAATGATAAAACGAACAAGGTGGTACCTCCAAAGGAGAAAGGTGCTGGATGTAAGTGCAGAGTGCAATCTTTGGCTGCTAATGCGAGCTCGTGTAAATACTGCGAACTTATGTAAACTAAAAAATATTATATATATCTTGTGTCTTCTATAAAGCCGGTGACTATCTTTCTTTCTTTCTTAACCTGCTTACCCTCCAGGGTTGGCTTTTCCCTCGGACTCAGCGACGGATCCCACCTCTACCGCCTCAAGGGCAGTGTCCTGGAGCTTCAGACTCTGGGTCGGGGGATACAACTGGGGAGGATGACCAGTACATCACCCAGGTGGCCTCACCTGCTATGCTGAACAGGGGCTTTGTGGGGGGATGTGAAGATTGGAAGGGATAGACAAGGAAGAGGGAAGGAAGCGGCCGTGGCCTTAAGTTAGGTACCGGCATTTGCCTGGAGGAGAGGTGGGAAACCACGGAAAACCACTTCCAGGAGAGTTGAGGTTGGAATCGAACCCACCCCTACTCAGTTGACCTCTCGAAGCTGAGTGGACCCTGTTCCAGCCCTCGTACTACTTCTCACATTTAGTAGCAGAGCCGGGAATCGAACCCGGACCTCCGGGGGTGGTAGGTAATTACACTAACCATTACACCACAGAGGCAGACGCCGGTGACTATAATGCGCAAAATGTCTTTATTTGAACTGATAAGTCGGCAAGAATATAGTTGCATTTACTCAAAGAAAATAATTAAGGACAATTCAAGAAGAGGGCGCGTATCTTTCACATATTCTGTGAAAATTTCCAGTCCTACAAGAAGAAAAATTAATAAAGCTAAATATAAGGATATGATGTCTGAAGCCTCCGTGGTTCAGGCAGCAAAGCGGGGGCGTTTTACCACTGGGTTCTGTGATTCAAAACCCGGTCAATCATGTGAGATTTGTGCTGGTCAAAGTGGAGGTGGGACAGGATTTTGTCCGGGTACTCCGGTTTTACCTGTCATCTTTCTCATTTCATCTCTTAACTTGGAACAGGCTGTGGACTTTTCATAAGGATTTGATGTAACTTCTGCCGTATAAACCGCAGAATCACCATGTTATATACCGTACACTCCAGCCGGAGTGCAGTTGAGGATGTCACGGAGGACTCTGATATCTGAAGGTACTGAAATATTTTGTTTACCATGACGTTAGTTCAATATTTGATTTTATTGAAGATCTAAATACCTTTTGTGGAGGAACAAGACATCTATAGTAATCAGGTAATGAAGGTGAGTTTTGGGTAAAGGCTGAGTTAGACTATTAGGAAAGTGGATAGATGGACAGAAAGGCGGAATTTTGATTTTTTTCCACGTGATATCGTTATTGGTTGGAGGAAAGACAACTTTGTAACAAAAAAGTGAGAGATGGAAAAGGAGCTAACATTACACAGCAGATGAATCTATTGTAATGCAAGGTTATTTTGTTGTTTCTTTATAGGTGAAAAGGCCTAAGTAGATGGTTAAATGACGGAATTACATCCATTAAATTATTTTCCAAAAGTGTTTAAAATGAATACTTCGAGAAGATAAACAATGAAGTATATGTTAACAGGAACATTTTTCTCTTTATTAGGCGAAAACAAAACTCAAAATATCTCAGCTCCAACTAACTCTCGCATTGCCCATTCTCTCACTCACTGCCTCAATTACACTCTCGTTAGCTGCTCCAGCCGCTGACTCTACGACGGTCCTCAGTCCACATAAGTCCACACACCCAGTACTCTAAGGCAGTACACACAGTATTCCGTTCCGTGAGCCACGATGCCCTGACTCCTGTGGAACACTGACGGCAGCCAACAGCCGTCGTGGTCTAGCTACTCACTTACACCCCGAAACAATAACAACAACTCATTCAGAATCCAGTGGGACACCAGCTACAGCCAACACCTCTGTCGCCCTCAGACCGGCCACCAATCTCCAACACATCGAGGCCAACTCCAACACTGAGTCCCACACTGACTCCAAGTCCAACACTGACTGACTGTTTGCTGTTTTTTTTTTTTTTTGCTAGTTGTTTTACGTCGCACCGACACAGATAGGTCTTACGGCGACGATGGGACAGGAAAGGGCTAGGAGTGGGAAGGAAGCGGCCGTGGCCTTAATTAAGGTACAGCCCCAGCATTTGCCTGGTGTGAAAAGAGGAAACCACGGAAAACCATTTTCAGGGCTGCCGACAGTGGGGTCCGAACCTACTATCTCCCGAATACTGGATACTGGCCGCACTTAAGCGACTGCAGCTATCGAGCTCGGTGACTGTTTGCAGATAGCGTCCAACTTATAGCTCATGTGATGTGAACCGAAATATTCGCGATGGGGTTGGACACGGAACATTCTCGCTGCTCCTTCCAGAAACACACGAGGAAACCAGACGAAGAGAACAGTAGTACACGGAGAGGCCGGCCATGCCCTTCAGACCGGCTGACTCACTAATTCCTTTCAGGAAGTGCCGTAGAGGCTACTACATGGCTGGCAAGTAACACTATCTTCGAAGACTAGTTTATACTCTCTAAATGGTAGAGTACGTTGTTGTAAGCTAAGCACTGGCGGTTGTTATTTATTTTTTACTCGAAATTAATGTGATTTGGCTATAAGAGATCTTAACTGTAGGTTATTTGCTAGATCTACGTTTATTATAAAAGACCTGACACCTCTCTGGCTGCAAAATGCATTGCCGAGTCCGTCTAGAAGTTCTCCCACTCGCCGCAGCGAGCGCTAGCATTCGGCCATCTGTTTCGGTGGTATATGTTCAACTGAAGGAAGAAGCCGCAGTTCATCCATTTTTGCATATAATTAAACTTACTCTAGGGCTGCAATATGTATGCAATTAAGACCAACGAAGATTTAAATATACTAAATAAACAGTGCTTTAATGAAAAACTAGCCGAAATGTTAACTAAGAAACAGCACGACTGAAGGATGATGTGTCACTACTTGTACAAATATACTCCGTCTTAGGGTTGCCATATGTCACGGTTTTCACGGACAACCCGCCATCTACTAGAGTAAAATGAACTTCCGGGCCGAAAAGGCAACTGTCTGTAATAATATATAGTAATGATTTAACAGTGTTCGAAGTCAGTTTCGGGTAATTTATATTTTGAACGTGAGGTATTATTTCCCTGTTCCTAGGCAGAGTGCGAATGTGGAGGTGTTTTCTCTAATGTCTGTCCAATGGACAGAATAAAGAAGCATGTTGACATTAACATCTGTAATTAAAATAGATCTACATTATGTTATACTGTGACCGTATCGGTCATACATATATTTATTTAATAATTTGGGCGGTGAAAACTTTTGTAAAGCTCCCTTGTCCATATTACATAAAAGTTGCATTAGGTTGCATCAGTTTGCACAACACCTCCGACTTGGTGGTGTAAACACAAGTCTGTCATAGCTGGAAGAATCCCCAGAAAGAGAGCGAGCTATGAAAAATGACAAGGAAAGAAAATCTATAGTAATAACTCCGCCCACTAAAAATGGCCGAAACACGGAAATGCCAACGTGAAAGCTTGATTTATATTGTAAGATTTCAAGATATGCATAACAATTAGTAAGGGAAACCTCGGCATGTCATATGTTTTCATAATACAGTAGTCCTCTGCTAAAATTCTAATTGTTTAAAAAATTTTAACGTGTGGAAAATTACGCCATCATATAATTATATAAGCACCAGTAGCGTACCCACGCCAACTGACTACGCAGACTTCGGACGGGGGATCCCCGAAAAGGCATCATTTTGATAATAAATTTTAAATTAACCGCCGATCGATGCGTTTTCCACACACACCAAGTGTACTTAAAAGCCTGAGTCACACATTTGAGCGCATTACCAATGTCTTACAACCCGTAGAAACACTGATATGCAAAAATGTGGTGGAGACTGATCGTCATCTATTGTTTGTGTAGGGCTGAAATTATACAAGGGGCAGCCATGTTGAGAAAACATTGACTTGACGCGGAAGTTTGAAGGCAGACACACGGTCCGATGGTACTCTGGCCTTACCTGTATTCGGGAGTGCTAATATACATTTTGCAAATACGCAGTGTGAAAAACTTTGTCCAAGTGATAGTATTGAAAGTATTTAAATAACATGACCGAGAGAACTGTGTTACAGTTTTGAAAAATTGTGTTTGTGAATAACGCAACTTATTTCAACGTCATTAGACTTGTTACAGTGAAGAAGAGGACCCTGGAATTATGAACGTGCTCAGCAGGATTAGAACAGGATTCGAACCTGTCATCCACGTCAGCACCATGAGAGGCTAAACGACGATAAGGGCCTTCCCGAGGACCGAACCATGGATTTCTCGACATGATGATAAGTACATAAAGTTTAAATCTGAGTAAAATGCACGGTTATGTAATATATACATCACATAAATTAGGTTAGTAATATAAATTGCATGTATTCTTGAATTAGCGAGAGACTTGTGAGTGGTCTTCATATTGTTTGAAATATATTCATCTAGATGGGAATGCAAATTCTATTAAATGGGCTAAAATTTTGGGCCTATAAAATATAAATTTAATGTAATGCATGAGCGTGTTTTAACGATGAAATATCAGAAAGGTTGAGAGTGCTTTAGATTAGGAGGGCAAAATATAGATTTGTATTATTGATGATTTCAAACCGTAATATGTACATTTTTGATTTTTGGAATATTTAACCTATTTTTGGTAATGCATGGCGATAGTGTCTTAAAAATACCAGTAATGGCATAATAAGCATGGGGATAGGAAGGCACTCTTGTTTTAATGTAATTGTACATTAAGAGAATGGTTAGATCGCTGTATTAATTATTTGTGTATGTTGTGACAAGCCTGGACATGAACGAAAGCTATCCCAATTTTAGCTAATGTTTTACTTTTATGCTAACAAGTATACGCTTTTATTTAATATTAGAATAAAATTGTGGATACGTTTAAATCCATATTTGATTTTTGTCCGAGTTCAAACTGTAGCAAAACATAGGCTGAAATTTTCTATGTAGTCGGATGAATGTGAACCTGGATATTCTGAGTCTCTGGATGTGAAATTGAAAATATGAATAGTGGCTTGATATTGAATTAAAAATTGTAAGCGGGCAGAGAATTAATAAGTCAGTGAGGGTATGGAATATTATAAGGGGATATCAGATGAAATGATATGATTTACCATGACGTATTTTCAGAGAGACCGTTCGTCCTTTTTAGAAAGGGTGCGTTAGCACTCACTTATTAGAAGGGTCACTGTCAATAGTATGGTTCAAGCCTGACCACCAAGACTGAATGCTTGGAGTTTCGCATAAACCCGATTACATTTAAACGATTCCTTTAAACTCGTTCATTTCTGAACAGAAATTAAATACCTGGATCGCCAGTATTGAATGGTTTGTTGACCTGATGAATACATTAGATAGGGAATTTTTAGAGACCTGTTTGTCGGTGGCATCCTGGAAACCATCGGTTCGAAGCCCAAGGCAGACCATGGATTATTCATCACAGATAAGTTTATATTTTTTGCCGTACGGCCAGTTGCATGAGTTTATTGTTTATACTTCTGTTTTATATATATGTGTACATAATTTTTTAATATGATCCTTGAGGTGTTTTTAATGTTTTTATATAAATTCCAAAACGGGTTCTGTCTCGTTATGTTGTCATCGGGTTCATTGCGATGTGGGTTCGATTTCTGGACCCGACATTTGTATAATTTTATTTCGATGGTTGTGATTTTGCCCACTAGTGTTAGCTTATTCTTTTGTTTATTTCATTTGTAGTATAATTATTTAGTTAGGCGACCACTCCAAGTTGTCTCCAATTTTTGCATAGATATTGTGTTTCTTCTAATAATGAAGAACGCTTGTAAGGAGAACCGTCGCATTTACTAGAATATTTTGTACTTACCGAGCATTCAAAGTAATAATGATATAGGTGTACTAATTGACACGTCAAAAGAGAAAAAAGGACGATCAACAGATAAAATGGCCAAATATGAATTATTAAAATTTCTCAATGAAAGGAGTGAAATCTCAAAATTTGTATTTAGTCCAGTATTTATTATTGTAGAATAATTCAGGGTTGATTTCAATTAATCGTGATTTTATCAAGGAATAATAAATAGGTTTTTAAACTTTTCTTTGCTTGTCATTTTGCCTGAAAATGAATGCATCCTAAATTTTCCTCCGTTCATTTATGCCCTTAAGTTAGTTTAGTGTTATATTTAGATCTTATGCCGCAAACGCTCCATGTCCCTGGGAGACCTTTGGTTTGATTCTTTGGAATGGGGGAGTGCAGTTGATCCTTGCACGGTCGAATGAGCTTTTGTTCACCCATCACTTTGAAGTTTATTTTCTTCGCTTTCTAGATGAGGTGGCTTTTGACACTAGACTTAAAAGGTCCTATACCATCGAACGCCTTGGCGTATGGTGCTATATGGCGGTAGCCCGAAATTATGGGGACAATGATGCTGTCGTATGGTTATTTTTATGTACAGCAGGATAGCATAGTACCGTAGTAATTTGTTTCAGTCTCTTTTTTCATTTATTCAGTATGTTATATATTTTTATGTTAATTATGTATTTCACTGGTTAAGTGTAAGATAGGGACACGTGTCCCTAACTTTGCCAGTTAAAATAAATCATGTCTATCTATCTATCTATGGGGCAATGACGTGGGTGGTATGGTTGCAATACGTACTGAGTTTCGATAATAAGAGAACCAAAGGATTTTTCACCACCGACTAAGTTTCACTGTTCTGTTAGTCTCTGAGATAAGTCCGGTAATGTTTTGTTTAACATACGCCAACATGGCGGTTTAGGTTTGAATTGCTGGGAAGTGTGAATAAAGTCACATTTCGGACAAACTCATACGCAGACGAGGATATTTCACTCCCCTTTTTCCAAGGCGCGTAAGGGAAATCGCTTTCACGTTGTTATAGTTGGAAGCCGTTTCCAATTTTTGTTTGTTCATTGTCTTGAAATTTGCGTAAATCTCACCGTGTTGCCTTTTCAGTTTCTTTATAGTAGCCCGCAAGTATTTCATTTTATGGCCGAGTCTACGATTTGCGCGTTTTAAATTACTGACCTCCTTGCATTTAATAATCAGTTTGGACACTGCTGTCTGTTTTTTGACACTATATTTCTACCTACCGGTACGTCAATCTGACCTATTGTATAACTGACATTGCACACACTAGCTGTAATATTTCCGCTTCAATTTTGTTTTCTTTTTTCCCTTCATCAGGATGCTCATGGCTTCATTTCAACTGCCTAAATGGCTGCTCGGATTTCACTGTTTCATATTTTGGGGTGCCACAGTTTCCCGCCTTCACCCAAAACGGATGGAGGGCACATGGAGGGTGCGCGAGCGAAACCTCGAATCCCACAATGCTCTTCCGATCCATTATCCTCCTTAAAACTGGCCACGCCTCCCTGCCACACATCTATCAGAACAACGTGCGTTGTATTCATTTTCCTGTGCTTATGTGTAAAGAAAAATGAACCTTAAATGCATTATACTGTCGGAGTGCGTACATACTTCATGAAACTATAATTATTCCTACAGTACGGTACAATAAAGGTCATTTTCCTTTACCTATTGGCACCGTCGCTAGAGTTTTTTGTCCAGGAATTCTATAAATTTTATAAATTTTAACTATATCATAATTACAATTATATTGGAGGACCAATGGGCATGCTTAATAAAAGTAAAAAACAAATAGGTACCAGCGCTTACCTAGGCGGGAAATAGTCTTCAACCATTTCTCTCTTAGAAAACCATAACATGGAAATTTCAAGGAAAGGCACTTGTTCCTCCCTTCCTGCAGTGCTATTACACAGTGGAACACGACACTAAACCATCGCAATCGTCGTTTTGTTACTAAATAGGCTAATGTCGGGTGACCGGACGTCCCTTATTTCTCTGAAGTGTCCCGTTGTTCCAACAAAATATACATGGGACGCATATTGTCCCGTATTTCGTGAACTGTCCCGTATATTTTAAAACACCGTGTTTAAACTTTATTTATAACAAAGCTCTGATGTATATTTCACAACGTGTAAAGTAATTACAGTTTGTTTGGTTGGCACAAAATGTAAAAAAAAAAGTGAGACCGACGTATAAAAAATGCAAAAAAAGGCAACTTATAATCCTGTATAGTGAACTTCGTTTTTTGCAACACTTGTAGTTTTTGTGATGTAATGGAATCGCGTTCCTTCCATTTTTATTAATAATAATTAATTCTGGTTTTTTTATAAAGAAATTGTACTCTTTGCGAGGTCCGTGGCTCGTGTTAAGAAATTCTGATCTTAAATAGAGCATAATAATCAACAGCAGTCGAAGCGTCCCGTAATTTTATGCTTGCAATCTGGTCACCCTAGGCTAATAATACAAAGCACGGCACGTTTCGATAGCCGAACGCAGCCTAGGTGCTTCAAGCAGGCCGAATGCTAGTGCTCGGTGTCTGAGAGGGGTGTTACTAGCGCGGAATGGCCAGGTATCTTGTAATAAATGTAGGACTAGATTATTTGTTACTCAAGGTTATTGTGATTTGGCTATAAGTGGTTTTCAATATTTGTTTCTTTAAGTTACTGCAGTTGCAGTACAAGTGATGATAATTGTAATTTAGTTCTTGATCTACGTTATTGTGAATGGAATGCAAGTGGAATTAATTGCAAGTTATTCGTTGAGGTCTATATAGGCATATAAAAACATTATCCAATGTACAAACGAACTACAATCGCCTTCAATCTTGCGAACATATAGTATGTTTTAAAATTAATCCTTCACATTTTTTTATTTGGAAGCCCTGATCGAACGTTCTATTACTGTTCACACTTGTTCCTGACAACTATGTGGAATAATAATACTGTAACAATAATGTTTTCACTCTCTTGGAGATATCCATTTATGTTGATGCTCACTGCACGCTACAGTAGGCCTACCAGATGTCGGATGTAAGGAAATTGGTTGTTGATTGAACATGGTAAAAGGGAGCGTTATATGAAAGTACCTTGAAGAAATATGTGTCTGTGCTACTGCCTGCATGAGGGTAATTTGAACTAAACGACAAGGAGTAGGGACGGGAACTGGATTGAGCATGCTCCACAAATACATTCTTTTCAAGAAAAGACATTGAGCAGGAAGTCAATTTTGTTCTTTTCTGTGCGAGCGATGGAAATTTAAACTTAACATTAATTAGTGTATTATTATTATTATTATTATTATTAGCAGTAGTACTAACATTATTCTGCTGTCATCAACTCACAAAAGGTTGGTGACAATCATGTTTACCGTATCATGCTGTGGTACCGTGGATGCCGAATAATAGTATTATTAGTTCTACGTTCCGCAAACTACTTTTGCAGATTTCGGAGACATCGAGGTACCGAAATTTTGTCCCGCAGTATTTTCTTTAGGCAACAGTAAATATACGAACATGACAATGACATATTTTAACACCTTCAAATATCTCGGACTGAACCAGGATCAAACCTGCCAACTTGAGCTCAGAAGGCCAGCGCTCTAATGGACAAGCTACTTAGCCCGGCATGGATGTGGAACCACTGGCGAAAGTTCCATTACTAAGATCATATTCTCCACCCACGTCCACGTTTCCCTTCTCACTTGCCTTCTGTAAACAGTAGTATCATGCTTTACTTGTCATTTCGGAAAAAAATGAAATGTCATATGGCTTTTAGTGCCGGGATATCCCAGGACGGGTTCGGCTCGCCAGGTGCAGGTCTTTCTATTTGATACCCGTAAGCGACCTGCGCGTCGTGATGAGGATGAAATGATGATGAAGACAACACATACACCCAGCCCCCGTGCCATTGGAATTAACCAATTAAGGTTAAAATCCCCGGCCCGGCCGGGAATCGAACCCGGGACCCTCTGAACCAAAGGCCAGTACGCTGACCGTTCAGCCAACGAGTCGGACGTCATTTCGGAAGACGTATCCAAAATAGTCTGCTTCTCTATGTTTGCGAGAGTTATGACTTTAGCATGATTTACCAGCACTACGAAGTACCTCCTCTGCCCACGGAATGCTTAACATTCAGTAATACATCTACTTTTCCAAATACTTCAGGCGGTTCATTGACGAAATATGTTATTGTCCAACCTTCGGCGCCGTAAACCAGGGCCGGTAACACAAAACCCTTCAGAACATGCCAGCAAGTTTCGAATTGAAGGTTACAGTGACACACAAGACGCTTTCATTTCAGAAAGACAGTTACTGCAATGACGATTGGTGTCTTGATTTCAACAGTACGATCCCATTCATGTGACAGTCAGCTTCCCAGGCGCCCGAAATGTGACACCCATTTACGTCCTGGGTTATTCTATCATTGGTGAGTTTTGCTAGCTGATGATTATGCTTTTAAGGTAGACTTACGTTCCTCGACAAAGGGTACATGGAAAGAAATATTTTTAGACGCTTTAGTGTTTAGGTAGAACGCCGAGATTACTTAACTTACGATTATGTTTAATGTCTCAATTGAGAGATGAAAGAGGAGGATAGTGGTGGTGGTGATTATTGTTTTAAGAGGAAGTACAACGAGGCAACCATCCTCTATATAACACTAATCAGAGGGAAAATATGGAAGGGGTCCGACACTTCGAAAAATGAAGATATCGGCCAAAGGAAGACAAGGGCCAAGAAGGGCGTGAAAATGAAAGACTCCCTAGCCCTCGAAAACCTAATAGCGTCGGGGTCGGAAAAGAACAAGAGTTGACCAAGACAGGTCGTATAGGTTAGTTGAAAGTGAGGAGCCTGGCACAAGTAAGTGGAAGCAATGTCAGGACTCAACTAAGGGCCCCGTGGTCGCCAATGCACACTCCAAAGTTCAGAGCCCCTGGGGCAAAGAGGGGGATACCTGTTGCAAAAACATAATAAAAATATGAAACGTAGTTTTAATGAGAAGCGCTTCAGAGTAAGGCGAAATTTGTGCTAAATATGTGATGTCTCACGCATACTCTGTTATGAAATGAAATGAAGTGAAATGGCGTATGGCTTTTAGTGCCGGGAGAATCCAAGGACAAGTTCGGCTCGTCAGATGCAGGTCTTTTGATTTGACGGCCGTAGGGGACCTGCGCGTCTTGATGAGGATATTATTATGATGAAGACGACACATACACGCAGCCCCTGTGCCAGCGAAATTAACCAATTAAGGTTAAAATTCCCGTCCCTGCCAGGAATCGAACCCGGGACCCCTGTGACCAAAGGCCAGCACGCTAACAATTTAGCCATGGAGCCGGACACTCTGTTATGAGATGGTGCTGTGTTGACTCGCCTGCCCAGTTGGTGGTTAACAGTCGTTGTGAATGCATCGTGATCAGTTGTATGGCATAACAAATGTATTAATGGAAAAGAAAGATTTGATTAGGATTCGGAAAAATCGTGCAAAAGAAAGAGTTGAAACATTTGTAATAAGTAAGTCCATGAAACCCTCAAAATCCTGCAGCCGTTACAATAGTGACAGCCTACCGCCATATTTTAAATGCACATTTGAAGGCCAAGCTCCTTAGTTACCGTGTTGATGTTGTTCAAAATGAATAGAAGTCTTCTAAATTCTCAGTAAGTATAACGTTGTCACGTGCAGAGCGGGAAGTATTTATTCGCTTTCCGTTGATCTTGATTCATATATCCACGGCAATTCGAAAGATAATTTCGTGACTCACTGAATTATCAGTCGATAATCACTACACCGATTAGAAACCGTTTTCCTTGGCAGGCTGATAAACGTGGATTTCAGCCAGTCCACAGAAATGTTTCCAGTGTTGTAGATGTATATGGACTACCTCAAAACGAAAATTTTCTTCTTCTTATTATTATCATTATCGATCATTTAGAAAGTTCCGGGATTTTGTGACTTGGTCCGATGGTTTTGCTGAGTTTTGATTAGCCTGAGGTATTACAGCACATACTTAAGAATATCGTCAGATTCTGATCAATCGTATTGAAGGGATCTTTATACACAAGAAGTTTGTTTTCGCTGTCGACTAGTTTCGTGGTCATTCTTTCGTATAATGAAAATGTCTTATAATCTCTCATGCAGATTGGAGTAATCGTGTTCATTTCCAAGATCCTGTTTTCAATACAAATTTCCACGCTTCTCTTGCGTATCTTATCCCACTCCTAGCAGTTCTTAGGATGTTTACATAAATCAATTCATTGTTATTGTGAAACTGTCAGTTGTTCCATTAACTTAAGTACTCAATCTTTTTTACTTCCCCGTACTTAACATGACTACTTGGTCAACTGAAGATTGATTCCTAAACTCATGCCATGTTTCAACTGCTTTAACTTCAGATCTGATATCCAGATTTGCAGTTCGGTTTGAAAATATCTGAGCATGTGTTACGAACCCCCGGATCTTTCAGACTCATGGTCTGATGTTTTGTTATTGTGGTGGTGGTGATTATTGTTTTAAGAGGAAGTACAACTAGGCAACCATCCTCTATATAACACTAATCAGAGAGAAAAATGGAAGGTATCGGCCAAAGTAAGACAATGGGCCTCGAAGGGCGTGAAAATGAAAGACTCCCTAGCCCTCGCAAACCTAATAGCGTCAGGGTCGGAAAAGAACAAGAGTTGACCAAGGGAGGTCGGATAGGATAGTTGAAAGTGAGGAGCCTGTCACAAGTAAGTGGAAGAAATTCCAGAACGCAGCTGAGGGCCCCGTGGTCGCCAACCCTCGCTCCATAGTTCAGAGCCCCTGGGGCCCCTTTTAGTCGCCTCTTACGACAGGCAGGGGATACCGTGGGTGTTATTCTACCGCCCCCACCCACAGGGGGATGATGTTTTGTTACCTGTAATTGCAGTCGCATCTTTGCAATAGCTGTTTTTTGCCTCAGTTCATGTCATCTTCTGAGCATGCTTTTATATACGTATTACTCAATTACGGAAACATTGTCCGCCTCGTTGGCTGAACGGTCAGCGTACTGGCCTTCGATTCAGAGGGTCCCGGGTTCGATTCCCGGCCGGATCGGTATTTTAACCTTAATTGGTTACTTCCAATGGCACGGGGTTTGGGTGTATGTCTTGTCTTCATCATAATTTCATCCTCATCACGACGCACAGGTCACTTACGGGTGTCAAATAGAAAGACCTGCACTTGGCGAGCCGAACCCGTCCTGGGATATCCCGGCACTAAAAACCATACGGCATTTCATTTTTACGGAAACATTATTTATGCACTGATTATTTATCATGACGCAGTCAATCTTATTTCTGAAACTTGCATACGGACTCACTCTTTAGCGGGGTCGATGACCTTCGATGTTAGGCCCCTTTAAACAACAAGCATCATCATCATCATCACTCTTTAGCGGTGATCGCCAATTGTACAGGCGGTGAGATGTGATTGAATCCTCACATTCGTGACGACTAATTTCTTATCTTGGCAGAAACGAAGCGAACTATTACCCTTTCCGTGTTCTTCTACCTAATGGGCTGTCCTTGACCTATTTTTACATTCAGGTCTCACAAAATTGTATTTGTGTCATGATCAGAACTAATGCATTGGTCACATTATTACTCGATTGAGGCTAGGTAGGCCGTATGTACAGAAGCCGATTTTTTTAAAAGACGGTAATAGGAAATAACTTAAGGAAAATCTTAAATCTCACTAAGAAGGTTCCTCACAATTGAAACGAGACCAAGGAAATTAAAAGGAATTATGTCGAGATTTGTGTATGATATTGGTAGGTACATGTAAACATCCTTTCCAAGAATGACGAATATAAATATTTTATACATTTTCTTAAAGAAAATATCGGTCCACTTTAAAACATTGCACGCAGTAAAACCAGAAAATATGTGTTTTACCGGATGAAACGTTACCGTGGGAATTTTATTGCTTGATCCTGTTAACAACTGAATTACTATAAAACATTGACAGTACTATGACTGGAAAACTATTTGAATGTCTCCGTATTTTCTGTCATGATCTACTTGAAATGTAACATTTTTATGATCGAATGCACGCTCTCCTTCCCTCCCTTCAGCCATGACTAGCACAACAGGGTGGTCTGTGTGTTCCCGATTTTATGTATTTTAGGTATTCAGGTACGAGCTCCTATGATGAACCTTCGAGCTTCTCACATGTTCTTAAATTTGTTTAGTGGCAGGAGCATTATGGTACAAAGATTTAAATGTTGTTCACCAAACACTGAGATGCTAGAATGGCTACGCCGTTTCGCTTCAGCATTAACTTCAAAGCCGCCAGGATAGTACGTTATTGCTCCTTCGGTTCTGCATTATTCATTTCTTATACCACGAATATCAGGTTTTATACTGTACATTTTACGGTGGCATTTCTCAGTTTTTTAAATTAAACCAGTGTCCTTACGTTTCAAGTTGCAATTGCCAATCTTGTCGTTGTTTTGTTGAGCAGTCGCATATTTCCCAAGTGAGGACTGTCTCTGAACTTTCCTTGGCTGGTAACCGATTTTCAGAACTCCAAACCCGAAAACTTGGAGGAAAATAGGTCGTATGTCTGATGTAACCTTTCAAAGGAACTCCACATTTCTCACAGCATTTCACAACATTCAGCTCGAGTCCTTCCTCCCCGGTGTGAATTACAACGTTACTATTCGTGCAACGAAATATTAGAAGATGGATTTTATTTAAAGAGATTTATCTCGGTGTTTCTGCTCTCTTACGAGTAAAATGAGCATTTATTTGTAATTATACGATACGAACTGCTACAGTAGGTCTAATTAAAAATTGTTATAAATACATATACAAAGATAATGTTTATCAACATTTGATAGTTCATGTTTGAACTCACTGTGTCGTTATGAGTCGAACTAAATTTCAGCATTACACTGCACGTACTACAAATGATCTAACCGGGCGAGTTGGCCGTGCGCGTAGAGGCGCGCGGCTGTGAGCTTGCATCCGGGAGATAGTAGGTTCGAATCCCACTATCGGCAGCCCTGAAAATGGTTTTCCGTGGTTTCCCATTTTCACACCAGGCAAATGCTGGGGCTGTACCTTAATTAAGGCCACGGCCGCTTCCTTCCAACTCCTAGGCCTTTCCTATCCCATCGTCGCCATAAGACCTATCTGTATCGGTGCGACGTAAAGCCCCTAGCAAAAAAAAAAAATGATCTAATGCAGGGAGTACTTTAACGTCAGAAAGGACCACAGTATTAACATGATTACAAATTGTTATTACAGTACATTAAATAGAAAATAGATGTTACATTTAACGTAGGACAAGAGTTCATTCCAAAATAAAACATGGCTAAATGATTCAAAGCTTTAACCATGAAGTATTATAACAAAGACCGTCAGATTCATGCACCAAAGATATTAGCAGTTTATAATGCAGTTTCTATCGTATCCCTAAAAGAAGAAACAAAAATAAAGAGGAAAGACTCACATTAATACTTCTTCCTGGATCATCCTCCACGAGTTGTCTAGCGATGTCCTTGCACGACTTCCGGGCGCTAGGCGGGATCTTGGAGTCGTCCTCCCAGTACCGGCTTGCCGAGTGGGCGTACAGTGCTGCGGGCGTCGCATGGGTTATCCGCGTCGTCGTCACGATGCCGGTCGCCTTGCCTGCAACACACTCATACCGTCGAGACGTTGCCTTTTCCTGTAACATACACAGTCCATCTTGGACTCCCCTTCTTCACGATATGTGTCGGGATGAGACTGGAGATTTGCAGAGCGAGAGTTGATCAGAGTAATCCATCTCTGGGTCAATAAATACTAAATTTAAAGCATAAGTTATACGCACAATACATCAAAGTGTGTTTGACTCATAAAGTATTTGTATAAAAAGGTTTCGGGCAAACGCATTCGTGTGTGTGTGTGTTCTTGTCATTAATGTAGCCCAATAACTTGGGGTTTTGCGTCACTCGGGACTTGATCAATTTCCGAATTAATCTGAAAAGGACGACCGATTTAAACAATATAAAACATTTATTGATAGAAACAGAAAATAAATTTAACGTTCATACAAAAATAATATATATATTTTCATTTTATGCTTTGATGACTTCCAGTATTCAGTCTGTAAGCATTTATTTGCAACCACCTCTATGGCCTCTATACTTGGGTCCATTATAGTGCTAGGCGTCCTATATCTTCAATCTACGTACATTTGGCAGGGTGTGGTGGATGGTATGTATTATGGAAGAGTAAATGCCATTCTCTTCGTTTATGTGCCACCCGTGTCACCTGAGTCCTCCCCCATTTTCGACATATGATCTTCACCACCGAACCGGTTCATATGTCTAGCCTCATCTATCGCATTCATAAATATTAGCCTTAATCTTCTTATTATGAGTAAATTCCTGCATTGTTACCATCATTATAATATACCGGGAATCATTATTGGGACTCACAATTAATCTAGAACAGATATAAGACTGAAATGAAAGGCATGAACGAATATGGAAGATAGGCCTAATAAATATTACAAAATACATAAGCATCTGGATATAAACACACATAATAGAGAATAAACGCTGGGCTGAGTGGCTCAGACGGTTGAGGCGTTGGCCTTCTGACCCTAACTTGGCGGGTTAAATCCTGGCTCAGTACGGTGGGATTGACGGTGCTCAAATACGTCAGATTCGTGTCGGTAGATTTACTAGCACATAAAAGAACGCGTGTGGGACTATATTCCGGTACCCCGGCGTGTCCAAAAACCTCAAAAGTAGTTAGTGGGACTTAAATCAAATTACATTATTATTATTATTATTATTATTACTATTATTATTATTATTATTATTATTATTATTATTATTATTATTATTATTATTATAGAATAAACGTTACACCTCCCACTACTGCGTCATGTACTTCATCACTCACATTCTTTGTTATCATCAGCCACAGTCTTCAAATCAAATTTAAGGTGGTGATTGGTGGTTCTTACTGTTTTAAGAGGAAGTACAACTAGGCAACCATCCTCTATTTAACACTAATCTCAGAGAAAAATTGAAGGGGTCCGACATTTCGAAAGATGAACATATCGGCCAAAGAAAGACAAGGGCCACGAAGGGCGTGAAATGAAAGACTCCCTAGCCCTCGCAAACCTAATAGCGTCGGGGTCGGAAAAGAACAAGGGTTGACCAAGGGACGTCGAATAGGATAGATGAAAGTGAGGAGTCTGGCACAAGTAAGTGGAAGCAATGCCAGGACTCAGCTAAAGGCCCCGTGGTCGCCAACCCACGCTCCAAAGTTCAGAGCCCCTGAGGCCCCTATTAGTCGCCTCTTACGACGGGCAGGGGATACCGTGGGTGTTATTCTACCGCACCCACCCACAGGGGGAGAGATCTAATCTAACCTCCTCCCTCGAGGCACATACAATCTAATACGGATCTTGGACTGCTAAGACGAGTGCTGCCCAACTAGAATGCCTCCAAATGTTGGGTATTGTTTCCAGGGTAAGTACAGCTAGACAACCAAATCCACTTACCCGTAATCAGAACAAAAAAGCAGAACAGTTCCGACGCTCATACAGATGAAGGGAAGGACTATGAAGGATGTGAAAATAGAGGCTTACTTTGCCTCTCCAACCTATTATCATTGGCGTCGGGAAAGAATAAATGTTGAACAAGGGAGAGCATATGAGAACAATGTAAGTGAGGAGCCCTACGAAATTGGAAGCAATTTCAGTATTAGTTAAGGGCTACGTAGTCACCAGTCCAATCTTCTAGTTGAGATCCCTTGAAGGTGTCATTTTAGTCGCCTTTTACGACACACAGGGAACACCGTGGAAATATCCTATACACCCTCACCCCCAGTGGTAAGGCTGCATTTATTGGATTGACAAGTGATCAACGTAACGACATCCTCAGTCGTACTGCTTGGTTTCGTGCCTGGGTCCTCCACCTCTCGTATCAGCCAGCCCCTTCGTTAATATCACGAGGTTGTGTTAATCGAATTCCAGGTTTCGATCCAAACTGTGAAGTTTCCGGGAATTGAATCTGGATCCTTCATGTAAGAGTCAACTCGTTACTCCAATGTGACGGCGCTGATAATTAATTCCAAATAATATTTTTGATTTTATGTTTGATTATTTTTCGCAGAGAGGATTCTCTTTTGAAATTCATAAGTAAACAAATCGCTATCCGCCATTAGTTCACAAGTTGCATCGAAAATGTTAGGCCAAGACATATCAGCCACGCACTCGCTATGCTGTTGTAGAAATCACCAGTTATTGTCACATAATACGATTTGAACTTATACCAACTGGAAGATATGTGGTTCCCTGCACTCACTCTAACATCTTGGCTAAGCTCGTCTGTGTCGCATGCTAAGAAAGCGAGTAGAAAAGGCTACTACCATCTCGCCTGATAGCCACCATAAAGTGAAGAACCACTAACCAGTCTGTCTATAAATACGCATTCTACAGATACATGCAAATAAAGCCTACTTACGAAACGGATTTTAACAATTTTTGAAGCATCAAACAAGTACAGTCTTCCAACCAAGATTAGAAAGCAAGCAGCTGCTCCGTTGCACAGTTGGGTCTGCCTGTTACAACATGAGACATGAGATATGAATCCCACTAAAGCTGAATAATATTACAGCAATCCGCGTCTTATCAATACAAATTAACTTTCATTAACCATTCTTTTTGTTTAGATGCTGTAATTTTACCTCTTGTTGGTTGAAGTTTGCAAATAGGTTCCTTAGCCAATGAATATTGAATTTTCACGACCGCATTGTAATCGAAACCGACTTTCAACCTATTAGGTCGTGTTACGTACATTTAGTACGTGTTAAAGAGATGTTAAGTACAGAACAAAAATGGCCAACCAGACACCAGTGGGATCCGAACCCACAACCTCCCGATTTCGCGTCGGTTGCTCTACCAATTGAGCTATGGTTGGCCATTTTTGTTCTGTACTTAAAATCTCTTCAACACGTACTAAATGTACGTAACACGACCTAATAGGTTGAAAGTCGGTTTCGATTAGGTTCCTTAGCCGTTTCTTAAGATCTAAGAGGAACCTCTACACCAAACTTCACTTTGGTGACTTTAGAGATCTCGTGATAAGTGAGTGTTTAGTTGGTGCTTGTAATGTATTACGCATGTAGAAGATTCCTACTCATTTCTATGTAATGGATATTTTACATGATCCAAATTGTTAATCTACTCGACATTAATTTAACAATTTTTCAATTGTTGACCATTTGAAAGCTCCATCCAGCTAGAACTAAAAGTATGCACGATTCAAGGAACTGGTAGAAGTGTTGCACAATGGTAAAAGAAGTCATCGTAAATAAATCGAGGCCTTTCCCTATTTAGTTTGTCCCTGTTTTTACGATCAACTTCTCCACCTCGACCTGCAGATCATCCTTGCCGAAAATTAACTGAAAGAAGAGTTAGCGTGAAATTGAAAGTGAAATGCAGTGGTTGAAAGTTACATTTAGTTATATATGTAAAGGTGGATAGTATTATATGTATCACAAATGTGTCATTCTATCGTAATACGATTACAATAATATATTTGTATAGCAGACTATCAATTTCTATGAAGGAATTGTCGTAGAATTATTATTTATTTTATTAAGGACCTATATAGATTCTTACCAAGTTTGGTGAGTAATGGACGAGATAAATTAAGCCAGAATTTGTATTCAAGTAGTGTGTGGTAATTAAAAAAGTAGAATATTCGTAACTGTTATTTTATTCTGTGTTGGACTAATTAAATCCATTGCACTTTTCTATTGGGGCCAATCTGCATAATATATGAACAATGTAAAACCACTCAGAGCACTCAGTTTCGTTCAGGCCAATTAAAACTACTTACTGAAGTTGATAACAGCTTGAATATTGTTGTCCGCTACATTGATCTCAGTTTGGGACGACCCTGATATCCAATTCCTTCAGCTGGTTACGATTATGAAGAACTATAATTAAGCTGGGTAGGAAAAACCATGTAGACCACTAAAATCAGGTGTCTGATGGCGCAATCCGTTTGTTGAAAGGACTTACCGTTTAGCAGCAGTTAATCTCGAAACGAGGGTCTACAATTATAAATGTGCATATGTGTTTCCGTAGATCGATGTATCTATATATAAATGAAAATATATTTGTAGTGATCTAGAAAGAGGGCTAGCATTATAATCAAACCTCCCCAAATCGATAGCGACTGTCATTAGGAGAGAGGGCCTGCAATTTTATTGAAAACTCCCTACATCGAGTGTGACTGGCAGTGGGGACGGGTGCCTGTCATTATGATGATAATACCACAACTCAATTTTGACTGGCAGTATGAAAGGGACCTGCCAGTATAATGAAAACTGCTCAACTGGTAGGTCTGGAAGTAAGAAAGGGGGTTACCATTCTAATGAAAACTCCCCAAATCGATTTTTGACTGGCAGTAGGCAAGCGAGTCTGCTATTATAGTAGAAGCTCCCGAACTCGATTGTGAATAGCAGTAGGAAAGTGGTCCTGGCACTATAACCAAAACTCCTAAACTCGACTGTTGCTGGTAGTAGGAAAGGGGGCCTGCCATTATCACAAAGACTCCCCATCTCGCACTTTGCATGCGATACAACGTATAGGACTCCCCGTGGTGTTTCCCGGATAACGCTAAAGGACTTGCAATTTAATAAAATCTCATTCACTTCATGTACAGTAATTTACGTAGAAATCCGGATACAGCGTAGAATACCGTAGCGAAGCACAGCTACATTGCAATTTAATAAAATCTCATTCACTTCATGTACAGTAATTTACGTAGAAATCCGGATACAACGTAGAATACCGTAGCGAAGCACAGGTACATTTACTTTCATATTATGGATCATTTTAACTATCTCTCATTCGCAGACTTTCTGATTCTTAACATTCTCCAATTTGTTAACAAATTTTAGCGGTATTCCTTGGAAACATATTCTTTAAGGGGTCGTTTTACACGATAGCAGTAAGCAGGCCAATTGTCCTATACATATTCCAAGTATACAACATTAATATTTTTTCTTAGGATTTGAACTTACGCTGGCATGTATTAAAACCCGCTTTATTACGTTAACATTAGTGTCATGTTGATTTTCTGTCCAATGGCAGATCCATTATCACTTTGGGAAAACCACAGAGACAGTCTTTCCGAGGATGTAAAAAGCCAGGTGGAGAGCGAGTGTCTTCCATTATAATGAAAACTGTCACACTGGCAGGAGGCAAGGCGCTGCCATTACAATGAATTTCCCTAATCGATTCTTCACATGATAAACGACTTTCCCGTCGTGTTTCTAGGGCAGGGATGGCGAACCTATGCCACGCGTGTCACTAGGTGACACGCGAACACAATTTCGGTGGCACGCCACATGAACATAATAATATTTTATATATACGTCTCGTACTACAGACAATGCATATCTTATAGTGTTTCACGTGTAAGAAATAAATATCGAAAATCTAAATACTAGTTCCATTCGGACGTGAAATATGGCAACACTGCTACATTGATAGGTCCGAAAGTCAACTGAGATAGTGTCGTTTTCTGGTGGTTTTGTATACGGGCATCGCAAACATGTTTTCGGTGCCGAAAAGAACAGAAACTTAACAAAGGTGGTGATGACCGTATTTTTCAAGAACCCTAGCCAAGGGAATTCGGACTGATAAAAAGATGTGTTGCCTGCGTTCGGAAACAATTCTATCCCCCCACATTTAATGTAAAGCGCAATTTCAAGACTGGTCATTCAGATATTTGTTCCATTTCAAATGAAGAAAGAAGAGAGTTCGTTTCACAAAATATCGAACATTACACAAAACAAACTAGTTCTTGTGTATCATATTTCCACCCTAGGAATAATATCAGTGAGGCTGCATAGTACAGCATGCATGGAAAACCGATTTCTGACGGTGAGTTGTTGAAAGAAAGTTTCTTATTGACGTCCGGCACGTAATTTGAAAACTTCCCTAACAAACAACTAATAATTAACAGAATTAAAGGAATGCTAGCCAGTTGAACTGCTGTCAAGGATAGAACAATAAAAATGAGTGAGGAAGATTCCGAGCAGTTGAAAGCTAATTTGGATAACTCCCACATGTATGCAGTATGTTATGATGAAAGCATGAATGCGACCTTACAAACAAGGATAGCTGTTTTTTTAAAATTAAGATTTCCTTGTGGAAATGTGATGAGGGAGAAATTAGTTTAATTGTTGAGCGTACAAACTACAACATGGGGAGATAATGAAGCTAATGGAGGAAGTGAAGTCCATTCTGAATATTAGTAGTACTTTTGATTTTCATATCTAATATTTTTTTTTACAATTTGTTTTACGTCGCACCGACACAGATAGGATTTGTGGCGACGATGGGATAGGATTACGAGTGGGAAGGAAACCGTTGTGTCCATAATTGAGGTACAGCCATGCAATCAAATGTATTTACAAGTTATATGTATAATAAATAAATAAATAAAATAAATAACATATTATGAAACATAATCGGGAATTTGGAAAGGAAGTCTCAGGGGTGGGGGGGGTGTAGGTTGTAGACATCCCTTAATGGAAAACAAGTGGCACAGTCAACAGGTGAGAATAATAAACCAGACTTAAAATGGCACACTAGTTGGAAAAGGTTCGCCATCCCTGTTCTAGGGTAACGCAAAGAGCTATGCAGTTTCATAAAGTCGTACTCACAACGTGTACACTACTTCGTCTAGAATTCTGTATACAGTGCAGAATTCCGCAGGGACGCACGGGTACATCAGTTAGTATATCTTTTTTTTAAATGGGCAGTCATTTCTTGGAGACTGCCAACCTCGATCACTGAGATTTAAGAACAGTATTCTCGGTTTCGTATGAATATACCGTCGTTCATCAGAAGGAGTCTATGTATTCCTCGAAATTCACATTTGTCATGAAATAAGGGGTATCTTACATCAGTATGAAATCAAATTCATTTCAGTATTGGGCATGAAGGCTCGTGGAAGAAATTAGTAAATGCTTCCAATTTCCATAAGCTGGGGGCTAAATGGCGCCGAGTTACGCGTCCTTAATTCTCCACCAGTTTTCTCCCAAGAATACTCATTTCCGATGTAGGTAGAGATAATCCTAGGTCCGTGAGAATCCAAAAGTGGTAGTATCTTTCAATAAATATTTGAACTTCCCGACGGAGAATCGAATCTGCATTCTTCCGAGCAAACCATTAGCCAACCCTATATTATGGCATGACACCATTATGACACACAAATAGCAGAGTGGTTGCACACATAAATTAATCAAGAGAGATTTTTAATTATCAGGCTAAGTTAACATTTGTTTTCAAGTACAACTTGAATATCTTCTCAGTGAGTTACTGTCTGAGCTTGATAAATAATCAATTTTAAAATATGTTTAGTTCCTAAGTGTGACATGAATGAAAACATCTTAAAGAACAATGCACCTGTTTAGAGTAAGTATTTCAGAATCCGTGAGCCTTCCCCTTTGTTCTAGGATATACCTGACTTGCCGTATCGTCAATGTCCAAACTATACGAGGCTTAGAAGCTTAGGGATGTGGTAGTTAGTGTGTCTTTTGTCATACCGCCCCTTTCCTGTTACCTGGCACATAAACACCCTTGCGTTCCTTCCAAATGGTAACGTTATTTTACTGTTAGCTTACGATTATGAGCATGGATTTCGGTAATCGAAATTCGATGGTGGCTTTAACTGCTTGCAGTTTACTCTGGAAAGAGACTCCCTATTAGAGGAACGTGGGTTAGGCAGAATTTGTGAGAAGGAAACCTAATGAGAAGTCGGCAAGGGAACCGGATGCAATTCAAGTTAAAAGTACTCTGCGAGATTTATAATTCTCAGGCTAAGTTAACATTGTTTCCAAGTACACTTCTTGAATATCTTCTCAGTGAGTTACTGTCGGAGCTTGAAAAAGAACTAATTTTAAAATAAGTTTAGTTATTATTTCTGAGATTAATATGTCACAAAGCAATTATGATTGTGGAACATTATATTTAAAAAATATAATAATATAAGCAGCGGCAGTGAGGAATGAAAGTTACAGTTATTTAAGATAGGAAACTGACTACTACTACTACTACTACTACTACTACTACTACTACTACTACTACTACTACCAAACCTTCCTTCAAATCTGAAACTGAGTAATAAGAAATTCGTGATGATCTTCGTCTATTCTAAGGTCTGCGACCGGATAGATCGAAAGATTTTAGTAAGGATTCTGAAAGAATTAGACTGAAAAAAAAGAGCGTTCATTCAACAAACCTTGATGGATACCACAACCAAAGTGAAATTAAAAAGAGAAATTTCAGGCACCCTTCAAATAAGGGCAGAAGGAACGGCCCCAGCCGTGTTGAAACACCGGATCCCGTGAAATCTCCGAAGTTAAGCAACATTGGGCGTGGTCAGGAGTTGGATGGGTTGCCACGCGCTGTTGGTGGGGGGTAAGGGAATGGAGGAGCGGAAAGGAACTGGCCACCCTACCGTACGTAAACTCCGGCTCAGGAACACCTCTGCGGCGGTTCGGACCTGCCTTCGGGCAGAATAACCCTTACCTTTAGGAAGGGAGATGGGCTCTCTCATCTCCCCTTCAACTGTGTGCCTCAGAAGGTTATCCATGAGTGGTGCAAAGTAGCCTACTAAGTAAAGTCCATATTGAAAACGGCATTAGACTGGACTATACAGTAAAAGAGTGACAACAAGACAATAGTCTGTCTAAAATTTGCGGATGATTTTCCAATTTCTCCAATTTCATTGCCACAGCTGTAAAACAATATCAGCCAACTCAAGGCACAAGTAGTGGCAAGAGAGCTTGCGTTGGAATACGGGAGAAAAAACAAATAGCGAACTTCATAGAACGGAACATGTTTGAAGAAGAAGCCTGCATATCAAGGATCAACAAGATGGTAATGGCACATTAACTGCTATTTTAACTGCAAACAAATAATGCTAGAAGGTAGTTCAAAGGGCATTGAACAGTGAGCGATTAAATGAATAACAACAATACGGAATAATAATAACAAAAATAATAATGTATAAAAAGGTCCTGAAAGAGAAATAGGAATATCTGACCAAGTGAACTGGCTGCGTGGTTTAGGACACCCAAATGGAGTTTGTATTCCGGAGATGGTCTCAAACCCCACTGCCCGCAACCTTAAATATGTTTTGACGTTGTTTGCCATTTTCACACTAGGAAAATTTTGGAGCTGTACCTTAATCAAAGTCGCTTCTTTTCCAGTTATAGTGTAGTTCTATCCCATCATGTAAATGAAGAAGTACTGAAATTACTTTCGAAAAAATTTGGTGGACAGTAATCAGAGGCCGCTCGGTTCAGTTCTTCATACTGAGGTATAATTACACGGTTAGGAAAGAGAACTATTTATTCTGTTTTTAAATTAAATTATTATTATTATTATTATTATTATTATTATTATTATTATTATTATTATTATTATTATTATTATTATTATTATTATAAGGCCGGACTGAGTCGCTCAGATGGTTGAGGCGCTGGCTTTCTGACTCCAATTTGGCAGGTTTGATCCTGGCTCAGTCCGGTGGTACTTGAAGGTGCTCAAATAGGTCAGCCTCGTGTCGGTAGATTTACTGGCACGTAAATGGACTCCAGCGGGACTAATTCCCAGCACCTCGGCATCTCCGAAAACCGTAAAGGTAGTTAGTAGGATATGAAGCCAATAACATTATTATTATTATTATTATTATTATTATTATTATTATTATTATTATTATTATTATTATTATTATTATTATTATTATTATTATTATTATAAGGTGATCCACTCGTATATTATTTCATAAAGGATATTTTCAACAAAATAAATATTAACTTACTTATCATTCTCAACCTGTTTTCCACTGAAAATTTCCGAACTCTCGGTAACTAATGACTTGTCATTGTGTGATATTCAAGGCATAGTTGAGGCAAACTTTCGATAATAATCTGTCTTCTGATATTATGAAGCTAATGTCATTTATATGATTTTGCGAATAAGAATTCTACTTAGACGAAACTTGCAAGGAAGGTAAATGAAATAAGCTCTAAGTCACAAATTATTAACGGAAGATGTGGTACCAAGTGAAAATAAATCTGAGTGGACTCGATCATGGGAATGAGATAATATTTTAAACCCAGCGATACATGAGAATAATAAGAAAGGAATGTGAAATAATAAACGGTTCTATCTTTCCCCTTTTCTGTCCCAATTATTTGCTTGTTTCATATGCAAAGTTAGCAAATTTTGAAGACATAAAACAGAAAATAGAAACGAAATTAAAATCAGAATGAAATGTTCCACCTGATGAAGTGGTTATTTTCAGATTCCTTAAGAATACTTAATTGTTCTTTAAATGTGCTAACAGAAAATTAGATCACTTTGTAAATAAACTATTATGTAGAGATGTGTTTACGAATTCTAATCTTGGCGCAGTGTAGGAAAAGAAGCGCAGGTTAATTAGTTGTAAACTGGACATTGTCACACAGCCTATACATTTTATATACCGTACAGGCCTATACTAGCTGTATTACTGCTCATCCATAGAAAGGGACGAATTTCAACACAGGTACATAGTCTGTATTAATGTAGTCTACACCATATAGTGTTGTAGTGGTAGAAATGGAAGATCACTGAAGAACCCCCTCTTAGAGTTCTTGTGTTCTGTTTCCTGTCGTTTTCTTATGATTATAAAGTTTTAAAATTCTCATTGTTAACAATTTGATTGAAAAGCAGGTCTTGAGAGGCCAGAGATTGTCAGATTTTCATGTAATGTTGCCTTGAGTAGGCTGGAAAAACTGAGAGCCTGATAGCTCTGTTTCAAAGTTTTGTAACAGTAAAGAGTGTCTCTGGAAGGATAGATATTGTAATTTAGAGAGCATGCGCTCTTGAATTAGGGGATTTCTGCCCTTGACTAAATTGTTCCTCATTTTTGAATTGAAATTTTGTCAAGTTGAGCTCGTAGCTCAGAAATTGTAAAACTAGGGGCTTGAAGCCCTACACTGTTAAAGTTCTGAATCTTGGATTTTTCCAAGTCTTGTTTCAAGATTGCTAATTGTACCTGTTATATTGTTATTTGTTAATTGTTGAAATTCTAAAGAAATATAACCTTTGTTAAAGTTTTAATTCAATTCTTGATGTTGTAGTTAGACCCATTCAAGCCCGCACCTTCTTTCACCATCTCTGCGTTCCACAAATACCCCGGAACAACTGGTCGGTGAAATAATATGGTCATTAATTCTCCTCTTCAATCAGGAGAATCATATGATCATCGAATTGAAACAAGCTAGAAACATGTATGCAAAATGGTAGGACCCCTTCCTCATGGAGTGAAGAGAATGAATAGGTAATTAATTGTATGTTTGATTCTAAGTGAAACACATGATGAAGAAATTAAAGAACCGGCTAAAAAGCGAGCACTAAGAACGGACAATTCCTTCTCAGACTATTGTAAAGAGGATGGTATAGTAGTATAAAAATAAAAGGGTTGAAAATGGAAACATTACTAATCACAAAATGAAATGAGTATGAAACCGAAACGTTCAAATGAATCGAGAGAGAGAGAGAGAGAGAGAGAGAGAGAGAATCCACAAGGGATAGCTGCCCTAGAACAAGGGGTACCGTACGGTAACAGCATCAAATAGATAATAATTTTCGCACTATTTATCTTACGATAAAATGAGCTTATATATTTAAAAAATATGAATTTCCCCAGTTGTAGCCCTACAACTATCCCCGATCAGGAAAACTTTATTTTTCTTTACACATAACTTACAAATGATGATTTAGCATTGACAATGAATCTCGTAAAACATCTAAACAAATATCTTTTTGATACGAAACGTGAATGCCAAAACGAAGGAAGAAATTCATTGAAAATTTTGTGACAGATCCTCGCGCACCGAAGAGTAACCCAATCACTTCCCAGGAGCTGGCGGGTATGTGATACGTTTCTTCAAAGTACTTAAAACAGGGTTCGTAGTGTCTCTTCTTTTCAGAATCAACTTCAACGCCGATGTTGCTCTTCCTGTCAATCGCGACAATGTCTGCACGTTTACTGGATCCATCAGTAGAGATACAGTGCACTTCTTAAAAGACTTCAAATCTGCCAGATTTTTTTGAGAAGTACTGCAATACTGCTCCTGACCCTATGGTGCCTGTTATTTCTCAATAGTTCTCTTTCGAGCAGAAACCAAGTACATGAGGGAGGGTTGCTATCTCGTTGCAGTAACGGCAACGGCTTTCTTGTGGTGGTGGTGATTATTGTTTTAAGAGGAAGTACAACTAGGCAACCATCCTCTATATAACACTAATGAGAGGAAAAAATGGAAGGGATCCGACATTTAGAAAAATGAACGTATCGGCCAAAGGAAGACAAGGGCCACGAAGGGCGTGAAAATTAAAGACTCCCTAGCCCTCGCAAACCTAATAGCGTCGGGGTCGGAAAATAACAAGTGTTGACCAAGGGAGGTCGGATAGGATAGATGAAAGTCAGGAGTCTGGCACAAGTAAGTGGAAGCAATGCCAGGGCTCAGATAAGGGCCCCGTGGTCCCCAACCCACGCTCCAGAGTTCAGAGCCCCTGGGGACCCTTTTAATCGCCTCTTACGACAGGCAGGGAATACCGTGGGTGTTATTCTACCGCCCCCACCCACAGGGGGAAACGGTTTTCTTGGCTTCTACCGGGAACGCTTCGGACTGCTATCACATTGCAATTCATTTTAATGGCATTAGTTCATTGGGAAGTTGAAAGGTCCTTTCTTCGTTATAATCCAGGTGTTTGATTGTGTCCATTCTGAAAAATGCGAGACACCTTTTCCACGATGTGGTAGTTTTTTCCATATTTCAAACTGCTGATCTCTCAGTTTCTTCCGAAGAGTCTGTATAGGTTGTTCATCGGGAGCGAAGCCAAGGCATCTCAGATTACCCTTTATTTCTTGTTGAAAATTTCTTGTTTGTACCAGAAGTGGGTCAACAACAGAGTATAGTCTGTTACAGATGTTAATGTGTTGAAGGAAAGCTTCGCATGGCGT
Organism: Anabrus simplex; assembly: GCF_040414725.1. Taxonomy (NCBI): domain Eukaryota; kingdom Metazoa; phylum Arthropoda; class Insecta; order Orthoptera; family Tettigoniidae; genus Anabrus; species Anabrus simplex. The sequence goes on along the minus strand of NC_090269.1, from coordinate 226,249,824 downwards.
TCTCATAATGCCTAATCCACGAACTTTTTTTGAGCTGTACAGCATACAATCTGGACAATCCGTTGGTAAACCAATTATTTCCTTTACTGTACTTCTGATTAATTTATCGACATCATCCAAACCCCGCGTCTGAGTTTCGATAAGAGTGCACACTGTAAAGGAAAAATCAAACTCGGCCAAATGTATTGATTTATAATGTTAATTTTCTGATCTGGTTTAAGAAAAATTGAGTTCACAAGTCACGATGAATTATCGCTTAGTTTAGTTATAATGTTCCTTTCATCTAATATTATTTCGTTGTTGTATGTAACACACTAATATTTAAGGTTATCCTGCTTATCGATAGATGACACCTGAAGTCCACTGATAGTCCTAATAACAACGTTTATCAGTTGCCCATACTCAATAACTATAGATTTTGATTTAGAAGTATTCAGTGTGAGCCCTACTTTGGAAAGGCTTTGGCTTGCTGTGTCAATCATAAGCGCTGCTGATGTTTTATACATATTAACGCAATATCATCAACAAAACCTAGCGCTGCTAGGTTGTCGATATCTTGCACAAGATTGTAGCCGAATTGAGAAGCATGTTCTACGTCGTTTAACACCCTTAATATGAAATCAATGGCCATATTAAACAGAAGAGGCGATAGAGGCGATCCTTGAGCTACTCCCCTATGAACTTGAATTTCCTTAGTTCGAGTGATCGCGTCTATTTCCTCATAAATCGAATTATTCCTGAAAAGAGACATTATTAAAGACTTAAGCTTCTTGGGAGCAGATGTCGAATTTAGTGCATATTCCAAATGATTATGGCCAATATTATCGAACGCTTTGGATACATCTAGAAAAATGATGCAACACTTTTTTTTTTGTTTCGAGTTTTGAAGACAACTGTTGACCAAAGATGATTTATGAATGTACCTGGTGTAGACACAAAACCTCCTTGCTGGGTTGACAAGTCAATGAAAGGTCTAATTTTTCTTTCCAGACTTCTTTCGATGATCCTTCTTAAAGTAGAATGAATGTTTATTGGGCGCCAGTTACTAATTACGTTTGGATCTCTTGATTTAAATAACGAGATAGTACGACCTCTTCTAAAACTTCACGGAACATAATCCCAGGTTATAATTATATTCGCTATAAAGCTGATGATTTAAAACATTCGGTTTCCTTTATGAACTTAAGAAATACTCGATCAGGGCCAGGAGCAGTACCAACATTTATCCCCTTCATAGCTTGTTGGATCTCCTCGTCTGTCACGGAACAGACATATTCGTTATCCTCATCATCAGAAGAAGTGTAGTTACTTAGAACAACAGGATTTTCTGTGCCTATGGAATTTGAATAGAAGTCATATACTTCCGAAGCAGGAAGTGTACGTTGTTTACCTTCAGTATTTTTCATAATATCTTGAACAGCCTTCTTTCCTCTATAATAGTAATAATGTTGAATCAGATCATATTTATACTGATTTCGTTTCTTATACCTAAACCGTTTATCACGGCGCTGAGGATTGCTACAAGTAGAATATTTTGAAGGTTAACGTTTAATTTGCCTAGCCTTTCGTGCTCTGAAATATTTTACTGCTGGATGTTGAGGACCTTTGCATTTAGATGTTGCCCTACGCAAAAATTCAGTGAACTTCTCTATTAAACTGTCAAATTTTTCTTCATCTTTAACTCCATTTTTAATTTCTAAGAACTGTTGTTCCCAAAATATCAAATTATCATCATCGGAATTCACGCCCGAATTATAAGTTTTGACTGGACGGGGTATCAGATCATCCTGCACCCCATGTTGCTGGGTAAAGTTTTGCTTGTGTATATCGGGATGAGCACGAACTATATGAATAATGACACAACGAAATGTTTTACCACAATACGGACAAGTATCAAGTTCTTTCAATTCAGGATTACTCTGTTTCCTTTTACGGTTATGATGTTCCTCGCCGTTGCTGATAGTTTCAAATATATTATTGACAGAAGAATTTAAACTATCATCTGATTCTGAATCAGATTCTCTACACTTTGGGCGATGATATCTACCCAGGTTAGAATTGACTCCTGTGTCCAAAGATGATGTTGATGGTGGGTCTAACGTCATGAATGAGTGTGGCTAACATGATAAACTATATTTTCAATTAATTTGTCTCGATGCGACTTTGGTAAGTGTATACGCATACCAGTAATATTCTTAAAATTCCTTTTACACAGTGTACAAATAGCTTGCGACAGCTCAGTATATCTTCTGTCCGTCCTTGGTGTAAGGTTATGTACCAAACATTCAATGTAGATAGCATTCAAAATTCAAACAGAGTCAATAAAAACTACGAACTTTCAAAAAGAAACGGAATTGAAACCTCGAAACGAAGCTATCCCAAAGAAAAAAAAACAATAATGGGAACTCAGTAATTTAAAAAATAGTAATTTATAAAACCAACTTCGTTGTTTCGTAGCAACGATGTAAACAAATAAGCCTTACAAAATAAAATCACATAATAACTTTTTTAAAGCAACGAGCAGAAGACCCTTCTATAAAACATGAAATACATCTCTCTAAAGTCACAAGAAACTCAGTAACGATGTAAAAATATCATAAGACATCACACTAATGATTATAAATAGAGCCAGCATGTAAACAAATCAGCAGTCAGTTCACAGCCTTCTATATCTTACAATGTGAACTCTTTCATCCCATATGCTACAAAATTGGAATTAAAGTAAGCTTAGCTGGAATTTTAAACTCAGTGACGTGATTATTTTCAATTTGGTGCAAAAGTTGACTTGTACGAGATATTTCAGCTATACTGTGCCAAATGCTAACGTTTGATTTACGAATACACGTTGTGTATTCTGCAAAATTTTATGTAATTATGGACGTACAGGTTTATAGTGAGTGATTAGTAGTAGATACATCATCTTTATTAACTTATACTTCACCTACTATCGAGCAGTTTTGTAACAAAATATGTGTGTGGATGTCCGAATACGGAGTTCATTGTATATCAAAATATGATCATTCTGTCATGCTGATACAAGAATTCCACTCTTTTAAAATAACAAAGCGTACCGATAATGAAGAAGCCCATATAACCGTAAATGTAATTTCAATGGATTAAGGAAACCTGCCTTAGTCTGCAAACAGCTTCTATTTTTCAATCATTGCTGTAGAGGAGAACATTCTTTGGTAATTAAATCAGCAAGGTATAGGTAGAATTTTCCAAATAATTTGCAAAATTCGCAATTAAGTTCGTGATTAAGATGCAATAGCTGTCAGCTATATTCATGTGGCTCTTCTGAAAATGATTTAAATGATTGTTTGGATTCTATGTTTTCAGAGGTGGTCCTTTTATAACCAAAACAACGGGGAAGAAAAGCGGTTCGGAGGCAAAAGGTTTCTCGAATGGTCATTACAAAGTCACGGCGTTAAAGTCTCCTTCACAATCTGCAGAAGTTGGACGATATATATATCATACAAGAAAACGAAATTCTGATATAGATCCGATTCGGGGAGTATGGTATACGGAAACACCAACAGCGCTTAAATTATAAACATGATTTGAAACTATCGAATGTCACCAACGACAATGGATGCAGAAAGATTGAGCTCCAGCTCACACCACGAGTGGGTCACTTAACCTTCTTCAACAACACTCTGGGGATTGCTTAATTGTCCCTTGTATTCTAAGGATCTCATGCCCCCAGATTCCTACACATGGTGCATGCTGAGAGAATTCGTTTGTCGGTCATACATCCCTCATTCAAATGTTACCCGATTGCGAGAGAAGATACAGCCATCTTTTATGTACTTGTAGCAACCTGTATTCATGAACACGTTCGACAAGCTACAGGACCGTTGTGAACTATGCCTGAGACGTCAGGGTGCACATTTCGTACACATGCTGTACTGTCGAAGTTAGATACGTGTTCCCATCGTCACCTTGCATGTTATGATGACGTATCTTAATGTTCAGAGCATATTCGTAATTTCGGTTTTTTTTACCGCTCATTGTACGCTTCTTCAAATTGATAACTAACTGACCATTACAATATTCCTCGTTCCCAAAGGTCATATTTAGAAAGTAGTCAAGTTATAACACATTTCCGCTTGATTTTCTTATGTTATTACGAATTATAAACACTGTTCCCGGATACCGTCATGAAGGGAAGTTTGAAAACCCTCTCTGATCATTGTTAACATTGCTAGATTATATCCCTATATCGCAATAATAGAGCCTCCGTGGCTCAGTCAGCAGCGCGCCGGTCTCGCACCGCTAGGTTCCGTGGTTCAAATCCTGGTCACTCCATGTGAGGTTTGTGCTGGACAAAGCGGAGCTGGGACAGGATTTTCTCTGGATACTACGGTTTTCCCTGTCATCTTTCATTCCAGACACACTATCCAATATTATTTCACCTGTCAGTTATTAATCATTGCCCCATAGGAATGCGACAGACTTCGGCAGCCGACACATTTCGTATCCTCGCCGATAGATGGAGGCTCCATTTATTCCATTCTCGACTCGGTCGAATGACTGGAAACAGGCTGTGGATTTTGATTTTTCATCTCAAAAATCACCGCAGCCAGAATTTTAATTTATTAGAACTGCTGTTAGCACGTGTTGTACAGTATGTTTACTGAAATAAAATGAAGTGGAGTGTGGCTGAAGTAATAGTAGTGTTTGTTTTCTTCCTTTAAGGAATGGTCGAAAAGCCCCTCCATCTCTCAATTAGTCCTAGACAACGACATATCCAACCAAGTTTTCATCGCCTCCCCAAAAGAAGAACAGCAAGTGGAAGAAGTAACAGAAGAGTCTCAAGCAACTCAAGACAATGAAGAAGAAGAAGAAGAAGAAGAAGAAGAAGACCCCTTCGAACGTCCCTTTCACTACACCCGCAAAAATACCCCCTTTCCCATATCCTCCAAATGCAATTTCATTATCATCCCGTTAACCAACCCAGGACCAGTTCCCGTCACCCGCCAGTCCGTCATACAATCCATAGAACCTATCATCGCCCACCACATCGCCGTCATTGAGTAGACCCACAATAACCACATGATCATCACCCCCGCCTACAACAAATCCATACAAACCATCCTCAATAACCTCAAACATGCCAGCATCCCACCCCCTATAGTCATCAACCTCACTGACAACTCTGCATCCCAAAGTGACACTGCCTCCCAATCCACCCCTAATCACCCTCCTTCTGAAACCAGCATTCTAACCCCTACTCTTCCACCTACCCAGTCCACCCAAACTCAAACAGACACAGGATCTGGGCCCAATCACCCAATCCCAAGCACACTCAACAAAAACACTCAAACTGGGAGGAGGCGTAAAAAACTCGCTACCAGGCCCACCACACTCACCAACACTCCTACACTCTCCAATTACCATAAAACACCTTCCTCCTCCCTTGTTACATAATGCTTTAACTGCCTAAAGCTCAACCACACCGCTGCATTCTGCACGGAAGGCACTCGCTGCAACAGGTGTGGAGCCCCCTCACCGCCACACCGACTGCACAGTACCAAAGGGCCAGGCGAGGTGTGCCAACTGTGAAGGCAGTCACGCCGCCTCATTTCCTGGATGCCCTTTCATCAAGCGAGCAGTTAAAGCGCACTGCAAACACTCACGACATATAAACACGACCAACCCTCCACCTCTCCTAAACTTCAAAACTCCTACCTCCAACCATGGTACCACTCCACTTCCCCCTCAGCCCAGCCAAGAAACCAACTATCTCCGCCGTCTACTAATCAACATACTCTCCCCCTAAGCTAATCCCGTACTCCCCTCCATGCCAAGTAGACAGCTAATCGTATACTAGCTCTATACCAATACTCCCACCAAGTCACCCCTGGTTATCCCGTACCAAGTAAGTCCTAAACAGCCGCCCCCCCCCCGCAGCAAGAAATCAACATACTGACTCCCTTCCTCTACCATCTTCAAGCACTGCAATAACTGGAAAGCGTCACCGACAGTTAAGCAATAATGGGCGTGGCTGCTACCCGGATGGGTGACCAACGTCACATCTGCTTACTCAGAACATCTGAGTTAAGATCAATCCATCACTCATCACTGATGAACTATGAAATCCTGGCACCACACCCAGGGTCTCCAAAGTTCATCGCCCCCCTAATAAGGGGCGCAGGCCATATTCTGGCCAGCTATGACTCCCGAAACAGGATTCCCCTCTACCATCCATATTCAGTCTAGTAACACTCATTAAAAAGATAGCTCTCAAGACCTAATCGGTCGATAGGCTAAAATCCTCAACGGAACCAAACTACCTGGTTTCCGTCTGAGACTTGGGGCATGGTCAAGTAGGTCGGCGGTTGCAGAGTGGGCTTCGGCTGGTCCGACGGCTCTGCACTCCGACCGACCAACCGAGCAAAGGAGGGGTGGTCGCAGCTCTGCCGTGGCTGTACGCCTCGGCATTCGTGGAGACGGAGAGAGGCTAGTCCACACCATCGGCTGTCCTGAGAATGGTTTTCCGTGGGTTTCCATTGTCCTGAATTATGGTGAATGTCGGGACATTTCCTAGTATAGGCCACGGCCTCCAACCCTCTCACCTTCTCCGCACTTCTCCCTGGCCTGAGCAACGGCGTCACCGTCTAGGAGGCCCCCTCCCCCTTCAGGAGAGGAATGAAAACATTTCAGTAGTAGTAGTAGTTTATCTGATTCAAGAAAGTGAGTATTTTCAATAACTTTTTTTTTTTTTTTTTTTTGCTACGGGCTTTACGTCGCACCGACACAGACAGGTATTAAGGCGACGATGGGATTTCAATAACTTTAATACACCTGATGTTCTGAACCGTTGTAAAGAAGGTCATTAAGTTTATTAAGACGGATTTTCAAGGATGCTAACGGTACAATATACCTCACCACCACCACCACCACCACCACAGGTCGAGTTATATGACCCACAACACTGTTTATGCTATTGTTCGGCATTCAAGATTCCATTGAAACAAACTCCGGTGGAGCACAGGCTTCAGAATTCTGTCCCATTTCTCCCTACAAACTTAGCATGGACCGTCCAGAGTGCGCAGGCTCTCCGAAATTTTTTCAATAGTAGAAATGCACTGGGCTGGCATCAGGGCTCTTTCCAGGAATGTATTTAAATTGAATTACATGAATTCTTAATTCCCGTACCATTTCCAGATCAAATACGCAGAAATGTTCCAGTGGTATTACCTGAGGGTTTGCTCATACGGACTCGCATCTGGTCGGAGTCCGCTCCATAGAACTGTGTGATTTCTATCCGATACCGGTACATTTGTTATTGCTGTTGTTAGGAGAAAATTATGTCCTCTAACTCACCTGTTCCTGAGAATACTCTATGTCAGAAAATCTCTACTTAACTACACTGTCGGATGAAAAACGATCCGGCTTGGAGATGGTATTTTCCACTCCCTCTTTGCTGAGCAATTAGGAAAAAATAATTATGCTGGTAGTTTAGCGAAAGGGAGGGAAATCTCTCTTCCTAAGAAACGATTCCTAATAGATTCCTGGAAGTACCTTCGAATCACTTCCACGTTTTCTTCAACCTAACGCATCATCGCCCGCCAAACTGAAGTCCGTGACTGCCATAAATCCATTTTGAAAACTGCCCCGGCAGTGCCGAACAAATTTGCTGTGCTCCTTGGCATCGATGTCACGGTATGTAACCGCCTGAATGTGACATCCGCCTGCGAAGGTGGCGAATGCTTAATTTCTTGTGACGACTGTCTTCCATATTTTACGCCGCCAGCTGCGTTTCACTATGCGTGTGTACAAAAATATAAGCCGTATCACATCCTTCCATTTAACGGTTCATTTTCGACGCTACTGAATGACACTCATGACCAACACCGACACACTTACAAGGTTCGACGACACTGCTCACGACAATAGACCTATAGTTACCACGGTCACTTACCAGGTTACAGTAACGTTACGCAATCGTACGGATATAACCCGAATGATATAAGATCTGTAACGTCACATCACTGAACTGTAGTCTGGCTCCTTGGATGTAGGGTCAGCGTAGCCCCTTTCGGTTCTGAGGGCACCAGGTTCGATTTCGGACCGGATCTGAGATGGTTATTTAAACTGGCTCGGGAACTGGGTATTTGTATTGTCCCCAACATTTTCCAGCTCACACACCACACAAAATATTATCTTACACTACAAAAACACGCAGTTCCCATACACGGCAGATGCCGCTCCCCCTAATTGGAGGGATTTTTCACCCTGTACCTGGCAGCTGTGCTTTATGAGACGGCGCCTGCAAACAACACAGGTGTGCAAATTAAATATCGTTATGACGGGAGGCTTTTCAACCAGGCCAGACTTCGCTTCAAACGATTAACCTATTCCACCCGGGTCACAGAATTGCAATATGCAGATGACAATACTTCTCCAACCCACACACCAGAAGAGCTTCAACAATCTGTCATTTGCTTCAACAGAGCTTATGAACGTTTTGGCCTGACTGTTAAAAGGGCTGGGAAGAGTTGGGAGAAAGAAGACGAGTTGCTCGACTAAGTGGCATGTTCCAAGCTATCAACGGAGAGATGGCGTAGAATGACATTAGTAGACGAATGAGTCTGAGTGGTGTTTTTAAAAGTAGGAAAGATCACAATATGAAGATGAAGTTGGAATTCAAGAGGACGAATTGGGGTAAATATTCGTTTATAGGAAGTGGAGTTAGGGACTGGAATAACTTACCAATGGATTTGTTCAATAAATATCCAATTTAAAAAAATAATTTAAGAAAAAGGATAGGGAAACAACAGACAGGGAATCTGCCACCTGGGCGACTGTCCTAAATGCAGAACCGTATTGATTTTTGATTGATTGATTGATTGATTGATTGATTGATTGATTGATTGATTGATTGATTGATTGGTCAACATTCAGAAGACCAAAGTGCTTACTCAGCCTGCTCGTGGACCCCCCTAGATTTTGAAATCACCATATCTGGCACAGCTCTGGAAAGGGTGGAGCACTTCTCTTACCTTGGCAGTATTCTCTCAACGCACTGTACCTCTGAGAAGGACGTGGAAAACAGAAAACAGCCTACCCATGTGGCCTTTGGACGTCTCTCACATCGTGTATTCCAGAACAAAGATCAAAGTATCCGCACAAAAACAATGGTGTACCAAGCTATTGTTATTTCTACGTTACTCTACGGGTGTGAAACCTGGACCCAATATCGCCGGGACATCAAGAAAATGGAACGCTTTAATCCACATCATGCAAATCACTTGGGATGACTCCGACTGACTGTAATCATCGCCCAGCCAAAACTACTCGACATAAGAAATAAAATTTTGTGGGTACATTTACATTACAGAGTAGGTGCTCACTAAG